>NW_025765481.1:597792-1852494 GCF_003918875.1 Haliotis rubra
CAGGTCGACCACGTGTGATGTCACAGGCGGAGGACCGCCGAATTGTGTCACGTCACTTGCGTAACTGTTTCTTTTTGAGGGCTACAGGAAATGAGCTGCTTTAGGGGCCAATTGTCGGCACAACCATCCGAAACCCGCTGCGATCTGCTAACCTTCTTGTTCGGCGACCATATCGCGGAACCATTTTGACGCCATTACATTGACGTCAGCGTTTGCTGTGGGCCCGACGACACCTTCGATGGGCTCAGAGAGACTGGAACCTAGTTGTCTTCAGTGATGAATCAAGATTTACCCTTTGATTCGCTGATGGTAGGATGAGAGTGTGGAGGCGACGCCGTGAACGTTATTCTGGTTATTTGTGGGAACCTTAATGCTGAGGTTACCGCGACCAGGTGCTTGCCCACGAACGTATTCCATTCATGGCAGCACATGGTCCAGGTCTGCACTTTCAACATGACAATACCAGACCCCATACAGCCATCTTGACCTGGAATTACCTGCAGAACGCAGGAATCAACGTTTTTGACTGGCCGTCAAGGTCACCTGATCTCAATCCAATCGAGCACATCTGGGATGCTCTTGGCAGACTCTCAGGAACCAACCCCAGAATTTGCAGGATCTTGGTGCTGCCTTGCAGGAACAATGGCGCCGACTCCTCAATAATGTGTTCACACGCATCAGACAGTCCATGAGGAGGCGTTGATTGGCAGTTGTGAACCCACGGGGTGGCTGTACACGCTACTGAACGTTTAAAACATCAGATATATTTTCTTGTGACTTGCACCATATTCCACTGGTTATATGACAAAGAACATTATTTCGATGCATGCCGACTGTCGACATGAGAATCTGGTCCGTTCTCTACACTGCTCTTCGGCATTTCATTTGCTAACGATGGTTCAGCCACACCATACGCCTCATACAATCTCGTACCATCTGTACCTGGTGGGAATGATTTGTAAAGGGAAGGGACACGATAATCGATTTATCAAAAAAAATCAAATATTTCCTGTAAATCCATGCCAATTACCACCTGTGTGACTGACAATGCCCCAGCACTTTCATTGTAGTAGTTGTAGTTGTAGGTTGTTCAACTATAGTTGTAATTGTTGCAGTAGTTGTAGGTGACACTGTAGCGACTACAATTTCACTGCTACAAACGTTATCATAAAACGTTATATCAAGCCAATTATTTCCTGCAAATCAGCAAGTATATATTTCTGATGTATATTTTCTCATTGTGTCTACATTATTATTCAACAGAAACCACAACTATCACTACAACCACAACCACAATTACTACACCTACTGCAACTACTACTCCTACTACAACAACAACTACTACTCCTACTACTACAACAACTATTACTCCTACTACAACAACTACTACTACTACAACAACAACAACTACTCCTACTACAACAACAACTACCACAACTACTACTACAACAACCTACAACAACTACTACTCTTACTACAACAACAACTACTACTCCTACTACAACAACTACAACTCCTACTACAACAACAACTACTACTACTACTACAACAACTACTACTACAACACCTACTACTTCCTACTACAACAACTACTACTACTACTACTACAACAACTACTACTCCTACTACAACAACTACTACTACAACACTACAACTACTACTACAACAACTACTACTACTACTACTACTACAACAACTACTACTACTACTACTACTACAACTACTACTACTCCTACTACAACAACTACTACTACTACTACAACAACTACTACTACTACTACTACAACAACTACTACTACTACAACAACTACTACTCCTACTACAACAACTACTACTACTACTACAACTACTACTCCTACTACAACAACTACTACTACTACTACAACTACTACTACTACTACAACAACTACTACTACTACAACAACTACTACACCTACTACTACTACTACTACTACTACAACAACTACTACTCCTACTACAACAACTACTACTCCTACTACAACAACTACTACTCCTACTACAACAACTACTACTACAACACCTACTACTCCTACTACAACAACAACTACTACTCCTACTACTACAACAACTATTACTCCTACTACAACAACAACTACTACAACTACTACTACAACAACTACTACTCCTACAACAACAACAACTACTACTCCTACTACTACAACACCTACTACTCTTCCTACAACAACTACTACTACTACTACTACAACAACTACTACTCCTACTACAACAACTACTACTACAACACCTACTACTCCTACTACAACAACAACTACTACAACTACTACTACAACAACTACTACTCCTACTACAACAACAACTACTACTCCTACTACAACAACTACTACTACTACTACAACAACTCCTACTACAACACCTACTACTCCTACTACAACAACAACTACTACTACTACTACAACAACTACTACTCCTACTACAACAACTACTACTACTACTACAACAACTACTACTACTACTACAACACCTACTACAACAACTACTACTCCTACTACAACAACAACTACTACTCCTACTACAACAACTACTACTACTACAATAACTACTAGTCCTACTACAACAACTACTACTACTACTACAACTACTAGTCCTACTACAACAACTACTACTACTACTACAACACCTACTACAACAACTACTACTCCTACTACAACAACAGCTACTACTCCTACTACAACAACAACAACTACAACTACTACTACAACAACTACTACAACAACTACTACTCCTACTACAACAACAACTACTACTCCTACTACAACAACTACTACTCCTACTACTACAACACCTACTACTCCTACTACAACAACAACTACTACAGCTACTACTACAACACCTACTACAACAACTACTACTCCTACTACAACAACAACTACTACTCCTACTACAACAACTACTACTCCTACTACTACAATAACAACTACTACTACTACAACAACAACTACTACAACTACTACTACAACACCTACTACAACAACTACTACTCTTACTACAACAACAACTACTACTCCTACTACAACAACTACTACTCCTACTACAACAACTACTACTACTACAACACCTACTACTACTACAACAACTACTCCTACTACTACAACTACTACTACTACTACTACAACAACTACTACTACTACAACTACTACTCCTACTACAACAACTACTACAGCTACTACTACAACACCTACTACAACAACTACTACTCCTACTACAACAACAACTACTACTCCTACTACAACAACTACTACTCCTACTACTACAACAACTACTACTCCTACTACAACAACTACTACTACTACTACTACTACTACAACTACCTACTACAACAACTACTACTACTACAACAACAACTACTACTCCTACTACAACAACTACTACTCCTACTACAACAACTACTACTCCTACTACAACAACACCAACTACTCCTACTACAACAACAACTACCACAACTACTACTACAACTACTACTCCTACTACAACAACTACTCCTACTACAACAACTACTACTCCTACTACAACAACTACTCCTCCTACTACAACTACTACTACTCCTACTACAACAACTACTACTACTACAACTACTACTACTCCTACTACAACAACTACTCCTACTACAACTACTACTACTACAACTACTCCTACTCCTACTACAACAACTACAATTACTACTACTACTCCTACTCCTACTACAACAACAACAACTACTACAACTACTACTACTCCTAATACTACTCCTCCTACTAATCCTACTCCTACTACAACTACTACTACTCCTAATTCTACTCCTCCTACTAATCCTACTCCTACTACAACTACTACTACCACTCCTACCACTACTCCTACTACAAGTACTACTACCACTCCTACTACTACACCTACTACTACTCCTCCTACACCTACTACTACTGCTACTACAATTACTACAATGCATACGACAGCAACGACCTCTGCAACAACAACCCCTGCAACAACGACCGCTGCAACAACAACCCCTGCAACAAGAACCCCTGCGTCAATGTCGACGATAACACCCAGCCACAGTTCTGGTGAGTTAAACAAACTGTGTGTACATGCTGTATAGAAGGTAATTAAGGCATTAAAAGCCAGGTTGGTACCATACATGGTTACAAATACACACATTTGTACATATTGCGATGTCTGAATGTTGGAGTGGATGACTGCGTGAGTGTTTGAGTGAATGCAAGTGCTTCTAGACGTGTTGTTCCACAGGCCATACAGAGTTTTTTGTCAATGTTTTAGACCTGTTGGAACGTGTTCTTCCACGTACAGCACCCGTGAAGATCCGGGTTAGAATTGATCTTCAGTAACCCATGCTTTTCGGAAGAGGCGACTAACGGGATCGGGTGGTCAGGCTCGTTGACTTGGTTGACACATGTCATCGGTTACCATTTGCGCAGATCGCTGCTCGTGGTGAATTGATTGACTCGATTATTTGCAGACCGTCGCCATATAGCTGGAATATTGCTGAGTGCGGCGTAAACCTAAACTCACTCACTCACTCTTCCACGTACAGGAACACTTACCAATGTTTCTGGACATGTTGTTCCACAGTACCCACAACAGCACTTACCAATGTTTCTGTACGTGTTGTTCCACAGTACTTACATTACCACTTACCAATGTTTCTGTACGTGTTGTTCCACAGTACTTACATTAACACTTACCAATGTTTCTGTACGTGTTGTTCCACAGTACTTACATTACCACTTACCAATGTTTCTGTACGTGTTGTTCCACAGTACTTACATTAACACTTACCAATGTTTCTGTACGTGTTGTTCCACAGTACTTACATTACCACTTACCAATGTTTCTGTACGTGTTGTTCCACAGTACTTACATTAACACTTACCAATGTTTCTGTACGTGTTGTTCCACAGTACTTACATTAACACTTACCAATGTTTCTGTACGTGTTGTTCCACAGTACTTACATTAACACTTACCAATGTTTCTGTACGTGTTGTTCCACAGTACTTACATTAACACTTTCCAATGTTTCTGTACGTGTTGTTCCACAGTACTTACATTAACACTTACCAATGTTTCTGTACGTGTTGTTCCACAGTACTTACATTAACACTTAACACCAATGTTTCTGTACGTGTTGTTCCACAGTACTTACATTACCACTTACCAATGTTTCTGTACGTGTTGTTCCACAGTACTTACATTAACACTTACCAATTAACACTTACCAATGTTTCTGTACGTGTTGTTCCACAGTACTTACATTAACACTTACCAATGTTTCTGTACGTGTTGTTCCACAGTACTTACATTACCACTTACCAATGTTTCTGTACGTGTTGTTCCACAGTACTTACATTACCACTTACAAATGTTTCTGTACGTGTTGTTCCACAATACTTACATTACCACTTACCAATGTTTCTGTACGTGTTGTTCCACAGTACTTACATTAACACTTACCAATGTTTATGTACGTGTTGTTCCACAGTACTTTCATTAACACTTACCAATGTTTCTGGACATGTTGTTCCACAGTAGCTACATTACCACTTACCAATGTTTCTGTACGTGTTGTTCCACAGTACTTACATTAACACTTACCAATGTTTCTGTACGTGTTGTTCCACAGTACTTACATTAACACTTACCAATGTTTCTGTACGTGTTGTTCCACAGTACTTACATTAACACTTACCAATGTTTCTGTACGTGTTGTTCCACAGTACTTACATTAACACTTACCAATGTTTCTGTACGTGTTGTTCCACAGTACTTACATTAACACTTACCAATGTTTCTGTACGTGTTGTTCCACAGTACTTACATTACCACTTACCAATGTTTCTGTACGTGTTGTTCCACAATACTTACATTAACACTTACCAATGTTTCTGTACGTGTTGTTCCACAGTACTTACATTAACACTTACCAATGTTTATGTACGTGTTGTTCCACAGTACTTTCATTAACACTTACCAATGTTTCTGGACATGTTGTTCCACAGTAGCTACATTACCACTTACCAATGTTTCTGTACGTGTTGTTCCACAGTACTTACATTAACACTTACCAATGTTTCTGTACGTGTTGTTCCACAGTACTTACATTAACACTTACCAATGTTTCTGTACGTGTTGTTCCACAGTACTTACATTAACACTTACCAATGTTTCTGTACGTGTTGTTCCACAGTACTTACATTAACACTTACCAATGTTTCTGTACGTGTTGTTCCACAGTACCGACATTGGCAGTTTCCAGTGTATGTAGTCAGTGTAGTACATGAGTACTTGTTAATGTTTGAATCAAGATGGTGCTGGTGTGATTCAGCACCCTGTTTTTCGCTGTTTTTGACAATGTTGCATTTCACTCAAACTCAACGAATATTGAATCGGTTGCTTCACTTCATGTTCCAACATGTCGTTTAAAGTGCCCATTCAGAACACACAAAGTTGCATTGACCTTATAGTATAGATGACCACACCACGTTTAAGTTTGTATAAGGCTATCACATTTTGAGGTGTTCCTATATTTTTTGCTTGTAGTATATAATTAGTATGCAAAAAACACCATAGGTTCTATTTTCTAAACACGCTCCTGGGAGTGCTTCTATTTATACGTCTTATTGATGTTGACTGTCTCCTTCAGGTCAACAGTACAACGAAGTGGGTGCGATAGCATCTCCCGCCGCAGGAGTCGCCGTCCTCCTCCTCACCATTCCCATGCTGGTCTGCATGATCATGTCCAGGTGAGCTACAACTGGTCTTGTGGCTCAAGTCCATATATAATGTGGCGTCAAACGCACACAAGCCGATAGAGCATTTCTGCGGCTAATGCATGAAAATAAGATTTATGTAAACTGACGAACAAACAAATTACATCCCTAGTTCCTGGGGATTCTTTTTCAACAAATAATGTTAATATTTTGAAAAATATTTTGATTGTGACTTACAAGTGACAAACATTGAATATCTAAATGATCTGCCCGCATCTCACGTTCCTCGCTCAACCGAGACGACTCAGTCGATGTTGACTGGTGAACAACATGCCCCATGGTCGATAAGGCCCGGATGCATTCAACCGTCTCATAACCGTGTTCCTGATGCTGTAGAGCACCAACGCTGTCGGTGATGATGACGTCACCGTGAGCATCTAGTTGCGCAGATGATGGTCATAATGGAAGGTCTTCCAGTTGTTGGACGGTCAGATGGTTGACGCGTGTCACGTGCTCTGGCAACATGGTTGGTCGGAGACCACATCAACGACATTGCAATGGCTCGTTGTTTAGATTATTCTGTCGTTTTGAAGAGTGTCGCAGCAGCTGTACCACAACCATCTCAGTCGGCCCAAGTACTTTTGACGCATAAGATGCACTTGTGATTCAACTGAATCATGATTTACATGATAACCACTCATATTATTATGAATTATATCTGTGGGATTTACACGTACACAACATTTTTGACTTGTAAGTCACAATCAAAACACTTTTTAATAATCCCCAAACACCAGGTGTTTATGTCAGTTTAGTTAATCCGTTGAAAAAATGCAAGAGAATGGTTAAAGGTTTGTTTTGGCAACATGCAGACGGACACTTTACATCCTTGTATTGATACTGGAAATTGAACTTCGGACTTCTATTAGTGAGCTTGACTGGCAGGTAACCAGTCTTCCCTAACCGTAATCATACGTTACGGACGTCCCATATCGATTAAGTAGAGAAACCTAATATCGTGAGTTCGAATCTCGGTTCTGTTTCGAGTTTGGCTGCACCATACCGGGGGTCGTGGGTTTGTGATAATTGCAAAACGTGTAACATTCGGCGTTCGCCCCACTTCAAGCAGAAATATTGCTCAAAGCAGTGTTAGATCAAACTCAACCACTCGCTCAGTTCCGACACAATCCGATCACTTGTAGTTTACTGTTGATGTGTTGTATTTTCCAGAAAAAAAATCAAAGCAAGAGGGCACAGCCGGCATTGAACCATCTACAGGGGCCCGATTTCACAGAGGTCTTCACGGTATTGATAAAACTAATGCCAAGCAATATGAGTGAGTGAGTCAGTGAGTGAGTTAGTGAGTGTGTCAGTGAGAGATTGGGCCAATCAGTGAGTGAGTGTGCCAATGAGTTAGTGTGTGAGCCAGTGAGTGAGTGAGCCAGTGAGTGACTGAATCAGTAAGTTAGTGAGTGAGTGAGCCAGTGAGTTAGTGAGTCGGTGAGTGAGTGAGTGAGCCAGTGAGTGAGTCAGTGAGTCGGCCAGTGGGAAGGCTTTAAGTCAGCTTTAACTGACAGTTCTGATCGAGCACGGTTTAGCTCCAACAGAACAATTATTTCCATTGGCATGTCAAAGTGAATCAAAAGTATATTTCATAAGACCCATTCACATCTTAGCATTCGCCACCGACAAACAAAGACTGAAGTTATATCATTGCTGGTCACGTCTCGCTTATCAGATTAGACGAAAGACAATCGAAAATTGTTAATACAAGCGACAAACCCCTTTCCACATCCATAACAAATGGAATTCAGCTGAGTGATGGGACAATGGGATTCAGCTGAGTCAGGTGACAGTGGGGTTCATCTGAGTGAGTTGACAATGGGATTCAGTTGAGTGAGTTGACAATGGGATTCAGTTGAGTGAGTTGACAATGTGATTCAGCTGAGTGAGTTGACAATGTGATTCAGCTGAGTGAGTTGACAATGGAATTCAGCTGAGTGATGTGACAATGGGATTCAGCTGAGTGATGGGACAATGGAATTCAGCTGAGTGATGTGACAATGGGATTCAGCTGAGTGACGGGACAATGGAATTCAGCTGAGTGATATGACAATGGGATTCAGCTGAGTGAGTTGACAATGGAATTCAGCTGAGTGATGTGACAATGGGATACATCTGAGTGTTGAGACAATGGAATTCAGCTGAGTGAGTTGACAATGGGATTCAGCTGAGTGAGTTGACAATGGAATTCAGCTGAGTGATGTGACAATGGGATACAGCTGAGTGATGGGACAAAGGACTTCAACTGAGTGAGTTGACAATGGGATTCAGCTGAGTGATTGGACAGTGGAATTCAGCTGAGTGATGGGACAGTGGGATTCAGCTGAGTGACGGGAGAATGGAATTCAGTTGAGTGATGGGACAATGGGACACACGCGAGTGAGTTGACAATGGGATTCAGCTGAGTGAGTTGACAATGGAATTCAACTGAGTGATGGGACAGTGGGATTCAGTTGAGTGATGTGACAATCGGATTCAACCAGGTGATGTGACAATCGGATTCAACTGGGTGATGTGACAATCGGATTCAACTGGGTGATGTGACAGTGGTATTCAGTTGAGTTAGCAATTGATCTGTTTTATTGATTTGTGTGAATTGACATTTGCATGACAAGTCAGATATATATATCCGTGTTAATATCGGTGACTCTTTTTAAAGTGGTAATACAGGTGATTAATATTAGCCTCATCTGTACAGCTACAACAGTTAGTTCAGCTTCAGGCCACATCTTGTCTGAACTGGTTTACTCCCAAAAGAAAAGTAGTAAAAGGCAGATGAATCCTATCTGTTCCCAAACTCGATCATTTCATGAGGCAGTTATATTTACTGACTCGGAATTCAGACCTCAACCAAGCGTATTAGAAAGATCCTTCACCTCAAGCTGGCAAGAGGAAGACTGGAACAGCTGGCTGGCACATGTACTCCGTTTGTTCTTATGTGAAATCAAATCGACCAATTCGTCGACGTAATAAACGCGAAGACGTCATAATCACGAGACTTCGTCTTGTACACTGTGGTTTAACTCTGCGTCACTGATAAAGAGGTCTCTCCCTTATGTACACATTGTCACGGAAATACTCTCGAGACAGTGAAATGATATCAGATTAAATTTACGAAGTGCAGTACTTCAGAAGGAAAGCTCATTTTCTCTAAGTACACGTTTGGGCCCCAACATATTTTATGGTTCAATTCTGCGGGCAATATTAGACTTCGTGTGTGCATCGGGAAAATGATTGATATATTATAAAATTTTGATAAACACATACATCTGTATGAACTTTTAAACCAATTTAAAGACCACTCCTTATCTGATCTGTTTATTGAAAGAGTTGTTACTTTTCAGAAATGAAATAGTAATTACCTGCGGTTTTAAAATATAAACTATATCATGAAGCATATTAGTTACTCATCACATTTGGATTACTCTGTTTAAAGTCATTTGATGTGTTGGGCGTAAATAGACCCATAAAGGTCCAAGTCGCCCTGAAAGCCAAATACATTACCATATCATTTAATGACAAGTGACCGTGTTCCCCCCGAGCCTGCATACCTGTCTTTGTGTACCATCATGTCCGTGTGTACCATCATATCCTTGTGTACCATAATGTCTTTGTGTACCATGGTGTCCGTGTGTACCATGATGTCTGTGTGCATCATGATGTCCGAGTGTGTACCATCATATCAGTGTGTACAATCATGTCCGTGTGTACTATAATGTCCGTGTGTACTATGATGTCCGTGTTTACCATGATGTTAGTGTGTTCCATGGTGTTCGTGTGTACCATGGTGTCCGTGTGTACTATGATGTCTGTGTGTACTATGATGTCCGTGTGTACCATGGTGTCCGTGTGTACTATGGTGTCCGTGTTTACCATGATGTTAGTGTGTTCCATGGTGTTCGTGTGTACCATGGTGTTAGTGTGTTCCATGATGTCCGTGTGTATTATGATGTCTGTGTGCACCATGATGTCTGTGTGTACCATGATGCCTGTGTGTACTATGATGTCCGTGTGTACTATGATGTCCGTGTTTACCATGATGTTAGTGTGTTCCATGGTGTTCGTGTGTACCATGATGTTCGTGTGTACCATGATGTCCGTGTGTACCATGATGTCTGTGTGTACCATGATGCCTGTGTGTACCATGAAATCCGTGTGTTCCATGATGTCTGTGTGTACCATCGTATCCGTGTGTATCATTACGTCCATATCTACCAGTATGTCCTACATGAACATGTTGTTTCAATATTGTAGGTTTAGTATCCGTGTGTACCATGATGTCTGTGTGTACCATGATGTCCGTGTGTACCATGATGTCCGTGTATACCATGATGTCCGTGTGTACCATCGTATCCGTGTGTACCATGAAGTCCGTGTGTACCATGATGTCCGTGTATACCATCGTATCCGTGTGTACCATCATGTCCGTGTGTACCAAGATGTCCTGCATGATCATGTTGTTTCAATATTGTAGGTTTAGTGTCCGTGTGTACCATCATGTCTGTGTGTACCATGACGTCCGTGTGTACCATCATGCCTGTGTGTACCATGATGTCCTTGTGTACCATCGTATCCGTGTGTATCATTACGTCCATATCTACCAGTATGTCCTACATGATCATGTTGTTTCAATACTGTAGGTTTAATGTCCGTGTGTACGATGATGTCCGTTTGTACCGATGATGTCCGTTTGTACGATGATGTCCGTTTGTACGATGATTTGTACGATGATGTCCGTGTGTACCATGATGTCCGTGTACCATCATATCTGACACGTGAAGGACGAATCTACTCGACCTGGACTCGTGATGGACGTTTGTATATACATGTATGTGAACAACGTGAAGGCAGAATCAGAGTTGTTCATACCGAGTCGGATCTGGACAAATACAGTCGCTAAAATGTGTTGTGACTTGAGATATAATATGTGTCCTTATTAATAGTTTGGATTTATTTACACGATTCAGTGAGTATATATGCCTGATATTGTTATACGTATCTTATTACATACACTACGCTTTCATAGTATACAAGATACCGTTCATTATCTTTTTACATGTAAGTTATACACTGCTATTAGAAATAATACCTACTTCTATGTAAATGGCCACAATCTCCAAACTGTGTTATACGGAATACCTCCGGCAAATAACAACGTCAATAAGAACATAATAGAGTCCCTGCATCAATACATCTATAAGTCTAAACGATTTGACAAATTATACTCACAATTATATGCAATCAATTAATGAAGTGTAGCTGCAAGTTCAATGTTTATAAGCACCTACAACGCACATATATGATATCTGCTTGTTTGCCAAACCAGATTCTCTAGGAATAAAAATGTATACCATGATGTCCGTGTGTACCATCGTATCCGTGTGTACCATGAAGTCCGTGTGTACCATGATGTCCGTGTATACCATCGTATCCGTGTGTACCATCATGTCCGTGTGTACCAAGATGTCCTGCATGATCATGTTGTTTCAATATTGTAGGTTTAGTGTCCGTGTGTACCATCATGTCTGTGTGTACCATGACGTCCGTGTGTACCATCATGCCTGTGTGTACCATGATGTCCTTGTGTACCATCGTATCCGTGTGTATCATTACGTCCATATCTACCAGTATGTCCTACATGATCATGTTGTTTCAATACTGTAGGTTTAATGTCCGTGTGTACGATGATGTCCGTTTGTACGATGATGTCCGTTTGTACGATGATGTCCGTTTGTACGATGATTTGTACGATGATGTCCGTGTGTACCATGATGTCCGTGTACCATCATATCTGACACGTGAAGGACGAATCTACTCGACCTGGACTCGTGATGGACGTTTGTATATACATGTATGTGAACAACGTGAAGGCAGAATCAGAGTTGTTCATACCGAGTCGGATCTGGACAAATACAGTCGCTAAAATGTGTTGTGACTTGAGATATAATATGTGTCCTTATTAATAGTTTGGATTTATTTACACGATTCAGTGAGTATATATGCCTGATATTGTTATACGTATCTTATTACATACACTACGCTTTCATAGTATACAAGATACCGTTCATTATCTTTTTACATGTAAGTTATACACTGCTATTAGAAATAATACCTACTTCTATGTAAATGGCCACAATCTCCAAACTGTGTTATACGGAATACCTCCGGCAAATAACAACGTCAATAAGAACATAATAGAGTCCCTGCATCAATACATCTATAAGTCTAAACGATTTGACAAATTATACTCACAATTATATGCAATCAATTAATGAAGTGTAGCTGCAAGTTCAATGTTTATAAGCACCTACAACGCACATATATGATATCTGCTTGTTTGCCAAACCAGATTCTCTAGGAATAAAAATATGTTTAAACCATACAAGATACTTGCTAATTCATGTTTTTGGTTGTATCTAATCACTGTATATACACTCACCATTCTCCAAACTTTGTACATAAATGTTTTATCAATCTGTTGTACTGTAAACTTGTCCATGTTAAAAAGTATTCCAAAGCACAAGTTTAGAACACACATGGTATCCAAATTGTTCGATAAACGAATTTATACAACTATTTTGAGTAACATCAGCCAATCCTGATCACGTATCCGCATTGTCTTGCTTTTCCTATGTAAACTCAATCAGCCATATGGGTAATGACATAACACAGTACCGTGCGGCGATCGGGGTATACCAAGGTGTGCGTTGTCACTACAAACAGAAACACTTTCAAATCAGACCTGACCTAGTTTTTACGATTTGTCACAACTTGAGATATATATTTTCACAAGAAATTCACCTAGCTTTCAAATTGTTACTTATTGAATGGAAAACATGTTATGTCATTTTTGTTCTGTGCTTACTTCAATCAAGTTTCAGCAAGGTAAACGCTGCGTTGATTATCCTATTGTTACTCCAGCTTGCCGGAGATATCGAGTCAAATCCCGGGCCTTCCAATGTAAGCCCAGATCATTCACTCTCTATATGTCACTTAAATGTAAGACGTTTTCGTCACAAGCAAAGGTATTTGTCTGAAATGTTGTCAGATTATGATATTGTATGTTTGACTGAAACTCACCTTGATGAATCTATTTCTGATGAAAATCTAAAATGGAATGATTTTCATGACCCCATTAGAAAAGATAGAAATGCTTTTGGTGGTGGTGTTATGATTTATGTTAGAAACAATGTTAATTTTAAAAGACTTGTTGAACTAGAAAATATAAACGACGAATAAAAGCCATTAATTATCTGCGCAATCTACAGACCAGAATATAATAAAAAACAGTTTTGGAGTAGACTTGACAACGCTATTGACTGACTGATTGACTGAGTTTGGTTTTACGCCGCTTTTAGCAATATTCCAGCAATATCACGGCGGGGGACACCAGAAATGGGATTCACTCATTGTACCCATGTGGGGATTCGAACCCGGGTTTTCGGCGTGACGAGACAACGCTATTGAAACCGCTCTAGACATATCTAGTACAGTTATTGTTACTGGTGACATAAATGTAAATATATTTTAATTTTTTTTTTTTTTCATGTTTTTATTCCCAGAATTATGTTGACAGACTTTACCTCAGTAGTACAGTACAGGTAGCGTCTTAGTATGCAAGTACAGTGTTTCTTTGATCTCATTGTCAAATAACATGCTGTTCACATATGTGTAAAAAACGGTCAAAAACTAAGCATGTATATGAAGTGTTACATGTTTACAGATTTTACCTCGGTAGTACACAGTACAGTACAAATAGTTTCATTGTACACAAGTACAGTGTTTCCTTTGTCACTCACTGTAACATCATGCTGTTCACAAATATGCAAAATGGTCTAACTAAGCATGTACGTGAAGTATTACATGTTTACAGACTTTATCTCAGTAGTACAGTACAGTACAATACCGGTAACCTCATAGTACATAAATATGTAAAATGGTCAAACTAAGCATGTATATGAGTGTTACATGTTTACAGATTTTACCTCAGTAGTACAGTACAGTACAGTACAGGTAGCCTCCTAGTACACAAGTACAGTGTTTCCTTGATCATATTGTCCCATATCATGCTATTCTCAAAGATGTAAAATGGTCAAACTAAGCATATATATGAGTGTTACATGTTTACAGATTTTACCTCGGTAGTACAGTACAGTACAGTACAGGTAGCTTCATAGTACACAAGTACAGTGTTTCCTTGATCGCATATTGTCAAATATCATGCTATTCCCAAAGATGTAAAATGGTCAAACTAAGCATATATATGAGTGTTACATGTTTACAGATTCTACCTCGGTAGTACAGTACAGTACAGTACAGTACAGGTAGCTTCATAGTACACAAGTACAGTGTTTCCTTGATCGCATTGTCAAATATCATGCTATTCCCAAATATATAAAATGGTCAAACTAAGCATGTATATGAACATAAATGTAAATACGTTGTCTTCCAGTACACATGCTGTCCATAACATTCGGAATAGAAACAAATATGCGAAACATTATTAGTGAACCGACTAGAGTTGCAGAACATGTCAGTACTTTATTAGATCCAGTTATTGTCAGCGATGACGTTGAAGTCATAAACTGTGGAGTGATACACTACGGTAGAAACATCAGTGATCATAAAAGTACCTACAAAATCCACCCGGACAAAATCCACTTCTTCTTAACAAAAAAATTGACAAAATCCACCCTTCTTAAATTGCTATTGTTAAAAGTTTTAGTGTGTCCTGATCTTTGATCAAGTTGTTTTTCTCAAGCATTGCAAGCATTGTTTTGATAACATTTACGTTTTCCTAATTGGCTGTTGTTCCTAGATGTTGTTTCAAAAATTAAAGGTTTCTCCATTTGTCACATTTTGATCACTATTTAATCCTCTTTCATGTATCATTAAGTAGTCTCACACTTTGATCATTACGTAATCCCCTTAAAGAATTAAGATGTTTTTGCAAGCCTGATTGGAGCCTTTATACTCATGTTTTGATAGAACATACTTTTTAATGAGTTTGAGATCATCCTGTTTATTTTAAATGAGTTTGAGATCATCTACTTAAGATAAAGGCTTCTATAGTATATATATAGTTTGTGTTAAATGTCAAAGATCCTTCTGTTATTGTAACAGACTTTGAGTTGGCTGCCATCAATGCTGTATCTGTTCTGTTAGGTTCTCATGTAAATGTTCAAGGGTGTTTCTATCATCTCACCCAAAGTACGTGGCGTAAGATACAATCCTTAGGTCTAGTTTCCCATTATCGCAACAATGAAGACGCAAGAGAGTTCTGTGCTATGATCGATGGGCTTGCTTTCTTGCCTGTCACCGACGTCGAGGATGGAATGGCTTACCTAAAAGACACTGTCTCCGAGGACCTTGAGCCACTGGTTGACTACTTCGACAAGACGTACGTCACAGGCACCTACAGTCAGATTCGCCGTCCAGGACAGTCGTCACTGCGTTTCCGCCGCATCAAGCCGATGTATCCTCCACAAGTTTGGAACGTCCATGATATCACTCTTGAGGGTGGTTCTCGAACAAACAATGTGTGCGAAGGTTGGAACCGCGCGTTTAAGAAACTGATAGGACATTCCCACCCTACTGTGTGGAGACTCATCGACTGTCTGAGAAAAGACAACGGTCTTGCGTGTACAGCCATCTACAGGTCCGAAAGAGGTCAGCCCCCTAAGAAAAGAACCAGAACAACCACCAAACGTCTCCAAGAACGCCTTGAAGGTCTGTGCAAGACCTACGCAGCGAAGGAAAAGACACTGGAGGACTTTCTCCACGGCGTCAGCCGTTGTTTGCGTTATTGAAATGTGGCAAGATGTTTAGTCATAGATATGTCTGAATGTGTGAAAATATATGCTGTTGTCATTTTTATATATGTATTGATGCATGAATGATTCATAAATGCGAAATATATATGCGATTATATATGCGAAAATGTGCTTACATATTTATTTTGGTTGTTTTTGTTATCGATTATGAATGACTGTGACTAAACATGTCCTTAGTTGTTTTTTTCTTAGGGTGGAATTTATTAGGGGTGGATTTTGTCCTAGGTTGCAATTTTGGGGTGGATTTTGTCTGGGTGGATTTTGTCCTGGATTCTGCACCATCATACCTTCAGGAATTACTACCTACATATGTTGGCCAAAAATCATCTTATAACCTTCGCAACCCTTTAAACTTCTCCCTTCCATTTACGAGATTGAAACTTTCCTTATCATCTTTTTCTCCATCTACTATACGAATGTGGAACAAAGTTCCCATAGAAATAAGCAATATAGATTCTTTAGCAGGGTTTAAATTGAAAATTGAAAATAAAATAAATGCAGCCCCACCTTTCTTTTGGTCTGGTACAAAGAAACTGAACATTATTCACACAAAACTAAGGTACAATACAAGTCCGCTTAATTACGATTTATTCAGACTGAATTTAAGATCAGATGCTTCTTGTACTTGTGGTTGTTCTTGTGAAACTTTATGGCATTATCTTTTAGAATGTTCTTTGTACACAACGCAGCGTACAGATTTGTTTGCAAATGTAAATACTGTCGTTAAACATCGCATACCCATTAATCTAGATTTATTGTTATTGGTCATGTTACACAATAACTATATGAAAATGAATATAATTTGAACATGTACATAGATATATTAAGCTCACTGAAAGATTGTTGTAGGTTTATTCTTGTATATACTATACACATCCTCTTTAAATACCTTGTAAATTCCTTCCACAAATCCCTGTTGTCAATGTTTTATATATTGTAAATATGACATATGTAACTTCTGGGAAAGGGCGTTCCTAAGTTGGATAATTTATGCCCAATCCATTTCATATTCGAATAAAATCTGTTTAAAGTAAAGTACCATCGTATCCGTGTGTACCATGATGTCTGTGTGTACCATCGTATCAGTGTGTACCATGATGTCCGTGTGTACCATGATGTCCGTATGTACCATCATGTCTGTGTGTACAGTGATGTCCGTGTGTATCATCATGTCCGTGTTTACCATCGTATCCATGTGTACCATGATGTCCGTGTGTACCATCGTATCCGTGTTTACCATGATGTCCGTGTGTACCATGATGTCTGTGTGTACCATGATGTCTCTGTGTACGATGATGTCCGTGTGTACCATTATGTCCGTGTGTACCATGATGTCCGTGTGTACCATCGTATCCGTGTGTATCATTACGTCAATATCTACCAGTATGTCCTACATGACCTTGTTTTTTAAATATTGTAGGCTTAGTGTCCGTGTTTAACATGTTGTCCGTGTGTACCATGATGTCCGTGTACCATGATGTCCGTGTGTACCATGATGTCCGTATGTACCATCATGTCTGTGTGTACCATGATGTCCATGTGTACCATGATGTCTGTGTGTACCATGATGTCCGTATGTACCATCATGTCTATGTGTACCATGATGTCCGTGTTTACGATCGTATCCGTGTGTACCATGATGTCTGTGTGTACGATCGTGTCCGTGTGTACCATGATGTCTGTGTGTACCATGATATCTGTGTGTACCATGATGTCTGTGTGTACCATGATGTCTGTGTGTACCATGATGTCTGTGATTACCATCATGTCTTTGTGTACCATGATGACTGTGTGTACCATCATGTCTGTGTTTACCATCATGTCTTTGTGTACCATGATGTCCGATTACCATCATGTCTTTGTGTACCATGATGTCCGTGTGTACCATCGTATCCGTGTGTACCATCACATCTGTGTGTACCATGGTGTTCGTGTTTACCATGATGTCTGTGTGTACCATCATGTCTGTGTGTACCATTATGTCTTTGTGCACCATGATGTCCGTGTGTACCATCATGTCTGTGTTTACCATCATGTCCGTGTGTACCATCGTATCCGTGTGTACCATGACGTCCGTGTGTACCATGATGTCTGTGTGTACCATGATGTCTGTGTGTACCATGATGTCTGTGTGTACCATGATGTCCGTGTGTACCATTATGTCCGTGTGTACCATTATGTCCGTGTGTACCATCGTATCCGTGTGTACCATGAAGTCCGTGTGTACCATCGTATCGGTGTGTACCATCGTATCCGTGTGTACCATCGTATTCGTGTGTACCATCGTATCCGTGTGTATCATTACGTCCATATCTACCAGTTTGTCCTACATGACCATGTTGTTTCAATATTGTAGGTTTAGTGTGTCAACGTAAACAATGTAAAGCTGTAGCACTCAAACAAGTAAATGAGGCTACTAAATTATCGATTATCATGGGGTCGGGCCATCCGACCCTCAATATTCTGCCCTACACAATCATATGATACTGGAGGCCTGCACAAAGCGATTTCAGCACTTTGATTTTCTCAACCCTCATACTTGATCCTGGTCTTACACCTGTTGTAGCGTTAAGATCGTTTTCTGTAAAGAATCACGGGTTCACATTCACAAACCGGCCTTAGAGCTAAATGATCTAAAGATGATGTTTTCATATCGAATCAGCCCTCAGGACTGTTCGTCACGGAAGTGAGTTTAGTTTTACGCCGCACTCAGTAATATTCCCACTATATGGCGGCGGTCTGTTAATAATCGTGTCTGGACCAGACAAGCCAATGATCAACAGCATGAGCATCGATCTACGCAATTGGGATACGATGACATGTGTCAACCAAGACGGCGAGCCTGACCACCCGATCCCGTTAGTCGCCTTTTTACGACAAGCATGGGTTACTGAAGATCAGTTTTCTAACCCGGATCTTCACAGGTGAATCGTCATGGAGCCTTCTGACTGTTATTTAAGACACACGATTAAGTAGACTCAAATGAGGTTATCGAGATGTGCGCGACTTCCATGGAGTGAGAGTCGCGAGTTAGATTTGTAAGTAACATTGGCTTGACCTAACAATAAAGTAAACGCATCGTATTAACTAAGTAAACTGACGGACAAAAGAAACTACACTCTTGGTGCTTTGCCAACACATACTCAATGGGTTTTTTTTCACGTGAAAGACACAATCAAAACACTTTACAAGTATTTACGTCATGTTCTGGCAAAAAAATCTCCAGACACTAGTTGTGTACTATCTTTTATACGTCAGTATATTTCTGTATTCAATAGTAGAGACTTGTGAACGATAGTCCTGTTTTCAACTTGCAATGTTTACAATGGTTATGTCCCAATCAGATGATCGATTTACAGTTTGGATATGCTTCGTGACTGTATCAAAAATCAAGATAGTTTATTGTACATAAGGCCCCCGGCCCGTATACATAGTGTTATAATGACAGGCGAAGTATGGACAGTGCTTACAGTGGAAAGCATCATAACATTGTGAAATTAGTTGACAGGAGAAATCAGACTGTTCAATAATGACAGCGATTGCGTTAAAAACAGGGCTAACTTTACATGAACTGTTTCGTCTTCTGATAAAGTTCTTATAAGTGTTTCCCTTGTAGGGTGACCCAAATACTTCAGTGGAATATATATACTCCTTTCTTAAATCGACAAAAACATCACATATAAATAACAGATGATATTTATCTTCGATATCCACCATACAAACAGGGCAATATCTTAATTATTTGACCAGTGACTCTCTACGGCCAGTAGTGATAATTATATCTGCACATCTGCATTAATGCATTCGTTACGTGGCAGATAATGTGCAAGAAGACAAGGATTAGAAGATGTTTGGGCATTTTTCGTGTCCAGCCGTCGAAGAAATTGAATTATATCCCATGGACATGACTTCACAGAAACCAAGGATTGCGGATAGATCCCAGATAGCTCATCTTCGACCTCGGTGAGTTTAGGGATTTCATCCTCTTTAAACTCGTCATCTGGATGAAAGTTCAAAACGGCATAAAACCATATTTGTTGCACTTAGTAATATTATGACGGTAGTCTGTAAATAACAGAGTCACTACCAGGCACTTGACACCAAGATCCATTGATATCAGATAACATGCATTAACCATGGCAACGAACTTGACCACCCGATCCCGTTAGTTGCCTTCTACGACGCGCACCGGTTGCTGAAGACCAATTCTAACCCATGTCATCATAGATACATAAGACCTATGAACAGCAAGGCAAAGGAAAGCATATATACTCATATTTCATGGTGACTAAAATGGAGTGAATGGGGATGATTTTACGTCGCTTTCAGCAATATTCCAGCAATATCACGGCGGGGGACACCAGAAATGGGTTCACACGTTGTACCCAAGTGGGGAATCGAAGCCGGGTCTTCGGCGTTACGAGCGAACGCTATAACCACTAGGCTACCCCACCGCCCCGACTAAATTGAAACGAACAGGAAACGGTTATTAGATGGTAACCAGTACCATAGCTACATCTGGGCTCTAAGTTGCAGTGTCTCTTTTCAACACTACAATTTAGCGGCTGGTTTTTGTTCTGGCTGGACATTTTTCTATGACGTCATTAGTCGTCTCCAATTTAATTTGAAAGTTTGCACTTTCGATTGCCCGTCAGTGAGTAACTGTGTACATTAGACGTCAGCACCACATTTAATACGACGCATATGACTTTCAGCCAGCGATCCGCATTCTTGGTATATCATTACAACAGATACGACGCATGATACGTGCAGTCGTTGACAACACCCTACACGCCTTATCTAAACATCACATCTTACACACACTGTCACGACAATATTCAATTACAATATGGACCCAAACTGGAGCAGAGGACCACTTACAGCTATAAACAAATCCTCAGAAAAATATGACACAGCATCAAGAAAACACTTAGCCCATGTATTATACACATTCACAACCCGCTTTCAAATATCTCTTACCTACATTATGAAAACACCATGAGCTTATTAAGTTAATCCCAATAATGTTTGTTCACACTTCTTCCAGAATTCCATCTACTTAAGGATGTTCGTGACGAACAAAGCGAATAGGTTTGAGAGAGGCCTTTATTCCGGGTACCTGGCGTGAGATGCGTTCCTATAATTGCAATAGTTTTGGCTGAGATACACCCCCTTTTTCACAGACGGGATTTCAATACAGAAGCGTGGCGAGGTCGTGGCCCCTGTTTGGAGAGGAATTTCTTTTGAGTGGCGGATTAGTTCCAAATTCTACTTCAAACGTTCACGCAAAATATTAGTAAACATGTGGAGGGGACATTTGGTAGCAGCATTGCCTTTAAGGTTTGGTTGGTTTGTTGTTTAACGCCACAGAGCAATATTCCAACTACATGGCGGCGGTCTGGCGGCAGACAATCCAGTGATCAACAGTATGAGCATCGATCTACGCAGTTGGGATACGATGACATATGTCAACCAAGTCAGCGAGTCTGACCACCTAATCCCGTTAGTCGCCTCTTACAATTCTAATATGGTTCTTCACGCGTCTGCCTTTAAGAGATGATACGAGCATGGTTTTGAAGATATTTAAGCGTCAATGGAGGATAAATGTCAGTTCGCTAATTATTTAAATGAACCAACTTGAAACAGCTGAATTTTCTTGTTTTATGAATGATTATGATAATGATCGTGCTACTTTCCATGACACTGAGGGGGCAGGATGGTCCTGTGGGTGTAATACGTCCTGTAGACATGCATATGTCTGGGGTTTGAATCTCTGATTCGCTTCAATGCTCCTGTTTCAGTTGTCCCTAAAACGTCAACAACATGCATTGGCAGCCTGGTCTCATAATGAACTTGATATGGGTTTGAAAGTACATATCTCGGTGTTTGGGATTATTTTCGCTTCTTGTAAGTGTCAAAAAAAATCAAAATATTCTCGTTGGTTTGGAATTTGACCCCAAAGAACCAGGTGTGTACTTTCTAAAACGTACAAGTGACAAATACATTTCCATAACAATACAAGCGTTCGCTGTCACGCTGAAGATTCCCCATTGTAAAGCCCATTTCTGGTGTCCCCCGCCGTGATATTGTTGGAGTATTGCTAAAAGTTGCGTAAAACCATACTCACTCACTCACAAATAATCATAAGTGTGCTCTGCTGAAACAGAGTCCCATCTGTCATTCCTTCTGTACTACAAGCATGTGTTCGTGAAACACTGTCACTCAGCAATATTCCAGCTATATGGGGCAGTCTGTAAATAATTGAATGTGGACCAGACAATCCAGTGATCAGCATCATGAGCATCGATTTACACAACTGGCATACGATGATGTGCATCAACCAAATTAGTGGCATCTCACGAGCGTGATCGATGTGGGACATATTGTAAACAGAAAAGTAGAATGTAGAATGTGATGTCCATTATGTCAATTGTAATAAAATAATATTTATTGTAATGTTTCAACATTCCGTTATCTTCTCTCAGAGCCCACCCAGTGATTTTATGTCTCGATGTGAAGTTTTCTTAAGACTACTATGAATTATATTGGTGCTATGTATTATTCACACTTGGCTAAGTATCAAATCATGGCTTCAACAACAAACTATTATGTGAGGTCAAATGTGGTTTAAATATCTAAGCCTACTGTAAGCATGGATCCTAGGTTTCAGCATGTTACTGCATCTTGTGGATCCCATACCTGCTATTGACAGGTGTTGTCTATTTGTCAATTACTCGTTCCATGATTTGCAAAATGGTTGATTGGTGCCATGAAAACCATTTGTATGGTTACTCATGTATCAAATGCATGCGGTTAGATTAACGTGACTGTTTGCCTAAAGAAGGGTTACCATATAACTATTTTTCCAGTTTTAAATGGATACAGTTTCAAATTATAAATCTACGTTTAATTAAAGTTGTGAAATTTTGTGATCCTTAGCAAAGTGTGAGTAGTATATATATCAAACCGTTCCTACATGTACCCATGTAATGAGTGAGTGACTTATCATATAATCACAACGATGTTTCTAGGTTTGTAAACACCTGACCTGTGGGTTTCACCAAACTGTTAAACTTCCAAGACCGGCGTCTCTTCGATACTAACATCTAACATCTAGCCAATATGCCTTGATAAACCAAAACACAGTCCAAAGCAGAGCTACACAAAATCCTTCACTCTCTCTGGGGGTTATTCTACTACATCATCTGTTTGTGAGTGAGTTGTATAAAATAATTCAACAATATAAACAACAAGTTAAGAAAACAATTATTTCCACATTAAATCGAGAAAATCTTGGCTCTACTGAGGTGAAACTCACTCAAATCCCATATACGATTAAAACGCGAGTGGGATAATTTGGAAACAATGTGTAGGATTTGTAAATGGATTTAGAAAATGATTATTCCATTCACAATGTATTATGGATTTCGTGCACTCTAGTGGTGGTCCAATTGATTGAAATAATCGAAGATTGGTCGTAATGACTAAACGACCAAGCAATCGATCCCATTTTTTGTCATAATCGAACACAAACGATTTGGAACACTTGTTTGCATTGACAATATTTATCACAAGGTTGGTTTTGTTTGTTGCGTTTCATAAGCACTACAAGCTCGTTCCTTGTCATGATAAACAATTTATCTTGAAGACTCCAGGAAATTTATGTTCCTAACATATTAGTCATCCTTTAAAGACATGAAATTTGCCAATAAACAACAGAAAGAACTACATGTTTTTTTCTTTATTTTGTGAACATTGACAAACATAACCAGGACAATTTGATAAATAACGCTAACCAACTATTTCGATGATTTGATCGGTTGTAATGAACCAATCATCAATTATAAGATTTTAACCAATTCCCAACACTAGTGCAACAGCTCATTATAAATAAAGAATCTCCACGGAATAAAAACCCAAACAAACGGTTTTAATCGGTGTCTTGGCTGCAAAATGTAATGCCAACGAGTTCCAGTGGTACGTAGGTTAATGATGCCATGTTACCATGGTAACCGATGACATCACAGTGGTTTATAAAGCATCTCGGTGTAATTTCATTAAAGCGTAGGCTGATGGTAGATATCTCTTGATCTCACCCTGTCATATCCTCATGGAATACAGTTCGGGATGATACATCTGCCTATCCTACATTCAACGAACAATGGTGTTGACAGCGGCGGTGAAGACATTTGCTCACGCTCGTAATTCAGATAACTATTAATCAACAAAACATTCCACTTCGCCATTTCAGCCACACACAAATTCCTTCGAGCCACCTCTTCCCGTTTACAATGCAGTATCGTCACACCTACATTCGAGTATGACCTGCATGTTAGCATTTAAAGAAGGTATGGAAATTGTCTTATTATCGTGACAGTAAACACCCCATGGCTTTGTCGTGGTCAGAAAAGCTGAAAATAAACGAGCTGCACGGAGACCAGACAGAGACGGATTCGAGTCTTTAAGAGATTATCATTTAAATGCAACCTTATGTTCCGCCCTGACATTCTGAAACTCCCCATCAAGAGACGATATGCATGAGTTTGTTTCCTGAATACAGGTAGCTTGTAGTTGGAATTAGCTGTTCACCTTCGTCATGACATGCTGCTGTAATACGCTGTCAGCTTTTTACTTAAAACAGTCAAATTTAGCACATGTAGCGTGCATGAGGTTGTCTCGAATGCATTCACCAAGCAATACACATACAGCTCGTTCTCATTTGAGTCTGTTTCGTTCGATAAGAATCATTTCATTGTTGTGCGGAGGTTCATAAATATTTGCATAATCTGTAATTCTAATCAAGGCCAATCAAGAATAATAACCCGTCCCTATCCTTTGTCCATCTGGTTTCAGAGCCATTATCTATTATCACAACAATTATCAATATTGTCATCACACTGTACATCAACCTCCTTAACTGCATTAACTCAAATATACTTCATGTATATATTCTCTTTGTCCTTAATGTTGTGCATAATTTGCTTGATAACGGCGCATATTTTGTCTATCGATAAAAAGTGTTCCTCTCCACAGACTGTACTACTTTCAACTTGAAATCAGAACGGTAGTGACTTCAAGTTAATCATTTTGCAATGAAAACATCGAACAGGACCTAGATTCAATCTTCTTTGATATAACATATATATATATATATACTCATAGGCGGATACAGATTTGGGGTGCAGGGGTGCGCATCCCTCCCTTTTTTGTCCTGAAAGTTTATTAAACGACCATTTAAACTCTCGTGAAAACGGGTGAAAATGAACTGTGCACCCGCTCCCCTTTCCCCTTTCTCAAAAAGCTGTATCCACCCCTGATACAGTAATTGTACAAACAGCGTTAAACCAAACACACTCACCCTGGATGTAGGGGCGGTAGGGTAGCCTAGTGGTTACAGCGTTCGCTCATCACGCTCAATACAAGCGGGTTGGACGTTGCTTGAATCAAAATATCTCCCCATAAACATCTATAGTAACGTTGTAGTTTTTTTTTGTTTTTTTTTGTTTTTTTTTCACAATCAAACCAAGTGACTTCTGGTCAATATACTGGGTTTTTTTTGTTTTTTTGTTTGTTTTTTTTTCGAGTCAAAGTCTTTTTATTGTCTATAGGTCACAGGCCGTATACAACATATATACAATTTTCACTTACATTTACACATGTATACAATAACAAAGGTTGAGTTTACAACAAATATATATGATGTCATAGTACATGGGAAATCTACAAAAATATATCTTACTGAATTGGGGGTATTTTGATGCATGGTATAAATATGTGCATAATTTTCTAGAAGTGTTTCAGTCTATTTACATTCAGTGTTTTCATATCATCATATAAGGATGAACAAAAGATCACATTATCACAAGTGTTTCATATCAACATATCAGGATGAGAGAAAGACCACATTATTACATTATTACCGCGGCTTGAGGAAGTAGAGGTAGTCCAGCTGCTCTCCTGATCCACTTGGTGACTTCGGGGTTTTCCTTGTAGGCAACAGCTAGTCCAAGATCCTGAACCTTCCTCCAGATGGCTTGACAGAAATGGAAGAAACAGCCCTTCACGTCAGCAGTGGGAAATTCTGTTTCTATGGCGTGGATTGCTGCTAGCTCAAAATCGGTCTGGATGCAGGCAGGATCAAGCGGTCTGTTGAGTCTCTGCTGAACATCATCCTTGAGCAATCGGAAGAGTCTGGAGTAGGTTGTTGTCTGGCGGTCGGAAGAAGGGCGAAGATGAGGGGATATGTTGAGCTGCCACGTCTTGCATGGATGATGTATACTTGATTCCACAGTGCAGGACAGGCTGTGAAAGTTCCATCCATGTAGAGGTTGTCAGCTGACTGCAAGGCTTCAAGACTCTCTTGTGTTCCGAAGGCCAAGATCTTGTCGTCATGGCCGTCCGCAAACAGGAGGAATGGTCTACCATCTGCTGTCTGCGTCCAGGGATCTTGGAGGTCGACTTCTGATCTCGTCTGTGGTAAGACAGGAATCGTCTTCTGGCGGTGGCGGTACAGGGCACTGCTAACAGATGGAAAGGAGGGCATGGTACGTGTCTCGTCATCAGTCAGGTTGGTAAGCTCGTTGTTGTAGATGGTGCGCATCGGTATTGACTCCTCCCTGGCTCTCTTCCTCAGGTTGCTGACAAACCGGACCTTCTGGCTATCCTCTGGTGGGTGATTGTGTTCAGTCGTATTTCTTACCACATCGCCAACAGTTGTGACTCTTCCTTTGCATGTTGACTGCACACACTTCCAGTGTACACAGGTCTGTCGCTCAACATTCTTAGTGTGAAGATATCCATCCAACAGAACTTGACGGCTACCTCTCCGTGACATAACAAACTCAACATTGCGAAGACCAGCCATGTTGATGCCATGTTTGTTTCATGTCAGCACTTATATACTGTATGGAACAATCTCAATTTCCTGTATCATCTCCACGTTTTATTTCTCTCAACTTCTCAACATTGTAATATATGTAACATTAAAGTGCACTATAACAACTTTTCTTAACAACATTTAGCAATCACAACACTTTTCCAATTGTATGTTTCTTCTACTCAGGGTTGAGGTTTGTTTTCATCATGAGACCACTAATTTCCTTGCCACAAAAGACTAATCACATTTATGCATCCCTTGATCTCATCTATGCTCCATGCACTAATCCCTCTTTAGGATTAGTCTATTATATCAGACAGGTAAATGCTAGGTGTTGTTTTAACTAGCTGTAGGGGTACTGGAGTGTAGGGGTAGTGGCATGTAGGGGTTATGGGTGTGAACCATAATAACACGTCCCTATCCTTTGTCCATCTGGTATCAGAGCCATTATCTATTATCACAACAATTATCAGTAGTGTCATCACACTGTACATCAACCTCTTTAATATACTTCATGTATATATTCTCTTTGTCCTTAATACTGTGAATAATTTGCTTGATAACGGCGCATATTTGGAATAAAGAAGTTGTCTATCCATAAAAAGTGTTCCTCTCCACAGACTGTACTACTTTCAACTTGAAATCAGAACGGTAGTGACTTCAAGTTAATCATTTTGCAATGAAAACATCGAACAGGACCTAGATTCAATCTTCTTTGATGTAACATATATATATATATACTCATAGGCGGATACAGATTTGGGGTGCAGGGGTGCGCATCCCTCCCTTTTTTGTCCTGAAAGTTTATTAAACGACCATTTAAACTCTCGTGAAAACGGGTGAAAATGAACTGTGCACCCGCTCCCCTTTCCCCCTTTCTCAAAAAGCTGTATCCACCCCTGATACAGTAATTGTACAAACAGCGTTAAACCAAACACACTCACCCTGGATGTAGGGGCGGTAGGGTAGCCTAGTGGTTACAGCGTTCGCTCATCACGCTCAATACAAGCGGGTTGGACGTTGCTTAAATCAAAATATCTCCCCATAGACATCTATAGTAACGTTGTAGTTTGGTAAAAAGAGAACAAGGGCTTAAACAGCTGTCACGTGTACTTATATGCACAGTCAGGTCTTAACGTAGTCTGTCTCACAGTCCCTGAACCACATTATTTTCCCCACTGTCAAGCCCTCTCTTCAGTGCTAAAGCCCTAAATAAAGCAAGTCTAGATTTCCTCAGGTTCTGAATCTCTGGTCTCCCTGGGGCTCCTTTTCAATTTAAATGGGCTTGTTTGTTACCATCAAAATTATATATATTCAGAGACTAAGCATTAGTCTAGTCTTAACGCTGCAATAATAATACATATTTTGGACCCGCGAAGATCCGGGTTAGAATTGGTCTTCAGCAACCAATGCTTGTAATGGGCGACTAACGGGATCGGGTGGTCAGGCTCGCTGACTAGGTTGACACATGTCATTGGTTCCCAATTGCGTTGATCGATGCTCATGCTGTTGATCACTAGATTGTCTGGTCCAGACTCGATTATTTACAGACCGAAGCCATACATCTGTAATATTACTGAGCGTGACGTAAAACAGCCAACAAAACCAATGTTGTCAGCTTAACCAGTTCTTTTTAAGCATACAGTTAACTGAGAACAGGAACCCCAGCTCCTCGCCAAAGTCACCTACTGAGACAACGGGCTGCAGTTCGATTTGCAAAGTTGCGTCCTTGTATCGTTACAGGATCCGTTGATAGTGTGTCTGATTCCATTATCGTCCTGAGTCTGATCTAGTATTTGTCAGGACTATATCCGTACTCGTTTGTTGAAATAGAAGACTGTCCAAACTCAGACAAAAGTCACACTTTGAAATTCTGTTCGAAATGCCTAATATATCGCTTACTCCAGAGTCATATAAGTTCATTCGGATTAGGATAATTTGCAGTAGCTATATCCATAGCTGGCAAATTTACTTTTGCTTTAAACTCAGTAAAAGCTGAACACTATCATGCCAAGCATGTCCCCGCAACGTTATCTGTGAGCACAGATTCACGATTTTACACACAGAAGCGTCTTTTATTCGTAAACCGTTTCGCAATCTCAGTCTTACCGCGCAGCCGCCGTAACAGAACCCCAGAAAGAAAACCACCGTGAAATTAAGTAGTCCTTCATCAAGTATACACACACTGTACAGGGGGACGGGCACCTGCTGACACACGCCCACTACCCTCTACCCCTGGAGAAGAGGTTGACGGGTCATTAAGGGACACGGATGGTCAGAACCGTAGGGTCATTCCGTCTAACTGGGCTGTTATTGCCGCACTGTGAATGTACATTTGACATACTCTGCTGAGATAGCGGCAACGCGGAACTCACAAGTAAGTCAGAGCGAGGATTACTGAGTGTTTCTCGGGAGGAGGAAGGGCTATCTCGCATCTGTGTACAGCACATGAGACTATTGAGGTGAGTCGTGGCTGGAAGGAGGTGGTGCTGACTATGTGTGTGTGGAATGTATCAAGCGATAAGACAATGTGCGTGTTTTATTCCATGGTTGTTATACATACCGGTGTGTTATTCATGTTTGGTCTGTTTTAGAAATGTCTGGAGACAAAGAAACCATGACTTCTATTTTCCGACAGTAAAATCGCTGTATATTGTGATTTTCTCCCTTGTATTGTCATTATGAATGAACTCAAAGAATCTACACACATGTGACTGTACATCCCTTGACTCTGCTGATGTTTAACATCCATCCTTTGAACAGGTCCATTACATTTTACACGTGTGATATGGCATATGTAATATTAGATGTGTGTTATCACATATGTAACATTTGATCTGAGATGAGCGATATCACAAATGTAATTTAGATATTTAATGTGTGATATCACACATGTAATTTCGATATTTAATGTGTGATATCACACATATAATTTAGATATTTAATGTGTGATATCACACATGTAATTTAGATATTTGATGTGTGACATCACATATGTAATATCAGATATTTGATGTGAGATATCATGGATCACATATGTAATTTAGATAATTGATGTGTGATGTCACCAATGTAAAATCAGATATTTGATTTGAGATATTATATGTTATATAAAACATGTGATATGTGACTTGTGGATAATTTAGTACGTTCGGTAGAAAGGTGTAAAACACAGAGCGAAACAAAATCCTTTTCTCTGTCGGCTATCAGAGGCCATACCTGGTAATATACATGCACAAGCACACAGCATACACACACATAACGACGTACGACGTACATAAGTCACATAGAGATTCCATCGACGTTACTCACACATGCTCAATTAGACATATCCATGTAATTGCATATATACTGCTGATACAAACACGACAGTGATCTAATCAGACATGTACAGATGCACGCGCATGAACGCACACACAAGCACGACCGCAAGCTCGCATTAAACAAACCACGATGAAAGCTTACAAACAAACACACTACAAAATAGACATAAAAACAAATAAACAAACTACGATAGAGACATAAAACAAATACACACACTACGATATAGACATACAAACAAACAAACAAACAAACATACTACGACATAGAAATTCAAACAAACTCACTACGACATAGGCATATAAACATGGAGCACACACAAACATTAAAACATATAACCATACACACACACTACGACATTATGTTTGCATAATACAACATAAACATGCATACATACACACACTTCAGCATAAACATGCACGCATACACACACACGGCAACATAAACATGCACACATACACACACACTACAGCATAAGCATAACCATGCACACACACTACAGCATATACATGCACACATACACACACTACAGTAAAAACATGCACATACACACGACAGCATAAACGTGCACACACACAATATAAACATGGTTACACATGCTACAACATAAACATGCACACACATTATGGCAAACATGCACACACACTTCAGCATAAACATGCACACACACTACAACATAAACATGTTTACACACACTGACACTACAGTATAAACATGCACACACACTACGACATAATCATGCACACACATTATGACACACATACACACACACTACGACATAAACATGTACACATACACTAGAACATAAACATGCACATGCACACTACGACATAATCATGCACACACATTATGACAAACATGCACACACAGTACAACATAAACATGCACACATATTATGACAAACATGCACACACACTACAGCATAAACATGCACATACACTACAACGTAAACATGTATACATACACTACAACATAAACATGTTTAATCACATTATGACAAACATGCACACACACACTACAGCGTAAACATACACACACACTACAGCATAAACATGTTTACACACAGTACAACATAAACATGTTTACATACATTATGACAAACATGCACACACACTACAGCATAAACATGCACACACACACACTACGACATAAACATTCACACACACACACTACACTACAACACACTAGAACACATGTTTACACATTATGACACTAGAACATAAAGCATGTTGCACACATACTCTGCATGATAAACATTCACACACACTACGACATAATCATGCGCATAAACATGCACATACATTACTCTACAACAAAAACATGTTACGACATAAACATGTTTACACACTACGACATAATCATGCACCCATGAATTATGCACACACACTACAGCAAAAACATGCACACACATTACAGCATGAACCTGCACCACACACACACACTACGACATAAACATGTTTACAGACACACTGCAACATAAACATGTTTACACACATAACGCACGTACACAACTTCACACATACACTGTAACTATGCAGACATACACTAATACATCTTTTCATAACATGATAGTCATTTCTAAACTACACACAGTACGTCCGAGCACAAAAGCATATACATAGACGCAAGCGTATTTAAAACCTACCATACAAACATATTGAACAAATATGCATTTCAGATACAGGTCATGAAGCACGGGCCTCCTTTATGACTAACATACTGTCTAGGGTTTGATTTTTTCACGGACACATTTTCCACCGAACACTTATTCATTAACGTGCAGCGCTGTCAACTGGAATAGCTAGAAATGTCATAAGTTAACTCCGAATAAATAGAACAATCAATAGTAAGATGGTTTCATCTGCAACAGCTGAAGGACGAGAAAGGTCTATTTCCAACAGGGATAAGCTTCTTAGCATCATGCTTGTCGACAACCTCAGTTTACATGTATGTAATCGGATGGAGGCTTGGTAGTGATGTCTAGACATTATTCTGGTCCCATATTTACATTGTATATTAACAGTATAGGTGATATTTCTTAACATTCGTGCTTCGTACAGGGCAGTTACATTACTCGAAATGCGATTTAGCACGGTGATTCCTAAACAAAGCATCGGCGTTTTGTCCATGAGCTGGGGAGCAGGGATCTACACTCCACACTGCAGCCGTGTCGGGGGCAGCTGAGTCGTGTTTACATAACACTCTCCTACGCCCATATCAGTTTCTCCAAGCAGTTATCTTAAACCTATTTTACATTTCAGAATTGAACGAGTCTCAACGTTGCGGGATATGTATTCAAATAAAAAAAGTATAAATGGAAATACTGCTTTCGGTTCGACCTGTATTTTTAATCACTGTATGTTTATAATTGATAGAGGTGACTAAGTCTGATACTTTAGTTTGTAATTGTTTGAAATAATTCTAAAGTCTTTGTACGTTAGTTTGTAATTGTTTCAGTAAATGTGATGACGTCATCACCACTGCTAATTACTAATCACATTATCAAGAGAAGCAATCGCCATGATAATATCTACGCTCGACAGAGGTAAAAGATTTGAATAAACCGAATTTGACTTGAAATTATACAGCTGATCTGAACGCTACAAAACATTAGAAAACAAATCTGTAGCTGGGTAATATTCTTAAAAATAATGAAATTAATGAAAATGAAATAAATATGCAACCACATATGTATCAGGAATGTTGTAAATTTGTGTCGAATAAAACAAATCTTGATTTTCAAATATACGATGTCAAACATACCCACAAGTTGAGAATTACATTATTTAGTTTCAAATTTGGAAAAAACCCTTTCAAATCCAATTTAATTCATTTCCTTGATATACTATTGCTAATATCCGGTTTCAGAAATTTAAACTCAAACAGCTGGTATAGTATCATTTCGTTCCCCAGCTCCTAGTAGGGGGTTAGATGGGGGCTAAAGGTGTTGGGATTCATTATGACGAAACAAGACATTTACAGCTGTGAGTGTTGAGCTTCTGTTTGTGTCTCTACAGTATGTATAGAATATCCAGTACTGATGCTGAACAATAGATACCTGAGAGTGATGTGTATACTGTCTACTACCGGGGAGTCTGTGCCAGGCTGTATAGATGTAACAGTAAGATATTAAGCTTTTAATAACCAAGTGAAATCTCCCTTGAACGATGGCGACTACATCATGAGCAGTTGCTAGTGAATCGCTATCAAATAGTGATGACACCAGGTGTTCGGGAAAATATGAGCGTATCCTGCCTCAATGGTGGCACTCAAAACAAAGAATAACACCGACTGCCACAAACACATGGCTGGCAACTGTACACAGACCATCACAAATATATGGACCTTCTTAGACAGAACATGTGTTGTTAAAATGACAATTTCACATAGTGTCTACTGCAGTATTTATGGTTAAATTTCAATTTTCGAAAACATGTTTCTCCAGTTGTGAGATTACTTGTAAAACGGGTCAGTGTTTGGGGAAAAAAATTGTTTTGGATGCCTGGCATATGATAGAAGTAATGAACCCGAGTGTACGAATATTTACATTTTCAGACATAAACAGAACCCTCCCTATTATAAATAACACAACTTGTCAGGGTCGACTTCTAGATGATAACAGTTTGACTTTGCAAATCTTTCAGATGGATGAATATTTTAACACATTATACTGATCTATATCGTCCAGGGGAAGAAATCCACTGTTATCCCAAGAATCCGTAAGTCTACATTAGGATAAGAAAATATGTGTATATATAAGCTCAGTCAGTTGCTTGAAAATTTCATTGACATTTGTCAATCTGTTGTTGGTGGTAACAGGTTCTGCGCAGTCAAATTATTTATCAAAATGCATGGAAAGTGTATCCATAGGTGTCCGTATACACAATGGAGGGGGGTGGGGTAGCCTAGTAGTTAAAGCGTTCGCTCGTCACGCCGAAGACCCGGGTCCGATTCCCCACATGGGTACAATGTGTGAAGTCCATTGTGGTGTCCCCCGCCGTGATATTGCTGGAATATTGTTAATAGGGGCGTAAAACTGAACTCACCCACTTACGCAATGGGATTTCCATGTATCAGCGAAGTTGGCTGCATTAAATATGCATGATTAAACATTTTTAAATTATTATAAATATGAAACGTCAGGACGAGTGAATAGTCAGTTGCTATCATCTGCCGAAACAGATTTCGCTGGTTGTAAATATCACGGTTGGTTTGAAGGTAGACTTGCACAAGTCTCTAATGTAATGATAAATAGTATAAATGATAATTTCAACCAAATAAATAAATAAATAAATAAATAAATAAATAAATAAATAAATAAATAAATAAATAAATAAATAAATAAATAAATAAATAAATAAATAAATAAATAAATAAATAAATAAATAAATAAATAAATAAATAAATAAATAAATAAATAACAGACTGGGGTCTGACCAGCTTATCTAAACTTGCCTTTTTAAAGGATAGAATTACTGTACATGCATGGATTTAGCACTCAATACAGCCTTGGAGCAAGGCTAGTTTCAGGTGTATGAATTGATTACTGAACCCCCATGTCACCTTGTCCTGTGTTGTCTGTCACACAGATCCTGAACCACATTATTTCCCCATCATCCCAGCCCTTTCTGCGATGCTATAGCCATAAGTAAAGCAAGTCTAGATTCCAGGTTCTGAATCTCCCATCCCCCTGGGTCTCCTTTTCAGTTTAAAAGGAATTGTTTGTTGCTATCAAAGTTATATATATTCAGAGACTAGGCGTTAGTCTATGTCCTGTGTGGCACCTGCCTCTTAAACAATCTGTAGAAAACATGTTGTTTGTAGGTAAACGCCTCTCAGCAAAGCACTTGTCACATGACGGCCGTGACTCCTGCATTATGGAGTACTTTCTGAGATGTATTTCTGCAAAGTCTTAAACTGGTTTGTCTTAATGATAATAATAAGTTATAATAATAAGTTTGGCATCTTTATAGCGCCTTAATCCAGAAAACTGCTCAAAGCCGCTTAGTCGTATGCTCGCTTGAATATGAGGGTTTTCAGTTCAGATCTGAAACTTGTGATGTTGGTATTGTCATGTAAGTAGGCTGGAAGTTTGTTCCACAACACAGCTCCTGCTTTGCGGAATGTTCTATCTCCGTGTGTGACAGTGTGTGTGACAGTGTGTGTGACAGTGTGTGTGACAGGGACAGTAACCCCGAGTGTGGACATAGATCGTATATGTCCTCCTGGCTGATAGGGGGTGATGAGCTCCTGGATGTATTCAAACTGATTTGTACAGGAAATGTTTGATACATTGGTGGCCTGCTAGATCATTGAATCACGTTGGTGGACAATCCTTATGCAAATTGATTTGTAGATAAAAAATATTTTACACCTTGGTGGCCCGCTTTATCATTGAATCACGTTGGTGGACATTCCTTATGAAATTAACTAATTTGTAGAGGAATGTTTTAACAGTTACCTGACAATAATAGGTAGTTTGACACCACGACACGGAAAAAACATCCGTGTTCAGGAGATCTCATACGTTTTGGGAACGCCCCGTATGTTGTCGCCGTGAGTTGTCACTGACCCTATGAAACGGCTGCAGAAACCCATCGGTCGGGGCTAACTTAATAATGTTCTCGTTCAGATGCTGGTGTAGACGCGGCAAGACACGTGATGATGGCCTGATCTGTTTATATGGGAGTTCTGTCATGACGGTGATGTATTCCCATAAAACATACATGGTACTCGTCATCACCCCGGTGTGTGCTGAAAGCGAATACCGTCTCAAACAGCATACATCACATGTCAGAATCGTCGCCTTCTTCGTGAATGTTCTGTTGATGAATTGTATATTTTCTTGCTGAAATACCTCCATGGCTAACAAAACAATGCATGTTAAGATGCGTATTAATTACAAGTAACAGCTGCATGAAGATTAATTGGGGAACTTTGGCATGTGTTTGTTGAGACATGGGCACCGACGGGTGCTATTTAATCATTGTCATCTGTGCAGGATGTTGCACAGGTTGAATTGCTGGAATACTTGGGTCAAGGCAAGTTTTGTGATTATTTGATTGTTTGTTGTTTAATGCCGCACTCGGCAATATTCCAGCCATATGGCGGCGGTCTAGTAATATACGAGTCTGGACCAGACAATCTAGTGATCAACAGCATAAGCATCGATCTACGCCGTTGGGACCTACGATGACATGTGTCAACCAAGTCAGCGAGCCTGACCACCCGATCTCTTCCGACAAGCATGGGCTGCTGAAGAGCAGTTCTAACCCATATTTTCACTGGTCGCAAGTTGTATGAAAACCTAGTTTTATTAAAACAAATTACAGATGTTTAACAGTACAGACATTTCTAGTAGAAAACAGCATGCTCCAATCTTTGGTCACCCAAGGTAGCAATAGAAATCATATGCTATTCACACTTTGATAAGGATCAAATCATGGATTCAACAGAAAACCATGATGTGGGGGTCAAATTGGATTTAAATAATCTGAGCTTATTGTAAGCATGGATCCTAGGTTTCAGTGTGTCATTTCATCTTGTGGAACCCATACCTACTGTTGACAGGTGTTGTGTACTTGTCACTGACTTGTTCCATGATTTGCAAAATGGTTCATTGGTGCCATGAAAACCATTTTTGTCGTTACTCATGTATCAAGTGCATAAAGTTAGGTTAAAGTGAATGTTTGCCTAAACAGGGGTTACCATATTATTATTTATCCAGTTTATAATTGATACAATTTCAAATTATGAATCTACGTTTAATTAAAGTTGTGGAGTCACCTACAAAAAAAAATAATGATTATTTCGGTCCACTCATCAACAGTGCTAGAGTTCGTTTTGCGGACATGTTATGATCCAGTGTAGTTGGTTCCGATACCAGATTCGTCCTAAATAGACCAGAAATAGACCAGGAAAACTGCGTTGGTTCTCATGGGGACCTGATGCCATTGAGATGTTCTCACAGTACTATTATGGTGACTCATTCATCAGCGATCACTCTTTACTCGATCAACTGCAAGTGGAGTGTCGTTACAAATGTTGCTGTCATTATCCCGAAACATATTATCCTCAACCAGTTGAGAAGGAGTAGGTTTATCATATAATGGGTTGGTTTTATGGCAGAATAAAGGTAATCGATAAAGGCGATATGTGTTGGAGTCATATATGGGTAAATATGCACTTAAGACGTCTGGTAGGTAATACCTATAATGTTTACAAACTAAAATGTCGCTTTTGTCTCTCGGTGATCGAGTTGAAGATGGAGATCATTATTATGATCATTATTGTGATAATTATCGTTACCATTATCACAGGTGTAAGAACGGCCGGGATATCAGTGCTCACACCTTTTCTTGTAGGCATCTGCGGTTTGAGGTCAATTACTAATTGAATTGATAGGAATTGACCGAGATTTTACCATGATCTGTCATTATGACAACAGTCAATATGCTTCCAAAAGGAACTTAGATCTCAAAGAGCAGTTGCCAAGTAATTGTCTATCAGTCATACCACAAGCTAAAACGTAAAACAAAGTTTGTATTCAGAGTACAAAGGTCATAAATAAATACCGCCAAGTACAGAGAATAAGCAGTCTCGGTTATCCGATGAAAAAAATTCGTGTAAAAATCACTGAACTCTTCCAAATGAATATAACCAGACATACAACTGATACACACAAAGTGATACTATGAATAACAAGGACAAAGTGATACTATTAATAACGAGGACAAAGTGATACTTTTAATAACAAAGACAAAGTGATACTTTTAATAACAAGGACAAAGTGATACTTTTAATAACAAGGACAAAGTGATACTATTAATAACAAGGACAAAGTGATACTATTAATAACAAGGACAACGTGACACTATTAATAACAAGGAAAAAGTGATACTTTTAATAACAAGGACAAAGTGATACTATTAATAACAAGGACAAAGTGATACTATTAATAACGAGGACAAAGTGATACTTTAATAACGAGGACAAAGTGATACTTTTAATAACAAGGACAAAGTGATTCTTTAATAACAAGGACAAAGTGATACTATTAATAACAAGGACAACGTGACACTATTAATAACAAGGACAAAGTGATACTTTTAATAACAAGGGCAAAGTGATACTATTAATAACAAGGACAAAGTGATACTATTAATAACAAGGAAAAATAAGGGGAACAGTTACAATCATAGAGTTAACAATACTTATTTGCGATACAGGTTATATTTGGAGCTACACGAGCCTTGACCTGTATTACATGGTTCGATAGGGCAATTCAATGGCAGCGGGGTGTAAATTAGTTTACACTACAACTTGTGTCGGTGTTGGGTGGGTACATCGAACTGTTTGAAACTACTATTTATTCTAGTTCTAGGCATAAAAATGTTTTCTCAGTGTTTGATATTTACACAGATGGGACATTAAATCCTGTTGGAAAAGAGTTGAGTCGAAGTCAATGCTATGTATTGAAAGGACGTATGTGTTTATGTATATGTGAACTATTGCTCATACTCAACACAATATAAACCTGCCTTTCTCACTCTGTTTATTGCGGATGTGTTATAGATGACTGCAAGCCGGGTTAATTTAGAGATGGGTGACGGTGACGGGATTTGGGTTTATTGAAGTATAAACAGAATATACTACCACGATTTCTCAGAAAAGGGTATTTTCGGATTTACGACCAAATACAATATTTGACGTTACTGACCACTATTTCCAGCATGGCATTTTGATGTTTTGATAAATCAAAATACACAATGAAATATCTCTTTTAAGGAACACCTGACCGTCTCTGTGTCAAATTGTGTTGACTAGGTGATGAAGTAGATTTTCCAGTAAAGAATTTACCTTGTCAAGCAATATGTAATCACCATTATGTGATATTTTACGGAAAGACACTTTTCTTTGCTAATTGATAGTTTTTTGCAGTTCAGTTTTAACGATTAGAGTTCAAGTTAAACCAATTCAAGTGCTGTAGATCTTCAGAGGATTTTACTAAATTTTACAATCGCTTGTCAACGTTGTACGATATACCATCGAATATTACGCCCTTAGTATGCTTATGGTAAATTCACACCTCCTCACTGACACTTATAAATTAATGTTCTGGACACACATACCCCTTGGCTAACATATGGTGTTATATCTAATTTCCATTTATATTAAATTCCATTATGATAATAATAATAGTTGTTGTAAGGCTAAAACAGCTGTAGATGACACGGATCTTGAACAAGTAGGACCAGTAACAAAAATAGCGTTGATACTTGACACAATTACAGGCTTACGTCCTCGTACACAGCATTATGTTTTACAGTATATCCGGCTTTCTAAGAGAGTAATGCAGGATATAATACCCGGACGTCATCATGTATTTGCTTTCTCGGTATGGCTTTAGAAAGCGGTGGTTATAAAGTCTATAAACGTTTCGTTTAAGAGTTTCATGAATGGTCCGGTCCGTAAAAATGAAAAAATAGTCTTGCACTCCTGAAACGGGTTGAAATTCTAAATTATATAGGCAATATGAAAGTTTACTAAAGGAGATTATGATACTTTACACAGAATTGCACATTTACATGAAACAGAAGTGACGATACGAGTTTTGACGTTACCGTTGAATGAGTGAGTTTAGTTTTACGCCGCTTTTAGCAATAGTCCAGCAATGTACCAGGAATACCAGGAATGGGCTTCAAACATTGTACTCATGTGTGGAATCGAACCCGGGTTTTCGGCGTGACGAACGAACGCTTTAGCCACAAGGCTACCCCGCCGACCCCGTTACTGTTATAGGTCGATTGTAAAATGTTGATTTCTCAATACAAAACTTTAATAAAATGTACAATCTGTGTGGACATATTCACAATGAAATGATTTCACATGGTACATAGACTGAGTTTGGTAATGGACAAAGGAAGGGATAAAGAATGTACATTATTCTTTATTAAGCGAGCCTTGATTATGACGCTATCGCAACATTGTGACACAGTGCCATTGGAACGATACCACAAGACTGAATGTTGAGTATAAAGGATCATTTCTTGACATAAGGAACATAAAAAACCCAAAACAAATCGACTAAACAGTGTCAGAGTGACTACACGCAATCACCCAACACATACAATGAGGTCTTTCAACTCCAAGTTACTTACAATGTAACCCAGGTGACCCGGACGTTAACGTTAGTATTCATTGGCCGCATATTCAGACATTATAACCTCCAAATAGGTCACAGCCCTCTCTAACTGCACAGTCAAACCCATCTCTAGTTTGTACAGTCGAACCCCTAGTTTGTCCAGTCGAATCACTAGTTTGTACAATCGAACCCCTAGTTTGTCCAGTCGAACCCCTAGTTTGTCAAGTCGAACCCCTAGTTTGTCCAGTCGAACCCCTAGTTTGTCCAGTCGAATCACTAGTTTGTACAGTCGAACCCCTAGTTTGTCCAGTCGAACCCCTAGTTTGTCCAGTCGAACCCCTAGTTTGTACAATCGAACCCCTAGTTTGTCCAGTCGAACCCCTAGTTTGTACAGTCGAACCCCTAGTTTGTACAATCGAACCCCTAGTTTGTACAGTCGAATCACTAGTTTGTCCAGTCGAACCCCTAGTTTGTACAGTCGAATCCCTAGTTTGTACAGTCGAATCACTAGTTTGTTCAGTCGAACCCCTAGTTTGTCCAGTCGAACCCCTAGTTTGTCCAGCCGAATCACTAGTTTGTACAGTCGAACCTCTAGTTTGTACAGTCCAATCACTAGTTTGTCCAGTCGAACCCCTAGTTTGTCCAGTCGAACCCCTAGTTTGTCCAGTCGAACTCCTAGTTTGTACAGTCGAATCACTAGTTTGTCCAGTCGAACCCCTAGTTTGTCCAGTCGAACCCCTAGTTTGTCCAGTCGAACCCCTAGTTTGTACAGTCGAACCCCTAGTTTGTACAATCGAACCCCTAGTTTGTCCAGTCGAATCACTAGTTTGTCCAGTCGAACCCCTAGTTTGTCCAGTCGAATCCCTAGTTTGTACAGTCGAATCACTAGTTTGTTCAGTCGAACCCCTAGTTTGTCCAGTCGAACCCCTAGTTTGTCCAGCCGAATCACTAGTTTGTACAGTCGAACCTCTAGTTTGTACAGTCCAATCACTAGTTTGTCCAGTCGAACCCCTAGTTTGTCCAGTCGAACCCCTAGTTTGTCCAGTCGAACTCCTAGTTTGTACAGTCGAATCACTAGTTTGTCCAGTCGAACCCCTAGTTTGTCCAGTCGAACCCCTAGTTTGTCCAGTCAGATCCCTAGTTTGTCCAGTCGAATCACTAGTTTGTACAGTCGAACCCCTAGTTTGTCCAGTCGAACCCCTAGTTTGTACAATCACTAGTTTGTCCAGTCGAATCACTAGTTTGTCCAGTCGAACCCCTAGTTTGTCCAGTCGAACCCCTAGTTTGTCCAGTCGAACCCCTAGTTTGTACAGTCGAATCACTATAGCTAGTTTGTACAGTCGAACCAGTAGTTTGTCTAGTCGAAACACTAGTTTGTACAGCCAAATCAATTATAAAGGTGGTGCAGTGTGATCTGGACAACCTCCATTATTCTGTCAAACTCCAACATTGAAATGACCTTCCCGGAGCAAGTTTTTTGCATGAAGACGTTCGTAAAGTTATGTAATCCACAGCTCGCTTGATGGAATTATTCTAAGTTATATTTAAAAGTCTCACCAGTAACAGGTATCATTTAATCATAATTATGACGTTACGCTATTGTTTATGCAGTTGACTCTGAACCAGGAATTTGCTATACCGAACGAACCCGTAAAGATCCGGGTTGGAATGTTTGTGAAGTGGGTGCCGGGTTCGGATGAATGTCATCGTATTTCCATTGCGTAGATCGATGCTCATGATATCAGTCACTGGATTGTCTGGTTCAGACATCACACGCGGGGCCCCATGCCTTATGTGATCTGCAACGGTGCCGTCTGTTGCACACGGGTGGGTCCCCAGACTGTGTATTGACTGACGACCACAGCCAACAGCCAACATCTCACCCAACCAAATGTCAAATTCAGCCTTCAACCCTCACCCACTAAATGGCCCATCCCTGCAACCAATTTTGAACCACCAAATCCCAACCCTAGTGGTTGAACCCCCATCCACTAAATCCCAACCCCAACCCCTGACCCACTGAATCCCAACGCCATGATATTGCTGGAATATTGCCCCACCCAGCTAAATCCCACTCTGTGCTCCATCCCCTCACCCACCAAATCCCATGCTCCCATGTCGGTCGCCACCCTCACCCACCCAAATGTCATTGTCCTCAACATCTCACCCACTAAATGCCCAACCCCTATCCCACATCTAATATTCATTAACTCTAAATGCCTTTGTTTGATAATTATATCTGAAGGCGGCTCCCGTGCCCCACCCCAACCCCAACCAACATCCTCAACCCAACCCCCACCCACCAAATCTCAATCCCAACCCCACCCCCAAATCCCAACCCCATTCCCTCACCCACCTATCCCAACCACAACCCCTCCCACCAAATGTCAAGCTCAACATCTCACCCACCCAATCTCACCCTCACCCACCAAATCCCAACCCCAACCCCTCACCCAACCAAATCCCAACCCCAACCCTCACCCACCAAATCCCAACCCCAACCCCCCACCCACTAAATCCCATCCCCAACCCCCACCCACCAAATCCCAACCCCAACCCCTCACCCACCAAATCCCAACCCCAACCCCTCACCCACCAAATCCCAACCCCAACCCCCACCCCCAAATCCCAACCCCAACCCCTCACCCACCGAATCCCAGCCCCTTCTTCCAGTGTGTTTTTCCTGAAGACGTTCAGTTGGTCAAAGAAACATTGGTTTGAATCAAAACAGGACCTCCTCATAGACCGGGCTTAATTGATGCATGGATGTCCCTGTAGTATACTGTTATTGCGTGGGTTGTCTTTGTACAGTTTGTGTCGTCTTATATAGGCCTCCCTTTGTCCATCAGTCAGAAGAACGTAGGAGTATAAGTGGGAGCAAATGATATTACTTATTTCCATATAATTGGACTGAAATAGATGTATTTCCTCATTTGATGGAATATACACTCTCTGCCTAAAAGGACTGTTTTATGAGGCAATGCAATCTCTGCTGGTTGTAGGATGAGATACAAGGCATGGCAAATAGGATTGTGTCTCCTATGTGGCGTCGTCCGACGTGGTGGGATGGTTGTAGATCACAAAATATACTTCCCATCAAAAGTTTAGACTCACTTAAAACACTCACTATATATGTTTTATTCTCACTATATGTATGTATGGTTACATCGAAGATTTATTTCTCCACTAATTTGGAGGAACTGACTGCAAACCTTATCGAGATGAATTGCACGAGGATCATGCATCAAATTGCTGAAAAGCATGTGCAAATATCGTGCATGTGAACAGCTGCGTATTGGTGTAAAATTTTGTTAAGAATTCACCAATTCTCACTGATTTTTATCATTTATTAAACTCGTGACAATGATCTTTTCAACGTTACGAATTTGTTTTACAATACATCAGTTCATGTGTAAACAGTACCTTTAAACAGTATGAAATATTTTGCAAAATCTAGTTAAGAACAGTTGACTGAAGTAAGTGGCTACGTTTACACTAGTGAGTCTAAACTTTTGATGGGTAGTATGTTACGACATTTTGATTATGTAGTGATTATTACCAAATAATATGCCCTTTTGTGATCGAACCTCCCTTTGGTGGTGGCTGAAAGTGGAACAAACAAGAAATGTTTTTCGATGGAGATGTAACTAATAGTTTAAAGGCACAGTTTTTCAACCAGGGTTTGAAGGCCGTTAACATGGCTATGTACGACCACATTACATATCACGGTGTAGACTAGTTCAAAAACTTTAGACCCGTTTAGAATTGGTTTTCAGTAACCCATGCTTGTCGTAAGAGGCGACTAACGGGATCGGGTGCTTTCTTTCGCTGACTTGGTTGACACATGTCATCGTATCCTCGTTGTGTAGATCGATGCTCATGCTGTTGATCAGTGGATTGTCTGGTTCAGACTCGATTATTTACACACCGCCGCCATATAGCTGGAAGATTGCTGAGTGCGGCGTAAACTAAACTCACTCACTCACTCCCAATAGAGTAATATGTAATATGATCGTGATGGGTATACTTTTGCTTCGGACTTACGTTGTCAGTCGTTCGGCTATTTTTGAGGCTAGTAACATATTTAAAACATTAGTAACGTTGGGGCCGAATATACGTTCTAAGTGTGTATTTCTTTTGCAAGGGTCTTTATGCGACATACATTTATACATGTATAGGCAGTAACACAATCGTATATTGCTGTCGACATGAAACAGGTGAGCCCCATCGTAAAGCATAAATTCTGGTATTTTGATCCAAAGATTAGATGTAAAGATACGTGCATTTATAAGTCACTTTAATTGAATTGAATTCAACACAAAGAAACCCCACTGACACACATCTAAGGTTTCAGTCAGAGTATTTCTACCGTCATAAAGTCTACATACATATACACATAATATACTTCGTCGGCTAGTCTAGACTGGAGAGCCCTTGAAACCCTAATCCGGTCCGACGTTGAAAGGATACAAAATGTTTTGGAGGGTGTATATATTGGAACCTCAGAAGGCAGATGGTACCTTACTCTGTTACATCTTAATGTCGAACTACCTGCCAATTGAACGCCATGTTTTTCGTCTATTCAAGCATAAATGTTTGAATTCCGAGGAACAAACAGAAAATACAAATTCCTTCAGCCGTGTCAGTGGAGGCTGGGGGTATGGCTAACTGCTTTTGTTGTCTTCTGTATTGTGGGAAATCTGTAAAATAAGGTGCAGCATTTCCACCCCGTGTGTTTTGCTGGTCTTGCTGGGCAACTACCCAGGGGTACCATTAGCATTATGTACATCTGCCCACTCTCCTCCCACTGATCTGTGACGGTGTCCAACCTCGCGTCTCCGGTGTCTGGAGTATTGAGGCCCAGAAGTTGTTATCCAGAATTAAATTACATTTGTGACGTCATTCCATTGTCTGTTCGCTCCATTACTTTTCAGGAATGGAGCGATGTGTACCAGTTTCAAAATAAAACCTTCATTTTGTCATTTAATTTTGATAACAGAAATATTCCCAATACTTCGAATGTAATTTAAGTAGGGTAATATCCTCGTCACTCTCTCCATTCCTTAAAAATAATGTGCCTCGGCCCCTCCGGGGCCTCGGCTCCATTATTTTTAAGGAATGGAGAGTTACTCGGACATTACCCTCTACTGAAGGGAAGACATAGCGCGTATGCATAAGAGAATTAAGCATTCAGTAACGTCTGTAGACATCCCGTTTTCACCAAGTCAATATATGAACAAATACAGTTTGTAAACCTCAAACAGGGCGTGATAACGTGTATAGCCTGGCTTGATTTTCATAATTCTGTGTTCTTTGTTTCTGCCCTTAGTTTCAGTATGACTGGCCGACTTTCCTGCGCACGCACACACACACACACACACACACACACACACACACACACACACACACACACACACACGCACGCACGCACGCACGCACGCGCACACATATGCATGTATAAGAATGTGTAGAATCTAACTTGCTTAGACGTATGGTATTTAATTGTGTTAGATATTCGAATAAGGTTATTTTAATAACTCCAATAATGAACTGAACAAACGTATTGACATGCGTACACACATGTCTGTAAATACACACCCACGTGTATTTACCAAAGACAATCACAGCTACGTGGAAAATCTTTAACACTCTGTGTATTTGAACTAAGTGGTGTAGTGGACAGAGCGTCTGCCAGGAGGTTCGAAACCCGGGCGCATCCAAAAACGTTGAAACCCTCCACCCACAGGCCACATCACATCCACACCCACAGCTCCTCGCCCACCCCAACCTTCCTGTACAAGGACCACTGGGAAGAGGTCGCAGCTGATTGGGTTAATGAAGAAGATTTGGAAATACTATATGCTTTATGCTCTGGGGATTTGGTCGATCGTAACGCTACACGAGTCACCAAGTCTCCGTGAATACTGTTAGTTGTATGTCAGTAGAGACATTTACATAGTATTGTTGACAGGATGATGATGCCCGAGTTGATAGGGTACGGATCTCGTCTTTAACATCTAGAAGAAAACAGGTTATCATTACATCTCCGCATTAATATTTATCAAGAAATCGATAAGATCGGAGCAACTTAAGGGCTTGTTCACAGCTGATTGACGTTGGAGATGCTCTTTGCATAACAGTCTTGAATGTAAAACCTTCTGGATGACAACTTCTGGTTTATGGCGCTTATAGACGTTTCAATGAAGATGTTTATATCATGATTAGGGCGACGGTCTTGACTGCATTCTCCATCTTTGTGCCCCTCTTTATTAACGGCTACATTCCTGATCTCTGTACCCTAGACCCGACTATCTGAACGGCTCCAGTAGGGATCTGTGTACCCTAGACCCGACTATCTGAACGGCTCCAGTAGGGATCTGTGTACCCTAGACCCGACTATCTGAACGGCTCCAGTAGGGATCTGTGTACCCTAGACCCGACTATCTGAGTACGGCTCTAGTACCCTAGGGATATGTGTACCCTAGGGACCCGACCCGACTCTTCTAGGGATCTGTGAGACGGCTGAACGGCTCCAGTAGGGATCTGTGTACCCTAGACCCGACTATCTGAACGGCTCCAGTAGGGATCTGTGTACCCTAGACCCGACTATCTGAACGGCTCCAGTAGGGATCTGTGTACCCTAGACCCGACTATCTGAACGGCTCCAGTACCCTAGACCCGGATTCCAGTAGGGACCCTAGACCCAGTAGGGACTATAGACCCGACTATCTGAACGGCTCCAGTAGGGATCTGTGTACCCTAGACCCGACTATCTGAACGGCTCCAGTAGGGATCTGTGTACCCTAGACCCGACTATCTGAACGGCTCCAGTAGGGATCTGTGTACCCTAGACCCGACTATCTGAACGGCTCCAGTAGGGATCTGTGTACCCTAGACCCGACTATCTGAACGGCTCCAGTAGGGATCTGTGTACCCTAGACCCGACTATCTGAACGGCAGTAGGGATAGTAGACCCGGATCTGAACGGCTCAGTAGGGATCTGTGTACCCTAGACCCGATCTGAACGGCTCCAGAGGGACGGACCCGACTATCTGAACGGCTCCAGTAGGGATCTGTGTACCCTAGACCCGACTATCTGAACGGCTCCAGTAGGGATCTGTGTACCCTAGACCCGACTATCTGAACGGCTCCAGTAGGGATCTGTGTACCCTAGACTTGACTATCTGAACGGCTCCAGTAGGTGTACCCCTAGATCCCTTGACTTTCTGAACGGCTCTAGACTTGACTTTCTGAACGGCTCTGGTAGGGATTTGTGTACCCTAGACTTGACTTTCTGAACGGCTCTAGTAGGGATTTGTGTACCCTAGACTTGACTTTCTGAACGGCTCTAGTAGGGATTTGTGTACTCTAGACTTGACTTTCTGAACGGCTCTAGTAGGGATTTGTGTACTCTAGACTTGACTTTTTAAAGGGCACTAGTAGGGATTTGTGTACCCTGGACGTAACTTTCTGAACGGCTCTTGTAGGGATTTGTGACTCGACTTTCTGAACGGCTCTAGTAGGGATCTCTGTACAACTAGACCCGACTTTCTGTACGGCTGTAGTCGTAATCTCTATACCCCTAGACGCAACTTTCTGTAGTCGGGACTTCTGTACCCTAGACCAGATTTAACTAACATCTATAGTGGTTTCTGTGGCCCTCGACTCTCCTTTCACTTTCACAGATGAACTGTACAAACATCATAACCAATGGGTTTTGAACTGCAAGAACAAGACTGAATCTCATTTGATCAGAAACATTCTAACCTTTGACCAACCTCCGTCGACGAATGTCATATATTTGTGAACACAAACATGAACACCACTGGATGCAAGGGCAACTGATCAAAATAATAAGATTTGAGTTCTGTTAAAGGTGATAGCTTTGAGGTGGTGTTATTACACACTTAGTGAGTCCAAACTCAATGTAGGACCTTCACTCCTACATATGAAACGCTTATTTCTAAGTTGAGATGTATCTTCCAGGGTACTACATGGCCCTTTCTACCCGTGTCTGTGTTTGTACTTCTTCCACATACCACCTACCCATCGGCTACGCTACTTGGCAGGTAGAATTACCCGTGTAAGCCCCGGATTTAATGGCAGGAGGACAGGAGTCAATAATACTCACCCATAGCAGCAACAGGGTGTCTGATCACAGGCGAGATAGTCTTGTGCTGTTGTCGGTACGCCACGGGTAGCACAGTGCCGTCATATACACAATACACGGTAAGGGCTTTGTCAACGTGAATGGCGTATTCGGTGTGGCGCCTTGAAGATGATCGTCAAAGTATCGGAACAGTCAAAGTAGGAGAAAGTCACCATTAGATGTTTTTGTGGGCTGACTCTTTGAAAGTATTATTTACTTTCTATTTCTTCTTAAAGATATTTTAGGACATATAGACGCGTGTGCGTGTGCGTGTGCGGGTGCACATGCATGTGCTTGCTTTTTATCGTTGGTTCTGGGCTTCATGCCTGCGTTCGAGTGTTTTCAGTGAGTGAGTGAGTCACCCAAATAACAAGCTAACCAACCAACCGTCTAGCCAACCAACCACCCATCCTCCGAGTCATTCAACCACTGCCTGACTCAGCGTGATGAGTGAGTGAGTGAATGAGTATAGTTTTACGCCGATTTTAGCCGGTGTCCTCCAATTTGTGAGAACTCCCAGTTGTGAGACACATTAATTAATGGTTGAGTGCACCTATAGGTGGCGTTTCCACATCCCTACAATGAAAGTGGGATCAATCTTGTTGTCAAACAGTACCCACAGGAGACATGGTTTATTAATACCCGTGTTGGGAATCGAACCCGGGTGTTCGGCGTGACGAGCGAACGCTTTAACCACTAGGCTACCCCATCACCTCACACGTGATGAGTCTCCCTCGAATATTCCAAGTTTCAAACAGACATTTCACAACTTTATGACAGTTTTCTTTCATAAATAATGTAACAGGTATGACAATGGAAAAAATTAGCATAGAAAACACAATTAGCATATAAAATATATGCGGATCGTCAGTGTTATACAAATCTATATTTTTATGCCTGCGTATAAATGTAACTACTATAAGATATATAATGTGGTATTACGTTACGAATTATCATACCCTTTATGGCCATCATCATAAAACATCATATAATCTTATTTAATAACTTTCGCTACAAAACGCAAAACATTCCTGGTAACATCTTTACACACGAAGTTTAACTTAATGAAGCGTTTATACAGAATGCTTGACGATAATCTCATGCAATGGTCTAATGTTTGAAACAGGCTTTCTGAACTAAGAATCGCTTTTACGGTATACGTGAATATAAATCACCACATTTAGTAAACAATCCCTAAAAACATGAAAAGAGGAAATTGTAGGACGATGTTAACCCAGTGGGTGGTGTGAGGTAGCTTGTAAGGTCGTCTGTAATGTCTTCCATAGCTCTGAAGGAGACGCTGTCGCCGATGTTGTTGTGCAGCTTCTTGTGGGTCTGATGAATAACCAGCGCTAGATTTAATATGCTGGTGTGCTAAAGAAAGTATACACCTATATTTATAAAGCTGTTTGTTTCTGTTTGTTGCGTAGGGCAATTAGCAATTTTCCAGCTATATGACGGTGGTCTGTAGATAATTAATCTGGACCAGACGATCCAGTGATTAACATCATTAGCATCGATCTACGTAATTGGGATACAATGACACGTGTCAGCCAAGTACTCGAGACTGAGCAACCGATCCCGTTAGTCGCCTCTTGCGACCAGTATGGGTTGCTTGGCGACTAATTCTAACCAGGAACTTGACGGATCGAAGAGCCAGTGATTGATAATGTGAACAACTTTCCATGTTATCGGGGTACGAAATTAGCAGCGACCCTGGCCACCCGAGGGTAGCCTAGTGGTTAAAGCGTTGGCTCGTCACGCTGGAGGGCCGGGTTCGATTCCCCACATCGGTACAATGGGTGAAGCCCATTTCTGGTATCCCCCGCCGTGATATTGCTAGAATATTGCTAATAAGTGGCGTAAAGCTAAACTCACTCACTCACCCTGACCACCCAATCACTTAAGTCGCTTCTTACGACAAACATCAATTCTGGGGATGCATTATATCCGGGGATCCCCTTATAAGGATTAGTTACGCCCATATGTAATACACATTTACGGTACATTGTCGAGTCTGGATCAGGCAATCCAGTGACCGGCATCATGAAAAACAGTCTACGCAAAAGGATTACGATGGCATGCATCAACAATGAATATCACTAAGGGATCTTCACAGGGGATAATCATGGGTTGCTGAAGACCAGTTCCATTCTGACCATCACAGAGGACAAGCACGGGTTGCTGATGATCCATTCCTACCCGGAACTTACCTTGTCATTTAATAGAGCTAGAGTGAGTGAGTGAGAGAGTATAGTTTTACGCCGCTTTTAGCAATATTCCAGCAATATCACGGGGAGACACCAGAAATGGGCTTCACACATTGTACCCATGTGGGGAATCGAACCCGGGTCTTCGGCGTGACGAGCGAACGCTTTAACCACTAGGCTACCCCGCCGCCCCTAATAGAGCTAGACATGAAACAAACAAGAGATCTTTATTCCATCATGATGTATTTTAATCGGATGTCGTAGCTGCGTTTTGAAACAGACATTATAATTTTATTACTGGTTAGAAGTGTTTCGGCGACAGTTTTCAGACTAGTACCGATTGATAACGTTTTTATCGAATACCTTATTTTGCCTCGAAGGTAATATGCATGTTGAACATAACTACTTTTATTGGCCACCGGGTTAAACGAGAAAGATGTTATTGTCATTGTGAGGATTTTAGCAACCTCAGGGGCAGGATACGCACACCTTTCGTGGACACCTCGTGTCATTGATAGCGAGTGGTAAACACATACTTAATACGATGGAGTCGAAATTTACAACGAACTCTGCAAGAGCAGAGCATTTTATGATTATGGAAAAGGTTATATCGCTATTGTTGTCTGTAATCCCTTCAAGCTATTTAATTACATATTGGGTCAAATGTTCGTACATACATGGCATACACCAAGATTGATGAGCATCTGTTACACACAAGACCGCTTTCGTAGTCTAGTGGATAATGCGTCTGCCAGGGGGCTGAAGGAAAAAGAGTCGGATCCCAAGACAGCGTCATAGGAAAATACACTGATAATGGTTCCTTTTTGTTTGTAACGATTTGTATTTTATCTAAGACGTATTTGAGCATTCTAAACGAACGTGTCTGTACTGTTAACGGGTAACAGTGGAGGAATTGCGCATGTCGTTCCTTTTTATCCATTTTGTATTTTCACCACGTTGTTAACGTAAACATGTTTACGTTTATGTACATACAGAATAATGTCATCTCAGTTCACATATAAACATATGCATCTGACAGAAGAGGGAGATTTATGTATCCTTGATGTTTAACTGTAGATATGTTCCGACATTACTGAAACATATGCACATGTCCTTAACATGTCCCAATTCAAGCCCAAAGGCAGTTATCATGAATATATGCTAACAATGAAAAAAAATGCTTTCTCGAAGACTCAAAATTTAAACTACCTAAAATGTCATAGTTGCATGTTTGAAATATGGGTTACGACGTGTCCTGATTCCGACTCGTTCACTATATATAAAATACACTTTCATAACAAAAAACACTAAAGCATGTTTTATGCTGATTCATTCCCCTAACAATTGTCGGAGTCATGTGAAGCGAAGCCTGAACGGAGTCATCTCTAGACATCACCGTCAATGATGTCGTTCACACAAATTTACGATGACAGCTGTAACTGCTCCTTACGCGCCTCCGTGTCCCTTCGCTGTGTGATGAGATGTACGACAGCCCCGTCTCCCCAGGGTCCTAATCCCCCGTGAATGCCTGCGACGGTTTATATAGTGCGATCGGGGAGAGAGGACCTTTGGTCGAGACTAGGGAATTAACCTCTTTCATGAGAGTTTAAGGGTGGGATTAACGTACAAAAAGGTATCTTAACTGTTAATATGTTGATAACATCGCAATGGTTCGAGAAATGACTATAATTTAAGAACCATGTATGCGTCATTCAGTAGGAAATATTTCATATTTACTGTGTAGGTTTTTATGAGAATCGTTTTTGTAATTGAGTTTATGTGATATTGAAATTGTTCTAAATTTCTTTTTTTCGATCACTTTGATTGTTTATGTAGAGTAGTTTGCATCCCTTTACACAAAATTGGTTTCCCTTCTGTATCTATGACGCCGAACACCACTTGAACTGTATACATAAAACATCAGAGACTAAAGAGTCTCGATTCTCTGTCGGCGAACACCACTTGAACTGTATACACAAAACATCAGAGAATAAAGAGTCTCGATTCTCTGTCGGCGAACACCACTTGAACTGTATACACAAAACATCAGAGAATAAAGAGTCTCGATTCTCTGTCGGCGAACACCACTTGAACTGTATACATAAAACATCAGAGACTATAGAGTCTCGATTCTCTGTCGGCGAACACCACTTGAACTGTATACACAAAACATCAGAGAATAAAGAGTCTCGATTATCTGATTATCGATAATCACCACTTGAACTGTATACACAAAACATCAGAGAATAAAGAGCCTCGATTATCTGTCGCCGAACATCACTTTAAGAGAATAAAGAGTCTCGATTATCTGACGCCGAACACCACTTTAAGCGTATACACTAAACATCAGAAAATAAAGAGTCTCGATTATCTATGACGCCGACCACCACTTTAAGCGTATGCACAAAACATCAGAGAATAAAGAGCCTCGATTATCTGACGCCGAACACCACTTTAAGCGTATACACAAAACATGAGAGAATAATGAGTCTCGATTATCTGACGCCGACCACCACTCCCATTTGTGAGAACTCCCACTTGTGAGACTCCCAGTTATGAGACAGTGGAGTAGGTAATTAACAACGAAAACACACCATACTCCCCTGTCTGATAGAATGGATTCACCCTAGCTAATTACTGATTTGCTATGTCAACTGAATCTTGTGGAGGTAACTTAATGACACTTTATAAGATAAATTGTTTAACATACTCAGGTAAATGTCTTTAATAATTAAACACTTTGTGTAGGTAACTTCGTGATCAAAGAGAAATTAATTTACCTACTCAGATTTATTCTGTCTCCGAAACTACAAGCTATAGTTTAAGAAATAACTCTGAAATTTACAGTCGAAATGACCCTTATGCCAAACCCTTTCTACCCGACACAATAAATTTATGGAATGCCCTACCAAATTCCAAAGAGTCATGCAGTCTCAAAGAATTTTAAAACCTAATTACAAAAGCCGAAAACAAGATTTATATTGATCTTAATTATGGCTCTTGTTTTTGTCAAATCGTTCATTGCTGCCTCAGGCTCGGATCTAGCGACTCAAACGCCGATGTTGCACCTTGTGGATATCAACTACCCGTTATAACCTGGATAATTTTTTGAAAGGAAACAAAGAATTTACTCCTTGTGTAAAACAGAAAATAGTTGAATCCGTCCACGATTATATCATCGAGACACAACCTTCAAGTTTTCACAGGGAAATACTGAAATTAACTCAACAACCTTCTCGTGATTGATTTATATTCCTACAATAGCTTGTTAGACACACACACAACTGTAAGTCTCTAATTATGACTACTTAGAGAATAGTTGTATTTGATGTAATCTGTATATATTTATATGTACTTAAAAATATATTTATGCAATAGTCAATATCGATTACGTCACATCCTCCATTTCAGTTTATATTTTATGTTGCATGGGAGCGGTGTTAACATAAGCAGTAATACTTCACCAATCCCAATTCATTTTCATAAATAATAATAGAATATGTTTAAACCAAAATGACTTTCAAACTTCATAATAGTCAACAAAAAGGTGTTATCATAATTACATATTCTTCTGAATAAATAAAATATTCAATGAAATATTTCTTCTGTGTAAATATAATCTTTGATAATCTATTTCGTTAATCAACTCATCAATGAACTATGCCTCCAGTGGGTACTGGGCTGGGCTGATCCCACTTTCATTGTAGGGATGTGGAAACACCACCTATGTGCACTGAACCATTAATTAATGTGTCTCACAACTGGGAGTTCTCACAAATGGGAGGACACCCTTTAACTGTATACACAAAACATCAGAGAATAAAGAGTCTCGATTATCTGCCGAAATAGATCCTACACGGTTCATATTCATAACAATAATCTAAACACGGTGCTTTTTAAATTATATAAACATAATCTTTTTTAATTCATAACATGACAAGTTTAGAATCGTTTGAAATCTAACATAAATTCTAACCAAAACTGGTTGCACATACAGAAAACCAAAACCTGTTCGATATATTTATAATTCACTATAACCGTTGACAGTCTTGTCAATGTTACCAGGTATATTTGTTATTAGATAATGTAGCCACTAGACCTATTTCACAGGAACAGCATCCACACCAAGGGGTTGCAATGCAAGTTCCAGCATCTCGATGCAAATTTTACCTCTGTACTGATCATGACATGTAGCCGGTGTATTCAAATGAAAACTGAAACCGGTTCAAAGAATCCAACGTTTAATGTTCACACTTTGAATTCCACAAACCTTGGAATTAATGCGTTAATATATAAATTAATGCGACTGGTAACCCCTAGCAAGAAATGTGACTCAATATACATTCATGCCACTACGATTTCACCCATCCTCAGTATAAATGAAGAGCGAGAAAATGACTTCTGTGAGATTTACCCGAGATGTATGGAACCGTTATCAAATTAAACAACAACGAGCACTGCCTGTTATTTGGACTGGAAGATATTATATTATGTGGTTAAATTCTTACACAGTATTAGAGTCAGATCTGAAAAAAACACATCACAAAACCATCAATACATGGACCCTTGGAGATCCGGGTTAGTAAGATCTGGTCTTCAGCAACCCATGTTTGTCAAAGAGGCGACCTGACTTGGCTGATACATGTCATCATATCCCTGGATCGATGCCGTAATGATGTCAATCACTGGAGTGTCTGGTCCAGACTCTGTTATTACAGACTACCCTTACATAGCTGGACAATCGCTGAGTGCGGCGTTTAACAAACAAACAAACAAACAGACAAACAGACAAACAAACAAACGAACGAACGAATAAACAAACAAACACACAAACTCAATTTTTTCCCGGATGCCATTGCTTTCTTATGGTTTTTCGTGGCTTCAATGCTGTCTGGCGAGTTGCAATTGAAAGGTGGTTGACATGAGCGCTTCGAATCTATTATCTGTTTTGTTCGTTCGTTAAAACGTCTCACTCAGCAATATTTCAGTTGTATGATGGCGACATGTAACTAATACTGTCTGGATCAGACTATATCATGGAACGTACGTTCCGCTTTGAGAATCACATTCATAGCATAGCTGATATACAGACTCAGATGCAGACAGGGATTTCTGACATATTTCTAAGTGACATTTAAACCGTTGACAAATGGTATGGACAAAGCCCTTCGTCAGTGACAACCCGATATTAAGAGACATGCCACATTAAATATGTGTGAAAAACAAGTGAGCACATGAATGCAAGTACACTGTAATGAAGGATGTCAACTTAAATATGTGTTCTCACATTACTCTCTCCTGACATTCTAGATTCATATATGATAAAGGTAAAGATTCCTCCACAATTTTATCAGTCTGCTTATCATTTTGCCTTTCTAAATCAAACCCATCTGACTAGTGTTTTCAAATGCCACACATGTATGATATATGTCAACATATACACAATACATACTTGCCTTGGTTTGCGAGTGTTTGTAGTTTCCATCGCCATGTTATTGGTCTATCTGACAGACAGAGGGACGTTAAATATGACAAGTGTCACATCTCATTATGTCCTACCTGGATCTTTAAGGGCGTTCAGTTGACTGCTTGTCAACTACCATCAGTATTCCACACCTCACGTTTAGCCCAGCTGTAACTATCTCCAGGCGGCGCTCAGGTAAGGTTGTATATCTACGAGTTGATAAGCAGTTATTTCTAGAAAGACATATACATTTAGAAATGTGTTTTATTTGCTTTCATGTTAATTGTATGCTTATTCTATTACAAGCCCCTATAATTAACAAAAAGTGTTTCACGAAACCGTTTTAGTTACATGTATGTATGTATGTGTGTATGTATGTATGTATGTATGTATGTATGTATGTATGTATGTATGTATGTATGTATGTATGTATGTATGTATGTATGTATGTATGTATGTATGTATGTATGTATGTATGTATGTATGTATGTATGTATGTATGTGTGTATGTATGTATATATGTATGTGTGTGTATATGTGTGTATATGTATGCATGTATGTATGTATGTGTGTGTATATATGTGTTTATTACCCACGTGGTCATCGTATGGGTACTTGCATACTAATCTCGTACGTCACACGAGTGTCGTATCGCGTTGACCTGTGTCGTAACGACTTGACCTGAGATTCTAACGATTTGAATGGATAACCGATGACCTCTCAGTTAGGTCACATTCTGACTTAACTATTTTATCATTCATAACAAACACGTGAATTCATTCATTCTACTTAAATGCATTGTGGGAATGTAAACATTGCGAACGTTGCCGTGTCGCTGTTTAATTGTGAGTCGAACTGAGACATTATATCCGTCGAAAAACATAAACGCAATGTTTCCACCAGTGATGTTAGGCGAATGAAGCAACTGCAAACCAAGAAACGGGGTGCTACGGAGTAGTTTACTGTAGGAGGCTGTACGAGGCGAAGACAACTGACATGCATCCTGACGTCGGTTACCAAGGCAGTGACGTCATTACAGTGTGAAGTCATGCAAATAATGTACTACAGTACAACACTCTTCCGCAACCTCATTATGAAACCAAAAAATAACAAACACGCTATTTTTGTCAATTTAATGCATGTAATACGTGCGTGCGTGCGTGCGTGCGTGTTTGTATATATTTATCCTTCTACCCATGTAACCAACTAACGATGTATCTGTCTGTCTACCGTTATGTGCATGAAACAAGAGAAAACTCAAACTATTCATCTAGCCATGATTTGTTTGCAAAAGGGATTATTCTTAGACTATTCTGAAGACGACTAGGAATTATACAGTGTATACCTGTAACAGGTGTGTAACTAGTAACGCTCTCCGTGTTTTCTACAATATATAGGTAATTAATCCTGAGTCTGTTCTTTAGGTGTTTACGATTCTCCGTGATATTTAATCGAATTGTGGCATCAGATTAATATGCTAAAAGACTTTTTCATGTTCACGTATAACTTTCCACTGGTCTTTGTTGTGCAGATATGCGCCATGTAGTCATGCCATAGTCTGAAAGTCTGGGGCCGAAGTTCCATATAATGGTTTTGGTTCTTTGTCGGTCCCAGGGTTTCAAAGTGGTTTACGCCTGAGACCGGCAGGGCTCGGGTTTTCTGTCCATATTAAGCTGGTGTGCTGTGGTGGGACTGTAATACTGTCCAGGACGGTATTAAATCCACTGCTCTCACCCAAAAGCCAGCATTAGCCGTAAGAAGCCAGCTTTCATTTGCGTTGCAGTCAACCCGGATTGGTATTGCCTTGCTCCAAGAATGTACTGAAGGTTAAGCCCTTGGATGTATAGTAATTCTATTATTTTAAGAGGCAAGTCAAGATAAGCGGACAGTACAACAACAAATCTAAGGACGCCAGTATGTTACAGGGACATATATATTTTGTAGAAATTATGATTTAAACTAATAATTACCACCTTAGAGACCTGTGAAAGTCTAGGACTGGCATAGATAGCGTGGTTATACCCATAGGTAACATAGTGTCCTTTGCGCTTGTCATTTTCTTCGCATCTCACGTCAGAGATACTGTGTTTCAGCATGTGGTGGCTATTTAAATCAACATTGGAGCAAATCAAATGCACCAGAACATGTTGTAAAGTAAGCGAACTTGTTCACATTTGAATCGAAAATAGAATCTCGAACATCTTGAAACGTGGAACAACATTAATTAACTGGACAGAAGTATGTTCATTACATCAATGCTGAAATAGGCTGATTGCATCAAACAATAAATAAACAAAGAATTCTTTAAGACGTATAACAGTAAAGTCTGAAACAACTATACCAAGTACAGCTCTTGAAGTTCTATAGTGCGTTGCAAGTCAAGATTTGTGTACTTTCTGAAGATAACCGAAGTCTTTTGACATGATTTTATATATATGTTTCATGATAATTTAAGAATGCGTTTTCTCTAAAATGTGTTTACTTCAGAGGCCAGACATTCGTCTGTGATGTGCTCTGCTCTGGATTTAACGACCCCAAGAACATTCGACACAGAAGTAAACCATTCCATTTTATTTTTGTACGAAAACAATTACAGAATAATCCACGTGTCTTAACTCGGAATTATGGGATCATCTGCCTTCAAGGACCTGATGCTACAATAAAGCACCCCGTAGCCCGGCAGTAATTTTAATGTTATTACCGAGGCTTAAACCACCAAGCCAATGTAGGTGCCCTTACATCTCAGCGTAGGTTGGCTTTTGTTGTGACATTGCATCGATTCGAAGCAAAGTGACAGGGTATTACCCGGATAGTGATGAGAACGAAGTTTGTTTTACAGGTAGTCAATTGAACACGTTTTGATTGACGACAAAACGTCTTGTTAGATTGTACATATAAAATGTGTTCTGCATTTTTTGCAGTGATGATGTAGCTTAGTAGAGTGAGTGAGTGAGCTAGTTTAGCTTTACACCGCACACTGCAATATTCCAGCTATACGACAGCGGTCTGGAAATAATCAAGTCTGGACCAGACAATCAAGTGACCAACAGCATGAACATCGATCTACGCAATTGGGATACGATGACATGCGTTAACCAAGTCAGCGAGCCTGACCACCCGATCCCCTTAGTCACCTCTACGGCAAGCATGGGTTGTTGAAGATCAAATCTAACCCGGATCTTCACAGGGCACTAGTAAGCAGAGCGTACGCTCGTCAAGCGAAGGCCTCTTGTTTTGAAACGCATTTCTAGATGTTTCCATGGCATATATTTTAGGTAACCAATATAAACACATCTTAATATGTGATAAAGAATTGTCATATTTGTTCTCAATTCCAATTTCCAATGATTGTTTATGAATTCTTTTTATATATTTTTTATTTATTTCCATTTTTATGTTACAATTTCCATTACAGCAGCTTTATGTTCTTCAATTGAAAGTATCTTAAGTGTACAGTGAATAGTGTTGATGTAAATACATAATGTGTACATTACTTCTTATATATATAGTACACATATATATAAAATACATGTAGTTACAGTCAGTCAGTTATAGTATTTCGAAAAAGTAAATGGAAGGATGACCAGAAAGAATGAAAACTTGCATAGTTACAATTAGAAAAGGCAATAAATTTTGAGATTTCATAATATTTTAATACTTCTTTTTGAAACCATATAAAATTAGGTTTCACTGCTTTCTTACTACATTTATACAACATATATTTGATTATTATTATCACCACATTAAGAGGATTATTATGTTTACCTTTAAATCCAAATAATATATATATATATGTTCTTCACTTAAGTGAATTTTACTTTCCATGTATCCTTCAATCCATTCAGTAAATTTTGTCCAAATATCTATTGAATATTGACAATTACAAAGCACATGTGCTATAGTTTCAGCTGGATCTTTACACAATGAACATGCTGGTGACTTAACATAGCCAATCTTATATACATAACAATTAGTGCTGAGAATATTATGTAAAATCTTAAACTGAAACCATCTTAAGTCACTGCTTTGTGTACATCTTTTTGCTATCAAACTATAGTTTATCCATTCTGTTTCAGTAATGTGTTTATTAAGATAAAGCTCCCATTTGCTATAGATTGTAAGTTTTGTAAATTTAGAATTTTGCAACATTTCATAAAATAATCTACTACCTGAAGTACTGTTGATTTTAGAAATATTATAAGGTAATATTGGTGTTTGAGAGATGTCTTGTATTTGACTAAAGTTAATTGTTTGTTGTTTATGAATTCTGATTGTAATACAAAAAGAACACCATATTAGCTCAGAGGGTCGAAAAATATATGAAATAACGGTAAAAGAAATTTAATGGAAAAATTATAGCCTTATAAAAGAGCCACTTTAAAGGGTAGCATGCCGATAAGCTATACACTAATACAAATTTGTGTCTATCTGTACTATTATAGCTACCTGTGTCCAGGGAAACACTATCTAAAGGCACTGCAGTCAGCCAGTGGATGCAATTAGATGCACTCGGTTTTGTTAACTGTCTATCTGTTACTGTGAGCGCTACACAGCATGCAGAGGAAATATACTGTGGAGTTGTTACATACCGTAAGTGTATGCCATTATACGTCTTAGTCTAAAAATACACGTCATATGTGCAGCTAGACCTGCAATCTGATTGTCTCTCACCTGTATCCGGTGAAGAGTATCAAAGGTTATTTTTACCCAAACGCAATCGCCTTTTGTTTGCCTCTTTGAAATCGATATTGGGCGTTCGCTGCTAAAGAGGTTACAGTTTGGGCTGTAACTGCGAGAAGAAAGACGACTCGCTGTAGGGATATGAGAGAACACAGTCACGTGGAAAGACTTGGTAACAGCATTAGTCAGTCTTGGATATTCTCACAATAACTATACAGCTTATAAACGCGGAACTCTCGATCTATGCCGACGCTCAGCATTGTCATATTTTTAAGTACTGACCTTGAAGAAGGGTAAATAAGACAAAAAGAGTTTTATCTAGCACATTTTTATTTGTACTCCTATAATCGAGTGTTTGTGATTTACTGACCAAATAATCCTTGTCTTTAAGCAGGGAGAGTTGTTGCCATGGTAACGCCTAGGCGATGTTGAGGGTGAAGAGAGATAAATCTAGAAAATCAGGTGTCAGTTTCACTGGTGAAATGTCTCTCTCTTGTACAAAGGTCTTTGCAGAATTGATATCTAACAGAGGTTATGCTGTTGCCTCGTGTATATAATCTGCCTCATATTGATTAAAGATCTACTGGCTTTACAGACACCGTTAGAATAGGTAAATCACAAAGATATATAGACTCACCTCGTCTTGTATACTTGATATCATTAAGTTCTTGAAATACACATTCACATCTGACTCATTTGTTGAAACTATAACTGACACATATAGGTACACAGTGACCTTTCCATAGATCCGCTATCTCGCTGAAACCCGAACTCTGAGGTTAACTGTCATGTATTTAGATGGCAGGTGGGCATTGTTTTCATTTGATACATCTCTGTCCTGACAACCCCCGAAACATGCACGCATTTCCCGCATGCTTAGTTACACGTGTTGCCCCTCATACTCCCTAACCTTCACACGTTGTCCCTCATACTCACTAACCTTTCACGTTGCCTCCCCATACTCCCTGACATTCACAAGTTGTCCCTCCTACTCCCTGACCTTCACACGTTGCCTCCCATTTCCTACTCCCTGACCTTCACACGTTGCCCCTCACGCTCCTGACATTCCACGTTGCCCCTCACACTCCATGACCTTCACACGTTGTCCCTCATACTCCCTGACCTTCACACGTTGCCCCTCACGCTCCCCTGACCTTCACACGTTGTCCCTCACGCTCCCCTGACCTTCACACGTTGCCCCTCATAACTCCCTGATGACCTTCACGCGTTGCCCCTCATACTCCCTGACCTTCACACGTTGTCCCTCATACTCCATGACCTTCACAGAGTTGTCCCTCAAGCTCCCAGATTATTCACACGTTCCCTGACCCTCACGCTTCCTCCCATACTCCCTCTTCACAAGTTGCTCCCTCATACTCCACTGACCTTCACACGTTGCCCCTCATACCTCCCTGAGTCTTCACACGCGTTGTCCCTCATACCACTAACCTTTCCATTACCTCCCAGACCTTCCATTTGCCCCCTCCCACAATTCCATTCGTCCCTATTTATTCCACACAGTTGTCCCCCATTCCTTCCACTTCCTGATGCTTCCTTCCACACGTTGTCCTTTCATACCTCCACATTTCTTCCCATTGTCCTGACCTTCCACAAGGTTCACGCTTTTGCCTCCCATTCCGCACCCTTCCTCATGCTCTGACCCCTTCACACGTTGTCCTTCCATTACTCCATGATCTTCACGCGTTGCCCCTCATACTCCTGACCTTCACACGTTGTCCCTCATACTCCCTGACCTTCACACGTTGCCCCTCATACTCCCTGACCTTCACACGTTGCCCCTCATACTCCCTGATCTTCACACGTTGCCCCTCATACTCCATGACCTTCACACGTTGCCCCTCATACTCCCTCTGATCCTCACACGTTGTCCCTCCTCCCTGATCTTCACGCGTTGTCCCTCCCATACTCCCTGACATTCACGCGTTGCCTCCCATACTCCCTGACCTTCACACGTTGTCCCCTCATACTCCCTGATCTTCACACGTTGCCCCTCATACTCCATGACCTTCAGACGTTGTCCTTTCATACTCCATGACCTTCACACGTTGTCCCTTCATTATTCCCCTGACCTTCCATCGCTGCCCTCATGGCTCCCTGACCTTCACACGTTGCCCCTCACACTCCATGACCTTCACACGTTTGCCCCTCATACTCCATGACCTTCACACGTTGCCCCTCACGCTCCCTGACCTTCACACGTTGTCCCTCACGCTCCCTGACCTTCACACGTTGCCCCTCATACTCCCTGACCTTCACGCGTTGCCCCTCATACTCCCTGACCTTCACATCGTTGTCCCTCATACTCCATGACCTTCACACGTTGTCCCTCACTCACACGTTGCCCCTTCATACCTTCGATGACCTTCACACGTTGCCCCCTCATGACCTTCTACACGTTGCCCCTCTACTCTGACACGTTGTCCCTCATACTCTTCCTGACCTCACACGTTGCCTCATACTCTCTGATCTTCGTTGTCCCTCACGCCTCCCTGACATTCACACGTTGCCTCCCATACTCCCTGACCTTCACACGTTGTCCTTTCATACTCCCTGATCTTCACACGTTGCCCCTCATACTCCATGACCTTCAGACGTTGTCCTTTCATACTCCATGACCTTCACGTTGCCCTTCATACTCCCTGACCTTCACACGTTGCCCCTCATACTCCATGACCTTCACACGTTGCCCCTCATACTCCCTGACCTTCACACGTTGCCCCTCATACTCCCTGACCTTCACACGTTGCCCCTCATACTCCTGACCTTCACACGTTGCCCCTCACGCCCCCTCATTCACAAGCGTTGCCTCCCATACCCCTGACCTTCACATCGTTGTCCTTTCATACTCCATGACCTTCACGCTGCCCTCATACTCCCCTGACCTTCACACGTTGCCCCTCATCATGACCTTCACACGTTGCCCTCATACCCCTGACCTTCACACGTTGCCCCTCATACTTCCTGACCTTCACACGTTGCCCTCATACTCCATGACCTTCACACGTTGCCCTCATACCCCTGACCTTCACACGTTGCCCTCATACTCCCCTGACTACACGTTGCCCCTCATAACTCCCTGACATTCACGCGTTGCCCTCATACTCCATGACCTTCACACGTTGCCCCTCATACTTCCTGACCTTCACACGTTGCCCCTCATACCCATGACCTTCAGACGTTGTCCTTCATACCATGACCTTCACGCGTTGCCCTTCATACTCCCTGACCTTCACACGTTGCCCCTCATACTCCTGACCTTCACACGTTGCCCTCATACTCCCTGACCTTCTCACACGTTGCCCCTCATACTCCATGACCTTCACACGTTGCCCCTCATACCCCTGACCTTCACACGTTGTCCCCTCATACCCCATGACCTTCAGACGTTGCCCTCGTACTCACATGACCTTCACACGCGTTGCCCCTCATACTCTTATTGACCTTCACACGTTGCCTTCACATCGACATTTCACATCGTTGCCCCTCATACTCCCTGACCTTCACACGTTGTCCTTTCATACTCCCCTGACCTCACACGTTGCCCCTCATACCTCCATGACCTTCACACGTTGCCTCATACCCATGACCTTCACACGTTGCCCCTCATACCCCTGACCTTCACACGTTGTCCTTCATACTCCCTGACCTCACACGTTGCCCCTCATACTCCCTGATCTTCACAAGTTGTCCCTCACGCTCCCTGACATTCACACGTTGCCTCCCATACTCCCTGACCTTCACACGTTGTCCTTTCATACTCCTGATCTTCACATCGCGTTGCCCCTCATACTCCATGACCTTCAGACATTTCTGCTTGTCCTTTCATCATACCCCTGACCTTCACGCGTTGCCCTTCATACCCCTGACCTTCACACGTTGCCCCTCATACTCCATGACCTTCACACGTTGCCCCTCATACCCCCTGACCTTCACACGTTGCCCCTCATACCCCATGACCTTCACACGTTGCCCCCTCATACCCCTGACCTTCACACGTTGCCCTCACGCCTCTGACCTTCACACGCTGGCTTCCCTCATACCCTGACCTTCACAAGTTGTCCTTCATACTCCCTGACCTTCACACGTTGCCCTTCATACTCCCTGACCTTCACACGTTGCCCCTCATACTCCCTGACCTTCACACGTTGCCCCTCATACTCCCTGACCTTCACACGTTGCCCCTCATACTCCCTGACCTTCACACGTTTGCCCAATTCATGACCTTACTCACATGACCTTCACACGTTGCCCCTCATACTCCCTGACCTTCACACGTTGCCCTTCATACTCCTGACCTTCACACGTTGCCCCTCATACTCCATGACCTTCACACGTTGCCCCTCATACTCCATTGACCTTCACACGTTGCCCCTCATACTCCCTGACCTTCACACGTTGCCCCTCATACTCCCTGACCTTCACACGTTGCCCTTCATACTCTGACCTTCACACGTCATACCCCTCATACCCATTGACCTTCACACGTTGCCCTTCATACTCATTGACATTCACACGTCGTCCCTCATACTCCCTGACCTTCAGACGTTGCCCCTCGTACTCACTGACCTACACGTATATCCTCACATACTCAATGACCTAAACGTATATCTTGACATACCCATTGAGCTGCACGTATTTCTTTACACACTCATTGACCTAAACGCATATGTGGACATACCCATTGACCTGCACGTATTTCTTCACACACTCATTGACACGTAGTTCAGTAGGCATTCCTGGCCCATCCCCGTGAACGTCATGTTTCTACCCATGCATGCAGTCCGACATTAAAAGGGTTTAGGGTTGGCATTTATGTTTGAATCTGATTCAGTCAATGCTTAAAACACCACTATACATTGTGTTGTTTTTGAAAGGACTAGAAAAACAGCTATCCGGTTCAAATACATTTTTCCAGAAAATCTTGCATATCGAGTGAAGACATTATTTCTTCCACATTCGTCGGGTACAAGATTTGTTTTTCACAACCCAAATTCCAAACCTAGATTATCGACCTCTTTAATGTCAAGCTCGAGATGTTCCTGATAATATACAATGAAAGGTGTAAATGGAAGGATGACATGCTATTTAGTATCATTATCTTGCTCCGTTTGGAATGCAGAGATAATCATCATGTGTCATCTCTGTAACATCACACGTCCATGATGCTAGGCGTGCCCATGTTTCACAATACGATGAATGATGGCGTTATATTGGTTTATATATAGAGATAGATAGTGAGCTTATATTACTGCTGTAAACGATGTCAGTGAGATTAAGCTGTATCTAGTGTCAGTCAGTCAGTCAGTCAGTCAGTCTCGGCGACACCTTCTGATCGGATATTGAAAGTGTTCAGAAGGATTGTATATGAGGGTTTACCGTAGGATGACTCATGATACATATATGTGACAACAACTGGTATATTAGGGTTAGCATTCGTGTACGGTCATATCCATGACGACCCTGTTAATTACGAGTGTTGTCCTATACTTGCTGCAGTAGACAGGCTGTATCAAGGTTTCAATGTATATGACAGCTTAATGAGCCGTGTTACATGCACCGATACTATTTATATAAATGCGTTCTAACATCTGAAGGTGCAGATACACCTGAAGCAGCGTCATCATTATGAATAACGCAATAGGGAGTGGTCACGTACTGATAAATGCCCTAAGTATACCTGTAGGAACAGTGGGCATATTTACACCACAGTCTGACCTTTAAAGATGTCACAAGAGAAGTTTATATCTGTCATACGCCACGTAACAAGCCTTGACTTGAGTCTATTTGAGCCCCGGGTCAAGAAATACGTCATGGCTATGTCAAACCAAAGCTTGATTGAGAGTATTTGTATCCTGTTGCATTTTTCATGCCATCGATAGGATGTCTTTTTAGGATGTTTAGTAATGGAGCATAAAACCAACAAAAGTCCACCTGTCTTGACATAATGCATATCGTCAGGTAATGTTAACATATTGAGAAACACCTTTGTTTGAAATGCAATTTGGCATAAAAGGTATGTCCTTTTTTAAAAAGGGTAATAAAACACTTTTGTTTGTATTTGGAACTTGGTCTTCCAGGGACTTGAGTTCTCTGTTTACCATCAAGATAGTACGTTTACCGACATGATGTATAGAGTCTGGTTGACCTGGCACGCGTGTAGATTTTGATCCTGAAGAAAGAAAGGGTGACGTAACATTGAGATGTGTGGGACGTTTTCATATGGGGAGTTTTCAACCACGCGAACTAAATGGAATACTCACTCACTCACTCATTTACTCACTCACCCAACCATAGACCCTCTCTCTTTCACTCATTACCTCAACCACTCACTATTCACTCTACCACCCATCCATCAACCCTCACTAACACACTCATTTCCTCACACACTAACCCGCTCTACCACTCAAGCCCCGGCCCTACTGTCACTCACTCACTCACTCACTAAGCTGTAACAGTTACTCATGATCACCAGCTGATGTGTATTCTGTTGTCATGCACATCCTTCTAAACCTATACCAATATACATGTACATACGACAAAAATCATTCCTGACCAAAAGATTATTTATATCGATGACAGTGTGTTTATATGTAACTATTGTTAATTTGATATTACCAGCCATCCTCATTGCCCCATTGACAGATTCCCAGGACGCGTCATACCCAAAGACGTTACAATATGGTACTGCCTGGCGCTCGGCATTAAAAGGGTACAACAAGGACTGGTCGGCTTGGAGTCAGTATAACTGTGTCTGTGTGGGGTATTCATGCTTCACTGCGGCATGGTATCTCAGTGGGCTAGCACTATAAAACCAGCTTAAGTCTGGGCTAGTACAAGCAGCCACACATACACACGCATGCACGTCGTCATATGAGCGAAATATTCTTAAGTGCGACGTTAAACCCCATTTCACCTCCCCTCACCTCACCTCCCCTCACCTCACCTCACCTCACCATTGACAGAACGGACAAAAACAAATTCAAAGAGAAGATATGCAATTCAAGATAAACTTACAGCTTCACCATAAAACCTTCCAATTTGAATTCACATAAAACATGTACGTACACTTTAACCTGTGACAGTAAGTCATATACATGTATATTGCATGGTGATCCCATGCTAACCACGAGGTACATGAACGGAAACAATCGGCATGCTATTAGTACCCACATTCCATTTGTGTTTAAGGGTAAATGAGCAGGAAGGCAACTCTTTGGGGAGAAGTCAACGGTGGATTTACACCTCTGTGGTTTATGCAGCTGGGATGTTAATGCAACGTAGTTCCTTTGTTAATCGTCACCCAGTACACATAATGCACATTCATGTTAAAAATAATGTCCTCAGCACAGCCTCGGGAAGTCATTTAATGACATGGATGCATGACCATACACATTGGCGCCAGGTTTACCTTTATACCCCAACACGTTTTATGAGGTTGGTATTTCTCTTGCGCCCTTGTGGAATGACTTAATATGTGACGGGTTATTTTAAAAATACAGTTGGCCATTAATTATTGTTGGAATCATGTTACGACTGTTTATGCACGGTTCAGAAATAACGGTATCGGTGATCTCACAGTACAGTTGAACCGCTGACATTCCAGTTTAAGATATCACAATACAATGCGTATGGAGACATGATGTTAGGATGAAAATATAGTTGAGACTTGCAACAATGTGTAATGTGTACTACATGAGTCTAACCTATACGAAGTTGCAAGATGAAACATTACTGGAGTCTGTATATCTTTCTCTTTATTCTGGTGTATGTAGGCCATCAGCCCGTAGTACAGTTATTTCATACAGCCAACAAACGGCTTGTACGTAGCACATAAGCGTAAAATAGATACATAGCTAGATTTCGTAGCACAGTGGAATTGTCTACAGACATCAAAGTATTAAATTTGTACAGTGATGGATATGTATAATAGGTCACAGGAATATATAATGTACGTACATGATTATAGGCATAACATAATAAGAGAAAATGATATTCATTTTCAATGTGAGCACCCGAACACACATTGAATGTGTCAAATATTGTTTGTTTGTTTGTTGTGTTTGTTTGTTTGTTTGTTTGTTGTATTTGTTTGTTTGTTTGTTGCTTGACTCAGCAATATTCCAGCTATATGGCGGCGATCCGTAAATAATCAAATCTGTAGCAGACAATCCACTGATCAACAGCATGAGCATCGATTTACGTTCTTAGGATACCATAACATGTGTCAACAACGTCAGCGAGCGACCCCCGATCCCATTTGACGCTTCTAACGACAAGCAAGTGTTGCTTAAGAGACATTCTAACCCGGATCTACACGGGTATTGGATATGAATAATACGGCTTAATTTCCTATTGTAGTGTAAGATACAAGCACGTTGGTAATATAGTTTTATCAATGACAGGGCAGATTAAATTAAAGGCACTGTGCCACATTTAAATTGATTGATGGCTTTATATCACTTTAAAGCATCGATTCATATGGGATTCGTCATCGTGGCACAATGTCCATTTGTAGCCTAATCCATCAATGTATTTTTTCAATGCCGTGTTAATATCGATCCCGATAATATTCTCATTATGGTCGTCATCGGGGGTTGTATTGTATTTGTCACCCGTGAAGAGATCTCCCGTTTAATATCAGTACACCTAAACAGTGTTTAATAACGTAACTTACAATCCGTAAAGTGAGAAGGATTGGTGAGTGAGTGAGTAAGTATTTTTACGCCGCCTTTAGCAATATTCCAGCAATATCACGCCAGGGGGACACAAGAAATGGGCTTTACACATTGTACCCATGTGGAGAATCGTACCCTGGCCTTCGGCGTGACGAGCGAACGCTTTAACCACTAGGCTTGGTAGAGGCGCGTATACTTTGGTTATCGGAGGTTATGCCACCCATGTACAAGCGACTCTGGTCTTGACTGGGGTTTCTTTTACTTATATTCTAAAGATTCAGCTCGTCACGATTAAACAGAACATCATATCGAAACACCATCGCAGCAATTGTCCTATTACGACAAGGAAATTCCTTTTGCAATTTAGAGTAGCCTCCCTTGGACCACGTGGAAAACACGCGCCTTGCCCCCGGGCGTGACACGTTCGTTATCATCCTCTTTGGGGCATCTTTTATCGCTACACTAATATGGCGCCAGCGGTTATTACCAAAGTTCCTCATACCCCGAATGTTGGGGCATTGGTATTCCTGTGTGTATGGAAGTATCGTACTAATGAATAGGAAACAGCTTGACGGGTACTGTACAATGTCCCGGCTGAATGTACTTGGAGTTAAATTAGATTGGTTTGAGATTCTCACTAGACAATTTATAGTTACACGATTGCTGAATATAAACAAAATTAAAAACCACAACAACACAGAAAACCATTAACTCAGTATTAGCTTAGGTCAGGCATAAGTCAGCTTTGGGGAGCTGTGCCTTGTTGCACAAGTAAAGAAATAGGAAAGAAATCCCCGCGATGTGGGGAGTTTGTGTGAAGCTGGCTTGCTTTGCTGGCGAGCTCTCTAAGGCCACGCCAGTGATCCAGCGAGAATGAGGTGCCGGGATCGAGCCCACCTGTGACCGGGTGTAAAAACTTGGAGTAAACTTTGTGTGCAGACGCTTTCACTGTTGTCACAACCCCTAGTGTACAGTACACAACCCTGTGCACTAAAAAGAACCCTACGAATCCGTTGGTATATGACCAGATGGTTGTATGATCCCCAGGGAGTTGAGATTGATAATAAGATGTGCCGTTGAGATTGACATCCAATGATCGAGGGAAAAAATACCAGCGCCTTGAGCATGCACTAGTGCGTGGATATGTGGACTATATAAATATCCAATAATAAATAATAATACATAATGACCGTCAAGCGTAACACACAAGACGTGTACATATGATTGATTGGCACAATAACTTCCCCTTTAATGTTTCCATCCATACATATATACAACACGTTCCGTTATATGTGCATATATATGTATACAATACCTTCGTTTACATTTGTTTTCACATATCTATGTACACAGCACCTTCATTTATATGTGCATATATATGTATACAACGCCTTCGTTTACCTTTGTTTTCACATATCTATGTACACAGCACCTTCATTTATATGTGCATATATATGTATACAACACCTTCGTTTACCTTTGTTTGCACATATCTATGTACACAGCACCTTCATTTATATGTGCATATATATGTATACAACACCTTCGTTTACCTTTGTTTGCACATATCTATGTACACAGCACCTTCATTTATATGTGCATATATATGTATACAACACCTTCGTTTACCTTTGTTTTCACATATCTATGTACACAGCACCTTCATTTATATGTGCATATATATGTATACAACACCTTCGTTTACCTTTGTTTTGCACATATCTATGTACACAGCACCTTCATTTATATGTGCATATATATGTATACAACACCATTGTTTATATGTGCATATATATGTATACAACACCTTCGTTTACCTTTGTTTTCACATATCTATGTACACAGTACCTTCATTATATGTGCATGCATGCATGCAAACAGTGCCTTTATTTATGTTTGCATGCATATATGTATACATCACCTTTTATGCATGCACCTTTGTTAGAGTTGCATGCATATTTGTTGACAGCACTTTCATTTGTGTTTGCTTGTGTATATGTATCCAGTCCCTTCGTTTATGATTGCTTGCATATTTGTGTACAGCCCCCCCCCTCCCGTTTGTTTGTATGGGTGCATGTATACAATGCTATCATTTGTGTCTTCTTGAATGAGTTCATTTCAGTTGCCGTACATCCCTGTATGACTCTCACGTGTGTCTGTACAAGCACAGTATAAACTTATGTCTCCTTGCCCACTTTGTATGTGCGTGTGTGCGTATATATAAGGCTTTCCTATGTTGCAATATAGATGGAATTGCAATTCTGTGTGTATACAATTCCATCACGTGAAATGGTCACATGTATATTTGCCTAAGTTCTCTAGCTTCAGTAACACCGACGGTGTCTGTTTCAGCATCTCCTACCATGGCGCCCAGATGGACGTGGGTGTTTCTGGCCGTACAGTTTGCAAGTCGGGCTCTGATTGCAACAGGTAAGCCTATTTTTAATCCTAACTTGTGCTTCGTGTAACGTTTCTGACTGTAGACGTTTCCGCCGTGATGGGGACAGTGGGGTAGACCAGTGGTTGAAGCCCGTCACGCCGTACACGTGTGTTAAGCCCGTGTCTGGTGTCCCTCGCCTTTATATTGCTGGAATATCGCTACAAGCGGTGGGGTGTGGTGTGGTGTGGTGTGGTGTGGTGAGGTGTGGTGAGGTGTGGTGAGGTGAGGTGAGGTGAGGTGAGGTGAGGTGAGGTGAGGTGAGGTGAGGTGAGGTGAGGTGAGGTGAGGTGAGGTGAGGTGAGGTGAGGTGAGGTGAGGTGAGGTGAGGTGAGGTTTTATCATGTTGGCATACTGAGCCTACTCGTCGCAGTATGACATGAATATCTCAGGCGTGTTCCTACGTGGAAGCAGTAAAAGTCGACCAAAGTCTGGCGGTGTGTACGTACGTGGAAGCTGTAGAAGCCAAGTACAGTCTGACAATGTAAATTAACGTGCATAGTGGCAGTAAAGCCAGCCATAGTCCATATAGTGTACCATAGGTTCCCGTGCTTTTTCAGCTGAATAAGTGTGTTTATGACGGGTTCCATTAATGGGGCAGGATACGCAATTATTCTCGCGAACACCTTGTATGATAACTATTTGATTCCATCGAAACAGTATATATCTGTGATCTAGAATTAGTCCATCCTCTGACTGAAATAACTGGCGCGCCTTAACGTAATGACAATCTCGCCAGATAAGATAAGATAAAACAAACGCGAGTCCATGAAATGTTTAAAATTCGGTAAAAGCGATATCTTCCGTGGATGACAGTTTGGAATAATCTAAATACTTTTCAAACTCACAGTTGAACCAATTTCTGCCTTTCCTCTTCAAGGAGATTTCTTGTGCAATGTCAAACCTTGGCGCATACGTATTTTGGTCAGTGTCGGAATGTGATACGATACGTCCTGGGGATAATTTATCAAGATCAATGTCAGTATCAAATGAATTATTCAATAACAGGTGAAACATGCAGTTATTCTGAAGAAGTGGCGAAGAAAGGGCAGCAGGATTTGTGGAGTGGCTTTAAAAGTACTGCGGATCTCAGTGCATGCCAATCCTTCTGTGGAAGCCAGTCAGGTTGTGTAGCGGGAGAATTCAACAGCCATAGCTTTTCCTGCTACCTGTACAACGAGGTGCCGATGCTCTCTGATGACACCCAGACAACGTTCTTTCAGCGAACGTGTGTTCCAGGTAAGGACAATGTCATGTTTCCGAGAAATACATGCAGGCAATGAAGCTTTTAATAGACAATACACTCTCATAGGTCGCTTCATATAGACGCTCGAGGATCAATACGACGGCCCAATATGGGATTTGAGAGGACATGTTCTGCTTTACAATCACTTTTGTGCGTGATTCCATTCCTTACATTGCAATCACAACATGGCGATGTCATCAGACTGCGTTAGAGAGTGGATCCTTTTGGGTATGCTCTTTTCTCGATCTCCTCAACTGGCACTAACTGGGAACAATTAGGCAGTCACTTAATGTGTCATTACAAGGTTGTTTTATTTTGGTCTGGATGTAGGTCCATGGTCCAAATTGTCCTCGGCAGATTACACTGGACCCTGTGTGCCAACGAGGACACCAAGCCAATACATTATTTAAAGCAGTGTTGCACGAACCCTTCAACATGACTCGTTATCGAGTGGATGTGGTATTGGACGGTGAGACAAATCGTACGTGGGTGTCGTTCAAATAGCGTTTGATAACATGGAATATGTTTAATTATTCTAAATTGACAGTTGTCATATTGCACACGCCCACGTGTCAAAATCAAAATGGTTCCAAATTACATGTGTAAATAGTACGATCCTGTTATGGGTGTCGGTAGAACCATGACGCTAGTTGGGTGCAAGCTGTTGACGAAGTCGTGACGTTAGCTTGAGTTGAACGTCATGCAGGTGAAGATTGAGCCAAAGTGCTGGGTTGAGGCGAATGTTTGAACAGTGACATTCGGACAGTGGTGTCAGTTGACTGTCTTTCGCTAGTTCAGTCGTGACGTTGGTTTGAACCGAACGGGTGGTGGTTAAGCCTTGACGCATTGTTTGAACTGAATGTTTTACGGGTGGTGGTTAAGCCTTGACGCATTGTTTGAACTGAACGTTTTACGGGTGGTGGTTAAGCCTTGACGCATTGTTTGAGATGAACCTTTTACGGGTGGTGGTTAAGCCATGACGCCGGTTCGACGTGAACGTTTTACGGGTGGCGGATGAGCCTCGTTATAAGAAGAGACCTTGTAATCGATGTTGGGAGACGGAGATGAAGCAAGGTATGTTGCTCTGCATGGGTTGTGCATGCATTTGGTACCTACTACAAACACTGTCTTGAAGTAGCTCTTTACTGTGCGTTCTCAATAATAGTTCTTCGAAACCAAAATCTAAACAAATATGGTTTGATATCACTCATTCACTCTGGGTAGTACATCCATGTAGTTCTCGATGCTTTCTGTAGGACCAGGATGGTCCAGGCGCCTAAGGGACCGTGGTGCAGAGTTGAATACCTTCCGTGTGCCCGAATCCACTGACCGTTGTTTCCAATCCGTTTCCTCACACACTTAGCGGTGTGCCTACAGAGGAACATAGTATTGAAATTCCAATGAATTGACCAGTATTCTGATCAATTAAACATCTCAAGAATCACTGTGTTCTCTCCTATACTGTGAAACATCGCAAATAAGAGAGGACCAGTTCTCAGTAGCATTATTTGAATTAACAAAATACTGAACCATGTTAGTGGAGTGATATGCTGAATATATTCTTAAAACCCGGGTGACATGAATAAGACTGGGAATAAGTAAAAGTTTAATGTGTACAGTAAAGAGCTGCTTGAATGCCTGAGTCAGTGTTCACCCTGCACAGTGTTAACACATGGATGAACGGTTCCCGCAGTATCCCGCTTCTATACGTTCGTTAACGCTTGTAATGTTGTCCAATGTGCTGGTGGGTGGTTGATACACAGTGTTAACACATGGATGCACGGTTCCCGCAGGATCCCGCTTCTATACGTTCGTTAACGCCTATAATGTTGTCCAATATGCTGGTGAATGGTTAATACACATCGTTAACACATGGATGAACGGTTCCCGCCAGATCCCGCTTCTATACGTTCGTTAACGCTCTTGTAATGTTGTCCAATGTGCTGGTGGGTGGTTAATACACAGTGTTAACACATGGATGCACGGTTCCCGCAGGATCCCGCTTCTATACGTTCGTTAACGCCTATAATGTTGTCCAATATGCTGGTGAATGGTTAATACACAGTGTTAACACATGGATGCATGGTTCCCGCAGGATCCCGCTTCTATACGTTCGTTAACGCTCTTGTAATGTTGTCCAATGTGCTGGTGAATGGATACACAGTGTTAACACATGGATGCACGGTTCCCGCAGGATCCCGCTTCTATACGTTCGTTAACGCCTATAATGTTGTCCAATATGCTGGTGAATGGTTAATACACAGTGTTAACACATGGATGCACGGTTCCCGCAGGATCCCGCTTCTATACGTTCGTTAACGCTCTTGTAATGTTGTCCAATATGCTGGTGAATGGTTAATACACAGTGTTAACACATGGATGCACGGTTCCCGCAGGATCCCGCTTCTATACGTTCGTTAACGCCATAATGTTGTCCAATATGCTGGTTCCCACATCGTTAACACATGGATGCACGGTTCCCGCAGGATCCCGCTTCTATCTATGTTGTCCAATATGCTGGTGGGTGGTTAATACACAGTGTTAACACATGGATGCACGGTTCCCGCAGGATCCCGCTTCTATACGTTGTTAACGCCTATAATGTTGTCCAATATGCTGGTGAATGGTTAATACACAGTGTTAACACATGGATGCACGGTTCCCGCAGGATCCCGCTTCTATACGTTCGTTTACGCTCTTGTTATGTTGTCCAATATGCTGGTGAATGGTTAATACACAGTGTTAACACATGGATGCACGGTTCCCGCAGGATCCCGCTTCTATACGTTCGTTAACGCTCTTGTAATGTTGTCCAATATGCTGGTGGGTGGTTAATACACAGTGTTAACACATGGATGCACGGTTATACGTTCGCGCTCTTGTTATGTTGTCTAATGTGCTGGTGGGTGGTTTATACACATTGTTAAATCATGGACGCATGGTTCCCGAAAGATCCCACTGATAAACATTCGTTAACGCCCTTGTGATATTGTCCAATGTGCTGGTGGGTGGTTTATACTCATTGCAACCTACATGCACTGAACCATCTTATTAACTTGACGTTTACGAAAGAAGAGGACTTTAATGTTACATCTTGTGTAACTGAGCTATACCTTTTTCATCATACCACATTACGTTCTACAAGTTTATCCATTTCTAGCGGTTGGAGAAATGCTTATTTATATGGACTTGGTGATATTTATTCACAGTGATACGATTTGCTCAGCTGCCCTAAGTTTCGTTTGATACACCTCCATGAAATCATGCATAGTCCACAACACTTTTACGTAATACCGTTTATGTGAGGCTCGGAGCTTCTCAGTCAAGTGAACTCTCAAAATGTAAACTGCAAACACATCCACATTCAGTGGTATCAGTTGTTGTCCACCTCTCAGAAGGTGTCAAGAGTGTGTCAGTGGAACAATGCACATCCGAATAAACAGAATTGCAGTTGCGGTGTCAAGATTTGTTGCTTCGGGCACATTTTGCGCCGGAAGGACCAAAAAAGAAAGAGTTGTCGTTATTAATACTTTGTCATTCCAATGTGTCTTTAGTATTTTAAAGTGTCACTTGAGGTCCATTCATATTTTGAGTCATAATTCCTTGTGCATTGTTGCTTTCCTCAGGAGTGCCAAAAACCTGTGATCGAGTGTGGCAAATTGCTCATTTTTGTGACATCCATATTTGATTAACAATAATTTGAACAAGATATCTTTAGGCTACCTTATAGCGTGTCTTATCAGTAAGTACAATCATAAAGTAATCAGAACGAAAATCACTTGAAGAGAAATAATTACGAAAAGACGAGAATGTTTGGATATATTGGATACATCAAGCAGACTTTTACACAACACAGATATACTAATAAGCTTCATGTACAAGAATAAATCACCAGAGCATAATCAAAATTGATTATCCACGCCACTGGGCGAAAAAGACAAAACAGCTGTCAAAACTTGTATGAACAGAATGCTGCAAGTCAGTGACGTCACCAGGTCTCCCAAAAATACGGTCATCATATCCTGCTCTTCCTGTAGCACGTCTCACACATAGTGTTCTCTTGTTGGTCCAACGCCATTGAGCCTGAAACCGTCTCTGCCAAGACATGTTCCTATCAGGTGACAACATTGGTACTGAAAATGACCTTTCCCCATATATACTGTATATTTGCAAGTCATACCTGTTTCGTCTTTGTCACAATACGCCCGATGTGTTTACAGCTGTTTATCCAGACTCTGCTATGCTGATATTTGCATATTGCGCCTAACAAAGGGACACTACCAACCACCGACTGGTTTAAAGTTACCGTATATAGTTACTGGACTCAACCTTAGTGTGAGGGTTTATGGCCGTTTGAAGGTATATTAGCTTTTATGTGGATGGGCGGATTTTGTGTTACTTTTTCGCGGAGTACGCCAATTTGAAATACGTTGGCGCATTGCACTGAAGTCACCATTGCAAACACCATTTCGTAAGAAACATGCTTGTTCCTAGCAATCTGGTCTGTCTCACAGCCAATGAACCGCTTTACTTTCCCCACTGCTTATACCTCCCTGCAATGCGGCTAAAAATATAAATGAAGCAAGTCTAGATTCCCTCAATTTCCCATCTGACGGGGGCTCTGTTCAATTCAAATGGGTTTATGTGTTACTATCAAAATTATATATATTCAGAGACTAGGCAATAGTCTACAAGCAATCATGAACGCGGACTTTATTATCATTATAAATAACATGGATCATACCGTCTCGGCAATTATATTACCAATATCGATCGACAATGATTACCAGTATCAAGCATTATTGATTACCACAGATTGCCATGATGATTCAATCAATATTAATAAGTAAACAAATTATAATGAGAGGTATCTGTCCTACGGTTAGATATTTCATCATTTAAATTGATGCATCTTCTGTTAATGTAAGCATTTTGAATTTATATCAGACACGACCACTGCAGGAACAACCGTTACAGCAACGACATCAGATGCTACGACAGTTGCAACGCGTACGTCGACAGGTATACACAACTTTGTGTATGTGCTGGTACAGGCTATGCGGCCATGATGTAACACTATCTTGCTACTGTGTACCCCATCTTGTTATTAGTAATATAAATAAAATACACCTACACTGTTTTTTTGTATCTAGTAAATAAAATATATTTATGGTTGGAATGTAAAGCGAAAACAATTTTTCTCATCATCACTGATTATTTGTATTAGCAACAACGACCGCAGCTACCATTGTAACGTCAACTACACCCACACCTACAACACGTACAACGTCTGCATTTTCAGGTATGATGAAAATGATGATGATGATGATGATGATGAAGATGATGATAATCATTACTTTGATACTTACACATGTGTAGCAATTCACGAGAATGATTTACACTACATGGTTCCGTTTTTGTTTATGTAAACATTTGTGCCTTTGCATGTGTTTGTGACGGATAGTGACACATGCTTATGATTATATTATCATAATGGAATCGTAATGTCAAGTCTAGGATGACATTTCCTGTAAAGGAGAGAATTACGCCGCTTTTATTTATGCATCTAAATACCATTGATGCCCAAAGACAATAAATTAATTCATTTGGTGGAGGGTTGGTGAACTGAGGTTCAATATCCCGATCAAGATTATTATCTTCAACAGGTGCCTCCAACGTGTGTGTGTGTGTGTGTGTGTGCGTGTGCGTGTGCGTGTCTGTTCGCGTGCGTGCGTGTGTGTTTATATTTGTGTATATATGCTTGTACTTGTCCTGACCTAAAGTTATTAAGCTGTTTACTTTAAGGTTTACGGGTACTATAAATATATAAGCTGAACCCACGGCAAATATGTAAATAGGCAAACTAAGGTAATGGCGATTGCCTTGCTTTGTTGATTATTGCTAAATGGAATTATCATTGCCGCTTCTAGTCGCTACCTCGATAATAAGTGACCTCTCCCTTAGATACATCTTTGATGCAATATATATACATGTATGTCAAATCTATTATGCCGATGTCTTTTTAACGAAAAATAACTTTTCTGTATTGTTTTCATTACACTACATAGTTTTCACTGAATATGGAAAAAGGTTTTTGTCGCTTTTTTAATCCATCTATTTGTCAACAGCTAGATCCAATCATCCATCCAATCATCAATTCCTCCATCCAATCATGCTGTCCACCATCTAATCATCTGTCCACTCTTCCCCACTGCATCCTTCCACGGTGTTCTGTATGCATGTAACCACTAACCAAAGTCGTATGCAGCACAACTATACCTGTATGCAAGAGTGGCCTTGCAGAACCTTTATACAACTCATCTGTGTAAAAATCCGCTACAAATGTAACTGCGGTGTTTTATTATCAATGCTGTCACCAGGCCATCTATCATCTAAGCCTTTCTTTGTCAAGTTTCACATTACTGTTGATTAAACTAGATAAATGACAACATAGATTATGGTAATGACAGAACTATTAAAGTAACAGTCCAATAGTGTTTGATTTTACATGTTAAATTGACGTTAATATGTAAGTTATGGTTAATTTAGAAACGATGTTGAAGTTTAGAAATGAAAGAACAATAACTGTAATAATACATTTCATTGTTTATTCTAATAACTATGTGGCATGTCCATTAATATAATGAAAAGTGACCTTTTTCAGACGCAACGACAACGACGTTAGCATCAACAACCACTCCAACAACCACTCCAACGACTACACCAACAACCACATCAACAACCGCCCCAGCATCATGTAACATGACAAGATCGTCAGGTACGACAGGTGTGTCAGGTTTTACAAGTTTTCTCTCCGCAATGTTGAATCCTGCAATAGCATCTGTCTGTATATCATGACATGCCGAGCCACCACATACAGACTAGGTATCTGCACATTGTACCCCGGGACGTCTACTGCAGCATCTGGGGACATCGTCGACTTCGTCAGGCATGCATGCAATAACGGTACGTGTCAATCTTCATTTCCGCCTTCTTATATTACGTTTCTGGTACCACTAAGAAGGAAGTTCACCTGACCGTTAGTCCGAGTCTAGTAACAATCTAGACGGTCAAGTTGTTTAGCCATCAAATACAGTAAACTGTTATAATAGCCACTAGTTGCAGTCTAGTTGGGTATGACAAATAGAAGCTACTCCTGGTAAGGGAAGTAAAACAGACTCCAACGGGTAAGACAACCCCGTACCCATGCTAGTACACGCTCATGTGAAACATATTATTCCGTTTAAACAGCCCTTACTTTAATACAAAAGCACAAAATAAACCGAGAGTGTTTTTCCACACGTTCTGAATCTCCCACATGACTGGGGTTCCTTTTCAATGGAACTCATTGTTTCTGTCAAAATTGTATATTATCAGAGACAAAGCGTTGGTCTTCCTGCCATGCCCCAGTTGTCGCTAGTTACTGTACAGAGTAGCGTCCCTTGGGCACGTCAGAAACCTGTGATCCTCGTTTCGAATAACGGTTCGGGGTTCTTATGTTTCTGGGTTTGTCTAGGTTTATAGTTTGTATACTGTGAAACACGGTATCAAATCTAACTCACTGACTAAAGCAAAATGTACAGTTGCAACAACAGCTGCAACAACAGCTGCAACAACAGCTGCAACAACAGCTGCAACAACAAACCCAGTATCCCCGAACGTCATAGTTGCTGTCTACCGCGGAAGAATTTACCTTTAAAGCATACACCATCTACAGGCAACGGACGCTGGGGCAGCCCACTGGTTAAAGCGTTCGCACGTCACGCCGAAGACCCGGGTTCGATTCCCCACATGGGTACAATGTGTGAAACCCATTTCTGGTAACACCGCCGTGGTATTGCTGGAATTTTGCCAAAAGTGGCGTAAAACGATATTCACTCTCTCATCTACAGGTACATTCTGCTGCATAAGCTCCAGCACAACACAGAGGGCTAGTGGCAGTCCCCTTCTCTCCATCAGTACTACTGCATCTTTAGACGGATGTGAAGCGATCTGTCTCGCAGTGGCTGACTGTCAGGGCACATACTACAGCGACAATTCCTGCTTCTTCTATACAACTACATCAACGACATTTGGCGGAAGAATCGTTTTCTCCAGGAAGACCTGTCCTGGTAACAACTGAGAGTAGCCATTTTGGTTTATTTTACGCTCCACTCAACAGTATTCTATCTATATAACGTCGGTATATAGATAATCGAGTCTGGACCAGACAACCCGATGGGTGACATCATGAGCATTGATCTACATAGTTAGGATGCTATGACATGCCGTGGGCCTCCCCACAAGATACCCTTAACTTTGGTTTGCTGTAGATATACCCGGATCTTGATATATATATAGTACGTCATGTTCTGTTTGAAAGTCTGACGTCAAACGTCTTCTTAAAATGCACCGGATATATTTCGTTGAAACATTTAACACTGTTAACGCAAGGTACGACTACCCGGAATAGAAGGGACACATTTGACCAAAACATTACAAACGTAAAAAAAACATGTACTAGGCTTCAGAATTTACGTAACAAACATACTGGTATCCATATCAAACACATAACCAGTTATAGATATATGCATGATTTCGTACAAATATGCCCATGTTTACATGATGTTCAAATACAACACCCAATAGTAAACAAACATATTTCTTTCAGTCCAAACTAATCCTGGGAACCTTGCATTCGATGGTGCCTGCAAAGGTATGACAACAATTAGCACTATCTGTGGTAGGTAAAGTGGCGTTGATGACAGGTTATATATTCAATACTGACTTAAACGGTCAGAGTGTTTCTGGCAAAGTATGAACTTGAAGAAAATGTGTTACTCTTTCTTAAGTTCAAATAGCAGGAATACCCGCTCTGTTTCCTCTAGAGTCTGTTCGCTCAAGGTTTTCTACAGTTTAGAACTGAAGAAGTTCGTTCGTCCATTTTCATATAATGTTCACAGCTCTATTTCCTTATTCACCAAACGAAATGTGTTTCTAAGGACACTAAGACTGGTTATTCCTTTGCACTATCGTTCTGTATTACATTCAACGAAAATACTGAAACATTAAAATATTAACTGTACATCTGCTCTAAGATTACGAACATTTATAATGAGCAATATTTTCGGATGAGCTAAACAGTGAGCGAATATACCAGCCATTTAAATGCACCTCTTGCATCACCATAAACAGAAATGATGATTGATGTGATTTCTATAATTATATTAAAATTTATATTTCTTGAAATGGTTCAAGACAAGGCCCTCATGTCTTTACAAGATAAGTAGTGGGCGGACATATACCACGCACACACAACGTCATTCTTAAGAAATTGATTCTATTTCAGAACGCCCCAAATGGACATATACTAGGTATCTTCAGTACAGTTATAGTTTTTGTTGCCACGTTCTGCATCTGTTATAATGGTGTCTGTGTTGTTACAGGTGCTATGTTCTAACATCAGAGGCCTGTGGATGTATCTCACACTTCCAATAAACACATAATACAATACGTTTTACTAATATAACGTAACCGTATCATCGTTACTCGGCTAATCTCATGTGTCGTGTTATGAAATCACAGTGAGTGAGTGAGTGAGTGAGTGAGTCTTCCTCCGCTTTTCACAATATTCCATCAATGTCACCACTCTAGAACGGGCCTCAAGCACTCTGCCTGTGTTGGGAAACGAACCGTGGTCTTGTGCATGACGAAAGGAAAACGCTTTACCAATAGGGTACTGACTTTCCTGGTAAATGGCTGTTGTCGTGTCCTTGTGGTTCTCGTCACACTGTGTCTTGAAATACTTACATTTAACACCTCCATTTAACTAGTTATATCTCAATAACCTAACGTGGACGAGAGGTTCGTATTTAACACCATAACTATAGTTAGTAGTTAAAAGACGAATTAATTAACTACTTGAATGGAAAATTTCGAATGACCGAAAGCTTACCCTTTCGCTCAATACGTTGTTTTAATAAATAGGTAAATCTATTATCAATGATGGCATTCAGAGAAATTTTGGAAAGAAAGTATACACTTACATGAAACATTACTAGGCTGTTAACTCTCTCACCGAGCATTGCGAACTTAGGTTTCGAAACACAACTACTCGTGTACCCGTATGACATCGTTCATTATTGAATAACCATTCCTTAAAACTAAAATGAAATATGGGTGTATACCTTATTTTGCCCGGCAGTGTAGTTTGTTACTAAGACCGACATACACGTCTATGTGTTGAGCATGTTAATAGCATGTAAGGTGTTGTTTCAGTTTCTACCACAACAACAACGTGTACATCATGCGGCGGTATGTACCGGCATGTGGTAAACATTTAATATGCAAAGAACATGTTGACAGCGCACCTGATGAAGCAATGAACACTGACATCATACATAACTAACATCGAACACGTACACAGCAAGAGAATGCTACCCCACCGCCAGATAAAGCAATGAACACTGACATCGATGATACAAAGAGATCTAGAGACAGAGAGAGAGTCAGAGAGATACTTTACCCTTTCCACCTTCCCTCCCTTACAGCAAAAGTATTGAACTTGGTATTTAGCGTCAATAAAATCACTGTTTGCACCTACTATATTCCATTTCGCACTCAGGTCTTCAAGTAACATCGCTCCTAATTAAAAAGCATGTATGTTTTCTAAATATTAACACGATTTTGTTTTCATTTCAGATACCAACAACTCAGCTTCTTCTCGTATTATCCATGGCATTATTATCGGTACTTAAATATTCTGCTAAATGTGAAGATAGTACCATCATCATCATCATCATCATCATCATTGCCGTTGTCGTTTTTATGCTCTGGCAACATTATTGTTAATTTGATATTGTTAATATCATAATGTAAAATGGTTAAATCTTTAATTAAATTTATAAAATTTATGACATAATTAATCCAAGTGTATATAAAAACCAGATTGCAGCACAACGTTGATTTTAACACGATGATGTGAACACAATAATTACAATTAAACACATATTTCCTCGTTCGATTAAGAAATGCGCATTGTACATATGAAAATAAAAGTAACAAAGAATTTGTTGTTTCTTTCAGCGTTCCTGATTATACATATTTCTTGGACCCTTTTCTAGTGCTCTTTCTTTTCGAAGAACTCTTGTGACTGACTGACAAAATGGTGATGACTTTGATACAGCGGTGGAAGGAAGAATTCGGGACAATCTGACAAAAGGAATAAAAACTAATGAGTAAATGTGTAGCGCAGAACCTTGATGTGTGTAGTTCAGAAATCCCTCTGCCCTAGGTATTTACTGGCACTTAATGTAGAATACCAAAGAGCATGGAGCACAGCTGTGCTGCATCAGATAAACTACATCTACAAATACAATATCGAAAGTAACGAATCTTTCTCACCCGTAATCACTTATTTACAAGGAGAAAATCCATACAGTTCTTAGCTTTATACCAGCTTTAAATATTTACTATATATTATTCATGTACAATGTTCCCTCTTTGTATTGTTTCTTTTTTCACAGGTTATGGATGGTCTAAGGTAGCATTATTCACTGTACTGAGTTGCGGCCATTAGAAATACCAAAATCCATTGCGTGTTAATCGTTTATTAACAAAAAACGTGCTATATAGTGTAAGAAATACATAGGTCTTAGGCGGTTACCAGTTAGGCTAAAAGACAGGAAAGTATAAATTACCTTTCTCATTGAGTAAACTAGAACTGTTAGAATTAGCTTTCAATATATAAAATTGTTGCATGAAATTGATGCATTTACAAAAACAGCGATGATGAGACTGCCTCTTGTTTTCATTAGCAAAAATATCCGGTTGCATTAATTATGGATCTGATGTAGGAATCTCTGCCGCAGAACCTCTATGTCTGAACATATATGTCTGGTTCATCTAATGATGTGTATGTTTGTGCAAGCACGTGTACTGCAGCTGAGGACACGCAGGCGTGCCCCTGCTTAAGACATTGTAGAATCGTTGTAAGTATTGCTGTGCACATATAAATATTGTTGTTATAACTATTACAGACTATATATAGAACAAACTTTATGGATAACAACTTCTTTTTATTCGTGAGTGCGACGTTTCGATACAGATTCTTGTACCGTTGTCAAGCATAATGGAACGGTACAAGAATCTGTATCGAAACGTCGCACTCACGAATAAAAAGAAGTTGTTATCCATAAAGTTTGTTCTATATTGTACTTCCCAACTTCTAAATGCCACTCAAAGAAGTTATCACAGACTACTCCCAAACTGCTTAAAGTGCATATCAGTTATGTATATTTTTGTGCCTTTTTATCTTGACTATCCCTCTGTTGTTTACAATGATGTGCAAAAATATCTTGACATAGTAATGGTTCAAGATGGATTTGCAGGCGTTTGATCACGGAAAAATATACACTTAGTCAACACGTCAACGGTGAATCGTGAACAGGGTATTTAAGCCATACATTCATGGATCAATAATACAATGTATGAGACGACCAGTAAATACTATAAATAATACAATTACTGAAGATCGAGTATTGCCTGCCTACGTAAAGGCTCTTCACACAGCAATACGTGCACATGGAGGTATTTCCCTTGGCACGTATGTGGCGAGGCTGTTCTCGGCATATTCCGTTAAGAACATACCAACAAGGAAGTAGTGATATACCACGATGCTGCTGTAATCCGCCGCTCTATACAGCTGGTCGCATACACGGCCGTATTCCACGGAAGGTTATTACACTTGGAGTAAACTGCGTATATGCTTATAACGATCTGACTGATATAACGATCTGATTTTTTATCCCCGGCCACTTGCTCACAATACTTATAACGATGTATGGTTATAACGAACTAAATTAGTGGCCATTTGAGTTCGTTATAACTGTAGGTTACTGTAAGTGTTTCACTTCGAACTGACGACAAAGGCAAATGGAAGGAAAGCTGATCTTCCACACATCGTGGTTAACTTCGAACTGACGACAAAGGCAAATGGAAGGAAAGCTGAGCTTCCACACATCTTTTGTTTTATGCACTGTCAACTTGCTGCTCTACTTATTATCAATGGGAGCGGTACGGTAGCGTAGTGGTTAAAGCGTTCGCTCGTCACGCCGAAGACCCTTGTTTGAGTCCCAAGGGTACAATGTGTGAAGCTCATGCATCATTTATGGTGTCCCTCGCCTTGATATGCTAGGATATTGGTAAAAGCGGCATAAAGCTAAACTCACTCACTAATTGTTATCAACGTTCCTGGCATTATCCTGTTTATGTAGTTATTAACGATATGTCGAGGTTCCTATTCCAGATAGGAGTCTTATAGCGTGCGCTCTTCCATAGCCATGTACAAATGTATCCGCTTGGAATACTGTTTTACATGTGACCACTCTCATGAAAATTTTACGCATATTCCAACTTGTCAGGAGTGTTAGATATAGACTAAAATGTGTTGTTTAAACGTTTTTGAGAATGTGTAATTACTGTGTGTGTTTATTTCGATAAAGGGGCCACCGGCCCATTATACACGTAAGTTACTGCCTCAATACGTTGACGAGCGCCATAACATTCTCATATACAGGTGTTGTTTTTAATGCAACATTATATATAATGGACATTGATAGCATCAACATGATGCAAAATATCTGTTTCGTTTCTTCTGAGCTAAATCTTTTTTTTGCAAGATTAGTTATGATATAATTGTTTTTGATGTGAATAATGAGATAAGCTTATTGTACGATGGAAAAACATAATACAATTCTTGCAATAGATCTGATCGCAGGTCATGATAAAATGGACATTCATGACAGAAATGTAATTCAGATTCAATAGTGGGTCTAACATTGTTATTTCAGATTGTATAACTTTAGACATTGTCACTAGAGCCATCTGCTGTAACACGAGACAAATGTAAAATATGTAAATACACTTTGAATAAAGTATTTTGCTGTTTCTTCTCAGGTATGTAGTGTGTTGTTTCAAAGTTTGCTTTTGCAAATTCTAAACAGGATTCTTGCTCCTTAATCTGTTTTTTTAATAATTGGTTGAACAGTTGGAAAATAATCCGTAATGTTTTTTGTTGGATGTAACTTCTTGTAGATCACACTTATATACACGTGCACAGGTATACAGTTGCGACTGCGTTCTGTTAGGCCGTTGAACTGAAATGAACCGGTGAAACCCCAAAATGGATTATTCCTTAAAGTTTGTCATTTTTTGTGAGGTGGAATATGCACCCGAAACATGTGAAGTCCGGAATGATTTGTTTACAGATATTGTTGGGATTATTGAGTGTCCGGAGTAATGAAACATATAAAGGTACATAAATAGTCTCTCTTTGGGTGACCGTCACGTTAATGATATTCAACTGTAAGTTGTGTCTTCTGTTCAAGTTGTTTGTGCTGCTGACAACCACTCTCAATTGTCAGAAACTATTTCTATAGAACAATGAAATTTGTGGTATATATGTTTTGGATCCTTGAATGTTCTGTTTGATGGTGAGTTAATGAATGAATAGACGCTACACCGTTTTATATTGTATTAAATTTAAATTTGATTTTGTAAAAATGACGTGACTGTGTAACCAGCATTCTGTATTTTTGTGTTCTAGATCCAACTACGACAACGGTAGCAACTACTACGTCGACAAGTACATCTACAACGCAACCAACTACTACTTCCACCACTACTTCAACAACAACTGAATCAACAACGTCGACGTCGACAACAACGTTACCAACAACAACGACTTCTACAACTACGACAACCACAACACCAACGACAACACCGACGACTACAACTACAACCTCAACGACGCCAGCATCAACCTCTATATCCACAACCACAACACCTACGACAACATCACCGTCTACAACTACAACCACCACAACAACAACGACAATGTCATCAACGTCTACAACTACAACCGGCACAACACCAACGACAACATCATCAACATCTACAACGATACCTACAACCACAACACCCTCTACAACAGCATCCACATCCATATCTACAACTACAAGTACGGCAACACCGTCAACTACATCGACGACAACCTCTAGCACAACGACAATACCAACGACTACTACCATACGTACTACAACGACACCAACGGCAGAGATCACATCATCATCTACAACGACATCGACGCAGGATGTATCGTCAACGCCATCAAGTTCAACGACTTCTACAGAATCATCAACCACGGCAGTGTCAAGTACCGTCTCTGACCCTGGTGAGTAACAAATAAACTTCATGTACCACCATTAACACAACATAATTCACTGAGTTCCATCCTCAGATATTTCCAAGATGGATTAAAAACACAAGTACCGTACGAATTGTGTGAAGTTTTGTTTACTAATGTTTGGACTTTGCATTCTCACACTAATATCGTACGAATTGTGTGAAGTTTTGTTTATAAATACTTGGACTTTGTTTTCTTACATAAATATCGTACGAATTGTGTGAAGTTTTGTTTACAAATACTTGTACTCTGTTTTCTCACACAAATATCGTACGAATTGTGTGAAGTTTTGTTTACAAATACTTGTACTTTGTTTTCTCACACAAATATCGTACGAATTGTGTGAAGTTTTGTTTAGAAATACTTGCACTTTGTTTTCTCACACAAATATCGTACGAATTGTGTGAAGTTTTGTTTACAAATACTTGTACTTTGCTTTCTCACACAAATATCGTACGAATTGTGTGAAGTTTTGTTTACAAATACTTGTACTCTGTTTTCTCGTTTGCAGACAGTCTTCACATAGCAGGCATTGGGGTTATAGCAGCCGCAGTGACGAGCGGGACCTTTATTATAGCCTTCTTCCTCACCCTAATATGTATACTTATATTTGGGTAAGTACAAGTTGAACCTCCCCTTACATCACCATGTAAAAGATCAGTCAAATAACATCAAACGGCGTTTCTTTCTTCGAACCATTGTTTAACAACGTTTTATTACAATTTAAATAGATATTACTACCGTAACAGTTAGTTACATAACACACTGGCGCCCCTATAGGGAACACCTGGTGTTTTCACTGATCCGTCACTATTCGTCACTATTTTACCTGTTACCCTAATGGAATCAATGCATCGCATAACCGGGACTGACGTTGACGTTCTATATCATGTAACCAATATCCGTAGGCGCATCGATACTGTTTACTTGAACAAATACTCTTTCTAGTTATTCATAGTAGATTTAATAATAATGATGTTTGCTTGTTTTTTGTTTAACGCCGAACTCAGCAATATTCCAGCTATTGGGCGGCGGTCTGTAAATGGTCGAGCCTGGACCATACAATCCAGTGATTAACATCATGAGCATCGATCTCCGCAGTTGGGATACGATGACATGTGTCGAGAAGTCAGCGCGCCTGACAACTCGATCCCGTTAGCACCTTCGGACAATTATTGGTTACTGACCGGGATCGTCACAGGTTGAGAATGAATGAACGAAGGAACGAAGGAACGAATGAATGAATATAGATAGATAGATTAATGAAGTGTTTGTTCCTCTTGATAAATACGTCGCTGCTTTTGGTAGTTGATCGAGTGTGAAATGTAGAGTGTTGAATGACCCCGGTGTTCTGACATTGCTGCCCGATCCTCACCAGATAGCATCATATGTCTTCTCATGTTCCAGCGCCAGAAGGCGTAAAAGGACCCCCCCTCGCGAGGACACGGAGAGGTCATCTTCCGGCTGGAACTACAACAGCAAACAAGCACCTGCCGTCATCACAACAGACTACATCATCTACAGGGGACCAAACTCCATATCGGTGTCCAAGGAAAATATCTCCATAAAACAACACCCTTCGCCCCATGATGACCACAGGCACCACCGGTTAAAACCTTCACCCAGACTGAACTATTTAGATTACCAGGCTTATGTCGGTCAAGGATCGCCACCAACAACGAGGCCTGGATCACCAAGTAGACGTGTGCGAGATGCGAGTTTTAACACCAAGTTCTGAGAGATTGTAGATGTGCAGAGTAAACCCTGTTCCTCCGGGTGCAAGTTTTAACACCAAGTTCTGAGAGACTGTAGGTGTGCATAAACCCTGTTCCTCCGGGTGCAAGTTTTAAGACCAAGTTCTGAGAGACTGTAGATGTGCATAGTAACCCCTGTTCCTCTGGGTGCGAGTTCTAACACCAAGGTCAGAGAGAATACAGCTGAACACAGTAAACCCCGTTATTCCGGAACCTCGTCTATAGAACGATTTCTGTAGCAAACATATTTGTCCATGAGATATTATTACACGCCCAGCGTACGATAATCAATGCAATTATTTATTTATTTTTCACGAGGAATTTTACCGGATTTATGGGGGTTCAGTTCAACTCAATGACAGAGATCTCATGTGCAGGAATGCGTATTATGCAGGGACATCTTTCGAGATTACAATGGAAAGTGTTGAAGCATGAAACATATCCAACGTTGACTATCCTTGAGTATTACTTATGAATAGATAATATTGAACTTGCATTTAGAAACATTTACATACTGGAAAATATAAATAGTTCTAAAAGGAAGTTTAACAGTGATAAAATCACATTATCATTGAAATGTTTTGTGTATTTGGGAGGGATAAACACATGTATTTATTGATGCCAGCATATCACTCATTAACTACATACGTTGTCTAATTTATCGAGTCCCCATAGTGCAACAATATGTGATATTTTTTTGTCTCGTGTACATATGTTAACCTATTGTTTTATAAATTTGACATACCATTTGACATACTGATGGTGCTGATGATTTGAGAAGCATGTTTTGTCAATCTGTATTATAGCCGTAATGTTGATGATGTAGGGAAACATCCTTGAACTCGATGTGTTTTCAAATGTCGAGACGCCCTCTCATTAATGGGGTTCTGATGTATTTTAATTTTGTGTATTTTCTGTCAGTGTGTTGTTGATATATCCATGTATATTGTCTTCCCGTGCCATAGTCGAACACCACTCACAGTTATCGTATATCCCGCATATGTCTTGACACAGCTGGTGTCAGTTAGTGAGTGAGTTGGGTTTTACCCCGCTTTTAGCAACATTCCAGCAACATCACGGCGGGGGACACCAGAAATAGCTTTCACACATTGTACCCATGTGGGGAATCGAGCCCGGCGTGACGAGCGAACGCTTTAACCACTAGGCTACCCCACCGCTCCGCTTTACTTATGACTCAAAATCATTCGGTAGCCTACAGGAATTCCAGCGGCCCATTTGTAAAGCGACCCGTCAGATCAAGCAGACAGTAAACACACGGGAACATAAACTGCCGAGCAAGATTACACTTGAAAATTTCATTGGCCCAAACAAATACAAACATTACGAGGCTTAACATAGTCACCGAACACTTAAAACTTTAGGTCCGGCGGTGGGGTAGACACGTTCGATCGTCACTGAAGACCCGGGTTCGATTCCTCACATGGGTACAATGTGTGAAGCCCATTTCTGGTGTCCCTCGCCTTGATATTGGTGGAATAGTGTAAAGGCGGCGTAAAGCCCAACTCACTCACTCACTCCAACACACAACTATGATGCCCCTATCAAATGCATCACCATCCAATAATCAAGTCTTGTTTGTCTCCTGTAGCCACCATGACACAAGGGTTTATGTTTGTTTTTAACCGACAGTTTGATATTGGCGTCATATTTAGTAATAACGCTACATTGGTATCTGTTGCAAGTTTTTCAGGTAATATATTTCGTTTTTGAATAGTTTTTTTACGCTGTCATCAATGACCTTCAATATAGTTATCTCCCCTTATCCAACAATTCTTGTCCATGAGGGGCGGTGGGGTAGCCTAGTGGTTAAAACGTTCGCTCGTCACGCCGAACGCCCGGGTTCGATTCCCCATCATGGGTACAATGTGTGAAGCCCATTTCTGGTGTCCCCCGCCGTGATATTGCTGTCATATTGCTAAAAGCGGCGTAAAACCAAACTCACTCACTCACTCTTGTCCATGAGTAGGTCTTAAACACCGACCATGTTGTTTATAAAACATGTACAAATATCATTAACACGTGTAGATGTATTTAAGGCTCCCGGATGAAGCCTGTTTTTGTACATAGACAATACTGTACAGTGTACGAACTTTTATTTATTTAATTAGAGGAGATTATACGTGCAAATGGCCTGACAAATGAGTATGTCCAATACATGCGTGTAGAGTATCTACACGGTAACCCGGACCCCTTTAAACCGGACGAGGGTAACTACTACTGAAAATAAGACTCCGTTTCTTTCATGTTAAGATACTAGTATCTCTCTTGACAAATAGTACAATGAAAGAATTGGCTGTTTCTTACCTTCATTTGAGTAGTATACATGGATATGGCTCCGTGCCTGTGATTCAATAATACTAACGTTTACAACTGAGGACGATTGGTTATATTAGTTTGTGTCTTATTCTGCGTAGTTTCCATGTGTAACTCGACCTGAAAATGTGTGCTTGTTATATAACAGCGACTGACATCGATCCACTTCCAGTCCCATCTACAGCGTTATATGTTAATTTACTCTTACCAGTAACGATTTACTTTAAATAATATCCAACATCTTTACTGGTTGAATGTTTATACTTATGACATTTTTTCAAAATGGACCAAACTTTTATTTATTATTATTCCATATTATGAAATCCAAAATTGTACAAACCAGTTCGAGTAACTTTCGTGTCAGTGTATTTTTGTGAAATATTTATGCATTATATATTTATGTATGTAAATACCCATGTATTTTTTATGCATGTAGGTATCGAATACTTATTTTTAGTCCACATGTATAGTAAAATGACTTTATCATGAAGGTACCCTCACAATGTGTTCATGGCGACCTGTTTCCAAGGTAAATCTTACAACACTGAATATATGAAAATATAAACAATATTTTCCGATAAAAAGTGCACTTGTGTTGTTTTTATTCCAAACTGTACGTGCACTCACTTGTTTGTTGTCAAAAACTATATGTTATGAAAACAGCGTGTGAAAGTTAAGTGTTAATCAAACAATGAATTAGTTGGCTCATATACATATTTTAAACTGATGTGTGCTTTCTAAATTCTGTGGCATTAAGTGGCGAATAACTGGCTATTAACTATTCGTGGTTCAGGAAAAAGAAAATAATGTATAATACTGAAACGATTACTCAGCTCGATATTTAGAATTTAAGCGTATACTTGTACGTGTGCATGTGTGTATTTTTGTCAATTTTTTAGCTGCATCTTAAAACCAGACTCACTCCATACGGTACACGGTACATACAAGTTAGAACGGATATTCAGCAACCCCTGGCTGTCTTGAGAAGCGTCTAACAGAACCGGTGGTGAGGCTCGATGGCATGATTTGTGCATGTCATCGTATCTCAATTGCGTAAATCAATGCTCTTGAAGTCAGTCACTGGATTGCCTGGTCCAGACTCGATTATCTATAGACCGCCGTTATATAGTGTCAATATTGCTGATGATTGCGGTATAAAATCTATCAAAATTGGGGACACTCAACTGTTTCTGGAGAAATGATTGTTCCGCCAAATGCCGTTGAAGTAGTTTTATCGAAGAAGCAGGATTTTTGCTGAAGTATGTGCCGTAACAGTCAGCCACAGCGAGACAGATCGCTTCACATCCGTCTAATGTTGCAGTAGTACTGGTAGGGAGAAGGGGACTGCCACCAGCCTACCTAGTCTGTCATACAGACCCTGAAGCAAACATATCCAAGAAAGCCCGAGCAAGTCTAGAAAATGAAGAAAGTCTCAGGGCTCCTGTCATTATATTTTATCTTTTTTACTAAGTGCTTTTTTCTGTAAACTATGTTCATTTCAGAGCCTAGTTATTAGTCCCTCCATTTAGTGTAAGTAAGATATATCACTCGATATGAAACCTATAGTCTCTATCTGATCCGTCAGTATCTACGACACGTAACAAGACGTGATCGTTGGGTCGAATTCGTCATCCGCAAACACCGACGAGTTTGAACTTCGATCGATTTCTTTAACACCAACTCCTAAACATTACACATTGACAAAAGTAATTAGATGCTTTTTACCTCTCTATCTACCAACAGCTTTTTGTCTGTAATCTACAGCACATTAGACAATTTGTTGAGAGTAAAAGTCCAATTCAAATTCTTGGAATGCTTTAACGTGCCAATATAAGCTTATGTCGCCATAATTATATCCTTTACGAATCATAATATATCCTATTGTGACTTTTAAACCTGCAATGTGAATGAATGCTTTGAAATTCATCTGGCCGTTGAACACTCACAAAGCCAGTCAGTTTCTATTTGAAGTTTCTTTATCCAGTGTACAGGAACACATATCCGCACAGTGAACTTTACACGTATGTTTTACATCTCCTTTCACTAGCTATTCAATGTGTTGTTGTTGTTTACAGAGGAATATTGCATGTAGCAAACCAGACACACGTTTATCTGTCCCGGTCGATTTCGCGCCATTGTGTCCAAGCTGGTAAATATATTCCAATAACAATGTGATTTGCACCGCCTTGGTGCATGTCATATACGTGCGTAGCCTTCTTCCCAATGAATGGTTTCACTTGTGTCGAGCACAATGGAGAAATATTGGATATGAAAATAGATAACGGCCGTTCACTGCAAGCAGGTTCAACCTATATTGACGAAGCTACTGCGTCAAAGCCATATAGACCTCGACAGTACATCTACAGGAAGGGTAATTTACTGTTCTATTTTATTAATTATCAGTATTGAGATGATAATGTGACGATACACAGGACAACAGTTTATCAGGGTTACTGGGTATCTGTGATATTGTGGGATATTTAACGTATTGTATTTGAGACCCGTGAAGGTCCGGGTTAGAATATTGATCTTCAGTAACCCATGCTTGTCGTACGAGGCGACTAACGGGAGGGTGGTCAGGCTTACTGACCTTTTTTTTATATTTTATTTTATTTTTCATGAAACCAAAGTCATAAACGGCGGTCATTACATAATGACATATACAAATACATGAACATAATGAGATATCCAACATACCAGGATGTAACATAGTTAGACCAGTGAAATATCAGCCTGTATAGGGTGTTGTATGTGGTGCGACACCCAACATATCATGTTTTATAGAGCGCAACATGCAGCATACAGTGTTGTATATAGCGTCACACCAGACATAGCATATTGTAGATGGGGTCACATCCAACATATGCTGTATATTGCGCAACATCCAACATAAGTTGTATAAAGTGCCATATCCGAAATATCGTATTATATATAACATATCAAACGACCTATCATGTTGTATATAGCACCATATCCGACATATCATATTGTACATAGGGCCACATCTGATCTTTCCTGCTGTATATTGCATCACATCCAACATATCGTATTGTATATTGCGGCACCTCCGACATATCATGCTGTATATAGCACAGCACCAAGCATACAATGTTGTATATTGCGGCACCTCCGACATATCATGCTGTATATAGCACAGCACCAAGCATACAATGTTGTATATTGCGCCATATCAGACATATCGTATAGTATATGGGGTCACATCCGACATATGTTGTACATAGCGCAACATCCGAGATATCATGCATTATATAGCGTCATATCCGACATATCATAAAGTATATAGGCTTTATAGCATTACATCCGACATGCCATGTTGTATATAGCATCATATACGACATGTCATATTGTTTAAAGCACCACATCTGACATATCATGCTGTATATTGCATCACATCCCGTGTATCTCATTGTCTATTGCATCACATCTGATCTATCATATTGTATAACGCACCACAACCAACATATCATGTTGTATATAGAGTCACGTCCGTCACTTGTTGTACATAGTTGTCTTATCTGACATATATTGTATATAGGTCTTATCTAACATATGTTGTATATTGTGCCACATCTGATATCATGCTGCGTCTTATGTCACATCCAATGTGTATTGTATATTGCGCCACATCCGACTTATTGTGTTGTATGTTGCGTCATACATCCGCCCTATAATATATGTTCCCAATGTTACATCAGTGCACCTACAATATATGTTAACTAATTAATCAATACATAAAGATCAAGATTTTACAAAGGCTGTTGTTGCATACACAGGTCAGGTTTGAAATACTGGGAATAATGGATGCCATTTATTTGCCAATTTCTTCATTTCATTCTTTCTTTTGGCAATGAATCTTTCAACAGAAAAAACATCTTTTAAAGTCTTTATAAAGTTATTGCATTTTGGAATGTTGTTTTTCAAAGAAGAGACATAATTGCTGAAATTATTATATCATTAAGTAATGGGATTTTACTTAAGGAACCAAAATACACCAAACATTTTGTCAAATTAACTTTTTGTATGAAATGGGTGTTAATCCAAATTTGAAGATCATTCCAAAGCTTCTTAGTTTCACAACATTCCCAGTAAACATGGCACAAGTTTTCATCCTCATCTTTACAAAAGCTGCATGAGGCACTTTGGATAAGGTTCATATTTAATAGTTCCTTTTTGGTATAGATAATACCATGTAAAATTTAAATTGGAAATCTAAGAGTTTTACATCATTAATGTCTTGTCTGTAAGACATAAAAGTCATTGGCCAATCAAAATCAGTATCATCAAACCACTTTCTCCCATTTATGACACATATGAGGGTTATTATTAGCAATATTAAAATGATCACTGTATATCATAAAATAATCTTGATCCCTGTAATGATTTCATAAAATTCTTTTGATAAGAATTTAGATTCAAGTCATAGTTATGGATATATCTGTGATTTGTTGTATTTTTCCATGATTCAGGTAAAATATTTAAAACATATCTATGATCTAATTCTGTCCCTTTTATTGAATATCTACTTTTCAAAGATTCAAAAGACATCAAACCTTCTTCATCACACATGTCTTTGATGGTTAAAAGTCCTTTATTTGCCCAATGTCTGATATATAATGATTTTGGTTTTAAAATTGTGATTAAACCATAATGCCTGTGCTAACATTTCATCAATGTTGCTTTCCTCTATGGTTATGTGAGAACAATACATATTCCATGCTTTTAAAACATCTTTCCAAAATTGATTATGAATATCAGCAATATTATATAAATTAGCACCAAATTTCATGATATCATGTAAAGGAAAATTGCATATTGATAATTTTCTCAAATAAAGTCTCAAAGTGGACAGTTTCAAGGCATTGATAAAGGTATTTATGTCAATCATTCTTAAACCCCCATGTATGTAATCTTTTTTCAAAGTACTTCTCTTAATGTTGTCATTTTTGTCATTCCAAATGAATTTTATCAAGGTTGGTAACAAAATCTTGGGGTGGGTTTGGTAAAGTATTGAAAATATGAACTAACTTTGAAATAGCTTACTGACTAGGTTGACACATGTCAATGGTTCCCAATTGCGTTGATCGATGATCATGCTGTTGATCACTGGATTGTCTGGTCCAGACTCGATTATTTACATACCGCCGCCATATTGCAGGTATATTGCTGAGTGCGGCGCAAAACTAAACTCACTCACTATTGTATTTGAAAGTTGTTGGTCGAATCTAGTTAATTGGCCATATAATATTTCTTCCTAAAGTGAGGGCGGTGGGGTAGCCTAGTGGTTAAAGCGTTGGCTCGTCACGCCTAGGATTGGTTCGATTCCCCACATATAATGTGTTAAGCCCATTTCTGGTGTCCCCCGCCGTGATATTGCTGGAATATGGCTAAAAGCGGCGTAAAACTAAACTCAGTCAGTCAGTCAGTCCTAAAGTGAAAATAACTTGTCGTTGGTGCACGTATGTTGTCGATAGCATATTCTCTTGGAATGCAAAAGTGCAGTGAAAGTAAACAAAAAATTGATTAAATGCATTGGGTGAGTGACAGGGGAAACCAGAAATGGGCTTCACCAAGTTTGGGGAATCGATCCCGGACAAGCGAACGCCTTAACTACAAGGCTATCCCACCGTCTACTTCAGTAGCATGATGTAGTTGGGGGTCTCATACGGCTATAGAGGGTAAAGGCACAGTTGTTGAATGAAAATGAATGAGTGAGTGAGTGAGTAGAAATTTAAAGTCACATTGGAAGGATAATCTTTATCATGCAGTGGATCTATGGATGAAACACTTTATTAAGCCAACTCATAATGAAATTCGACCCAGGATTTGTTGTATTTGTGAAGCGCGGGATTCACTTTTCTTTTCCGGAACATCCAGTATCATAAACTTTAAAAATATTATAATGATAATAAACATGCTCATGATAAAGAGGGGCTGTGGTTTTAGCAGAAATTTCCAATGACTGCCTGTCTGACTGAGTATGGTTTTAGGCCGTTTTTAGCAATATTACAGCAATATCACGGCGGGGGACACCAGAAATGGGCTTCACACATTTTGTCCATGTGGGGATTCGAACCCGGGTCTTCGGCGTGACGAGCGAACGCTTTAACCACTAGGCTACCCCACCGCCCAATGAATGAATGAATGAATGCACATAAACCATATTATATACCTCATATCATATATATGATATTACCAATAATATCTTGCTGTTCTTGTTTGCTGAAGTGGGTTTATATATCCATCCTTGGTGAGGAGCACAAGCAGGCTTAGTCGTATGAGCTGATACCCTCCTACTATTTTCACCTGGCTGAGAACAAGTCGAGACAATGTTTCAAACGGACCCTCTCAAAACCTACCTGTCGTGAATACTGCTCATCCAGAAAATGACACGCCAGGTAGTTTCATGCACCTTTAAATGTTAAAGGGGCGGGGGCGGTACGCCGAAGATCCGGGTTCGATTCCCCACATGGGTACACTATGTGAAGCCCATTTCTGGTGTCCCTAGTCGTGATATTGCTGGAATATTGCTAAAGGCGGAGTAAAACCCAACTCACTCACTCACTTTAAATGTTAAATGTGGTGGGAGAGATTATGAGGCAGACGCATGAGCCATCATAATTGCATGATAGAATCCATGTAACCGTTCCAACACGTACCATATATCAAGTCCCACTTAGGCTTATTTAATAAACAATAGCTCTTTCAAACTTGGCGTAAGTGTTCATTTTACATCTACTCATGAAACGAGAACAGAATTTCGTTCTCAGTGTATTCCCAAAAATAATTCTTGCTGATCCAGAGCTGTTCAATACTTCATAACATAACCATTCCATCAGCATCACTACAGTAGTTGGTTTACCAAAGAACTTTTACATGCGACAAATTGAATAGTGCCATAAGTAAGGTCAGCGTGTGAACCGAAGACCACATCAACTGACGTTTAAACCCAAAACATGTACATTTATAGAACTGAAATCTTAAGCTTCATAAAATACCTTTGGAAAGATATATACTTGGGTCATGTAAATATAACAGAAAAGTCCTGTATCTGTATCACAGATTATCTATAATCATTAAAACAGCCAAGGATGTTGCTCGTTACATTAACTAAACACATTTCATACAAGTGGTAGTGATGCAGTGTGAGGTCTCAATATCTGAAACCATTTGTTTGAATTTCTGCAATGTCAGAAATTAAGTTCAATTATGTCCAAACATTCCATTTCTCAACTTTGTAGCCATTAACACACGAGGCAAAGTTTAGGACAAACTTCATTTCTTGATGCATGAGGCATTTCTCAAAAGTGATGGTCTGACCTCGGGAATCGTTATTGCATATGTACATTTACGACCATTGGTAAAACATGAAAGCAAAGGTCGAATGAAGTTTATTATGAAGGTCTATGAAGTAGGGGTGGGTATTGCAAGGAATTTCATATTGCGATAAATTGCTATGCGAAAGCATGTATTGCGATATGTATTGCAATATACATGTATTGCAAGAAGTTTTCTTTAACAAAAAATACGTATAATCGAGTTAATGCTTGATTTATAAAGTAAAAACACAACAAAATCACAAGGCTTGATCAGGCGTTAATAAAAACTTTTAATCCTGACAAAATAAAAATGTAAATAATGTTTGGCACAAATGAAACAAGGAAAGGAACAATTTAAAAAAACGGAAATATCCTAAGATTTCCGAGTGTTACGAAGTTTTCCGAATGCATGTCAAAATACCGGTTTTCGATCAGCGTATCACAATACGTATCGTTTTCATGTCTGAACCGGTAAATACCGGTAAAACGGTTATATTGCGCAGCCCTACTATGAAGGTTGGGGATAGGACAATAAGGTAAGACATAGCGTGGCATCTTTATGGTCACTACATCTAGCTCATCTGTTTCCTTATTCATATGAGTTATAAAGACTTCTTGCGATTTGATAATGATGTAGGTTTTACATATTTTACATGTCACAGGAAAAGCGAAAGGAAACAAGGAAGTTGAAGAACACTTAATCTCTCAAGGACGTGAATCTTAATTGAAAAATACTTTACAGAAGCATGTTTATGTAACATCTTCCTATCTAATTTACAGAAGTTAACAAACAAGACCTAAAGACTTTGTAAAAACATTACACAAAAAGGGTTGTTCTCGTGTTACATCGCGTTAAGTCATTCTCAACCTTTTGGGCATTACTACGTTAAGAAGGTCATTTACAGGTTAACAAACGGGCAAGAGATACCCGACTGATTCTCCGCTTTTACGAGAAACCTTTTGAACCTTTCCACCAATGTAAGGCGTGGATATACACCACGACAAGCAGGGATTATCACTTTATGACGCCAGCATACACGCAGTCAATTTTCTTTATACCCAAACAATGCAATTTCAAGGCAACATGCCTACCGTGAATGGAACATCAAACTTTATTGATGTGAATATATCTGTGTACAATGTACAGCCATTTATACAGTGTCCATGTCGTGCTACGCGATCGTTTGTCGTCCGAACCAACGACTGCCTGAGTTTGGTTGAGGAACTGTGAAAGAAAGATTATATATGCAGTCAAAGGTTCCATGCACAAATAGAGGCCATTATGACTTGTTGAGGTGTTGTTGTACACGTGGACGTACACTGGAGACGATACCGTCGGGTGGACAATGTTATAAATCACTGCTCGGGACTGACGAGACCTGTCGACTCGAATACTATTACATTGTGTACAGGCATTAAAGAACGAGGGTCCATAAGGAATGTGCACGAATTGATAGTTTTATGTGCTGTGGTCGGTTTCTGGTGTATAAGCAGATGTCAAGACCGACATATAATCGTTTGTTGGCTAAATTAGGTGGACGCGCACTGTATGTATCAGTTCTTGTGTATGTGTATCAGCGATATATGTGAGGATGTATACAGATTACTGCATGACTTTCTGTGAGGACTCAAATGTCCCAAATGAAGGTAAGGTCTGGGGATGGTATCTCCTTGTTGTATCTGTAGAAAATCCATCCATACGTCTATACATACATACACACACCTATCCGCCCCTCATCCCTCCATTTATCCTTCCATCCATCCATCCATACATTCATACATGCATGAATGCATATACACATACATGTACACGCACGCACACAGACAAACATGCATGTATGCATACACATACATACATACATACATACATACACACATACACGCATACACAGATGCATACATGCATGCATGCATACATACATACATACACCAGAAATGGGCTTCACACATTGTACCCATGTGGGGAATCGAACCCGGGTCTTCGGCGTGACGAGCGAACACTTTAACCACTGGGTTTTCAGTTGTATGGTTCTTGCAACCATCTGTTACTTCAAGTCTGTGACCAGAGAACCACCCCTTTCCACCCTCACCGAGGCTCTCTTGTAAAGTACTGATGACGTCATCTTTAAAGGCGCACTCAGTCATATCACGTCAGTAAGTCAATACAGATACACCCTAACTGATCTAAACACCAAAGGATACAGGTAATTAGAGAAATTCGAACCAGTTGATAGTCGTGAATTGATGGGACGTGCTACATTGAACAGTCAGGCAGCTAACTCTTTGAATACAGATCCCATGATACACTGAGGATATACACGGTAGGTAGTCTTATGGTTCCTTTGATAGGGGCTAGGACCCATGGTGCGTGTGTGAACGTCGTACTTTGTAACACTAAGTGTTGTTTACGCTATCTTCTTGTTTCATGTTTTGAATTAATAACTTAATGTATTAAAAATCATAAGAATCTTATGATTCTACCTGATATTTCGTGAAATTCCTTAATCTCTTATACAGGAATTTATTAATATGGCAATACTGTACATGTCTTTCTTTAATTCATGTTACAGGTTTCACTTTTGTACAGTTACTTTTTTCTGTAATGAAATCATAATAATTATCATAATAATTATCATAATAATTATCATTAATTAAAACACTTCTTGTTACTTTTGTAGATGTATTGCATATATTTCTCAAGTATATTTTGCGTACATTATCATGAATCAACGGAGTACAAATACAATAAGGGGCGGGGGGTAGCCAAGTTAAAGCGTCCGCTAGTCACGAATCCGGGTTCGATTCCCCACATGGGTACAATGTGTGGAGCCAATTTCTGGCGTCCCGGTTTCTAGTGTGGTGATGCTGCTAGAATATTGCTAAAAGCGGCGTAAAACCATACTCACTCGCTACACATACAATGATCCGTCGTTCCCTAACGGGACGGTGGGGTAACCTAGTGGTTAAAGCGTTTGCTCGTCACGCCGAAGGCCCGGGTTCGATTGCCCACATGGGCAGAATGTGTGAAGCCCATTTCTGGTGTCCACCGCCTTGATATTGCTGGAATAATGCTAACAGCAGCCTATAACCCAACTCACTCACTCACTGTATTCACGCTAAAGGACGTAACTGTGTAAGGCTTCATACAAGTGTTGAAATATCCCATCAAAGTATGACTTAATTAAAATTAAAACGAAAAAAAATAACAAGAAAAAAATATCATATTCAGAACATATCACTTTCAGAAGCAGAGTAGATGGTATAAGACACATATATAATAATATACTTGTGAATGAATGACTGTCAGTGAGTACGTCAGCAGAGTTTAACCCAGCTTTGAATTGTACTCACGGTGTGACAGCTTAATGTGGGAAAAAATCCCGAAGTAACGCAAATATTAGGCGTTTATCACTTTAATGAAACCCCCAAGCATGGAGATGATCAATAAACCTGGAAGCATAATATCAGCAAACCGGATTCAAAGCAGCAATCACAGTTGTCAAAGGGACGCAACTCTGTATATAGAATGTTCCATCGGGGACGACGGAGCCATCAGTCTCCCCCCTGAATCACTATCACATAGTAAATGATACACACATGTGTAAACAGAAAACCCGACCTTGTGTGGTACTATATACCTGCTCTAAATATGCTATTCTTTGCATGTAAACGGGAATACGATGATCGCCTACATTAACAAAACGATTTGCCAAAATACAAAGCGGAATTTTACAGAAATGAATATGTAACTCACTAATGGTATATTTTTCAGATATCGTAGACTGAACAATCGTATGGCTGTCAAAGGCCTCCATACGGGGGTGATATTGTTTCTAGGGCTACTCGTGACTGTTGGCAGTAAGTATAGAACTGACGTTTATCACCTTCAAGGGTTTAGTTAAATATTAACTAAATATGAAGTCATCCGTGAAGATCCTGATAAAGTTTGTCTTTTGCAACTTGTTTTTTCGGTGAATTGGTTCATGTATACGCAGATCGATGCTCATTATGTCCATCACTCGATTGTCTGGTCAAGACTTGATTATTTGTAGACCACCACCATATTCACTAAACGCCAAAAGAAACGTTACCCTCCTACCTTTATGAATGACATAAAAACTATCAAAGATATATAAGAATGTAGTAGTTTACAAGAAAGCTTAACAACACAGCTTTATGCAAATCGTGAAAAATTCTCAATATCATTCATATTTAGGTTAAATGCATCTTTTACAGAAGAGTTAAATTGTCCTGTTTTCGTCCATGCCAGAAATAAACCAATAACAGTGATTTAGATGTAAATAATCATTCCTGTGATTTCAATCTTTTAAAAAAGTTTCTGCTGATTTGAATTAGTGAAAACAAGTATAACGTGTCTTTGATATTGTGGAAAAATGTTTAGGAACATCTGAAATTATCTTTGTTAACAGTTTTGCTTGCAAAGTAACTTTTTTCTATTTTCTGTTTACGCATAGCAATATAAATTGCCAAAAGGCACCAATATTCAAGCAGTATTTGCGACCATTTCACATGTAGAATGATTCTATAGGGTAAAAAGAGAGCCTAGAATACATGATATGATACACAAGTACGAGAAATATGCCACGATTAACAGCTGAAGAGAGAGAAAGAGCCACTGGGATGGCGCAGATGGGGTCGACATACAATGCTGTTGCCAACGCCCTCGAACGCCCCCGTATAACGGTCACAAGACTTATTCAGGGCTACAGACAGACTGGGGTCACCGTAGACAGACCAAGAAGTGGCACGATTGTCAAATGTGCAACGTGAACGTGCCGTTGGCATGTTGCAAGCGGGAAGATCAGTTATTGACGTCGCAAGAGCAATGGGATGCAGCCGTCGTACTGTGTATGACTTGCGAGGTCGTCTACAACAAACTGGCACCACTTCTGATCGCCCAAGTCGGGTCGTCCACGTGTGACGTCACGAGCAGAAGACCGTCAAATCGTCCTACGTCACCTACGTGACAGATGTCTGCCGGCTACACGAACCAGGGCTGAGATGTTTAGAGGTCGACTGTTCTCACAGACCATTCGAAATCGGTTGCGGGCTGCCAATCTCCATTCTCGACGTCCATATCGTGGGCCAATATTGACGCCGTTTCATCAACGTCAACGTCTGCTGTGGGCCCAACGTCACCCCCGATGGACCTAGAGAGACTGGAATCGAGTCGTCTTTAGCGATGAATCCAGGTTTACCCTCAGATTCGCGGACGGCAGGCATAGAGTCTGGAGACGACGTCGTGATGTTGTGTACAGGAAGTCGACAGATTCGGGGGCGGAAGTTGCATGGTGTGGGGTGCTTTCTGTGGGAACAACCGATCCCGGCTTCTGGTCATCCTTGGAAACCTCACTGCTGCTGCTTACCGCGACCAGGTGCTCACCCCTGAACTCGTTCCTTTCATGGCGGCTCATGGCCCATGTCTACAGTTCCAGCATGATCATGCTCGGCCGCATACAGCGATGTTGACACGAAATTTCCTTCAAAACGCTGGAATCAACGACATGGACTGGCCATCGAGGTCCCCTGACCTTAATCCAATAGAGCACGTTTGGGATGCACTTGGGAGAAGGCTTCGTGGTCCTACTAACCAACCTCAGAATTTGCAGGAACTTGGCGCTGCCTTGCAAGAGCAATGGCGCAGAATCCTCAACCACAAGCATCAGGCAGTCGATGAGGAGACGGTGTTTGGCAGTGGTGAATGCGCGGGGCGGCCATACACGATACTGAACTGAGAAATTTCGCATTTTTATTCTTGTGACTTGACATTCTGTATACTTGTGCTTTGGAACGGCGGTGTAGCCTAATGGAACTGATTATGGCACTGTCAGTGTATCGAGTACATCACACAGATCTCAGCAATGAAATAATAACAATTTAACCATCTTACCATCTCTCGTTCTTTTATAGTGCCCTGAAGTAAGAATGTGAAGTTTCTTTTTTGACTTAGTATATATCTGCCGCCCACCAACCGCGCAGATGACCTGTATAGGGAGAGTCTACAGGAACTCCAAGATATATATTCATCCTTGGCGGTAACAGGACCAGTTATCATCCTTGGTGATGTAAATGCAAAAGTACCAGGACCTCGAGCGAGAGAAGTGCTGGACCACAGAGCCGAATCACGACATGATGTTGAAAGTAAGGTCCACTGGATCCTTGAAGGTAAGCCTAGAGGAATGCTACACGATTCATTCAGGGAATACAAGAAAGCAAAAGACGTCTTCAGGGCTGCAATGAAGAAAGCTGCATCAGACTGAATCAGAGCACTTTAATAACTTGAATAACCTATTTCATATCGACAATAAAAGGTTTTGGTCCATCCTAAAGAACAGAGACAGAAAAGCTAAGATAACAAAACTACAGTCTGAAGGAAAGAGCACCGGAGACCCTGCTGAAATATGTCAAGCTCTCTCTAATCGCATGAAGAAGATTTTCAGCGATAAGAAGGAAGTTCACTTTGATGAAAACAATGACAAAGTAGACAAACGAGACAAACTGAAACAAGAAATACTTACCAAGATGTCGACGCAAGCAGTATACTGACGTCAGAGGCCGAGGTTAAAGCATGTTGCCAAAGTCTGAAGAACAACAAAGCCGCTGGCTATGAAGGAGTATCATATGAACATTTCAAATTTGGTGGAACGTGTTTGTACAGATACATGACAGAGTAAGTCAACCGAATACTTACCACAGGAAACGTACCAAGCCAGTGGAAGAAGGGGGTCATCATCCCTATTTACAAGGGAGGTAACAAGTCCAAAACCTCACCAGGCTCCTACAGGGGTGTCACGTTGCTCCCAGTCATATCTAAGGTATTTGAACTAATATTAGGCAAACGAATCCCTCAGTTAAATGATTCGACAGACTTTCCTGATGGCCAACAGTGTGGGTTTCTGAAAGGTTTGTCATCCCTCCATGCGTCCTTCATGCTGCAAGAAACGACTCTCCTACAGCTGCAAAGCCTTTGACACAGTCTGGCACGACGGACTGCTCTGGAAATTGCATCAGATGGACATCCATCCGGGCCTCTGGCGGATCCTGTGCAACACTTAAACTGGAATGCAGAGCTGTGTACTCGCCAACAACATGTATTCGCACTGGTTCAGTCTCCAACGTGGCGTCCGGCAAGGTAGTATTCTCTCTGCAAAACTGTACCTTATCTACATCAATGAGCTCCTTTTGAAACTTGACAAGCTGAAAAGAGGATCCTTTGTAATGGATATACATGTGGCTGCTCCGACCCAAGCAGACGATATCTCGCTGATAAGTCCTATATCTGCTAATGTCCAGACAATGGTGACTCTTTGTCAAGAATATAGTTCTAAATGGCAATTTACATTTTCTCCTCTCAAGAGTAACATCATTATCTTCAACCCAAAAAGAAGAAACAACTGTCACATTGAACTGTATGGCAAAGCTATACCAACAATCAAATGCACAAGACATGTTGGAATAACTCTCGACTCCAACTTTAACAACCGAGAAAGAACAGAAAATGCAAGCTCCAAAATGAAGTCGACTGCATTGATGCTGATAAGAGCAGGCGTACACCATAAAGGACTGAATCCCATCACATCCTCGAATCTAGTTAGATCAGTGTGTATACCAAGAGCCACGTTTGGTTGCGAACTGTGGACGGGAATCACTAAAGGTGACTCTATTACACTAGAGCGAGCACAACGTTTTTGCCTATAGCTGTGTCAAGGACTCCCCAAGTCCACCAGGACAGACATTTGTAACTCGCTCCTCGGATGGTCTTCAGTAGCATCTCACATTGACACCAGAAAACTATTCTTCCTCGGTTCTCTGTGCAACAGCAAAAAACATCTTTTGTCCTATAAACTGTTTGTATCACGCCTCTTTGCATACAGACATTGGCCCATCAATAAGCAACTTGGTTTTATTCCAGATGTTATCAACATTCTGCAAAAGTACCACCTTTTACAGTATCTGGACAACTTCATCCATTCTGGTGTGTTCATGAAGCAATCGTCATGGAAAAAGATTGTCAAGAAAACAGTTTTAAATCATGAGCTCTCAGACTGATGTGAACGCCTCAGAACAGATCCAGACCTGAAGCACTTCCGCCAATCCACCTCTCACCAAGTCCACACCCTGCCTGGCTAGTAGCTAGGAGATGCCCGGAACTGAAGAAGCAGTGCCAGTTTACGGTGCAGCTCTGTGCCGTCTGGAGACCAACTGGATTTGTCCATGGCCAGTGTGACCTATGCGGTGACGTGTATGATGATCTCCTGGTGACGTGTATGATGATCTCCTGGTGACGTGTATGATGATCTCCTGGTGACGTGTATGATGATCTCCTGGTGACGTTTATGATGATCTCCTGGTACATGCCATATGTGCCTGTGAGGTCAAAGTAGAGACGAGAGACCTTCTGTAGTGCGACCTCATCAACGTAGGACCTGTGGACCTGAGTGGGAGTCTGCATGGCAAGGCAGATCTGGACCTGGTGTGCTGTCTTATGTCCTGCCGACCCCCTGTGACTCTGGCAGATGACGACCTATGGTCGTACATAGAGACTGTTGTGAAAGGACTATCCTCCCTCTGTCCATAATTCTGTATATCTACTTCAATGAACTCTAAACCCTAATTTTATCGAAGTATCGCATTTCTATGTACTCTTCTATGGAGGATTAAAAGTGTATATAAGTTAATTGGATCTTGTTTTAGGATCATGTACCTACACTACATTAATTGGATCTTGTTTTAGGATCAGGTACCCACATTACGTTAATTGGATCTTGTTTTCGGATCATGTTGGATATTGTTTAAGGATCATGTACCTGCACTACGTTAATTGGATCTTGTTTTCGGATCATGTTGGATATTTTTAAGGATCATGTACCTACACTACGTTAATTGGATCTTGTTTTAGGATCATGTACCTGCACTACGTTAATTGGATCTTGTTTTAGGATCATGTACCTACACTACGTTAATTGGATCTTGTTTTAGGATCATGTTGGATATTGTTTAAGGATCATGTACCTACACTACGTTAATTGGATCGTTAATTGATCGTTGTTTAAGGATCATGTACCTACACTACGTTAATTGGATCTTGTTTTAGGATCATGTACCTACATTACGTTAATTGGATCTTGTTTTCGGATCATGTTGGATATTGTTTAAGGAACATGTACCTACACTACGTTAATTGGATCATTTTTAGGATCATGTACCTGCACTACATTAATTGGATCTTGTTTTAGGATCATGTACCTACACTACGTTAATTGGATCTTGTTTTCGGATCATGTTGGATATTGTTTAAGGAACATGTACCTGCACTACGTTAATTGGATCATTTTTTAGGATCATGTACCTGCACTATGTTAATTGGATCTTGTTTTAGGATCATGTACCTGCACTACGTTAATTGGATCTTGTTTTAGGATCATGTACCTGCACTACGTTAATTGGATCTTGTTTTAGGATCATGTACCTGCACTACGTTAATTGGATCTTGTTTTAGGATCATGCACCTGCACTACGTTAATTGGATCTTGTTTTAGGATCATGTACCTACACTACGTTAATTGGATCTTGTTTTAGGATCATGTACCTACACTACGTTAATTGGATCTTGTTTTAGGATCATGTACCTACACTACTTGTTTAATTGAACATGGTTTTAGGATCATGTACCTGCACTACATGTTAATTGGATCTTGTTTTAGGATCATGTACCTGCACTACGTTAATTGGATCTTGTTTTAGGATCATGTACCTGCACTAGGATTAATTGGATCTTGTTTTAGGATCATGTACCTGCACTACGTTAATTGGATCTTGTTTTAGGATCATGTACCTACACTACATTAATTGGATCTTGTTTTAGGATCATGTACCTACACTACGTTAATTGGATCTTGTTTTAGGATCATGTACCTGCACTACGTTAATTGGATCTTGTTTTTGGATCATGTTGGATATTGTTTAAGGAACATGTACCTGCACTACGTTAATTGGATCATTTTTTAGGATCATGTACTCACACTATGTTATTGGATCTTGTTTTAGGATCATGTACCTGCACTACGTTAATTGGATCTTGTTTTAGGATCATGTACCTACACTACGTTAATTGGATCTTGTTTTAGGATCATGTACCTACACTACGTTAATTGGATCTTGTTTTAGGATCATGTACCTACACTACGTTAATTGGATCTTGTTTTAGGATCATGTACCTACACTACGTTAATTGGATCTTGTTTTAGGATCATGTACCTGCACTATGTTAATTGGATCTTGTTTTAGGATCATGTACCTACACTACGTTAATTGGATCTTGTTTTAGGATCATGTACCTACACTACGTTAATTGGATCTTGTTTTAGGATCATCACGTTGTACCTGCACTAGGATCATGTTGCAACGTTTGGATCTTGTTTTAGGATCATGTACCTGCACTACGTTAATTGGATCTTGTTTTAGGAACATGTACCTGCACTACGTTAATTGGATTTTGTTTTAGGATCATGTACCTGCACTACTTTAATTGGACCTTGTTTTAGGATCATGTACCTACACTACGTTAATTGGATCTTGTTTTAGGATCATGTACCTACACTACGTTAATTGGATCTTGTTTTAGGATCATGTACCTTCACTACGTTAATTGGATCTTGTTTTAGATCATGTACCTGCACTAGGTTAATTGGATCTTGTTTTAGGATCATGTACCTACACTACGTTAATTGGATCTTGTTTTAGGATCATGTACCTGCACTACGTTAATTGGATCTTGTTTTAGGATCATGTATGTACACTACGTTAATTGGATCTTGTTTTAGGAGTACCTTACGTTAATTGGATCTTGTTTTAGGATCATGTACCTGCACTACGTTAATTGGATCTTGTTTTAGGATCATGTACCTGCACTAGGTTAATTGGATCTTGTTTTAGGATCATGTACCTGCACTACGTTAATTGGATCTTGTTTTAGGATCATGTACCTACACTACGTTAATTGGATCTTGTTTTAGGATCATGTACCTACACTACGTTAATTGGATCTTGTTTTAGGATCATGTACCTACACTACGTTAATTGGATCTTGTTTTAGGATCATGTACCTACACCAGTACTGCAGACACAGGAGGAGATCAGTCTTTATGGATTATTCACAGTATGGTGAATGACTTAGCGGAATGCGAAGCTACCTGTACAGCAGACACGGAGTGTCTGTCTGTGGAATTGCTGTCCGACAAAACGTGCTTTCGTTTTCAAACTGCGACAATGGCTACCCCCAGGACTAATAGCATCTACTCAGTAAAAGATTGTTCAGGTGAGGTCATGTGTTATTTTGTAAATAGTCATGGGCAGGGCCAAAGAGAAAGTTAACGGTCAGAGGCAGGGTTGCAGGTGCATGGATAGGGGCAGAGGAAGGTACAGGGTCAGGGTCATGGTCATGGTAGTGTCATCGGCATGTAAAACAGGGACAGAGTGCTGTAGGTCAGATAGAGGAATGGGGAAGGGACAGGGGTGGGGTTAAGGGAGAAAGACGGGGGAGGGTCACAGACAGAGTCAGCGAAGGAGATGGGATAGTCAAGGATAGAGGGACAATGTCAGGGCAGAGACAGGGTTAGGGACAGGGCAGGAACACACATAGGTGAAGACAGACTAAAGCAGGGGTAGAGGCAGAGAGATAGGACCAGGTTTTGAGAGACAGCTGTACCACCACCGTGATAATAGTGTCTTAAAATTGTGCACTGTTGTTAAAAATGTCGATTTGAGTTAATCAAAGACCGAAGTGAGTAGTTTTAATGACGGGGTTTCATTTATAGCGATGCCAGTTAGTGATTTATGTATTTGTACCCCCCTAGAGTATATGTGACCTTTAATTCGTCAGCTCCATGCACTATGGCAAGAACCAGCAGCACCAAAGGTGGAGTGACCAACATCCAACTGACCCTGGGTACCCTGGAGGAGTGTGGCTCGGCCTGTCTGTATCTGTCTCAGTGTATGGGCGTCACCTTCTCTGGGGGCACCTGCAGCATCTACGGCGAGACCATATCGGCAGTGAACACAGGGGACACAATGCACAAAGTGAAATATCCCTGTCCGTTTACAGGTAAGTAGGGAATGGGATACAAGTGAGAAGCAATTCACGTACATATGCAGATTTGCAAGATGGTTGAGCATATTACCAATATATATACACTTTTTAGCATAGGTTTACGTGTCAGGTAGTGCTGTATTGGCATACAACCTGCGATAGGATACATCACGATACTAAAAGTTTAGTCACGACGATATATTGCCAAAGTATTGTGCACTAAAGCTGCGATACGATACGAATCCCGATATAAGGGTGGCGATACGATATGTATCACGGTACTTAAATCTTTAATTCTAACACCAACTATAAAACACCTGAATATTAAAAAAACCGAATTATAAAGTATTTCGTCAAATTCCGCCAGCGTTGTTCAATATTCATTCTGAATCGAGATAATTAAGTTTATAGACGGACTTTGTGAATGTTAATAGCATGTCAGCTCTATGTCTGACACAGTTCTTGACGCAGGAAGTTTCGAGAAAACGTTTACTTAGAAGGGAAAATAAGTAAGCATATATTTTATCATCAAACAAAAGTATGCCTTTTTTGTTGACAGATATCGCGTTTCGGCAATATTCAAAGTTAAACATCGATGTATCGTGGTCCATTTGAAGTATCGTATCGGGATACACGACAATGTAAAACCTTGTATCGATTCACTGTATCGGCGACCCATGGATCGATGCATCGATTCGTATCGATGTATCGTCACACCACTAGTGTCAGGTGGGGTCTATTCGTTGATTTGTCGCTTTGTTATAGGATATTTATATAGTGCACATATCCAGGCAACTAGTGCATGCTCAAGGCGCTGGTATTTGCACGTATTCATGTGGCCCCGATCTGGTGTTTGCAACTGCACCCTGGTAGTATATTCGAGTTATGTGGCTTTCTCATCCTAACGGGGTACCCATTCACCTGGTCATATACCAACAGATTCGTGGGGTCTTTTAAATGCACAAGGCTGTGTACTGTCCTTTATATGTGGTAATATCGTCATGACGTGGGGGTATGTACTGTCCTTTATATGTGGTAATATCGTCATGACGTGGGGATGTGTACTGTCCTTTATATGTGGTAATATCGTCATGACGTGGGGGTGTGTACTGTCCTTTATATGTGGTAATATCGTCATGACGTGGGTGTGTGTACTGTCCTTTATATGTGGTAATATCGTCATGACGTGGGTGTGTGTACTGTCCTTTATATGTGGTAATATCGTCGACGTGGCTGTGACGTGGGGTAATATCGTCATGATGTACTGTCCTTTATATGTGGTAATATCGTCATGACGTGGGGTGTCCTTTATATGGGTAATGTGACTGTCCTGTTATATGTGGTAATATCGTCATGACGTGGTACTGTGTACTGTCCTTTATATGTGGTAATATCGTCATGACGTGGGGTGTACTGTCCTTTATATGTGGTAATACGTCATGACGTGGGGTTGTACTGTCCTTTATATGTGGTAATATCGTCATGACGTGTGTACTGTCCTTTATATGTGTATATCGTGACACTGTACTGTCCTTTATATGTGGTATATCGTCATATATGTGGTAATATCGTCATGACGTGGGGGTATGTACTGTCCTTTATATGTGGTAATATCGTCATGACGTGGGGTATGTACTGTCCTTTATATGTGGTAATATCGTCATGACGTGGGGTGTGTACTGTCCTTTATATGTGGTAATATCGTCATGACGTGGGGTGTGTACTGTCCTTTATATGTGGTAATATCGTCATGACGTGGGGTATGTACTGTCCTTTATATGTGGTAATATCGTCATGACGTGGGGGTATGTACTGTCCTTTATATGTGGTAATATCGTCATGACGTGGTGTGTGTACTGTCCTTTATATGTGGTAATATCGTCATGACGTGGGTGGGTGGGGGTGTACTGTCCTTTATATGTGGTAATATCGTCATGACGTGGGGGTATGTACTGTCCTTTATATGTGGTAATATCGTCATGACGTGGGGGTGTGTACTGTCCTTTATATGTGGTAATAACGTCATGACGTGGGTGTGTGTACTGTCCTTTATATGTGGTAATAACGTCATGACGTGGGTGTGTGCACTGTCCTTTATATGTTGTAATAACGTCATGACGTGGGTGTGTGTACTGTCCTTTATATGTGGTAATATCGTCATGACGTGGGTGTGTGTACTGTCCTTTATATGTGGTAACATCGTCATGACGTGGGTGTGGTAACAGTGGCACAAGAAAGGTATTTCACACACTTGGCTCGCTTTGATCACTTGGCTTCTCTGTCGACAAGATTGAAATGAGCAAATTCACAAATAACGTAGAGTGAGTGAGTGAGTGCGTTTTACGCCGCACTAAGCAATATTCCAACTATATGGCGGCTGTCTGTAATAATCAAGTCTGGACCAGACAATTCAGTGATCAACAGCATGAGCATCACTCTACGCAATTGGGATACGATGAAATGTGTCAATCAAGTCAGCGAGTCTGACCATCCGATCCCGTAAGTCGCCCCTTACGACAAGCATGGGTTACTGAAGATCATTTCTAACCCGGATATTCACGAGTCCACAAAAAAACATGTACAAAACTATTTCCACTTCCACAAGAAATAATAATTATGAAGAAGGAGCTGAATCATTTGCTGTCACAACCAAAAATGACAGGTGAAGATCTGTAGGTATGCTTCAGTCTGGCACCTAGCAGCGTGATGATGCTCGTCGAGTCAACGTCTAAAGAAACGTTTACAGCAAAACAATCAAGTTGTAGGCGTCAAAGGCAGTGACCGCCTGCCAGAAACGACCGGTGGATTCAAGCCACTCAACTCCGACACTGGTTCCAGCCAGCACCCCTTACATTCCGTATCATACCTGGAAACAGCGGTGTATCTGCGAGAACAACTTCAACTTCCGTGCATGACGCCCCACCCGACGGCAATTCTGACGCCAAAACATTGACGTCTACGTGTCAATTGGAGCGGACAACACCAGAGACGGGGACCACGTGATTGGAGAAGAGTATTTCTTCACCGAACTACTGACGGCAGGACACGTATCTACAGACGTATTTGTTCTGGTCTGGGATCTTTTTGGGAGGTGGAGGCGTTATGATAACAGCTGCGGCAAGGACGCCAATGGTTATGATTGAGGAGAACCTGAACGCTGCCAGGTAGACAGGCCAGATCACACGCTCGAGTTGTACAACAGTATCTTAATCAGAACAATGTTAATATGTTACCCTGGCCCGGATGATCCCAGGGACCGCCTCCGTGGTATAGTGGTTAGAGCGTCCGCCCGGAGAGCGGAAGTTCGCAGGTTCGATCCCCGACCGCGTCACACCAAAATACGTTAAAATATGGTACTTGTTGGTCCCTGCCTGGCGCTCGGCATTAATGGGTACAACAAGGACTGGTCGGCTCGGAGTCAGTATAATGTGTCTGAGTTGGGTATTCATGCTTCACTGCGGCATGGTATCTCAGTGGGCTAGCACTATAAAGCCAGCTTCAGTCTGGGCTAGTACAAGCAGCCGCACATACACATACACACGCATGCACGTCGTCATATGAGCGAAATATTCTCAATCACGACGTTAAACCGTATTTCACCTCACCTCATCGGGTGATCCCAGGGTATTGACCCACTGACCACATGTGGGATGAAATTAACGACATTAACGACTTCTTCCCCCAACAAAGCTGCAGGAACTCCGCCAAATCCTATCCCGGATATGGAATGATCTTTCATTTTCATTGACGTTCAGAGGCATCAGTGAGGCGAAGGTACCAAGCGTGTATCAATGCACAAGGTGGACACTCTCACTACCGAATAAATATGTGAACATTCTTGTAAACTCCCTCTTGTTTTGAGGCTTACTTGCAGGTGTACTGTTCTTATGGTCTGTTGATCATTACCATGCCTTGAAATATTTGTCTTCCTGATGCTATTTCATTCGCGGTAAAATTAAACTTGTGTTGTTTGTGTGCCATAACCTTTGCCTTGGAGTATATATCATTTACCTCAGGACAAACCATGTACATGCTTTCAGGGAAGACCTGCTGTATGGAGGACACGACGACTATGAAGGCTAATGCAGCTGCTGTGGCGACATTGACGGCGTCTTTGGAGTCATGTGAGCAGCTCTGTCTCCTCACCTCCACCTGTGTTTCTGTCTACTTCAAGAACAGCGTCTGCTATCTATACACTGCTTCAACAACCACTTCCGCTGATGCCGGAAGTACATATTCTCTCAAGAATTGCACCGGAAGTGAGTGTTATTTTGTTTTCTGGCGCAGATAGTGTTGACTGAATGTTGAATGATCATACATAAAAACTGCTTGGGACACTGTGATAACTGAACGTTATACTGTTTGAAGAAATAATCAGATTAAATATGTATTGCTATATTTCTTATAGATATGTACAAAGTCACGGAGTTCTGACTCCGTCTTGAATCAAACCTAATGTTGGAAGCTGACAGGTGTTTCCTAAAATAATATAACAAACGCACTTGACAATTTTATATGAAACACGTAAGGTTAGAAAATCATCTCCTTCGCTCTTACACTCTTACACTCAGGATCTTATACCTAAGTTCCCGAAACGTCTCGAACGTTCAAATCCACTTTCCTACACAATTACTTCTTTTAGCAAATGTTAATTTGAAACTAAGGGGGGCGGTGGGGTAGCCTAGTGGTTACAGCGTTCGCTCGTCACGCCGAAGACCCGGGTTCGAATCCCCACATGGGCACATTGTGTGAAGCCCATTTCTGGTGTCCCCCGCCGTGATATTGCTGGAATATTGCTAAAAACGGCGTAAAACCATACTCACTCACTCACTCACTCATTGAAACTAAGGATGTATTACTAATAAATTACCAGTATACACACTGCAGCACACGCTTATGAATGATTCATCACAGACTCGTGAACAAAAGTGTGAAGTGATAGGTACGCTAGGACACTCCATGCTAGTGGTTATATTCTTCTCGTTGTCTTTATTGTCTGTGCGCAAAATATACAGTAAAACGTGAATAGAGGCTGTACCACACTTGATTAACGCATTCTACATTATTTTATTAAATCTTGCTATATGTCGCTGTAATCTCGCTTGTCACATAAGAAGGTTTAATGCTAGGGTTACACTATGTTTCCGGTGACCACGGCAGCCCCGTTTCCCCTAAACGTAGTGCACCGTGGGAGTTTGGCCATTTTGTTCCTCCAAAGTCAAGTTTTGTTCGGTCCTGCTAACTTTCCTCACGGTCTGTCACGGTGTCCGTGATGGGCCGTTGAGAAAAACGAGTCCATTAAGCACTACGGTTCGGCCCTCAGTCCCCTACAGATGCCATTACGTTTCCTTCCGGCCTGTCGCGTTCTGATGGGGCCCCTCCCGTTTCTCACGTTTTGGTCAAGGTTTTGACTCGTTCTGTCAAGACTTTCTACGGATGAAACGTGGACGTCGGCCAGCTTTGGAGCCCGTATGTGCCCACGGTATAAAATAAGGCCTCCCATGCAATAGCAGCCATTTTATCCTGAGAGACAAGAGCAGTATGATCCCCCAAGATGAGAAAATTTTGTGTTTGTATGTTTGCTGGGGGCATACATCGAGTCCTTGCTTCAGCAAAAAGGCCAGTATCAGCTGCAGAGAGGGATGCCACATACATATACAGAACGCAGCGTGCCGTATCTCGCCGGCCCTGTAAACCGTCACGCGCCTGGATGCGTCGTGATAGAATGGGACGAATCGGCTACCATACAACCAAGCTTGCCGTGAGAACCGGGACAAAACGGGTGAAACATCCGTGACAAAACGCCAAACAGACGTGGCCGAATGTGACAACACTTGAAAGGACCGTGAAATGCCGGGGAATACATATGCCTCCCGCCCCACTACAGACCCACTAGGGACCGTCTACAAGTTTTGTTACGGTCTGTTACGTGCTGTCACGTTTTGTTGCGTTTCCCCCGTTTTACTACGGCCTACTAGGTTTCTCATTAGTACCGTGACTGCCGTGGCAAAGTTTTGAACAGTTTAAAGATCTGGCACGGCAACCACTGCAATTACGGACTGTCAAGTTTGCTCATTCAGTCTCCCCACGTTGTCTCACGTCCATCCCGTTTTGTCCCCGTTTCATTACGTTTCGGCGAAACGGGACTGTCGTTGCCGCCGGGAACATAGTGTAATCCTTGCATTAGTTATCAATGCGATAAACCAATCCGACAAACTTAGGTCTTCTTGCAGGAACTACTATCTGTTAAGCTCCATACACCTTCGCGATGTTACATTTCTCAGAGACAGGGGTTACACATGTAACATAGAGAATGTTCCGATGAGGACACATACTTGAGGAAAAATCTTTACAGCATATCTTTGTTCATATAAGTACTTACACATCGGGAATCCACTATTTGTTCATTAAGGGAGAGTTAATAGTTATTGTTAACCAGGCACGCATTAGCGCTGGCTCTACAGGAGGAATGGTATCGGATGAGTGAACACGTTGTCAGAAGACGTGTGTACCCCGTCGTGTTAGGGCTGCACACCTGATATTTAGGCACTTCTGTTCACTTTGAAGCTTTAGTGTTGTGTTTGTCATGTGTTAATGTGCTTGAATACTGGACAGACAGTCCGATAGTCCGGAATAGGATAGACTGAAATGGATATATTTGGTTTTAGTCAATAGGCTACCTTCAACTTACACTGGAGTTTCAATAGATAGATCTAATAACATAGATAACGCAAACCCCTAACCCCTCCCCGAAATCCGCCGAAAACAGATACCAAAAAAGCGACGAAAACTATATACATGATTTACTGAAATTCAGCGTTAATACCAGGTGTTCGAGAAAAGGATGATCATGTCAGACCTTACAAGGATAAGGTTAAAATGTTAACTGTTATGATTTAAATAAATTTACATCCTTACTTTTATTTGACAGCTCCGACAACTTCAGGGGATCTAACAACACTGTGTGTCGGTGAGTATCCAACACAAATACCATACTTTGCACCTGTACTACAGACAAACATCGTTGTGTCGAAGTTGAAGGAACCATCGAGGAAACTCCGAGATTTGACACGACCGGAAAATGATGAATAAAAAAGGGATCCACAAGGACTAGGCTTTTACCTCGACATATCCATATGTTCGACACAAGGACTAAGCTTTTAGATCGACATAACCATTCCGTCGACATAAGGACCAAGCTTTTAACTCGACATTACCATAAGTTCCGAACAAGGGTTAAGCTTTCAGGTCAACATAACCGTACATTCCATACAAGGACTAAGCTTCTACCGCGACATAACCATGCGTTCGAAACAAGGGATAAGCTTTTACCTCGACATAACTATAGTTTCTTGGAGTGGCATTGTTTAGATGTTGGAGAGTAATATACAGACAAACTTTATGGATAAACAACTTCTTTATTCGATTGATGCCGAATAAAGAAGTTGTTTATCCATAAAGTTTGTCTGTATATGACATAACTATAGGTTCGACACAAGGACTAAACTTTTACCTCGACCTCATACGTTCGATACAAAGAATAACCTCGACATAAGCATAAGTTCCACACAAGGACTAACTAAGCTTTTGCCTCGATAAAACCATACGTTCCACACAAGGACTAAGCTTTTAGGTCGACATAACCATACCGTCGACATAACTATATGTTCAACACAAGGACTAAGCTTTTACCTCGACATAACCATACGTTCCATACAAGGACTAAGCTTTTACCTCGAGATAACTATAAGTTCCACACAGGGACTAAGCTTTTACCTCGACATAACCATACGTTTCACACAAGGACTAAGCTTTTACCTCGACATAGCCATACGTTCCATACAAGGACTAAGCTTTTACCTCGACATAGCCATACGTTCCATACAAGGACTAAGCTTTTACCTCGACATAGCCATACGTTCCATACAAGGACTGAGCTTTTACCTCGACATAACCATACGTATCATACAAGGACTAAGCTTTTACCTCGACATAGCCATACGTTCCATACAAGGACTGAGCTTTTACCTCGACATAACCATACGTTCCATACAAGGACTGAGCTTTCACCTCGACATAGCCATACGTTCCATACAAGGACTGAGCTTTTACCTCGACATAACCATACGTTCCATACAAGGACTGAGCTTTTACCTCGACATAACCATACGTTCCATACAAGGACTGAGCTTTTACCTCGACATAACCATACGTTCCATACAAGGACTGAGCTTCTACCGCGACATAACAATGCGTTCCATACAAGGACTAAGCTTTTACATCGACATAGCCATAAGTTCCACACAAGGGCGTTTGAATGTATTTGTCCTGAGCAGTTAGAAAAAAAACAGACCCTGCGTACAACATCGATGTATAGATATGTTGTTAGTAGTCACTGTATAAGAAGGTTGATATTTATTGTTAGCGACGGACCAAAATTTGGTTGGAGACAAATATCTAATCTACCACTGCTTCAGTGCATGTATTCAGTATATCCAGTACACGATGGGTAAATCGGACGAAAAATATTTACGTCCTGTATTTCCAAGTTGATTTAAATGTCACTGCCTGTAAACTTGTTTCTTTGCTGTTATCACAGGCAGTGGAGCTGATGTGCCCATTGTCACCTCACGACTTGGTGAGTAGATACAGTTTTTGTATGATCAAACTTTATTTTTGTTCAGCAAGTCAAATGACTGAAACTGATTCAAAGCCAATTGCCGTCAGTTAATTCCCTGCACACATTGATACATTTCAATGTATAAAACTGACTGACTGACTGAGTTTGGTTTTACGCCGCTTTTAGCAATATTCCAGCTACATCACGGCGGGGGACACCAGAAATGGGCTTCACACATTGTACCCATGTGGGGATTCGAACGCGTGACGAGCCAACGTTTTAACCACTAGGCTACCCCACCGCCCCCAATGTATAAAACACTTCTGTTTGTCTTAAAGAATAATTTTAATACAGTACGATTCCCGTCATTGTATACAAGGTCTTGCATATATACACATACTGATTATTTACTTTCAGGAACTGTTCTTTTAATAGTGATCGCCGCCATAAACTGATACAGAGAGAAGAGAACGGAGAAATTCATTGTTGTGATATAGCAATGCTTGATATATTCCGTGAATAGTGTTTTCCACGGTTTTGACATTTTATACTAACGTCTTTGGGCAGCTATTGTTTTAATTATTAATAAAGGAATACAAATAACGATGAAAATATTTAATAATGTAAACATTGAGATTATGAATAGAATATCCATTATTTGGTACATATTACTAAGAGAAAATACAAACATTATGTAAACACTTTCTTTCATTTTGATGGTTTTTGACATACGTTGATAGCGAATATCATGCCTTATGCCTTTTTTGGTGTAATCTGAGCAATTTTCAAACTTTTTAGTTTTCTTTCGTGATTATCGGAATAGGTCGAATACGATCATGGTAAATACACTTATGAGCCTTTACAGCAGGAGAGTGAAGCACTTTGTTAGTATGTGATTGCGATTATATTTTTCATCGATCATTTAAATCAGCTTCGTTCCGATTAAAACTTTGCAATTATTTTTAATTTTATTTTTCAGTTTATGTGAAAATAATTTGTCTTAATCCGAAAAAGTGATATCATTTCAGTTTATCACTTCCTGCTATAGTTGTGCTATTTTAGCGTCATACTATTATATCAAAACGTCATTTTTAAGATATCTAAATTTTAATCGTATTGTATCAAAGAAAATTTGTTGATGACATTCACCTTGTAGTATCAAATATTCAGATGTATTGTACAATACGCACACATTTATATTTTATCGAAATACAAGTTTTCTTTCTGAAACTTTCAAATCACCGGTTTGTTAACTGTAATACTTTCAGGCCAGTATCCTCGAATAAAGATGTTTCAATTGGTTTATCTTTTCATTGTACTGGTTTTTGTTTTGCCTTCACACTGCATTGTTTGACTGGGCGTACGTACTTCTGTCTATTGTAGCCACTCTATAGGAATTGTGTCAGTCTAGTACGGCGACTTATATCACGAGCAAGACAGTACGCCGTCGAGTTGATGACACACTTCCAGATTATAAATTGTAGCTAGCAAATCCTACTTGTTTCAAAGGCATGGGTACTGGCATGTTCGGCCACGGAATCCCGGCACACTTATATTTGCATAGTAACCATAGTCTCATGGCACCAGATGCGAGAGGTGTCAGTGGAATCTTTACTGGGAATTAAATAACATTGCAGGGAGGTATTTAACATATATCATTAAGTGAATGTGAAATAAGACCGTGTAAATTTGTGCCATACATTTTCTACTACACACACATACGCACATACACACACACACACACTCGCATATCTACATATATATATCTATCTATCTACCTACCTACCTACCTAACCACCCACCAACCCATCCATCCATCTATAAGAGGCAAAGTTCAGCAGCGTACAGCAGACCACAATACGTTATACGTTAGACAGACATTCCCCCTCCCCCCAAAAAAATAAAAAATAAAATAAATAAAAAAATAAAAATATTTTAACTTTAACTAATTAATGTTTCCAATGTAGATCCAATAACCATAGGAAGAAGTGAGAATGAGGTGTGACACAGGTTTACCACAGTTTGTTTCATAATATCGGATTTCAGTGGCATGTGTGTTTGTTGCTGGGCATTGACAAACAATAATCATAACATTGTCCGTTTACTAATGCAGGTCAAGTCTGGTTTGATTCGGAAATTCTAGATCGTCTTAGTTGTACAAATTAAGTTTTTTTCTTATTTCCTTTTGAATTTTATTTATTATTTTGCTATATTTATATTATCATATTATAGCTACATTTCAATAGCTGAGTGAGATGCTAAACAGCAAACAAAAAGCTATATTTCTGTTTCTAAATAGATATTTTCAACTCACTTGCAAACTATACCGTGGAGTGGATGCTTCAATCCTCTCGGACATATGCACACATCCTCATGTAATAACAAATATATATATATACATACATACATGTACATTGCCACTCACTAACTTGCGGGTACTTCCAAATGTACCCAACTAGTCTTAATAGATTCTACTAACATACTACCCCGTCTTGATATATTTGAGGCGGATTGTCTAAGTAAGCGTTCAGTAATAAGGTATATGCAGTCATTTGAGGATTTAAGGATTAGGGATTATGTGTCCTACCGAGGCTTATCGATCCTGGACCCAGCGAGAGGCGATCTGATGCCTCCTGTGGTTACATAGTCAGGAAAGAGTTGCCTCCCCTTCGCCAGACTTGACATGCTCATGGCAGGCGAGTCAGCTTTATGCATAGAAGCGAGCATGGAAGGTGAGAATTATGTTCGTGATAATTGTGGTGAAATGGGTGGTGCTTTAGAAAAGGACACTGGTGATATAGGTAGTGGTGGAAGAGGTGGTTGCTAGATGGGTTGTGGTGGCATGATAGGTAGTGGCGAGACTGAAGGTGATTTTAGGGGTTTTGGTGAGATAGGTGGTGGTACGATAGGTAGTGGCGAGACTGAAGGTGATTTTAGGGGTTTTGGTGAGATTGGTGGTGGTACGATAGGGTAGTGAGACTGAAGGTGATTTTAGGGGTTTTGGTGAGATTGGTGGTGGTACGATAGGTAGTGGCGAGACTGAAGGTGATTTTAGGGGTTTTGGTGAGATTGGTGGTGGTACGATAGGTAGTGGCGAGACTGAAGGTGATTTTAGGGGTTTTGGTGAGATAGGTGGTGGTACGATAGGCAGTGGCGAGACTGAAGGTGATTTTAGGGGTTTTGGTGAGATAGGTGGTGGTACGATAGGTAGTGGCGAGACTGAAGGTGATTTTAGGGGTTTTGGTGAGATAGGTGGTGGCGAGAGATGTGATGGGGAGATGGGTAATTATGAGACAGGAAGTGGTGAAGCAGGTGGTGGTGAGACATGAAGTGTGAGATGGTAATGGTGACATATAGGCAGTGGCGAGATGGGAATGGTGAGACATAGGTAGTGGCGAGATGGTAATGGTGAGTTATAGGTAGTGGTGAGATAGGTAGTGATAGAGAGGAGGTGGTGAAGCAGGTGGTGGTGAGATATGAAGTGGTGAGATGGTAATGGTGAGACATAGGTGGTGGAGAGATGGTAATGGTGTGAGATAAAGGTGGTGGTGAGATAGGTGGTCTTAGAGAGGAGGTGGTGAAGCAGGTTGTGGTGAGATGGTAATGGTGAGATATAGGTGGTGGTGAGATGGTAATGGTGAGATATAGGTGGTGGTGAGATAGGTGGTGTTAGAGAGGAGGTGGGTGGTGAGATAGGTGGTCTTGGAGAGAGGAGGTGGTGGTGAAGGTGGTTAGAGAGGAGGTGGTGAAGCAGGTTGTGGTGAGATGGTAATGGTGAGATATAGGTGGTGGTGAGATGGTAATGGTGAGATATAGGTGGTGGTGAGATAGGTGGTGTTAGAGAGGAGGTGGTGAAGCAGGTTGTGGTGAGATATGAAGTGGCGAGATGGTGATGGTGAGATATAGGTAGTGTCGAGATGGTAATTGTGAAATATATACGTGGTGGTGAGATAGGTAGTGTTAGAGAGGAGGTGGCGAAGCAGGTGGTGGTGAGATGGTAATGGTGAGACATAGGCAGTGGCAAGGTGGTAATGGTGAGATATATAGGTGGTGGTGAGATATGAAGTGTCGAGATGGTAATGGTGAGATATATAGGTGGTGGTGAGATATGAAGTGTCGAGATGGTAATGGTGAGATATATAGGTGGTGGTGAGATATGAAGTGTCGAGATGGTAATGGTGAGATATAGGTGGTGGTGAGATATGAAGTGTCGAGATGGTGAGATATGTGAGTCGAGATGGTAATGGTGAGACATAGGTGGTGTGAGATGGTAATGGTGAGATATATACGTGGTGGTGAGATAGTTAGTGTTAGAGAGGAGGTGGCGAAGCAGGTGGTGGTGAGATGGTAATGGTGAGATATATAGGTGGTAGTGAGATAGGTAGTGTTAGAGAGGAGGTGGTGAAGCAGGTGGTGGTAATAAAGGTAGCAGTGAGAAGGATGCGGTTGGTGATGAGATATAGTTTTGTTTCATGGTTGGTTCAGGTGAGATGGTAATAGTTGTTGATAGTAGTTGTGCGTTGTGTGTGGTGAGATGGGCTGCGATTGTGTGATAAGTTGTTGTGAGATAAGTGGTGGTTGTGAGACATGTAGTTGTGAGTTGTGTGTGGTGAGATAGACTGTGATTGTGTGATAGGTTGTTGTGAGATAAGTGGTGGTTGTGAGACATGTAGTTGTGCGTTGTGTGTGGTGATATGGGCTGCGATTGTGTGATAGGTTGTTGTGAGATAAGTGGTGGTTGTGAGACAAGTAGTTGTGAGTTGTCTGTAATGAGATAGCTTCGATTGTGTGATAGGTTGTTGTGAGATAGGTGGTGGTTGTGAGACATGTAGTTGTGAGTTGTGTGTGGTGAGATGAGCTGCGATTGTGTGCGTTGTTGTGATAGATGGTGGTTGACATGTAAGATAGTTGTGTGTGGTTGTGAGCGATTGTGTGATAGTTGTGAGAGTTGTGTGTGGTTGTGAGATGGGCTGTTGTGAGTTGTGTGTGTGATATGATAGGTTGTTGTGAGATAAGAGGTGGTTGTGAGACATATAGTTGTGAGTTGTGTGTGGTGAAATAGGCTTCGATTGTGTAATAAGAGGCGTGAGATAAATGATTATGGTGACTGGGAGATCGGGGTAGTGGGATGGTGTGGTCATGAGATATGGTGGTTGTTGTGAAATAGATGATATCAATATGATCCTTTTGAGATGCGTATTTGGGAGATTAGATAATTGTAATATAGGTTGTGTTTGGAAAGGTTGTGGTCAGAAGGTTTGTGATGGCTAAATGAGATAGGTGTTTATTGTGAGTACGTTTTGGTGAGATAGGTGTTGGTGCTGAGATAGGAGGCGTAGGTGAGACAATGGTGGTTGAGAGATACGTGATGGTGAGTGATTTTAGTGCTGACATAGATGGTTCTGGTGAGGCAGATGGTGGCTTACGACTTTTGGGGTTGAGAGACAGCTAGATGGTGTGATATGAGGTAATTGTGAGGTAGGCTTCGGTGAGATTGATGGTGAGATAGATGATGGTGGTGGGACAAATGGTTGTTGTGAGAGAGGTGGTTGTGAGATAAAGGTCGTGTTGAAATAGGTGGTTGTGAGATAAAGGTCGTGTTGAGAGGTAATGGTTGTGAGACAAATGGTGGTTGTGAGATAGATAGTTATTTTGTGATAGGTGTGTATTGTGAGGTTGGTCTGGGTGAGATTGATGGTGGTGGTGAGATATGTGATAGTGACATAGATTTTGGAGGTGAGTTAGGTGGTTGTGAGAGAGATAGTGGTAGTGAGATAGGTGGCGTGAATTGTGTGGTTGTGAGATTTGAGTGTCAGATAGTGTAGTGATAATTTTATTGTTAGATGAGTAGAGGCTTGGTGGTCTGTGAGATTGGTGATAGTGGTGAGATGGTAGTGAGGTAGATATTTATTTTGAGGTAGGATCTGGTGAGATGTGGTGGTAGTGAGATAGATATTTACTTTGAAGTAGGTTTTGGTGAGATAGGTGATGGTAGTGAGATAGATATTTATTTTGAGGTAGGATTTGGTGAGGTAAGTGGTGGTAGTGAGATAGATATATATTTCGAAGTAGGTTTTGGTGAGATAGGTGGTGGTAGTGAGATATATATTTATTTTGAGGTAGGATTTGCTGAGGTATTTGGTGGCAGTGAGGTAGATATTTATTTTGAGGTAGGATTTGGTGAGATAGGTGGTGAAAGTGAGATAGATATTTATTTTAAGATAGGTTTTGGTGAGATAGGTGATGTCAGTGATAGATATTACCCATACTACACTGGCCGATTCTAAAATGTAAGTGCTGAGTCAAATAAACACTACTACGCGTTCTTCTTAATGTATTCGTAATAGGGACTTCTTGTAGTGGCATGGCCATAATTAGCATCATTTATTGACACAGTGCACGATTCGAGGTCCCCGACAGTGAGGCTGACCCATGAGGAGAGGTCAAATTAAATTCGGTGTTTCTGGTTCATTAAACCTAATAAACGCTGGATCACTGTTTGAAGAATCCAGACAGTTTTATGAGGTCCAAGGGGGGAAGTTTATCAAAGCAGGCATGTTGATTATTTGGATAATATAAATCGCTGACCAGTTTATCATGAAGATGTTATTGTTGGTGTGATCTGAGACGGCTAGTCATAACAACAACTCGCTGTACAGTCATTGAAACTCAATTTGCAGCCCAGACGTCATCTGCGTGGATCCAGAGGCTGCAACTGTCTATCCTCTGTAATGTAGGAGGCGTTGATGGAGAGACGACGTATGTATGCATCCAATATCAGATTCGGAAAGTCTGGACCCACTGACAAAGAAAAAGAAACACTCAAGAAAATGTTGACAGATCCCCTTTTCTTCTGCACAGTGGCACGGCGCCGATAATTTTTACATCTGATATTTAATCCTCAGATGTGCCATATACTTTCAGACACTCATTGTAAAAAGTATTATTACTTAAAACGGAAAATTGGTATATTTAAATTTGATTACTTAAATTACCACTGATCGAAAAGTGGGATGTACCGAAGTTTGTGTTTGCTCTCACGTGATTCCCGATAGAGGGCGTTCAATGTCTCTCCTGTATCGGAACATTACTGACGAGTAAGATATTTAATGCTAAAGTCGAAAGACTATGGTATAGTTAAGAATGGAAATTGATGATGATCCGCTGTATTTTACCCCTGATCTTATAATGTAATATCGCCATACACTTATGGTAAGACGTTAAGACACATACCAATACCAATACCAATACCAATAACGTAATATTCGCAGTCCGAACACGAACCGTTTTGTGGGTATCTAAATATGCTGAGCTAAGCTTTCTGACGGGCAAGGCCACCTGTGAGACTTCATGGAAACAATGTTGCAACCATGTTAACAACCTCAAATGAAAACCAACCCTACCCTCTCCAGATTTGTTTATAAGAAAGGGTTACCCAACTCAGTCTGTTCCCTCGCACGTCTTGTGGGTGTTATTATAAGAGTGGCAATAGATTTAAGGCCTCGCCCTCGGAGAGACATTAGGCTTGATACGTTGTCGAACGTTCACAGAACCTTCCTGTTTTTGAAGTAACAGAAGTCGGGTTGGTATCCGGTTCCAGTATAAACTTGAAAACAGGAATTCTGGCCGCCGGCGAAAACAATGAACCCCAAACTCCTCCGATCGGACCATGGTCGGGGACACCTAAGGCGTTGTGCCCTTTCATCTGGGCGCTTGAGGCGGACTACGGTGCCCTATAATAATAACATACATGTGCTAACAAATTGGTCTAGGGAGAAAGCAACGGAGTAATGAAATATGCAAATGCCAATAGAAATTGATCCGGCTTATGAGGTTGGGCGAAAGGTGGAATGACCCCTCGGCGTTCGGGGGTCTGAGGGTGGGGGTGGCTGATTCTGATCGGGGGTGGGGTAAGTCAGGTTACTCCTGTCCGACATAGGGATCAGCGTCCGCCTCCGAACATCGATTCGAATTTAAGCCTGCATGTTGGTTGAATTGTTCTATTTAGGAAGGAATGTGCGTGCATGTTTTTGTTTATAACAAGGTCATTGTGATAACACATGGTAACACATTCAGGAGAATTCTACACATGCTTATATTATAAACACTCTGCTATTGTTACCAGAGTTTGTGTCGATCGTGTTTCAAATCCCTGTGTCAGTCAAATGTTCGTGCTTGAAACTGGTGTGAGATAAAGAACTGTGTTTTGCTTTGTAGTACAGAACATGGAGAAACGCTCCGTAAAAATCGGAGAAAACAAATTATTTATCCCCTGACGCGGAGAAGCACCCGGATATTGACTTGGTCAGGTTTTTTGGGTGGGGTCATGCAGTAAGCATATTTGTCGTAGCTGTAAAGTAAAACGCAATTCGGACACTGGAGGATAATAGTATTGTATTGGAAACAACTGTTTCAGGGTTTCTTGGTTTCTTTCTAGTTTAATAGGGATAAACCCCGCGTACCGTACTCCCGTGACCAAAACAACAGATGTGCCAGGGTTATTCTGTGTTACTAAATCTAACTCGGGGCACTCTTGTCTTGTTTATCCTTCAAGGCAACAAACACGAAGAGACACATACGAATCCATACAGCTGTAAATATCCATACAAGAAGAGTGAGTGAGTGAGTATGGTTTTACGCCGCTTTTAACAATATTCCAGCAATATCACGCTTGGCACACCTGAAATGGGCTTCACACATTGTACCCATCGGGTCTTCGATGCTTTAATCACTAGGCTAAACACACACACACACCCCACCCACCCACTCACCCACCCACACCCCCCACCCACACACCCCCACCCCATTCGGGAGGAAGTATACAGAGTATACAGAAAGTTTGTTGGTTGGTATGTTGTTTAACGCCGCACTCACAAACGATCTCTGGATCTCTTTGGACCAGACAATCCAGTGATCAACGCATGAGCATCGATCTACGCAATTGGGATGCGATGACATGTGTCAACAAAGTCAGCGAGCCTGATCACCCGATCCCGTTAGTCGCCTATTACGAAAAGCAAGGGTTGCTGAGGGACCAGTTCTAACCCGGATCTTCACGGGTACGGAAAGTTACAAATAAATATTTACAGAATAGAGGGATATACATATTCATAACTGAAGAGGAATGTACGTATCCACACATGAAAAGAAATATCCATTCAGTAAGAGATATATACACATATCAACATATCTGTACCGCAAGAGATATGTGCTTACCAAATGATGGCATTAAATGAACTTCCCTCCTACATATTTCCACCTGATCTTCAGGATTGCTGCATACTACTGAACTTCGCCTCCCCATGCACGCACATGCACACGCACACGCTCACACACGCTCACACTCACACACACGAGCGCGCGAACACACGCAGCTATGTGTGTGTGTATTTATTCAAAATGATACAGATACAGTATTTATTAATACAACTGGTTTGTTAGTTGTATTATTTAACGCCACACTCAGCAATATTCCAGCTATATGGCAGCGGTCTGTAAATAATCGAGTCTGGACCAGACAATCCAGTGATCAGCATCATGAGCACTGATCTACGCAACTGGGATATGATGACATCTGTCAACCAAGTCAACAAGCCTGACCACCCCATCCCGTTAGTCGCCCCTTACGACAAGTATGGATTACTGAAGACCCATTCTAACCAGGATCTTCACGGGGACATATACTCATATAAAAGACGGATATTCACACATAAAGAGACAGATGCTAAATGAATAAGGCTGATATCTATTCGTAGAGAATAAGACAGACAAATATTCATAAAGGAAAATGCATATCGATATTTGCATCAAACGAGAAGATACAAATTTGAACAGGACGAGACAGATCCCTATCATATATTTATGGGGTTGGACAGGTAGATATACACACAAGAAGAGATGTTAAAACTCTTCACCATTCAATCTGTTAAATATGAGGAACTTATACACTTCGACTCCCACCTCCTAAACATTTTATTCGGTGAAACATATTTATAACTGGAAAAGGGAACGATATAGGCGGTAAAATATTTATGTCGATGCTGTGGATAGTAGTTGTTTCAGTTTTGATGGAGAAGCTTAAAACTACAGAATCTTCGACAACCCTTCTGGAAGCCACAGTCCAATGGTTGTTTAAGTGTCCAATTAGAAATTGCTAATCATTTCATTAAACGCTCCCCAAATAAGCTTGACCTTTCAAATCGACGTTCCAAGTGGCGTTAAACACAACGCCCTCACTTTGATCACCGTCATTTTTTTCAGGGACTTCTTAGTACACCAAAAAGACAAGAGGCTTTTTAAAATCTAATACATAACTTCAAAACTACAATACTTTCATTTGATTTTATTGAATGTAAAGAAGCATTAAAGGACGTTTGAGCACAATGGACGCCTACATTGGCTTCTTAGGTGATAAGCATGTTTAGAGACAGTCTGACTTCAAACTTGTTTATTGTTGAAGAATGGCTCCTTTGCCGGGGGCGAACAGGGATGCCCAATTCTCAGAGGACCAAAACTATTCCGATGTCTCCGTTACAATGTGCGCAGTAGGGAGTTGTCATATTTTCACCAAATGCTCTCGGAGAGCAAAGACGTGAGCACAATAGTCAGAATCTCTGTGGCTTGAGTCGGACACATGTGCTGACAACGAGGCTTTTTTTTATCCGTCCGGCCCCCAACTCCCACAAGAAGAGGGAGTCCCAGCGTCAAACAAAACGCTGCAAATATCAGTGTTTATTTCTCTGACTGACGAGGTATCGCCGGAATCACAACGATAATTGTCCAGATGCGAAACTGATCACCCATTTCCGTTTGAACCAGAGGCGAATTCTTGAAGAACAACGCTTCTGGAGATCTTGGCGCAAGAAACTATTTTGAATGATGGTGGCATATTGACAGCGTTTTTTCGTTTTACCTTCAGGATTCGGCGTGTTTAGTTTGTTACGTGAGTACACTTTTTGTTATTTTTCTCGTAATTGGTTCTAACCTGGTTTTCCCCTCTTTCATACTCAGTGAAAGCACATGGCTGCCAGAGGTACGAACCAGGGGTACGAACCAAGGGTACGAACCAGGAATACGTCCCATAACCTAAGACGTATTTTAGTCCAATGGTATTGTTAACTTTCATGCATGTTTTTTTTGAAAACAATATTTTGAAAAACTAATTGAAACGAATTATATAAAAACAATTTCTATGGTTTTGGGGTACATTTTGTTCTTGGAGAACGAGATCAGTTTTCACTGAATATCTTTTTGAAACTAGTGTAGAACTAAATTGTATCACTTAATCATCTATAATTAATGGCGCCTTTGGTATGGAAATAACATTCAATGTGCATGAACTCTCACAAAATAGGTTCGGGAATCAGTTAGGCTGGTGTTTTCCGACTATTACCTCGTTGATGTCAGTTGACCGACATATATATTGGTCAACAACAAAATATATATGCTTTTAGACATAAAACATTTCTTAGTCAAAGGGGATCGACATGTCTAACGTGCATATTTTAGGACGAAAATCGTTTTAACCCTGAAAAAGTGCAGCCTTGTACAGACTATTAACAGGTGTGATTGGTTTTATTGAACGCTTTGTAGGTTCTTGTTCATCATTTTAGTACTATCAGTGACAATACATACCTTATTATTACCCTAGATGGCGCATTAAATGTTCTCATCGCCTAAATGTGCTGTTTGTAAAATGCCCGCAAAACTATATTAATTATAATAAGAAATGCATTCCGAGTTAAAGTTGAATGTAGAACGTTGGCTCTAGGGACTACTAAGTCCAGGTTACAGAATAAATAGAAAACAGCAACGAAAATTATATGAATGAATATCAGTGATGAAAAAAGTGTTAGCAAAATGTAAATGCATGCCTTGCGCTAGAGGTAGCACCAGCGACTCACAATATTTGAATAAATATTTACTTGCTTGGTGTCCAACTTAACGTCTACGGCAGTACTACGACATGAACTCATCTGGTAGATTTCACGTTTAGTTAGCTCGAGCTATGTAAACCCCTAAGTAATCATTAAATGAACGTCCGTATGGCCGTTACTTTCACTATAATACATGTTTTTGGTTTCTGGTGATTGCACACACACACTAGCGTAGGTCTGGTAATTATGAAACGCTAATTGTCCATTTCGCTTTTATATTAACATCATATCGTGTGGAGTAATGTTATATTTGGATTTATAATGTGACTTTGGTATATCACAGCGTGATCGTTCTGTTACCTGTTAACTTATTCATCAAACAGAAAAACAAAAGTATACAAGTTCAAAGAAACGAAACACCCGTATTTTTCTAATAATTATAGAGTGCTTGTGTCATCGGCATGCGTGTATGATATAGGTAGCACCACCCACTGCCAGGCAAGACCTTTCAGAATATTAATGTATACAATGCCATGCCATCTCCTCTGTCTCTGCAACAATCCCAATGCAGTCATTGGTATGAGGTGGAGCATCTGTTTACCAGGTGAGCTTCAACAACGACCCCACCTCCACCAAGGTGTCTTCTCCTTCACTATAGGTTATGCGCAAGGCCAGTTTGGTATTTTCATATTTATCTAAGCACTCATGAAGTATATGCATCATGTGAGTGTTGTACCAACATATGGATCACTGTTTCCTATATTATGTAAAACACACTTCCACCGTCAAAAAGCAGTAAGAATTAATCTAGTCCGTCCCCAAAGGTTACGGTGTCTGGAGGTAAAGGCCATACACATATTTCGGGGTGCAAATGTGAATATTTGCACCATTTTACATCTGATTCATTGGTTTAAATGTAGCAATGGGAGCGGCGGGGTAGCCTAGTGGTTAAAGAGTTCGCTCGTCACGCAGAAAACCCGGGTTCGGTTCGGTTCGGTACAATGTGTGAAGCCCATTTCTGGTGTCCCCCGCCGTGATATTGCTGGAATATTGCTAAAAGCGGCATTAAACTAAACTCACTCGGTCACTCACGCATGTAGCAATGATCTTGCAGCTACATTTGCAAAACGTGCCCATACGCACACGCCAAAGGGCCTGTAATGCTTTTGATCACAGTTGACAGATCAGATCCCAGCGCAGACACCTATTGTTGTGGTGTTAACAGACGGGGTGGAAAACATTCCCCCTGGGAGACGTATTTGTTGTTATTACAGAGGGAGGAAGGACCTACATTATACATATGCAGCATGTTTATAAGGCGTCAAGATTCAATGTGTGTGGCTTTGGGCGGAACTGAAGTTATACTTCCTATAAGATTTCATGATATAATTCAACATGTCACATTATAAATTAATACATCTAATTAATTTACATATGCACAAATTGGGACACGTGCAAGATAATATTTTTGGGGACATATGTTTTCAATGTTGGTATAAAGGGAAATTCATGACATTTGATATGTTGGATATTTAAACGGGAGCAACACTACTGCTATTGGATGGCATCAGTTGCTTCTTGCAAATATATCAAGTTGAACTGGGCTAAAGTTTAGGATATTGCAAGCAGACTGTAAGGCTAAAAATAGATCTTAAGACTATGTTTTCACAATACAATGGCTTTCTCTGTTCCTGAAAGCAGGTTTCTCAAGGAAAAGACAAACATGTTTCCGTCCCACTGCATGTTTTTACACATTGAAACCATTGTTTTCCTTTTCCGTTTCCGATGAAATTCAGTAGTGTACGTTCTGTACGCGTCAACTTGATAATACCGCACATCTCTCTCACACACATATATATGATTATATATCACATAGATAAATAAAAACAGAATGCCTTTTTCGCCAACATGTTTCGTTCTTTACTCTTCAGGGAGATTGTATATATATACAGGGAGATTATATATATATACATCCAGACAAACACACCCGCCCATCCATCCATCCATCCATCCATCTATCCATCTATCCATCCATTTCTATCCATCCATCCATCCATCCATCCCCCCACCCACCCATCCATCCATCTATCCATCTATCCAGGAACAGGTTCACGGGTATTATAATCTACGGGACCCGTTAATCCAAGTGATTAGTGTGTTTGGTGTGTTTACGCCGCTTTTAGAAACATTCCAGCAATATGACGGCGGGGAAAACCAGAAATGGGCTTCACACATTGTAGCAATGTGGGGAATCGAACTCGGGTATACGGCGTGACGAGAGAACACTTGAACCACCGCTCCAACGGTAAACGCGGACCTATATATTTACGTGTATAGAGTAAAGTGCCTACAACACTGAGTATTTGTACTCTATTCGCTAAAAGTGTTCTGGTGTAGATGTTTTCTGTCTGGCATTTTTTAAGCATGCAGTGGAATCTCCGATTACGTAATACATCGCTTAAAAAGTCACGCGTTTTATTTTCCATTCGTCTTTGCTGATCCTTCCCCCTTTTAATCCGTGATATGTTCGATAAATGAATTATGTCTATTTCAGTATGAAAAAATAGAGTTATTTACTTCAGTGTTCAAGAATATTAAGTGCTCTACTTTCATTTTGTCAGTGAGATCGTTGTGGTAGTCATTATGAACAGCGCTTTATTAACAAAGCGAACATGGTGCTCTCCCATTGCAGCAGCAAACTTTTGAATCAAATATCCAATTCAATAATTTCGAACGTGAAACATAATTATTCTAATCAGCTTCATCTGGAAGTTCATTTGTGTTTCCAAACCATATAGTTCAATGGTTCCCAACGATTTTGTGAATTAATGATTCTTTGACTGTTGACAATCGTATCGATACCGGCTGAAGAGAACCAAGGTGTTCCAGAAAGAAATCTATAGTGTGTATTGTATGGGGTCGTGTGCTTCTCCTTGTAGCAGATATATAAAAAAATACAAAATGTCGATGCAGGTAATAACCAGTAATGTCTATTCTCAGACAATGAATTTCTGTGCTGCAACAGGAAGGTCCGGTTATAGTCGGACCGCATAGAAAGAATAAAGCATAAAAGTGGAATTATTTCTCTGTAAAACGGTTACATAAACTTCTCACGACGTCAACTATATTATTATGATGTCGATGTGGGTCCTTTGTTGCAAGTTTCCGTCTTTATGCATAACAGTTATGGTAACCTTTGCTTTGTGGTGAGGTTACATGTGGTGAACGAGGCGTTCATTATCATTGTATTTACAAAGTGAGTGAGTGAGTATGGTTTCACGCCGCTTTTAGCAATATTCCAGCATCGCGGCAGGGGACACCATGGGCTTCACACATGTGGGGAATCGAACCCAGGTCTTCGGCGTGACGAGCGGACGCTTTAACCACTAGGCCATCCCACCGCCACGTACGCCGCTTTTAGAAACATTCCAGCAATATGACGGCGGGGAAAACCAGAAATGGGCTTCACACATTGTAGCAATGTGGGGAATCGAACTCGGGTATTCGGCGTGACGAGAGAACACTTGAACCACCGCTCCAACGGTAAACGCGGACCTATATATTTACGTGTATAGAGTAAAGTGCCTACAACACTGAGTATTTGTACACTATTCGCTATTAGTGTTCTGGTGTAGATATTTTCTGTCTGGCATTTTTAAGCATGCAGTGGAATCTCCGATTACGTAATACATCGCTTAAAAAGTCACGCGTTTTATTTTCCATTCGTCTTTGCTGATCCTTCCCCCTTTTAATCCGTGATATGTTCGATAAATGAATTATGTCTATTTCAGTATGAAAAAATAGAGTTATTTACTTCAGTGTTCAAGAATATTAAGTGCTCTACTTTCATTTTGTCAGTGAGATCGTTGTGGTAGTCATTATGAACAGCGCTTTATTAACAAAGCGAACATGGTGCTCTCCCATTGCAGCAGCAAACTTTTGAATCAAATATCCAATTCAATAATTTCGAACGTGAAACATAATTATTCTAATCAGCTTCATCTGGAAGTTCATTTGTGTTTCCAAACCATATAGTTCAATGGTTCCCAACGATTTTGTGAATTAATGATTCTTTGACTGTTGACAATCGTATCGATACCGGCTGAAGAGAACCAAGGTGTTCCAGAAAGAAATCTATAGTGTGTATTGTATGGGGTCGTGTGCTTCTCCTTGTAGCAGATATATAAAAAAATACAAAATGTCGATGCAGGTAATAACCAGTAATGTCTATTCTCAGACAATGAATTTCTGTGCTGCAACAGGAAGGTCCGGTTATAGTCGGACCGCATAGAAAGAATAAAGCATAAAAGTGGAATTATTTCTCTGTAAAACGGTTACATAAACTTCTCACGACGTCAACTATATTATTATGATGTCGATGTGGGTCCTTTGTTGCAAGTTTCCGTCTTTATGCATAACAGTTATGGTAACCTTTGCTTTGTGAGTGAGGTTACATGTGGTGAACGAGGCGTTCATTATCATTGTATTTACAAAGTGAGTGAGTGAGTATGGTTTCACGCCGCTTTTAGCAATATTCCAGCATCGCGGCAGGGGACACCATGGGCTTCACACATGTGGGGAATCGAACCCAGGTCTTCGGCGTGACGAGCGGACGCTTTATCCACTAGGCCATCCCACCGCCACGTACTTATAAAGCGACGTGTATGCACATTTGGGACTGCTTGTCAGGACTCACGTTTATACAGCACGTTTATACAAATGTTTAACGTGAGAACATAACGCGGACAGTGTTTTGACTGCGAGCCGATCAGTCCTTATCCTTAATGATACGCGCCAGACTGGGTAACATTAAGTACCATATTTTACGTCGAACCACTAACCTTCCTCTCTCCTGGCAAACGCTCTGTCCAGATGTCTAAACCAAGTATTGTAATCTTATAACGATAATGTTTCGAGACATAGCATGAAGTGCAGAGGTTCGCATGTACTCAGGATACTACTTGCCACACCAGCTACAAAAAACAGAGAACGGATATAGCTGAAGAGGTTTTGAGTGAGTGAGTGAGTGAGTTTATTTCTACGCCGCTTGTAGCAATATTCCAGCAATATCACAGCAGGGGACACCAGAAATGGGCTTCACACATTGTACCCATGTGGGGAATCGAACCCGGGTCTTCTGCGTGACGGGCGAACGCTTTAACCACTAGGCTACCCCGCCGCCCCTGAAGAGGTTTTGAGACATGTAAGATGCAAAGTGCCTTTAAGTGGAAAATGCGTTGTAAATTTGCTGAAAACTATACGGCGACAATAACGACTTCCTCCAAGTTTGTTTGGCAGCCAAGTAGTCAGAACATATGGTTCCACTATGCTTTAATAGGGCCAAGCTTTATTCGAGATTGGTGATTGAAAGTCTGATACGGCTATGTGCGTCTCATACAAAGATAGTGACACACAATATCGTGTCAATAAAATATTCAAAACCACAATCGAAGACATCTGTTTTTCTTATCTTTCATTATCTGTACTCTCGAAAACACCATGACGGATAACATCAGGGCCGTCGGTCTCATGTGGATTGTTTCTGTAGGCCAAGGTATGCAGTTAATGGAAGGATTTGTTTGGAAATGCGTCTTCCATCTTCTGAACCCACTTCCTAGTGACTACAAAAGCCGTGTAGGTTAAGTAGCATGAGCACCCCCTGCACCAGATAAACTCAGGTTCCATTTAGTGAGCACCAGTACCTGACCCCTCACACCGCTATCTACTTGTCTTGTACACATGTCCGACACAGCAATAACACTGGCCGGTGTAAGTGTTACAATGTAATGAGGCATATGGAGAGGATCACTACTTGACCTTTACCAGGTGTCCGACAAAGGTGGCAATGCTAACAGTGGTTTGCCAAGGTGGTCTGCTCCCTCCGGTCGTATTAATATAGTTGCATACTCTATATATGTGATGGTTCTAAGTGGGGCCAGGTTTGATTTTAGGTAACGCCTTTATCATAAGTTTAAGCAAGTTGCGTTATTATGTCAAGTATCCGTATGCTGTAGATATCGGTTTGAAATGACATGTTACAACAAACGGCTTGTGTCAAACATCGTATGAAAACTGCTGACATTTACTTACGTATTGTATCACGATATGTATCATATTGTTCTCTGTGTCCTTGTGTTTTTGGTTTCATGGTTGTGACATTAGAGAAAATGAAGTGTTCTAATATGTCCATACCATTTATCCATTACACTTTGACATTAACAGCACGTGGGGACAGACACACCTTATATCAAATATCCCAACGTTTCTGGCCAGTCCAAGAGAAAGTGAAACCACGTGCGTACCACGTCCAGAATTTTACCCAGGTCTCAGGCGGTCCGAGCCCTGGCTTACATCCAGCCTTGTTGGCTGTAACATATCTACACTAAGGCTTTGACAATTTTTGGCATATACATTGAACATGTATCTCACATCTTTTTTCATATTAAAAAAATGAAGTACGAAAGAAAGTGCACATGTGAAGCTTTGGGATTATGTAAAGCAAACTTAAGCAAACCCCTTCTCTCTCTCTCTCCCTCCCTCCTCTCTCTCTCATTCTCTCTCTCCCTCTCTCTCTCTCTCTCACATACACACACACATACACACACACAATCACACACATGCGGGTCGCTTGAATAGCCGTTGATGATTTTATGCCCCACCAACGGAGCATATACTCGGGTACAGAACAGAATGATCCACGTGCTTCTCTGAGGTTTGCGTATTGGCTTCAATGGTAACGTCGACATAGACTAACGCTTAGTCTCTCAATATATATAAGTTTGATTGTAACAAATAAACCCATTTAAATTGAGAAGGAGCCCCAGGGAGACCAGAGATCCTGAACCTTGGAAAGTCTAGACTTGCTTCATTTAGGGCTTTAGCATCGAAGACTGTGCAGATGACGAAGTCAGAATTGTGACATTCCTAGGTGGAATAACCTCTATTATAGAGAATATGAGCCTTGACACCTGGGCTGAATTCATAGGTTCTGTATCACGTGACATTAGCTCCTGGAGCCTGCGATCACTGCTTTATCTATAGACAGCGATCTATAGACAATGACCTAATTCTCACCAGAATCATGTAACTATGTGGCTTTGTGAAACTTCATGTTTTCTCTTTATCATATTTCTGTAAGTATGTTGTGTTTAAAGAACATCCAATGTTTGTCACTCTCCGAAGCTACTGGAGGAAATAAAGATCATTCATTCATTCATTCTATATAATTTTGATTGTAAGAAACAAGCCCATTTAAATTGAAAAGGAGACCTAGGGAGACCAGCGATGAAGATTGGGGAACCTGGGGAAATCTAGACTTGCTTCGTTTAGGGCTTTAGCACTGCAGGGAAGGCTAGGCTGTAGGGAAAATAATGTGGTTCAGGGACTATAAGACAGACTAGGAGGGCAAGGCTGTAGCGACAATAATGTGGTTCAGGGGCTGTGAGACAGACTATCGTCGACTATGCACTAACGTTTATGTGCATCGGACATATTTTCTACCATGTTTGCATCAAAATCCGCTCATTCCTTGATAGTCTTTACGATGTGTATGATTCCATAACCAAATCCCATAGCATGATTTTACGTATGTGAAGATTCGTTTTGTTTGACGATTATTTATGAAGCCTTGTTGAAAAAACCCCGCATCAGTACCAAAATGATGTCCGATGCAATATTTTTGTCCACCTGTATCACAAGGTCATGTGTTTTGTCATGTAAAGCAATTGACTTGCCTCTGCATGTATTTGTGACAGGTGCCACCTATAGGCAAGGATATGCTCAACACCTTGCAAACACCTGGTATCGTCATTGCTTGATAATGATTCAGAAACACATGCTCCTGATACAGTCGTAATCGTTAAAATCAGCACATAATTTTAAAGGAATATATACTACCCATCAAAAGTTTAGACTCACTACTATAAATGTAGCCACTTAATTCATTCAACTGTTCTGAACTAGATTTTGCAAAATATTCCATACTGTTTGAAGGTACTGTTTACACTTGAACTGATGTATTGCAAAACAAATTCGTAATGTTGAAAAGATTATTTCATGAGTTCAATAAATGATGAAACTGAGAGAAAATTGGCGAATTCTAAACAAAACTGTACAAATAAACGCTGCTGTTTACAGGCACGATATTTAGATCTGATTTCCAGCAATTTGATGCATGATCCTCGTGCAATTCATCTGAATAACGTTTGCAGTAAGTTCCCCCAAGTTAGTGGAGAAACACACATAACATATAGTGAGTAGTGTTGTGAACTGGTTAACATCTCATAATTGATGATTGGTTCAATATAATCGATCAATCATCGAAAATAATTGGTTGGCGTTTTTTATCAAATTTTCTTGGTTATGTTTGTTAATGCACAAAAAATAAAGAAAAAACAAGTAGTTCTTTCGAGTTTTTAGCAAATTGCACAAAATACATTTGCAAATATGACTAGTATGTCAGGAACATAAATTCCTGGAATCTTAAGATAAATTCAATCCTGTCTTGGAACGAGCTGGTAGTGCTTATGAAATGTAACAGAAAAAACAACCTTGTGAAAAATATTGTTACAGCAAAAAAGTGTTCCAAAATTGTTTGTGTTCTATTATTAGAGAACAAAATCGATTGCTTGATCGTTTAGTCATTGCGACCAATCTTCGATTATTTCAATTAATCGGACCACCACTAATAGTGAGTGCTTTAAATGAGTCTAAACGCTTGATGGGTAGTATAGAAAAGGTCTTGTCGCTTTTAGGAGCCCTACTCCTTCTGCATAATTTTCAAGACATTTGTGTTTAGTGAAATCCGAAGTTTATTATTGTGCATCATGTGAATGTGTAGGAGTTTGTAATACGCAATATCAATATGACATTTTCGCCATATATCGTGATACTTCCGGTTTCAGAGGATGTTTATCGCAGGGAATGCATTGTTCCTTCTGGCTGTCGTCGTGTCAGTCATCACAGCGGAAGGTGAGCATACTTTTACACAGATATACATTGCTGTACATTTCAAATGACCCATTTTGCTTTAGATCCACAAGAAATACGACAGCGCAAACACACAAAAGCTTTGTTTTCGGAAACGGTAAACATGGAAATTGCCTGTTTGTTTCTTTTGCAAGCTGGAAGTCTGAAAACGTGAACCATTCATATAGTGTTTTCCTGATATAAATAACTGATAATATTATCATGAAAGCATCTATAGAAGTAAGCTTTGTTCCCACGAACTAGGTGTACGGCTGCTGGAGGAAATACCTTCTGTCATTCACGAATTTATTTGAGTAATTTTGCATAGTGTTTTGAATAGTTTGAGTAGTGTTTCAGCCTTCATACGTCATGCCGGTTATATGTACTATAAAAAGACTGACAGTAACCAGTCTGCATTAGACCTAGTGGGTATTATTGTCATTATTATTATCAAAATCAAAGCGACAATGCAACAATAAATAACTTTTAATGGTGTGAGTAAACTGTAGAATCAGTAGATTTCAGAGAACATGTTTCGTTTCCTTAAACAAAAACACTTTGAAAAAACTTGAATGGATTGAATGAAACCGCTTATGCGTTTCTGACGACTGCAAACAACATGTTGGTTACATTTATAAATTTGAAATGGTTTGAATTATGAATTTCTTAATAATAATGTTTTGGACACACAATTAATTAAAAAAAGCAGTTATTTTTGTCCAAATAAAATGTACCTAAGGTAAATATTTTTAAAATGTTTTCAAAAAATGTATAAAACCGGCGGCTTCTTAACATTTCATCTCACAACTGGTTTAATGCATAATGATTATTCATCATATAAATGGGTATCAGTTCTATATAAGTTGGATAAGTGAACTATTTAAATGATTTCAAAATCTGTGTTCATTTGATATTGCTCGAACGTGGAATGTTTCTGTTATTCTGGTTATTGTGCTGGTTTGTTCAAACACAAGCATTAAGAAATTCAATTTTCAAAGGAAATGCCAGATGGGTTACTACGCTTGCGGACCTTGTATATACAAAAAGTGGGCCCTACCTTTCTAATAGAGTGTACAGCCCAGCATTATGACACAACGGCCCATTTTGTATCTCGTAAAAATGTCACTAAACCCATGATTCTGGCATTTCGCACTATCAGCATCCACTGTTACGTCTATCCGACACAAAGAATAATTTGAGTCCATGAGCTTGTTATCATTAGAATTGCTTTTAGGCTATATCGCTCCAGGTTTAAATTTCTCACTCCCACTAATGATCTGACATTGACAACACGTGTCGTTTCTGTAAATAAATCCCACTAATGCCCCCTTCCTAGCTAGATAACACGTGTTTATTTCGCCCTCAGTTCTCTAAACAAACCCTTCAGTTTCTCACTGCTTTGTGGGTTTCACCTCTGCTGTAAACCTCAGTAAGTAATCCCAGCCATTGTGACATTTGTGTAGGCCATGTGTTTTGTGGCGTAGAGGGAATATTCGGCACAAAGTGCTGTCTATATAGCTGTCGAAGACCTCTCGGAACATGTGTGCTCAACCTGAATTACTTAACAACGCTGGAGAGGAATAAAATGTTCTCAGGTGAACCTCCTCTACTTGAGAGGCATTTTGAGGGGATCGGCAGTACCCAAACGTACATCAGAGGTTCCTTTGTTATTGATTAAATATTCTTTAACATTTAATCATTTAACTGATCGAGAGAACAGGTATGGGTTTACGCAACAAAACAAATTGTGTGTGTGTGTGGAGTGGGGTGGGGGTGGGTGGGGGCGTTGTTGTGGTGGTAGAGTTAGGATGCATGGTTGCACATGTGGCAGAGTAAACTTCACTTACAAAGCACAAAAAAATGAATTTCTCTACCACGCCAACTGAATGCTAAACACCTCCCGTTATCGTTAACTTTTGACTGAAGTCTGAATTTTTACTCAAATTTGAGAAAAATCAGCAGATTGCAATTATAAAAAGAAATGAAATCGATAATAACTCTAAGGGTTTGGTAGAAAGGTTCCTTAAGTTTTGTTTGTTTTGAGAAACGCGTCTGAGTTAAAAAATCAGCTGTTTCAAATTCTCAAACTCAGTGTGAAATTGGAGTAAAAACTTCAGTTTATCTTGAGAAATCGGGGCTTAATCTCAGTACAGATGTCTAGAAGTACCTTTCTTATATGCATATCAATGTAAATGTCACTCTTATATATTTGTAAATTTGGTACGACTATATACTCACGTCAAGTAAATAAAGTAAATCTTAAAGCAATTGGGTTATTCAATGTCTTGCATCCCCATGCAAACATGTGGAATCTCAATTGCTCGATAGTGCAATCAATTTTAACACATTATCTGTAATGCTATATGGTCTAACATCCACAGTTAACTATAATGCACAATAATTTCCATTCGCATATCATAATTCGCAAAGCTCTTGTCCCACCGTCAATATTAGATCACAGATTCACTCTTTGACTTTGTTCTTCTATCACACATACCCATGAAGATCCGGGTTAGAATTGGTCTTTAGTAACCCATGTTTGTGGTAAGAGGCGACTAACGGGATCGGGTGGGCATGATCGCTGGCTTGGTTGACACATGTCATCGTATTCCAATTTCGTAGATCGATGCTCGTGTTGATCACTGGATTGTCTGGTCCAGACTCGATTATTTACAGACCGCCGCCATATGGCTGGAATATTGCTGAGTGCGGCGTTAGACAACAGTCAATCTACCTACCTACCTACCTACCTACCTACCTACCTACCTACCTACCTACCTACCTACCTACCTACCTACCTACCTACCTACCTACCTACCCACCTACCTACCTACCTACCAACCTATCACATATACAAGTACGGGTGCCTATAGTGTGTCTTCTGTGTTATACTCGAGACGGTAATGTCCTGTTTCATTTCAATATCACTGAGACGCATGGTGTACTATATGCAGCTACTGCATTCCCCTTCAAATTGTAATTGAACTAAACTGAAAAAATGAAAACTTTGGTCGTATTCAGTACGTTTTATTTGTAGAGGAAAGGTAATTTCGAAGCAATAAAAACCGACATATACTAATCAACTTGCCAGAGGTAAAATATAGTGAAGGAATTCTTCTCGAGAATTTTGACAAAATGCAATTTCGATATTATCGAAAATACGATAGTTACAATTATGTGATGAAATAAATAACAAGTCTTCTCGAACTAACTGATAATTGGGCACATCAGACTTCTGCAAATGGTGGTAAACTGTGTTTTATTTTACAATTGAATTTGTATCTTGAATTACATGCAAGCATTTTCAATCACACGAGTTCACAATTATATTTATACAGTGAATATGTGATACGTCCAATGATGTTTGTCATGGAGCTCCACGTATGACTTATAATAATATACCGTTATCTATATTATTGCTAACAACATATTTGAGGTCGAAAACATTCTCCATTTCAAGGCTTCAGTTAATTCATGAATAATAACAAAACCAATTTCATATTCAGGTATTAGGACAATGATACCCAAATCTTTTTCTTAGCCTTTTAAAAACTATGTTTGCATAATTAACTCTGTTACAGACATCAGCGCGTGTAAATTACTCAGTGAAAAAGACACGCAAGGCACACAGGCGGATCGGACAGGGTCCCGAGTTGTGGCGGACTTATCCGAATGCGAGGCCGAGTGCTTAATGAACGACACATGTTTTGCAGCAGAGTTCACAAAGGATACACTGCTTTGCAATTCCTATTCCAATGACACAACTAAAACTTTAGAAAAAGGTGTTACTTTTCTAACTAAGATCTGCCTCGGAAGTAAGTGAAGGTCACAGGCACGAATATTATTGCATGGTGTGCTTTACTGACCATCTGCTGGGACTTAGTATGTCCACACGGACATAATAGTAAGCTAACAAGTTACTAACTACACAACTAGACTAAATGAAAATGTCACTTCGGCACTAACTGGAACTAATTCATTAATCATGTTGATAATGTTATTTGGGGGTACTAAAATATGTCCAACCAGGTGAGTGAGTGAGTGAGTAGGTTTTACGCTGCCTTTAGCAATTTTACAGTAATATCACAGCGAGGGACACCAGAAATGGGCTTCATACATTATATCTATGCAGGGAATCGAACCCGGGTCTTCAGTGTGACGAGCGAACACTTTAACCACTAGGCTACCCCACCGCCCCTGTCCAACCAACACTGTAGTATAATTTATGTACTAACTGATGCATTACTGTTTGACTTTGTGTATTCATTGATGGTCATGGAGTAACAGACACTGTGACCTCGCAAACAGTTCCATAGTTCAATGCATTTGCACCCGGGTACCCAGGTGATCTGTTTTATAATAAGTGAGTGAGTTTGGTTTTATGCCGCTTTTAGCAATATTCCAGCAATATCAAGGCGGGGGACACCAGAAATGGGCTTCACACATTGTACCAATGAGGGTAATCGAATCCCGGTCTTCAGCGTGACGAACGAACGCGTTAACCACTAGGCTACCCCACCGCCCTATTTTATAATAAGAAGCGATATAGTGATATAGTGATGTAGTGTATATTGTGAATATGTGAAACAAAATTTGCCCCCCTGCACCAAATTACCAATACCACATTACTAACATTGTAGATCCAAGTAAAATATTGCCTCACTCTTAATGATGTAATTGTAATGGGGACTTGACTCCTTCATTGTTAAAATTGGGTTCGTTCAGCGATGTATAGGTAATACATTGATGTTAGATATTACAAATTTGTCATATAACATTACCCAACATTTCTTCGAATTCCTGGCCACGTTCAGTAATCCTTTGGCGTCAGATTGGCCGTAGATGTGACAAATCCGCCATATTACATAACACAACACTTTGCTCGAGTTCCTGGCCAGACAATGCTCGTCGTAACTTCCTGCTTTTTCTTCGAACTGAGAAAACAATGCTTGGGTTGTTACACAGCTTTCCACCCGTGAAGATCCGGGTTAGAATTGATCTTCAGCAACCCATGCTCGTAAGAGGCGACTAACGGGATCGGGTGGGCAGGCTCGCTGACACATGTCATCGTATCCTAATTGCGTATGTCGATGCTCATGCTGTTGATCACCGCCGCCATATAGCTGGAATATTGCTCAGTGCTGCGTTAAACAACAAACAAACAAACAAACAAACACAGCTACTAATTGTACCCGATGTGTTGATCATTGTTCATTCTTTCAGTCACTGACCATTACTCACTTGCCGTCGTTGATAGCTGGTATATTGCTGACTGTGGCGTTTAGTAATATTCACTTCCAGCTTAACAAAATGGGAAACAGTTGTCACACCATCTACTTTTGGTTCGTGTGTACCTTGTTTCACGACTTAATTGTAGTTGCTCCTGTTTACACATTCAGTCCTTCAGTTCTACTTAGAAACATTTCCAAAATTGTATAAAGTATTTATGGTACGAAATGATCATATGTTTCGTATTCACTCGTTCCAGATGATCCAAATGCTGGTAACGGAACAGATGTCGCGAATACCACATCGGTTACGATACAGCCATCGGGCACTGTGGCCTCCGTGTCCTACATCGCCGACATGCTCGACCCATCAGCTACCGATATGCAGGATTTTGCCTCACTTGCCTCAGCCTTTCCACACCCACCCAGCATAGACCACCTGGAGAGTATGGCAAATGCCACGTTTGGTGATGACTGGGCAAACAATTCCTCAATGAGTAACGACAGTCTGCCTTCAGTTGAAGTGGCAGCAACTATGAATATCACTGATGGTTCTGATTCCATGATAGGGGTAGATGGTTTAGCCAATGGAACTGACGTCTCAAGCATGAATGGTTCCTTTTCCATGAAAGATCCTACTGATTCCATGGATATCAATGGAACTGTTGTTGACAACGCCAACGGAACGCATGTGGATACTGTTTTCAATGGTACAATTGATGATAACACATCTTTGGGTATTTCTCCTTCAGCAACTGTTCCTGGTCAAGGTTCAGATGAAACACCAGGGGCAGCTAGTGGCATCATGCCTTCACATACAGCTGGTGTTAGTATAGAACTGCCGATAGCAGCATTAACCTCACAGGGAGGTACGACGCCCGGCATTGCTTCAGTGGGATACACGGTAGTCACGGGACCAAGTGCAGCTATGAGTAGCAAGGTCCAAGCAAGTGCATCATCATCTGCAGATGCAAAGGCCTCTGTGACATATACTTTTAAGCCGGTTGATGTAACTAAACCACAAGTTAAGGATGATACTACTGCTCAACAAACACCGGACATTATAATCGTTGATACCACGGTGCTACCACCAAAAACAACAGTTCCTCCAGCTACCAAACCTGCTGCTCGACAACAGACCGATTCAGCTACTACAACATCAGTCCCATCTGTCACGACGGCTCCTCCAGTGCCTCAACCACAAAACCCCTATAACCCATACCCGCCCTATAACCCTTACAATCCATACGGCAACCCACAGGTTCCGCCACAGCCCGGAAATCAACCTCCCCAGGTGCCTCCTTATTCTCAGCCAAATCCTCAATACCCACCATATCCCAATCCCCAATACCCTCAATACCCACCGTATCAACCGAACCCTCAGTATCCTCAGTACCCTCCCTACCCATACGGACCACGGTACCCCCAGTATCCGCAGTATCCCCAATACCCACCATATGGAATACCGCCTCAAGTTCCTCCTCAACCCCAAATACCAGTATATCAGGTTCCAAAACCTACCAATCCTCCTGTTTCAATTGAGGAAAAACGTAACAGATTGTGTTTCAACAGAGACAAATTCCCTGATCTGAAATTACCCGAAGAAAAACCGAAATTGTTCCTTATTCCTTCTGGTGAAACGGGCAAATTTTCAGTCGTGGCTGTTCCAACACGCCACAATCCAGTGATATGTTTTCCTGTTAGTTACCGTGGTAAGGTCCCAATTCTTCATCTTCCAGCTCAAAATTCTCAGCCTCAATATAACCCGTACAACCAGTTTCCCTTCCAATACCCGGGACAAAGAGGTTCCCAATTTCCCCTTCAGAACGGTAACCAGAATCCGTTCCTTCCCGGAGCGACAGTTCCTGTACCAATTGATATCAAAGCTTTCTTAAACAAATACGGAGACATTTACTCTGCGACCACCTCCCCAAAAACAACAACCGCTGGTGATCTTGCCCAAACAACGCCATCAACACCTGATAAAGAGATGCTTGGAAGTAATAACACTTTGGACACCAACAGTACCGTCTCTCAGAGTGTTAACATCAATGGCACGGATGGAAACATTACGTTTACAGATGACCAAGGATTTGTTAATCAATCAATGGGGAACAATACGCTACCAGATCTTAGTAGCAACCAGACTATTCCAGAAATGATCATGAACAGCACAGATCTATTGGCCAATGTTTCGCTATCAAGTAACAACACAATCCCTGCTCCAATGGTAAATGAAAGTGAAGTATTGGGAAATGACAGTATCAGTATTAACGGTAGTGTAGGTGAAGACATGCAAGATATAGACGCCACTTCTTTTGGTAACTCTACTGCTTTTACCAACACTTCCACCTTGAATACAGATGCTTTAAATCAAACCGAATCAGCAATAGCTAATGACACTGTTGTTCCGGCTAATGACACTGCTGTTGAGGTTGCAACAAATCTGACATATTCGAACTCATCGGATGTTTCCTTGAACTCTACTGACACAATTCAGGGTAACATAACATTGTCGAGGACAGTTGCAGTCCAAACGACCACACTGGCGACTGTAACGGAGTCAAAACCACCACGCCGTGTACGTCCTCCGAGATACGGTCGTATTCGACCAATGAGAAAGAAGCCCCATCGCAACCGTCCAAAGAAAAATCCCAAAAACAAACCAAAGAGAAAGCGGAGACCACGCCCAACTCCCGATCCACTGGCGAAGTTTAAGGGCAAACATCCAATGCGATATGCACGTCATCGATATTGGAGACGAAGGAAAAATCCCAGAGCAATCCGTCACCCGTCCTCAGTTGGTCGCAAATATAGATCCAGACGCCTACGTTCCCGGAAGTGAAGTGAAAGAACGTGAAGATCTCGCTGACAGAAAGAAACGTTTTCGTCTCGATTCTTATTTTCGATGACTGATCCATCACTTAATATTCGTGAATATGATTGTAATCTAATGGTTGCACATTAATGAGATGGTAATTGCTATCTTGTTGTAATAGTAGCTCTAATGGAGAAATGTGGGATAAACGAAGTGCGATTGTTTACAATATGGAGACAGTAGCATCATGAAAGCATCATGAACGGTTGTAGTAAGAGTTCCATTATTAGGGTACTCACACTAACTGTAATATATCCTTCATCCAAGACATCCAGCATTATGTGAAGACATTGTTTACCGTAATGGGGGCACCCACGCGTCCTTTGTTTATTTTTTACTATGAGTGTATACGTAGCTATTAGTAGACGTTTTGAGGTATCCACCGCTTCGCCCTATTAAACAGTTTCTGCCTTCTCGGTATTAATTCCACTTTTGGATATATGAATACTAATTAGTATATACGCTTCTCGTAGTTAAAGGACTTTCCTATTTGTGAACTTAAATTGGGTTTGATTGTCAATTGAACGTTCTTCAACCAGCCTCATTTTAAAGGTGACTGATTTGGTCTGAGGGTAGGGATTCGTATGACGTTAAATGCATTAGCGACAATTCAGTATAGATCTGAGCATACACTAATGACCATTGTACCAAATTAGACATAGAAGGTGAAGAGTTAACACAAACAACAATTTGTATACACGAGATGTTCAATAACAACACCAGAAGGATGGTATTGAACACCGTGATATTCCTTTTCGGAGATCACACGATGATAAATGCCAATTAAGTACTAGGAAGCCAGTGCAACTGGATTAAGTACATTGGTTGGAAGTTTGGAAAGTAAAGGCTAAGTGAAACCAGAGCGTGCAGATGAGATGAGTCATGATTGGTGGCTTGTGGCGGTGAAATTGGACAAATTCTGCTAGTATTTTGGTACCAAGTTCTTTATTTAGTCATGCCTAAAAACGGTAGTATGATCTACACTGAAGCGTAACAGTGTGCAGCGGTTGTTATAATGAAATCGTGTCTTCATCTAAGAAATGCCAGCGAAACATATAATCAATATGACATGTGTTCAAATTAAAAACGGGGAGGTGGGTTAGCCTAGTGGTTAAAGCGTTCGCTCGTCACGCCGAAGACCCGGGTTCGATTCCTCACATGGGTACAATGTGTGAAGCCCATTTCTGTTGTCCCCCGGCGTGATATTGCTGGAATACTGCTAAAAGCGGCGTAAAACTACACTCACTCACTCAAATTAAAAACAGCAACATATCAAACGATTGTGTTTTAGCATACAATATTATAGTCCCTGTCATATGAGACGCTGGTTGTTGAACAAAAAAGGTTTGTGTATTTTCGCAGTCTGAACATCTGCGTGCCTACCATAATGTAATACAAATATTTTGTATGAGCTGGTGACGTGTAGAAGCAATTAAGTATCGTGAAGTATGTATGAACATTATAGAATCTTACAGTTTTGCTTGTATTTAACGTGTAGAGTCATACGAATTATCCAACACATTATACATTTGTTTATAACCAAATATATTAACATTTTGTATGTGTAATAAAATGAAAATTGATCAATGTATATCCTCTGGACATTGCAATGTATATCCTCTCACACATGTCTAGTTAGGTATTATGTTACTATTGTACAAATATATAGGAGAAACTTCATCACATATTGTACACATTATGCGAGTATGTCGTACTATACAAAAGACGCATATGCATGTTCAGTACTTTGGTTTTAGGAGATTCGTGGGTGTTTTGAAGTTATGTTAATTACATTTCATTTTGCCTCTAGGTGAATGTGTATTCAGTACACACAGAAGATGTAGTCGTGGCAGGATTGTGATATATGAAAATAACTAGCATAGATAATGAGCTGATGATGTATTTCGTTTAAACAGTAGAATTGACCATAAACTGTTGTCATTGTTGAACAGATACATCGTGTTTGAGTGTACAGTATGATCTTGAATAAACTTAGATTTCGTTTTATTGAGATTTTGATTTGCTGGGAGGTATGTATGTGTTGGATGATACGTACAGCAACATGCAGCTTTATATAGTTTCTCTCAACACTGCAGAGCTTACAGTGGTGCCGGTGTGAAGTGTGTAAGTCTGACATACTCTGAGTGAGTGAGTGAGTCAGTGAGTGAGAGAGAGAGTGAGTGAGTGAGTGAGTGGGTGGTGGGTGGTAGAGTGAGTGAGTGAGTGGACGGGTGAGTGGGCGAGTGAATGAGTGAGTGAGTGAGCGAGTGGGCGAGTGGGCGAATGGAAGGGTGAGTGAGTGATTAATGAAATGTGAGTGAGTGAGTGAATGGGCTTTTAAATAGAGAAGCCTGAGTGAAAATGTAGATGTTTTTATTCGCAACCCTGAGTTAATTTTTTAATGATGAATAAGCGTATTTGATCTACATCATACATACAATTGATGGTAGCGGGAAATCGTAATATATCTTCCTTAAGTGGCATTTAGAAGCTGGTATGATGAAGTGGAACACTTTTTATGGATAGACAACTTCTTTGTTGCAGTAGTTGCGACGTTTCGGTGTAGATCCTAACACCTCATCATATGCTTGATAACGGTATTAGGATCTACACCGAAACGTCGCAACTACTACAACAAAGAAGCTGTCTATCCATAAAAAGTCTTCCACTTAATCGTAATATAGTTTACTTTGTGATCGAAGTTAAAGTGAGTGAGTGAGTGAGTAGGGTTTTATGTCGCTTATAGTAATATCAGAGCAATATCACGGCGGGGGACACCAGAAATGGGATTCACCAATTGTACCCATGTAGGGAGTCGAACCCGGGCCTTCGGCGTGACGAGCAAATGCCCTATAGGCTACCACTCCGCCCAAAGTCTACCTTATTGGTGAGATGCTAGCAATGATGTTTGGCCCTTCAGTATACCTGACTTACGACATTAAGTTAAGATAGCTGGCACTACAACAAATACATCGTGACTGATACCACAGCGACACCTTAATCGTGACATAATTCATCTTTCTCCCATTAATATTCAACATCATTGTCAAGTCCTTTATCCTACCACATACCATTTTGACATTTGAAAGAAGTCTTGGCTAGACACTAGACACAATTTGGTTTTAGTGTTATTCAGCTTTCAATATTCTGAGCGCTATAGAAAATATAATTTCTTTATGTGGCGTTTAGAAGCTAGTGTGATGAAGCGGAACACATGGGTAGACGGATAGATGGATAGTTTTAATTGTAGAAACTCAAATACCCATCATGTATATATTCGTCTTGTGCATGATGTTATGTATTGCTTGATAACGGTGTTAGCATTTACACAGGGACATGGCAACTATTACAATAAAGAAGTTGTCTATCCATATAAAGTGTCCCTATTCAAAAATAAATAGGCTTGTCAGACGGTAATAACCGGAAGGTGGTTCTACATCTCCCCCACAATGTGGCCATTGTCGATAAGTAACACAACGTTAACAAAACCACATGCAGTTGTCAAGTCGTAATAACAGGACGGATGTCTGGCCACTCACACACAATGTCTGTATTGTTGTTTCGCTTTAATGCTCATAGCATTATCATGAACACATGCATCTGTCAAGAACTTGTTCACAACACATACGTGACGTCACTCTCCTGTTTGATTAATATGTTTCAGAAATCGACTGTTGGTTGTCAGTTATGTACACTGTGAACAATCGGACTGTTGGTTGTCAGTTATGTACACTGTGAACAATCGGACTGTTGGTTGTCAGTTATGTACACTGTGAACAAACGGACTGTTGGTTGTCAGTTATGTACACTGTGAACAAACGGACTGTTGGTTGTTAGTTATGTACACTGTGAACAATCGGACTGTTGGTTGTCAGTTATGTACACTGTGAACAATCGGACTGTTGGTTGTCAGTTATGTACACTGTGAACAAACGGACTGTTGGTTGTCAGTTATGTACACTGTGAACAAACGGACTGTTGGTTGTCAGTTATGTACACTGTGAACAATCGGACTGTTGGTTGTTAGTTATGTACACTGTGAACAATCGGACTGTTGGTTGTCAGTTATGTACACTGTGAACAATCGGACTGTTGGTTGTTAGTTATGTACACTGTGAACAAACGGACTGTTGGTTGTCAGTTATGTACACTGTGAACAATCGGACTGTTGGTTGTTAGTTATGTACACTGTGAACAAACGGACTGTTGGTTGTCAGTTATGTACACTGTGAACAAACGGACTGTTGGTTATGAACCAGTTATGTACACTGTGAACAATCGGACTGTTGGTTGTCAGTTATGTACACTGTGAACAATCGGACGGACTGTTGGTTGTCAAAGTTATGTACACTGTGAACAAACGGACTGTTGGTTGTTAGTTATGTACACTGTGAACAAACGGACTGTTGGTTGTCAGTTATGTACACTGTGAACAAACGGACTGTTGGTTGTTAGTTATGTACACTGTGAACAAACGGACTGTTGGTTGTCAGTTATGTACACTGTGAACAAACGGACTGTTGGTTGTCAGTTATGTACACTGTGAACAAACGGACTGTTGGTTGTCAGTTATGTACACTGTGAACAAACGGACTGTTGGTTGTCAGTTATGTACACTGTGAACAAACGGACTGTTGGTTGTCAGTTATGTACACTGTGAACAAACGGACTGTTGGTTGTCAGTTATGTACACTGTGAACAAACGGACTGTTGGTTGTCAGTTATGTACACTGTGAACAAACGGACTGTTGGTTGTTAGTTATGTACACTGTGAACAAACGGACTGTTGGTTGTTAGTTATGTACACTGTGAACAAACGGACTGTTGGTTGTTATGTACACTGTGAACAAACGGACTGTTGGTTGTCAGTTATGTACACTGTGAACAAACGGACTGTTGGTTGTCAGTTATACACTGTACGGACTGTTGGTTGTTAGTTATGTACACTGTGAACAAACGGACTGTTGGTTGTTAGTTATGTACACTGTGAACAAACGGACTGTTGGTTGTCAGTTATGTACACTGTGAACAAACGGACTGTTGGTTGTCAGTTATGTACACTGTGAACAATCGGACTGTTGGTTGTTAGTTATGTACACTGTGAACAAACGGACTGTTGGTTGTCAGTTATGTACACTGTGAACAAACGGACTGTTGGTTGTTAGTTATGTACACTGTGAACAAACGGACTGTTGGTTGTTAGTTATGTACACTGTGAACAAACGGACTGTTGGTTGTCAGTTATGTACACTGTGAACAATCGGACTGTTGGTTGTTAGTTATGTACACTGTGAACAATCGGACTGTTGGTTGTTAGTTATGTACACTGTGAACAATCGGACTGTTGGTTGTTAGTTATGTACACTGTGAACAATCGGACTGTTGGTTGTCAGTTATGTACACTGTGAACAAACGGACTGTTGGTTGTCAGTTATGTACACTGTGAACAATCGGACTGTTGGTTGTTAGTTATGTACACTGTGAACAAACGGACTGTTGGTTGTTAGTTATGTACACTGTGAACAAACGGACTGTTGGTTGTCAGTTATGTACACTGTGAACAAACGGACTGTTGGTTGTTAGTTATGTACACTGTGAACAATCGGACTGTTGGTTGTTAGTTATGTACACTGTGAACAAACGGACTGTTGGTTGTTAGTTATGTACACTGTGAACAATCGGACTGTTGGTTGTTAGTTATGTACACTGTGAACACGGTGAACAACGGACTGTTGGTTGTTAGTTATGTACACTGTGAACAAACGGACTGTTGGTTGTCAGTTATGTACACTGTGAACAAACGGACTGTTGGTTGTCAGTTATGTACACTGTGAACAATCGGACTGTTGGTTGTTAGTTATGTACACTGTGAACAAACGGACTGTTGGTTGTTAGTTATGTACACTGTGAACAATCGGACTGTTGGTTGTTAGTTATGTACACTGTGAACAAACGGACTGTTGGTTGTCAGTTATGTACACTGTGAACAAACGGACTGTTGGTTGTCAGTTATGTACACTGTGAACAAACGGACTGTTGGTTGTCAGTTATGTACACTGTGAACAAACGGACTGTTGGTTGTCAGTTATGTACACTGTGAACAAACGGACTGTTGGTTGTCAGTTATGTACACTGTGAACAAACGGACTGTTGGTTGTCAGTTATGTACACTGTGAACAAACGGACTGTTGGTTGTCAGTTACACTGTACACTGTGAACAACGGACGGACTGTTGGTTGTTAGTTATGTACACTGTGAACAATCGGACTGTTGGTTGTTAGTTATGTACACGTGAACAAACGGACTGTTGGTTGTTAGTTATGTACACTGTGAACAAACGGACTGTTGGTTGTTAGTTATGTACACTGTGAACAATCGGACTGTTGGTTGTCAGTTATGTACACTGTGAACAAACGGACTGTTGGTTGTCACTGTACACTGTGAACAAACGGACTGTTGGTTGTCAGTTATGTACACTGTGAACAAACGGACTGTTGGTTGTTAGTTATGTACACTGTGAACAATCGGACTGTTGGTTGTCAGTTATGTACACTGTGAACAATCGGACTGTTGGTTGTCAGTTATGTACACTGTGACTGTTGGTTGTTAATGTACACTGTGAACAACGGACTGTTGGTTGTCAGTTATGTACACTGTGAACAAACGGACTGTTGGTTGTCAGTTATGTACACTGTGAACAATCGGACTGTTGGTTGTTAGTTATGTACACTGTGAACAAACGGACTGTTGGTTGTCAGTTATGTACACTGTGAACAAACGGACTGTTGGTTGTCAGTTATGTACACTGTGAACAAACGGACTGTTGGTTGTTAGTTATGTACACTGTGAACAAACGGACTGTTGGTTGTTAGTTATGTACACTGTGAACAAACGGACTGTTGGTTGTTAGTTATGTACACTGTGAACAAACGGACTGTTGGTTGTCAGTTATGTACACTGTGAACAAACGGACTGTTGGTTGTCAGTTATGTACACTGTGAACAAACGGACTGTTGGTTGTTAGTTGTACAGTTGAACAAACGGACTGTTGGTGTGAACAAACGGACTGTTGGTTGTCAGTTATGTACACTGTGAACAAACGGACTGTTGGTTGTTAGTTATGTACACTGTGAACAATCGGACTGTTGGTTGTTAGTTATGTACACTGTGAACAAACGGACTGTTGGTTGTCAGTTATGTACACTGTGAACAAACGGACTGTTGGTTGTTAGTTATGTACACTGTGAACAAACGGACTGTTGGTTGTCAGTTATGTACACTGTGAACAAACGGACTGTTGGTTGTCAGTTATGTACACTGTGAACAAACGGACTGTTGGTTGTGTAGTTATGTACACTGTGTAACAAACGGACTGTTGGTTGTCAGTTATGTACACTGTGAACAAACGGACTGTTGGTTGTTAGTTATGTACACTCTGCACAAACGGACTGTTGGTTGTCAGTTATGTACACTGTGAACAAACGGACTGTTGGTTGTCAGTTATGTAGTTATGTACACTGTGAACAATCGGACTGTTGGTTGTTAGTTATGTACACTGTGAACAAACGGACTGTTGGTTGTCAGTTATGTACACTGTGAACAATCGGACTGTTGGTTGTTAGTTATGTACACTGTGAACAATCGGACTGTTGGTTGTTAGTTATGTACACTGTGAACAAACGGACTGTTGGTTGTTAGTTATGTACACTGTGAACAAACGGACTGTTGGTTGTTAGTTATGTACACTGTGAACAAACGGACTGTTGGTTGTTAGTTATGTACGGACTGTTGGTTGTTAGTTATGTACACTGTGAACAAACGGACTGTTGGTTGTTAGTTATGTACACTGTGAACAAACGGACTGTTGGTTGTTAGTTATGTACACTGTGAACAAACGGACTGTTGGTTGTTAGTTATGTACACTGTGAACAAACGGACTGTTGGTTGTCAGTTATGTACACTGTGAACAAACGGACTGTTGGTTGTCAGTTATGTACACTGTGAACAATCGGACTGTTGGTTGTTAGTTATGTACACTGTGAACAAACGGACTGTTGGTTGTCAGTTATGTACACTGTGAACAAACGGACTGTTGGTTGTCAGTTATGTACACTGTGAACAAACGGACTGTTGGTTGTCAGTTATGTACACTGTGAACAAACGGACTGTTGGTTGTCAGTTATGTACACTGTGAACAAACGGACTGTTGGTTGTCAGTTATGTACACTGTGAACAATCGGACTGTTGGTTGTTAGTTATGTACACTGTGAACAAACGGACTGTTGGTTGTTAGTTATGTACACTGTGAACAATCGGACTGTTGGTTGTCAGTTATGTACACTGTGAACAAACGGACTGTTGGTTGTCAGTTATGTACACTGTGAACAAACGGACTGTTGGTTGTTATGTACAGTTATGTACACTGTGAACAAACGGACTGTTGGTTGTTAGTTATGTACACTGTGAACAAACGGACTGTTGGTTGTCAGTTATGTACACTGTGAACAAACGGACTGTTGGTTGTCAGTTATGTACACTGTGAACAAACGGACTGTTGGTTGTTCAGTTATGTACACTGTGAACAATCGGACTGTTGGTTGTTAGTTATGTACACTGTGAACAATCGGACTGTTGGTTGTTAGTTATGTACACTGTGAACAAACGGACTGTTGGTTGTCAGTTATGTACACTGTGAACAAACGGACTGTTGGTTGTTAGTTATGTACACTGTGAACAAATCGGACTGTTGGTTGTTAGTTATGTACACTGTGAACAAACGGACTGTTGGTTGTCAGTTATGTACACTGTGAACAATCGGACTGTTGGTTGTTAGTTTGTACACTGTGAACAATCGGACTGTTCCTCATTTTACACAGTGATGGAGATGATGAACATTGACAGACTGTATGTCAGTATGTACACTGTGAACAAACGGACTGTTGGTTGTTAGTTATGTACACTGTGAACAAACGGACTGTTGGTTGTTAGTTATGTACACTGTGAACAAACGGACTGTTAGATATCTAGCCGAAAATGATAATGTGAAATGAACATAGCCTAACATTTAATTTCTGCTCAGTGTTTCATAAAAACAGGTGCTTGATAGATGACAACCCCTTTTTACTATTAGGTTATTTTAACAGAGATCCTAATACTGTTGTCATACAAAAGTGACTCTTCCCTTCACAGATCATAGTATAACTAACTAAAAAAGTATATGGGTGTATTCGGGCAAAATATGAATTGGCTACTTACCCCAAATTGAAGTGTCCATAAAATATTCGTGTTCTTTTTCAGTAATATTTAAAATCAGGTAAAATAAATTAAAATCAGGTAAAAGTTTATTTCAAACTATTCTCAGTTTTATTGATACTATTGCAAAGCTAAAGGTTTTAACAATATAATGCATACAACTTACGCTTGTTTTTGTCAAATTTATCTTTCGGTGAGTTTTGAAAACACATGAATTTGTAATTTTGGCCCAAATTTCATTTTTGATGCTTGAAACACAACTATTAAAAGAAATTTCAACAGACATCTCTATGCAGAATAAAAGATCAATGTAAAATTTGTTTTGTTGAAATTTATGAAATATTTCAGAAGTTATCACACATTTCGTGAAAATGTTTGTTTGTGTAAATTTATAGATTGTGGCTTGTTAAACCTCCGTTTGGAGTTCATCTCTCTGACGAGCCAAAAACCAGTAGTCTATAAACCGCAGCCGTCTGAGATATGAATGAATGGATGGATTTCTTTATTTCCTCAAGAATCTGAAGATTATACATAGGCAAATACATTATTTTCAATGCATTTGTTGGATTACTTCAGTGTACATAATGGCACCACGTGATATAGTGTGCTGCTCTTTAATAAATGATTGACAGTGTACAATGTGTGAGCAGTAGGGAGTATGCGTTCAGCAGATATACATGACCTGTTTCTTTGGATTCCACATGAAGTGACAACATGACAGTATGATGTATGCCCAAGTATCAGAATCAAATTTGTCAGTTAAGTCTTGAATATCTGCCCCATCAACATATCATCATCGTCAAGCATGTCTGTTTTGAATTCACATATACATCAACATCAAGTTTGTCAGAAAATAAAATAGAAGATTTACAGTGCAAGAACATATCATCCTCATAGCAATGTCGACTACAGTGGCTACACTCTGTCTTAGGTATAAACTGTGGATGATTGGTATTAATGGTAAAGGCCTCTATGCCGATCAATCGATGAACTTGGTCGTTTGATCGTTTATATTTTGAAACACTCGGTTTGGTCATAGTGACGTCAGGAGTGTGCCAGGGGCGTATGCTATCACCAACACTGTTTTCAGTTTTAATAGTAAATTTGGCTAAAGAAATCAATGGCTTAAATTCTGGTAGTCAGCCGGACGACTAAAGGCTGAGTGTATTACTGAATGCAGACGACGTCGCGCTTATTGCGCCCAGAGACCATATTATATGGTCTCTGTTGCGCCACATGAGAATTGGCTGTTGCGCATGTTGGATTGCGCAGCTCACTGGTCCTTGCAGTGGCGACTTTTAATAAACATTAAGAAATACGAATTTCTATTAATGCTTAAATTGTAAAATATCGCTGTGATCCAGCAATATGTAAATGTGCCAAAGAACGATTCTACTTTCAATTTAATCTATGATTTTAAATGGTTTTTGATGCACCATAAGCCGGATGGTCGGTTGACTGTAATTATATATTTATCGCTGATGTATTTACAGACACGTGACATATAAATAAACAATACTTTTGTTTGTTTGTTTCTCTTGGACTTTGCCACACTATCCGTTTAACACCAAGCAACACCCATTTACAATCTTTCTTTCGTGTTTTGTTTTCTTTCTCTCCTGTTTTCCTGCACTATCAGTTAATCCCAAAGCAACACCCATATAACAACGCAATACGTTGAATCACCACAGTCTCGGTGATAGCTTCCCGCTCAAGTAACTCCACTAGGGCCAATGCAGGATATTAGATCCCCACACTGCAGCAGCTGTTCTGGCTTGTGTTACAGGATTTCAGATGTGAGACCAGTCTGTGCTACCAAGGTAAGACATTCATTTACTGTATACTGTACATTAGGCTTCTACCGTATTTTCACTGTTTTTAAAATCTAAATTTTAAAATTCGAAAGTTACAAATGACTGAGAACTGTCCTGTTTGCATAACTGTCAAGGTTTTGACTCATGACATGATCAGGTACAACAGAAGTATTGAGGACAAAGTTTTAACATAAAGAGAAAATCTAAATATGAGCACATTGGATAGTTTCTTTCAGGAGTTTGAACTACCATCTAAGAAAATCCGATCGAAACCGTTAAAGTTCAGATGTGATAAAATCTTTTCCTGGTGTGTTGTAAATTCAGCCTGTTTTTGAATGTTGTATTAATTCCCAATTCACGGGATGTCACGGGAGAGAGAGAGAGAGAGAGAGAGAGAGAGAGAGAGAGAGAGAGAGAGAGAGAGAGAGAGAGAGAGAGAGAGAGAGAGAGAGAGAGAGAGAGAGAGAGAGAGAGAGAGAGAGAGAGAGAGAGAGAGAGAGAGAGAGGATCTCCTCTACACGTAATCGTTCTTTGTGTGTAACTCAGACGCCAACTAGACTGACGAAAGGCAATCTAACATTTATTTTCCCATGCTTTTGATATGCTTGGAATGGGACCATGGACTGTGCTTTGGATGACGAAGCGGTCTCAGCAGAATGTGGCGCTTGAAACCTATAATTGGAAACGTTTCTGTCAACATTCAAAGTTCCGGGTTCATTATATTACGCAGTCTTGAGGTTGAAATGACGCTGGTCTTAGACGACTGGATAAACACATGACCTTGGGAGGTAACAGTATGACCTTGGGAGGTAACAGTATGACCTTGGGAGGTAACAGTATGACCTTGGGAGGCAACAGTATGACCTTGGGAGGTAACAGTATGACCTTGGGAGGTAACATTATGACCTTGGGAGGTAACAGTATGACCTTGGGAGGCAACAGTATGACCTTGGGAGGTAACAGTATGACCTTGGGAGGTAACAGTATGACCTTGGGAGGTAACAGTATGACCTTGGGAGGCAACAGTATGACCTTGGGAGGCAACAGTATGACCTTGGGAGGTAACAGTATGACAATGCTTAAATGCATGCTTGTCCATATTTGTTTGTTTAGCGTTGGAAAACCTTCAACATTCGAAATATATGACGTGAATCTGTAAAATTCGAGTCCGGGCAGGTTGGTGAATGATCTAGGCAGATGGGATATGGCGACATCTATCAGCCAGGTCATCGAGTCTGGCTAACATATCTCGTTAGTCGCCTCTCACAAACAGCGTGGTTTATGGAGACCAGTTGTAACATAGATCCTCTAGATGTACATGTACACTGGATACTAGTCATTGCCGTTCCCAGTTTCGAGATGCTATTAGAACCCCGCACCCTGAACGATGCACATGTATAAGCCCAGTCACCAATCTGATAGAATTATATATGTCCTGTTGTCAACGTTCACAAATGATCGTCACCCATGTAGCAGCGTATGAACATTGGGTGCATTTTAGTCATATGTCAAACTAATCAATTTCTAATCGAAATTTAGAAAGTTAACAACGCCAGATAAAGATGTGATGTGAGCAACGGTCCCATGCCCTGCGACGGGCACATGTCACTCAGTAAACGCTAAAGTACGTTCCATTACACCAATCGGAGACTTGATCAGCCCAAACCATAACCGGTTGGTCATTCTGTGCCTCTAAGGGGGACAACTCGTGTAACCTTCCGTGTACTGAGTGCAAGCGACTGATAAATGTTGAGATTCCTCATGAGCTTACCATCACCTTAATGTAAAATGGCTGTTGCTTGTCATAGATATTCCATTCATGAGTTGGTCTGAGTCAGAGAAGTAAATATGTGAAGATTAGTAGAATTTAGGTAAACTCCCAAACTGCACTGTAGGTGTCGTGGCTTTCTGGTGGACGTTTTACAGGGTTAGAGGGCTTTATATAGTCACGTTCATATTTCCTATTTTTCAAAATCATGGTACAATGTATGGAACCGGCAAGTCGTGTTCAGTTGTGGAAAACGCCAGAAAGTGATAGCACGAAAGGATAAAGCGAAAACAAGAAACGTAAAGCGATAGCACGAGACCAGAAAGTGATAAGACGAGTTGAGAAAGTGATAAACCGAGATGAGAAAGCGATAGCACGAGACGAGAAAAGCGATAAAACTAGATGAAAAAGCGGTAGTACGAGACGAGAAAGCGATAAACCGAGATGAGTAAGCGATAAACCGAGTCGAGAAAGCGAATAACCGAGACGAGAAAGCGATAACATGAGACGAGAAAGCGATAACACCAGATGAGAAAGCAACAGCATGAGACGAAAAAGCCCGATAACACGAGACGAGAAAGCGATAGCGAGTTGTGGAAAAAGCCACAAAGGGATATCACGAGAGGATAAAACGATTACAAGAAGCGGAAAGCGAAAGCACGAGACGGGAAAGCAATAGCACGAGACGAGAAAGCTATAGCACGAGGCGAGAACGCGATATTTGCCAGTCGCTTTCTCACTTTCTCTCTTTAAGGCAGTAGGGCTCCCGTTAGATCACCATGGGGTGGCATGAGACAGGTGTTTCTTCTTGACGAAAAGAACCTACGTAAAGTGACAGTAATTAATGGTTAAACCACACCTTATTATAATTCAGGGGTGGACTATATATAGACGTCATGAAGATATGGAGATGGGTGGTGTCGATATGGGGATGGTAAAGGTGAATCATGCTGGGTTGGGTCTTTTTATAAAAGAGAGCTGTGAGCATTTTTTCATTTCAAAGTTAACTGTAAAGGGAATGTTGAAATCATGCCACTATTTTCAAAAACAAACTATTGTTTAGATGGGGGCGAGTTATTACAAACAAATGCAAGGCTTTAGCGAACTAAGTGATTGCTTTAAAGCCATAATCGGTTGTTTAATGGAACCATCGTGACGTCAACGGTCACACTCTTTGAATAAAACAGGTTAAAATCTGAACATATACTACTTTAAACATAATTGAAAAGCCCTTTCTTTTATACGATTAATTTGTCATAGCTGAAAATTATTGTTAAACACCCTCTACAAGTTGCAGGTGTATGTTAACATTTCTAGTGAGCATAATGATTGCTGTCCGTATATATTCTTCTTGTCATATGAGGTAGTGAGTGAGTGAGTCTAGTTTTACGCTTTTAGCAATATTCCAGCAATATCACAGCGGGGGGCACCAGAAATAGGCTTCACACAATGTACCATGTGGTCTTGTCATATGAGCTATGATCAACTTGCTTGATGTCACTTGACGTGTACAACTGTATATCTGCTTGCATTCAGTGCACGTGGCGTGATAAACATCCCCCGTGACAATGATATTATAATTGATGTGCGTACATGTGCGCTGGCTTCAAACATATTCACCACACAGTATTTAAAGTGAAAATACAATTTTACTGGCGACATATCAGGAACATTTTGTGTCAACATACCAGCAATTTAGCAGATTTTAATACTTTAAGGCATACTTGATCACAACTGCCTGGCCAAAACTATGCTAAAAAATGAAATAGAGGAAAACAGACGACCATTCAAAACAGCTAAAATACGATCGGCGCAATCGTACCCCAAATGTTAAAATACGTATCTGAGGAATAGAACGGGTTCCCAGTGTTTGACGCGCGGCGCAGTTTCAACAATGAAGTCAGTCTGGGGTGTAGTCTGTCATACAGACCCTGAAGCAAATATATCCAAGAAAGCCCACGAAAGTCTAGAAAATGTGGCAAGTCTATATTTCAACAGCTGCAGAATGAAGAAAGTCTCGGTGCTCCTTTTCATTATATTTTATTTTTTTTACTATGAGCTTTTTTCCCTGTAAAATATGTTCATTTCAGAGACTAGTTGTTAGTCTATCTGGGGTGTTATTCGCCACAGCTTGGAGATTGTTAAGACTATTGGGATTAACAGGGGTCATCTCACATATCATACAACTGATTGGTGAACATCTTACAAAATATCAGCACACAGCCCACTGCTGAACTATACAAACAATCACTGTACTGATGACCCTGGAAATTGGTCTTCGGTAGCCCATGCTCTGGTGGTCAGGCTCGAGGACTTGATCGACACATGTCATCAAATCCCAAGCACTGGAATGTCCGGGAATATGTCAAACAGGTTCTGAGTTGAGTTGAGGTGGGCTTTACGTCACATCGGCATTATTCCAGTCATATAGTGACGAGAACAAGTTTGCATTAATAAACATTCTAAGTACAGAGTCGGAATGAGGTTTATTTCAAAAACATATATTCATTACATTGTCATTTAAAAACAGAAAAAGTCATAGCACCAAATTTAAAAGCAGGCAATTGGTTAGTCACATTACACAGTTATAATTTATGATACAGATCAACTTCCCTCAGGTAGTTCACTATCAGATGAGCGCTCACGCGGGAGAACAGATCTTTCAGATTTGTTGCATCATAATGTGATTCCCTTGCAGTCCACACATTCAAGCAGAATATGCTTGATGGTGAAAACCTCATCGCAAGAGACACACATGGGGGGTCCATCCCCATCCGTCTTCAGCAGATAGTCATGTGTAAACCGACTGTGGCCAATACGACATCGTCGTAAACTTACCTCATCACGTCTTGACTGACAACCCAAGTAGGTATAACCAATTGTTGGCTTCATTTCATACAGTGTATTTCTTCCTACTTGAGTGTCCCACCTTTTTTGCATGAGGTCCCGAGTATAGCTTTTGAAGGTGGGTTTGAAATCACTGTACGGGATCAGCAGTGGAGATAAGGGCTTGTCAAGGGCTGCTTTAGCTGCAGCATCGGCTTTTGTTTTACCTGCTATGCCGACGTGACCCGGCAACCAGCAGAGGACGATGTCACATTGGCCAGTAGAAAGGTCGTTGTAAAGTTCTAAAATGTCCAGAATGATTGGGTGACTTGAAGTAACATTTTGAAGTGCTTGAAGGCAAGATCTGTTAAAACGATGAAGTTTTTGGAGTGATTCTGCTGTTGAATGTAGGTCAAAGCTGAGAAGATAGCTTTGGCCTCGGCAGTGAAAATGGAACTGTTGTCGGGGATCCTAGAGGAGACCGTCTTGGATCCAATGACTGTAGCACTGGCAAGTTGGCCCTCATCCTTGGATCCGTCTGTGAAAATGGATCTATGGGTGTCATACTTGGAACGTAACTGGTTGTATTCCTGCTGGAACACGAAAGGATTTGTTTCGGACTTTTTGTGTTTAGTAAGGGTAAGATCGACCTGTGGTTTCACAGAAGGCGGTAAGGTGCTATGACATTGAGATTAATTTTAGCTGCAGATATGTGTGGTTGAATTCTGATGCCAAGTGGTGGAACCAGGCTTGGCAGTTTAGGAAAAAGGTTTTCATAGAGAGGTTTGAAAATTGTATGCTGGATTAGACAGATTTGAACGTAATTTAGTGATATATTGCAGTGCCAGTTTAATGCGGCGTTGTTCAAGGGAAGGTTCGTTAGCCTCTGCATATAGACTGTCTAAAGGAGAGGTCCTAAAAGCTCACAGGCAGAGCCTCAGGCCTTGGTGTGGATAGAATCTAATTTTTCTAAATTGCTTTTGCAGGCTCCACCATAAACAATGGAGCCGTAGTCTAGTTGAGAGCGAACCAAAGATCTGTACAAGTGAAGGAGAGTAGTCTGATCCCCTTCCCACTCTGCATTTGAAACGACTTTTAGTAAGTCCAGAGCCTTCAAGCACTTGGCTTTCAAATATTTTATGTGTGGTAAGAATGTCAGGTGACGGTCGATTATGAGTCCCAGGAATTTGGCCTGTTCTACTACTTTGATGGGAGTACCATCTAAAGATAGGTCTGGATCCTTGTGTGGTTTGTATTTACGACAAAAGTGAATACAATTTGTTTTGGATTTTGAAAACTTAAAGCCATTTTCATTGGCCCATTTTTGGATTTTGTTAAGACAGAGTTGTAGCTGCCTTTCTATGGCGTGCATGTTTTTACCACGACATGAAATATTGAAATCGTCCACGAAAAGGGACCCATCAACACAACTGTTCAAGACGTTAGTGAGGCTGTTAATTTTGGTGCTAAAAAAGGGGACAGACAGGATGCTGCCTTGAGGGACGCCCTAATCTTGGTGGAAATAATCAGACAATGTGGAACCTACCCGTACTTGAAATTGTCTGTTGTTTAAAAACTGAGATATGAACTGAGGTAATCTGCCCCTCAATCCAAATTCATGTAAATATTTTAAGATACCATGTTTCCAAGTTGTATCGTATGCCTTATCTAAATCGAAAACTGACTGACTGACTGAGTTTAGTTTTACGCCGCTTTTAGCAATATTCCAGCAATATCACGGCGGGGGACACCAGAAATGGGCTTAACACATTGTGCCCATGTGGGGAATCGAACCCGGGCCTTCGGCGTGACGAGCCAACGCTTTAACCACTAGGCTACCCCACCGCCCCTAAATCGAAAAAGATAGATACTGTATGCTGTTTGTTGATAATGAAATTCTTAATAAAAGTTTCCAGACGCACCAGATGGTCAATGGTACTAAGTAGTAAGAATAGTTGGGAAATGGTCACTTCCACAAAGGTCATCGTGGACCGACCATTCAAACTCGTCAAGATCGGTCTGACAAGAGATAGTTGTAGTAGTGATAGAAGGACGGGAGACAGCAGAAGAGTAGGTGATGGTTGAAGGGGCTACAGTTACACTTGCAACCCCCCTTCTTAGCTTCATGAAAAGAGACATTTTCTTTGTGCTTGATCTTTATGATCTAGGATTCGCGTTGCCACACGGGACAAGATTTGGAGGAAGCCATATGGTTACCACCGCAGATTGGACACTTCACTTCCTTAGTACAGTCATTGCTCTCATGCTTGTCACCACAGCGGTAACAAACAGCAGAAGAACGACAGGACTTGGATCCATGTCCAAACTTTTGGCAGTTGTAGCACCGGAGTGGATTAGGTACATACAGCTCCACACCAATGCTGCAATAGCCGGTTCTAATAGTTTCGGGAATCTTCGATCGGGCGAACGTAAAGAGGTAGGTGTTTGTGGGTTGAACCACACCGTCCTTCTTGATAGTGAATCTCTTCACAGCTGTGACAGACTGCTGGGAAAGTTCCTGGACAATTTGTTCTTCAGTCATGTCAGACAGGCACCGAGCTCTGTCCTGTACAATGCCTCTATACGTGTTCAGTGTTTTTTGCGCTGAGACGGCAACCTTTACATTGACAAACTCTTGTAATTTCAGTAGTTTTAGGGATTGCTGTCTCCGAGCATATTCTACTAGTAGAGAACCGGACCGGAGCTTTGTGACATTGGCAACCTATCCGCAGATACCAGCTATACCCTTGGAGACTGCAAATGGGTTCAATTGCAAAGGTTGTAATGGTGGCCAGTAATCGGGTCGAATGGGCGTACTCTCGTCAGACGGGGGATATGTCAGAGTCCATATGTCTTCGTTTTGAACCGGGGTATTGGGAAGCCATGTCGTAAGGAATGTGGTTCGGCATCCCCTCTCTCCACCAACCACGGAGTGTCAACAAGGACGATCTTATATTGCAGCGGATCTCCAAGCTGCAAAGACCGGGGATAAGGGGGTGTTATACTCCAGCGAATTTGACATGAAATGCTGTAGCTGTCTACCTGATCAAAGGTCAGGATGGTTCGGTCCATGACAATCGATTGGAGACGAACAGAAATCGGGGGTCAGCATCAGCAGATTGGCCCATGAGCCACCGCCTTCTGTGCATGGGTCTGCTAGGCTAATTTGTTTTGGTAGAATATCAGTTAACATTTTGAACATGGCCAAAAGTGTTATGTAATACCAAATTTTGTATAAACATTACATGCACAGGACAAGGCGTGACCAGCCGATTGGTAGAATCGGGCCTATTCTACCACCCGTCTAGGCAAAGTTAGGGTCGAAGTGGTGTGTTGGATTATTGAACAATATTGCCGGTTCCGTCATCCTCAACCACCAGACTCCTTCCTCTGCCGACACAGGGACGCAACCCACGGCAAACGGGTTGCCCAATTTGGTCGCCTCTTACAACCAGCAATGGGGTGCTGTGGACCTATTCGACCCCGGGTCCACACGGGGGCGAAGATCCATTGGCGTTACCCAGCACCCTCCACGAGGAGGTTGCTCTTCAAGGGTGCCTTAACAGGTTCTGAATCCCCAATACTATGAAATGAAACACAAGTGGGATGTTACTTTTCCCCTTGTTTCGAGGAGGCGAATAGCTGAAATTTTGCTGACTGTTTCAATCACTCATCCACCCACCCACCCACTCACTCACCCACTCACTCACTCACTCATCGTGTATGACTATAATGAGTAAGGTCTTTTTTTTTCAGACCAATGTATGATCAGCTGAACAAGAAACACGTGATACTCCTGTGTATGGTTGTCACACTACCTGTAAGTGTCGGTAAGTACACACACACACACACACACACACACACACACACACACACACACACACACACACACACACACACACACACACACACACACACACTGCACTAAGTTGCCTTTTGAAACCGATATGTTCACTTACAACGGAAGCGATATAACGTTGCTGAGAGAAAAATAGAGATTGACAGACTTTTAATGTATTATTTGTTATAAACAAAGTTATTTGGAGGCATTGTGCATATAGCATCGCACATCAAATACACAAGTGAGATGTCAACAGGGCGTAGTAAATCTCACGGTTAATGTAATAACGCTAACGCATGACGGAGATGCGATGTTGTTAATGTAGTACAGATGGGCAGAAGGGGACACCGTGGTTGTGGGTGGGTAAAGACCGATTGATGTTGGACTCACTGACTGACTCACAGACTGACTGACTCACGCACGCGTCCATTCGCCCATGTTTTGGGCTCCTCACAATGTTTAACGACGTTTCATATAACTTGGTGTCACGATAGTTTTCTGTAAACCTTTTCACTTTGTGATTCTTTCTTCAATATTCAGCTACAGCTTCAGAAAACACACGACCAATACATTCAAATTGATGAATAAACATTGAAGTTGATTTCATCTTTGTTTCGTATGTACTGTTCACTTCAAAGAAGACCCGTGAAGGTGCCGGGTTAGAATTGGTCTTCAGTAACCCATGCTTGTCGTAAGAGGCGACTAACGGGATCGGGTGGTCAGGCTCGCTGACTTGGTTGACACATTTCATCGGTTCCCAATTGCGCAGATCGATGCTCATGATGTTGATCACTGGATTGTCTGGTCCAGGCTCGATTATTTACAGACCGCCGCCATATAGCTGGAATATTGCTGAGTGCGGCGTAAAACTAAACTTAACTTTTCTGGTATGAAAAAATGCTTATACTCGAATCTTGCAAAGATTTCAATGACGTCATGACCTAAGGCGACTGTTTCTCTTCTTCGGGACGAGGTAAAGTTCAATAAAACATATTTTCAACTTTCACTGAAAACACAATATAAGTTATCCTTATTGACAGCATCCACGGATGTATTCTTCCAGGTAAGCAGGTTTGTACCTTTTCCGAGCTGGCAGATTCAGCCGGTAGACATGATGACTACAGTGGTTACAGAACTGTTGCGAATCCTGACAACTGTAAGGAGTTCTGCCGAGGGTACGATTGGTGCGTTGCAGCAGAGTTCGACTTCAACACCTACGACTGTTTTCTGTACAGAGGAGTCACACAGACCTCGCACAAGGAAGGAAGGGTATATATGGCACAGCGATGCACTGAAGGTAACGTTCAGTGTGTAAACTTGGTCTAGTGCAAAGTCACTCTCTTGTTAGAGGTTTGGTTATGTCTAATTATATGTGACACTGTGCTCAATATCATTCTTAACATTTGCTCAACATAATGACTTTTCCTTTTAGACCCGTGAAGGTCCGGGTTAGAATATTGGCCTTCAGTAACCTTCAGTCGCTTGTCGTAAGAGGCGACTAACGGGATCAGGTGGTCAGGCTCGCTGACTTGGTTGACACAGGTCATTGGTTTCCAGTTGAGTAGATCGATGCTCATGCTGTTGATCAGTGGATTGTCTGGGCCAGACTCGATTATTTACAGACCGCCGCCATGTAGCTGGGATATTGCGGAGTTCGGCGTAAAACTAAACTCACTCACTCACTCTGATTATCAGTGGCAACTACTAAACGAAAATCCTTGGCCTGATGCAAATTTACTCTTTGTTGGAGTTACACTTCCTTTGATGCTGTGTTGAATATCTTTCTTAAGAACGTATTTTCTTTCGGATCGTAAATCTATAAATATTATTGGATTGTATATCAAATATGAAGCTTCTCATATTCAGTGACAACTACTCAGCCAACGACAACGACTGCTACCTCTACCGGCACAACTGCTGTTCCCACATCCACGTATATATCACCATCAACATTCTACACCACACTAACAACAGTAGGCCTATCTACGGCAATGACTACAACTATAGAACCAAGCCGAACTGACGACAGACCTACAACGGGGCTACCTGTACCCAAATCAGTGTTTACAAAAGGTTCGTCTTCAAGCGTCAATTGTTGATACGTTAGCTTCTAAGGACAAAGGGTAGTCTAGTGGTTAAAGCGTTGGCTCGTCGCGCCGAAGACCCGGGTTGAATCCTCACATGGGTACAATGTGTGAAGCCCATTTCTGGTGTCCCCCGCCGTGATATTGCTGGAATATTGCTAAAAGCGGCCTAAAACCAAACTCAGTCAGTCAGTCAGTTCTAAGGAGAAGAGTGAGCTTATAAATCGGCCATAAATACAACGACAAAACGCGTTCCACATTACACGAGTTTGGGGATTACGATATTTGAGGAAAGTACAGATTCTAGCACTTTGTGGGGTGAAAGTCTCTCCGTGATTCAACCCTGCATTCTCAGGCAAGTGATCGCCAGCACACAAAGTTAGCGACCTAACGAGCGCAGCTTCTACCAAAAACGGAACACACACAGTTGTTGTCTTTATCTAATATGTTTTATCATACCTCACGTAAAATGTCTATCTTTGATTGGTTCACGTGACCTTGAACAAATTACCATGTATGTCCGGTGCACGGCCGTACACTGCCCAAGCGGGGTATAAGTCTTTAAGAGGGAGAATCAATCATTTATACCAATTAAACATGCATCCACGGCAACCATTGGTTCGGATCGACAAGTCGGTACGATGTCAGTAAAAGATATGATTGGATTTCAGTTTGTTATATTTACATAATGAGAGATTTAAACATTCTGTAAGATAACTACGTTGTAACATTATGATTCGGGTATACGGGGTTTTATGCGTCCCTCGTTAGGTTTATAAAATATCCCTCATCACAATGCTACAACTTATAGTGTACCCCTTTGACAAGTGTAAATAAGCACAGCTCAGGCATTATGTATTCATACATTTCCAATACAATTCCCGATCTGGACTTGTACTTTGCGCCTTTTTTCAATGAACATTTTGACCTTCTTTTCCTTGTGTATGAACTAGAATCTGAAAATTTAACTTCTGATACATTTGGCCACTTTCTGAAAAATAGGCAGTGTGAAATGTGGAAACCTAAAATAGGTTAATATTGGTCGACGTGACGCTATACTTTTAAGATTATCACAACGGATTGAGTTTTCCAGTCACACTTATTGTATATTATAGATTACAGTTTGAATACCTAGTGTACTACAAATTCACTTACTGGAGCTTCCGTTATGCTTATTTTGAAACTGTATTAAATATCATTAAATAACATTATTTACAACATAACATATTTTCAGTGTCGACTACTCAGTCAGCAGCAACAGCAACAACAACATCTTCCAACACGACCACTACTGTTCCTATGACCACGGATAAACCACCATTACCATTCTACACCACAACAGCAGGCTCATCTACAACAACAACTACAACTAAAGAACCAAGCCGAATTGACGACAGACATACAACAGTGCGTCTTTTACTGGAACCAGAAGGTTCGTCTTCAAGTGTCATTTGTTGGTATGTCATCTTCTAAGGATAAGAACCCGTGAAATTCCGGGTTGGAATCGGTCGTCAGTAACCCATGCTTGTCGTAAGAAGCGACTAACAGGATCGGGTGGTCAGACTCGCTGACGTGTTGACACATGCCATGGTATCCTAATTGCCTAAAATGATGCCCATGATGTTGATCACTGGATTGTCTGGTCCACACTAAATTATGTACAGACCGCCGCCATATAGCTGGACTATTGCTGAATGCGGCGTTGAATAACCAACCAACCAACCAACCAACCAACCAAACAAAAATCCTGGAGTGCAAACTGTAAAATATCCCATGTTTTTCCAATTAGTCTTCCATTGGGTGCCTGGCGACGTGATTAGCCTTGGAATGTACTACTAGAATACACATGTCTTATTATAGTAAATGTCTAACAACCCATTGAATCAATAATTTGATGACTTCAAATTTTACTTATTTTCTGAAAATTTAATCTTCAGCATGTTGTTGCCAGCATCAAATAAATGCACAGTTTGGGGTCAGGGGAGTAGGGAGAGGGAGAGAAAGGGAAAGTCAGTTTTGTGATGTTTCATGGAATGTACTTGAATACCGCTTTGCTTTGCATCGAAAGGGGTCACACCATTTATGGTCTTCTTTGAAACGCCTTTATGGTAAACATTTGGACAACCCTTCCAAATTTGATGCGTCAGTGACAAAACCGATGTCCGATACAATTCTCAATAGGGCCGTGCACTATATGTTTTTCCATGTAAACAATTGACCTTCATGGCCATGCATTTGTTCATTTAATGTCTTTTCATGGTGCCATCACTATTTGATAGTTATATATAAACACAAGCTCATGATACACTCGGAATTGTACAATCAATTCTGTTTGAAGGGAGAACGTATCCGAATCTGTCAGGAATTTAGTATGCCAGTCTGAAAAACAGGTTACATATCCTCTGAGAATTCAGTATGACAGATAGATGTGGGAAGGTTCACCAATAAGATGCTTCTTTCATCCCAATTGTAGGTATATGCTAGATAGTATGCATAGCATTATTGAGAAAGTACGAGTATACGTGAGGATTTATGGCTGGCTGAGTTTGTGTGTACGCTCGGGTGAAACAAGGATGAAATAACCCATCAGTTTGTTCGAATAGTGGGACTGGCGCTGTGGCAGTTTCATTGTTTTTTCTGCTTAATCAGGGCCGTGTTTTTTCAGATGCTGTGAAGCTAACTGATACAACTAAACCTGGAATGAAAGGTGAAACTACCATTGCCCAGGACACCACCCTTGTCACAAGTCCGCTACCCAAGACAACGACCACATCTCCAAGTTCAACTACAACTACCACCGCCACCACAACTACCACCGCCACAACAACTACCACTAAAACCACTATTGCTAAATCTTCAACAGGAACACCAACAAGCTCAGCTACTGAAAATTCTGTGGAATTGGAAACGACGGATTCGTCAGTGCCTTGGTCATGCCCTCTTTCAAATTCCCAAATACAAGCGCCTTTAACATTTAGAAGAAAACGGCAAAGGCTATGTTTTAACAGACAAAAATTTCCTAGATTGAGCATACCTGAAGATAATCCAACTTGTCTCCTTGTTCCTTCTAATGACACGGGAAAGTTTGTCATCGTAGTTGTTCCTCCACGGCCTAAACAGGTCATATGTGTCCCTGTTAGTTACTGTGGTAGGATCCCAATTCTTCATCTTCCCGAACCAACTTCCCTGGTTCAATGTAGCCCATACAATCCGCAACAACAGCTGCCTTATCAGTTCCCCATACAAAGAGGTCCCCAATTTCCCTCTCAGAAAGGTAACCAGAATACGTTCCTTCCAGTAGCAACAGTTACGGTAACTGATGACATTCCGGATGGGACAATGGCCCTCCTAGATCTATTGACCAATGTAAAGTTATATGGTCACAGTGGTCATAGAAAGGTCAGTCAAATGTATGTCCGTAAAAGTATGATATTGGACAGGTCTGTAGATAACTCTTCAGTTTCTTCAACAGCTATTGACAAAGATGCAAATATGCCCAAAGAGTTGACAGATTCGAACAAATCAAACATACCTTTGAATGACATTAACCTTATTCCGGGTCTCGATACAGTATCGGTATCAAAAAACACTCTCGACGGTAACTTGACATTATCTCGACCAGTGAGAAGGAAGCTACGAGATCTTAGTAACGGCCAGACTATTCCAAAAATGAACAGCACAGTTCTTTTGACCATGCTATTAAGAACCAACACAACCCAGCGTAACTTGACATTTTCGAGGTCAGTTGCAGTTCAAACGACCACACTGGCGACTGTAACGGAGTCAAATCCACCACGCCGTGTACGTCCTCCGAGATACGGTCGTATTCGACCAATGAGAAAGAAGCCCCATCGCAATCGTTCAAAGAAAAATCCCAAAAGCAAACCAAAGAGAAAGCGGAGACCACGCCCAACTCCCGATCCACTGGCGAAGTATAAGGGCAAACATCCAATGCGATATGCACGTCATCGATATTGGAGACGAAGGAAAAATCCCAGAGCAATCCGTCACCCGTCCTCAGTTGGTCGCAAATATAGATCCAGACGCCTACGTTCCCGGAAGTCACGTGAAAGAAGGTTGAGATCTCGCAGACGTAAATATACCGTGCAGAATCGGTTTCAGGGAAGATGACTAATCCTTTAATGAATAATAGTTGAGTTTTTTATGTAATGTTTAAACACATTACTGGCCGTGAAATATACCATAAACTGAAATAAAATAATCATTTCTGAAACCAAGTGTGAAAGAAGAGAGATCTTATTTGCAAACATATACATCTGTCCCACCTACTATCTCCCGTAACGAACACCGTCTGGTTAGGACGTCATTTGAACTTCAGAGATTATAACACCAAATGCCCTATTTGCAGATTTAGCTATTTCTTTAAATGTACACCTAGGTGTTAATAAGAAGGAGTACTTGATCAGAACAAATTGTAAAATCAAAATACGACCTTTTAATAAATTACGACGGTAATGCATTCCGTTCTAGATTTTGGCTGCACAATCTTACATTCGATGTAAGGCTTGCTCATCAGATGCTACAAAGGTAGCATCAATAGCATGTATTTGGGTACACAGCATATCAATGCTTAAGTGGATTTCACAAGAGAACAGAATTCCCGTCACATGACGTGGGTCTATAAATAACCGACCAGGCAGACCATCCAGTGGTCGGCTCACGCCGTCGTGGTACGGGTTCACGTCTTTGCTGTAACTCAGCAGCACAGAGATAGTGCAGACAAACTAACGTTTCCACTCGTTATCACGATTATAACGCTGCAGTGGATTTATATCAAATTCGACACCAAATCAGAAATATCGCACCTGTTTCACAATGGTCTACAAGTACACGAATCTGGGTCTGCCCATCATAAGTCTTTGTTATTGTTAGAGAATGAAATTCCATTCCATTCTTCCTGCATGACAGGGCCAAATTCGTTGAGACTGGTCGGATTTGGTTGGCGATGTCGTACGCAATTCAGTCACCAATACGTGCCGTAGGTGTCGTCCAAGGATATTCTCTCGTTTATATCGTGCGGTGTGGTATATGATAGCAAGTCTAGGCCCGACTGGCTGCTGCAGAACAGGAACTAGGCGTGTTTATTTATTAGCGTCTCAGTTAGTGCTTTGTGAGCGAGCGATATCAACATTAGAGGCTAAATGGCTATCAAGGTAAGGTTCTGTGCACGGTTCCGCAATGATTGGTTTCCTTGCACTATATACTTCATCGCTCATCAACATAACGCTTGTTTATCTTATATACTTTGCTTGTGATCAACGACGAACCACAGTGTAAATGACCTCAGTGTGTACACATGTCTGTGACTGCTTTCTCAGACGCATATACATAACCTTGTTGAGGATTGCCATAGTGTATACATACGGAGCCGGGCGGTGGTGTTATCAGAGTGTGTTATAAGAATGTGTTATGTGTCGAAGATACGTAACCACGCTGTTGATGTTCTTACTGTACGTCGGCGGTGGGGTAGCGTAGTGGTCCAAGTGTTCGCTCGTCACGCCGAAGACCCAGGTTCGATTTCCCACAGGGGTAGAATGTGTGAAGCCCATTTCTGTTGTCCCGAGCCGTGATATTTGCTGGAATATTGCGTAAAGCGGCGTGAAACTTAACACTCTTTCACATACGGAACATGTACATTGTTACTATCAAAATCTCTACCTGACGGAACTTCCCATGCAATTGAGCTTTGCATGCGATTTCTGCGATTAGACCGTCGTTTTACAAAGCGAAACAAAATCTCCCCTATCGATAGACTTAATGTTACACCCAGTCATTACCGGTAATTAATGCACTGACACCCTTTTGAGTGTGAAATCCTTTGATGTATAATAACCTGTTAAAATATGCCGTGAAGATCCGGGTTAGAATTGATCTCCAGTAACCCATGCTTGTCGTCTGAGGCGAATAATGGGACACTGTAATTAATGTGACACTGTTTTCAATATCATCCTTAAAATTTGCTGAACAAAATGACTTTTACTTTTAGACCCGTGAAGGTCCGGGTTGTCGTCAGAGGCGACTAACGGGATCGGGTGGTCAGGCTCGCTGACTTGGTTGACACATGACATCGTATCCCAAATGCGTCGATCGATGCTCATGATGTTGATCACTGGAATGTCTGGTCACGACTCGATTATTTACAAAATAGCTTGAATGCTGAGTGGGGCGTAAAACTAAACTCACTCACTCACTAACATATGACAAAGGGGTGAGGATACACTTACCATTCCGCGAACAGATGGTATCATCACTATGTGATAGAGATTCACAAACACATGCCAGTGCACATCAGAATAGTCCAATCGATTTGCTATTTGAGGACATTACTTATGAAAATATGCCAAGGGTACTGTCTCTGCTGAATGGATTAATCCCATTCACCACTTACATTCATTCATGGGGTAGCCTAGTGGTTAAAGCGTTCGCTCGTCACGCCGTAGACCCGAGTTCGATTCCCTACATGGGTATAACGTGTGCAGACCATTTCTGGTCTCCATGATATTGTGGGAAGATTGATAAAAGCGGCGCAAAACCATACTCATCCATCTATCTTATAAGAATATTCTCCCAAAACTTTCAAAGCTAAATTTAAACGTACTAGATTTTTAAAACGTAGTATTTTTGTTCTTTTAAAGTTGGCTAAATATTTCCTACAATCGCGAGCAGCTGAAAGGATGGTGTAAATCCAACTAGGGTCCATGCAGGTAGCAAAGGTACTGTAAGTCCCCATGGACCCTAGTATGGTGATCTACCTTCAGTTGTTGGCGATGTATAGCCTGTTTTATATTGTATCGTCCTCTATAGTTAAAGTATTTTATATTCATTACTAGTTTTAAATATATAGTCTAGTTGGTTTTACTGTCCTTTGTCGACAGATATCTTATACTGATTACCTCGCTATATAGCTGTAATATTGCCCATGCGATGTAAAATTTTAACTCACTCACTTATATGAATATTCAAGATTCATATGAATTCTAGCAAATCTCATTGCTAAGAACAGATAAGGATATTGTCAATAAACTTGTTATTTCCTGAAGTGATTCTTAAAACTAGAAAGGTAACATTCCATTTAGACAATATACAATGTATATACAGTGGAAGCCCTCTAAACCGGCATTAGTTGGTACCGGCATAACATGCTGGTATAGAGAACTTTTCCCTTTTCAACTTGTAGTGGGAATTAGTGGTGGTCCGATTAATTGAAATAATCGAAGATTGGCCGCAGTGACTAAACGACCAAGCAATCGAACATGTTTTCTCGTAATCGAACACGACCAATCTTGGAACACTTGTTTGCATTAACAATATTTTTCACAAGGCTGGTTCTGTCTGTGTCATTAAATTTACATTTAGGACTGAATTTATCTTAAAGAATCCAGGAAATATGTGTTCCTAACATACTAATCATCATTTAAATATGCGAAATTTGCAAATGGACTTTAAGCAATTTGCAAACAACAAACAAATTACTACATGTTTTTTCTTTATTTTTTGTGTGTGCATTAACAAAAATAACAGGGACATTAAAATAAATGACGCTAACCAATTATTTTCGATGATTGATCGGTTGTAATGGACCAATCATCAATTATTAGATTTGAACCAATTCCCAACACTAGTGGGAATGTAATGGAAGTTACATTTATGAGATGGATACTGTTTGTCTTCCAGTCTTAGACCAATTCATGACCGATCCATCATGAACCGGAACCTGTTTCTTTGGCTGCTGTGTGCGACTGCAGCAATATGCAGGGGTAAGAAATGTCTTACGACATAGCTTGGTTGTCATGTTACCATTTGTCTTTAAGAAGGGCAACTTGAGAGTATAACCAGTCTCTGTTATCCGTATACCAAGCAAAGGGGCCAAACATGAGATATTCCATCAGTATGATCCGTTTGGCTCAAAAGCGGACCGATGAATTGCAATCTAACTCGAACACTAATAGACATATAATACCAACTCGACCAACTCTGTGAGTTCTTTGCAGAATTTATTTCCTTAAAATAAAAAAAGTTGTTTAACAAACTATTATTAAAATATTTAGACAGTTCACTATTTGTTACAAGGGAGTAGTGCAAAGAGGGGAACAGCCAGGTGTGCGTGAAAGGATGGAGACAGCACAGCACAAGTAAAAGAATCAGTAACTTTGTCGGCACTTGCGCCCATGCATCGCGTTCACCTGGCTGTTCCTCTCTGTGTACTCCTCCCTCGTAACAATAGTGAACTGTGTCCAAATTTTAATGATAGTTTGTTAAACAACTTTTATATTTTCAGGACATAAAATCTGCCAAAAACTCACAGAGTTGGTCTGATGTTTCGGTTATGATCAGCGTTTCATTGAGAATTATATGTTTTGTAGTTTTCGAGTAAGATTGCAATTCATCGGTCTGCTTTTGAGCCAAACGGACCATAGCAGCCGCCACAATTAACGTTACTGAATAACTGTAACCATGTGAAGTTTGTCACTTAGGTTTTACCGTCGGTTTATGACACGGGTACACTTTATTTTACCTAAGATTCTGATTTCATTTGAGTAATGTATAATGTTAGGATTTAATGAACCAAAGTAGTACGTGTCTAGATCGCACGTCCGCACTAGCGCATGTGAAAATATCCATGAACGACAATTTCCTGGAATGTAAATTGCCGAATGTGCGATCGGGCGTAAAATAAATATGGAGGATACATTGAATGACCCATAACCAAAGTCTTATGAATTTTTATTGTCTGAATAGATTCGATACAAAAGAGGTGAAATATAGTCTGCTACTATCTTTTGTGGTAGAATTGGAATGTTGGAAACTTTTCCTTGTCGCCAACACTACTACTTCGCTGTTTCAATTCTCTCGTGGATGCAGATGATGTCTACCCCCTTTCTCCACGGGTTCTGCAGAAGAAGCCCATCAATTCTTTTCCAAGGATAATTTATATGACTTCGAGAAAAATCTTCCGCCCTATTGCTTGTCTGAATACGCAAGGAAGCGGTGGGGTAGCCGAGTGGTTAAAGCGTTCGCTCGTCATGCCGTAGACCCGGGTTTGATTCCCCAAATGGGTACAATGTGTAAAACCCATAACTGGTGTCCCCGCCGTGATATTGCTGGAATATTGCTACAGGCGGTGTAAAACCATACTCGCAATCGCAATTGCACTGAATACACAACAAAATACTGAATACACAACAAAATACTGAATACACAATCCCAATTCACAAAACCAAAAGCATCACCCCACCCCTGAATCATATTATTTATTCCACAGTCCATTCGCCAGTACATGTTCGAAACATAGTCAAATTAGAATTGCGTAACAAATTATAATACTTAAAAATTAAATTAATGTATGTTCTTTAATATGCGTTTTAGTGGCACTTACCTTTATATTCCATCAGGTAAGCAAGTTTCCACCTTTTCCGAGATGCCTGATTCAGCCGGTAGTCACGATGACTACAGTGGTTACAGAACTGCTGCGAATCCTGACAACTGTAAGGAGTTCTGCCGAGCATACGATTGGTGCGTTGCAGCAGAGTTCGACTTCAACACCTACGGTTGTTTTCTGTACAACGGAGTCACACAGATCTCGCGCAAGAAAGGAAGCGTATTCATGAAACAGCGATACACTGAAGGTAAACGGTAATCCTTGGCCTGATGCAAATTTACTCTTTGTTGGAGTTATACTTACTTTGATGCTGTGTTGAATATCTTCTAAAGAACGTAATTTCTTTAGGATCGTAAATCTATAATCGTGTAGCACATATAAAGCTTCTGATACTTTTTGCTGGAGTTTTGCTTACTTTGATGTTGTGTTGAATATCTTTCTTAAGAACGCAATTTCTTTGAGACCACATTTAGAATGCATAGTAAATATACAGCTTCTGATTTACAGTGACAACTACTCAGCCAACGACAACGACAGCTACCTTTTCCAGCACAACTGCTATCCCCATGACCACGGATAAATCACCATCAACATTCTACACTACACTGACAACAGCAGACGCACCTACAGCAACGACTACAACTAAAGGACCAAGCCGAACTGACGAAAGACATACAACAGGGCTACTATTACCGAAATCAACGTTCATTGAAGGTTCGTCTGCATGTGCAATTTGTTGATATGTAACGGGAGGTGAGGAGAAATTGGGTTTAACGTCATGCTTGAGAAAATTTCGCTCATTTGACGGCGTGCATGTGTGTGCATGTGTATGTGCATGTGCATGTGCGGCTGCTTGTACTAGCACAGACTGAAGCTGGTTTTATAGTGCTAGCCCACTGAGATACCATGCCGCAGTGAAACATGAATACCCCACTCAGACACATTGTACTGACTCCGAGCCGACCAGTCCGTGTTGTACCCATTAATGCCGAGCGCCAGGCAGGGACCAACAAGTACCATATTTTAACGACTTTTGGTATGACGCGATCGGGGATCGAACCCGCGACCTTCCGCTCTCCTGGCGGACGCTCTAACCACAACACCAAGGAGCCGGTCTTGTTGATATGTAAGCTTTTAAGGAGAAGAGTAAGTTTATATAATCGTACATCGACAAAACCTTGTCAATATTAACTAAACCCTGATGGAAGGAGAGTAGATTGTACAGATCCGACTTCATCGTGTGTATGAGGAACGAACAACGATGACTGCAGGTCTTCTCGAAAAGTCAAACATATCCTGCTCCATCAGTGGCACTTGTTACAAAGACATGGATATTAAGGTGAGTTGTTCTAATGAAAAAGTAATATTATAGAACAGGCTCAAAACGGGAACTGCATCAGATATCCTTTTGTCATTGATGCTCAATTTGTGTAATTTTCTAAAAGTCTCCCATAACAGGTTTTCGTTGCAGTACTGAGCTGATTTTATACAGATAATATTTTGCTTACTGCCAAACTATAGGTAGGAACTCTTACAATGCTCATTGTGCCCCTGCCTCAGTTACAAGGGTCTAAAGATCCGTTTGCTCGTTCAAATAGTGGGACTGGTGTCGTGACAGTATAAGTCACGGTACCCATTGTACTTTCCCGCACAGATACAAATGTAAAGCCAAATGTGTCATTGGGTGTAATATTGCTTTGGAATGAGGATGCATTTAATGGCCCATAACCAAAATCTTATCAACTCTTACTGTCTGAATAGATTCGATACAAAATAGGTGACATGTAGTCTACTGATACCCTTTGTGGTAATTTGGAAACTATCCCTTGTCTCCAAGCACTGCTGCCTCACTGTTTCAATTTTCTCGTGGATGCAGGGGACGTTCCCCTGGGTTCTACAGAAATATCAATGATTTTCCAAAGAAAGGTAATTTGACTGATAGAAAAACGCTTCCGCCCTATTACTTGTCTGAATACACAACAAAAATATTTACTGGGCGTCTTACAGATCTTGTGTTATCCCACTGCACTTCTAATGATATATAGTCCTAAAAAAAGTAGGAGAACTCCATTTTTCATTAACGATTGAATAAAATGGGAGATATATCGGAGTCAATCAATGTTGCTATGATAATAATGAATGTTTTGAGAGTGCATCACCACTTGCACTTCCTTATGACCATAGTTATTTGCAAAGTAATCGCTCTTGGAAGATGATTGGCGTATGACGTGAAAATTGCATGTGTACGATTTTCATTTTTCATCGGAATTGATTAAAGAATTATATTATCTATGAATAAATATTAACCTATGTCTTTTTATGCTTTAACGGCACTTACTTTTATATTCATTCAGGTAAGCAAGTTTCCACCTTTTCCGAGATGCCTGATTCAGCCGGTAGTCGTGAAGATTACGATGGTTACAAAACTGTTGCGAATCCTGACAACTGTAAGGAATTCTGCCGGGCCTACGGTTGGTGCGTTGCAGCAGAGTTCGACTTCAACACCTACGGCTGTTTTCTGTACAACGGAGACACACAGATCTCGCGCAAGAAAGGAAGCGTATTCATGAAACAGCAATACACTAAAGGTAAACGGTAATCCTTGGCCTGATGCAAATTTACTCTTTGTTGGAGTTATACTTACTTTGATGCTGTGTTGAATATCCTTCTAAAGAACGTAATTTCTTTAGGATCGTAAATCTATAATCGTGTAGCACATATAAAGCTTCTGATATTCAGTGACAACTACTCAGCCAGCGACAACGACAGCTACCTCTTCCAGCACAACTGCTGTTCCCATGACCACGGATAAATCACCATCAACATTCTACACGACAATGGCAGACCCATCTACAGCAACGACTACAACGAAAGGACCAAGCCGAACTGACGACAGACATACAATAGGGCTACTTTTACCGAAATCAGCGTTCATAGAAGGTTCGTCTGCATGTGCAATATGTTGATATGTAAGCTTTTGAGGACAAGAGTGAGTTTATAATGTTTTGTGAATACAGTCTCTTCAATATTAAAATACCCTGTGTCGATTGTACAGCTCCGACTACAGCATAAGCATGGGAAGCAAATAGTAATGACAGTAGGTGTTCTCGAAAATCTTTCAATCACTCGACTGATATTGGGAGATTATATTTGCTCCTATAAACACATCCTGTCTGACAATCTGGGTAATGCAGAAGGATGATTGAGGGACTAGGTGTCTACACTTCTCCCTAGGTGAGTTCCAAGGAGGGCTTCCCGGCAGAAGTCACAATCAAGGGTCCTGAACTGATGATGATGATGATGATGATGAACCTTACCAGCCTGACTGTAACTACAAAGCATAACAATGAGAATGGAGGAGATAAGGAGAAAGCTGAGCAGTATACAATCTGAAATTAAATAATGTGAAACCAAAAAATCCATCAGAATTAGAGATGTATCATTAAGACCATAATATACGCTAATGTGGTTTTCAAAGTGAGCCTGGCATTTCTCAAAACTAAGTACAGTTCCGACCGACAGAACCAAGAGTTTGAGTAATAACCTGAACTATCGCCAGTAGATGCTCGAGTGTCAACAAGCTCTACACGCTGGAGTAACAAATTATAATATAACAAATAGTTAATTTTAACGAATGATGCAATAAGTGACTTTATTAGATATAATCTTCAAGTGTGATAGTATCGTATATTTCCCATTCAAGAAAGGTACAGTTAATGATAACCCCATGGTCTAACGTTCAATCGTTTTTAACAAAGCTCCCATTCAGTTCTTTGTCAGGCCTTGAACTATTTCCTTTGTACACATCGTAAATAGTAAACGTAAATCGGTCTCAACTATTTGCCCACACAGATGTCATTAGGCGTAAAAGACGACATTGCTATACAGATAAATGTTTACAACAGGGTTGTATTTCTCCATGACCCGTGCAGATCCGTGTTCGAACTGATTATCAGTGACCCATGCTTGTCGTAAGAGGCGCCTAATGGGATCGGGTGGTCCGGCTTGCTGACTTGGTTGACACATGTCATCGGTTCCCAGCTGCGTAGATCGATGCTCATGCTGTTGATCTGGTCCAGACTCGATTATTTACAGACCGCCGCCATATAGCTGGAATATTGCTGAGTGCGGCGTAAAACTAAACTCACTCACTATTTGTACATGGCAACCACTTCATAATGACATGTATCTATTTTATTTTTTTATAAAATGACATAATGCAATTTTCAGATACTCCTCCGCCAACGTCTGAAGAAACTAAATCCACTACTCCGTCCTCCAGCGTTGATTTTACTACACCTCAACCTACTTTGAGTTTGGGCTTGTTACCAGTAGATCCTGTTGTAATTAACTTGTATACTGGACAGTCTTCATCTATTCGATTAAACTTGGTTGATTCCAGTGAGGTACAAACTGATGTTGACCAATTAGTTCGTATGGAAGCTCCTCTTCGTCGGAGGGCAAGAAAACATCAAAATGGGAGATATATCGGAGTCAATCAATGTTGCTATGATAATAATGAATGTTTTGAGAGTGCATCACCACTTGCACTTCCTTATGACCATAGTTATTTGCAAAGTAATCGCTCTTGGAAGATGATTGGCGTATGACGTGAAAATTGCATGTGTACGATTTTTCATTTTTCATCGGAATTGATTAAAGAATTATATTATCTATGAATAAATATTAACCTATGTCTTTTTTATGCTTTTAACGGCACTTACTTTTATATTCATTCAGGTAAGCAAGTTTCCACCTTTTCCGAGATGCCTGATTCAGCCGGTAGTCGTGAAGATTACGATGGTTACAAAACTGTTGCGAATCCTGACAACTGTAAGGAATTCTGCCGGGCCTACGGTTGGTGCGTTGCAGCAGAGTTCGACTTCAACACCTACGGCTGTTTTTCTGTACAACGGAGACACACAGATCTCGGCGCAAGAAAGGAAGCGTATTCATGAAACAGCAATACACTAAAGGTAAACGGTAATCCTTGGCCTGATGCAAATTTACTCTTTGTTGGAGTTATACTTACTTTGATGCTGTGTTGAATATCCTTCTAAAGACAGCGTAATTTCTTTAGGATCGTAAATCTATCATCGTGTAGCACATATAAAGCTTCTGATATTCAGTGACAACTACTCAGCCAGCGACAACGACAGCTACCTCTTCCAGCACAACTGCTGTTCCCATGACCACGGATAAATCACCATCAACATTCTACACGACAATGGCAGACCCATCTACAGCAACGACTACAACGAAAGGACCAAGCCGAACTGACGACAGACATACAATAGGGCTACTTTTACCGAAATCAGCGTTCATAGAAGGTTCGTCTGCATGTGCAATATGTTGATATGTAAGCTTTTGAGGACAAGAGTGAGTTTATAATGTTTTGTGAATACAGTCTCTTCAATATTAAAAATACCCTGTGTCGATTGTTTTAGCTCCGACTACAGCATAAGCATGGGAAGCAAATAGTAATGACAGTAGGTGTTCTCGAAAATCTTTCAATCAGTCGACTGATATTGGGAGATTATATTTGCTCCTATAAACACATCCTGTCTGACAATCTGGGTAATGCAGAAGGATGATTGAGGGACTAGGTGTCTACACTTCTCCCTAGGTGAGTTCCAGGGAGGGCTTCCCGGCAGAAGTCACAATCAAGGGTCCTGAACTGATGATGATGATGATGATGATGAACCTTACCAGCCTGACTGTAACTACAAAGCATAACAATGAGAATGGAGGAGATAAGGAGAAAGCTGAGCAGTATACAATCTGAAATTAAATAATGTGAAACCAAAAAATCCATCAGAATTAGAGATGTATCATTAAGACCATAATATACGCTAATGTGGTTTTCAAAGTGAGCCTGGCATTTCTCAAAACTAAGTACAGTTCCGACCGACAGAACCAAGAGTTTGAGTAATAACCTGAACTATCGCCAGTAGATGCTCGAGTGTCAACAAGCTCTACACGCTGGAGTAACAAATTATAATATAACAAATAGTTAATTTTAACGAATGATGCAATAAGTGACTTTATTAGATATAATCTTCAAGTGTGATAGTATCGTATATTTCCCATTCAAGAAAGGTACAGTTAATGATAACCCCATGGTCTAACGTTCAATCGTTTTTAACAAAGCTCCCATTCAGTTCTTTGTCAGGCCTTGAACTATTTCCTTTGTACACATCGTAAATAGTAAACGTAAATCGGTCTCAACTATTTGCCCACACAGATGTCATTAGGCGTAAAAGACGACATTGCTATACAGATAAATGTTTACAACAGGGTTGTATTTCTCCATGACCCGTGCAGATCCGTGTTCGAACTGATTATCAGTGACCCATGCTTGTCGTAAGAGGCGCCTAATGGGATCGAATTGGTCCGGCTTGCTGACTTGGTTGACACATGTCATCGGTTCCCAGCTGCGTAGATCGATGCTCATGCTGTTGATCTGGTCCAGACTCGATTATTTACAGACCGCCGCCATATAGCTGGAATATTGCTGAGTGCGGCGTAAAACTAAACTCACTCACTATTTGTACATGGCAACCACTTCATAATGACATGTATCTATTTTATTTTTTTATAAAATGACATAATGCAATTTTCAGATACTCCTCCGCCAACGTCTGAAGAAACTAAATCCACTACTCCGTCCTCCAGCGTTGATTTTACTACACCTCAACCTACTTTGAGTTTGGGCTTGTTACCAGTAGATCCTGTTGTAATTAACTTGTATACTGGACAGTCTTCATCTATTCGATTAAACTTGGTTGATTCCAGTGAGGTACAAACTGATGTTGACCAATTAGTTCGTATGGAAGCTCCTCTTCGTCGGAGGGCAAGAAAACATCAGCTATGCTTTAACATCAATAAATTCATAAATGTAATATTACCAGGAAAAGCATTTCTTGTGCTAACGTGTGACAAGGGCAAGGCGTGGTTTCTGCCTGTTCTTCAAAACACCCATGTTGTATGTTTCCATGTACGTTACGGTGGAACCAATGGCAACGACCCCGTTCTCCATGTAGGGAAACACCAGTGTGAAGTTCCTAAAACAAATTACGATCAGTAGCCGGTTCCACCGAGCGCTGAGGAAGGAAACAGCAGCCCAAGGTGTGAGTGATGTGTCATCATATTTGCATTCATAGCCAGCGAGATGTGAAGCATATGGATGCTTTAAGTCCGGCAGACCTAGTCCCTGCTGCTGAAACTGCTGTCAAGGTTCTGAAAGATCTGCTGTTCTCGAACATAGCAAAATCTTTAATTGAACTAAAGGGAACTTTGTCGAGAACAGACCCTTTCAACACGGAACAGCGAGCAGGAAGAACAATCGTTACTCTTTACCCCAAATACAGATAACCAGGAAGAGACATGTCAAGCCGAAAGTACAAGATCGATGAAGTTGAAAGTATAAGGACGACGGTTCTATGCTAAGGAATCGTTGATATCGATGTCGACGTCAGTCTTAAGTCGACCAGAGCCCAAATGCACAGCTGCAGGTACACGCCAAAGAATGTGGAGGTCTCGCAGCCAAATGCGATTATAATACCGAATACGTATAAACCCAGCTGAATATTTCTGAGGGAGGTTTTATTGTATTTACTCGTCTTTAGTCGATATGTAAATATTAAAATACGGTTGATAATGAAATTGGTTCATTGACATGACTCAAATTAATTGACTAAACTTATTAATGCTTTATGTACTAGTCATGTAATCCCAGATAGGATAACATATGCTACAATACACTTCCTGCCACCTACAACAAGAAGTCACCTGCAGCCCAAAGACGCTGGGATTATCCAGTCATTCAAGGCTCATTACAGGAGACATCAGCTCAATCACCTTGTTGATTGCATAGAACCGCTAACTGTCCTACCTGGTTATAATGCCACCCTGGATATAATATTTTCTCCTGGACAAACGGTGGCATTATAACCAGGGTATACTGTAAATATATCCTATATGTAACTGTAGGTGCCCATATATGAGTGTTTCGTATTTAGCGAGAGCGTAGTTAACGTTTGTAGAACGAACTTGTCAAATGTATCCTATATGTAACTGTAGGTGCCCATATATGAGTGTTTCGTATTTAGCGAGAGCGTAGTTAACGTTTGTAGAACGAACTTGTCAAATGTATCCTATATGTAACTGTAGGTGCCCATATATGAGTGTTTCGTATTTAGCGAGAGCGTAGTTAACGTTTGTAGAACGAACTTGTCAAATGTATCCTATATGTAACTGTAGGTGCCCATATATGAGTGTTTCGTATTTAGCGAGAGCGTAGTTAACGTTTGTAGAACGAACTTGTCAAATGTATCCTATATGTAACTGTAGGTGCCCATATATGAGTGTTTCGTATTTAGCGAGAGCGTAGTTAACGTTTGTAGAACGAACTTGTCAGAGTTTGTGTAACTCTGTTCAGAGGCATGGATTATAAACTCTGTCAAAAAAGAAACGCAACCCCTGTATTTTAGAGATTTTGATCTGAAGTTTTAGGACGACACGGCATTTTTATTATTTAAGACAGAAGTCTGAAATTTGGCAGAATAATAACCCAGATGGGCATGTTTAAAATTGTCATTTCAAAAGTCATCTCACAGACACCAGTTTGTCACCAGGGGGGCGTCTTTCTCAGTATCTCGTATGAGCACCACGCGCTGCAATCACTGCACGGCATCTCCTTGGACAAGAACGGATAAGACGCCGGATTCTTTCCTGGGGAATGGCTCTCCACTCCTCCTGCAGTGCAACGGCGAGCTGTTGCAGCGTCTGTGGCGGCGGCTGACGTTGACGTACGCGTCGATCCAGAGTATCCACAGGTGTTCAATAGGGTTGAGGTCTGGTGATTTAGAGGGTCATGGCAAGACATTGACGTTGGAATTCTGCAGAAAAGTTCATTGTTGCACGTGCAGTATGAGGCCGGGCGTTGTCCCGTTGAAAATCTGTGTCTGTTGGTCAATAATCGGGAGAAGGTGAAGCTCTAACACGTGGTTGATGTAACGTTGGGCTGTCAGGTTCCTGGAACGATCACCAAGTCTGATTTCTGGTTGTATGAGATGGTTCCCCAAACCATGACGCTTTCTCCGCCAAATCTGTCCACCTGTCGGACGCAGATGGGCGCAAAACGTTTATGACGTCTCCTATACAGACCTTTGTCTTCCGTCGTGACGTTGCAAAAGAAAACGTGATTCATCAGAGAAAACCAGATTCGCCTCCAGTTTTGTAAAGTCCGTATCCTTACGTTGTTGCACCACCTGAGTCGTCGGCGTCGATAGTAGGGGCGTAGTACAGGTCCAACAACTGGTCTACAGGCACGTAAACCCGCTTCTTTCAGACGGTTCCTAATCGTTTGAGCTGACACTCTCCTCAAACCTGGTATTTATTGTGGCAGTCACGGTTGGTAGGGAATGCCGATTACGCAGGTGATGGACCCGGATGTACCGATCTTGAAGGGGGTCGTGATTAGATGTTCTCTTAAATTCTGAATGTATACACGTTTCCACAACAACTTTTGTTTTTGTTGTTTATACCGACATGAAGGGTTCACTTATCTATAACCTACCAGGTAAGAAGCCGAGTTGTATAATGTTTGTACATACACTCATAAGCAAACGTAATATAATCTTTGGTAATCCTTTGAATGAGTTTTAGGGTTGGAACCAGAGAAAGAGTGTGTTATAGGAATGTGTTATAGGAATGGGTTATGTGTCGAAGATACGCAACCACGCAGTTGATGTTCTAACTGTACGTCGGCGGTGGGGTAGCGTAGTGGTTCAAGTGTTCGCTCGTCACGCCGAAGACCCAGGTTCGATTCCCCACATGGGTAGAATGTGTGAAGCTAATGTCTGGTGTCCCGAGTCGTGATATTGCCAGAATATTGCTAAAGGCGGCGTAAAATATAACTCACTCACTCTAACTGTACGTTCGATGTTTCGGGGCAAATGACAGATAGAGAGCTATAGGTACGGTTTTGTCTCCTGCCTCGCAGCCTGCCGTTGCTCGTCGATCCAACATTCGTAGAAACACCATTAGGCACTTATGTCCACGTTTACAGCGAAACAATTAAGTTATAAACCGCCCCCATCCCCCGGTAGTGGCCGCCCACCGGTAACGTGACCACGCCACGACCAATGAATTCGAACAGGTTCCAGCCACCATCCTTATAGTGAGTGAGTGCGTTTATATTTACTCCACACTCGGCACTATTCCAGCTTTTATGTAAATCATTGAGTCTGGACCAGACAATCCAGTGATCAACAGCATGAGCATCGATCTACGCAATTTGGATAAGATGACATGTGTCAACCAAGTAAACGAGCCTGACCACCCGATCCCGTTTGAAGCCTCGTACAACAAGCATGGGTTACTGAAAATCAAATCTAACCCGGATCTTCACGGGTAAGCAATCCTTATAGCCCGTGACATACCTAACATCAGAAGTGTATCTGCGAGATCAGTCCGACGGCCAGTTCTAACGTTCGAGCATCGACGCCGACGTCTCCAGTGGAGCAGACAACATCCAATGGGGAGCACGTGAGTCAGGTGAGTGGAGAAGAGTTCTCGACACCGGTGAGTAAGATGTGCTTGTTCACCGACCTGGCGACAGGAAACGTGTCAACAGACGCGCTGGTGAACGTTACATCAAGTCAAGTGTTCTGGGAGGGGGTCGTTTTGGAGGTGATGGCGTTGTATCCTGGGGTGGGATAACAGCTGCAGCAAGGACGCCAATGATTATGATTGAGGGGAAGATAAATGCTGCCAGGTAGCCAGACGAGATTTTGTAAATGACCTCTTTACCGTTTATGCAACAGAACGACCCTATAGTGAAGTTTCAACACGATAACGCCAGACCATAAGTTGCTCGAGTGAGTTTTACAGCAGTATCTTAATCAGAACAATGTCAATATGCTATCTTGGCTCGCAAGTTCACCTGGTTTGTCACCCATTGAGTGAGTGAGTGAATTTACGCCGATTTTAGCAATATTCAAGCAATATCATGGCGGGGGACACCAGAAATAGGCTTCACACATCGTACCAAGGTGGAGAACCGAACCCCAGTCTTCGGCGTGACGAGCGAACGCTTTAACCACTTGGCTACTCCACCGCATTCGAACATCCATTTTCTGATAATGACACCAGAAGAGAATGAATGAGTTTAACGCCCCTTTTAACAGTATTTCTCGGTTACGGAAACATCAACAAACGTTATCCCGGGAAGTCTAGGATTCATCCAACGATCATTGGTTGCCATGTACAAGGGACGCAACTCTGCTCAGTGAATTACGGCACCTTAGGCACTTGCCAGGATGATCCATATCTCTTGCTGAAGTCAGTTTAGCCGTTAAAAGCTGTGGTCTCACTGTATGTACTAGCCTGTCTCACAGTCCCTGAATCGCATTATTTTCCCATCCGCCCAGCCCTTTCTGCAATGCAAAGTCCTAAACGAAGCAAGTCTAGATTTCCCCAGGTTTCAGCTTCTGAATCGTCAATTCCAATGGGGCTCCTTGTCAATTTAATCTACCTTCTTTGTTTCTATTTAAATTATATATATTCAGAGACTAAGCGTCAGTCTAGGTGTGCACATGCGTCACTGCTGTGGTGCCTTGGTGACGCGGGCGCTGTATCCTGACTACAGCGGTGACCCAGGAGCAGATCAACATCCGACCTTGTGGTCCTCTCTTCAACAAACGTTACACAGGCAGGAAACACTTCTTCCGCTGCGAGAACTGTGCTCGCTTGGTCTGCTGGTGTTGGGGTTCTAATGAAGCGGGGCACAGTCTGGCGGTTACAGACGAAGAAGCTTTCACGGCTCCATTAACGTGTTGTTAAATCAGGGCCCCGCTTCACAAAGCGACCGTAGCACTACGGCAGTCGCAAGTCGATGTTACAGTATAGGAGGTTCCGACAGTCGACGTGCTACGACATTCGTAAGCCTATGATAAACTATAGAGTTACGACAGGTCGTAATATTACGAACACTTTGTGGATTGGGACCAGGGACTCATAGCAATTTGTATGTTTGACAATAAGGCTTTCAGAGCGGTATGATATAAGTTGTTCACTGGTCCCTCGGGGCCCATGGGCTGATGTACCCTCGATGTTTGTTTATGTTCCCCTGAGCCCGAAGGGTTGGTGTACCCTCGATGTTTGTTTATGTTCCCTGAGCCCGAAGGGCGAGGGGAACATAAAGAAACATCGAGGGTACATCAACCCATTGGCCCCGAGGGACCAGTGAACAACGTATTTATCTTACCGAGCACCTCAATGGTAAGTTTGAACTGTTTGAAGCACGGGTATCGGATCATAGTATGGAGTACCAGACGACAAAAAATTATTTTTTTAGAGTTAAACCCCTTCCATCGATTTGCATTCGCAAAACATCGGTAATTTCCGTACATCATACGTGATTCAATGTTATTCGAGATAAAGAATTACTACTTCGAAGCACAGGCCCTCGTATCTTTGCGAGGACTAAAGATGTTAACATATCATATAACATTTGAGATGACCCCCCGACAGGAAATGCTGCACAGTACAATACATCATGACAAGGCCGGACACTTCCGTGTACCCAACCCGACTGCTTTGTCGATCGCTACGCTACCATCGCATGCAATCGATTAAAATTTAATGTAAACATAATCACGGATAATTGGCCTATCGACCACCACTCATGACACCTACTTCTTCATTGTTATTTCTGCAAGTCGATTGAAACCCGATGTTGACCCTCAACTAAACGATCTTGACACAAATGGATGACGATAAGTCCGTACAAAATGGGTGTGTACATCATAGACGTTTGTCCATTTTACAATACTCGTGACAATTTGCTATTTGTTGACAAACAAAGACTTAATATGATTATGGTGAATTGGTGGTTCAAACCACCATCAGCGGATCCTTAAAAACAACGGGGCGCAACACTGATAGCGATTTGATCACTGAACATGCTACACATACGTACTAGTACCAGGATCAGTTTTCATCATTGATACAATGCATGATGGATGCAAGTATATGTACATCTCAGAATAGTTTCTTAATTGAATATGATTCAAAAGGGTATTAAACTACCGTTATTTTCATACACAAAATATACACACAATGTCACCGCTGGCGAATAACCTGTCTCGCGGATTATCTGCCGTAGAAATTTCGAAATGGCCTGTAAAAGAGCGGTGAAATTTTATCACGTATGAATCGGTTAATATCAGTAATGACACCAGGTGTCCATAAAAAGACTAATCGTGTATCCGCCACTTACACATTTGCATGACGAAGCAAGTATTTGTGCCTGAAGTATTACTGCACCACCACCACCCCCACCACACCACCCCCCCAACCCCACCCCACCACCCACCACACACACACCCACGTGTCAACCAACTCAGCAAGCCTGACCACCCGATCCCGTTAGTCGCCTCTTACGACTAGCATGGGTTACTGAAGACCAGTTCTAACCCGGATCTTCCCGGTCCATGTATTTGTGTATCGAACTTTGTCATGTTATCAGCCTCTGCCTTGCGTAGTCTAGACTGGATTATTACAGGTGGAAGTGATATCGCTTGAAATAATGTGGATCTTGGCGTCAAACAACAAACAAACACTTTATGTGTATATCATACACCAAGACTCTCGTAAAGATCCTCCTTAGAGTTGATCCTCAGCCAAACATACTTCTTAGAGGCGGCTGCTGGAATCGTTGACTTGGTTAATGCATGTCACTGTAACCAAAATACGCTGATCAATGCTCATGTTGTCAATCACTGGATTGTTTGGTCCATTTTGTCGGAAGATTTCTGCCTGTGGTGTTTAACCAAAACGAAAACAAATTAATTAACGACATTAACAATAAACAATTAACGGTGACGCGTTATTTCCAAAGGTTCCCCACGCTTACTGTTTGATAAGTTTATATAACCACATGCTTCTCAAATTTCAATTTCTGTCTACAAAATGTCTGACAGAAGATGATACATAAAATACATAAACAGAATTCAAAATATGTAATATCTAATTAGATTCACTACAAAATCTGGCTCCACGATGCCACTGTACCGAAGAGCCACGAAATAGATCGGTCTGTCTATACCTGCCTGTACATCTGATGGAGAACCGTTACACGCTGTGCTTTATCCGCATCCTACAGTCAGTATCAACGTACTTCCGTTTCTTTTAGAGTATATATAGATGCAACCGGAGAAAACCCATCCTTTATGTACCGGGAAAAAATGTGTACGTCCAAAAAGCTGTGAAACTGTTTAACGAGAAAATGAGGTGAAAGTGTTGATAGTTATGGTTCCCCTCGACTGAGGAACGGGATATAGAGACTTGATACGTTGTTGTCTGGCAGCAGATGTCAAACGTGAGATTCATACACTGGTCTGAACACCATTTCAGTTATGCGACGGCGCGTAAAGTTGATGTAGGACGTTACTACCGCCGAGCACAGGTATGGGAAGACAAACCAAGAGTCATAATCATGTTGAATCTATGATTCCGACCATCGATTGACTGATCCGGACGCTACCAAGGGAGGCAACTCTGTACTCTAGCTTGGATCTCTGTGGCCCCTGTTGTCCAGAACGTCAAGCCGATTCTACCTTCTCCTGCGAGGCTAATACCAGTAAGTAACTGTTTAAAGAGTATTAGTTACTTCTGTTCAAAATAATTTGAAACGTTAGTTGGGTAGCCTAGAGGTGAAGCCGTTGCACGTCACGCTGATGGTTCGGGTTCGGCTCCCCACATGGATACACTGTGTGAAGCCTGGTTATGGTTTCCTCATCCCTGATAGTGCTGGAGTGTTGCTAAAAGCGGCGTAAAACACTACTCACTCATTCAAATAGTCAGCGAACGCCCGGACATGACAAGTCAAGAGTGTATCAGCATACACGTCTTCATCCTTATAAATACTTCTTGTTCAAAATGGACCACAACACCTACGACCCAATTACTAGGACGTCCTTAATGTCTGTTAGGTACAGAATGATGCTTATACACATAGGAGTAAGTCTAGCCCTAACCACATCCATAGCGACTCACATTGCAGGAACTCAGCTAGTAGTGGGTTTCACTTTCGTAAAGGAAATACACACAGTTTCACAGCTAGTTGTTGTTGGAGGACATTAAGACCACGAACTACGTGTTATCAAGGTAAGAAAGCCAATTCGACTTGACAATGTCTCTATTACATAACGTTCAGTGTCAAATGTATTTTTGACTCTTATATTGTCAGATATGTTTGTATTTTATATTACGTGCTGTTTCGAGGGGAACGGGAAATGGAACTTCAATGGCGTTAAAAAATACATCGATGTGCAATCATGTACAAGGTTCAGTCATATAACTTTCCAAGTTCCATAATCCCCTTTATCATAAGGCATATAACCTGGACGGACAATGCAGATACATGTTTTGTTTATATTACAAAGCGTAACTTTGTAAACCAAAGTTTAACTTTGCTATGTAATTGATAGGCCTCTGTTTAGACAGCTGTCATTATTTACAAACATTAACATTCAGAACGTCACTTGGCCGTTGAAATGGGCCATTCGTAACCATTACCGTTAACTGTATATTCTTCTGTGTGGCTCATTGACACACGCTGACACATACATACATAGACGAAGGTAATTTTGCATTTGAGAAGAGGTTCTTAGTCAGATACAGGAGTGGTGGGGGGTTGGGAGGGTGCGTTCTTTGTACTCCTGGGTCATGTAACCTTGAATTGAAGCCAGATAGCAGCATGTTTAAAGTAGGCTAAGAATATACAAGCCGATAACGACCTGCAGGTGTATGTTATTACAACATGGATAAAATACGTTTCATTTAGAGTGAATTACCTTGATGTTACTACATCCATATGCTTGTTGTTGAACGCCGCAGTGAGCAATGCTCCAGCTATATCACTTCGGGCTACAAGAACACAATCTGAACCAGACAAACCAATGGATGATAACATGAATACCATCCCCGACGTTCGGGTACTGGTACACGCCATCAGCTAGGTTATCTACCCTGATCCCTCCAGGATAGGTTACTGGGATCTTATTCGAACCCGGAATGCCAACGATTTCTTCGAGATGTGAAGTGAACATGTTTCAGAGATGGAATGTAGTAAATGACATCCATGGAACTTTCCGCGTATAAATCGTAGATTTACTATGATAATATAATGTCAGGACATACAAAATATTTACTTTTTTTTATTTTACTTATTTCCTTTTTATTGTGGCTACAACTGAAACCAAGGAAAAACAGTTATAATATTTAATGGATGTCATAGTTGTGTTTTGCATATTTTTCTTGTAAAAAATGTTTGCAATTTCTTGTTGGAATCTTATTTCTAAGTGTGTACTTGGTTTTGAGCAGCAGTTCTTACTGAAGAAAGAGTGACGCTGGGGGGCAATTAGCAGGACCAGCCAATTGATGCGAAATTACATGGCGTTGTTTTGTTGACTGACTGACTGAGTTTGGTTTACGCCGCTTTTAGCAATATTCCAGCAATATCACGGCAGGGGACACCCGAAATTGGCTTCACACATTGTACCCATGTGGGGATTCGAACCCGGGTCTTCGGCGTGACGAGCCAACGCTTTAACCACTAGGCTACCCCACCGCCCCGTTTTGTTGACATTCATCAAGTAGTAGTTATTGATCATCGTAATGACATAAACAACGTTTGTGTTCACATGATACTAGTCATAAATTAAAGCCTTTAGGGACAATGGAAATTTCTCAAAACCTCTTTAAGCACAATCTGCTTGTACTTTTCGTACCATAAGTAGCGAATGGATAATAAATATATATTCATTTAAATCGAAAAAGAGCTCGAAATCAGTTTTGAAAACCCGTAGTGATGGACTATTTATTCGAGTCCATTAGCGGTTAACCGTAAACGTCAACATGTTGGTTGTCGTTCAATGCTGTAATCAGCAATCAGCTATATTATTGTGTACAATGACCATTTTAACCCGGATCTTTAAGGGGGACTGAAAGGGGGAATTACTAAGTTTTAAGTTTTTACATTGTCTGTTTTGACGGTTTTCATGTTATCAGTGTTGTTGAGATGAAACGTCATGTAATTGCAAAACACACATGTATATCGAACAATATGTGATCGCTTATAAGTAACGTGAGAGCATTACTGTCATTGACACACTTTTGTGTCAAAAATTCTTTCGTGCGAAAAACTTTTATTTTTAGCGATCTTTGTTTTCTTGTAATTCTTTTATCGATTGATAAGGTAGAACAAAAATATAACCAACTCGAATATTTTTAATTAACCTTGAAATCGAGTGAACACAGCGAATCTCGTGATTATATTATTTCATCTGTGAATTCTGTGACTACAGCCGTTGTCAGCAATAGCTCATCCATACAACAAAGAAACAATTTTATTTAGAACAAAATGAACAATCAAACTGGTCCCTAACCTCACCCCTACTTGCCACTCAATCCTATCTTTAGCACCAGGTAGTGCTCATGTATCACGTCCACAGAAAGGTCGAGGTTCCATTTCAAAGTGATTGTAGCGCTACGTGTATTGTACCCAGCTAACACACAACGTTTTCGCAACGATGTGGGAGGGTTGTAGATTGCTAACGTCATGACACAACGTTGTCACAACGTTAGAATTACGTCATTTTATAACGTCATGTCACAACGTAATTACAACGTTTCAAATTTACGGTGAAGAAACGTTATGCTTTGGGCTCCTCAAAACGTTAAAACAACGTTAGAGTTTTCTATAAAGCTGTTCGCTTCGATATTCTTTCTTCACTATACAGCTACAGCTTCAGTAAAACACACGACCAAAAACAACATGCAAATTGGCTAATAAACATTGAAGTGAATTTCTGCTTTGTTTTCTAATGTACTGTTCGAAACACTACTGGGAAAACTATTCGACTATTAACGTTAAATAGAACGTTAAGACGACTTGAAACACGTTAACATCAAATAACTTTAACCTTGTCTCGACGTAAAATGACGTGCCACAACGTTGTGACAATGTGAAATTGTTAGCTGGGTAACTTCCATACTTACAATAGACTTATGACAGTCGAAAGGGTTCGGTCGCTTTAGTTAACTAGGGGAACTCTTTAACCTGACACACTTAAACATTGGCTTACGCTAACGATCGCTTTGCGCAACGGACCCATTTTGAACCTCTATGAACTTGTATAAATGGGATAAATCTTGTTACAAATTTGACTTTTCATGGAAAGCATTATACAAACACTTTATATACTAACTGAAAGTAGTCATACGAACCACAGATCTTTGCGAGGAGTACCTTGTCATGATGTATTGTGCTGTGAAGCATTTCGGGGGTCATCCAAAAAAATCTTTAATTCTCGCAAAGACACGAGGACCTGTGGTAAGGACCCCATGATTCCTTAATGTGACCAAAGTTACTCTGTATTAATAGAAGAATGTACAATAACCGGTTATGTTGATTCATGACAAGAATTTATCACAAGACAACCAGAGATCAAACATCAGCATGAACACAACAAAAGCCTCCTAACAGATGAACGGATGCATATTCAAGATATGAAAATTTAATGTTTTGTTTCCAAGGTCAAAACAATCATTGTCCTAATCCGACTGACATAAGTCATGCACTTTATTGCAGTGCAAAAAACTCTAAGTTTGGTGGCTAAAAAGACAACTCACGAGAAATGTATTTTTGATGGAATTATATTTGATACATCACAGTTGTACATTTTACCTAGTAGCGGTTTCATAATGTAAGTTTAGTAACTGTACCAAATTCAGGTTTCAAGTATGTAATTTCATGTAGTTTACACCTATTATCCCAGGGCAGGCGTGCTGCAAGATGAGCAACGCTTTGTCGGTTAATTGATTATACATGGGAGCAGATAGGTCTGTCTGCGACCAACGTTCTCCGCTTATGTTTACAGTTGATGAGTTTCCATGTACGCAAAGATGCCTTTGTGTGACTTACGCTGGCTCTTTCTTCCATGGGGACAAATAGGTCGTTGGTCCACGTTTGCCGCGTTTAATTTATTTTTGTGAAAATACATTCAAAAGATATTACAACAGTTTTTCAATCTTTCGTGTAATATACCAACAATAGCACTGATTAATAACTGTGTCCTCATCTGGGGCGGTGGGGTAGCCTAATGGTTAAAGCCGTGGCTCGTCACGCCGAAGACCCGGGTTCGAATCCCCACAAGGGTACAATGTGTGAAGCCCATTTCTGGTGTCCCCCGCCGAGATGTTGCTGGAATATTGCTAAAAGCGGCGTAAAACCAAACTCAGTCAGTCAGTCAGTCAGTGTCCTCATCTCGAAGTATGCACTGGGGGCACTCATTTATTGAAACGCTTTTAAATGTTGTTTCAAAAGCTTTAAAACCCTTTAAAAGTAATGTTTCAGGCGGCATTTTTACAGCTGTGTTTGAGACTCAAACATGTGTTCAGCTGATTACTGCGACCTTAAAAATACTCTGACACATGCGGAAGCCCTAATTCAACTGCTTTGTTAATGGAAAAATCATTCGGAAACAAATTAATTAGCCTCTCCTTGACATCTTGGTTCTGACTCTGAGCTCCAGCCCCGACGGAAACCTCCTAGCACACCAGATGAGGACTGTATAGCGCTGCACGGAAATATATGAAACCAGAATTAGAAACCGTATCGGCTCTATTCAAGTGACTTTCACATGCATGATATATTTTAGAACTGCCAGTGAGTTAACTATGTTTTGATTTGTCGGTGTGAATGAGTTTAGATAGAACGCCGCATAGGAGACATCGAATTTTAAGATTTAAATAATAATAATGAACATTTATAATGCGCCTGTATCCGCGCACTTGTGCATGTTCATGGCGCTAAAAGTCTTAAATTACATTTGCATATTTGCCATGTGAAACTGACCAACCACACTTTAAATCATACAGACAAGTTGCGACGAAATATACCCATGGATAGCGTTTAGCAGTGATAATGAGGACCGTTGCCCGCGAAAAGGGTAAACAAGGCCTAGTGTCCGTCACTCTCACGATATGTGTTAAAAGTAAGTTGCTACCCAGGTCAGAGAAACAAGACATGTTTCTTTATAAAAATGATTATGTTATGAGATTTGAGAGTTACTTAGTTGTTACTTGGGATAAGGATGATGATATTACCGGCCCGTTATGCAGCTACATTTACAGGGTATGATATTGAATGTTTCACAGGAGCGCTGAGTACAAGCTCTACTAAGCTGTAAACGTATTTCTTTAAAAAAGAAATAGCATCAATGGTAATTGTTACTCTATTTGTCGCAGTATGTGGATTAGGTATCAGACAACATCAGACGCAACCATTAACATGTTATGATCTGCAAAGAACAAAATGAACAATTCTAAAGCTTCACATTCCGGTTCATCTACAATGTCATTGATGAAAAATAAAAACAAAATGCGTACAACTGGCAGCCTTGTCTCACACCTGAAGAGTATTTAAAGAAACCTAGTGGTCGCCCACTGACCTGGGTTCGACTTCACACATAGGTACAATGTGTGAAACCCATTTCGAGTGTCCCCAATATTGTTGAAATATTGTTAAAAGCGGGGTAAAACCACTCACTCACTCACTAATTTTATGATATGTCAGAACTGTCTTGCGCCGAATAACAATAACTCCCGGGAGGGTTGAGGGGATAACTATAAAAATCCCAAGTGTACACTCGAAAAAAAAATATAACGAAGACAATAAAAATGTTATAAAAGGTATTCTAGCTGAAAACATTAGCTGAAGACTCCAAAACACAAGTGTGATAGCCCTATCAGATACATCACCACTGATCAACCATTCCTTGTTTCATTTTAAGCCACCTTCCTTTGCTCGGCAGTTAACTTGCCATATACTTCGAACATAACACAGTGGGATCTAGCCCATAGCTGTTGCTCTAGCGACGCTACATCTAACACCAAAGGAATGCCTTTGGCCATGCGAATAATGACTTGGCTGATAAATTGGTTCCAAAACAGTCAACACAACATCGTACGCATCAACGGCCTATCAGTAACATGCACAGGTATTTCAGCATACAGCCTTTGATAAAAACCCTAATTCCAGACTACAAAAGTAACTCTTCACCAAGTGTGAATTTTAATCTGGCATAAATTACTTTTACTCACAAAGAAAAACAAACCTATTGGTTTGTGCGATGTCTTTTCTATTAATTACCTTTATGTGACACAAACACATTTTCAGCTGTGTTGAACACATACGTCATTCTTTAAGCATTTCGAAAATGCAATGCTCCTAACCAAACTTTTATTTGCTGACTGAAATAGATGTGATACAAAAATAGTCTGGATCAGATTTCTGTCAATAATCTATTTTACAAGGCCTTGTAAAGACTAGAGGATAACAGGCTGAAAGACACAAGTCATGTAATCATATGGTAAATATAAAAGGCAAATTCAAGCGGAAGAAAAGGCGGTGAGGTTTATGCATGAGCACATGTCTCAAGAGGTTAGCACTTAAAGGTCAAATCCTGTTTAAAACTGTGCTAGATTCTTGACTCAAGGTCCCTCTCGGAAAATGTAACTCGACGACGCCGCCCACGTAAGATGCAGATATATGTTTGATGCAAGCATGTCTACGGCCATGCAGCGAGAACGCCCATGAGAAAGCTATAAAACATTAAAGCAACATAGCATCTGAGCGGTAGGTTTCGGTTTTTGGTTTGGTTGTTGTTTAACGCCGCACTCAGCAATATTCAATACATATAAATAATCGTATCTGGACCAGAACATCCAGTAATCAACAGCATGAGCATCTATCTACGCAATTGGGATACGATGACATGTGTAAACCAAGTCAGCAAGCCTGACCACCCGATCCCGTTAGTCGCCTCTTACGACAAGCATGGGTTGCTGAAGATCAATTCTAACCCGGACCTTCACGGGTACGAGGGGAGGAACATTCATATAAAACGACTGTGTGTAGAAGGTATTCCTAAACACTGGCACAATTACAAGGGTCATATTTGTAGAACAATCATCTTCACTTTGACATGGGTGGTGTGGTAGCCTTGTGATTAAAGCGTTCGCTCATCACGCCGCAGACCCGGGTTCGATTCCCCACATGGGTACAGTGTGAAGCCCATTTCTGTTGTCCCCCGCCATGATATTGCTGGAATATTGCTATGTGTACTATGTGTTCGGAGCCCTCTTCTGGCGGCATCAGATGATTTTAAAAACCTGAACAAGCGTCATAAGTAAGAATATACCACTGAAAACTGCAAGTATACTTAAAAGCGCTGGATTGACGTTCAGATGAACAAATACATTGACGCATCTGAATCACTTGTGGGCAATACCGCCATGATTTGTCAAACATTCCAGTTCTCCATAAAGAACACTGCGTACGAGTCTACAAATGCCGATGTGAGAAGGTCTACCCTACACCTCTTTCCTGGCGGTGCGCTGGGGTAGCCTGGTGGTTAAAGCGTTTGCTCGTCTAGCAGAAGACCCGGGTTCGATCCCTACATGCATACAATGCGTGAAGGCCATTTTTTGTGTTCACGTCGTGATATTGCTGGAATATTGCTAAAAACTGCATATAATCATTCTCACTCACTGTAACCTTTCTTTGATATTAATAATCGGCATTACGCCAAGTAACTTATTTTCTGAGCAAAGAAGATCACGACTGCTAGCTATATAAACCTTCTCCTATTTCTACGCCGCAATAATTACAGAGCTTCTGTTTTCAGACCAATGCATGATCACGTGAGGCGGAACCTGTGTCTAGCACTGCTGTGTCTGGCTGCTACAATATGTTGCGGTATGTAAGTGCTTTAGACAAACATCAGTATTTGCCATTGTTACATCGAATGGATTCAAAAACAAGTGTGATTGAGCATCTGTAACAGGTTGTCACACACCATGATCATTCCAGGTCATCCATGTAGCTGTAGCACATCGTCATCCATAGCCAGTGTGCAAAATAGCCACTTGCCCGCCAGCCCGTGCCAGTTAATCGCCACTGTTACTGGCCCGACTGGCAAGTGAATTTTCATGGGGTCATTTTGATAAATATGTTCACCATATTAGCAGCATAGTGATGAAACTCGTGTCTACATTCACATTTTGGACTATTGAATTATTTTGTGGGCAGGTAACTGTCATCCTTGTAGATGTAACACACTGTCACCAATCGTAATCGTGATATGTCATCCATGTAGATGTAACACACTGTCACCAATCGTAATCGTGATATGTCATCCATGTAGATGTAACACACTGTCACCCATCGTAATCGTGATATGTCATCCATGTAGATGTAACACACTGTCACCCATCGTAATCGTGATATGTCATCCATGTAGATGTAACACACTGTCACCAATCGTAATCGTGATATGTCATCCATGTAGATGTAACACACTGTCACCAATCGTTATCGTGATATGTCATCCATGTAGATGTAACACACTGTCACCAATCGTCATCTTGATATGTCATCCATGTAGATGTAACACACTGTCACCAATCGTAATCGTGATATGTCATCCATGTAGATGTAACACACTATCACTCTTCGTAATCGTGATATGTCATCCATATAGATGTAACACACTGTCACCCATCGTAATCGTGATATGTCATCCATGTAGATGTAACACACTGTCATCCATCGTAAACGTGATATGTCATCCATGTAGATGTAACACACTGTCACCCATCGTAATCGTGATATGTCATCCATGTAGATGTAACACACTGTCACCAATCGTAATCGTGATATGTCATCCATGTAGATGTAACACACTGTCACCCATCGTAATCGTGATATGTCATCCATGTAGATGTAACACACTGTCACCAATCGTAATCGTGATACGTCATCCATGTAGATGTAACACACTGTCACCCATCGTAATCGTGATATGTCATCCATGTAGATGTAACACACTGTCACCCATCGTAATCGTGATATGTCATCCATGTAGATGTAACACCTTGTCACTCTTCGTAATCGTGATACGTCATCCATGTAGATGTAACACACTGTCACCCATCGTAATCGTGATATGTCATCCATGTAGATGTAACACACCGTCACTCATCGTAATCGTGATATGTCATCCATGTAGATGTAACACCTTGTCACTCTTCGTAATCGTGATATGTCATCTATGTAGATGTAACACAATGTCACCAATCGTAATCGTGATATGTCATCCATGTAGATGTAACACACTGTCACCAATCGTCATCTTGATATGTCATCCATGTAGATGTAACACACTGTCACCAATCGTCATCGTGATATGTCATCAATGTAGATGTAACACACTATCACTCTTCGTAATCGTGATATGTCATCCGTATAGATGTAACACACTGTCACCCATCGTAATCGTGATATGTCATCCATGTAGATGTAACACACTGTCATCCATCGTAATCGTGATATGTCATCAATGTAGATGTAACACACTGTCACCCATCGTAATCGTGATATGTCATCCATGTAGATGTAACACACTGTCACCAATCGTCATCGTGATATGTCATCCATATAGATGTAACACACTGTCACCCATCGTCATCGTGATATGTCATCCATGTAGATGTAACACCTTGTCACCAATCGTAATCGTGATATGTCATCCATGTAGATGTAACACACCGTCACTCATCGTAATCGTGATATGTCATCCATGTAGATGTAACACACTGTCACCCATCGTAATCGTGATATGTCATCCATGTAGATGTAACACACTGTCACCAATCGTCATCTTGATATGTCATCTATGTAGATGTAACACACTGTCACCAATCGTAATCGTGATATGTCATCCATGTAGATGTAACACACTGTCACTCTTCGTAATCGTGATATGTCATCCATGTAGATGTAACACACTGTCATCCATCGTAATCGTGATATGTCATCCATGTAGATGTAACACACTGTCATCCATCGTAATCGTGATATGTCATCCATGTAGATGTAACACACTGTCACCCATCGTAATCGTGATATGTCATCCATGTAGATGTAACACACTGTCACCAATCGTAATCGTGATATGTCATCCATGTAGATGTAACACATCGTCACCCATCGTAATCGTGATATGTCATCCATGTAGATGTAACACACTGTCATCCATCGTAATCGTGATATGTCATCCATGTAGATGTAACACACTGTCACCCATCGTAATCGTGATATGTCATCCATGTAGATGTAACACACTGTCACCAATCGTAATCGTGATATGTCATCCATGTAGATGTAACACACTGTCACTCATCGTAATCGTGATATGTCATCCATGTAGATGTAACACACTGTCAATCATCGTAATCGTGATATGTCATCTATGTAGATGTTTCACATTGTCACCCATCGTAATCGTGATATGTCATCCATGTAGATGTAACACACTGTCACTCATCGTAATCGTGATATGTCATCCATGTAGATGTAACACACTGTCACTCATCGTAATCGTGATATGTCATCCATGTAGATGTAACACCTTGTCACTCTTCGTAATCGTGATATGTCATCCAAGTAGATGTAACACAATGTCACCCATCGTAATCGTGATGTAACACCTTGTCACCCATCGTAATCGTGATATGTCATCCATATAGATGTAACACACTGTCACCCATCGTAATCGTGATATGTCATCCAAGTAGATGTAACACACTGTCCAAACGTGTATATTTGACATAGTGTAACTGATCGACGGACATATTTAACAATAATGATTGGAAATTGAACTGAGTGAATCCTTTCCATTCTTCATTACATTAGACTATATTCGTGCATTGTAAATGTAACGCTGATTACATACTTCCAGGTAAACAAGTCTGTACCTTCACTGGGTTGGCTGATACTGCGGGAAATAACGATGACTGGCGAGATTACAAGTTTATGGCGAATCCTGACAACTGTAAGGAGATTTGCAGCTCCGAATCGTGGTGCACTGCTGCAGAGTTTGACTTTTACAGCCGCTCTTGTTACCTGTTCAAAGGAGACACGCCCCTTTCCCACAAGAAAGACAGTGTGTTCATGAAGAAAGTGTGCACTGAAGGTGTGTTATTTAAATATTGTATACTCTGTAAATATGTAAGGGTAGCATGATTTGCTTAATATTTGGAAAGTTGTGATTGTTTCTTAATTATAGGTTTCTAGTAATTGTTGTATGAAACGAAATGTTAAGACGTTTATAGAGTGTAAGGGTAGAGTGAGGGAGTTTAGTTTTACGCCGCACTCAGCAATATTCCAGCTATATGGCGGCGGTCGGTAAATAATCGAGTCTGAACCAGACAATAAAGTGATCAACAACATGAGCATCTATCTACGCAGTTGGGATACGATGACATGTGTCAACCAAGTCAGCAAGCTTGACCACCCGATCCCGTTAGTCGCTTCTTACGACAAGCATGGATTCCTGAAGATCAATTCTAACCCGGATCTTCACAGGTTGTATAACGATAGATGTTATATCCACCAACCAACAAGGTAAAACGGGAAGTATGTAATCAGTAGTGCGCAATACCAGTATGATTTGTCAAACAATGGTTTACTCCATGAGGCATACTGCGCACGAGTCTACAAATGCCGATGTGACAAAGTCTACACGACACCGTTTGCCTGGACATTTTCAGCCAAAACATTCTGCGGCTTATAACGTTGACGCGCTCATTTCCTTATCACGTCATGTGCGGGGCAAGGTGCAAGGTGCGGTTCATGTGCGGTTCATCGCTAGTCATAGCATTTTATGGATATTGTGTTGTCCGATGCAAACAACGACGATTCGTGCACGGGGAACGCGGGCGTTGGGGTCATTAAAGACACAACGTCGATCCATACACCTTGGAAACGGAACAAGGTGCATCAGCTCGTTGTCCCGATAGTTCCAGAACCATTCCATCGCTAAATCTGGGTTCTGACTTACTCTTGTGGCACGTGCACTGAGCTAAACGTCTTAGCTATATTTTTGGTCATAGTCCGTTTTTCTTAGCGAACCGTGGATAACCAGCTTGATTGTCTAGTTCAGCTGACGTACCTATGTTTACAATTGAGAGTTTAGGTACTTTTATGATCAAGTACCGTGTTTAATGATTGTGAGTATATATACTTTGTGGGTCAGGTACCTTGTATTGTTGGAAAGTTTAGAATGAATTTCCCTGCCCATACAAAGTGACTTTGGTCTTTTGTTTATAAGACTGGTTGGCTATTGAGACGCCTATTGTAGGAATATGCCCTTTGTGTTTAACCCATGAGATGTTTCGGAATCATTAGAGTGCTGAGTTTATTAAAACTCGGGTGTTATTTGGTCGCAGCCGACTATACCGGTTGTCCATGCATCAGTGTATGAAATAAGCCAAAACCCCAGCCAGACATCAGGGCTGGTAACTTCAAACTGTTACCAGTCCAAAATTGATATAACCAGACCAAACACCAATATGGGCCTCAGGTGTATATAACGTCTCAATGTTTTACCAGACCATCGGGCTGGCTAGCTGTAAATCTAGACCGTCCGTCTGAAATCTAACCCGTCTGGGGCGGTCGGACGGGCCTTATTTCATACACTGCATGCATATTGTCAATATCATGTCAAAGAAGACTTTAACCTTCTAGCGCCTCATGCAAATGCTCGGTTTGTATACTCCTTAGGGAACATAGAGATAAATTTGAGTTTAATGTAGAGACATGAGAAATGGAGTGATGCATCACTATGATGAAAACGTCACCCATAAGGAGGTTTTCTCATAATGATATCTTACACACGTACTTCCAATGTTTCACCGAGGCATAAGACCCGTGAAGATCCGGGGTAGAATAGGTCTTCAGCAACCCATGCTTGCCACAAAAGGCGACTATGCTTGTCGTAAGAGGCGACTAACGGGATCGGGTGGTCAGGCTCGCTGACTTGGTTGACACATGTCATCGTATCCCAATTGCGCAGTACGATGCTCATGCTGTTGATCACTGGATTGCCTGGTCCAGACTCAATTATTGACAGACCGCCGTCATAAATCTGGAATATTGCTGAGTGCGGCGTAAAACTAAACTCACTCACTCACTCACCGAGGCATAATGTGTTGGTTGAATACTGAGTTCATGTTGCATCCATTTCAGTCACAACGACCTCTCCGGCAACAGAGTCAACTGCACCTGAATCCAGAACACGAATGTCGACATCCACAGAAAGCACGGTGCCAACGCAGAGAATGTCCAAGAAAGTTCGTCCATCCAGAAAAAAGAAGAAGAGACGTAAGCCCGTGTCGTTAATGGTTAAAATGTTGCATCGGCATTCAAAGGGGGATCGAATAACCCCCACAGTAGCATTCACTACTACGGCAGCACCAACTACTCCCGCACCAACTACTCCCATAGCAACATCTTCAAGCACAAAGAAATTACAAGTGTCCATCACATCAAGGCCAATTAAAAGATCTAGGAAGAGGATATACACCAAAAGATCACGGAAGGGACAAAGTTCACGAAAACCGAAAAAGTCACGAAGGGTGAAAAAGATCCGTAGGATCATAAAGTCAAGGAAACCGACCCAGCCGCCAAAACCTGTTCTGAAGAAAACGCCAGTGCCGAAGATAACTATATCGTACAACACCCGAAAACGTCCCCACTTATCAAAACTAACACAAACTCGCAAGCCAATCAATATTGCTTCGACAACAACAGCTGTTCCATTTATAGACTTGAATATAGACAGTTCATCGAAAGAAATTCGAATAAAGGCAGAGAATATAACCGAAAGAAAGCAGAAATCTACCTATCGCATGCCAGAGATAAGTATACGCTCAAAGGTATCAGTTAATCCGGTCGCTAGGGATGCAAATAAGGTGGATGCCTCTCGGGCACTTCATCGTGGAATGACATCAGCCAGACATGGTTGCTTCTACCGTTGCCCGTCAATGTTAGAGTGGTACACACGGCATGGACAGTCTGTACCATTCACGAGGAGAGCTTATTTCCAACCACTATATCGTATACGAATTCCAATCCGGCTACGGATTCCAGCTTTCCGGCAGACACATCCTGTACAACCACCTCAAATGACTGGTACAAACCCTTTTCTAAATGCGAATCAAAATCCTAGACAGGTCGCTTTCAAAAACACAACACAACATCAAATACAGAAACCAGTCACAAAACCTGGTACGAACCCTGGTCACAATCCTGCGAAGAACCCTGGTCACTATCCTGCGAAGAACCTTGGCCACAATCCAGGAAAAGAACATGGACACAATCCTGGTAGGAACCCTGGTCACAATTCAGGTAAAAACCCTGTGCACAATCCTGGAAAGAACAATGGATACAATCCTGGTAAGAACCCTGGTCACTATCCTATGAAGAACCCTGGCCACAATCCTGTAAAACCCTGGTCACAATCCTGTAAAGAACCCTGGTCACAATTCAGGTAAAAACCCTGGGCACAATCCTGGAAAGAACAATGGACACAATCCTGGTAAGAACCCTGGTCACTATCCTGGTAAGAACCCTGGCAACAATCCTGTGAAGAACCCTGGCCACAGTCCTGTGAAGAACTCTGGCCACAATCCTGTGAAGAACCCTGCTCACTATCCTGTGAAGAACCCTGGCCACAATCCTGTGAAGAACCCTGGTCACTATCCTGTGAAAAACCCTGGTCACTATCCTGTCCAGAATCCTAGTCACTATCCTGTCCGGACTCCTGGTCACTACCCTATCCAGAATCCTAGTTACTATTCACGCCGATATCCTGTTTACAATCCTGTACATTATTCTGTTCTACAGTACTGGAGGCAACGGATGCCGCCAGTCTATTTTAACTCTGGGTATCCAGCTCGCCATACAGCCACAGCTTATTATACACCTCAAAGAAATCCATGGGCAAACAACTTTCAGAGAGCTCAGCTGGTACCGAAAAAGACGCATCACGTGGCTGTGATTCCAGGTGGCCTGTACAAGCCTGTTCCAACAAGAAGACGTGTCTATAAGCAACCGTACACATACAAGCCTAAACCAACCACAACGCAAACACCAATGCCACCAAAACAATACGTGAAAACCACCGAAGAAGCAAAGAAGATCCCAAAACCATCACCTAAGCCGAGGCAAGTCAAGAGATACCAGAAGTCACACGTCTTGAGGGTGAAAGAAAAACCGAAGAAAGTTGATACCAGCACCCCCCAGAATGACCAACAGTGGCAGTTTAAGCCTCATTACAACACATACACACTAAGATTACGCCTTCGGAAGCCCATTTCGGGATACAAGAAATGTTACTTAAGACAGCAGCTTCCATCTCCACCAAAGATCCTCGTGGTTTCCTTCAAAGTCGATGGTAGTTTTAATGCAAAATCACTCCCAGTTACGTACCCGAGAAGGATATGTACATTCATCCAGCCAGGCGGCAGGTATCCTGAGTTTAGACTCCCCTCGCCCCTGGTGATTTTCACAGGGACATCCTATATAAGAAATCAAATGACATAAAGAAAATATATGCTGCCACTGCTCCCAAAGCAGAGTACGACGTGAAGTCAATACAACAGAAAGCAACTCTAAACCGATACACCGCAGTGTACAACAGTCCACCGATATTCAGACAGTTGAAGGTTCCACTCGAAATTAGTTCTGCTGTGGTCAGTTTTGATATGACAAGAATGGGATTCCTTTATCACTTCACTGTTAGACTGCCGATGACTCTTCGCAGCAGAAACATCATGGTGGAGGATTATCTGTCAAGGGACATAACCTCATTGAAGGTGCATCCGCAACCATTTGTTCGAAGGGGATGAACTGAACTGTGGAAGATGCAGCGTTCCAGCTTCTTCATATTTCTTACTGGTTCGCTGTAGAACCCGATGTAACGCTTTACTCGAAACAGAACTGCCTCCAAAGGCTTTTACAGTGGAACCCCAAACGTCCGGACTTTCATATTTAAGAGTGTCTACATACAAAGGGACATTACTCTACATCGGTTCATTTAATATTTGGCAAACCGGATGTTGATTTTGTACCAATAGTTAATATTCAGAAACCTGGAATTGTTTCGAAAAATGTTTTGTTCCAGAAAGAAAACGTGGACAAATAATTTGTCTTTAACACAAAATATATTCGATGGACATGCTTCATGTCCTAATAAAAATTTGTTGAGGAAAATATTGGACTCCAAAAACAAACGCCTGCCCCCAGAACAACAATTGGTGAATTCCTTTGGGGATTCACAGAATTCCTTATAACGGGATTCATCATGCATTTGGCCAGATCGTGTACTATTAGGAAAATTGTTGTCATTATGATGATAGATTGTATATATTGCCTGTGAATATTGCCGTTATGTACCAGTTTTATGATTGGACCATATAGATACTGGCTATCCTTAACGTAACGGGTTTTTAAGTTTTCTAATCATTAAAGACAATAATTAATAGTGAACAAAATCTCATATGGATAACATATATAGATAATTGGAAAATGGAGACATCGACGTTATATATGTACCTTTACATGTACCAATTCAGGATATTTCGAAGGCAACATAATTTTCACTCGGCGAAGAGTATAAATATAGAAATATGTATCATTGTGTATGTATCACAAGAATGCCTTAATTAATTTAAACATTACATAATATTTTCTCCTCATAAGCTCGAAATAAAAAGCAGTGCCAACGACGAGACATCCAAGAATGATTTGTTTTAGAGCTTAAGGATTTCCTTTCAGAGAGGTCACATATTATGTGCCAATGTTACCATAAGAGTTTTGTATCGCGACCCCTGCATAAGTCGTTTACGGCATTGCAAGTGGATGTAGAGCTGCGTCCCGTAGCACGCCTGGATTCTATGATCGTTGTTTCGCAGCAATTGTGTCTGTAGGCTTGTCAGCACCATCCCAATGGTCGTGGTTGTTTCCAAAGTGGCAAACATATAAGACTGGTAACACTTTTGAGTTGCCTCCCTGATTAAGATACAAAAGTGAAGGGTAGCATGGTATTCAAACTATTAACTGTCCGATTATTACGGCGACAGGGCCGTCGTTTCTATGTCATTCTAACGTTAAGGACGCCATTACCGCAATTATATAATGGCACGTGTAATTAAATGATCAAATCCGACATACCTGCTATAACAATCTAAAAACATATGCAAATGAGCTCATTTAACGTGGCATTTTTAAGATAATTTACAAAATACTGATGCGAACTATACGTGCGAAATAAACAATTCCCTATGTTCCCCAAATAGTTCAGATAGCAGTCTTTCGATGTGAAAAAAAGTTCGCTACGAGTCACCTTGTAATGATGAATAGGGCGATTAGCTAAACATAGTAATCAATCGATTGTTGTAATGCTATTTCAACGAGTTAAACTATTTTTCGATTACTTTAAGAATAATGTTATATAATATGTGTGACTATTGATTGTGTTATTACCCGTGATTCCACGTGGTAAATATATGATACAAAATGAAAACAATATGTTTAATCATTGCTACCACAACAAAGGACATTTTAGGATCTGCTCAGACATATGCCCGAACTTCCCCGAGTTTTCCCGAGCTCTCGAAACCCCCTTATCGTTGCTGGGTGACTATCCCGAGTTCTTTGTCAGTGAGGTTTGGATACTACTGTTCCGAATGTATGACAACGATACCGAAACACACTAAATAATATTGGTTTAAATGTTAGTTTGCTATAACCTATATGTATTTGTGTACATTGACATGATTACTTATGTACACATAACTTCTCTTCATATATCATGAAACTTATTTATATTTGTCTTTCATAGAAATTGTTTCAGTTACAATGACGTCTATTCACACATGTAAGTCCAGAAAATATGTATAATTTGCGTTCTTCTTTTCTAATAAAAGGTAGAAAATTGATTTTCATTTATCTCATTTCGGTTTTGAGGCGGTAATGCAACGGATCTGTAAAGCGTTAACTGCCATTAGCATCTGATGACACATATGGTTTCACCTTAGGCAAGTGAGTTCATGAAATGCCTCTGTTCAGCCTGCAGTGAATGGGTACCCGGTGGGTTAGGTCCCACTGTTAACCTTCTAGCGCCTCACAGGGTTATCCACGGTTATACTTTGTCAGCGTTGTGAGGATGCACAAGTGCGTGGAAAGAGGCGCTTTATAAATGGCCATTATTATTTTGGTCATCGCTTCGAATTGGAAATTGGCTCCGATTAAGTGACACCTGGTTTCCACACTGACTTTCAGTGATCCTTTTATTTTGATTTCCACTGTTAGTTTCTTTTTGAGGCCCCATCTGGAATCTCTTTCTGCAGATGTTTGAGATGCGTTGTCCTCTGGTGACGCTATATATTTGTTTAATTTAGACACTCTACTGGGCAGGATTCCAGCTATATTACGTCAGTCTGTAAGTTATCAGGTTTGGACCACACGATCCGGTGATTTTGAGCAGCCAACCACGCCGTTGGTGTACAGCAACATGTATCAGACAAGACATCGACACCGACTCCCCCTCACCACCCCCCTCCAAAAAACCCGAACACACACACGCACACACGCACACATACACTCGCACAATCACACGGAACAGGCCTCGGGATCCAATCGCGTTCGATTATCAGGGATTTACGGTTGTCGAGACTGTTAATATGATTAGTCTCAATTCACTCTGGAAGTTGCCATGGGTCACAGAAAAAGAACAACAAATTACCAATTATAACAATGGCCTTTTGCCATCTCATGGGTAGCATTAATTAACCATTAATTACGCTATCTGTGACACAACTATGTTGAGTTAATCTTTCGGTGTCTGTCAACGCAGGATCACACCGTATCTCACCAGGGGAGGTATGTAGAAGTATATTCATGACGACACGGGTCCCTTTTGCAATGAAGTATCTTTGTAAAGAAAAATCGTTTGAAAAGCTGTCCTTGACCATGAACATCATGGCAGCACCGTTCCAGGGCATTGTACTTGTATCATTCTTGTTAGTGTTCCAAGTCTATAGTGAGTATGCATAATACCCAACCATTACGGCTGGACATAGTTAAAGCTTTGAAAATCCCATGGCTGATGTATTGAGGAGAACAGAGAAAGTCTGACTCGATCGCCAATTGATAAAGGAGGAGAAGTAATTAATGTTGTTGTTTTTTGTGGAAACTGAAAAAAGTAACTTCCTGGCCTTCCTTAGTTGTTAACACAGATACTGTATGTGACACACACGCCTGTAAACGCACATACCTACATGCAGACACACGTACACATACATGCATGCATACATATATGCAAACACACACACACATACATACATTATAAATTGTTCGCTGGTCTCGAGGGGGACATGGGCTGATGGAACATAAACAAACATCGAGGGTACATCAACCCATCGGCCCCGAGGGACCAGTGAACAACGTATTTATCTTACCGAACACCTCAAAGGTAATTTTGAACTGTTTGAAGCACGGGTATCGGATCATAGTATGGAGTACCAGACGACAAGACGACAAGACAAGAAAAACAAATTTAGAGTTATCTCCCTTCCTCGATTTGCATTCGCAAAACATCGGTAATTTCCGTACATCATGCGTGTTATTCGAGATAAAGAATTACTACTAGAAAGTACCAAATGAGTTCGGCATTCCCAGCGGGGTACATAGAAAATGTTACTCGCTTGTAAGCGAGGTACATTGAAAATAATAGAAGAGCGCTCAGCCAATCAGAAAACGACATTTATGTGTGAGGCACGATAAACATACATATGCATCGTTTTATCGTCTATAGGGCCCGTAAGTAGGTCCTATTGCAGCAAACTGTTACGACCTCGCGGCCGAAGGGACATTACGAACTTCCGTTCATTAATCTAGTTCCTTGCAGGAAATTGAGAGTAAGTGTGACTGATGTCAAACTGAGGCTGACTTACAGACGTTGAGCTAATTACGTCAGAGTCCACTGGGAACGGATTAGACTTTCCCCAAACAACCTGATTATGTCGCCTCATGCAGGATCTGATGATTGACTTGGCGACTTGTTTGTTTACGTGTCATAGTACCCTCGCAAATAGACCGATGCTAATAATATCTGTCTGGTGCAGATCATTATATTGCTTGAAGAGTACTCAGTTCGACGTGAATCAACAAACAAAAGTCAACGCATGTCAGACCAAACGGGGTTTTAAATTAGAAATCGGGGTTTGCTTCGGATATTTTCGAATAACATAATCCGACAATGAAAGATATCATTAAATATCACACTTGTGACGAGAAAAGGGTCACACAAAGCTCTGAAAATATTTCAATTTGAATTTAGATTGCTGTATTTCACATGTCGCTCATACTTTAAACACATTACATGTACACCCGGTTCCTTGTGAATGCCTGCTACGTGTTGCACGATGTGTATCTAGGCAACAAGCAAAGCCAAGATGCAGATCTGGGAATAACTACCAATAAGGATCTGACATTCTTGGACATTAACCCCTTCTTCAACCTGAACAAGGGACCACGGACTGATGGATAGAAAGTAAGCACGTGGCATCTGCAGGTTGTCCATCCACTGGCACAGGTTTCACTTTCTGACTTTCTGAAGAACATAGACAGAGGTATGAAGGAAACAGTTCCGGTGCATTTTAATAATACCAATTCAGTAATAACGTAAACATAGTGACATATGTATGAATAGGAAAAACTTATAATGGGCTTTAATATAAGATGTAAGATTGGAGAGAAGTAAAGAATGACTTAGATTTCACGTTCAACACTTAGAATGGGCGTTACACATTGTAGTGATCTAAGGAATGGAATACCAGCCTCAGTGTAACCAACGAATACTCTAACCAGTTGGAGCAATAACGAGAAACTTCATGACAGCTTCTTGGTGTATGCAAACGTTAACGTTTAACTGATGTAAGTGCAAAAATATTAAAAGGCACATTCCCCATGCTGACACCGAAGACGAATGTTGATTGTTTACCAACTGGAGTGGATACATTTTACCCTGTATTCCTTTACAAAACTAATAGAATGCCCTATTAGATCATTAGACATTGTAGCTTAACTGTCATTGCAAATGACAGTACACACAGTACTATTCCGCAGTTCATTGTAATAAGTACAACATTGTCGGTAGTAGAACTGAATCATGAGTTTTCATGCTTACATGGAGCTACCCCACTTGAAGATAAGAATATGATGGAATACACGCTGAAATGTACCGACAACCATCAATTGGTAAGCTTCATCAAGTAGAGAAATCAGAACGAACTAATGAACGAACGAATGAAAGTTCTTTATTGCCTCCATTAGTTGCGGAGTATGTCAAACATTTGAAAACCCAACATATTCATGAAAGCGTTATGCAGAAAAAAGAAATGTCCACAACATCCATATATATAATAGCATGTTCCTGATGTGAGCGTTATTGTAGATATCCATTGATTTCAGATGCGTGTGTACGAAATGATATGACTTCATCCTTGATCTCAAGACTCATATTCTCCAGGATAGGGATTATGCAATCTGGTAATGTCTCGAGTTTCACTTCTTCTCCGAGGCGGTGGGGTGGCATAATGGTTAAAGCGCTCGCTCGTCATGCTGAAAACCGCAGTCTGAAATGTGAGGTTGATTTTGTTGATGGCGATGTACTGCTGGACGGTACAGCAATGGGAGTAAACCAGGTGGAGTTATTCACCAAGTCTGCTTAGAGTCGTGTCTGCTTCTTGTGGAGAAGCTTTCTGAGAAGCCATTGCATCATTTGTACATGCAGTGTGCGGAACAGAATAGCAATCCAACCGACTTCTTTGCCTGGATGAAGTCGCCTGGTCTAAAATGTGAAACTGAGGGCTTCCTTTTTGCTGCTGGATGACTCGCAGTCGCCCTGGTATTTTAAAAATGTGAAACTGACGGCTGTCCAACATCTTTTGCTGCTCAGGACCATGTCACTTGGCATTTGACTCGCAATCGCCTCAAATGTGATCCAGGGCGTCTGGAAAAGAAAATAGTATTATTAATAACATGAAGTGCCGCCATTCTTGTGTAATGAATTTATCAGAGACCTGTCCATGTGATTGGCACCTCGGGAAGTGTCTTGCTTGCATCCCAAGTACACTGTCGTCAGACTCCCCATCGATCTCTTGACGCAGATCAGGAGTGTGCCCGGGTTCTCCATCGGGAGCACAGCCCTTCTGACACTCTGGGTAATGCAGAAGGCTGCAGTGTTGGGGAGCCTTCATATTCTCCGGAAAGTTCTTGGTTGGTTCGACAAGGCAGCATTTCCTGGGAGAAGTCCCAACGACTGCCTCCCCACCTTTATCAACGTGTCATACAGTTTCAGTGTCAATGAGGTCAGATTGCAAAACAATCCTTGAAAGAGCTTATTTTCGAGAGTAGGGAGAGTTCAAAAGTAGATATTAATTTCTTTTTCATTACTCTGAAACAGTTCGGTACACGATAAGGGCTATTGATAGTATTGTAATATACAGCCCTAATTATCTTTTCTCGCATTTGGCCTCGGGTTAATTCCGGTGTGTTTCCATTCGACGAGTTTTCCCCGTCGGTATATAGGCAGTGAGTTTCATTGCATTTATCCTCAGTCTTTGGATTGTGAGATGTAATACCGTTTGAATAACATTAAAAAACTACTCGATGTTGTGTACATTGTAATCCATATCCTTTTTACCTGATAGAACTTATATTTAACTGTCGTTTCGTCAGAGCTATTGCTTCGGCAATGTTATCCATGGAGGCGGCCATATTTGATGATGACGTCATGAGTTTATGTGTACACAGTTCGTTGACAAAATTACTTTTGCAAATTCTGTATTTTAAGGGTCAAAAGACATTTCCACAATTATAATGAGTCCTGTGACGCTCTACATTTATTATTCTGCACCAATAATAAATTAATATGTTTTGCTTGTTGATTGTAAACAAATTACGTCATGAGGATTGTGACGTAGTTCTGGTCAGTTGTCAGTTGACAGTTGACAGTTCTAGACTGATTGTGGTGTATGCGAGTCGCAGATTTTCCATATATATTTTCACCGGTATCTACCGAGAACACCACAATATTATGTAAGTATAATATATCCAAGCTTTGCTTGAGACAGTACTTACTTAATCAGAAGTTTGTTCTGATTTAAATAATATTTGACATTATTGACTGTGATAAATTTATGTGTAATAAATCCTTGTTCATTGTTTCAACTTCATGTTGTCAAGTTATTTCTTTTTATTGGTAAAAACTGTAATTAACAGGGTAGAAGTGAGAGTGGTCCACAGAACAGACATGCTACTTAAATAAAATATATTTTTCTCGTTTTACCCCCATTGAACCGTTACAGTATCAATAAAATATGACGCTTGACTGGTGAAGGCAACGAAATGGCACACCTAAAGAATAGGAACAAGTTGAAATCCAGACAACTACCCTGCACATTTTGAATATTTTTCCGTACAATTCTTGACAGTTCTGAGTTAGCACTCCTGCAACAGGTTAACAATGTATGCCCGCTGTCCTGAAAAGTGAGGTCTGGGGAAATTTAAAATGGTTGTACTTTTTGAATATTTATATAATGTGTTTTTGTCCCGTACACCGTCGGGGAAATATTGCGTTTTAAAAAACGTTCCAGGTACATGTGTTGACCTGGTTACAAATCTTATCTCCGTTCCACAAAACGATCGTAGCGCAGCTACAGAGCAAGTCGTAAGACTTTGTTAACGTATGGGAGTTGCAATCAGCTCAGTGCTACGTTAGCTTTACGGGACGGACCGCTTACTATTTGAATGTGTTACTTTTGTGTGCGTGTGGTGTTTGCACGTGTGTGTGTGTGTGTGTGTGTGTGTGCGTGCGCGCTTGTAAGTGGGCGTACTCTCTGTCTCTTTCTCTCTCTCTCTGTGTGTGTGTGTGTGTGTGCCTGCGAGTGAGTGCATGCCTTAAGAAAGGTTGGTAGCGCAAAAAACAAAAGCATATTTGCGTAAGACATACTTTTTTCAGCTCGCCCGAAGCGGTACAACTGTCTTCTCCGCTATATCTGCCACAGAATGTGTCATGGGTGAAAATGGACGGATCACATATAAGTCCTGGATCGGTATGTTGGGATGAGCAACTGACAACCAGAGCTAAACACATTTCAATGTTTAGCTACATTAACTATTTATAGTGAAGAAAGGTGATTGTGGTGAAGTACTAACATTATTGTCATTGTTTTTTTGTGCATATGATTGTGAAGGATATGCCGAAAATATTGCGGAAGGATCTTTCAGAGATGATTTACCGTAACGGCTCATTCCCGAATATAACAGGAGTGTGGTGGAGGACTTCTGTAGAGGGGCGGTGGGGTAGCCTAGTGGTTAAAGTGTTCGCTTGTTATCATCAAGGTTAGTAGTTAGTTATCTGCTTTATCTGCTTTAACTAAGGTATTTCGGCGACGGGGAATTACACTTATTAAGAAATGAGGTGGAACCAAAAAAAAGTTAAAAAAACATATATACATATTTATAACAATTTTAAGATGGTAAAAAGTGGAATTATTCTATTATTGTTTTGGGAGATTTGATGGTCTATCCTCGCGTTATTATTGGAAAGGTATGAAGAACGACGTGCAAGAATATGTCAAGACGTGTCCGAAGTGCTTTGTCAACAGTGTACATCAAGAATAACCGACGAGTCCAGAGGATTGGAGCCAAGATGGAGCCACGCTGGACTGGACCATACTCCGTCGTCCAGACATTGACCAAAGGTCGTGTGAAGCTACAGAACGTGAAAACCAACAAGATCCTGAACAACACATACCACGCCAGTAACCTCAAAATCTACTCCAATGACCCACCCACTAACGACAACGCCGAAAGACCCAGTGATTCGAAGCAACGAAAAAGATTTAGAGATGAACTGGAGTCAGGCGGCCATACAGACCTTACTACCAAACAAATCAAGTCAACCCGTTTGTTCAACCCTATCCCCCAAAATGCTCGAAGGATATTTATTACGGAAGATCAACAGACTTGACAGCTCCCCGACGGACATACAGAACCAAAGGCGACGGCAACTGCTACTTCCGCTGCATCAGTTACAGCCTGACAGGATCCGAAGACAGTCACAGCACTATCCGAGATCGAGTGGTTCAGCATATGAACAATGACATTAATGATGAACTAAAACATTTCCTGAACCAAAATGTCAATGAGTACATCACAGATTCCGGCTGTTACTCCGGGTTCGATTCCCCACATGGGTACAATATATGTGAAGACCATATCTGGTGTCCCCCGCCGTGGAATATTACTAAAAGCGGCGTAAACCATACTCACTATTTTGAAGAACGCGGCGTTTCTTACGCTTTCCTCAGACGTTGACGTCCATATACGTTCTAAATGCCACTAAAAGCTTCCATTGGTGAATGCTCTTCTCCCCAGACTAATGGTGCCGACTTGTTCTCGATTCCTGACCCCAACGTTTGAGTGGTTACGTCGTCAACGCTTGACTTCACCAAACACACAGATAGTCTTGGAGGTTGCAGCAAAGGTACACAACCTGCTGTATTCGGTTTGCCAGTTTAAGTCCGTTGCCATGGTTCTCCTAAGGTGCATGCGCCAAATGAAGACCAGCGCGTGAGCCCGATTTTTAGACTTTGAGAATAATAACCCAGGGAAGATTCGGGTTAGAATGGATCCTCAGTAACCCACGCCTGTGATATGAGGCGGCTATCGGGATCGGATGGTCAGGCTCGGTGACTTGGTTTGATGCATGTGATCGGGACGTATATATTCACGCCCGAAATGAGTTGACTGACTGACTGACTGAGTATGGTTTTACGCCGCTTTTAGCAATATTCCAGCAACATCACGGCGGGGGACACCCGAAATGGGCTTCACACATTGTACCCATGTGGGGATTCGAACCCGGGTTTTCGGCGTGACGAGCCAACGCTTTAACCACTAGGCTACCCCACCGCCCCCCAAATGAGTTGAACGTAGTATTAATCGTTTTGTATAAAACAGAACACATTTAATAGTATGAAATCAGGAACCACAGTTAATCGGTGTAGGTTCAAATTCACTCACTCATTCACTGACTCAGACATGGATTACATTGTCTGTTAACCTCTCAGACAAAAGCTATTAGCTGTATTAGCTTTCTAGTGTCAGGTTATAGTAATTAATTGCCAATGGCATGAATTTAGGTATTTGTTTTAACATGTGCCATGATATTATTCGCTGAATCGTTGTATGCACAGGACAACCCTTCGTCTGGCAATTCTCATTACGCCTACACCGCGATCAGTGTCAACATCGTCGACGGGTCGACCAGGGCCCGGAGTTTATCTCTCCGTCCTGCATCAAAGATGATGGGATATGCTTCAACCCAAGTTACACCGCTTCCGTCACTGCTGGCGTCACGGTCTGTCTCGACATCTGTTTTGTTAACTCTAAGATACGTTTAATGTAATCGCCAATAAAGCCTAGCCTGGAACTATGTAAACAGCAGGGCAAAAACAATACACAACTATGTCTGATGATGTCGAAATGAACCAAACATGAAATGTTTTTCAATGGGGATGTCGTTGACACGGGGATCATAGATGTGTTTCAATCCTCAGGTTGGACGTATTTCAGGAGTTTCTATTTTCAGCCTATATTATTTCAAAATGTGTATAATGCTTAACGCGACGTGAAACCCAATATCGCCCTCACTAGCCATATAACCATAACAGTCAGTGATATGTTAAACTAAACAAACGATAATTTTAAGAGTGAAAAGGTAACTATATTTATAATTCAGAACGGCGAGCTACAGGTACTGCCAGATCCTGTCGACGCTGGTCACCCCCACAGGTGAGTCCGCATCATACTGAGTAAGTCAATGGAATTTGTGAATCTCTGGTCACTTTCTCGGTCATACACACGAAGTCTATAGGTCTTGTGAATCTCCGGTCACTTTCTCGGTCATACACACGAAGTCTATAGGTCTTGTGAATCTCCGGTCACTTTCTCGGTCATACACACGAAGTCTATAGGTCTTGTGAATCTCCGGTCACTTTCTCGGTCATACAGTGTACGTCTATAGGTCTTGTGAATCTCCGGTCACTTTCTCGGTCATACAGTGTACGTCTATAGGTCTTGTGAATCTCCGGTCACTTTCTCGGTCATGCAGAGTAAGTCAATGGATCTTGTGAATCTCCGGTCACTTTCTAGGTGATACACACGAAGTCTATAGGTCTTGTGAATCTCTGGTCACTTTGTCGGTCATACAGAGTAGGTCAATGGGTCTTGTGAATCTCCGGTCACTCTCTCGGTCATACACACGAAGTCTATAGGTCTTGTGAATCTCCGGTCACTTTCTCGGTCATACACACGAAGTCTATAGGTCTTGTGAATCTCCGGTCACTTTCTCGGTCATGCAGAGTAAGTCAATGGATCTTGTGAATCTCCGGTCACTTTCTCGGTCATACACACGAAGAATATAGGTCTTGTGAATCTCTGGTCACTTTGTCGGTCATACAGAGTAGGTCAATGGGTCTTGTGAATCTCCGGTCACTCTCTCGGTCATACACACGAAGTCTATAGGTCTTGTGAATCTCCGGTCACTTTCTCGGTCATACACACGAAGTCTATAGGTCTTGTGAATCACCGGTCACTTTCTCGGTCATACGGAGTAGAAGTCAATGGGTCTGGTACTTAGTAGCTCAATGGGTCTGGTGAAACTGGGGGATCTAGCAACATGTTATGTTGGACCTCACCTATAGGGAGGAGACGGAAATCATTTATATGTGGAATGATATTGTCATGTAACTGTTAACCTCCTAGCGTTAAGTAAAGCAGCTTGAACTGTGTGCTCCTCAGGCAGCTGACAACAAATGCTCAGAGAACCTTCCCTTTAGAAACTGAGCATGTGCTGAGCATGTTTATCAACAAAATCGACGTTGACAGTGGCATTATAACTGAACTGCATCCTTAGCTCGTTGGATCATTGGTTTTATTGGTTTCGAGTTTTGACCAGCTTCACGACAGAATCATCAGAGAAATACATTATACGTTGTTCACTGGTCACGAGGGGAGCATGGGTTGATGTACCCTCGATGTTTGTTTATAAACATCGGCAAACATCGAGGGTACATCAACCCATGGGCCCCGAGGGACCAGTGAACAACGTATTTATCTTACCGAACACCTTGATGTGAATTTTGAATTGTTTGAAGCACGGGTACAAATCTTTTGTAGCCATCGCTAGATTTTGCTGACAAGAAAAACAGATTTAGAAATATCTCCCTTCCATCGATTTGCATTCGCAAAACATCGGTAATTCATAATTCAATCGGTACATCATACGTGATTCAATGTTATTCGAGGTAAATATTTACTACCACGAAGTACAGAATGAGTTGCCATTGACAGCGGGGTACATTGAAATGTTACTCGCTTGTAAGCGGGGTACATTGAAAATGATAGAAGAGCGCTCAGCCAATCAGAAAGCGACATTTATGTGTGAGGTAAGATAAGTATATATGTCCGAAAGTGCACACCATGTGTTCATCACTACCACCAGTCAGTGCTAAATAACCCTTGCCTTCTTTTGGTCCAGTACCAGTCTGTTTTGTACTAGTCTAATTTAACTCGTTGTTTCGAACTGGTAATCGCTATTGCCAATCATTGGTTCGCTTCCCTTCGTTATCTTGTTACTTCTGATGTTTCTACATACACATATAAGCTACATCCTACCTGCCATTCACCTGATGAGGCAGTACCCCGAAGCTGTGTTCATTATAATAAAGCTGACATCCATATATTTCCTTCCAACTATCCCCTCGTTTCGTTAGGCTGACCAGTATATCCTGGTCATCGGATGACCACGACCCTGCAAACTTCCTGTAGTACTTTACATACACAGATGATTCTCGACCTAAGCCATTCGGGCCCTTCCGATAACACACAGCGCGAGACAACCACATACATACCAGTGCATGTAGTGTCTTACATGTGTAAAACGTGGCCTGTTTACCTTCAGCCGAACCTGAGAGTGATGCCAGCTATTTCACCCTCACCACGAGACTGGCACCGGGGCCGCGGTACACTGGCATACTACACATGACGTCACCTCTGCCTTACCCTTCTCCCATCACCCAGCTGAGGGTCATAATAGAGGTAGGCCGTCTGGTGGAATGATGCTTCAAGCTGTTGGAGGATGTATGAGCCTTTGCATATGTTGTATCAAGACTGGGGAGAAGGGCGCGGTTCAGTCAAGACATATCTACTAATAAGACTGGAGACACTTCAGTCATGACATCTGCTATTAATCCTGGACAGAATTCAGTCATGACATATCAACTATTAAGACTAGAGTGTTCAGTCATAACATATCAACTATTAAGACTAGAGAGTTCAGTCATGGCATATCAACTATTAAGATTGGAGAGAGTTAAGTCATGATATATCAACTATTAAGACTAGAGAGTTCAGTCATGACATATCAACTATTAAGATTGGAGAGAGTTCAGCCATGACATCAACTATTAAGATTGGAGAGAGTTCAGTCATGATATATCAACTATTACGACTGGAGAGAGTTCAGTCATGACATATCAACTATTAAGATTGGAGAGAGTTCAGTCATGACATATCAACTATTAAGATTGGAGAGAGTTCAGTCATGACATATCAACTATTAAGACTGGAGAGAGTTAAGTCATGATATATCAACTATTAAGACTAGAGAGTTCAGTCATGACATATCAACTATTAAGACTGGGGAGAGTTCAGTCATGACATATCAACTATTAAGATTGGAGAGAGTTCAGTCATGACATATCAACTATTACGACTGGAGAGAGTTCAGTCATGACATATCAACTATTAAGATTGGAGAGAGTTCAGTCATGCAATTAACTATTAAGAATGGAGAGAGTTCAGTTATGACATATCAACTATCAAGACTGGAGAGAGTTCAGTCATAACATATCAACTATTAAGATTGGAGAGAGTTCAGTCATGACATATCAACTATCAAGACTGGAGAGAGTTCAGTCATAACATATCAACTATTAAGATTGGAGAGAGTTCAGTCCTGACATATCAATGACCTTTATAAATAGAAAGATAATCTCTCCGTCCTGAGCTGATCCGTGTAGTAGCTCGGTTTGGTTGGTTAAGAACGAAGCGATTGGGTATGATTCATGTTTGACTCTTCTAGGATGCCGATCAAACAATGTTACTTTGTCGTTTGTTGCTGCCGCACATAGCAATATTGCTTCTATATGGGTCTGACCAGACAATCCTGTTCCGGACGGATTGGGATTGGCATACGACGGCATGCATCGACCTCGTCTGAGCTCCTGGCCTTTAGTCGCCTCTTTCGTTCGTTGGTGTGTTGTTGAACGCCGCAATATTCCCGCTGTATGGCTGCGGGCTGTATATAATCTGTAGTCTGGACCATCCAGTGATCAACAGCATGGTCATCGATCCAGTCAATTAGGATACGATGACGTGTGTCAACCAAGTCAGCGAGTCTCACCACCCGACCCCGTTAGTCGCCTCTTACGACAAGCATGGGCTGTGGAAGGCCAATTCTAACCCGGACCTTCACGGGTAGTCGCCTCTTATGACAGGCTTGGGTTACTGAAGACCAGCTGTAACACGAACTTTGATAATTAAATGTGATGAAAAGAGAAATGGTTTCTTGATTTTATGGCAATTATAATCTCACATTTCCTGAATATTTTCACTGATGTTAATTTTCGTACATTACAGGCAAGGGAAACCTCTGCAAGGCTGCACTATGAACGAGCCATCGTCCACATCAACGTTCACACACCATCACCTTTGATTGGTGGAATACAAGATTTAGCGGGCATTAGACAGGACTGGTGTACGATTTGTTTTCACAGGGAGTCTTATTCATGAACTGTTATAATTCTCCTTATATGGCTGAAATGTACAATCAAAACAAGAACAATCTGTCATCAATAAACCTTTAATCACAAATCTCCACAACTGTATTTGAGTAATACAGTTGAAAACTATACACATATGTTGTATATTAATTTCAAATATAATCCACTTGTAAACTTTAAATAAAACAAAATAAAGTATATCTCTGATTTGAGCAAATCACTTGTCAATAATTGTCAGTATCAATGTACCAGTATCAGAACTAATACGATCTAGTGATTAATACTGGGCTTCACACATGATTAAATGAAGCTGATAAACGATAAGCTTTACGCTTCATACATGAGATGTCCATGTAACAAGAAGAGGCCTACGTCATATAGACTAACTCTTTGTCAATGAATAATAATAGTGAATATATATAATTTGGATAGAAAAAATAATTCCATTTATATTGAAAAAGAGACAGGATATTCAGAACCTGAGGAAATCTAGACTTGCTTCATTTACAGAAATGGTATGGCACAAGAGAAAATAATGTGGTTCATGGATTGTGAAACTGACTTTACACTACATCCTCAAACAATACCATCATGATTTTTCATGAACAAATCTTCAAAATAGTGTGTGTGTGTGTGTGCGTGCGTGCGTGCGTGAGTGCGCGCGCACACACATGCCTTGAGAAAACCTTGTGTATTAGTCCAAGCCTTAGTTTGCATTTGTACAATCTTATACACTTCATTTTTGTAAGGATAATCTATGTTGGGACACTGAGTGGGGATGTGAGCCATGATTTTGTTGACAATGTGTACTTATATAGTGATCTATATTTATAATATTTACAACACAACATAATAATATATACATAATGTTTGAGGACAAGAGGCTTAAAATACAAGTACTTACCATACATAATAATTTAGTCATTCAAATTAATGCAACTGACCAATAAATGAGACATCGCACCCATAAGTATGAGAACATGTTTTAAACCAAGACAACAGTACAGTCATTTCAACATGGAAACGAGTTCTTTATGAAATACAGGTGTTCCCTCATCTTTTCATATCACATGATGCAATAACTTAAAGGCAAGGGCGGAAACATCACATAATCACAGTCTAAAATATTAAAGCCATTTATATGTGTTTCATGAATATCACAAGAAGTATTGTCGGTAGATATCGAGCCAGCCTGCTAGCGGTGCAAGCCAACGTTCCACTCGTGGGCTTGCTACAGTCACACGTGGTGGAGGGGGGCCGGGTCTTGATGACACTGACCGTCAGGGTCACCGTGGCTGACCGCCTGAGGGTCGTGTCTCTCTCGCTGACAGTCACCTGAATTATATCAAAGCAAACCAAAAATAATTCTTCTGGCAACATTCTCTAGAAAATCCTGACAAATAAATATTCGCATGTTATGGGTAGGAAGACATTCAGTAGGCGTCACCATTCCTAACTCCAGTGGGATGGGCCCCGCCTAAACAAAGGTCTGAAGACACCCTCTTCCGGGTCATGTCTGAAGGACATGTCACGAACTTTGACCGACCTATGAAATGACTAACAAGAAGTCGACATTAGCCAATCAGAAACCAACTTTCTGGAACTTTCCGGCACTAGTTTCAAACTGGCGACTTTCATTCCAGATCCGGAACTGACAAACGTGGACTCCAAATTCGGAAAGAACATTCTGGATCCAATTTTAGTGAGATTGAAAAGGCAGTGGACTTTACCAACCAGGAAACAAAGGTACAAGCTAGGGCGAGCATGGAACTGATCTCGCCAACACAATACAATGTGAGGCATATTCGTGGATTCTTAGTCTTTAACTTGTCATGCCAGACACATTCGAACAACGGCACACGTGACCTCGGGGTTCCCATGCGGCAAGACGTGCGAGCACGGTACAGACAATGACCCGAATCTTACACTATGTAATAGACGAGGACAGGTTTGAAGACAATAGTCCAGATTATATTAATCTGGCAAGGGATACCATGAATGGGTTCTACACATTGTAGGAATCGGTTTTGGTTAAACTGTAGACAGAGGCTATGTGTGACACGTACCTGGAAGACATATCTGTTCTGGGTGTCGTAGTCTAGTGTGTTGGCCAGTCGGACATAACCGTCAGGGTCCACACTGAAGCTGTCGGTGCCCTGTACTGAGCTGATGTACTGCTGTACAGGATCACCTAGGACCTGGAACACAGAACACATTAAGGTGAAGTGTGGTCAAGCCAGTTCAAGACCTCAACAAGTACAAGGTCACATATACAAAAAGGTCATATGGTACTCACAACATCACGGTCACTGTATATCAACCTCATAGCGCTTTGGAGAGGGCTGTCTTTCACGAAGAAAAACGTTTCCGCATCTTCTCTGATGTATCCTGTGAAGCTATTGGTTGAACTTCGAATGATAGGAGGGTTTTCATTGGATGGTCCAATATTCACGTATACAAGGGCTATTGAAGACATTCCAACTGATGACCTTTCCTTGGCCTGTTGATAAAATCAAATAATTCGAGGCAAGAAACAAAAGAACATAATTAGCGATTGTTTAACTTTGGTAAAAACTGCTTCAATGGTCGTTAATGTCACGCATGCGCATTGTTGTAGCGTTACTTGCCGTTAGGACGAGTGTGAGGTCTCTGACATTCCGCCTGTTGATTGGAATGGTTTGGGTCAAGGTCGCTCTGTAGAGGTCAGATGTCGAGTTCACCACGGAGGAGGACACGTTGAAGAACACTGCATAGCCAGCTGGGTCAGCTGATAACACGAAAACCATGCGTTTTGTTTGTTGTATTTATACGTTCCTATTATCTGAAGTCCTACGAGATTAAGTATAATTCAGGGTACATTTTCTCCCTGAATTGTAATGATAAAATTGATGATAGTAACGACTTAATTGGACTTCTTCTGTTAGATTTGGGCCCAAAAGATCAGGTTGTTAGTTCGATCAAAATATAGACGTGGAAACAACTTTTAAGAGAAATAAGTCGGGATGGTAGTTTCGGAGATTACTATTCGGTTGGTGTTTAGTAAAGTATTTGGATAACCATCTACATATTGGCATCGACAAAAGAAACCATCTTTAACACATACTTTTTCAGCCGAATACCAATGAAAATCTCACTTAGGCTTAAATCTACTCTCAGAGTCATTCTTAAAACTATCTGAGAGTAGATAAGATGAGGGCGATGGGATGGCCGAGTGGTTAAAGCGTTCGCTCGTCACGCTGAAGGCCCAGGTTCGATTATAATGTACAATGTGTGAAGCCTATTTCTGTTGTCCCCCGCCGTGATATTGCTGAAATATTGCTAAAAGCGGCGTAAAACTAAACTCGCTCACTCACTATTATAAGAAGGTATGTCAGCTTCATGGGAAGGGAAATCCAAAATGATTTGATAGTTTTAATTTTCGGAAAACACCACAAGCGGGGGTACGGTACTGACAAATATAGGGTCATAATCGGTATGGAATATTATCGAAGTTACGCATGGTTCAAGTGATGACGTCACATATCTCTGTGTATATCATCACAGTCATGAATCTGTAGAAGTGCGAACACAAGCCTACACCGTGCTACAGTGAATGATAAGAATCAGGGGTTTTACTGTTACTTACTCTGTTCTACGGCAAACACAATACGTTTACCACCATCGGTGTCCCTGGCCAGGATGTCAGTAGGGGCAGGGGGACTGTCCCCGGGGATAGGGTACACTGTCAGTCCACCCTGGAAGGAAGTTTAGTTCTATCAGAGATTCATGTTTGCTTGTTTGTTTGTTGCCCTCAGCACGGGTTGTCAGATTCGCTGATTTGGTTGACTCACGTCGTCGTATAAATAAGGCATAGACCAATACTAGGGGTGACTATTTAGGGGGAAACATCTATTGCGATAGCGATGGTCTATTGCAACATACTATTGCGATAGCAATAGTTTTGTCTCCTTGATTTGACTCATTTGAAGTCATTTCCCAAATAAATGTATAGTTTATATGACATAAAACAAGTTTAAGTAGTTTTAGTCTCTTTTGATAATTGACAAGAAACTTGAAACCCAGATCAAGTAAACAGTTAACAGGGGTGGATAACTCAAAATCAAAGTGAACGAATCTGGTACTTCTTATAATTTGCGCTTCGCATTTATCAACGGAAGTCAATTACTAAACTATCGATAGTCACACATACTATCGATGCATCGAAATTTTTTCGTTTCTACCATCAGTTAATTTCTACTGGAGACTCAACAATTGCAACCCATCAATAGTTCGATGCATCGTTACATCCCTAACCAATACCCACGCCATGTACAGGGTTATCGACTCGACTCGACTCGACTGTTTAAAGACTGACGTCATATTTCTGAATGCTACATTAAACTAACAAACGTACCAGAAATACTTTCGAGGATACAAATTTAGAAGTTTGGACAAATGTCATAGAATGTTATCTATCCCTAATTCATGAATTTGTGTATAGCTGCTTATTGCAGCTTAGGCTTTTGTCTTGAAAACATCAGAAACGAATCTCATCATAAAGGCCATCCTATATTTGTATGTGTTTCTCATTTTAAACCTCGGACAGCAAGGGAGCGGAAATAACAGAGATATACAATATGTATTTCATGTAAGGTTTTGCAGATTAGAACACTTGATAATTGTCTATAAATAGATTCATGACGCCGATACAACTTGGGAATTTTAAAAATAATTTTGCAGTTCCACAACAGCTGGGACAATTGAATAAGAAAACGTTAAAATTTAATTATTTCACGTCGAAATGAAAAAGTAATGTGGTCCGAGGTTTGGAAACACAGACAAAAAATGTCGTCGAGAGTGTATGAATACACAAGTAGAGATGAAATGAAAGTGATTTGCTGTATGTAAATTCCACATGACAAAAACACAATTCCTGCATTCAAAACTACTTCAACTCACATCACTCTACACAAACGAGATCTAAGACCTTACCGTAGTTCCTGAAGTTATGGTGACCGAGTAGATAGGGTTGACGCACTTTCCTGAGGTGTCTGTATTGCACGTAGGATATTCAAACGCTGGCCTTTTATTCTGCAACATATATAATAGTTATGATAAACTGCTCTAGAAAACGAAAGTGCAAACACCCATCTTTAATTATAGCCTAAACGTAAAGCATTAACCATGCAATGGATATGCATTTGCTAATTATAGCCTAAACGTAAAGCATTGGCCATGCAATGGATATGTATTTGCTAATTATAGCCTAAACGTAAAGCATTGGCCATGCAATGGATATGTATTTGCTAATTATAGCCTAAACGTAAAGCATTGGCCATGCAATGGATATGTATTTGCTAATTATAGCCTAAACGTAAAGCATTGGCCATGCAATGGATATGTATTTGCTAATTATAGCCTTAACGTAAAGCATTGGTCATGCAATGGATATGTATTTGCTAATTATAGCCTTAACGTAAAGCATTGGCCATGCAATGGATATGTATTTGCTAATTATAGCCTAAACGTAAAGAATTGGTGATGCAATGGATATGTATTTACTAATTATAGCCTAAACGTAAAGAATCGGTCATGCAATGGATATGTATTTGCTAATTATAGCCTAAACGTAAAGCATCGGCCATGCAATGGATATGTATTTGCTAATTATAGCCTAAACGTAGAGCATCGGCCATGCAATGGATATGTATTTGCTAATTATAGCCTAAACGTAGAGCATTGGCCATGCAATGGATATGTATTTGCTAATTATAGCCTAAACGTAAAGCATTGGCCTTTGCAATGGATATGTATTTGCTAATTATAGCCTAAACGTAAAGCATTGGCCATGCAATGGATATGTATTTGCTAATTATAGCCTAAACGTAAAGCATTGGCCATGCAATGGATATGTATTTGCTCCGGGTATTAAAACCATGTTTTGGTCCATACGTTTGCAGGTTTTGGTGATTCTTTTCAGCCTGCTAAAGTTTTCATAACATTTGGGGTGTGTGATGGTGTCATATCCAATGAGCAACTGATGCGTTCTTTTGACTAGTTTAGGTAAGAAAAATGGAGTAGGTAAACCTAGCGATTTCGGAGCGAGGTTGGCAAACCCTATTTGGCAACCAAGTTGATTCCGCGTTGATCATAGACTCGAAGATATCTGAGAGTGATTTGCCGACTTAATATTGCATAGTATTTATCATTTCAGCTACAAAACAATATCAAATATACAGCTGAACTTTTAAAGCAAGCAATATTTGTGTGGACTTTTGGGAGTACTAAATCATGGGATTGATAGTATGAACACATCTAATCTCGACATTTCGTGTCGTGACTGTAGGTGTGCTAACACACTCACTCACGTTCTGTCGTCAGCATATATACTATACGTTACTCAATAAACACATCCTTGAAGATCCGGGTTAGAGCTGGTCTTCAACAACCATGAGGAAACCATGTTTATCAAAAGAGGTGCTCGACGTCATCGGGATGTCAGGCTTGTAAACCTGGTTGATCCCTGTCTCGTATCCCAACTGCGTATCTCAGTGCTTATAATGTCAAATTTGATAGAGTAGAGAGAGCCGTCATATAGCTGGGTTAGTGTTGTGTGTGGCGTTAAACAACAACCAACCCACTCAACTCTGTGTTTGACCATTTCAGTCATTTATCTCATTTTGACCAGTGGTTGTAAGTAGGAAGTATCACACTTAGTGAATTGTGACTTGTCTGCTAGCACTTCTAGGGTTGCCAGACCTACCTGGGTTTCTACTGACATGGTCACTGAAACTTGTGAAGATTTTCGTGGAATTCCATCATCCGTGGCAGTGACAATGATCTGAAATGTGTAATGCACCATCAGACTATGTCTCTTTTCGCGAACACCATATCACCACTGATATTCGGTGATTCATTCTTAAATCTTCATTACTATTATTTACACCTGATGAAATATGTAAACTCGAAAGAATATCGAAATATGTCAAGTAATCTCAAATTGCCAAACACATTTTGATTACTCATACAACTATCCTGTTATCGTATTCTGTGCTTGGTTTTCATTATCAAAATTGTATCAATTGTACAATCTTAATTGTAACCAGCATATATCAGAAGTGCATATATAAGAGCCAGTTTAAATATGTCTGTTTCAACTAAAATAAATCATTATTTGTGAATTGTTGACAAATAATAAGCATACGTGTGCCCATATAAAACAATACTGCTTAGAAAGGCACACCTGTAAAGATGTAGAACGTTGTTAATCCAGTCCGTGGTCGTACACGTATGGCTTATCGTTTTCCTGACTTCTGAATAGAAAGCAGAATAAGAAGATGGCATTTCTTGTTCCATTAACCACTTACAGTGAATGTAGGCTCTGTGGACGCTGTCAGGTCGTCGCTGAGAATTATATCACCGGTCATCGGATTCACAAAGAAATACTTCCGGGTCAGATCAGTCCCGCTCTGACTATAGGTCACGTTGTCCTGCAGCAAATGAATTGTTTTATCAACCAATCAGTTACAATAGTTTTATTCTACAGCATTGTACTTTCGCACAAATGGAATCGAAGACAGATAATCGAAACCATTTGATATATTTGATTACATATTGATATAATGGGACTTACCCCATCTTGGTCCAAGGCAGTGAATGTATAGACTGTTCCGCCAATGGGAAAAAGCTGGGATATTTTCAAACTGTATTCAGGTTCGGAGAAGGTGGGGTTACTTGGGTTTGTGTCCACCACGTTGATTATCGCTTCCGTTGTTGCCTCGGAGCTAGGTTCACCGGTATCATAGGCAACCACGATTAGCTGGGGAAAACGTTAATATAGAATTACATAGAAGTATAATCTACGGAGCATTTGTTTGGCATTTTGAAGAGCAATGTGTATACCATACTTTAGTATTGACGTTCACCATAATACTGAGGCAAATTTAATAATTATATGATAAAGCATTGAGTGTGTTTGGTTCTTTGGGCCGATCATAGAAAATGTACCAGAAAATACTATATATATATCCAAACAAATTGGCAAAGGAAGAAAATATTTTATTATGATTTATGTATTCAAAAATATATTGAGCAAGCAGGGAGTCAGGTTAAATAGTTCTTTGAATTCTCTTTTCATAAGCATGATATAACTCAAGCAAAATGGCATTAATGTCATTTGTATTTGTTTTGACAACTCCCAATTTCAAATGTAAACTTTGTTTGCCCGGCAGTTTAGTGAGCATCTTACCTTGTGACGCGTGATTAATATATCGTCTGACTGGAGAGTCTTGTTGAGGTAGATCTCGCCAGTTAATCCATTGATGGTGAAATAGTTTACTGATGGGTAGATACCTGTTAACTTGTAGTGTAAGACACCCTGAAACACATCACAGACATAAGTGAATACCCTTTGGTTAATAATAGTTGGAAATATGTTGGTAAGAAATAACTACAGAAAAGAAATCACGCTTCCTTTTTTTCTTCCTCATATTAGAATATAGTTCATGCAGCGTTCTGGCAAGTTCCCTTACCTTCAGGTCAGCCTTTGTTGCCGTGACCATCAACACTCTCTGCCCCGTGGGGAGAGCAGCCCGCACGTCGTACACGTATGTCTCGTCGAACACAGGTAGTTGGAGAGGCTGGACGGTGATATACACTGTAGTTGTAGACTGACCGCCGTATGGGTCATTAGCAGCTACCACCAACTGAAACAGCAGCAGCAATGGACGTTTACAGGAGCAGTCTCACTTTACAGACACACATAAACAACATGCAAACAAGAAAACGTTTGTACAACTTTTTCATAAATGACTAGAGTTGAAGAAGACATTTATTGCATTGGCTTTTTTGGCTACAACTGAGTTTTTAACCGAAACAGCAGCAGCAATGGACGTTTACAGGAGCAGTCTCACTTTACAGACACACATAAACAACACGCAAACAAGAAAACGTTTGTACAACTTTATCAAAAGTGACTAGAGTTGAAGAAAACATTTATTGCATTGGCTTTTTTGGCTACAACTGAGTATATAACCGTATAACATCAAATCTTTCAGATTAATGCTTAAGGTTTTATCTTTGTATAAGCAAATGAGTTGATGTGGTCGGCTTAACGCGGCTTTGGAAAGTATTTCAGACAACAACCTATCAGCTTCATGTCAGTGTTGGGCGAGGCCCAAGGTTACGTCTTGTTATTATAATTGGTGTGAATATCGGATCCTAAGAAATAGAGAGTGAATGAGTATGGTTTTACGCCGCTCTTAGCAATTTACCAGCAATATCACGGTGGTGGACACCAGAAATGGGCTTCACACATTGCGCCCATGTGGGGATTCGAACCCGGGTCTTCGGCGTGACGAGAGGACGCTTTAACCACTAGGCTGAAGAGTTTGAGTCACAGTCTTACGACCAGCGTGTATTATATTATAGCTGCTAGAAGGAAGCTATTTGATTAATTGGTGTGATATCGTCAAGCTCAAAGCAAGTTGAACACTTTTCCGTCCACCTTCTGATCAAAGTATTTCTGTACAAACGTGAAAACCATCTCGTTATGTGGGTATATGAGTTAACGGGGGTGCACCACAAGGCTGTGTAAAGACTAGGTTGTAATCACAGTCACGCCTGATTGATTTGTCTGACTTTGGGACGTCTAAGTTTTGGAGCACCGTGAAGCCCCTAACATTAGTATGTTAAAACTGGGGTAACAGTGCACAACATAGTGGTTGAGCCATCAGTGCACCCTTACTTGTAGAAGCAGAGCATATACAGAGACATGTTGTCGCTTGTACACATACATGTACAGTCGCTACTGCAACAACTACTACGGTAACTAATAATAACTTCAATAAAGTATACTGTTATACTCACGTTATAGGAGACCTCGTCCTGGTCCAGATCCTCGACTAATTTGGAGTTACGTGTAAAGATCTGACCAGTGACAGGGTCCAAGTTGAAATAAGCCAAGGCTCCGATCGATGACGATACAACAGAGTAACCAATAGCATCCTGCAGAAAAAACATATTATAGTGAAACAAAGGACATAGTTCCAATCATAATTCACATTTGCAAAACACGGTTGCTGCAGCTCTCACATTAGTGCCATCTCTTCCATGAATAGATACGTGTCATTAATAATAATTAGAAAGCAGGTGCCTGCCTCAGAGTCACACAGCAGTGGAGGACCAGGTTCGAATCCGGGTGCTGCGACGTGTCACCTTGCGACCTAAACTGTACACCAGAGCCAGACGAGTAGCGAGCCAATGTTTTCGTGTAAGCCCGATAGGTTGCAAGCTTTATATTATGATAGTATTGGGGGCTTGTCCAACCTTTTAAGCAACAATCATGTGTAAGCCCGGGCGTTTTTTATATAATGGTAGTTACGTCCCTGAGAGCTACCCTGTAATGAAGACGATAGCCATAAGGGAATCCTGGAGATGTGGCGCATACCTTCGCTTGAACAGAATAGAAGATGGTGTTACAGACGCTCTACTTGATTCGTATCTTACGGTTGGTAATAATTAGGACCCTAATCCGGGTACGTCACGGTATGATCTGTATGCAGAGGGCAAACTCTGTTCTACCGTGTAAACCAGAGTGACGATTTGGAATGTCACACTTTGTTAAAATTATAAGCGGCCAGCGTAGTTCAGTCACGTGTGCGTTCACATAGTTGTGTGTTCATAGAAGTGTGTGTTCAAATAGATGTGTGTTCCCCCCAGGCTTACATACCCCATCTGCATCAGTGGCGTTGACGCGGATGAGCACCTCCCCAGGGCTGGCCGACCTGGACACTCTGGCGAAGTACTCGGGAGCAGAGAATACTGGTGCATTGTTGGTAGTCTGTGTAGCGCACTCGGATCGGTTCGTGCTGGTCCGGCTTACACTCACAGTCAGCACTCCGTCGACAGTGTGCGTCGGCCATGTTGTATCATAGCAGCGAACTCGGATCTGTGAACACATCAAACAGAATCTATTTGCTAGCGAACTTTGGCACATATCGACAAAATGACTCAATAACAACATTTCATATCAGAGTTGGGGGCCCAAGTTGTGGTGAAGTATACAGTGTTTTAAATCGTAATCAACCCGATTATGTATGGATTTACCAAATGCGCAAAGCCGAGGCTAGATCAGACTTGACAAGTAAAGTGGATCGAACAAAAGCATATGTCTATTTCCTATTAAATATGTGCTTCGGCGATCCATCCATATGATACAATGCACATAAGGCTCCATCACCGGTTCTGAGGGTGCTCCCTCCCCTGAGTTCCGAGTCTCATCTATTTTGTGACTGAAGATTATATGTTAAAGTTCTGACAAGAAATCGCAAAAGTGAAATATATAAAGAAATCCCACATAATATGAAAACATGATATATTTGGGAGCACACTTTCTCATTAAAGCACAGATTCTAGTACTTTAGTTGGTTGATTCCCATCCGGGATTCGAACCCACGTGAGGCGCCTAATTACCAGCACACAAAGTCAGCCGTCTAACCCGCTCAGCCGATGCTAATGGGACTCAACCCAACAAAAGTATTAAATCTGTATTTCACCGAGAAAGTCAAATCCCAAATATAAGAAATGGCATTGTGTATTCATACCCTCATAAGACTCCTGAATCCCTGGCACCAAAATGGGTCTGCCAGCCTGCATTACACCATGGGCGCATGGCGCTTTAGTTGATTAATCCTACTGAGCAGGTGAGTTGGGTTTAATGCTGTTCTTAACCTTGTTCCATTATATCACAATCATAGACAACTATCCATGCCGTCGAATGACATTGATTGACTGATTGATGTTTAACACCGCAATCAGCAATATTCCAGCTATAGGGCGGTGGTCTGTAAATATTCGAGTTTGGACCAGACATTCTAGTTATCAACAGCATGAGCATCGATCTACGCAATTGGGATACGATGACATTTGTCAACTAAGTCAGCGAGCCTCGGATCATCCTCGATAATCTCCAGGGTATATTGGGTTGGATTGGGTTGGGGGCGGATTTTATTACCTCCCCTTGGCTGGTTCTTATCCAGTCAGGTGTTGGGAAGTTGAGCGTACCAATCACTACTCACTATCGTCTTAAATTATCTAACCGTTTAAATGCAACACAATTGATGCAGAGGACTGAAAGAAGTAGAAGGAGTTCTTTTATATTCTTTTAAAGTTTCAGATCTGTGCATTTGTCTTTATTATTTCCATCTGAGTGGCACTGGAACAAACCTTTCTGTAACCGCTATTCTGTGACTTGGCAAGCTCGGTTGTAACGGCGGCTTAGCTGATTGGCTACTGTGAGAATGCGGAGCCAGCCAGGGGAGGTAATAAAATCATCGCCCCAAGCCGTGGAAGCATCCAGGGTATAGTGGAGAGTGCTCGTAACGTATACCCTGGAGGTTATCGAGGATGGCCTCGGATGAGATGACACGTACATGAACCGAGTCACGGAACCACAGGAACTATGCAGTCACCTTGCACAGAAAGCATTGCTTGTTGGGGACTAACTCTTGGTGGGATCCCTGTGGAGATCTGACAGTACTTACAACATAGAATATGGCATTGCGGCTATCGACTGTCAACGAAGTCCTCAGTGTTATTTGATTACGGTTGTCGATTTGAAAGAGGGCGATGGACAATCCGTCGCCGATGATGTCACATCTTAGAACACCCTGCAAGTCGAAAAATCATTTTAATTAAATAAGTGCTCATTTGTCAATTAATTTTATGAGAGATGTCTAAATTGTTGTTATATTGTGGAGACGACAAGAGATTTACCCAATACCCTATGAGGGCTGCACTTGAAGATATCGTTCATAGGATTACTACACTGTAATCACCAGTGCACAGAACAGTTTTCACGACGATAATACGTCAAATGAGAATAAACAAGAAAATACCCAAACGTAAAGCTTATACACATCAGAAATCGACTGAAATTGGCATAGCCATACTGCCTAAAGGCATTATCGATTGAAGTAGGAAAACTCAACTTTACAGAAATAAAAAGTGAAGAAAATAGGAAATTCTTGAAATCTACACAGATAAAGGGACCCGTTTTCTAAGCACTCCGTCATAATATGGTACAGGGCATAGACCAAAGAGTTTACACATAATTGTGCTACTTAATTTTTCTTACACAGAATAACGGCAATGATAATAGCAAATTATCTAAACATCAAATTATCTAGAGCCACTCAATGGTAAGCCACAGACATAATCAGGCAGATCCAAGACTGTTCGCCATGTGTGCGCGTTATTTCTCCAAGGTGTGCCATGTTACCTGCAGATCGGGGTCCGAGACCTGGACAGTGTACACTGGACTGCCCACAGCAGCCGTGTCCTGCTTGTTGACGGACGTGGGCAGATTGACAATCCTTGGACTCGAACCATCACGGACAACATGGACAGTTAAGATCGTGGTGGTCGTCCTGGGTATACGTCCGTCATCGGTGGCCCGAATCATCATCTGAAAATAATCATCAGTCATATGAATCTTGAAACCTTCCCTCGCGATATCGAATAGTGAGTGAGTGAGGTGGATTTAACAGCATTGCAACTGAGAAAGTGAGAGGAAACCCCAAGCAGTATAGGTCATTGACGTCTTTGGATAAACCAGTGGGGGCGGTGGGGTAGCTCAGTGGTTAAAGCGTTGGCTCGTCACGCCGAAGACCCGGGTTCGAATCCCCACATGGGTACAATTTGTGAAGCCCATTTCTGGTGTCCCCCGCCGTGATGTTGCTGGAATATTGCTAAAAGCGGCGTAAAACCAAATTCAGTCAGTCAGTCAGATAAACCAGTGAGTACGGTTCTGGTCAAGTCCGAAATTCATACTCATGATCAAAGGTTTCTGCACAGCAAATATTTAACGCCTCTGCCGATCCGGTCTCCAGTGGTTGCCTACTGAGATTCTGTTTATGGAGGGATTGTACTTTGTATACTCATTAACGCTGATAGAAGGTTGTATGGGTATGGCAATCAGCAATATATATTTGTGTTGCAGGTGTCCTAACTGCCAACACTGGTGGCGATCCGGGACAGATCAGTTCATGCTTGTCTAGGAGGCGATAAAGGGGTCGGGTGTAGTGGTGGTCCGATTAATTGAAATAATCGAAGATTGGTCGCAGTGACTAAACGACCAAGCAATCGATCATGTTTTTTCATAATCGAACACAAACAATTCTGGAACACTTGTTTTCATCAACAATATTTTTCACAGGGTTGGTTTTGTCTGTCATTTCATAAGCATTACAAGCTCGTTCCAAGTCATGATTAAATTTATCTTAAAGACACCAAGAAATTTATGTTCCTAACATACTAGTCATCCTTTAAAGATGTGAAATTTAGCCAAAACACCCAAAAATAACTACATGTTTTTTCCTTATCAATTTGTGCATTAACAAATTTCATAAATGACGCTAACCAATTATTTTCGATGATTGATCGGTGGTGATGAACTAATCATCAATTATGAGATTTTAACCAATTCCCAACACTAGTCGGGTGATCAGGCCTGGTTCGGTGACTTGGCTATTTGCGTAGATAGATGCTAATGATACGAGTCACTTGATTGTCTGGTTCAGACTGCCCACGTACGGCGATAGTATTGGTGCTTGCGGCGTTAAACAACAATCTAACAAACATGACTGTGAATGTTGCTATATGTTTACATCCAGCTAGATACGTGCTCGGGTTAAACACTATGACTAAGACTCCATACCCTGAAGCTGTCCTGGGTGGCGTCGTCGGCTGTCAGAGGCTGTTTCATGGTCACCACACAGGTTCGGGGATCTATGGTAAAGAAGTCGGAGGATGCTGATGTCTGACCGCTGAATGAACACGTGACGACATCCTGGAATGCGAGACTCATCGTTAGAACACAGTAACCTCGGCACACAGCCTCATTACAAATAGCATTTACAATCCGAGACTCCTCGTTAGAACACAGTAACCTCGGCACACAGCCTCATTACAAATAGCATTTACAATCCGAGACTCCTCGTTAGAACACAAATAGCATTTACAATCCGAGACTCCTCGTTAGAACACAGTAACCTCGGCACACAGCCTCATTACAAATAGCATTTACAATCCGAGACTCCTCGTTAGAACACAGTAACCTCGGCATACAGCCTCATTACAAATAGCATTTACAATCCGAGACTCCTCGTTAGAACACAGTAACCTCGGCATACAGCCTCATTGCAAATAGCATTTACAATCCGAGACTCATCGTTAGAACACGGTAACCTCGGCATACAGCCGCATTACAAATAGCATTTACAATCCGAGACTCATCGTTAGAACACAGTAACCTCGGCATACAGCCTCACTACAAATAGCATTTACAATCCGAGACTCCTCGTTAGAACACGGTAACCTCGGCACACAGCCTCATTACAAATAGCATTTACAATCCGAGACTCCTCGTTAGAACACGGTAACCTCGGCACACAGCCTCATTACAAATAGCATTTACAATCCGAGACTCCTCGTTAGAACACGGTAACCTCGGCATACAGCCTCATTACAAATAGCATTTACAATCCGAGACTCCTCGTTAGAACACAGTAACCTCGGCATACAGCCTCATTACAAATAGCATTTACAATCCAAGACTCCTCGTTAGAACACAGTAACCTCGGCATACAGCCTCATTACAAATAGCATTTACAATCCGAGACTCCTCGTTAGAACACAGTAACCTCGGCATACAGCCTCATTACAAATAGCATTTACAATCCGAGACTCCTCGTTAGAACACAGTAACCTCGGCACACAGCCTCATTACAAATAGCATTTACAATCCGAGACTCCTCGTTAGAACACAGTAACCTCGGCACACAGCCTCATTACAAATAGCATTTACAATCCGAGACTCATCGTTAGAACACAGTAACCTCGGCACACAGCCTCATTACAAATAGCATTTACAATCCGAGACTCCTCGTTAGAACACGGTAACCTCGGCATACAGCCTCATTACAAATAGCATTTACAATCCGAGACTCCTCGTTAGAACACAGTAACCTCGGCATACAGCCTCATTACAAATAGCATTTACAATCCGACAAAGAAGGTCTTCAGTAACCCATGCTTGACAAACAAGGCGACTAACAGGATCGGGTGGTCAGACTGATGCAAGTCACTGTATCCCAATCGCGCAGATTGGTGCTGTTGATGGCAATCACTACATTGTGTGGTCCACACTCTATCACCTAATCCCGTTAGTCGCCCATAACATCAATGTTGATGAAGACCAAGTATGACGGATCTTCACAATTATACCATGAAATTATATACCGCCTTGACAAAACCTGAAATACATATTCTACAATAATGAAACATACAACTTTATGCATGACAATTTCTTGTTTATTACATAGGGCGTTTCGATGTAAGCTTGATAACGATGTAAGAATCTACATCGAAACGTCATTCTATGCAAAAAGCAAGAAATTGTCATCCATAAAGTTGTATGCTTCATTTTTGACTTACCAACTTCTATAGTGCCGATCAAACAATTTTCAAATTTCATAATTACTGCTCTCAGCAGTAAATCTTTTTACTTACTAAATATATACTCATGCCAATAATGGTTGTCACCCCTCCCAACCCCAACCCCACCCACAACCCCCACACCCTCTCCAATGAAAAAATTGAAGGGGGTGACAGCCATTATTGGCATGAGTATATGATTGACTGTATACTTGACCGAACAAGAGTCTCACAACAATGAAAGTGATGATAAAGGTTTTATAGTCTTAGACACGTCATATAGCATGTGAGTTTGGTACTTACGCTGTCCCTGTCGGTGACGTTGATGGGGAAACACCACGTGTCAATGTCAACGTCGAAGTCGACTTTAGTCTGCAGTGAATTCGATGTGAATACAGGACCGAAGACGTTGCGTGTGACCGTGACGGTGCCGTCAGCTGTAGCCTGGCGTGACGGGTTGCTGGAGTCGTAGGCGACTAGTTTCAGCTGGGGAAATATACAGGGGTTCAACAAGGGGCAAAACATGACTACAGACGAATATATTATATAAACAGGACATGATTAAAATCTTTGGTCGCTACACATTCATATGGTGTTCATTGTTATTTTGCTATTACAAATCATTGAATCTCGTTCGGCTGATAATTGAGCCTGGTTAGTCTCTGGCGTTGACGTTGATTGCATCTTATTTATGTTATCAGTTTTTCAAATTGCCTGAGAATATTTCATCAAAAATGCAAATGGAGGGCAGTGGACCAAGAATGTTTATGTAAATTCTTTGTGTAAAGCTGCAAAACTGACAATGTGGTATAATACAATATTTTCTAGCTCACTCACTCTTTGCTCCGAAATCGAAAAAAAGAACATTGAGTGACAGAGATTAGTTTTATGCCACTTTTAGCAATATTCCAGCAATATCACGGCGGGGACACCACACACACATTGTACCCCTGTCTGGAATCGTACCCGAGTCGTCGGCGTAACGAGCGAACGCTTTAACCATTAGGCTACCCCACCACCCCCGAAACAAAAATAAAGCCTGAACTGTAAAAACTGTAGGATGAACTAATTCTATGAAAATAATTTTCTGATTATTCAGATTGTAAAGTGTTTTGGTTTCACTGCAAAAATATCAATAAACCAGGACAGAACAAGAGCCATTATATCACTATACAGACATGTGTTTGGTGGACTCACATCGTACTGCGCTGTTCCTGCCGCATCAGTCTTCAAGTCGGACTTGATGCTGACGTCGCCGGTAGTGCTGTTGACCATGAAGAAGCTGGGAGCCGGGTAGACGCCGATGAGTTCGTACATCATCGTACCCTATCACAGAAAAAGGAACAACAATTTATTCACTGACAGAGAGATGATACAATATTATGAGTGGATACAAAGACGGTAATAAGAGCAGGATACAGAGGTGACACAATGTCATGGGTAGAATACAAAGGGGATACAATGTTGTGTAGATGGTGATACAATTTTATAAGTAGGATACATACATGTAGGTGATACAATGTCATGAGTACAGACAACGGTGACACAATATTATGGGCAAGATACAAAGGGGATACAATATTATGAGTAGATACAAAGATGATACAGTATTACCATATCTTATTAAAAAATTGTACCGTGAGATAAGTACGAAATAAGAGGGATACGATGTCATCCTTATTTGTTTATAAAGATATAGATATTAATAAGTTAAAGTAAGATAAGATAAAATCAAAATTAATTCAAGTGTAACACAAGTGCCATCCTTTTGATAATACAAGGTCATATATGGAAGGACATAACAGAGATCTCCGCTTACCACGTACATGTAGCTTTGAAGGTACTATGAACTTACAGCTAGGTTTTGTTTACTGGCTGTGACTGTAAAGACAACAGACGAAACAGGTGCCTGTTCTGTTAAACTGGTTCTGTAGGACACCTGGTTAAAGACTGGGTACTGTCCCTGGTTAACCGTTACGTCAAGCACCACGCTGGTCGTCTTAACGAGGTAGTAGCTGTTATCTGACGCTTGGATTCTGCACTGGAACACCAATAACACAATGAGAACGTGAGCTCAAATCAGACACTATTCGCCATGAAGTTACCAAACAGGGACCACATTCGAAGGTGAGTTAAAATGAACAAATCATAATTACGTCATTTCCGGAAAATGGCTTCTACTGGCATGTCAGGTAAAAAGGTAATTGGACTCCTAAGTCCATTTACTCTTTTAGGACACATTTGACAAGGGCTGTTTGCTTTTCTTTTGACGAATCACTATTGCTAACGAATTTTACAATGATTCTTAATAGGTATACATTTGAAATAAAATAGATAAATTAAGGTTCTATACACTGAGACTGGTGACGCTTGTTGTAGGTAGACGACGCAGTCGGATTATCCCTGAGGTTGGGTCTATAGCCAGAAGTGTTTTGCACTCGTCAGTGCTGATAATGGAATACGTCACAGTGTCCTGCAAAATGAAACAGATTACTGTATCGGCAACAAGTATCTACCACGTGAAGAAAATATTAATATATATATGAGTGGAATGAGAGTGAGTCTAGTACATTATTGTCAGGTTAGTTTTGTTTTTGTTCGCACGGTCATTGCTTCACAATAGGGATAATGTAAACTGTATTACGTGATGTTACCATTTTGACCAGGTCACGGGATTGTCTGGTTCAGACTCCGTTACTTACTAGTGGTGGTCCGATTAATTGAAATAATCGAAGATACGTCGCAGTGACTAATGTTTTTTTCATAATCGAACACAAACAATTCTGGAACACTTGTTTTCATCAACAATATTTTTCACAGGGTTGGTTTTGTCTGTCATTTCATAAGCACTACAAGCTCGTTCCAAGTAATGATTGAATTTATCTTAAAGACACCAAGACATTTATGTTCCTAACATACTAGTCATCCTTTAAAGATGTGAAATTTAGCAAAAACACCCCAAAATAACTACATGTTTTTTTCCTTATTAATTTGTGCATTAACAAATTTCATAAATGACGCTAGGCAATTATTTTCGATGATTGATCGGTGGTAATGAACTAATCATCAATTATGAGATTTTAACCAACTCCCAACACTGTCGTCATATGGCTTTGACATATATCAACGGACCCACCCTAAAATGCACTTCTAGAATTTCTACGAAAGTGTACTTCCAACTTCACGTTTCACCAGTGTAGTCTACGCTGTACTCGGGGGAGTATGGCAGCGTGCGGGGTAAAACAATAAACTAATACTAACACACAACATGCGTCACTCATGGGTAGATTCCACAACATACTCATCAATGCAGCGCTAAACCTCACCAACAGTGTGTGGATTCACGACTAAGATATTGTGTGATCTATAATTCCACATACATTTTGACAGGGTATCGGGGGCGGGTGTTCGATTCCCCACATGGGTACAATGTGTGAAGCCCATTTCTGGTGTCCCCCGCCTCGATATTGCTGGAATGTTGCTAAAAGCGGCGTAAAACTGAACTCACTCACTCACTGACAGGGCATCGGGGGTATCCAATTGATTAACATTTTGCTCTAGGGCTTTCAAAAACGTTTACTTGCCCTTGAAAAACACTTTTTCATAGCAAATTTGAGCTCACGTGAAAGCTGTACTATATTAAATTAAACAAACACACAGCCACGTGATGAGAACTGCCTACCCCGTCATCATCCGTGGCAGATATTGATGACGTGACCACAGCTCCAAGCTCCATACCGTCTTCTATGCTAGCTTGGTATGTAGGGCTGACGAAGAGTGGGGAGTTGATGTTCCTCAAAACTCTCATGGTGACGTTGGCGGCACTGTAGTAGTTTGTATAATCACCATCGTATGCGAGCACTGTCAGCTGAAACGGAAGTGTGATGAGTTTGCAGAGGACACGACAGGTATTTATGATAGCGTCAACTGCGAACAATGGACTCATCTTTTTGTCGAGATTACTTATGTTTTTGGAAATGCTTTTTTTGTCGACTTATTCATGTGACAGTTTTTATACGAGAGGATAATGAAAGGGAATGGGCAATGGATTTCCGAGAAGTACGATTTAAACAGACCATCTTGCAAATAAATGGCACATGTTAGGATTTCAGTGTTCGGAACAGTTTTCGCTTCTTAAACAATACCATTTCTGTTTCAACAAACTTAAGCCACAAAAGAGTTCAAAAGCCCCTCCCAGTTCTGTTACAATGTGTAAGCGGTATGGGTGCATCCTGATTGGATTGCACAGGAGCTTGAAAATGTACATTAGAGTTACCTACCCCTGATGTGTACTGGATCCGCAAAATTATAATGCGAATGGTGAAAAATGCGAATGATGACCGTTTCTGGTGTCTTGTAGACCTCAGCACGAAGTCATTTAGAGCACAGGACAAGATAAACTGTTCCACAAGGTGTTACACAATGGCGGTTTTGTTTTTGTAAAAATTTATTGATCAATACTTACAGTGTAAAGGCTATCTGTTCCTTGCTTCAGATTACGGGCGACGGTCACTAACCCCGTTACCTTGTCCACTTCAAAGAACACCGGCGCCAGTCCATATCCACCCACATCGTACGTGACTCGTCCCTAGTGTAAATAAAACATAGTAAACCTCTCCTCTACAGCAGCAATCATGACATATTAATCAACTCCATATGGGGCCCGACTTGCACGAAAACCGTGGGGCAGCGCCTGGTAATGTGCTCGCAAGTGAGATGACTTGCACCTTACTACGGACAGTTACAAACAAACAAGGATGATTAACTACATCATTGGGAGCGGTGGGGTAGCCTACTGGTTAAAGCGTTCGCTCGTCACACCAAAGACCCGGGTTCGATTTCCCACAAGGGTACAATGTGTGAATCCCATTTCTGCTGTCCCCCCGCCTTGATATTGCTGGAATATTGCTAAGAGCGGTGTAAAACCAAAGCTCAATTACTACAACATTAGGATGGGGTGCGACCATTTTTGTGCCTGGAGTCCGAGACGTGACGGTTCCTTGTACTCAAGAAGTGTCGTCAAAGTCGATAATTGAGGATCTCTATTTTGTTTCCCATGTTTCAAGTGAACAGTTGACTTGCCTTTGCATGTGTTTGTGACGGGTGCCGCCAGTGGGGCAGGATGTCTTTAGTTCTATCAACACTATTTCACCGTCCACCATAATGGCATGTCACCATATAGTCGGAACGGTACAACGGAAACTGCTTTTAGCAGAGATTTAGCCACGGACGTGTTTGTGTCACATTTATTCAGTGTGTGACCAAGTTGACTGCGTGTCATCGTACTCCGAGTGCTGTGGTTGGTAATTACGCATGCTAGTAGTGGTGGTGTGTGGTCCTGTGCTTAGAGCTCAGGTCACAAATCGGTTGAGGTCAAGCACCGTTGGGCGCGGAGAGTCCTTGGATGGGTGACCGTGTTTGGCAGCTTGACTCCTGAGAGTTTCTAGGACCCCAGTCCTGCCCCACAACGAAGCATATGTGATACATGTGATCTCACCTTAGGCGAGTGAGTTTGCTCAATATTGCCTCCATTCACCCAGCAGAAAATGGGTACCCGGTGAGATAAGTCATGTGACTATTAACCTTCTAGCGCCTCACAGGCAGCTTGAGTTATCCGGGGTAATAATAATAAGGTTCTGATTACAGCGTCCAGTGAACAAGGATGGATGGAGTCAGATGGATAGCGCTATATAAATGAGTATATTAGTAGTAATCGCGAACCGTGGATTACATGTATATGGTTGTATCGCAGTTGACTATTGACTGGATGTAGCATTCACCCATTACGTAGAGGGTAATGTCCGAGTAACTCTCCATTCCTTAAAAATAATGCAGCCGAGGCCCCGGAGGGGTCGAGGCACATTGTTTTTAAGGAATGGAGAGTTACGAGGATATAACCCTACTTAAATTACATTCAAAGTATTGGGAATATTTCTGTTATCAAAGTTATATGTCAAAATGACAAAATGAAGTCTTTAATTTGAAGCTGGTACACATCGCTCCATTCCTGAAAAGTAATGGAGCGAGCAGACAATGGAATGACGTCACAAATGTTATTTAATTAATACAGTTTCAGTGGATCGTTGGTTGTAAAGAGGTATGTAGTACGAGTTTGACATGTACCTGTAGTGGGGTTTGAGCAGTTACTGTGGTCACTGACGTCCCTGCACCTGCATCGTCTCTGATGGTGACGTCATACTGGGTGGCTGAGAAGACGGGTACACCTGACAAAACAGTGACTGTCAGTCCCACCTCTGTTGTCTTGGACGGTCGGCCGCTGTCCGTGATGCTCACCGTATACTGGAACAAATACAGATATGTGCAATACGATGAAGGACACCATTCACCTTAAACTTTCAGCAATAGCTAACCCAAATATTATACAGCTTCATAAGGGGCACCCATGTTGGAAATCGAAACCATGTCTCGGAACTATGGTGGCTGATTAGGGCCATGCCACCATATACGGAACAAGTGAACATATTGACTCGTCTACCCAACCTCTATGCTTTCATGTATGTTACAGTTGTTTGGATGCTCAAGACAGACTCGATCATTCGGGAAGTTTCTGGATGGGATGTTTTATATAAGGATGTTTGCTGTATATGTACTGCATATATAAGAACACCAGGGGCTCTTTTCCAGCCTGACTAGTGTATGTGCTTGTCGGGTATCTATTTGTATATCAGTTTTCTCTATTTTCTAGATTCAAGCATGACGACAGATCCTTCAAAGACTACAGATATTTAAGATGTTCTGCATAACTGAAGGTACGCTCGCATTCATTCTTAGCCCTTTACCTTTTAGTTATTGACTTAGCACTTTTTGTAGCATTTATGTAAACTGGCAAACTAAAATGTTTGTTTTCATTTAATTTCCAGATTCATTATAGATTTTGTGAGAGAGTTGACTAACTTCGTAATTCCGTCAGAACCAATGTCTGGGATAACCTCGGAGCTTCAGTTTGGACATCAGCTTGTAACAATTATATGCATATCTGCCCCGTATGTCTTTCGTCGATTAGGCAAAAATGTGACGTTTTGATTCAATTTCAGTAAATAAACGTACGAAAAAACTGTTGCCGCCGAGCCCAATCAGGCTTCTTGTTGGGTAGATGTCGCCCGTGTCGTTGATGTTGAAGTAGGTATCTTCGCCACTGAGCCGGTATGTCAGGTCGTCCTGTTAACGAATGCATTCATTAGTAAAAGCTTAATGTGTAATAAATAATTTTCAATTTGTTTAATAATCTATATGTGTACGTTATATAAGAATTTTGATATCAACCTGTGAAGGTCTAGTAAAATATGACTTGTATGCATTAATAAAAGTTTTGTGTGTAAGAATTATTGCATGTTTGCATAGTGCAAGAGTTGTCCACTGCATTTATTTAGCATCAGCTCAATTCCATTATGACGTAATCACTTTGTCATAATTAATGTAAGGTTACAAGAAATGCACGTCATACCACTACACTTCACAAGTGGACCCGTGAAGATCCGGGGTAGAATAGGTCTTCAGCAACCCATGTGCTTGCAATAAAAAGGCGACTATCTTGTCGTAAGAGGCGACTAACGGGATCGGGTGGTCAGTTTCGCTGACTTGGTTGACACATGTCATCGGTTCCCAATTGCGCAGATCGATGCTCATGCTGTTGATCACTGGATTGTCTGGTCCAGACTCGATTATTTACAGACCGCCGCCATATAGCTGGAATATTGCTGAGTGCGGCGTAAAACTAAACTCACTCACTCACTCACTTCACAAGTGACAGTATTTACGTTATGCAATGATATGTGTGTGAATGAGCAATATTCCAGCAAATATCACGGCGGAAGACACCAGGGAAACAGGCAAAAAAATATGGACAGCTTCAGGCAATTTGACTTTGACACAACTGATAATCTCACCCCGTCCAGGTCTGTTGCGACCAAAGTAAATAGCACCTCGTCCAGGCTCGCCACCTCGGACACATTGACCCGGTACAGAGCTTGAGGCGTCATCGGTCTATTTGGGTTTCGGACCACGTTGATGGTGACGGTCACGGTACCGCGTGTTTCGGGCGCCGTGGCGTCGAAGGCAACAATTCTCAACTAGAAATGAGTAAAAAAATAATGTTCATTTTTACGAGCCCACTGAAGTACCATACCAGGTTAACGTTGATACAATAACCTGATGCATTAAACTGACTCGAGACAACCACTCCTCGTTTTATCCCTTTAATGCCGATCTTTTGGTATGACGGGACCACCGACCTTACGTACTTCCGGCATGAGCGCCATCCTACACATCATGGAGGCAGTCTCCTGGTGTATACTACTCGTCAAAAGTTTAGACTCACTTAAAGCACTCACAGTATGATGTGTATACATCGAAGAAGAATTTCTCCACTAACTTGGAGGAACCAACTGCAAGATGAATTGCACGAGGATCATGCATCAAATTGCTGAAGATCATGTGCAAATATCTTGCATGCGAACAGCTGCATTTTGGTGTAAAGTTTTGTTATAAATTCGCCAATTTTCACTGATTTTTATCATTTGTTGAACTCATGGCAATAATCTTTTAACGTTACGAATTTGTTTTACAATACATCAGTTCATGTGTAAACAGTACCTTTAAAAATATGGAATATTTTGCAAAATCTAGTTTAGAACAGTTGACTGAAGTAAGTGGCTACATTTACTTTCACTCGTCACTATTTGTTACGAGGGATGAGTACAAAGATAGGAACAGCCAGGTGTGCGAGAAAGGATGGAGACAGCACAGCACAGGTAAATGATTCAATAACTTTGCAGTCCTCCCTCGTAACAAATAGTGAACTGTGTCAAAATTTTAATGATAGTTTGTTAACCAACTTTTATATTTTTGGACATAAAATCTGCAAAAAAATCACAGAGTTGGTCTGATGTTTTGATTATGATCAGTGTTTCATTGAATATTATATGTTTAGTAGTTTTCGAGTTAGATTGCAATTCATCGGTCCGATTTTGAGCCAAACGGACTATAGTGAGTCTAAAATTTTGATGGGTAGTATATATAGCTCATATATATCATATCAGGTAGTGGTAGTTTAATAGGTTTCATAAACACTGCAATCTCTTGTAGCTAATGTGTGTGGTACAAAACTGAAACCAGATAACTGTTAATGAATTACAGGAAACCACCTGTGTAACATACACGCTTATAACGAAATGACGAATATGGGGAACGTTTTTTTTTGGCAGCAGAATCGTGGCATTAATTTCAGGCGAAATAAACCAAATAATATATAAAGTAAGCTAAAGGACTAAAGTACCTGGGCCCTGTTCCACAAAACGATCGTTGTGCTAAGTTGATCGTAACTCCCATACTTTAACATAGACTTACGACTGTCATAGTGCTACGATGATCGTAACTCCCATACTTTAACATAAACTTACGACTGTCGTAATGCTACGATCGCTTTTGGAACGGGGCTCTGGGCCGAGATTTTCGAAGCTCTCTTAGCGCTAAGATAGTCGTAAGTTAATGTTAATTTATGACACTTACGACAGTCTTAGCACTAAGAGAGCTAAGCTGGGCCCCGTTTCACAAAGCTCTCGTAGCGCTACGACTATCGTAAGTCAATGTTACAGTATAGGAGGTAGGAAAGCTACGATGAAAGTGACGAGATCTTAGGCTTACGAGAGCTCTGTGAGTTCGTTATAACCATAGTTTACTGGGTATAAAATAATGAGTATGTTAAACACGTGAACGATACACTTTATATTGTGAACTTTAAAATGTTAAAACTTACTTATCGTCCACGACAATGGTAAAGATATTGTTTATCGGCGTAGTTTGAGCCCACAGAGGGAAGCACGCCTTGAAATGATGTAGTTACAACGGTACTCACGTCATATCGACTAGATGGGAAGGTATCTGTTGTCAGTGACCTGATCAAGGTAATACGACCAAAAGGACTTAGGCTGAAGAAGTAGGGCGCCGGGTACACTCCGGTCACGTCATACATGAGCTGACCCTGTGAGGAATACAATCACATGTACGTTGTTTTCTATAAAGCTATTCAATACTATACACCATCATCAATCTTCGTCTCGAGATTCAGCAAGGTCGCTAGGGGAAGGTTTTGAGCTTCGAACCTCCTTTTAGCAATCTTACTGACAGTGTTAACAAATGTTTGTTAAATAAAAACAAAAAGCATCAATGATTTTTGTAATTTTAACAATAATACCAAAATATATTTAACAAGGTCAAGTTTCAGATTAATGCGAATTGTTCCACTTATACGAAACTGGACATCACAGACACCACTTCCTCAAGTCTCAAGAGTAAACACTCGGTGAATTTTTAATAGTAACATGTTTGCATCCTTTTCACCCCCGGCATGTAATGCGGGTCGATATAAACGACGCCTCATCTGTCTATCCGTGCTTCCGTAATCTAAAACAGAACCTAAACTGTGCCTTTTGCTATTTAAGGATCGTTGTCATTTTTATTTTTTTCGGTTTCCATGGAAACGATTTGGACTCTCAAATCTCAAATGGTGGGGGTGGGCTTCGTTTCCGGAGCACAACTCGAAAACCGTTCACTATCTTTCTACAAGACAAATATATCAAACAGATCTTGAAGTGGTGCCTTTTGTTATTTTATATATCTGTATATTTGCTATACAGATTTTTGGCATGTTTTTTCATTATTTTCATGGAAACAATTTGGGCTTAGTCTAAAAAACTTCAAGTTGGACTTTAAGTAACTGTCAGATGATTTGTTCTTTTAAATCTGTGGGGGGATTTGTCATCTTCTGATGACTCTTGTTTAATGAGGTACAAATCTCTGCTCGGCTCAAGAAAACATAACATCTCATAATGATCCATGGGAAGCATGTGGACATATATTGGATAAATAATCATGCAATAGGCTTTAACGCCAACGGAATTATTGCAGATAGCGTAAAGAGATAACTTACAGCAATGCCAATTAGGTAAAGTAACGTTCATTAAATCAGATTCATACCTGTGTTTATTATATCGTGTACTACCTTGTCCATGCGGGTCTCACCTTTAGATCGTTATCTATGGCATACACAGTGAACACTGACGACTGCACAGCCATAGTATCCGGTATAGATATATCATAAGGTGTTGAGCCAAACTCAGGGTAAATGACATTTGACCGAATGTTTACTGTCAACACTGTGGTCGTTGCCCTTGGAAACAGCATCCGGTCTACAGCTTTCACCGTGGTCTGAAAACCATCAATAGTCATTACAATTCATCATACGAAAAGGGACATGCATATAAATAGGTTATTTGTTTAATTTGTTGTTCAACGCCGAATTAGTAATATTCCAGGAAATAATCGAGTCTGGGCCAGACAACCCAGTGATAAAGTTCAAATTTGTGGGATGACAGCATGTTAAGTGTATGTTGTATAAAATGCTTACCACAATCTGTGAAATGTTGACGTTCGTGAGGGACTTCGTCAATATTACGGAGCCGGTTACAGGATGGATGTAGAGGTAGTCGCTACCGCCGTCTAAGCTGTACGTGACGTTGTCCTGACAAATAGAGTACAGATACACTAACCTCAGAAAAAGCCAACGTCCAACACAAGTGAGTATGGTTTTACGCCGCTTTTAGAATATTCCAACGATATGTTCACGGGGGACATAAGAAAAGGGTTACACAATAGAGAGTGAGGTGGGGTTGTGTAGGAACCGAACAGCGTGACGACCAATATAAGTCATCAATCACTGTGAAAACCCATCCTTGTGTTCGTGTGAATTATGCAATTAGTATATACCGAACTGGGTATGAAAGTGCTTCGAGCTGATTAGAATGACGTCGAGCTGGAAATATACTACTCGAAAAAAGTTAAAGAACACCCAATTCCTTCACATTATTGTAGCTAATCTGTAAAGATGAACTATAGCACCTACTATTGATGGTTTTCAGGAAAACAGTGAAAGACGTAGATGATGTTTCCAGGTATGACGAAGTTATTTTTAACGCGGTTTTAATCAATCCAATTCCAAGAAGCCATGAATATATTTTTTTTCAGAATGTTCAAATACAAGTCTCAGTGATAACATCTAAAGGTGTAAAATGTTGGCGTATAGAACAAGGACAAACTGGCTACTGCTTTGTTTCGGCTGTTATATTACTATATTACTAAATAAATCAATAAGTGAATCGTAACAAAAGACTAAGTCTGAACAGCCATACTACCAACTTGCTAGCCCTTCATAACGAGTACGATAGCTCAGTAGTTAACAAGTAGTTAGTTGGTCATTATTAGAATATTCATTTCCTCGCAAAACATAATTCATGAAAAACAAAACGACACAAAACTATCCAAACTGCATTAATAATAATGACATGATCAAAATTATATTAAATAAACTTAATATGTATGAAACAAAATGGAAATAGTAATAAGTGAATTTAACCTTGATACATAAACAAGAATATATACTAATACTGGAAGGATGTTTCAATTATTAAGAACAGAATCCTGCAGAAACTAACCCTGTCCCAGTCAAAAGCATTTACTGCAGTAATCTCCTCCCCAATCTGCAGGTCAGGCGAAATGGTGACACTGTAGGGGTCATTGGTAAACACTGGGGCGTTGCCGTTGATTCTGACGTTGACGTTCAGCGTACCCTGCACTTTGGGCACATTGGCGGAGCTGTTGGTTTTCCATGCGTTTATCTGAAGCTGTTGGAATATGTATTAACGTCTATAAGCCTATATTATAAATCAGCGACGAAAATGCGAATTAATTTAAACTGAAAATGATTGAAGAATCTCAGTCGTAGGTTCATTGTTATATTTCAATAGGTTATTAGCGTCATTGTCATATGCATGTGTGACAATGATGTTTATAATCCTGAATTATGACATTAAGACACACACAGACATCAATATTTGTCACTGTGAATTCCCAATCGTGTCGACTGAAGTCCTATACAGTTCCAATTACCGTAAACGTCTGTGTTTTGATGTCGCGGAGAGACGCTGCAACAATCACGTCGCCGGTGTCAGTGACGTTGAAATACTGCACGGCGATGATGTCACCCACAACTTCATACCGCACGGATCCCTACGAACAAATACACAAAAATGGTGAGCTTACCCGATTCCAGCCAAAGCTAAACAAAATCAAACAAAAAACCCCAAAACAAATGGACATGTCTGAATTATTAACATTGCAATAAATCAATTGATAGTCAACCTACAATGTTAATATACACACTAATGCTACAAGTAGAAGTGTTTTGGACACTGACCATTGTCTAAATAGAAAGCTACCAATGTACGATTACTGCTGTCAGAAGTACGTGTGTACGAATCAACAGAGGGGCGGTGGGGTAGCCTAGTGGTCAAAGTGTTTGCTCGTCACGCCGGAGACCCGGATTCGATTTCCCACATGGGTACAAAGTTTGAAGCCCATTTCTGTCCCCTGCCGTGATATTGCTGGAATAGTGTTAATAGCGGCGTAAAACTCACTCATTCACTATCTGTTAGCGATGATACCAGCAGACCACGCAAGCACACGCACACGCACACACAAAAAGACACGCACACAAAACAAACAAACAAACAAAATGTTCTTACCACACCATTACGATCAATGGCTTGCATGGTGTAGACGCTCTCACCGACAGCCATGCTTTCGTTGACTGTGACAGTCGACGGCAGGTTGGCAATGAGGATGGGGACGTCCTGTTCTATATTGACGTTGACAACGACTCGGGATGTCCTGGGAGCGCGCCTTTGGTCAGTCGCTTCTACCGTGAACTAGTAAAAAGTGCATCGTTATATATAAAATATACAGACTTGTTTACAACGGCTTTTCGTCCCCTGTTGAGACAGTTGAAACAATGTTTGCTTATCAACACGTAAATGAAATACTCCAGGAATCCCATTGTAGCCTTCCTTTGCAAGTTTGAGACAAATTGGCATATCTGTGAAGGAGATAAATGTGTAATATTATCAAAAAAACGTTACCGTCATGGGTATTCGGTTGTTTGACACTTGAGATAACAATATGTCAGCCTTATGACGGTGGTCTGTAAATAATCGAGTCTGGGTCAGACAATCCAGTGATTGACACCATGAGCATCGATTTACGAAAATGGGGTACGATGACATGTATTAACCAAGTCAGCAAGTCTGACCACCCGAGCCCGTTAGCCTCTTACGTTAAGAGTGTTGCTGAAGACCAGTTCGAACCCGGACAAAGACTAACGATTAGTCCCAGAAAATATAATTTTGATAGTAACAAATAATTCCATTTAAATTGGATTCCTAAACTCTTGGAATCTGCTTCATATTGGGCTTAAGCATTGTGGTGACACGTAAAGGTACCGTTTGATATGCTAGCCACTAGAACCGCCTCTGATAACACAGAAACAGCATGTTGTGGGATCTTGGCACACTATTGTTACCCATGAAGAGAAACACATGAGATATAGATGATCTATAAGGTCATTTATGGAAAATAGATTTTACGAAATATTTTAGAAATCAAATTTAGAAATGGTTGCACAGAAGAGGTGAGGTGAGGTGAGGTGAAATTGGGTTTAACGTAGTGCTTGAGAATATTTCTCTCTTCTCTCGATTTCTATGACGAGGTTGCACAGAAGAGGACAGTGAGAAGATGAAGTAGACATTGGTGTCACGCCATCATGAGAAGTAGTGTAACGGTACTCATGAGCACTCATGACTGATGGTATCAACTGTAACATATCTGTGCACTTATGAACTATACATTGGGCGGTGGGGTAGCCTAGTGGTTAAAGCGTTCGTTCGTCACGCCGAAGACTCGGGTTCGATTCCCCACATGGGTACAATGTGTGAAGCCCATTACTGGTGTCCCCCGCTAAAAGCGGCGTAAAACTGAACTCACTCACTCACTATGAACTATAACAACCAGTACAATCGAGACGAAGAAACATGACGGGATCGTACCATGTATGTGTTCTCTTCAAACGTGGCCAGTGACTGCCGAACATAGATGTCGCCGTTTGCGGGGTCGATGTTCACCAATGACGGGTCGCCAGGTCTGTGGATGATCCGGTACTGAACGGCGTCCTAGAGGGTGGAAACATGGGTATCATGGGTATGATAAACAAACCTGGTATAGGTACAATTCCTGACAACAAGTGGTCTTCAAATGTGATCTGTTTAAACAAGTAATTAGACTAGATATTGAAGTGATACGCTATTTTAGAGCCACAATGGATCAGACCACACTCGATTTCTCCACCCCCACCCCACCCTCTCCCACACACACACCTAAGATGTCTGAAAATAACTAGAAGTTACATTTCCAGCTCATCCTTCCTGGTACCCACTTGGTGAATATACCTAAGGAGAATAAACATCATACCGTGTAGGTAGCATGGAAGTCATGAAACCAGCAATCTGTGCGATCTATTTCTGTTTATCCAAATCAAGTAAAATTAAGTAAAATCGCGTTGGATACAGCTTTCAAGAGGTGAGGGTTCCTAAGGTGTCACTCTTTATTCGATATTCAATTGTAGGGATCTCCAAGTGATAAATGTCTAAGACTATGACTATGTCATAATTTCGTGCTTTCTCCCACATCAAGAGCGATGGGGTCGCCATGTGGTTAAAGCGTTCGGTCGTCACGTCGATGGCCAGTGTTCGATTCCCACATGGGTACAATATTTGAAGACCATTTCATGTGTCCCTACCGCGATACTGCTGGTATAAAGCGGCGAAAAGCTCAACTCACTCACACACTCATATTCAATTTACCCCATCAGCATCTGTGGCGGTGACACGGAGGATGGAGGTGCCGCAGTCAACGTACTCGTACACGGTGACAGCGTAGTCGGACGCGCTGAAGACTGGGCCGTTAGTGTTGTCGTTGGCCTGGGTATTGGTGATGCTGACAGCAACCTCGGTAGTTGCAATATTGCCCGGGAACGCCGAGTCATGGGACATCACCTCAACCTTTTGAAGAAATATGGTAACCTGTAAAGCTCTGAAACACTGAAGTTATGTTGATGGCGATACGGATGCTCATCCTCAGGTTGAGACACCTTCAATAGAAGTTAACAAATTTACGCTAGCAGTTCTCTGTTCATTACAGGTCATGGGTTCGAATCCTAGTCTGAACGTAAATACGATGGTGTGTATGATAAGGTCAGTTGACATGGCAATATATTCATCAACTTACACCAAGGTCAGTTGCCATGGCAATATCTTCATCAACTTACACCAAGGTCTGTTGCCATGGCAATATCTTCATCAACTTACACCAAGGTCAGTTGACATGAGAATAGCTTCATCAACTTAAACCAAGGTCAGTTGACATGGCAATATCATCGTCAACTTACATCAAGGTCAGTTGCCATGGCAATGTCATCGTCAACTTACACCAAAGTCAGTTGACATGGCAATATCATCGTCAACTTACACCAAGGTCAGTTGACATGGCAATATCTTCATCAACTTACACTAAGTCAGTTGCCATGGCAAAAGCTTTGTCAACTTACACCACATAAAATCACTACAGAATATTACTCGAGATGATATAACTAAAACAATGTTGAAAGCAGCAAGACACCGTTTTCCTTTGTATTGATTCCAATGTATGGATTGTCCCAGAGGATATACGGGGCGGTTGGGTAGCCTAGTGGTTAAAGCGCCAACATCATCATCATCATCATCATCATCATCATCATCATCATCATCATCATCATCAATATATTACGTCATGTACGTACATCAAACCTGTCCAGATTGGTGAGTGTTAGGCGTCTCCTTGTGTACACTACCCCTGTGTCAGCGTCGACCCAGAAAAAGACATTTGCCAAACTGTCTTCTTTTATCTTGTATTTCATAGATCCCTGAAGAAACACGTTACGTTGTAACAGTTACAGATATATATTACATATGTTCATTGCATTTCTAAAGAAGATCAGGTTCTCTCGGAAGAACAGAAAAAAACCTTAGGCATATAAATACATGTCACGCGCTGAGAAAAAACACTAAACTCTCAAAACGAAAGAAAACACGGGGGACGCTAAAGGTAAAATATGTGGAAATTGGACGGACGGAAACAGGATGTTGGGGTGGATGAAAAGAGACATAGGTAGACACTTTCTGAGGACTAACTAACAGTTACCATGAATACGAGATGGGCTTCCTGAGACGATGCCGGGGTATAGCTACCTATTACGATTAGGAAACAGGATTTTACGGTATATGGAGTTTTGGGACTATAGTATTTATTTATCAATATATTTGACACATATAATCTCACCAAGAGATCCCCGTCAGTCGCTGCTACGATGATGACGGTGGTGTTGACGGCGACAGTGTCGACGAGGTTGGCTGAGTAAGGCGTGTTAATGAAGCGCGGGGAAGATGAATCTCTGATTAAGGTCACCCTCACGGAGGCAACCGAGTATTTCTGTGGCACTCCGTCGTCAGAGATCCTAACCATCACCTGTAATGTAAAAATACCATAATGTACACTACTGAATACTAAGAAACCGCATTAGCTTGGTAATAGTGCTGAAATACCTACAAACATAAGCTGGGATTCGAACGCACCACACTGGCTCCTGGTACACCACAGCGGGTATCGACGTCTTTGACGACTGGGCCATACGTGTTCTCCAACACTAACAACGATTGTAACCTGAACCCTCTTGCTCACCTCCAGCCTTTCGCTACAGCTACACACAAGTCTGAACATTCTTAGTGCTAAGGTACAATGTGTGAAGCCCATATCCGGTGTCCTTTGCCGTGATGTTGCTAAAAGCGGCGTAAAACCATGATCACTCACTCTTAGCGCTAGTGGTAATCGTTGTGCAGAGTTGCGTTTCTTGATTGTGAAAGGATACGCTGATCGTCTATTCGTACCGATTCAGATCCCGTGAACAAGTACCAACTTATTAGTTCAGCTCCGTCGTTGTAAAGTTGCGATACAACTGAATCCGGACTCACTGTCAACTCACAGGTCAACGTTAAATTCAACTCACTCACTCAGAGTTAGGGTCCACGTATTGAAAGCAACATCGCAACAAACTGCACGACAATCGAAAGAGCTGTTGTATTTGACATTTTTTAATGTAATCGTCTTTAAAATGTTTTTACTAAAAGTTGTAATTGTCAAAATAAATTCTAATCATTTACGAAAACACATCTGATCAACTAATCATTGTTGGTATCAGAGGATACAGCAGACCTCGGCATCACCTTACCGTTGACGGAACTAGCGGGGAGGTAAGATCGCCCCCTACTGTCAACACTCCGGTCTTCTCGTCTATCCTGAAGTATTCTTGGGTAGCATTCTCACTTCGTACAATCCTGTACGATAGGGTATCCTGTAAATATAACATTGCATGCAAAAGGGGAGAAAGAAGAACGGATGATTCAACCTAATCCATACATACTTCGCATTGAAGCGAACATGTCTGACAACATACCCATACTTACCTGACCACATTGACGCATACGTGAACACATGTACCCATACGACATTGATCACGCTTTACTTAACCACACATACCTGAACACCTTTACGCATGCATTCTTGAACTCACTTACCAACACAAATTTCATCACCATTTATATAAAAATACATACTTAAACATTTTACATTCTCGGTCACTTATACGCAAAAAGTATTTTACAATATTAAACCATACATTTGAAATTGCAGTTTCAAATACACGTGAGTGTCCATTCAAAATTAAGTAATCTTTTTTTATATGCCACAAAGATACCTATCTTGAAGTCTTACAGACTCTGCAGAATATGAAAGGCACGCCAGACTCTCACCATAGTCTACATTACATGAAGGTAACGAAACGCTCAACACTGTAGTATTATAAGTACAACAGTATACATGACCCACCATTATTAGCCATGCGTTGTATCCGAAGTGTTCTAATGAATGAACATAACCCTTGATTCCTATTTCTAACAGTTATCCCCAGGGGCCTATTCTTGTCATAACAGGCAACTAACGGGAGCGGATTTTGGCTGAGATCGATGCTCATAATATCAATCACCCGATTGCTTGGTCCAGACACAATTATTCTCAGATCCCGGTCTCGCTTGAATATTAACGGATACGTCGTTCAATCACGGCAGGTACGTTCAGTTAGAACACCGGGTACCCAGTCACACTCACCCCGTCCATGCTATCCCGTACTGACACACTCACCATTTCAGGGAGACAAACCAGGCACACTCACCCCGTCCGCATCCACGCCGGTGACAGTGAGCAGCGATGTTCCTGGAGGGGTGTTCTCTGGGATACGTGCAGAGTACAAGGGTTGGGAAGGGACGGGTATGTTGGCATTCCGTTCTAAGAAAACCATCACCGTTGTCGTTGCAGCGTTGGCAGGATACGCCGAATCGTATGCTTTTAACGTAATCTGGAATTATGTAAGACATACTGCATATATACAGATTTATAACAGTATCCATGCCTTCATAGTGCAAGTACAGAACCGTATGCCGTTAGGGGAATTAGAAGTGTGACATAATTATATTTGGTGAATAATAGACACGACAGTAGGAAAACAATAAATGCTCTTCAATGAACAATGTCTTCTGTGTCTCATTAATGAACTATGCCTCCTGTGGGTACACTTCAGCAACAGGGCTGTTCCCACTTTCATCGTAGGGATTGGGAAGCACCACCTGTGTGCACTGAACCATTAATTAATGTGTCTCACAACTGGGAGTTCTCGCAAATGGGAGGACACCGTACATTATAGGTTGTTAACTGGTCAGGAGGGGGACATGGTCGATGTACCCTCTATGTTTGTTTATGTTCCCTGATGCTGAACAACGTATTTATCCTACCGAACATCGTTCAATGTGAATGTGGAACTGTTTGAATCTCGGGTATCGGATCATAATAAGGACTACCAGAGTTAGGCAATTAGCCAATACTAGATTTTCAGATGATATAGAATCTAGCAGACAAGAAAAACAAACATAGAATGATCTCTCTTCAATCGATTTGCAATCGAAAACATCGGTAATTTACGTACGTCATACGTGACTCAATTATTCGAGATAAAGAATTACTAACACGAAGTACCAAATGAATTCCCACAGTTCGGCATTCCGAGTGGGTAACATAGAAAAAATGCTACTAGCTTGTAAGCGGGATACACTGAAAATAATAGAAGAGCGCTCGGCCAATCAGAAAACAACATTTATGTGTGAGGTTAGATAAATAAGATTGATATATTATAGAAATACATTTACCGTATACCGGAAGCACGACGTTGTAGATATACGGTAAATGGACATGCTAGTTCACAATAACAACTGTATCGTCCGGCTAATCAGGTAATGAGATTATCTGCAACGTAGGAGCTGGAATAGGTATAAATATGGTCAACAGACACAGGTCATCCTGCAGCTGTCTGACAAACCAACCTTCTTTAAGTGCCATTAAGAGGGTGGTATGATGAAGAGGAACATTGTTTACGGATAGACAACTTCTTAAATGCAATAGATGCGACGTGTTGGTGTATATGCTAACACTGTTATCAAGTTGGTACATTTACTCACTCAGGTAAGAAACTTTACTGTCTTGTCAAATCTTGACTATAATTATGCTATTTCCATTGGCAATACCTGTACGTCTATGAGGGTAATTCGATAATGTCATACCTGTGTGTATATCTTAGATATTCCCACTGTTCGACTGCTGCAAATATATGATGTCAACTATGTGGCATGCCCACTCGGGTAATGTATAATTTAGAGTGGGTCAGGTATACTATATTCAACTGTATGTAAACTGTTGTATAACGGTGTGTACTTTTGAATATTTTTTGTGACTGATGTTGTATGTATATAGATCAACAAATTCTTATCATCAAATGCTCCTCGCATAAATGTACTGCTATGCCTGACTGTAAACATACCTCGCACGCACGCACACACACGTATATAGCCGGAATATGTTCCTATATTATATACTTCATAAATGTGTTGAAGGTCATGCTGTAAGAGGCTACTAACAGGTTTTGGAGGATGCATATCGTCGTTTTCAAACTGCTTCTATCGATGCTCATGATGTCAATCACTGGATTACCTGCTCCAGGCTCTATTACTTACAGGCCGTCCTCAAATAGCTGAGAGCAAAGTCAAACAACAACCATACATTACCAATAGCAATGTCCTTGAGGCCAACAACATTTCGATTTAAAAATTATGTGCACAAAATATCAGTAGCTGTAGATTAAATATTCGCTGCAGACATGATTAGATTTCGACAGATGTGCAACAAATACAGTTTGCACGGATAACACTTACAGTATAGGACATTGAGTTATCCAGCTTAAGATCTCTGTGGACAACAATCTGTCCGCGGTCAGGCGTAACGCGGAAGAACGACGTTGCAACATCGTCGCCCGTCAGCTCATACTGCATCTTACCCTGAAGACAGTAGTATGCATGGGAAAATATGATACATTTATAAAGAAAACAAAGTATTTATTATTATAAAATATCTTGAAAAATGTATGTTTTTGTTGTAAAAGTCAAAACGCGATTCTACTGGGTTTTTAAAAGCATGTGGTAAAAACTGAACTAATCAGCTTTTTACGTGTTGTAAAAGGATTAAAGCTAAAGAACTTAGTAAAAGGATTAACACGGAACAACAGCTTTTTCAATGACGTGAAATGATTAACGCGAAACTCCTCAGCTTTTTATATGTTGTAAAAAGATTAACACGAAACCATTGAGCTACACAGCCTATAACATGGGATGTTTTGTTTATGAAGAAAACAATATCATGCGAAGACAATATGGTGATAAGATTGTTCTTGCCTGTAAATCTCTGTCAGTAGCGGATACAGCGATGATGATAGTATTGACAGGGGGCGACTCTGCCATAGTCGAGGAATACGGGGAGTTTATGAATACAGGGGGCTGGCTGTCCCGACGGACGTTGATGGTGGCAGTGGCGGTGGTACTTCTCTCAAGAGCTCTCTGGTCTCGGGCAATTATTGGAAGCTGGAAGATTAACCACCACTGAAAACCTCTGATATTCGGACATTAACAATCTACAATATTCTATATCAATTTATGTATTATATCATCTAAGCGAGTTACCAAACTCCACATGAGACATGCATGTAGTGAATATGTCACCCACTCTACCCATTTGTGATGTTATGAAAAAAATAACATATTGACATAATCATTTATAATATTCATTTAGAAAGGATATTCCAATGACGACTGCAAAACCAATACTGGTGTCACGTCGTATCACTGTTGACACCACCCGCGAAGATCAGGGTCAGAATTGATCTTGAGAAACCTATGCTTGTCGTAAAAGACGACTAAAGGGATCGGGTTGTCACAGCTTGCCGACCAGGGCCCGTTTCACAAAGCTCTGTCGTAACTTTCTCGTAGCATTCGACCTGTACTGTAACATAGTGAGTACGAATGCTGAGAAAAGCTACGAGATCTTAGGGCTTACGAGAGCTTTGTGAAACGGGGACCTGGTTGACACATGTCATCGTATCCCAATTGCGTAGATCGATGTTCGTGATGTTGTTCACTGGATTTTCTGGTCCAAGCGCGATAATTACAGACCGCCGCCATATAGCTGGAATGTTGCTGAGTGCGGCGTAAAACAACAAACAAACAAATACTGTGGCATAAGGCAAGATAAGACTATCACTTCTCACTCATTTTTAAATCTAGATGAACTTATAACTACCAACATGTAAGTACAATACCAAGTTGTACTCACTATGTATACTTGACGTCCAGTTGTATCGGCGGTCAGGGAACTCCGCAGGCTAATGGTGCCAGTGTCCACGTCGATTCGGAAATATTCTGTGTTCGATCCTCTGACAAATTCATACCTTATGCTGTCCTGTTTTAATAGAAGATACCGATAAATAAAACATGAGTTAAACAGGATGCTCATGAGTGAGTGAGTGAGTTCAAATTCAACGTCACATGGTCATGATTCGAGCCATAAAGCGACGTCTTCTGACTGGATTCGATACGACCAAAACAGATATTTATAAGTACCTGTATCAATATTTTGAATTTTAGTTAATTTTAGTTTTAACTATTTTGAATAGACCAATACACATATCCCCACAAACAAATTCGAACCTTTACTGATTTAAGTGAGTGAGTGAATTCGGGATTAAGCCGTTTTATCAATACTTCCAAATATCATGGTGGGGGATACCAGAAATGGGCTTTACAAACCGTTGATGTCAACACATTAAGATCGAAAACACATCATCATCTTACGCCGTCGTTATCCACGGCTGTGGTGTTCAAGATGTCGCTGCCTCCAGGGGTTATTTCCGTTATGGTTGCACTATATGAAGACGACGACCAGACTGGTCCGTTTACGTTCCGGATGACGTTGACCTGCACCGTCCCTGTAGTGACCACTGTGGGAGCCGCTGTGTCGAACACTGTCACCAGAATCTGCGGGTAAAGTGAGTGAGTCGGGTGTTTTAAGGCTGCTTGAATCAATGTTCCAGTTTCTATCTAACGTGTCGGCTTGATTTGACCAAGTTCCATGGCATCGTGGAATTAACCTCGAGTGCTCACGTGGATTGAAGACCAAGGATTATCTAAACCAAGATTAGCGCAGCATTTTTATTTTTTGTGTTTCTCATCGCCTGACCGATCCTTCTAATTTTATTGCCGACCCCCCAATATTCCAACACCGCCGACTCGAACCTAAAACGTACCGCCTCGTCATATAAACTGTTTATCTTATAATCAGTCGCTGCCACAAGTCCAAAGAACGCGAAAAATTGTAATAAGAATTACAATAAATACGAATCGAGAACATTATTCAGATAGAGGCTTGATTGGCATTTTAGAAGATGATATTTGATGAACATAGAGATTTTTTCTGGGTTACATCTTCTTTTTATTCTTGAGTACAACGTTTCAGGGCTTGTTCTGACCCCATCACCAGGTAAAACTGTAAATCATAATCATAATCATATAATAATCGTATGTAAATCAGTTTTACCTGATGATGGGGCCAGAACAAGCCCTGACACGTTGTACTCATAAAGTCGAACGAGAAAAAAGTTATTACTGCTTGTATATATAATTTCTAGTTCGTTATATATGCTTTGACATATCTGGAGTTGAATACATAACTACAATGTGTTTTGTATTCAATGGATACAACGATACAAAGATAAACGTAAACTTTGTCAGCTTGTATGTAAATACCGGTACCACTTACCGTGAATCTCGACTCTAAAGAATTCTTCAAGGAGGATTTAAGTTTGATCAAGCCTGTATTTCTTCCCACTTCAAAGAACGCGGGCGCGCTGAGTTGTCCCGTTATCTCGTATGCAAGAGAACCCTGTTAGACAGTACAATATGACGTCATTTTGCATTTATACAAAGTTTGTAGTTTCACAAAGCAGTCGTAGCGCTGGAGACTCTGGAATCGTAAGTCTGCTTTTAAGATTTCAAATGAAAAAATTCGGTCTTTTATTATATACGCAAAAAAGATCTGCATCAAGTCCATCAGTGTGGATTCATTGGGCAAGCTCAATATACAACGCTCATACAAGGTTCTTACTGGTAAAATACAAACGTTAATTTATGTAGACGAATAAAGAATGCATAAGAGGAAGCCATTGTCACCAACCGATCAACATTACAATATGTCTTTAAGGATTACGACATCGAGATGTATCTACAAAGCTTGTATTCTATTGTGTTTTACGCCTATAAGTAACCTAAAATGGACAGTTGATTGTCATATTGATTTTGTTCAAGAGTCAGCTATTTGACAACAACCTCTGCCCCATGTTTTATGCATTCATGGTATCTATTTGGCTTCTCTCACATTAACCCCATTGGGCTTCTCGTTATATTTTTCTCCTTGTACATCAAACCAGTCTTGTGTAATCATACCACCACGTATTGATCCTAAACACTAAACTATAAGGATCATGAATATTTAGGCGTATTCATTGTCGTGAAGTTTAATAAAAACATCCAGAAACATACTCAAGATCCCTAAAATTTATGTTCAGGAGATATTAATATCCTTAATGAGAATTCACCTAACGAAAGGGCTAAAAGGAGCTTTTTAACGTCACTACAACCAGTACAGAAATTGTTAACAAAGTGTCATGTTGTTTGAAAAACGCATTGTCACAAAACAATAACAGCTACAAAATATACGTGTTTTTTGACGTCTTATGTAAAATTTCGTCTCAAAGAAAATAACGAGGATAAAAAGATAAGGATACGTTTACCTTCAAGTCCCTGTCTTGTGCAGTCACCGTGACAACTGATTCCCCTGGTTGACTGTTTTCCGAAATGGTTACTGTACTAGGGCTATTGGTGAACGTTGGTGGTGTGTCGGACAGAACGGAAACGGACACGGGTGCAACACAAAACTTGCCGTACTGGTCAGCTGCACGCACTGAGAATGTGTATGACGTCCTGGTATTCGTGAAGGCACGCCTGAGGAACAGCTTCCCGTTTGTCGAGTCAAGATAAAACTGATCATTGATTTCTCTGTCACTATTGGCGTAGGTATAGGTGACGTCATCCTGAAATTGCATTATATGGTGTAGGTATACAGTAGCAACGAGCAACAGGTAGATGTACATGTATATCATTTCTTTACAGATGGGGATATTCAAGTCCGCTCCCCCGAGCAGGTATATAACAGATGAACACCAGAGGAGTAGTGACGTTGAATAAAGCACCTTTATCGTCCCCTTGATCGCGACCATCACGCAACCATCAAGCGAATGCATCGCGAACATCACGCGAAAGCACCGCAAACATCAAGCGAAGCATCGTAAACGCATCACGAACGTCATACGCGACGCGACAGGTGCTCGAGGTCAGTACAGCGATCAAGGGGCGACTAGTTTTAGATTGTTTGAAAAAACCCGGAACACTGTATTATCAGTTTCTTCAGCTGGTTTTACTATATATACTGAACAATCTTACCCCATCAGCATCCGTTGCATTGACGTCAGCGATGACGTCGCCTGGGGTGGCGTTTACGGTTAAGGTTGTTCGAATGGAGGATGGTTGACAGACTGGTGTATTGGGGTTGACGTTCACGTTGATCGTAACAGTCGCTGTTGCCTTGTTTTCTGGGTAGCGACTGTCGTATGCGACCACGATCAACTGCACAATACAGACAATATTCTTCAGCAAATGACATATGATATCAGCGTGAATAGGAACTAAACTCTCACAAAATAGTATGCATGCATATTGAGCACTCATGACAATATGTTAATTATATATCTTTTAATTCAACAGTGGTGTACGTATCGTGTTTTTCGTTACACGTCCAATGTGCAGTCGGTTGTTCAAAAGGGCTTCAATTAGCCTTAATATTAATCACACTATAAACAGTAGTCTGTATACCCGTGGGTTTCATATCATCCTTTTGACCTCTTGTCCACAACTAGCCAGGCTATACAAATCTACTTCCACTCTCTTGTCGTGACACACGAGTAATAGTTTAGTCATGACTGGCACGTACCCTGTAGGTTTCTGTGTCACGTGGCAGGTTTCCGACCACGGTGATCTCCCCTGTTTGAGTGTTAATAGCAAACTTGTCCTTGAATTGCAGTCCTCCAATATCGTATGACAGAACTCCCTGAAACAAAAAGGCTTATGCAGGGTTGTGTACTTGGGGGCCACTTTGTGAGCAGGTTCGAATCCCGGTTTGCCAACACCATACATTTACGTGCTAGTAAGTTCCACACAGGCCGTCAACTCCTGAAACCTGCATCACTTCGGGCTTTCTTCACAGATCAAACTGATACGCCAGGAAATAACTGGAATTCTGTTCAAAGCTGTGTTAACCCGAGCTGTTTGTTTGACTTGGTTGACACATGTCATCGTATACCAGTTGCGTAGATCGATGCTCATGATGTTGGTCACTGGATTGTCTGGCCCAGACTGGATTATTTACAGACCGCCGTCATAAAGCTGGAATATTGCTGCGTGCGGCGTTAAACAACAAACCAACCAATCCTGAAACATAGACTTCGATTTCCCTGATCAAGGTCAGCTATCACCTAGAATGACATTGTCTCTGTGCAAACAAAAGTATGTTAATTCCATAACACTAATCTATTTCACACACAAGGTAAACGTACGTTTAAATCGGGATCCTGTGCGACCACGCGCCTCACAGTGTCATTCACCGATGCTGAGAATCTGATGGTTGCCATGTAAGGAGTTCCAACAAAGAAAGGCGCACTGGTGTCTCGAACAATGTTAACAGTGAGAGTCCCCATCGGATCTGGCTCTTCAGTACCCACGCTGCGGGCGTGTAGACTCAACTGCAGAATAGAGAACAGTCACATTCACAGTGGAACCCCGTTAATATGGAAGGTAAGTCCCAATGGTCATTTTCACATAAGGAAATACATAAGAATAACAAGGCTGTATTGAAGGCTAAGTCCTTATATGTATAGTAATTCTACCCCTAAAAGGGGCAAGTCCAGATATGCAGACAGTACAAGCACGCCAGTCTGTTAGAGGGATATTTATATGTTATTAGAACTTATTTAAACTATTAATTATTAGCTTAGAGACTTGTGCAAGTCTAGACTATTCATTGTGTGTAGACGTACGTTCAAAACGGTTTTGCACATCTTGGCGAATGATAGTCAAAGACGTATGTGTTGATAGTCTGTAGACAGATATATATCATAGGCATATTGTTGCTATACACGTGTGAACGATTGACCGAGTCTTGCATATTTTGAATGTAGCCAGATATAGGTGTTTAATGGACACAGCTGAATGTTTGATATGCACAAGTCAATCGTTATAATAAATATGTGAATGGTTGATATACACAGGTAGATGAATTGTATACACAGGTGGACGTTTGATATACACAGGTGAGGTAATGAAATACACAGGTGAACGGTTGGTATACACAGGTGAACGGTTGATATACTCACGTAAAGGGTTGATATACAAAGGTGAATGATATGCATAGCTGAAATACGAAGGTGAATGGTTGACATACAAACCTGAATGGTCGATATATACCATCCCATAAAAGTAGGGGATATTGGCTTTACAAGATTGATAAAATGCCAATGATGAAGCCAAGGAGGAAACAGATGATGAAGAGAAATTAAGGAAAATGTGACAATTTATTCGATTCCTTTGGAAATGTTTCGTCTGTATGGATATATATTACTTTTCTCATATGCATTGGCATTAGCTAGTGGTATGCTCGCAAAATGGAATATCCCCTACCTTTTTAATGGTATATATACAGTTGAATGATTAATATACTCAGAAAAATGGCTGACGATGAAGGTGAAAGTTAAAGGGCCAATGATATACACAGGTGAATGGTTGACATACTCGGGTAAATTGTTGTATTCAGGCCTGTATACAACAGTAAATGGTTTGTGTACACAGCTGAATGATTGATATGCACATGCGAATCGTTGATGATGTAAATGGTTGATATGAATACTCCCTTCCAGGCAGGGGTGAAGATAGGACGCCAGGTCACGGTGGGTGGTCAACTTGTGGTCTCTTACAGATCTGACAGTAAGAAGGAAGACGACTTCCTGATGACTGTAACCCCAGCGTAGAGTTATGTACCTGGTATCTCATGCTTGTGGTTTCTTTTAGATCTGTCCTTAGAAAGACTTCTCCTGTGAGCGGGTGCATGAGGAACAGATCGCTACCAGGTCCATTGATGCTGTACAGGATGATATCCTGCAACAACAACATCAAACCTGAGAAACAAATCTGCGAACCACGGTCAACCCGTGACACCAACACACATCCACGGTCAACCCGTGACACCAGCACACATCCACGGTCAACCCGTGACACCAACACACATCTACGTTCAACCCGTGACACCAACACACATCCACGATCAACCCGTGACACCAACACACATCCACGGTCAACCCGTGACACCAACACACATCCACGGTCAACCCGTGACACCACACACATCCACGGTCAACCCGTGACACCAACACACATCCACGGTCAACCCGTGACACCAACACACATCCACGGTCAACCCGTGACACCACACACATCCACGGTCAACCCGTGACACCAACACACATCCACGGTCAACCCGTGACACCAACACACATCCACGGTCAACCCGTGACACCAACACACATCCACGGTCAACCCGTGACACCAACACACATCCACGGTCAACCCGTGACACCAACACACATCCACGGTCAACCCGTGACACCAACACACATCCACGGTCAACCCGTGACACCAACACACATCCACGGTCAACCCGTGACACCAACACACATCCACGGTCAACCCGTGACACCAACACACATCCACGGTCAACCCGTGACACCAACACACATCCAAGTTCAACCCGTGACACAAACTCCCTGGAGATCATACAGTATGCTTCATTGATTTATATTCAGTGGGTTAGTTAAGTATAGCGCTGCCAGTGTTTTAGTAATAGCACGTCATTTTTGTAAAAGGTAGGAGTATACATTATGTTGGTTAAATACACGGAGACTGTCAGACCAGTTCAAACCTTGACATCAACATATATTCAGGACCATCCCCAGAACTACATGTAACTCTTTGTGTCATTGAGTTATGTACTCGCTTATGCTCATCCCAGTTGGGTATCCTAATTTTCCTTTGACTAACCCAGTAAATTGTACCTGCCTCACTCAAACTCAGTTGGGTCGTTTGCCATTTTCCATTAATTGTAAAAATGTTTAAATGTTGGTTTACGTGTTTGTTATTAAATTTGATCTGTAATATGAGAAACGACAAGAAAAACTGCAAGTTGCCAAGTTCATGTGCTGAAATAGAACCTCTCAATATACCTCAGTTATTTGTCTATTTTTGTGTGTACGTATGTAACATCAACTATACTGAGTATTTGCAAACATTCTAGCGTACTTGTACGCAATAGACGTAATTGGAATTGAGTTTTCACATAAATATTTGCGTAATTTACGCAGATACGCAGCTTATATTCCTCTGAATCCCGTTTATTATAAGGACAGCAAATTGACAATCATCAACATTAGAAACAGAATACATAAATGATATCAATATGTACACATGCGCAATCAGATCAATTCTGTCATACTCAGTTTTATTGTCAGTCATACAGTCACAGCTGAATCACTGACCGTTAACTCCGTTGCAGTATTAGACGAACTACCGTTACAGCGATACACGGGAATCCTTACTGACACTATAGTCTCCTACAGGTACCTCGCATGTCCCAATCAGTGAAGATCCGGGTTAGAATTGATCTTCAGCACCCTATGCTTGTCGTAAGAGGCGACTAACGGGATCGAGTTGTCAGTCTCGCTGACTTGGTCACATGTCATCGTATCCGAATTGCGTAGATCGATGTTCATGCTGTTTATCACTGGATTTTCTGGTCCAGATTCGATTATTTATAGCTGGAGTATTGCCGAGTGCGGCGTAAAGCTAAACTCACTCACTCAGGCACGTCCCAGAATATGGATATGACGGACAATAAATCAGAAGACCTCAGAGGCTTTGAGTTAACGCTTTTTCACTGCTTAAAATTGAAAGAATATAAGCACGGTGATCAAAACTATAATTCAGGATAACAGATACGAAATAATATGACCTCGCCGGACGCTGTGTTGACACCCACCCCATCACTGTCCACGGCAGTAGTTGATATAAGGCTGGTGCCCGGTATTGTATCCTCTGGCAGAGTAATTGAATAGCGGCTTGGCAAAAACACCGGGTCGTTGTTCTCTCGCACGACGGTGACGTTCACAGACGCTGTTGCTGATGACTGGCCATCTAAGCTTTTAGCTTCAACCAACAACTGCAAAATGGATATACAAGTTTGATGTAGGAGAGTAAAGTAAAAGTACAATAAATACAAGCGTAAGTCGACGAGGGATCACAGACTGCCCGAGCGACGTGTTATTACACGCTGACCATCATCTCACTATTCAATGCACCCTGTGTAAAAGTGAATATCCTTAAAATACCCAAGCACAACCTGTACAAGTAAAAGGAGTTAAATTGGAATAGTATTTCTGTTATTTGTCAGCGAGTCAGCAAGATGTGCTTGTTTGTTCGTTGCTAAAAGTCGTACTCAGCAATTTCCCAGCTATATGACGGTAGTCTGTAAATAATTGTGTGTGGACCAGACAATCCAGTGATTGACACAATGAGTATCGTTCTACGCAAATAGGATACGCAATTGACATTCATCAACCAAGCCAGCGAGCAATGACACCCGATCCCGTCAGTCTCAAGACAAACATCGGTTGATGAAGACCAGTTCTAACCCAGATCTTCACGGGTGTCAGGAAACCGGAAGAGACTTTACCATGAAGATGACATCAGGAAACACAATGGTTCCAATAAACTAATGATCGTATTCAGTTCCCGGCTGTGGATCCGTGAACATCCGGGTTAGAATTGGACTTCAGCAACCCATGCTTGTCGTAAGAGGCGACTAAGGGGATCGGGTGGTCAGGCTCGCTGACTTGGTTGATACATGCTACATAGCTGGAATATTGCTGCGTGCGGCGTTAACAACAACCAAGCAACCTGGCTGGGCATTCGCTTCAGCATAACTATAAAATGTGTACAATATATTTTTCACTTTAATGAATGTATGGTATACTGATTTGTGTGATATACATATGATTTATTTAATATATATATATACATTCATTTCCATACATAAAGGTGATTATTGTGTTTAGACATGTACATGATCCACGTTCGTCAAGTAAATAGGAGGCACACAATCACCATCGCCATCACACAATACAGTACAGATTGAACCAGAGTTGATTTTTTTCATATAATTTTTTCATAACCTATGAGAAATGCACACATAGCAGCACTTAGTTTGACAACTCTCTACATGGTTAGATTGTCACCATGCTTATTCTGAACAAGCCCCACGTGTTCTTGTGCATTTGCCACGATAGCATTTGTGACTGATGGAATTCCATTAACCTTATATGTATACCATCCTTAATTCAGTTGATCATTAATGTGAGCTCTGAAAATTGATGAATATTGTTCTGAAGTATCAAGTTATGATTGACAGTGATTGGTGAACCGGAAATGATTGGTGACAATGTGTGACACTGATAAGGGAATTAGTATAACAGCAACAGTGAGAGATACTGTGATGGGTGAGTTCATTTCAGGACCCGACTCGCGTGCCTGACACCCCTAAACTTGGAATGCTCCAACTAATCTTCCTATTGTTCTCCGCCTGACTGAACTTGTTGTTTTAAGAAATGTTGGGAAACCGGGGGTAAACCCACTAAACATCCCTCCACTATGACGTCACAATGAAAATACAATGTTCATTTGAAATTTAAAAATAAATATACTTACAAGATAAGACGATAATTCATCGGGGTCAGAGGTTAATTTTGTTGATACAGATATAGCCCCCGTTGTGTGGTTGACCTCAAAGAAAATCGGCGCACGGTCGGTGCCAGTCAGGGAATATGTTACCGTTGCCTTAGAAACAAAACATGGATCATAAATGACAAAATAACCAAAAACAACACGTAATACGCATAATAATGTAAATATGATCAAATAAGAAACAGTAATTCATATTAACATATATTAACATCCCATTCATGAATGTCCGTCATCTGAGACGTAAAGTCATCATGACGTGAAGTAATGTAATCCGATTCTTTACTTTCATTGTCCGTCATCTGAGACAGTCATCATGAAATGTCCGTCATCTGAGACGCAAAGTCATGAAAACGTAAAGTAATGTAATGCGATTGTTTACTTTCATAAAATGTCCGTCATCTGAGACGTAAAGTCATCTTTACTTTCATGAAATGTCCGTCATCTGAGACGTAAACGTAAAGTCATCGTTACTCTCATGAAATGTCCGTCAAAGTGAGACATGAAATGTCCGTCATCTGAGACGTTAAGTCATCTTTACTCTCATGAAATGTCCGTCATCTGAGACGTAAAGTCATCTTTACTTTCATGAAATGTCCGTCATCTGAGACGTAAAGTCATCTTTACTTTCATGAAATGTCCGTCATCTGAGACGTAAAGTCATCGTAACGTAACGTAATGTAATGTGCATATGCCACGATAGTCAAATCCCGATAACCCTGACATTATGACCCCGGTCACTGGATGTGTGTGCAATTGATTTGTATTCTCATCTCCCTGGGGAATATATAGTGTGCTTCATTGGATTTATATTCTGTTGGTTAGTTAAGTATAGCACTGCAGGTGTTTTAGTAACATCACGTCATTTTCTAAATGACGTAGCGGTACACCTTATGTTGGTTAAAAACACGGAGGCGTACTGTCAGCCCAGGTGTCATCGCATCTAGTCTGGGATTAGAAACATTTGAAAGATCCTGACAATACCAAGGGATGTAACTCTACACAACATGACAAGTGTACGTCAAGACATCTCAGGTTTGATATTGGACAAAACAATACAAGAACGTACTTCGCCAGCTTCATATTCTCACCGTTTGTTCGACCGCCACTTGCGCGAAGGACCTGCCGACATCTAGTTTATCGTTGATGGTTACACTGATGTCGGACCTTGCGTAGGTCAACGGTTGCGTATGCTGAACAGCGACTTTAACCAGTGCTGTATCAGATCGAGGCTCAGGTGCCCTGTCACGTGCTTCTATCTGACACTAGCAATGAAAACATGATGGTTGATTAGTCAGAATGTGTGCACAAATCCATAATTTCATCTAGTTGATTAGTACATTTTCTGTTTGTCTCTGTTTTACACTGACTTAAAGTGCAGCCTACCTGTTTTAATATATCTACGTATTTCCTGGGTAAATGGAACCGTTACTATTTAAACCTGTGGTATCAAGTGATTAACGACAGATACTTTTAACATAGATATTGCTTAGAACATACACCGTTTAAAAGGTATTAAAATACACTCACATTGAACGCTGATGTGCCGGAGAGATCTTTCAAGAGATAAACCGCCCCAGTCTCCCTGTCGATGCCACAGAAGTCATTGTTGGAGCTTTCGGAGTCTTTGAGCAAGTATTCCACATCACCGTTCTCCAATACCTGTTGGCAAAAATGACAATGTTTGGGATATCCCTCTGTGTTGTATAGATCCTAACTATAAGACATGCATACTCGTCTCTATATATGTGAAAGAAGACCCCATTTACCTCACCTCGTCCTACCAACCAGAACAGGAATATCGCTCTGTGTTGTATAGAACCTGACTACAACACTTACATACTCGTCTCTATATATGTGGAAGAAGGTCCCATGTTACCTCACCTCAGTCTACCTACCAGGGCCTAGATTTTCGAAGCTCTCTTAGCGCTAAGATAGTCGTAAGTTAATGTGAATGAATGGCACTTACGACTATCTTAGCGGTAAGAGAGCTTCGAAAATCTAGGCCCAGAACGTAAGGCAAGAAATTAACCTACCGTGTCCCGGTCGACAGCGTTGACGGTGGTGAGAACGGTGCCGCGGGACGTGGTCGTTGGGATAGTTATGTCGTATGATGACCTTGTGAATACTGGGTCGTAGTGGTTGTTGATGACGTCGATGTTAACAACGGTGATGTTTTCACGCGGAGGTGTTCCGTCGTCACGGGCAAGAACTCTTGCCTGGTCAAAAACGAATATCAATAATTATTTTGATTAGACGTGTCGTAATATTGCATTGGGATATTATAACAGACATAGTATCGTAGTAGTAGTAGTAGTAGTGGTAAGTAGCAGTAGCAGTAGCAGCAGCAGCAGCAGCAGCAGCAGTAGTAGTAGTAGTAGTAGTAGTAGTAGTAGTAGTAGTAGTAGTAGTAGTAGTAGTAGGGATAATCTACAGCGTCTTCTATTCTCCCTGGTAGTGGTAGTTATCGCCATCACGAAGTAGTGACAGTAACCATAGTGACGTAATAGTATTTTAGTAAGAGCAGGAGATGCAGTCTTTTCAGTGTTTTACTTAAGTGAGTGAGTGAGCATCGTCTTACGCCGTTGTCGTAATACCCAAGCAATATAACAATAGGGAACATCGTGATTTAACATAGGCGGAGCTATATTTCACTATATGTTATTACAATGTTTTCAGCTCGAGGCAGGAATGAGCACATATTTAATTAAACGTCATCGTATTTTAAAAACATTGCATAAACAAAACAGACAAAATAAGGAAATATTATAACAGCAGCAGCAGTTGTAGAAGTACTCACAGACAGGACAGTCTTTCTGGTGTCTGTCAGGTTCCCGATGGTGATAAGGTCTCCGGTGGCAGGATCTACCCTGAAGTAGGTCAACGTCTCCGTGTCCCCAATCAGCTCGTAGCTGACATTACCAAACGTATACTACAAATAGAAAATAACACATTTTATATATTGTCATAAAATGAAACAACGATCAAGTGACATCAACAGACACTGGTCGCTTGAAAGATATGGACACAAAATATTAAATAAGCTGGTCACACGAAAGATATGGACTAAGATCTCGTAACAGTTACGATATCTCAGGCTTACGAGAGCTTTGTGAAACGGGGCCCTGAACCTTAACGTAGGTACTCACCTCATCGCCGTCCACTGCGGTAACTGTGTATACGATGTCGCCCGTGCTGACATTTCCCCTGACTGAGATGGAGTCAGTGTCGCTGATGAACTGTGGGGTATACTTGTTCCTGATGACCGTGATGTTGACCGTCTCTTCTGTTGCTACAAGTTGTGGATTCCCCCTGTCCATCGCCCGTAATTGTATCTGGGTGTAGAGACACACAATGTCAGCTTCGTGGTGTTAATCTCTGTTTGTATGCAATTGAATATCTGCAGTAACCGTACAGTGAGCAGCAATATTCCTGCAACATGGCAAAGTCGGTCATTCCAGAGCAGGTCCTGTGGTTAAACCCTTTCTCCCGTCAAGATGACGACCATTATTATCCCACTGGAACTGTCAAGTATGGGAATGATTCATTTTACATTTTATAACCGTTAATACTTGACGCGAACTGATTGTTCGTAGAAAATAATGCTCATGTGAGCCTTAATCCTTGACTTGCTCGAGAAGTGAACATGATGTTATTGCTTTAGTGTTTTCACCTGTGACGTTAAATGTAGAAATGACATTGTTGACAACTAATGACAATGTTACTGACATACGTCTCTCTAACTGTGCACAAACATAAAAGTGAGAAAAATGATTTTCAATATCATATGATATATCTGCTACCACCAGAGTCCTTTAGCCAAGTAAAAAGCATGTGACTTTACAAGGCATTCGCACAGTGAAGATCCGGGTTAGAATTGGTCACCAGCAACCCATGCTAGTCGTAAGAGGCGACTAACGGGATCGGGTGGTCAGGATCGCTGACTTGGTTGACACAATTGCGTATATCGATGCTCATGTTGTTGATCACTGGATTGTCTGGTCCAGGCTCGATTATTTACAGACCGCCGCTATACATCTGTAATATTGCTGAGTGTGTTGTAAAACAACAAACAGGGGGGTAGTTACGAAGGCGAGAGGGGATTACTAGGTGCCGTCCATCCCCGCTGATCCTTTGTGCTGTGTCTACTAGCATATAAACCAACATTAAGGCCACTTGAGAAGTTAAGTTCTACTTACCACATAGTTTGTCTGATTGCATTCATCATCCAAGAGGGAACGTTTAACGGTCAGATGTCCTCTATGAGGGTTCATAGCGAAACAATTCATCGCCTCTGCACTTCCAGCTATCGAGTAAACCACAACGTTGTCCGGAGCCTGTCAGTAACAACACATTTAAATAAGGACCAAACCACCCGTTCATATTATAGTTACCCTGCAATGTCATGACAATTGACACTTAGTAATATGAATAAATGGGATTTTCCTTAGCTTCTTTTGAGTGGTATACTACAGAAGTCGCCATCCTATCCCTACTTTCTTTGTCCTTCAAGCAAATATAGAAGACTGGAAACGCTTCTTTCTTTGTAGACAATGCTAATGAATACGTAGAACCTCTTACCGTAGTGTCTCTGTCGATAGCACTTGCCGTGAGCAGGGGCCGACCAATGGTCCATGTTTCGGGGATGGTTTCCGATGAGGGCGGCAGAAATACGGGAGGGAATAGATTGGTAATGACATAGACAGTCGCAGTTGTTGTGGTGCACAGTTGGTCCAGATCGCATGCTTCTACGAAGAGCTGTAAAGAATGGGAACCCAGTCTAGATTAACCCCGTTATGGCTGGAGGCTTAGTTGACTGGGACTTGACCTTGGAGAATAGATTAAATAGGGGTCCAGGGGAGGATCCAGGACTTTGGAGAAGGGGTGTGGGTGTGTGTGCACATAATCCATGAAGTCCAAAGGTTAGGGGGAATGCTCCTCAGTTAAGTTTTTCTCGGCCGAGAAGGGTAGGTGGATCCCCCCTCTGGATCCCCCCCTAGAGCCAGTTACACTGTTGCTACACATTTATTAAACATGATACTGGATCCTTATTGATCCTTAATCAGTTGAATCCATGTTCAATTGGAAGGAACTGGAGTGTACATTTCTGTGAAAATAGATCTGTATGGTACTGCTATCATCCAGGTAACGATACACACGACCAAAGTGCATTGCGGCATCATTTATGTTTTGAAAACAAAAACACGACGTTCCATGACCTCAAACGCGAACTTCACACTGATAAAATTGTTGGAACAGAAGATGTCAATGACGAATGTGACTTCCATGGCTGCCTTGAGGGCAACACTCCTTGTGAACAGCAGAACCTATTGGAATACCCTAACAGGAAGTCGTCGCCTCTGCATGGTCAAGTTCTTGCAAGGTGCTTGGTTGATGTGATTTGTACACATTGATGTCACGTCACATGTAACGGTGCCCCCTGCTTGGGGCAATATATAACGGTGCCCGTTGTTGCAACGGACTTCCCAGCATTAAACCTACCCAAGGCATGCACACGCTGCTGATTTGGGAGTCGCAGCATAGTCGTCTTTTTTTCATTCAACTTGCAATTTGGATGAGATGTCTTGTTCAGCAATGTCTGTGTGCTTGCATTGTTACTCTTATCTTATAGCTTATCACTCTATTCGCTGCAGGGGCTTGTTTCTCATTTTTTCGCTTAGACCATGTTTGATGAACATGCACGAAGTGAGTATGCCATAACATGAAGCTAACAAGATACCCAAACAACAAAACAACAAAGCTAAAAGTAAACCCCTAAAAAGCGAAATCCCAAACAACCCAGTTATTACCAAGAATATGGTTGTCAAGTTTTTAATTTTGTTCAGTATTATTCTTGACGGGAAACATATTGTTGTATACATTATTTACACTTGCTCTGATTAAGCTGGTAAAACCACAGCCTACTGTTACCACTCTGATTAAGCTGATAATACCACAGCCTACTGGTACCACTCTGATTAAGCTGATAATACCAGAGCCTACTGTTAATACTCTGGAAGCACAATTTTGATTTTATTTTTAGAGTATTTTCAAAATGTATAGCACTGCCTAACTTAACGACAATAACAATCCTAATTTTGATATATATATAAGCAAAATTATTCTACCAAAGCGGCACAATTTGGCTTTCCACCTAAAGCCTTCCGAACTATCTGTTGAAAAACGTACCTGGAATGACCGTTTCTGTGAACCAACCAGTGATTGTCTGAGGGTCAGATTACCACTGATGCTGTCGATTGTGAGGAAGTTTAATGTCTCGTCTTTATTGAGCAGCTTGTATCTGACCTGGCCGAACGGTGAGCTCTGTGGATGGGGAATATACACCGTCATATAGTTCCTGGAAGAATGAACCTAATTCTCATTTTCACATAGTCCGGATTTCGACGATTTCAAGTTGAACGTCGGGTTCAAGATTACGTCACCTACATGTGTGCGCTTGTACTAGTCGGAACTATCTCTGTGCTTGTACTAGTCGGGACTATCACTGCGCTTGGACTAGTGGGGACTATCTCTGTGCTTGTACTAGTCGGGACTATCCCTGTGCTTGCACCTCTCTGGGCTATCCCTGTGCTTGTACTAGTCGGGACTATCTCTGTGCTTGTCCCAGTCGGGACTATCTCTGTGCTTGTACTAGTCGGGGCTATCCTTGTGCTTGCACCTGTCTGGGCTATCCCTGTGCTTGTACTAGTCGGAACTATCCCTGTGCTTGTACTAGTCGGGACTATCTCTGTGCTTGTACTAGTCGGGACTATCCCTGTGCTTGTACTAGTCGGAACTATCTCTGTGCTTGTACTAGTCGGAACTATCTCTGTGCTTGTACTAGTCGGGACTATCTCTGTGCTTGTCCTAGTCGGGACTATCTCTGTGCTTGTACTAGTCGGGACTATCTCTGTGCTTGCACCTGTCTGGGCTATCCCTGTGCTTGTACTAGTCGGAACTATCTCTGTGCTTGTACTAGTCGGGACTATCTCTGTGCTTGTCCTAGTCGGAACTATCTCTTTGCTTGTACTAGTCGGGACTATCTCTGTGCTTGTACTAGTCTGGGCTATCCCTGTGCTTGTACTAGTCGGGACTATCTCTGTGCTTGTACTAGTCGGGACTATCTCTGTGCTTGTACTAGTCGGGACTATCTCTGTGCTTGTACTAGTCGGAACTATCTCTTTGCTTGTACTAGTCGGGACTATCTCTGTGCTTGTCCTAGTCGGGACTATCTCTGTGCTTGTACTATTCGGGACTATCCCTGTGCGTGTACTAGTCGGAACTATCCCTGTGCTTGTACTAGTCGGGACTAACTCTGTGCTTGTACTAGTCGGGACTATCCCTGTGCTTGTACTAGTCGGGATTATCTCTGTGCTTGTACTAGTCGGGACTATCTCTGTGCTTGTACTAGTCGGAACTATCTCTATGCTTGTACTAGTCGGAACTATCTCTGTGCTTGTACTAGTCGGAACTATCTCTGTGCTTGTACTAGTCGGGGCTATCTCTGTGCTTGTACTAGTCGGGACTATCTCTGTGCTTGTACTAGTCGGGACTATCTCTGTGCTTGTACTAGTCGGAACTATATCTGTGCTTGTCCTAGTCGGGTCTATCCCTGTGCTTGTATACTAGTCAAACTATCAATGTGCTTGTACTAGTCAGGACAATATATATGTGCTTGCTTTGATGGTTTGTGTCAGTTTAACACGAAACCACCAAATACACACACACACACACACACACACACACACACACACACACACACACACACACACACACACACACACACACACACAAATCAGACAATACATGTGACCGCGAACCGACCAGTCCTGTGTTTTACAACCCAATGTCAGGCATAGTTACAAGTGTAATCTTTTAACATGTTATTTTTATGACGCGGCCAGGACGCGTGCTCCTCCTCCACTATCATACGAAATCAGTTGTAACTTTTGGAAAATTCTTGTGTGACGCTAATATTATCTAAAAGCAAAGAAGAAGGGGACATTCGATTGTGGTGTATTTAATACGAGGATCATAGTTCAACTTGTATATTGGAGCTAAGGTTCTAGTGTTCCAGCGACTGTTTTAAGCCAAGCAAAATCTTGATATCGTTCGAAACTTTGTTATGAAATCCAATTTTCAAATGTCCTGTACTGCAGGTACAGGTATTGGTGCCTATGAGAACACTTGATCATTCTACAAATTATACAACAACACATACATGGACAGAAAGCTACATCTCATGGTGTGAGCTTGTTGTATCCCGGCTCTAAAAATATTTTCAGTAAAATTGCGAGACACGATTGTAAGATGTCATAATTTTCAAAATGACGCATATTATATTGGTAAAACACAGCAGCATGGTTCCCATTAACAACGGATCCAGCGTCCCAGGCTAGGATGTTAAAGCCTAGTGGTTAAAGCGTTCACTCGTCACGCCGGGTACCCTGGTTCGATTCCTCACATGGGGGACAATGTGTGGGGGCCATTTCTGGTGTCCCCCGCCGTGATATTGCTGGAATATTGCTAAAAGCGGCGTAAAACTAAACTCACTCAGTCACTCACTATTTCAAGGCGTGTCAGTTTTATGTGGGGTAAAAAGCCGAAGTGATTCAGGTCTCAGTCTTTTACCACGTTGTGAAGCCTACGAGTACATGTTCGGTGCTAACAAACCTATAAACGTAATCGGTGTGCAAAGGGATTCGAAGCCGCAATCATTCGTTTCCGGCGAGTCTAAGGGAAGCAACTCTGCCCACGAATCACGGTGCGTGTCGAGTGAAGGATTGCAGACATGTATATAAACTGTAATTATTGACTGATCAACACGTGATTTACACACGTGCATAACACGGAATAAGTCAATTATACTCACAGGCGGATCCTGATCTGTGGCCACGACTTGCATTACGAGTGAGTTGGGTGGTTGGGTGGATGTCACAGTCTGATTCATGTTGTCACCAACGAAGGAGGGAGCGAAGTTGTTGTAGGTGACACTGATAATAATGTTAGCAAGTGCTGGCGAACATAGCTGAGTTGTACCGCCGTCACACGCGTTGATACTTCCCTGGTATACCGCTTGCTTAACGGGATTTGCTCTCAGGTCCCTCGTGACGAGCACCTTCCCAGTCCGGTCGATGGTGAAGAAGTTGTTAAAACCACTGGAGCCAACGACGTTGAAGCTGACGACATTGTTGGGAGCCTATGGAATGTAAAATATATGACGCAGAATACTTACTACTAGGTTAGCAAAGATATACATGAAACCTCTCCTACAAGCATATAACATGAGCATGTGTTAATGAATCAAATAGTGATGACATCAAGTGTTCGCGAAAAGGTCAGCGTATCCAGCCCTACCCTGTCACAAGTTTCACCTGAGTGACTCAGTTTAGTCTTACGCCGCTTTAACATACTCCCGCAATATCACGGTGGGGGCACCAGAAATGGGCTTCACACATTGTACCCATGTGGGAAATCTTTGGCGTGACGAGCGAACACTTTAACCACTAAGCTACCCCACCGCCCCAGCTTTCACCTGAAGAAAACACGGTTTCTTAAAACTACTACTTAATTAAGGATTTGAATCGGAAATCATTTTGACACCGATGCATAACATTTGGAACTTTCTCCACGTGTCAATCACAAAACGTTTTGAAAGTTTTACTGAGAACTTACTGCCCTCTACGTCAATATTTTAATACCTAACTAAAAGACACACAGTTTCTGAGCGCGCATTTTCATCACCATCTAATTCTCAATTGGTGTATGTGAAATCAAGAGTACCACAAATAATTGTTGTCGTGTGATGACACTTGTCATGAATTATTGAATGATTTAAGTGGAACCTTTAAGGTTCATTGCAGTTTGATTCCCCCGGCTCCTGACAACTTACCGAGACGTCAGCATCTACAGCGGAGACAGTGGTGATGGGTGTGTTCAGCGTCTGAGTGGACAAAATGGCCACAGAGTAGGTGCTTTGGGAGAAAGTGGGCGCGTTTAAGTTCCACTGTACCGAAATCTCAACCAACGCTGTTGCAGAGAGGGCTGGGGTTCCCCCATCCTTTGCCACGACGAAGAACTGACAAACGAATATGACACAGTGATTCGACAAGAAATGGTAAGCGTATCAGTGGTTTGGCGCCGTAAAGTATAACTAGACCCCAAAATACCGACAATGTGAGAACGCTGATGTGTCGGCATTCGAACCTTAATCAACGAATCCTTGTACATTATGGGATGCAACTCTGAAAGATGTTTTAAGGAGTTGTATAATCAATGAATACCCTCGTGCAAATACTACGAAGTCACTTTAACTTTCTGAGAAGTACATCAACAAAACTGACATGCCTGTTATTTATCATAAAAACTTTCAAGATTCGACATTTTTACAATGTATACTATCGAACCCTATGTGGGTTGTATATATTTCTCACCGTGTATCCCTCACGCCTGTCAGTCTGTAGAGGTGACTGAACCACTACCATACCAGAGTTGGGGTTGATGAGGAACTGGGTGCTGTCCCGACCAAACATAGAGTATGTCAGTCTATTAAACGGAGCCTGAAGTACAATGACAAACAAAGCGTGTTGACAGATCCAATCCCGTGACATGTTACAAAAATGAAACAGAATTTAACACCTGACCAAGACTTGTGTCCAAACATCAAAAATATGTTTTTGACAATTTAATTCTCATACCCTCCCATCCATGTCTTGGTCTTACATCTTCATCTTCCCTCTGACTCTGCATCATGGATTCCTTATATCAGCGTCATCACTTTCATATCTACACCACCCTTACGTCAAAACCGCTCTTTGGCTTCTAATTCAGTATCCCCTTTCATGATGGACAGTATTTTCTCACATCTCCGTCACCGCTCTTTGACATCTGCGTCATCAATGTCTTACGTGTGTCCTCCGTCGGTGACGACATCATCCCCAATCATCGATTCTCAATATCTAGATTTAACTCGGTCTTCTTACAGGATCGGATGCTCAGACTAATCCAGGTTCCATTCAGGATCAAGATAAGAATTATTTATAGAATCCCATGTTTGCCGTGAGAGGATTAAGAAAGTCTGACCAGGCCCGATTATTTACAGAGGCAGTGATATAGCTTGTATATGCTTAGAGCTGCGTCAAACAATAATAGACCTACTTTATCATGCTCTTCCATTTTCACCACCACTCCTTCGTCATTATACTCTTGCAACCGCGCCATTATGCTCTTACAGCTACGTCATTAATATGTTCTTACAACCACGTCATTGTGCTCTTGCAACCACGTCATTATACTCTTACAGCTACGTCATTAATATGTTCTTACAACCAGGTCATTATGCTTATACAACCACGTCATTATACTCTTGCAACCACGTCATTATGCTCTTGCAACCACGTCATTATGCTCTTGCAACCACAGACCAACCACGTCATTATGCTCTTACAATCACGTCATTATGCTTATACAACCACGTCATCATACTCTTGCAACCACGTCATCATGCTCTTGCAACCACGTCATTATGCTCTTGCAACCACAGAGCAGCCACGTCATTATGCTCTTACAACCATGTCATCATGCTTTTGCAACCACGTCATGATACTCTTGCAACCACGTCATGATACTCTTGCAACCACGTCATTATGCTCTTGCAACCACGTCATTATGCTCTTGCAACCACAGAGCAGCCACGTCATTATCCTCTTGCAACCACGTCATTATGATCTTGCAACCACGTCATTATGATCTTGCAACCACGTCATTATGCTCTTAAAACTACGTCTTTATACTCTTTCAACTACGCCGTAATGCTTTTACAACTACGTCAAAATGCTATTACAACTACTCCGTTATGCTCTTACAACCACGTCGTAACGCTCTGGTCACTTACCAGAACGTCGTTATCGGTGGCTGTCACACTAAGCACAACTGTGCCAGACATAACTTGACCCTGGATAGTGCGATCGTAAGAGCTGCTGGTGAAGACTGGAGCATATACGTTCCGTCTGACCGTGATGAATACTTCAGCTGTACTGGACCGAGGGACCGCTCCACCATCAACAGCCTGTACCCGTGCCTGTTGAAACAAATCACATGGACAATTCACAACTGGTATATACCACAGAATACATGGAAGAGACGATGTAACGTCTCTGAACAACAACAATATGAGAATCTCTGAAGACAAAACATCGTAACTGGCACTATTCCTACCAAGACAAAACACGATAACAAGACTAAACGACACAACTATTGACACTATTCCTACCAAGACAAAACACGATAAACGACACTATTCCATGAGAGTTGATTCCCTTACTAGCGCATGGATAAGCTGAGGGTATACCCAATTCATCAAATTCATCACGGTTATTACCCTTGGGTTGGGGTTTCGCCAGATATTATCCCACAGTTTTCTGATCTGATATACCGTTCAAACATTTACACACGATTCTTCAGCGCCACACAGAATCTGAGGTATCAGTACCTACCAAGTAAGAGTCGCCACTGCAGTCAGCATCCAACAGGGATCTTTTAATTGATATCACCCCTGATATGTCATCAATAGAAAAACACTCAGTCTGCTGGAAGATCAGTTGATAGCTGACTCGGTTGTTGGGTTCCTGTTGGACAAAGTGATGTCAGAATACGTCAGTATGGGGATAAACAAATATAAAACATCAACATACATACACATAGTATATCATATCATCCTCGTCAGAGCTATCCTCGATAATTATTAACGCTTCACCGTAGCTCGATGGCTGGTTCTTGTATCATCCGTGATTATTTTAGGATTTAGGAAAAGAAACCGAAATGCATGAAATCAGTGTTCTAAAGAACTGAAAAGCAAGAAATCAGTGTTTAAAAGAAACCGAAATGCATGAAATCAGTGTTCTAAAGAAACTGAATTGCATGAAATCAGTGTTCTAAAGAAACTGAAATGACAAATACACAGATAATAGGATAACAATTTGAACAATTGATTAACTTCATTATTCCAGACAGTGAACATCAGAAAATGACTCCGATACATAGCCAATCAGATTAAAGAAATCTACACGTATATTTGTAAAATTAGTTGTTACAAACTACGTTTAACTTAGTTGAGTGGCATTTTAGAAGTTGGAAAGTAGAAACAGGAATGCGGTCAAGAATCTGTATCGAAAAGACGCATTCACGAACTAAAAGAAGTTTCTTTGATTGGCATTATTTAGAAGTTGGAGATATTATACGGACAAACCTTATTGATGAACAACTTCTTTATTAGTATATATATTGTTCTGTTTTCTACATTACTCATACTTGCTTGACAACGACACAAGAATCTGTATTGAAACGTCACATCGCTTTATAAAGAAGTTGATAACTTCCAGAATGTTATACCCGAAGGACTTGATCAAATGCTCTTTTTGTATAAGTAGCTATATATAATTATATACATTTTATGAAACTGAGTAATAATTTGGACTTTACCGACACTGCTAGAAGATATTCATAATTATAGACATGATCTTGTTTATTTATTTATCATTATTACTTGGGTATTTATATAGCGCTGTAGTGCATGCTTTGTTGCTGTACAAACTGATCAACAGTTTACCTGTAAACACAGCTGGCCGACTGTCATGTCCAACCAGTGTGATTGTATTATTTTATCGAAATGTTCTTTTTTCTCAAAAGTTATAGATATGTAATTGGAAACCAACATTCATTATATCATTATATCATAGTTTGTGTAAAGAGCTAAATAGATTTGTAACATTGTTTTACATAATGCCGTAATCTGTTTCAAACGATATTTTTCGTATTTTGTTATGACAGCGTACATGTACAGTTGCTCTTGTATGTGCTCTTGCCAATGTGTATGTGCGTGCGTGTGTGTGTGCGTGCGTGCAGGTGTGCGTACGTGTATAATGCTCTACATCACCAAACTCATGTAAATGATACACTAAGTATCTACCATATACATACCGTTAAATCAGCGTCTGTCGCGGTCACTGTCACTATGGGAATGTCATATCCAACTGTCTCAGAGACGCTGGCCGAATATTGTTTTGGTGTAAACACTGGGGCGTGGAAGTTGGTCAGCACGGTTACCCTGGCAACCGTTCTGTTGCAGAGCATGCCGATATCGCAAACCTCGACCCATAGCTGTAACGTAAGATGTCAGATCACTAACCATTCTGTGCATGAGATGCAAGAAACGTTCTTTTAAATGACAGTGTCACATGTTATGTTTAGCAGTTTGACCAGTGACACTTACATAACGGGGGTTCCCATGCATACGTGTGATACGGGAACAGCAGTATCTCTACATATATGACAGCGTCTCCTAGGTATATATGTGAGGGAACACATATAATCAGCAATATCTCCACATATATGACGATGATTCACATGGATATATATGTGAGGGAACACATATAATCAGCAATATCTCTACATATATGACGATGATTCACATGGATATATATGTGAGGGAACACATATAATCAGCAATATCTCCACATATATGACGAGGATTCACAGGGATATATATGTTAGGGAACACATATAATCAGCAATATCTCTACATATATGACGATGATTCACATGGATATATATGTGAGGGAACACATATAATCAGCAATATCTCCACATCTATGACGATGATTCACAGGGAGATATATGTGAGGGAACACATATAATCAGCAATATCTCCACATATATGACGATGATTCACATGGGGATATATATGTGAGGAACACATATAATCAGCAATATGTCCACATATATGACGATGATTCACATGGATATATATGTGAGGGAACACATATAATCAGCAATATCTCCACATATATGACGATGATTCACAGGGATATATATGTGAGGGAACACATATAATAGGCAATATCTCTACATATATGACGATGATTCACAGGGATATATATGTTAGGGAACACATATAATCAGCAATATGTCCACATATATGACGATGATTCACATGGATATATATGTTAGGGAACACATATAATCAGCAATATCTCCACATATATGACGAGGATTCACAGGGATATATATGTTAGGGAACACATATAATCAGCAATATCTCTACATATATGACGATGATTCACATGGATATATATGTGAGGGAACACATATAATCAGCAATATCTCTACATATATGACGAGGATTCACATGGATATATATGTGAGGGAACACATATAATCAGCAATATGTCCACATATATGACGAGGATTCACATGGATATATATGTGAGGGAACACATATAATCAGCAATATCTCCACATATATGACGAGGATTCACATGGATATATATGTGAGGGAACACATATAATCAGCAATATGTCCACATATATGACGATGATTCACAGGGATATATATGTTAGGGAACACATATAATCAGCAATATCTCCACATATATGACGATGATTCACAGGGATATATAAGTTAGGGAACACATATAATCAGCAATATCTCCACATATATGACAGGGAGATACACATGGATATTTGTTAGGGAACGTTTATGTATTTAATTAAAAAATGTCCACATATATCCGGGTGTGGGTGGTGGGATGTTGGGGAGACATATCTATTGAGAAGTCAGAGGAACATACACTTCTGGTACACTTATGGCAGTATCCCTACTTTTGTGAAGGGATACCCAGACTCTATATGTGTTTGGGGACAGAGAAACAAGGGGCTTCCACGACTGACTGATGATACCTGGCTTGATATTCTGATAAGCGATTGATATAAATAAAACATGTATATATAGGAAGACTCAATGAAATGAAGATGCAACAGTTGTGAATTTCATCGCTTGCTGAAGAAAGATGACTTGTGAGTTCACATACCGGCATTGAACCAAACTCACTGACTCATAGAGTGGCGTTAAGAAACGGCAGGGTACATGCGACCATAAAAGTCTTACCTCAAACGTCCTGTCACTTGTGAGAGGCGGCACTGCCTTGACTGTTACGTTACCAGTGCTGGAGTCGATGACGAAATAATCAACAGTGTCGTCTATGTTGAAGAGTTTATAGTTCACGGTGTTGTCAGTAACGTTCTGGGGGAAAATGCACAGTGTGTCAATAAGGGAACACCTGGTGTCAACATATATTTTATTTTTATTTTATCAAGAAGGGATAAGTTTCGCTAACATCCGGTGTCTATATTGTGATTAAATTCATTTAATTAAATAAATTAGTACTTTCTTATTTTTTTACGTTTACACTTGGTGGAATATATGTATACATATAATTGAGAAAATCTTAAATTTGCTTCTTGAATTTTTGATCACGTATTTACAATAAGCTGCTGAACTCCTGACTACTTTGCCAGTGAAAGTGACGCTGCATTGTTGTATTGTCTTGAGACAAAAGTTAACAAGTGAATATTGGAACGATATACCGTAAGTATTCCATAGTCTGATTTAATTGCTTCTTGTTTTTGCCGGATTATTTATAATGAACAATGCGTGTTTGTGTAATTGTTGTGTTTTAGCATACACGACCATTATATGATTCAATTCTTACCAAATTATCAATTTTCACCAAGTAGTTATGGTATAAATTATATTGTTTACAATTAAATGTATAACAAAAATAGATGTATGTCACAATCAATGTCTCTCAGTAGGATCACTACAAGAAGTATAATGTTATTTATTCATATATGTGAACAAAAATTGATTTGTAATTTTGTCTATGGAAATAAATGATGACCATCAGAATTATCATCTCACGAACCTGAACTTACATCCTCCGCTGTTAGTGTATCTTTATGTATCTTTATCTATATGTATCTTTATGTATCTTTATGTATCTATATGTATCTTTATGTATCTTTATGTATCTATATGTATCTATATGTATCTATATGTATCTATATGTATCTATATGTATCTTTATGTATCTTTATGTATCTATATGTATCTATATGTATCTATATGTATCTTTATGTATCTATATGTTTATATGTATCTTATGTATCTATATATCTTTATGCATCTCTTTATGTATCTATATGTATCTTTATGCATCTTTATGTATATGTATCTTTATGTATCTATATGTATCTATGTATCTATATGTATCTTTATGTATCTTTATGTATCTTTATGTATCTATATGTATCTTTATGTATCTATATGTATCTTTATGTATCTTTATGTATCTATATGTATCTATATGTATCTTTATGCATCTATCTTTATGTATCTATATGTATCTTTATGTATCTATATGTATCTTTATGTATCTATATGTATCTTTATGTATCTTTATCTATATGTATCTTTATGTATTTATATGTATCTTATATGTATCTTTATGTATCTTTATGTATCTATATGTATCTTTATGTATCTTTATGTATCTATATGTATCTTTATCTTTATGTATCTATATGTATCTTTATGCATCTATATGTATCTTTATGTATCTTTATCTATTTATATGTATCTATATGTATCTTTATGCATCTATATGTATCTTTATGTATCTATATGTATCTTTATGTATCTTTATGCATCTATATGTATATATGTATCTTTATGTATCTATATGTATTTATATGTATCTATATGTATCTTTATGTATCTATATGTATCTTTATGTATTTATATGTATCTTTATGTATCTTTATCTATATGTATCTTTATGTATTTATATGTATCTTTATGTATCTTTATGCATCTATATGTATCTTTATGTATCTTTATGTATCTATATGTATCTATATGTATCTATGTATCTTTATGTATCTATATGTATCTATATGTATCTATATGTATCTTTATGTATCTTTATGTATCTATATGTATCTTTATGTATCTATATGTATCTTTATGTATCTATATGTATCTTTATGTATCTATATGTATCTTTATGTATCTATATGTATCTTTATGTATCTTTATGTATCTATATGTATCTTTATGTATCTATATGTATCTTATGTATCTTTATGTATCTTTATGTATCTATATGTATCTTATATGTATCTTTTATATGTATCTTTATATCTATATGTATCTATGTATCTTTATGTATCTATATGTATCTTATATGTATCTTTATGTATCTTTATGTATCTATATGTATCTTTATGTATCTTTATGTATCTATATGTATCTTATATGTATCTTTATGTATCTATATGTATCTTTATGTATCTTTATGTATCTTATATGTATCTATATGTATCTTTATGTATCTTTATGTATCTTTATGTATCTTTATGTATCTATATGTATCTTTATGTATCTATATGTATCTTTATCTATATGTATCTTTATGTATCTTTATGTATCTATATGTATCTTTATGTATCTTTATGTATCTTATGTATCTTTATGTATCTTTATGTATCTATATGTATCTTTATGTATCTATATGTATCTTTATGTATCTTTATGTATCTATATGTATCTTTATGTATCTTTATGTATCTATATGTATATGTATCTATATGTATCTTTATGTATCTATATGTATCTATATGTATCTTTATGTATCTTTAAGTATCACTCGTTGTCGTTACCGTGTCACTGTCCACAGCAACTATCTTCAGTACAGAATATCCAATTTCCATGTCTGTCGAGTTGATGCTGACGATGTAGTCGTCCATGTTGGCGAAAGACGGTGGATTGTCATTGCGTACAACGGTCACGACGACGGTGGCGGTGGTGCAGCGTGGGTTTGGTGCTGCATCACAGGCTTGGACGATCCCATTGTACTGGCGTGGCTGACTGGGATCTTTCTGTAAATTTTTCTTCACGGACATCTGACCGTCGTCTGGGTTGATGAAGAAATATTCCAGAAACTTCGCGTCTCCGGCGATTGAATATCTCACAATATTGTACGGCTCCTGTTGAGATAAAAAAAACCCAAACATTTTTAATTTTACTGACTGTAAAACCATCAGACATCATTTAGTTATGTTTGTCAACATTTGTCCAAGGCTGTTCATACAACACACTTCAAACTAAGCAAGAGACTAAGAAATACCTGTTCTTTACTGAATGCATATCTTCATAATTGTTGATTATGTATTTTCTATCTAAACAAAGCCACTGCGTGCTCTGATTATTGATTGAGTTATTCGGAAGATGCGTCTTTGAGACATTTTCTTGTGTGTTTACCGTCCAGACTGTCTGTGAGTGAGTGAGTTTTTGTCCGTTTTGAACAGTATTCAAGTTACATCAGTGTCGGTTTAATTAAAACCCAAAGTGAAGCAGGCCCCGGGATCATGAAAGTGTCTAAAAGTCTAAAGTTTAAGAAAAAGACAAAATATTGACTTAGAACACTTTCATGCTCCCGGGGCCACGCCTCTCCCTTAAAACCACGAGCACGGTGCTGACAAACATAGAAATATAATCGGGGCGAACTTGGATTCGAAGCCACTGTCACAGGTGTCTGGCGTGGGCAAGGGAGGCAACTCGGCATAGTTAATGAAGACAACGATTGGGCCAGGAATGTCTTGACGTGCTTAGCCATGCGTGGCATGGACATGGTAACATCTAAAGGAGTGAGTGAGTGAGTTTAGTTTCATGTCGCTTTTAGCAATATTCCAGCAAATATCACGACGGTGACACCAGAAATGGACTTCACACATTGTAACCATGTGTGGAATCGAACCCGTGTGATCGGCGTAATGAGCGGATAACTTAACCACTAAGCTACCCCACCGCCTGGTGGACGAAATGACCGACAGTAAGTCAAACAAAATGGCCGTGATATGACATTTGTTAATTTCTACAAAGTGAGCTTCGAGCCATGGTTTGTTTATTAGCTGTCTCAGGCAATAGATTTAATATTTTCGCGGCCTTGAGATAGCCATTACGTGGACTTTCGAAAAGTGATACACATGTCATACGTTAATATAAATAAAATATTGTGCATTTAGAGTGGTGACTGTGATTATTATAATTTCGTGTTGCCCGATACAGCCAGGAATTCTTAGAAACATTCCAGGGTCCCGATCTACAAAGCGTTCGTAACTTTACGACCTGTCGTAACTTTACGACCTGTCGTACCTTTACGACCTGTCGTAACTATGTTGTTTATCATAGGGTTACGAATGTCGTAGCGCTTCGTACGCTTTGTGGATCGGGACCCAGATGTCACAATGGTCTTACAGCAATATCTCTGTCAACTGCCGTCAGCTGCAGGAACGGTGGGTACCCGACAGGATGGCTGGTGAGTATGGTCGCGCTGTATGACTGGGACGGCAGCTCCGGTGAAAACTGATTCCGGTCCACATTGATTACAAGTGTGGATACCGCACTCCTGCGAGGGGTTCCACCATCTTGGGCCAATACACGGAGCTGCAACACAAATAGGAGTCATCATTGGAGTAAGGAATGATTTAGATTGATCGCCATGCTTTTTGAGTTTTCATTTATAGCATGAGACCAACGCGTACCCAGTAGGGTCAGGTACCTTGAAACGATGAAAACACGTGTACCCCGTAGGGTCAGGTTAACGTGATACCTTGAACAAACGAGTAGCCGGTAGGGTCAGGTAGTCAGTGAGTGAGTTCAGTTTTACGCCGCACTTAGCAGTATGTAGGGTCAGGTAAGTTTGATACATGGAACACACTTGTACCCGGTAGGGTCAGGATAAACTTGATAAATGGAACAAACTAGTAGCCAGTAGGGTCAGGTAAACATAATAAATAGAACAAACTTGTACCCGGTAGGTCAGGTAAACATGTAAACATGATAAATAGAACAAACTTGTACCCGGTAGGGTCAGGTAAACTTGATAAATGGACTAAACTTGAAACATTCAGTTGTCATTTGATATTTCATAACTTAAACGCACTTGTACCCGGTAGGGTCAGGTCAATTTGATAACTTGAGTGAGTTACGTTTTACGCCGCTTTTAGCAATATTCCAGCAATATCAAGGTGAGGGGACATCAGAAATGTGCTTCACACATTGTACCCATGTTAGGAATAGATCCCGGGTTCGGGATGAGCGAACGCTTTAACCACTAGGCTACCCAACCACTATTACTCAAGCCAAAGGGTTATTGTATGTCATATATTGCCTATGGTCTCGCGAGAATCGTGACACAAATTGGCCATGAGGAATACGACATATACTCACCCTGTACAATGTCGCTTGATCACGTGAGAACGACGTTCCCGACAGCCTTATTTGACCGGTATCACGAATCACTCTAAAGAAAAGAGGGGCGGGGTCATCTCCGATCAGAGTGTAGTTGACGTTGTTGAACGGTGCCTGAAAGCAACGGGTCGGAACGTGCTAGAATGCGTGTATGTATACTCTTTGACCATATGTAGGGGAACCTGAACTTTCAATTTGAATCTAGGAAGTATAAGCGTTAACAAACGTTTTAAAGACCGACATCTTATGAACGCACCACCATTTCTCTTTATCACCACCCTCTTGATTTTTGACGGTTTTCAAGAAGGGTCAATAAATTTTGACAATCATCAAGCATCACACAGTTTGTTTGTTTCTGGCCGGTTTTGTTTGTTGTTTGTTTCAAAATGAAAATCGTACACATGCAAATTTCACGTCATACACCAATCATCTTTCAAGAGCGATTATTGTACCAAACAACTATAAGGAAGTGCAAGTGGTGATGCACTCTAAGCATTCATTAATCATACCAAATAATGATATTGACAGACTCCGATATATCTCCCACGTTTTTCAATCACAAATTAAAATTTTTTAACCATAACTATATACTACCCCACCGTAAGGGTAGTGTATCTAACAGAAACAAATCCCATACTTAAAGGTTCGATCCCCGACCGCGTCATACCAAAAGACGTTAAAATATGGTACTTGTTGGTCCCTGCCTGGCGCTCGGCATTAATGGGTACAACAAGGACTGGTCGGCTCGGAGTCAGTATAATGTGTCTGAGTGGGGTATTCATGCTTCACTGCGGCATGGTATCTCAGTGGGCTAGCACTATAAAACCAGCTTAAGTCTGGGCTAGTACAAGCAGCCGCACATACAAATACACACGCATGCACGTCGTCATATGAGCGAAATATTCTCAAGCACGACGTTAAACCCAATTTCACCTCACCTCACCCATACTTAAAAATCTGGTTTATTACCAGACTCATTAAATAATCCATGTCAAGAGTTTGTGTGTTGATGAATCACGATCAAACAGTAATTATACTAGTTGAGTGGGTTGGGTTAGCCTCTTAATGATTCGGATCGGGTTTGATCCACGGTAAGGTTTACCTGTGTGTCAGCATCTACGGCAGAGACGACGTAGATATTCACACCAGCTGAGACAGTCACCGGGATTGAAATCTGTGAGGGCAGATTTAGGAACCGTGGTGCGAAATTATTCCGTAGAACTTCAATAACAATGGACGCTGACGTGGTGGCGAATCTTGGAGGGAAACCCTTGTCAACCGCCGTCACCCCAAACTGAAAATGATGAAAAATTGAAATTTGATTATCTCATTTGGTATTTGTGTCTCAGTGCTTTGTTCATTTGTTGTTTCACGCCGCGCTCGACCTTTCCACATACATGGAGGCGTTCTGTAAGGTGAGGTGAGGTGAGGTGAGGTGAGGTGAGGTGAGGTGAAATTGGATTTAACGTCGTGCTTGAGAATATTTCGCTCAAATGACGACGTGCATGCGTGTGTGTGTTTATGTGCGGCTGCTTGTACTAGCCCAGACTGAAGCTGGTTTTATAGTGCTAGCTCACTGAGATGCCATGCCGCAGTTAAGCATGAATACCCCACTCAGACACATTATTTTGACTCCGAGCAGAGTCCAACCAGTCCTTGTTGTACCCATTAATGCCGAGCGCCAGGCAGGGACCAACAAGTACCATATTTTAACGTCTTTTGGTATGACGCGGTCGGGGATCGAACCCGCGACCTTCCGCTCTCCGGGCGGACGCTCTAACCACTACACCACGGAGGCGGTCCGTTCTGTAAGGAGCGATGCTGGACCAGATAATCCAATGATTGAAATCATGAGTATAGATGTGCGCAACTGGGATACTATGACAAGTCTGCGAGCCTGACCACCCGATTGGCTCGATCATTTCGAACCCCGACGGGTATTCATGCAATTTCTTTTGCTTTTATTGTTATTTCTAGGATTCAAGAACCGCTGATACATGAGCATGTAAGAGCGACATGATAAGAGCGAGTAATCAGTAGTCTTCAATAAAAGGATGTTTGGTTAACACAGTTTTCAACAATATCTCAGTTGAATCACTGCCTATATAAACTGACGTACTATAGAAAGTACACACCTGATGCTTTGGTAAAATGTTTTCCTGAAAACAGCGTAATATTTAGAATAGTGTTTTGATTGCGACCCACAAGTCACTAACATTGTATACGTGTTGCAATAACACCATAGATATCGTATCTAATTGGAACATTGCTAGCAAAATATTTACGTTGTTTTAATAGCATCCCAACACCAGGTGTGTACTTTCTTTTGTACATCAGTATAGTTGAAGAAGTCAAGCGTTAAGAGATGAAGGTTCATCACTTTAATGAAACCCTTTGGCGCTGAAACCCATAGGCGCGTTTAGTTTTACGCCGCATTCAGCAATATTCCAGCTATATGGCGGCGGTCTGTAAATAATCGAGTCTGGACCAGACAATCCAATGATCAACAACATGAACATCGATCTGCGCAATTGGGAACCGATGACATGTGTCAACCAAGTCAGCGAGCCTGACCACCCGATCCCGTTAGTCGCCTCTTACGACAAGCATAATTTACTGAAGACCAGTTCTAACCCAGATCTTCACGGGTGTATGGTGTTTTAAAACAAAAGAAACATACTTAGCGGGATTCAAACCCAGGATGGTAAGTCTCTAACATGCGGAACAGAAGCGATATGATCATCACTAAAACAATACAAGTACACTCATGGGGTGGGCATAACCCCGGCTTGACCAGAATTTCAATCATTTTGTCAACTAATTTCTTTCTGACGCTCTTACAGAGGAGCGAGCAAAAAGCCAGTTGTAGCTAAGGGACACAACTCCTGCTGGAATACATAAACATTGGGTCTCCAAACAGGTCTCTTTGTTGTCAAGCGGGCCTAAATCCAATGCCAGGTAATACAGGTGGACTTACCTGGTAACGCCTGGTTTCGTCTTGAATCAGTGACTGTCGGAGCGTTATCAAGCCTTGAGAACGTGATAGTGTTTCAACCCTGAAGAAGTTAGAAGCAACTGGGTCGTCGATAGTCAGCTCTATTTCTCCCTCTGGTCCCTGGGAACATGACAGGAAATGAGTCGTCTTTAGCAATATTCCCAGCAACATCGGAGGACACCAGAATTGGGCTTCACATATTGTACCCATGAGGCGAATTGAACCCGGGTCTGCGACGTGACGAGCGAACGCTTTAACCATCAGGCTACCATACCGACCATGAAAGGGAATGGAATGCTCTTTAATGCCGCTTTGAGCATTATTTCAGTCATGTTAAGTAACTACATATGGTAGTAAAGCTCGAAGTGATTAGGTCTCAAACCCTCGGGTAAAGTTCAAACCAAGGATTATAATCAAAGTCAATCTAGCTAATTTCGAAACTGTGATTAGAGGATTCTTGGAACCTAAGGGGAGTGAGTGAGTTTAGTTTTACGCCGCTTTTTAGCAACATTCCAGCAATATCACGGCAGGGGATACCAGAATGGGCTTCACACATTGTACCCATGTTGGGAATCAAACCCGGGTCTTCGGCGTGACGAGCGAACGCTTTAACCACTAGGCTACCCCAACGCCCCTGGAACCTAAGTGGAAGAGACCTCGACAAGATATTTCTACATGGACAATATTTAATTAAACCAATGGCTTCCAATCAAAGGGAAAGGAATTGATATACCTTCAAGGAGGAAAATTCGACATACAGCTTTATAAACATTTCGACAAAAATGGAAGACGCGACCAAAAACAAAACAAACCTAGTTCGTTATATACATCAGTTCGCTATAAGCAGGTTCGTTATAAACGTGGTTTACTGTACCTGGAATTTGACAGTATCGCTGTAAATGAACTTTAAATAATAACTCCAAATACCCAGAACATATTACGATAGAGTACAAACCTCTCCATCTTCATCGGCGACTGTGAAGTTCAACACGCTGGACTGTACGGGAAGGGTCTCTGTAATGCGTGTAGTGTAGAATACGGCCTGGAACGTTGGGTCGTACAAGTTGTAGTCGACTCTCACCTCTACGATGGTGGTGGCTGAAAGGGGCGGGCTGCCGCCGTCTTCCACCCTGACCTCGAACTGCATCATATCACGTCATCATGAAGGATCAACATCATAATTATAATATTACGCTTATGCGTATGTCAACGATGGAGGGAGGGTAGGGCATTGGATATGTACAATTTTAAAATATAAAACTTTGAAATATTGGTTTGAATATTACCACACATGCAGCGAAATATTATTTTTTTTTAATTTTTACCCTTGTCAGGTTTGAACTTGCTACATAAACTGTTATTGTTTAATGGGTGAAAGAGGCAGTAAAAGACCAGCTTCCCTACGATGCTATTAACACTTTATTTATCTGTAAACGAGCTGTATTGAAATCCAAATTTCCGTTCGTGTTAACCATGTTTCAATGTACTCTGTTTATAAATTCGGCATAAAAGATGAAATCAAAATGAGCCATCTGACATCGGTCTGTAATAACTGAAGCCTGGACCAGACAATGCAGTGATTGACACCAAGAGCAGCGAACTGCACAACTGGGATACGATGACATGTGTCAACCAAGTCATCGAGTTCGACCAGCCGATCCCGTTATTCGTCTGTTACGACAAAGATGGGTTGATGAAGATCAATTCTAACCCGGATCTTCACGGATCAGTTTAATATTGAATACAAATTAAATTAATAATTCAAATGCTGATGATACTTAAGGATTGCTGTTCATTTCTGGTGAAATAAGCCTACCCTATAACGATACTGCTTAGTCTCGTTCAGATTCCCAATCAACGAGACTTCCCCAGTGTCGGGGTTGACTGCAAACATGTCGGAATGGATACTCCCGCAAGTGGAATACCGCAGCGTAGAAAACGATGACGCCTGAAGTTGAAAGATCAAAGACTTTTGGGGGGGATATTTTAACGACTGACAACATAATTTAGATATCTTTGGGAGTATCATTGCAATACACATAAACCGCCAGTGTCCAGAAATGCATGCTGGATTAACCTGCCCTGGCTATTTTGTATGTGTGTTTGATGTTTAATGCAACACTCAGCCATAGTCCACCTATATCACAGCGGTCTGCAAATAATGGCGTTTGGACCAGATAATCCAATGATTGACGTCATGAGCACCTATGAGATATGATATCATGACATGCACCAACAGAGCAGCAAGCTTGACTACCCGATCCGTCACGACAAGCATGGGTTGATGAAGACAAATTCTGATCCTGATCTTCACCGATTGCCTGTATTGCAATTAATAAGATAACTAAAGAGTCTGAGTGCAATAAATTCATTATTTATGTCTTTATCATGTAAAACAATTTCTGTTTTGTCAAAAGATGATTAAGTGCGGATACACTATCATGAGAACCAGGTTGACTTCTTTTAAGCACAACAGTAATATATTCACAACAATGGACTAAACAGGTTATTTCTACATGGATAGGGACGGATACGACTCTTTGAGAAAAAGGGGGTAGGGGCACACTCTTCAAGGGTGGGGTGCTCACCTTTTTCATCCGTTTTCAATGGTCATTTAATAAACTTTCACACACACAAAGGGTGTCTGTACACCCTGCTAACCCCCACCCCTCCGCCTTTGATGGACATTAAATTAAATTAGTACTGCTAACAAATTGAAAGCAGTGGATAACATTTCAATGTGGAGTTATCGACACAGTGTCTTTTTCTGGGTTTTTTTTTAACACAAAAATGACATTTAACAGATTATCAGTATCTAATATGAAGTGGTAATCTTTCACTGACTGACTCTACTTACACTGTCGGCATCAACAGCAAGGAGAAAGAGGATGTTGTCGCCAGGTTGTGCTGTTCTGTTGATGTTGGCGGTGTAAGGCAGGCCGATGAAGGCGGGAGTAAACGTGTTCCGCACGACGTTGACCGTCACACTGACAAGGGACTCGCTCGTCCTTGGGGGCACGCCAGAATCCGTCACCCTCACTCCGAACTACAACACCATAACGACGGATGAACTGGAGACGTGGCGGAGAGACGGGAAGGGCGGAGTGACAGATAGTATGAAAGTGAGAGAGAGAAACGAGTTAGAGTAGGAGAGGGAGGAGTGAGTGACAGGGTGAGAGTGAGAGAGAGTGGAAGGAGTGAGAGGGGAGAAGTGAATGAAAGATAGTGTGAGAGCGGGGAAAGAAGAGTGAGTGGAAGGAGAGTGAAGGAGTTGAGTGACGGGGAAAGAGTGAGAGTGGAAGGAGTGAATGACAAAGAGAGGAGAGAGACAAGAGACAGGAGTGAGACAGAGAGAAAGAAGTGGATGAAGTGTGAGAGTGAGAGAGGATGGAGGGAGAGACAGATAGGTATAGTGAGAATGAGACAGATAAGGGAGAAGGAGTGAGACAGAAATGAGAGAGTTATAGAAAGGGATGTGTGTATGGGACAGAGTGAGAGAGAGGAATGAGAGAGATGAGAGAGAGAGAGAGAGAGAGAGAGAGAGAGAGAGAGAGAGAAAGAGAGTGACAGAGAGCATACACGCTAGTGACTGGTAGCTGCTGACATCTATACGCCAGTACTTACATTGTAGGTTGTGTTTCTGGCCGGGTCAAGGGTGAGTGACCTCCTGATCATAACGCTGCCGGTATTGTCGTCCACCATGAAGTACTGGCTACTCTGCTGGTCAGCTCGAGTGTCAACCAAGTCGTAATGCACGGCCGTCTGTGGAGCAGCGGTTTTATTAAGCATTAATAACTGGTAAATGAAACATAAGTTATATTTGTGATTACACTTCTCAGTAAAGTACAGATTCTAGTACTTATGTTGGGTTGAGTTTCATCCGGGATTCGAACCCACACCTAATCACCAGCATACAAAGTCAGCCAGCTAACCCGTTCAGCCACCGCAGCTTCCACTTGCCCACTTTCTAAATGGCATTGTTTATTCACAGTAATCTGAAAACACACACTGTCTTCTCAATTAATTAACACGTTGTTATTAAACGAAAAGTAAGAAAATGTTTTTCTTCTTCTGTAACAACACCTCACCCAACAATATGTACATGTTTAAGTCAAAACTCTGCTGTCTAAGATGTCGGAATGCATTATCGAAGTGACCATTTCGTCGTTTTTCATACAACGTTGCTTGCCTCGATAGACCACCACGAGTTACCCCCCTTAATTGATTGGTCTCGTGGTTGATCGAGGACAACAGCCGCTTTGGGCAGATTTGATATAACATGCATACATTTGAGAACTAAAATGGTCGTGAGTACCCATGGTTTTAAGGCATCATACCCATGCACATGAGAATATTGCATTACTCTGCATAATACATAAGAAAAGAAAGAATACAAATAGACAGTACATACACATAAGAGAAAGAATTGAATGGAGAAAGTACGACAAAGTCAACCAGAATGGAGAACAGGTGACACAATATTTGCACATGGGTTAATAATTGTTTGTTGTTTAACGCCGCACTCAGCAATATTCCAGCTATATGACGGCGGTCTGTAAATAATCGCGTCTGGACCAGTTAATCCAGTGATGAACAGCATCAGCATCGAACTACGCAACTGGGATACGATGACAAGGTCAGAAAGCCGGACCACCCGATCCCGTTAGTCGCCTCTTACGACAAGCATGGGTTGCTGAATACTAGTTCTAACACGGATCTTCGGGTCCATATGGGCTAAGAATGAGATAGACCAAGCATGATTAGAAAGGGTACGCACACATGGGCAAAGAACGATGGAGTACATGCACTACATACGGAGATACAAGGGCACAGTACATTCATATGGAGAAATAAGTACACCGTACACACATATGGAGAAAGAAGAGTACGGTGCATTCATATGGAGAAGGAATGACACCATACATTCATATGGAGAAAGAAGGACACAGTACATTCATATGGAGAAAGAAGGTCACAGTACATTTATATGGAGAAAGAAGGACACAGTACATTCATATGGAGAAAGAAGGACACAGTACATTCATATGGAGAAAAAAGGACACAGTACATACATATGGAGAAAGAAGGACACGGTACATTCATATGGAGAAAGAAGGACACAGTACATTCATATGGAGAAAGAAGGACACAGTACATTCATATGGAGAAAGAAGGACACAGTACATTCATATGGAGAAAGAATGACACAGTACATTCATATGGAGAAAGAAGGGCACAGTACATTCATATGGAGAAGGAATGACACCGTACATTCATATGGAGAAGGAATGACACGGTACATTCATATGGAGAAGGAATGACACCGTACATTCATATGGAGAAAGAAGAGAAGGAATGACACACAGTACATTCATATGGAGAAAGAAGGAATGACACCAGTACATTCATATGGAGAAGGAATGACACAGTACATTCATATGGAGAAGGAATGACACCATACATTCATATGGAGAAGGAATGATGACATTCATATGGAGAATACATTCATATGGAGAAGGAATGACACCATACATTCATATGGAGAAAGAATGACACAGTACATTCATATGGAGAAAGAATGGAAGAGGAACACAGTACATTCATATGGAGAAAAAGGAATGACACAGTACATTCATATGGAGGAGAATGACACCATACATTCCATATGTGGAGAAGGAATGACACCATACATTCATATGGAGAAGGAATGACACCGTACATTCATATGGAGAAGGAATGACACCGTACATTCATATGGAGAAGAATGACACCATACATTCATATGGAGGAATATGACACCATACATTCATATGGAGAAAGAATGACACACGTACATTCATATGGAGAAGGAATGACACCATACATTCATATGGAGAAGGAATGACACCGTACATTCATATGGAGAAGGAATGACACCGTACATTCATATGGAGAAGGAATGACACCATACATTCATATGGAGAAGGAATGACACCGTACATTCATATGGAGAAGGAATGACACCATACATTCATATGGAGAAGGAATGGAGAAGGAATGACACCATACATACATTCATATGGAGAAGGAATGACACCATACATTCATGGAGAAGGAATGGATGGATGGAAGGAATGACACCATACATTCATATGGAGAAGGAATGACACCATACATTCATATGGAGAAGGAATGACACCGTACATTCATATGGAGAAGGAATGACACCATACATTCATATGGAGAAGGAATGACACCGTACATTCATATGGAGAAGGAATGACACCATACATTACACCATACATATGGAGAAGGAATGACACCATACATTCATATGGAGAAGGAATGACACCATACATTCATATGGAGAAGGAATGACACCATACATTCATATGGAGAAGGAATGACACCATACATTCATATGGAGAAGGAATGACACCATTACATTGACACCATACATTATGGAGAAGGAATGACACCATACATTCATATGGAGAAGGAATGACACCATACATTCATATGGAGAAGGAATGACACCATACATTCATATGGAGAAGGAATGGAGAGAAGGAATGACACCGTACATTCATATGGAGAAGGAATGACACCATACATTCATATGGAGAAGGAATGACACCATACATTCATATGGAGAAGGAATGACACCATACATTCATATGGAGAAGGAATGACACCATACATTCATATGGAGAAGGAATGACACCATACATTCATATGGATGGAATGACAAGGATATGGAGAAGGAATGACACCGTACATTCATATGGAGAAGGAATGACACCATACATTCATATGGAGAAGGAATGACACCATACATTCATATGGAGAAGGAATGACACCATACATTCATATGGAGAAGGAATGACACCATACATTCATATGGAGAAGGAATGACACCATACATTCATATGGAGAAGGAATGACACCGTACATTCATATGGAGAAGGAATGACACCATACATTCATATGGAGAAAGAAGGAGACAGATATTGAGAAAACGTATCTGAAGATGAAATGGAACACGGATGTACATAAGTATTACGGGTTTTGCGGGAAATATAGGTTATGTTTCAGCCTCTCTGTTCACCTTGTCAGGATCAACTGCCGACACCATCAGCACGCTGGATCCCGTCCTTTTCGTCTCCAGGATGCTTGCTTCCAACGTCTGGGTGGTGGGGGTAGGCGGCTCAGGGTTTCTGTTGACCTTGACAGTAACGTTAGTCGACGTCTTTGTCCCAGGCTGAGCCGAGTCGTAGACCTCTACGTTCAGCTGCATCAAGGAGAATGTGAATATGTCATATATGCTGACAGCGTCAACACGACAGTAACCTGTGACAATGCATCAAGAAACCAATTACATCATCGATGTTTCCGTTTTAACAAAAAGACAATGTTGGGAAAGTGCAGTGTCTATTTAATGTCTGAGTGCAGTCATGTTGCTGTTGTGCTTATAGAGTAATGTCCTGCATCAAGCGTCTGGGCATATTTGCGAAAAATTTCAACGGGAAATAGAACCTGTGATTTAATGGTGTAAAAATACCAATGTGAATAAAGATTTTGAACATTTTGTTGAAATGTCTGTATGACAATTATTATTTAAAGTTTGCGTTTGAAAGAAATACTCACAATGTACGACGTGAGAGTGTCGCTTCTTAATGATGCAGCCACCCTGATAACACCTCTGTCTCTGTTTACAGCGAAGAAGCCAGGAGCGGGCATGAGGCCGTTCATGTCATACTTCAAGGAACCCTTTAATAATAAGAAAAATAATAATGTACTATTGCACACATTTATTTATCTGATGATGGTGATGCATGTGAAGACTCATGATGAAAGCAAGGAATTCTACAGCTATTTTAAGGGCGCTGTCTCCTTTGACAGGAAAACACATGCCAAATATGTGGACCTTGCTTATGACATGTCACACTTGTATCCCAAGTACCAAATTGTTCTTGGTACCTACTAATCGCCTGACTGACATTTGGAGAGTACCCGGGTTCATACCCCGTCTGACAATCTGGTAACGGAGAGTCTGCGGTTTGTGTCGAAAGGTTCTTGGTGGGTTCGAGTAGGCAGCGCTTCCTGGGGGGAAGTCCTAAACTCTATCTGATCTCAGAGCCTAACCAGCCTGACTCAGCCAAGATCACACGATCATAAATCATAAATAATATGTAAACAATAATACAGATGATGGCGTCGATGATGATTCCTCAGTGACGACGATGTAAATGACGATGAAAAAAGACGAGGGTGTTGATGACATGTTTACCTGGAGGCCTGGATCGACTGCAGTAACTGTGGTCACAATATGACCCACGTCTTCGTCGTATCTGATGTTGGCCACGAACGGTGCGTTTAAGAATACGGGAGCTGAAAATACAGATACGTATTTCCAGTAATCAACCATTTCAGTAGAAACTCGGACTTTATTCGAGCGAAGAGTATCGCTTCATGTGCAGAGCAGGTCTCGTGGGTAGCCCAGTGATTGACGATACAGTACGTTACGCTGAAATCTGGGTTCGGTTCCCGTTGGTACAATGGTTGACGCCCATCGAAGGGTAGTGCTACAAAATATTTATACATCGCTTCAAATTACAAGTTTTAAGAAACAAAAGTTGATTACTACCGTATACAAGAGTCAATTTTAAGAGCCCCTCTACACCGTTCAATATCAAATATCACAGTCAAACACGTTCGTTCGTTCATTCAATATTTATTTATTTCAATTATTAATCTATATTTTTTTTTAATCTATATATGTGTGTGTGTGTGTGTGGTATGGTGGTGGTGGTGGTGTGTGTGGGGGTGTGTGTGTGTGTGTGTGGGATATTTGTGTATCACCAGATGGTTGTATCGACCAACACTCGTGTCGCAAAGAAAATATGATCATCAATGCCAAAAGAAAACAATATCGATTTCTCCACGAAAAAAAATCGTAAAATGCAAAAAAAAGCTATAGAAATTATTATAATGGATAGCTCAAAATCAGGTGTTTGCAAAAAACTGAATCTTTGCCTCAGATTAGTATACAATGTTATGCAGAAACCATAAGCTCTTAAACTTCTTGGCTGCAAGCTGAGACCTTGTCAATATTCAGTGTGTAAAATGTATGTAACGGTAGTTATAACTAACAGCAAATATTGATATCTGGAACTGTTTCTGAGCATGAAGTTGACACTTGGTATTCCAATTAATCATATTTGTGATGAAAATAGCTGATACGAGTTGGTACGTGATAAGGACGAGTGCTTAAAGTTTTGTGACTGAAAATCGATTGGGAGATTCGAAAACCTGGCATTAAGGGAGTGAAACCAGAGACAGAGAACCAGTACCCACTATTCTAGTGACCTTAATCATCCTTCAATCATCGCTTTAAGAATAAGTACGTTGTGGTTTTATGAACTTTTTATTTAGCAAAACGGTCCACTCTGTGTAATGAGTCGGGCATTGGCACAAACTTCTATTCGATATTTTTTTCTGATTAGTGTTTTGATGTAATTTGCAATATGTATCGGACATTAAATCGTGTGTCCTTATTAGATGACTACCCCGAACTCTTGCGTTGATCAATCGGTGTGCGACAAGGCGAAAGCATGTCACCATTACTATTCTCACTTTCTGCACATGATTTAGAACAATACCTTAACTGGTATTTCAGTTATTTCGCACCCATATATCATGGCTCTTTGAATAGATGTGTTGTTTTGTTGTGCGTATTATCATATTCGCCACTGGTATAAAAAGCAAAACCTGTTGGGGAACTGCATATAAGAATTTAAATTTAAATGCCCTGAAAGTCTATAAAATTTAAATATGAAAGTCTTATATATATTCCTCTTTATTTCTGAACTGTAGGCCAGAGGCCCCCGGTAAAAACGGTTATAATGGGTGAGTAGTACTTGTGCATGGTGTATAACCGTTGCAATATTCTGAAGGAGCTATACATTTTCGGTTGACATTAGTATGTGGAATTTGTAAAATTTGAGACAGGACGTATACTTAGATGGTATATAATAGCTCCTTAGATCTTCATACTGTGGACAAATGAGAAGGACATGGTATTCATCTTCAGTAATATCCCTGTCACACAATTTGCAGGATTGGTTCTCAGTAGCATGACATATTCTTTTAAAATACATTTAAATCATAATAACCACATCGAAACTGCGATAACGATACTCTTAATCTCCAACTCCCTGTCCAAACCATGCATATTCAAGACCAAGTTGGAACAATGTATTATTAATTAACATAGCCCAGTTCTGTTATTTCTAGCATCACTTGCATTTTCAACCAAACACAGTAACATCTTATAGGCTTTTAAGGTAGAGCGGTGAGAACGCATTGAGATGACTTTGAACCAATATAAGATAGAACGTTTCAGTGCCAAGATATAGATTGGGTATCTTCCGCAATACAATATCACTAGCTGTTGATCTGCGGATACCCAGAAAACGTTTACATGCTTGCAAATGTATTTATTCATTGTTTTAAATCTTTGAATACCCCATACCTCAAAACCATACAGTAGAATTGGTAGGAGTTTAGTGTCAAAGATATTAAAATATAGTTCATAGGAGAGATTTTCAAACTTAAACAAACTACGCTGAGCAGTTATGAGAGCCTTCTTAGCTATAAGAATCAGATTGTTTATAGATGCCTGCCAAGTGAAACTTCTAGTAAATAGCATACCAAGGTATTTGTATGATGATGAAGCTTTAATTTGAGCAAGTTTGTAGATCCTGTTTTCCGTTCTAGAAGTCTGCCCCCATGTTTAAATACAACAATACTTGTCTTGTTTAAATTTACGGTTACAGATACGAGGTCAATGCATACCTGGAAGACTATGATGTACAAGAGTCAGGACGGTCAGCACCCAGAGTTGACCACAGACGGAAACTGTGGCCGCCATGTTGGCACAAGTGTGTGTCCTGGTTAAAATAACATGTGGAAATAACCTTCTTAATAATCATTATTTTCACCCATTACATGCATGGAATTTCAGTACTAACGGGTAATACTGACAGTGTATATTGTATTGACATACATGAATTCATATCAAGAAAACGAAAAAGTATACATTACAAGATTTGGTTTAGTTGGATGTTTTACGCCGCACTCAGCAATATTCCATCTATATGGCGGTGGTCTGTAAATAATCGAGTCTGAACCAGACAAACCACTGATCAACAGCATGAGCATCGATCTACGCAATTGGTATACGATGACATGTGTCAACCCAGTCAGCGAGCCTGACCACCCGATCCCGTTAGTCACCTCTTACGGCAAGCATGAGTTACTGAAGACCATTCCTAACCCGGATCTTCACGGTAATACATTCCAAGACAGTCTTAAAGCATTATTTAGTTACCTCACGTGTATACACAAAACATTCCTATACATAGAGGCATTGAAATGGGTTAAATATTTATGCGTTCTTGTAATTTGGGAGGTGGGTGGTATTGTTTCCTTCTTGTCTAACACTGCCTTCAGCAATGTTACATGACGGCCGTCTGTAAATAATTGAGTCTCGACAGACAGTCCAGTGAACATCAACCACCTGATCTCTTCATTCCCCTTTTGCAAAAGGTATAGGTTGTCCTGCAATGCTTTTCCATGTACAATGTTCTTTTGGTCTTGTTATGGAATGAACCCAAGGGGTTCTGGGTAAAATTAACGCAGCACTCAGCAATATTCAGGCTATATGACGGCCGCCAGTAAATAATCGTGTTAGGACCAGACAATCCAGTGATCCTAAGCATCGATCAACAGCATGGGATATGATGACATGTGTCAACCAAGTCAGCAAGCCTGACCACCCGATCCCGTTAGTCGCCTCTTACAACAAGCATGGGTTACTGAAGACCAATTCTAACCTGGATCTTCACGGGTCGAAAGTGTTGTGATTGAATGGTTATGTTCGTTACACTTGAGGTAATGTTTCGCGTCGCTGTCGACATAATATAGTAAAAACCAGTAGCTAAATATATGAGTGTAATAAAAGTACAAAAAAATCATTGTAAACATATATTTATCATAGCCGGTCAACCCTGACGCCACCCAACATAGAGAGCTGAAACACCCTATATTACCTACGTTACTATAAATCAGTTCAGCTGTGGTCAAATCGTCCATACCAGGGACAGTTAACCTAATATCAACTCCGCAGTCCCATATAATCTGATAGTAGTATAATGAGTAATAAATGGCAAGTAATGTACAAGATATAAACATGAGAACTTACCACCAGACACGGGAGCTGACTTGCCAACCTGCTTTGTGAAGCGCGACTAGTTTCGCTAACGCTTGTCAGTCAACGAGACACCACACCCTTCGATGTTAATGCCGAGGCATATGTCCTTTCTATAGTCAGGCCGCCACGCTCACAGTGACAATGAAGGTTTTATTTGTGCAGTGTTCAGTTCAGGCACTTTATATCAAACTAGGGACATATTTCCCTGAAGTGGGCGACTTATGTATATAGTTTTGATAACACACATCTGCGGCGGTCGAGATGTAACTAGGTGTACACGTCTTCAAATACCCCTGTATGTACGGATGTAGATCTAACGTATATTACGGGTACATCTATTCAAGCTATTATACTGACTATAATGGTTCTCACCCTCAGTAGTGGATGGTTGGTTAAAGGCTCACAATATAATGGCGTTGTAATGGTCCCTGAGTCAAAGAACTCCTAAATCGATTCAGCGCATCGACAATCTGGCCTTGAATGTCCTCTCATTGTAAGGTCGAATTCCTGGTAATTCCTAAACTTAACGTATACTTGAGACAATGTTTTAAGTGTCACTTCAGTGCGGAAATGGCTCAAATTCGTTTAAACACCACCTGATATTTCCTAAACTTAAAGCATAACAGACAAAGTTTGAAGTGGCTTTACAGTGTGGAAGTGGCTCAAATTCGTCAACATACCACCTGGTACTTCCTAAACGTAAAGCATAACATAGACATTGTATTAAGTTGCACTTCAGATTGGGAATAGCTCAAATTTGTTAAAATACCACGTACCTGGTTAACTTAATGTATACATACCAGAGCCAATGTTTTAAGTAACATAACAGACTGGAATTGGGTTTACGCGCGTGGATATGAGGCAGTTCGTATTCCCTATTAAATAAAATAAACGAAAAGTCAAAAGAATTATGTCTGAACATTTAATGTGCCAAAACCGAAACGAAACAATAAACTCAAGGAAATATCCCCCACACTGCACATCCACCGAAAGTGTGAATGATCCCTAAGCTTCTATATACATGTCTTCCCGATAATGGAAATTATTTCGTTGTTGGAGTTCTAGGGATGCCTTTATCTCTCTGCGATAATACATTTAATAATGGCAGCTTTTCAATTTTTTTAAACCACGCGCATTATACGCATAGCAACTGGTGTATATGGGCGCGCTGACCCAAGCTACCTACAACTACCCCCACCCCACCCACCCCAACATCTGTTTCTTTGTTTCTTTCTGTTCACAGCTTTTAACAATGTCAATGCGATACCCCGAGTGGGGAAGAGGGTGTGGGAACGGGTGGGGGTACAAGAGGGGGTACGAGAGGGGGTACGAGAGGGGGTGTTAACTGCACCTTCTTTACTCCTTAATGCGACGTTTCGGTGTAGAGTTCATAGCACGTGTTACAGAAAAACAAACTATACCAGATCAAGCTGTTATCATAATAAAGACATCTGATAATGTTTCTGGGCTTTGCCATACTCATGCTTGTGGGTGTGGCCAGAATGTTAAACCTCAAACATTCAGCTGACATGCTGTGCAAATGAAATACAAAATGTACTGTTAAACGGGTGGATGAGCCCTGCCATTCACTATGGCGTAAGAAGAGTCTATGGCAGCTCGTAAAATCGTGTAAAGTCACATTAAATCAAAACAGCCGGAGCATATTGAAAGTGGTGAACATTTCTCGACAGTCGAGAGGATAAGCAGTCAAACAGACAGACAATCGGGTACATATTAAGTCGAATAGACAGACAATCGGGTTCATATTAAGTCGAATAGCCAGACAATTGGGTACATATACAGTCGAACAGACAGGCAATCGGGTACATATACAGTCAAACAGACAGACAATCGGGTACATATACAGTCAAACAGACAGACAATCGGGTACATATACAGTCAAACAGACAGACAATCGGGTACATATACAGTCAAACAGACAGACAATCAGGTACATATACAGTCAAACAGACAGACAATCAGGTACATATACAGTCAAACAGACAGACAATCAGGTACATATACAGTCAAACACACACACAATCATCGGGTACACAGAAACAGTCAAACAGACAGACAATCGGGTACATATACAGTCAAACAGGACATCAGGTACATATACAGTCAAACAGACAGACAACAGGCAAACAATCAGGTACATATACAGTCAAACAGACAGACAATCGGGTACATATACAGTCAAACAGACAGACAATCAGGTACATATACAGTCAAACAGACAGACAATCGGGTACATATACAGTCAAACAGACAGACAATCGGGTACATATACAGTCAAACAGACAGACAATCAGGTACATATACAGTCAAACAGACAGACAATCAGACAATACATACACAGATACAGGCAGAACAATCAAAGGTACATATACAGTCAAACAGGCAGACAATCAATCACATGATACATATACAGTCAAACGGGCAGTCAAACAGACAGACAATCGGGTACATATACAGTCAACACAGACAATCAGGTACAATCAGGTACATATACAGTCAGTCAAACAGACAGACAATCGGGTACATATACAGTCAAACAGACAGACAATCGGGTACATATACAGTCAAACAGACAAACAGACAGACAATCAGGTACATATACAGTCATACAGACAGACAATCGGGTACAGACAGTCGAACAGAATCGGTGTAATCACTGTCGAGGTACATATACAGTCAAACAGACAGACAATCGGGTACATATACAGTCAAACAGACAGACAATCGGGTACATATACAGTCAAACAGACAGACAATCGGGTACATATACAGTCAAACAGGCAGACAATCGGGTACATATACAGTCAAACAGGTACATATACAGTCGGGTAAACAGGCAGACAATCGGGTACATATAGACAGTCAAACAGTTGACAGACAATCAGTCAAACAGGGACAATACACATATACAGTCAAACAGACAATCGGGTACATATACAGTCAAACAGACAGACAATCAGGTACACATGCAGTCGAACAGAACGACAATCGGGTACATTGCAGTCGAACAGACAATCGGTGTAGATGCACTGTCGAGCAGTTTGTTAGATAACCGGGTAGATGTTATGTAGAACAGTCACACAAACTGGTAGTTATTCTATCGAGTAGTCAAACAATCAGTCATGCGTACAATTGGGGAGAGCTGCATTCGGTCAGCTAACCAGACAGTCGGGTAGATGTGCAGTTGATCAGTCAGACAATCAGGTAGATGTGCAGTTGATCAGTCTGACAAACTGACAATCGGGTAGATGTGCAGTTGATCAGTAAGACAATTGGGGGAGGGTGTGTGTGTGTGTGTGTGGCGGGGGGCAGCTGGGAGCGGGGAGCGAGAAGCCGCAGGTATATTTACTCGATCAACACCCCGAAAGGCGGATAGAAAGTAGCAAACAAGTCATATACTTTCACAATCCGTTACTGTGGCTGGCTGCTCTCTCCTGGAGGCCTTCAACTCACTAACCTTTCTTTACTGAATTGTATTACAGCCATTGAGTGTATTGTATCACAAACCATTCATGCCAGCGCGGTTATAGATCTCATCCATACACATATCTCGGAATTAGTCCTTGCACTTCAGAATAAGGCATTCCTGCTTACACAGTTGAATGGGTGTACGTTTGTCCTGATCTCAACACAAGTGAAATCGTGATTGTACAGCACCAGCCAATAGCCGGGCGGTGACCTGGTTAATATATATATATTCTTATAAATCAACTCTCGTGGCTAAACTTCCGCGTATATAGAATCGGCGTTCTCTCTCACGATTTAATTAATTTACCGCTTTGTGCTCGATGTCACGAATTTAATATGATTCTGCACGGGTAACTGTGGACGCGTGCAGAACGGGTAGAAAGGGCTGTAAGAAATTGCTCTGTTACTTTTTAAACGAACTGTTCGGCATGCATTCACGTGTTGTGTGAAATAACGTTTCAATGCACAAATTTTGGTTTGAATTAAGGAATGTTCCATATAGCAACCAGAGGGTGAAATAAGTGCTGGAAGAGTATGTGAAATTGACCTATTTTAGTGGTCGTAGCTGGGGATCGTACTGCCGTAAAGTATTAATTAAATTACATCTGCATTTTAATAAATACTTAGGTGCTGACCATTTATTGAAGGGAGTAGAGAGCGGACAAAATAAGGAGGGTCAGTGTATTTTTTTTAAATTCCAATTTAAAAATTTCAATATAATTTAGGAACAGATCACAACAAAAGCCACAAATATTGCGACAATCCTCCCTCCCCCACATACACGCACATACACACACACAAAAAAAAAAACCCGAACAAACACCCCCCACCCCCCAAAAAAGAATGGAAAAAAAAGAATGAAACTAATATAGGTGAGGTGTAATTTTTAAACAGCTCGGTAATGCTAGGTTCTCCACAAATTGAGACTTTTGTAAAATGTTATCGTGTCTCTTCCTTTTGAAGTTGGAACTAGAGCCAAACTGTGCAGATACTAGCGATACTTATTCACTTACATTTCCTCACAACCGAATTTCGAAACGTTAAGACTCATATTTAGCGGTAAGTTGACTCGGCGTATTTTGGGAATTATGTCCCTTTGAAATAATCCGCGGGAAATGCAATGGCGGATTTGTTGATTTCTGAACAAAAATAATCTTATAAACACAGTTGCATTTGTGTTAATACATCTGTTGGAATTATACGAGAAAACGATGGATGATTTCTTTGAGGAAGAATTTGCCGATGAACTGGAGGCACTCGAAGATCACAACGGTGAGTGTCTGATGGTTATACTGACTGTCTGTCGGCCAATGTACCAGCCGGACAGCTGTGAACAGCTGAACGGACAAAACAAATAAACATGAACGGAAGAGACATTGTGAAATACATTAATGATCTCAGTCCTGATGAAGTCATTGATTGTATGTTGACGATGGTTGATCATGTTGATGATTAATTTTGTTATTGCATCTGGACATTTAGACAGTTGTACAACCAAAGGGAGTAAGGCTAAGATACACATTGATCAACGGGACATCCGATCAGCCGATATTAAATGCAAAGAGTAACAGAACTCCAACGCTTTCTGGTCCATTTTAATTTACCTGCATAATCACCTGACGATAGGTAGCATCAAATTCAGACCAGCTAGGGAGTACCTCGTCAAAAATCGGGGGAATTCCCTTGAATTATCATATTTGTTAAGTATTAAAATTAAAGATTATGCTTACAAGAACCTTTCACTTTGCAAATTGGTATATATATGGGGTTATAGCTAAAAAGGCACCACAGCAGAATGGCACCAAATTTGTTTGGCGAAAACGGCACCATATTGGCGAAAACGTCTACTGATTTCTGAGCTAAAACGACACCATATATAAAACAAAGTATGACGTTGACTTATGGTTTATTTCATTTTATAACATTAGCAAGATTATAACATATATAAACAAAGTATTTATGTCTCCTGTCGTGATATAGCTGGAATATTGCTAAAACTTTAATAAAAGCGGCTCAAAACCATAACTCACTCACTCACCCATTGCATTAAAATAACAAAATTAGCAAGACGATAACAACAGCACCGTCAAAATAACACCTTACACATGTTCTTTTACAACTGTGAATCTACCTGTCTTACAGGCCATATTTGGCAGGATGCTTATAAATCCCATGAATGTCTTTTCATGAATTGCAGTTGTGACAATTTACTGAACAATTGGTCCATGGATAATCGCACATCTTGAGAGTAGTTGTGACAGAGACAGATCGCCATCCTTGAACAAACTCCACAGTTCAAATACCTCCTCCTGCCTAGCTGTTGATAATTTGCGGATGTACGCCTTCAGCCTTCCTTCTTGTATGGGTCTTGTCTGGAGGGGTACACTAATTAATACACTACTCAATTACAGGCCGATTAATACACAACTCAATTAAAGGCCGATTAAACACTGCTAAGGCCAATTAACAATCTACTAACTTATTGTGACTGTCAATTATTAAACATGATAAATACCTCCACTCTCACTCGGATTGCTGTCAACTGGCCTGGTTGGGGTGGATGACAGTGGCGGTGTTTCCCCTCTTCACATGAAGCCCCAAACTGAATAACTGATGCAGGTCACGTGGTCGCCTTGTTTCTGACACTGCAGTGCCAGTACGTTCGAGCAGTTGTTGATTTCTGTAACAATAAATATTATTATACACGGTGATGACATTCAACTTATTTATATATTATGATGTACTTATTATTTATACATTATTTATTATATATTACATTTATGAAGTTATATATTTAGGAAGAAGTGTCATCTGTACTTACCCGAATGACATATGTGAATCCATATGAATCGGTGAGCTTCTTTTTTCCTTTCTGCGAACCAGTCTCCACGATTGTGAACACGTCCGGGATATCAACAGTAGGGGGGTCGAGGAGGGTGCTGTCTATCATGGATCGTTCAGAAAAGTGGTTGAAATCATGGTCGTCTTGTGGTGGCAATGATGCTGTGGAAATATTAATGTCCGATATGTCGGGAGCCCTCCCTTCATCCTCAACATCCATGTCTTCTACCAGGGTATGGGTTGTTCGGCAGCTGGTAAGGTGGTGTCCCGATTCCAAACTTACATGAAAGTTCAGTGTCCATCATGTTGTCAAAGGAATTCCTGCAACAGTGAAAACATACGAAAGGGAAATCCTCTTCATTTTTAGAAATCTCACGGTGCCGTGATGCAGAAAGGCCAGTACCACAAACATGATGAGTCCATAATTCACACTCGTCACAAGATACGGCATGTTGATTTTTCCTGACAGTCTTATCGCATACAACACAGTGGTGAGACATTGTGATGAATGATATTTAATGTGTACATTCGTGCGTTCTAAATACAGTTTCATTTTGACACTGAGTTTGGGCGATTTCAGTTGAGTAAATGTACTTAAAACATCAAAGGTTGCGATGTTTTCACGCTAAATTGGTATGCCTTTCCAATCACTGTCGTCACAGTAGATGTATTGACTATCTAAACATTCTACAAGCCGATTATCGGCTATGGGATTCACTTTACAATCACTGTCCGCAGAGAAGACGCATTCCAAAATTCTGTAATCAGATTATCTAATGACAAATAAGATTTTTTCCCAATAATTATGATTTTATTTGGTGCCGTTTTCGCCATAAAATTTGTAGCCGTTTTCGCCAATTCAAGCCCCGTTATGTCCACATGGTGCCGTTTTCGGCAGGTGCCATTTTGCTGTGGTGACGTTTTAGCCTGAACCCTATATATGTGTGTTGATGTGTATGTACAGTTTTGTACTTCAGTATACAGCAATGACATTTACATATTTTGCAACAATGAAGTTCTCTTGATGTACCCAAAACAGCGACAACTTTCAGCACTTTCAGCAATGTTTAGAATTCAGCACCACAACTTCTCGTGCGGATGTTCTCTGCTATAGGTCACATGTCACTAAGGCAGGCAACCTGTTTTGTGAGAATCGGTCGGTTGCGAACCAGCAAACTTTGTATTCTTAGCCCGACAGCTAACCGAATGAGCTACACCCTCACTGTTACTTATTGTGTATACATATTTTTCTTGTCATGAGAGTAACTGAAATGAATGTAAATTGTCGAATAGGTCACAGATAATTACAAAGTTTTCAGTGAAACAGGGTGTCTCATGATTTTAATCTGCAGACAGTTTAATAGTTCAGATGCGATTTAGCACATTCATCTAATTCCATAATCTACAAGATATGGATATGGTGTGGAATGAGCCGATATGGGCATGGGACGAACTGAAAAGAGATGTAGACGTCAGGTGTCAGACTTCAAATTCACAGTAGGGCGGTGGGGTAGCCTAGTGGTTAAATGTTGGTAGCCCGAAGACCAAGGTTCGAATCCCCACATGGGTACAATGTGTGAAGCCTATTTCTAGTGTTCCCCGCCGTGATGTTGCTGGAATATTGCTAAAACTAAAAGCGGGGTAAAACCAAACTCAGTCAGTCAGTCAGTCAAATTCACAGTATGAAGTATAAAGACACGACCTGACACTCAGTGACAGAAGAAAGTTTATCTGCCCAAAGAAGAAACTGCACAGTGTTTCGTTTGAGAATCCAATGGCCAACCAGCACAGATTTAGGTGTTCTTTCTCCTTTTCAGTGACTGCGTTATACTAACTGACATTAGAGCTAGCACCTTCTGACTCGACACATCCATGTTGTGGAGTCAAAGGAGTGTGTGTCTTAAAAACTACACAAAAACTGAAGTTGTTACAATCATTATTGTTACTACAAATCTTATGCTACAAGTCGCTATATTATATAAAGTCACATTGTGAGAATGCACATTAAATGCAATGTAAAATTTACACCTCAATTGTTTGAAAATACTAGGGTTGTTACGATTCACTTGAATATTTGGTGAATAGAACAGAATTTCTTCATGACTTCAGTTCATTATGTACAATTACTAGAATCAAATTTTTACAGATATTTTTAAAAAGAGTGTTTTTAATTGCATTTGTTATTGATTAAATGTGACATAATAATGTAAAATGGAATATATCCAAGCCAGTGAACATTGTGACATGTCTAAGAGTCCTACAGGTATATATTTCATTTGACAGTAATCGCTGGTAATGTGATTGCCAGTCATTGTCGTGACCCAAAGACTGTCTGCATGGTCAAAACATGGCAAATGATCTATTTAGTTATTATTTGACATGTTTTGACGATATTTGACTAATTGTAATGAATCAGGGCTCCAGATAATTTTTTAACATCAGGAGTACGTACTCCTTATTTTTTCAATATAGAAGTACTGGAAAAGTACATTTAGAGTACTGAATGGAATTTCATGGAGTATCAATAATCTTGTGTTTCGTTTCGTATCTGCACCACAACATTGCTAGTCTTGTGTACACAGGTCAATAAACAATAAAACAATACCTTTTCAGATAAATACGTCTGTAAATGATTCTAATACCGTACACCATTGCTGTGGTGTGTATCCGCTACATTTTCTAAATTATTTCCTACCATATCGTGCATATTTTTTATCCATACATACGCCGATACGGCCCTTATCTGGAGCCCTGTGAATAGTACATCAACTGGTGGTGTGTTATAGTATTCATGAAAAATATGACCCTATGTTTGTGATCATCATGATCCTGATGATATGTGTCGTAATCGACTCTGTGGGTTCAGAAGAGCCCCCCAAAATAACAACTACATTAAATTCAAAATTTCTGATCGATTTCATTTTCTTCTGTGCAATTTGCTGGATATGGGCATTTAGCATGCTTTGTCATTCTCTGGACCATATTTAATATTGTTTCTTTTTCAGAGGATCCAGGGGACCCATATGCTCCAAAGTCCAAGAAGACTCTCCAGTTCACAACACCCAAGCCGAAGAGCAAGCACCCAGGTGGCTGTTTGGTCAGCCCTACTCCTCTCACGCCGCTGGAAAGCCCGTTGTCGTCTAGGAACGGACACGTCAAAGAGAAAAGGCAAAGAGATGACAGCTTCACCGGTCTGTCAGATAGTGAAGAGGACACTTGTGATACTCTCCCCAAACTAGGTGACTCTTGGCCGTGTGGTGATTTTATGTAATGTATAAGAGGTGAAACAGGATTAAGATGAAGAGTGTGTGTAAGTGTGTGTGTAAATGTGTGTGTGTAGATGTGTGTGAATGCAGGGGAGGATCCAGGATTTTGGAGAAGGGGGTGTGGGGGGTGCACCCAAATCATGAAGTCCAAAGAAAGATTACATGCTCCTCAGGACTGACCTTTCGGAGGAGAAGGAGGGTAACACCTGTGGACCTCTGGATCCTGATCCCCTGGAATGAGTGCATGGTGTGTGCAAATGTGTGTGTTTTGTGTGATGTGTCTATGGTGTGTGCATGTGTGTGTTCATGTGTGGGTGTGTGGATGCATATGTTGGTGTGATGATGTGTGTGGATGGGTGTGGATGCATTTGTGTGCATGTGTGTGGATGTGTGGTGTGCATGTGTGTGGGTGAGCGGGTGTGGATGCATTTGTTTGTGTGAGTGTAGGTGTGCATGTGTGGGTGTGTGTGTGGGAGGGTGTGGATGCGTTTGTGGGTGTGTGAAGTTGGGGGAAGGTGTGTGTAGGTGAATATACCTAGGATACAGATTAATTGTCTGTGGCACATTTGCAGGCTTTATGAGGGAAATTATTGGGGTCTTATTGGTAACAATCTGACAGAGAGACAGACAGACAGACACTTGCCTAGCTTGCCAAGAACCGCAAGTCATGTGAACACAGAGGTAAATCATTTCTTATATTTGCTGCAACAGTTATGTTTGAGATTATATGTGTTGTGTGACTGTGTTCTGCCACTGTGCCAGGTCAGAGAGCCAAGCGGCCACGCACAGAGCCTGGCAGAACCCCGCAGCCCCACGCCCCCTCCTGAGATGGACCATATTAAACAGAAGCGACCACAAGAAGCGGCACGGACAGGCAGCCATGCACACAGGAATATTGCCGATATCGACATTGACGACTTCGGAACTGATGCCATTGATGGTTAGAATTAATTAATAATAAAATATCACTAAATATTGCATGCTACAAACTTGCACAGTCAGTAGATAAGTAATTAGGCCTTCAAATATATTCTACACATTTTAGATAACATGATCGTAGTAGGAAGGCAGTTGTCTACTAAATCTTTGGTTTATTGCTCTGGCTTGTGAAAAGGTAGATACAGCATGTCTGTCTGCTGTCTGTTTTCTGTTTCCAAAACAGAACTCTCCCAAACCATTGAATATTTCTTGTTAAAACTTGCCAACCAAATCAGTCAAGTAGCGAACTTAATTTCTGTAGCTAAATGCAGGTGTTTAATGAATGTCATCTTTTGTGTGTTCAGTCATAAACAGTGATGGAAAATGGGCAAGCTCCTGTTTTGGAACCCCTTTAGCACTAAACCATATATTTTTGTTCAAATTTCTGAACTTGTCTCTTGGCGTAATGTTTGGTAGATCTTAGTGTTGATGGTGGTAGAGTTATCTGAACTTGTCTCTTGATGTAATGTTTGGTAGATCTTAGTGTGTAATGTTTGGTAGATCAAAGTATTTGATGATGGTAGAGTTATCTGAACTTGTCTCTTGGCGTAATGTTTGGTAGATCTTAGTGTTGATGGTGGTAGAGTTATCTGAACTTGTCTCTTGGCGTAATGTTTGGTAGATCTTAGTGTTGATGGTGGTAGAGTTATCTGAACTTGTCTCTTGGCGTAATGTTTGGTAGATCTTAGTGTTGATGGTGGTAGAGTTATCTGAACTTGTCTCTTGGCGTAATGTTTGGTAGATCTTAGTGTTGATGGTGGTAGAGTTATCTGAACTTGTCTCTTGGCGTAATGTTTGGTAGATCTTAGTGTTGATGGTGGTAGAGTTATCTGAACTTGTCTCTTGGCGTAATGTTTGGTAGATCAAAGTATTGATGGTGGTAGAGTTATCGTCCATTTTTATCCCACCCGCATATAATGCGGTGGGATATAGTCGCCTCGTCCGCCTGTCCGTCCGTCCGTCCGTCCGTAATCATTTTGTTTCCGGACCATAACTCAAAGACCGTTCGATATTTTTTAACCAAAATTGGTAGATATGTCAAAAATAACCTAAGGTGGTGCCTTTTGCTATTTACAGATAATTGTCATTTTTATTTTTCTCGGTTTCCATGGAAACGTTTTGGACTTAGTCTTAAAGAAGGGTGGGCTTCGTTTCCGGAGCATAACTCAAGAACCGTTCAATATTTTTCAACAAAACTTGGTAGATATATCAAACAGATCCTAAAGTGGTGCCTTTTGCATTTCACAGATTTTTGGCATTTTTATTTTTCCCGGTTTCCATGGAAACGATTTGGACTTAGTCCCAAAAGTGAGGGGTGGGCTTCGTTTCCGGAGCATAACTCAAGAACCGTTCAATATTTTTCAACAAAACTTGGTAGATGTATGAAACAGATCCTAAAGTTGTGCCTTTTGCTATTTGCCGATTTTTGGCATTTTTATTTTTCTTGGTTTCCATGGAAACATTTTGAACTTAGTCTCAAAAAGTAAGGATTGCTTTCGTTTCCGGAGCATAACTCAAGAACCATTCAATATTTTTCAACAAAACTTGGTAGATATATCAAACAGATCCTAAAGTTGTGCCTTTTGCTATTTGCAGATTTTTGGCATTTTTATTTTTCCCGGTTTCCATGGAAACGATTCGGACTTAGTCCCAAAAGTGAGGGGTGGGCTTCGTTTCCGGAGCATAACTCAAGAACCGTTCAATATTTTTCAACAAAACTTGGTAGATGTATGAAACAGAACCTTAAGTGGTGCCTTTTGCTATTTGCCGATTTTTGGCATTTTTATTTTTCTTGGTTTCCATGGAAACATTTTGGACTTAGTCTCAAAAAGTAAGGATTGCTTTCGTTTCGAGAGCACAACTCAAGAACCATTCAATATTTTTCAACAAAACTTGGTAGATATATCAAACAGATCCTAAAGTTGTGCCTTTTGCTATTTGCAGATTTTGGCATTTTATTTTCCCGGTTTCCATGGGTGGGATATAGTCGGACTTAGTCCAAAAGTGAGGGGTCATTTTGTTTCGGACCATAACTCAAGAACCGTTCAATATTTTTCAACAAAACTTGGTAGATATATCAAACAGATCCTAAGGTGGTGCCTTTTGCTATTTGCAGATTTTGGCATTTTATTTTTCCGGTTTCTATGGAAACGATTTGGACTTAGTCCCAAAAGTGAGGGTGGGCTTCGTTTCGAGCATAACTCAAGAACCGTTCAATATTTTTCAACAAAACTTGGTAGATGTATGAAACAGAACCTTAAGTGGTGCCTTTGCTATTTGCCGATTTTTGGCATTTTTTTTTCTTGGTTTCCATGGAAACATTTTGGACTTAGTCTCAAAAAGTAAGGATTGCTTTCGTTTCGGAGCACAACTCAAAAACCATATAATATTTTTCAACAAAACTTGATAGATATATCAAACAGATCCTAAAGTTGTGCCTTTTGCTATTTGCAGATTTTGGCATTTTATTTTCCCGGTTTCCATGGAAGCGATTCGGACTTAATCCCAAAAGTGAGGGGTGGGCTTCGTTTCGAGCATAACTCAAAAACCGTTCAATATTTTTCAACAAAACTTGGTAGATGTATGAGGCAGATATTGAAGTGATGCCTTTTGCTATTTGCAGATATTTGTGCATTTTTATTTTCTTGGTTTCCATGGAAACATTCGAACTTAGTCTCAAAAAGGAAGGATTGCTTTTGTTTCGAGCACAACTCAAAAACTTCTTAATATCTTTCAAGCAAAACTTGATAGATATGTGAGGCAGATCCAAAGTTGTGCCTTTTGCTTTGCAGATTTTGTCATTTATTTTATCCCACCGCATATAATGCGGTGGGATATGGGATATAAGTCGTCGTCCGTCCGTCCAGTCCGTCCGTCCGTAATCATTTTGTTTCGGACCATAACTCAAAGACCGTTCGATATTTTTTAACCAAAATTGGTAGATATGTCAAAAATAACCTAAGGTGGTGCCTTTTGCTATTTACAGATAATTGTCATTTTATTTTTCTCGGTTTCCATGGAAACGTTTTGGACTTAGTCTTAAAGAAGGGTGGGCTTCGTTTCGGAGCATAACTCAAGAACCGTTCAATATTTTTCAACAAAACTTGGTAGATATATCAAACAGATCCTAAAGTGGTGCCTTTTGCTATTTCACAGATTTTGGCATTTTATTTTTCCGGTTTCCATGGAAACATTTTGGACTTAGTCCCAAAAGTGAGGGGTGGGCTTCGTTTCAGAGCATAACTCAAGAACCGTTCAATATTTTTCAACAAAACTTGGTAGATATATCAAACAGATCCTAAAGTGGTGCCTTTTGCTATTTGCAGATTTTTGGCATTTTATTTTTCCGGTTTCCATGGAAACGATTTGGACTTAGTCCCAAAAGTGAGGGTGGGCTTCGTTTCGGAGCATAACTCAAGAACCGTTCAATATTTTTCAACAAAACTTGGTAGATGTATGAAACAGAACCTTAAGTGGTGCCTTTTGCTATTTGCCGATTTTTGGCATTTTTATTTTTCTTGGTTTCCATGGAAACATTTTGGACTTAGTCTCAAAAAGTAAGGATTGCTTTCGTTTCGGAGCATAACTCAAGAAAATTCAATAATATTTTTTCAACAAAACTTGGTAGATATATCAAACAGATCCTAAAGTTGTGCCTTTTGCTATTTGCAGATTTTTGGCATTTTATTTTTCCGGTTTCCATGGAAACGATTTGGACTTAGTCCCAAAAGTGAGGGTGGGCCGTTTCGGAGCATAACTCAAGAACCGTTCAATATTTTTCAACAAAACTTGGTAGATGTATGAAACAGAACCTTAAGTGGTGCCTTTTGCTATTTGCCGATTTTTGGCATTTTATTTTCTTGGTTTCCATGGAAACATTTTGGACTTAGTCTCAAAAAGTAAGGATTGCTTTCGTTTCCGGAGCACAACTCAAAAACCATATAATATTTTTCAACAAAACTTGATAGATATATCAAACAGATCCTAAAGTTGTGCCTTTTGCTATTTGCAGATTTTTGGCATTTTTATTTTTCCCGGTTTCCATGGAAACGATTCGGACTTAATCCCAAAAGTGAGGGTGGGCTTCGTTTCCGGAGCACAACTCAAAAACCTCTCTATATCTTTCAGCAAAACTTGGCAGATATGTGAGGCAGATATTGAAGTGATGCCTTTTGCTATTTGCAGATATTTGTGATTTATTATTTTCTCGGTTTCCATGGAAATGATTCGAACTTAGTCTCAAAAAGGAAGGGATGGGTTTTGTTTCCGGAGCACAACGCGAAAACTTCTTAATATCTTTCAGCAAAACTTGGCAGATATGTGAGGCAGATCCCAAAGTGGTGCCTTTTGCTATTTGCAGATTTTTGTCATTTATTTTTTTCATGATTTCCATGGAAACGATTTGCACTTAGTCTAAAATCAAGCTGGACTTTAAGTAACTGTCAGATGATTTGTTCTTTCAAAGATGTGGGGGCCGGGGGGATATGTCATCTTCTGATGACTCTTGTTAATTATTCTGAATATCTTAATTCATATTGGAATTTTGTCTATCATTTGCTGCTGATTGAATATCTACTCCTCTGAGTAGGTCTAGATACATGCTGGCGATGTTAAGTCACATTTCATCCAACCACTGAACTCATGGGAGATTTTCAGTGGTTGTTTCAAGTGTGGAATAAGGGTCGTAGTAGTTTGCAGATGGAACAGTCTGATGTACGTGTCTCAAGTGAGCATGAATGTTGGTGTTGATGATGTTGAAGTTCACGGTGGTGTTGTTGTTTCAGTTTGACAGTGTAGGGAAGGACTTGAAAGCCACACAACTGCTGACAATTCCAGTCTCCGTGCTGCGGTATCAAGCTGAGGAAGAGGTGAGTTCAGTCTTGTAAACCAACAAAGTGTCAGATCATTTTGGTCTGTTTATTCTCACTGCATATGTTATAAGTAAGTGCCAACTAACATGTTTGTTTTTCCACAATGAACAGTTTTTGCATCCTCTTTTTTGTTTGGTCCATACCATTTTCCATGTTTGTCAGGTGCTGGCATTATGGACTGTGAGTGTGTTAGTCCGGTTTGAAATTTGAAAACCAGCGGCTGTGTGTAGAACATTCTTGTGTGTAGTCCATCGACTTCAATCATCGAGTGAGTGAGTGAGTTTAATTTTACGCCGCTTTCAGCGTTACTCCAGCAACATCACGGCGGGGGACACCAGAAATGGCCTTCACACATTGTACCCTTGTGGGGTATCGAACCTGGGTCTTTGCGTGAAGAGCAAAGGCGTTAACCACTTAGCTACCCCACCGCCCTGTTAGGGCTGTGAAGTTAATTGCCGAGACAGAATGCAATGTAATCGGAATTTGTATAGTACACACCAGGTATTATACTGTTGTTTCAGTAGATAAATGCACTGATTTTATTTCAGAGAAGGAGAAAGGTTATCGAGGAGGCTGAAAGAATATCCCAACAAATAAACAGGTGAGACATCACAACTCCCGGAGAAGAGTTTCTTTGTAAGAAGTGACCTCTCCTGTTGTGGGTATGGTTCATGCAGGGTTTTTTAAAAACTATTCACCTGTAGTAATATGTAGACTCACACGTGCTGCTTCAGTATGTGATGGTTATGCAACATGACCTAAATATGGGTGTTGTTAGGTTGACTGTTCAAACCTGAGTGAGTTTAGTTTTATGCCGCACCCAGCAATATTCCGGCTAAATGGTGGCGGTCTGTAAATAATCGAGTCCTGACATTCTAGTTATCAACAGCATGAGCATCGATCTACGCAATTGGTATTTGTGCAATTGGGAACCGATGACATGTGTCAACAAAGCCAGCGAGCCTGACAACCCGATCCCGTTAGTCGCCTCATACGACAAGCATGGGTTACTGAAGATTCATTCTAACCCGGACCTTCACGAGTCTGTTCAAACCTGAGATAAAGGAGGGTACCGGTATGAGTTTGATCTGCAGCCCCTCAAATGACGAGGATATTCAATACAAAGTCAGATTTCTTGTCCATGAATTAAAATAAAATGGATTATATATGTTGTATTGCAGACTCGAAGGAGCTCTTTTAGGTCAAGGGTAGACTGTTCCTGCTTTGTGATTTATGCAGTATTCTTATTACTGAACTAAGTGTGGATTTATTTGCTTGCTGCATTTAGAGACATCAGTGATGATTTCTCCATACTGGATGAAGCTGACAATAAGGAGAATGAAGAACCTGAGAGGACGGAACCCCAGCGGAACTTGTGGGTGGAGAAATATGCCCCTCGGCGCTACACCGAGCTTCTCAGTGAGGAGGTAGGCATCGGGGAATGTAGCATCGGTACAAACCATGCTACAAACCATGGTTACCAGGGTTCAAAATCAAGAGGGCTCCTGTTGTGTTTGATGTCTGCTGCAATATGATTTGAGTCGAGAAATATCATGAGTCTTTGCAGTTTAACATCAGTGCTGTGATTAAGTGTATTTAAACTTTTTTGTGTAGTTTCCAACACTTAAAACTTAAAACCTATGGTTGGAAACACGTTTAACATGTTGACATATGTTTTGTTAATTGAAAAGGTATCCTAAAAGCAGGTACAGTTAAAAAACTGTTGAAGTTTTGCTACATAGTAATACTATTCGGGCAAGTAAATGTTTTAGGTTAATTTCAAACTTGTTGATTGATAATTTCTGAACATTTCGTTGTCTCACGACTGGCTGCATTATTCTGAATAGCGAACTTGCAGTGAACAATGATGTCTCAATAATAGCAGTGTATGAAATAAGGCCCGTCCGACTGCCAGAGACTGTCTAGATTTCTGACGGACGGTCTAAATTTACAGCTAGCCAGCCCGATGGTCTGGTAAATTTTTTAGATGTTCCATACATCTGAGTAAATTCACCATATTTTGTCTGGTTAATCCATTTTGGGCTGGTAACGTTTTGAAGTTACCAGCCCTGATGTCTGGCGGGATTTTTCCCCACTTGGGCACAATGTGTTAAGCTCATTTCTGGTGTCCCCCGCCGTGATATTGCTGGAATATTGCTAAAAGCGGCGTAAAACTAAACTCAGTCAGTCAGTCAGTCAGTCTGGCGGGATTTTTGGCTTATTTCATACACTGATAATAACCATAATAACATGTCATCAAGCAGCAGGGTACGGTATTTTGTGACTGTGTTTGTGTGGTGATTTTAAAGATTCCTATACAAAGTGGATGTAAATAAATCTGTACTGCAGTCAGTCTGATAATGATATGTTCCTCGCTGTTGATCAGACTCTGAATCGCACCCTGTTGCACTGGCTGAAGTTGTGGGACTTTGTGGTGTTTGGGAGAGATCTGCCAGTCAAGAAGGACAAGAAGGATAAGAAGAAGCAGGAATTCAAGAAGTGGAAGCAACCTGAGGTCCTTGAGGAGCTTGACAAGTTCAACAGACCTCAGCAGAAGGTAGGAGGACGCAGAAGTGGCATCAGCTAGCGGGATTAGTTGAGATGGGGTGGGATGGTCATCAGATACCATCTGACGGCAGGGAGATCGGCAGCAGGTGAGGGCCACAGCAGATACTGGGAAAGGGAGCATACCAAATCAGAGTGAGTGAGTATGGTTTTACGCTGCTTTTAGCAATATTCCAGCAATATCATGGCGGGGGACACCAAAAATGGGTTTCACACATTGTACCCACGTGGGAAATCGAACCCGGGTCTTTGGCGTGACGAACGAACGCTTTAACCAGTGGGCTACCCCACTGCTCCCACTAAATCAGAGCGTAGAGAACAAACATCAACATAATTATGGTAGTGACAAGAGCTGAAGGTAAGATGGGAACTGTCATATCATCTGCAAACAGGTTAATCATATCTGAAAACAGGTGTAAGCAGAAGGTAAACGGCAGGTGAAATGGGAGGCATATGATGAGAGTTGGATGTGGAATAGGCAAAAGGTGGCTTTTCTGGTGAAGACATGGACAACCTAAGATTGCCAGGTTAACAGAAAAATAAAATAGCTCAGAAGACATCGGGAGTGCAGTGATCAGCTTAGAGTCAAGGGAGATAACTCTTTTCATGGCAGACGAGTATCAAGCAGCATAAACTTTAACTGGGTGCAAATAGATCTCATCTTAATCCAAGTTTGCTCTAAATCCAAATCCTACTGAAACACTTTCTGATATCAGTTCAGAGCAGGAAGAAGCGCTGCCGTGTCTGGACTTACCAGCATGGTTGGAGAGGGCAGGTAAATCTTGTCCGTTACCCAGGTATGAAGACTTCATGACTGAACAGTATCAAGAGTTATTATGTCTGTTTAATTTCTTCTGGATTTGTTTTGTTGTGTACATGTGTCCGGTGCACTGTTACAGGTTACACTGCTGTGTGGACCACCTGGACTCGGGAAGACCACCCTGGCGCACATCGTTGCAAGGCATGCTGGGTACAACGTGGTGGAAATGAATGCCAGGTAATTTTTAGTTCATTTGCAAAAAATCATTGAAATCATGACAAATGTGGACTGGTTAAACATTCTTCCTCACTGTGAATGTCAGTGGAAACTGATGCTTGACATGCTTGAGATCCTGTTTGGTTCATTGTCTTGATACCCATGAAGATCCGGGTTAGAACTGGTCTTCAGCAACCCATGCTTGTCTCCCCGTGAAGATCCGTGTTAGAACTGGACTTCAGCAACCCATGCTTGTCTCCTGTGAAGATCCGTGTTAGAACTGGACTTCAGCTACCCATGCTTGTCTCCCCATGAAGATCCCGGTTAGAACTGGACTTCAGCTACCCATGCTTGTCTCCCCATGAAGATCCGTGTTAGAACTGGACTTCAGCTACCCATGCTTGTCTCCCCATGAAGATCCGTGTTAGAACTGGACTTCAGCAACCCATGCTTGTCTCCCCGTGAAGATCCGTGTTAGAACTGGACTTCAGCTACCCATGCTTGTCTCCCCATGAAGATCCGGGTTAGAACTTGACTTCAGCAACCCATGCTTGTCTCCTGTGAAGATCCGTGTTAGAACTGGACTTCAGCAACCCATGCTTGTCTCCCCGTGAAGATCCGGGTTAGAACTGGTCTTCAGCAACCCATGCTTGTCTCCTGTGAAGATCCGGGTTAGAACTGGTCTTCAGCAACCCATGCTTGTTTCCCTGTGAAGATCCGGGTTTGAACTTGTCTTCAGCAACCCATGCTTGTCTCCTGTGAAGATCCGGGTTAGAACTTGTCTTCAGCAACCCATGCTTGTTTACCCGTGAAGATCCGGGTTAGAACTGGTCTTCAGCAACCCATGCTTGTTTCCCTGTGAAGATCCGGGTTTGAACTTGTCTTCAGCAACCCATGCTTGTCTCCTGTGAAGATCCGGGTTAGAACTTGTCTTCAGCAACCCATGCTTGTTTACCCATGAAGATCCGGGTTAGAACTGGTCTTCAGCAACCCATGCTTGTCTTCTGTGAAGATCCGGGTTAAAACTGGTCTTCAGCAACCCATGCTTGTCTCCTGTGAAGATCAGGGTTTGAACTTGTCTTCAGCAACCCATGCTTGTCTCCTGTGAAGATCCGGGTTAGAACTGGTCTTCAGCAACCCATGCTTGTCTCCTGTGAAGATCCGGGTTAGAACTGGTCTTCAGCAACCCATGCTTGTTTCCCTGTGAAGATCCGGGTTAGAACTGGTCTTCAGCAACCCATGCTTGTCTCCTGTGAAGATCCGGGTTAGAACTTGTCTTCAGCAACCCATGCTTGTTTACCCATGAAGATCCGGGTTAGAACTGGTCTTCAGCAACCCATGCTTGTCTTCTGTGAAGATCCGGGTTAAAACTGGTCTTCAGCAACCCATGCTTGTCTCCTGTGAAGATCCGGGTTAGAACTGGTCTTCAGCAACCCATGCTTGTTTCCCTGTGAAGATCCGGGTTAGAACTGGTCTTCAGCAACCCATGCTTGTCTCCCTGTGAAGATCCGGGTTAGAACTGGTCTTCAGCAACCCATGCTTGTTTCCCTGTGAAGATCCGGGTTAGAACTGGTCTTCAGCAACCCATGCTTGTCTTCTGTGAAGATCCGGGTTAAAACTGGTCTTCAGCAACCCATGCTTGTCTCCCTGTGAAGATTGGGTTTGGTGACTTGGTTGATACAAGTCATCGTATCCCAAATGCGTAGATTGATGCTCATGCTGTTGATGACTTAATTGTCTGGTCCAGACTCGATTATTTACGGACCAGAGTGTGGCGTTAAACAGCAAATAAAACAAACAAACAAATCCAGTTCTTCATGTGTTGGTATCTATTTCAGTGATGATCGAAGTGCTGATGTATTCCGGAACAAGCTGGAGGCAGCGACCCAGATGAAGGCTGTACTTGGTGCTGACCCCCGTCCCAACTGTCTAGTGATAGATGAGATAGATGGCGCTCCACAGGTGTGTTTTCCAACAGCTTCTTTATGTTACATGAATGTTCTTAATCTCGAGAACATTGTCAAAGTATTCTTCAAGACGTAGTCTGGAATAGAAGTAAAAATTAGGGCCATATTGCTCAGGACAGATGCTTTTTGATTGGCTATTCTCAACTTCTTGTTGGCCATCTCATTGGCTGGTCAAAGTTCTGGCGTTCAGAAATGACCTGTATTGATGTCATCAGATTTGTATTTAACGAGAGCGGAATCAAATTATTGTTCTTAATGGCAGTGAGAAGATAGACAGTGATGGCCTAGTTTTCTTTAGAGTTATATTCCTTATATGTGCTGGCTTTGTGTCCACATCAAGCTAAACTCAAATACAGTGCAAATCAGCATTTAACTAAACACTCTAGTTTGTGGAAAATGTTCAAACCTGGTGATTTGGAAGGATTTGTGTGTTGTTTATTGTTTACTTCTGTTGCCAGGCAGCAATCAACATTTTACTGAACCTAATAAAGCGAACAGACCAGAGTACCACCAAGAAGAAGAACGAAGGTGGAATTCTGTACCGACCCATCATTTGTATATGTAACGATCAGTAAGTGTGTCTCTATGGCAGTACCTGGAATGGCGTAATCTGTTTTTGATGATGCTAATGTTGTTACGTTATTACATACTTGTAGTCAGATTGCCCTTGTCATATTCCTAATGTTAAATATGTAGATTAACGTCTCACACACTCACAACACCTTTCATTTTCTGCTACTGTAAGAAGAAAACCTCCATCCTTCCTCAAGTCATAACATGCTTGGATTTCTTTTTCTTTTAAACTATCTTTTGAACTGATTTATGGCATTGATTTGAGCCACAATCCTCTAAGCAATCTTGATCGTCATGCCGAAGACCTGGGTTCGAAACCCCACATGGGTACAATGTGTGAAGCCCATTTCTGGTGTCCCCCGCCGTGATATTGCTGGAATATTGCTAAAAGCAGCGTAAAACCAAACTCAGTCAGTGAGTCTAAGCAATCTTGATGCTGTGACTCTTGCAAGTCTCTGATTCTTGCAAGTATAAGACTTGCAATCATCTTAGCGCTATGACTGTCACAAGTCTGGGATAAAGTATGGAAGTTACCATTATCTTAGTCCTAAGATCTCTTTGTGGAATAGAACAGGACCCTGATTGTGAATCATGTCATCTCTCCCTACAGATATGTTCCTGCTCTGCGGCAGTTACGTCCCCTTGCTATGATTTTGCACTTCCCACCAACAGAGCCGAAACCCGTCTAGCAAGCCGACTATATGAGGTATACATTCATTTCAGATTCATTTTTTAAATGTTTTACAATAAAATCAATAGTGACATGTGCTTTTCAGATTTTAGGACTCTGATACTTATACCACATAAACCTTTTTAGATTTGATTCTGTACATTCTCAACGAGTGGAATTACAGTTTGATGTTTCTTTGGACGTCATGCACCCTGGGGGTTTGAATAGGTCCCCTCAACCTATTTTCCTTGTAAGACTTGATCATATGGAATGGATGGTCTGTCTTTGAGACTTGGCTGACAGTATGTCATCATGCATAACTGGTACCCATGAAGGTCCGGGTTAGAATGTGCCTTCAGTAACCCATGCTTGCCGTAAGAGGCGACTAACAGGATCGGGTGGTCAGGCTCACGGACTTGGTTGACATATGTCATCGGTTCCCAATTGCGCAGATAGATGCTCATGCTGTTGATCACTGGATTGTCTGGTCCAGTCTCGATTATTTACAGACCGCCGCCATGTAGCTGGAATATTGCTGAGTGCGGCGTAAAACTAACCTCACTCACTCACATAACTGGTGTGGATTGTTGCTCACAATATCGACCATACTGCTGGGGTATTGCCGCATTAATAACAAACAAACAGCCATCTTTTAAAGATATGTATCAAGAATCTTGTCTAAGAGTAAGTGAATACCCCATGTTGTGTTCCAGATTGTCCGGGAGGAGAGGATCAAAGCGGAGATGAATGCCTTGCTGGCTCTGTGTGAAAAGTCGGAGAACGACATCAGATCCTGTCTCAATACCTTGCAGGTAACGACATATTCACAAACAACATTATGTGAATGTCAACACCAGTATGTAGAATGTCCATTCAAGCATTTTTACATGTGAAATTAAAAACTGTTGATTTCATCTCATTAGCGTACAATATTTGAAACTTGGAATATTCTTCTTTGTAGTTTGTTCGTCAAAGAGACAGGACTTTAACCTACGTGTTGTCCAGAACTTGACCGTGGGCCAGAAGGACTCTCACAAGAGCTTGTTCTCTCTGTGGTACCAGATCTTCTCCATGCCTCGAGCCAAGAAGTGAGTCCATCACGCACCTTGCTTTCCCCATATGAATATATGACAGCTTCATTGCTTACTCAGGGCGGTGGGGTAGCCTAGTGGTTAAAGCATCCGCTCGTGACGCTGAAGAAACGGGTTCAATTCCCCACGTGGATACAATGTGTGAAGCCCATTAATGGTGTCCCCCGCCATGATAATGCTGGAATATTGCTAAAAGCGGCGTAAAATCAAACTCCCTCACTCCCTCATTATTTACTCAGATGGCAGTATCCTTTCCTCAGAGTTTCTTCTCAATCTGCTACTGTGCAACAGGCCAGCAAAATGGTAGTATACTGGTCAAGTTTTATGCAAGGCATAACTGGTCATCATGTCAGCTTTTTATTTCAGGATAACTTTGTAATTGGATCCTTTTGGCATGTTGTCAGCCAAGGGAGCTTAGTTTGCAACCCTAGATAAATGAACGTTTGTCAGTACACATGTATTGAACAGGAGATTGTGTAGTTCGTCTCCCAGACACTAGAGAATAGATATATAAAGGTGTCTCAACTCAAGTGTAGGCTGTTTGGGCCAGTCCAGGCCCCGATTTCTCGAAACAAACGTAAGTCTGAGTTTTGACTTAAGTCTGAGTTCTTACTCAAATATGAGAAAACACAGGAAAATGCATTTCCCAGAATAAACTGAAATCAATATTAAACTCAAACTTAGTAGACAATTTGAGTTTGGTGGATAGATTATTTAAGTTGTTTGGGCTTTTTTTAGTTAAAAAATGCAGTTGAGTTAAAAATTCAGCTGTTTCAAATTGTCAAACTCAGTTTGAAATTTGAGTAAAAACTTAAGTTTGTTTCGAGAAATCGGGGCCAGATTGCCTCAGCTCTAGTTCCTCTCCTCATCACAATTTATAATCTTTGACATCAGGATTATCATGAACATCTGCTTGTATGTCTGGTCAACTATAACAGCCAACATTCAGAGAAGGATTGTTGTTGACATCAGTGTAAAACAACATACAAACAGTATACCATTCTCTTCTCTTCCTAGGAACAAGTTTGTAAATATCCATGACTTGAGAAATGGCCAGCAGGCACAGAAGATGGGAACTGTCACATCTCCTGCAAATAGGTGAGTCATATATTAGTCGTCACAGACAGTGCTGATTGAGTCTCAGTGATGTTGTAATGGCTCGGCATCTCAGTTCAGAATATAATGGTTATTGTTTTGCTCTGAGGATACATAGGCATATGTATACACTTTTCTTGTCTTGTGACCATTAACAGCTGTTGTGTTAAGAAATTATGATCCTTCATAAGATGTTTGTCAAGCCAGAGAAAGCAACGCACCCATTTCACAATGACAATATCTCCTTAAAGATCCTGGTTGGAAGTAGGGTTGGGTATTACCAAAATGTTTGTATTGCGATATATTGTGAAAGTGTAACACACGGTTTACGGTAATGAAATTACTGTTACCTTCTTTTGAAACAATGCCACTGGCCACTGTCAGGACTCAGATTTGATTGTACAAAAGATGAATTGAAAATGTTTCCAAATTGAAGACTTCACTCTACTGTTTGGAACTCGAGAAAAAGCGTCTGCAGCGGCGTTCTCGCCATATTGGTTGGTTTTTCCCTAGTTGGAAGTGGACTTTAGCAACCCATTCTTGTTATATGAAGTGATTAACTGGATCAAGGGTCAGATTTTATGACTTGTTGATGCATATCATTGCATCCAGTTGTTGCCTCTTATTATTGCCTCTTTTACAGTCCACCATCATTTAGGTGTGAGGTTAAACAAACAGACAAAGTGACAGTAAAATCAAAGGGAGGTAAACTGGTCATCTTTCCTGCCAATTGATAATGGCTGAGTCAGTGTAAGTTCTTTCCTTGAATCAGACATTGTACTGTACAAAATGTATGTTCAGATTCCACACAGTGTTGCTGGCGGCACAGGCTGCAGGGGAGTACGAGAAGGTGACCCAAGGAGTGTTTGAGAACTACCTGGAGGCCAAGTGTAAAGATCCCAGGCTTGATGCTGTGAGTGTCATGACTTGTACTAACACTGCAGTTTACATGTCAGTTCTACAAACCAAAATAAGTAGTTTTATATAATAATATGTCATCTTCTATAGCGCACAGTCTCCAAACACCAAGTGATTGCTCGTGGCACTTAATCAGAATCTGATTATTACCCCTGATAACCAAGCTGCCTGTTAGGCGCTAGAAGGTTATCCCACCGGGTACCCATCTTCTGCTGGGTGAACAGAGGCAATTTTCAACAAACTCATTTGCCTAAGGTGAGACCACATGTATCACATGTGCTGCTTCGTTGTGGGGCAGGACTGAAGTCCTAGAAACTCTCACAAGTCAAGCTGCCAAACAATGTCACCCATCCAAGGAATGTCTGAGCTCGATGTTGCTTAGCTTCAACTGATTTATGACCTGAGCTCTGTGCACAGGACCACACACCACAAAGGTTCTTGTGGTCTGTACCAGGCAGGAAGCTCTCTTTCCTCCTTTGTGTGTTCATGACAACAGCTGGAAAATTGGACTTGGAAATGGAATTGGAGTAAAACATCCTGGTTTTAGAGATTTATTAGTTATTAAGTTTATTGATTCTGTTTACTGGTCTTTTGTTTGTGCTTAAAATTTTTGGGACAATTCCATGATTTGAATATACATTTCAACAGGACATTCGTTTTCTTTCTAATTCTTTTGATAATCAGTCTGTAGCCTGCTATTTGTTTTGATAAATCATTTAAATAAAAGAATTTCAACTCTGCCCAACCTCACTGGATGTAACCAACATTATTCTAAGATGACACGTTGTTCCCCAGTTAAACAGCGCTAACGACTGGCTGGTGTTCGTCGACTGTATCAACAAGTACACCATGCACAAGCAGGACTACAGCCTCATGAAGTATGTGCCCTTCACCTTCGTCAACTTCCACCTGCTGTACGCCTCATACCAGCCCCCCAAGATTAAGTACCCATCCAGCAACTACGAGGTAGAGTAATACTGAAACAATCATGGTGGTGGCCAAACAATTTCCTTTCCTGTACCGAAGTCCGAATGCGTTTTCCACATGACCAAATAGGTTAACCAGTCACCATGCTGATCTGTGGGATGACTCCACTAGGTATATTTTGAGTGTGGAAATGGTTTGACAAAAATGTAATTTAATAAGAAAAATTTAACTGATAAATTGCAGTATGTGTTTGAATTTCAAGGGAGGCAACTCACAACTCGGGCAAGACTATGTCTGATGTGTAGTTCAGTGTGTCTTGTGTAGTCTCCATAGTAACACATGCACCAGGAAACATGTATAGTATTGTCAGTGCTTGTAAGCAATTATTCATGTATTGTGCCATGGAAACTGCAGGATGACTGTCAGATTTTGATAATTTCACTTGTCTTTGCTGCAGTTTGATAAGTCAGTGTGCCTCAAACACATTGTCAGAGGCTCTTATAATGAATCTATGTCCTTATGCGGACATAAAATCCCAGGGATTACAATCATGATGATGAATTTCCTGGTTGATTAAAGATTATTTGAGGAACTGAGTCAGATTTTTAAGTTAATTACAGAAAGATTCCAAAATTATTTGAGAATATCAATATGACAAATCATCTCAAACTAGTCCCCACTATGATGATGATTGATGAAGTATGAGACATTCTGAGATATGCAGCATGTGGTTTTCCTCCTGAAACAAGTGTATTTGTGTGACAGCACATCACTAGACTCGCCAAGTCCATCAACTTGGTGACATGCATGTTTGCCGACATGGCCCCTGCCGTGAAGAAGTTCATCAACACCAAGAATGCTGTGTTGGACATGCTGCACCCCATGCTGCAGATTATGCAGCCCACCCTCAGACCCGTGAGTACCACCCTTAGACCTGTCTGTACCACCATCATGTACTGACTTCAGACCCGTGAGTACCACCCTTAGACCTGTCTGTACCACCCTCAGACCCGTGAGTACCACCCTTAGACCTGTCTGTACCACCCTCAGACCCGTGAGTACCTCCCTTAGACCTGTCTGTACCCCCCTCAGACCCGTGAGTACCACCCTTAGACCTGTCTATACCACCCTCAGACCCGTGAGTACCGACCTTAGACCTGTCTGTACCACCATCATGTACCACCCAGAGTACCACCCTCGTGTACCACCCTTAGACCTGTGAGTACCACCCTCAGATCTGTGAGTACCACCCTCAGACCTGTCTGTACCACCCTCAGACCCGTGAGTACCACCCTCAGACCTGTGAGTACCCCTCAGACCTGTGAGTACCACCCTTAGACCTGTGAGTACCACCCCCATCCTGTACCACCATCAGACCTGTGTGAGTACCACCCAGATGTACCACCCTCAGACCATGTGTACCACCCTCAGACCTGGGTACCACCCTTAGACCTGTGAGTACCACCCTCAGACCTGTGAGTACCACCCTCAGACCTGTGAGTACCACCCTCAGACCTGTGAGTACCACCCTCAGACCTGTGAGTACCACCATCATGTACCACCCTCAGACCTGTGAGTACCACCCTCAGACCAGTGAGTACCACCCTTGATGTACCACCCTCAGACCAGTGAGTACCACCCTTGTGTACCACCCTCAGACCTGTGAGTACCACCCTCATGTATCACCCTCAGACCTGTGAGTACCACCCTCATGTACCACCCTCAGACCAGTGAGTGCCACCCTTGTGTACCACCCTCAGACCTGTGAGTACCGCCCTCATGTACCACCTTCAGACCTGTGAGTATCACCCTCAGACCTGTGAGTACCACCCTCATGTATCACCCTCAGACCTGTCAGTACCGCCCTCATGTACCACCCTCAGACCTGTCAGTACCAACCGCCCTCATGTACCACCCTCAGACCTGTGAGTATCACCCTCAGACCTGTGAGTACCACCCTCATGTACCACCCTCAGACCTGTGAGTATCACCCTCAGACCTGTGAGTACCACCCTCAGGTACCACCTTCAGACTGGCGAGTACCACCCTCATGTACCACCTCAAACCAGTGACTACCACCCTTGTGTACCACCTCCAGACCTGTGAGAACCACCCTTGTGTATCACCCTCAGACCAGTGAGTACCACCCTTGTGTACCACCCTCAGACCCTTGAGTGCCACCCTTGTGTACCACCCTCAGACCTGTGAGTACCACCCTCATGTACCACCCTCAGACCTGTGAGTACCACCCTTGTGTACCACCCTCAGACCAGTGAGTACCACCCTTGTGTACCACCCTCAGACCCTTGAGTGCCACCCTTGTGTACCACCCTCAGACCTGTGAGTACCACCCACATGTACCACCCTCAGACCAGTGAGTACCACCCTCAGACCCTCAGACCTGTGAGTACCACCCTCATGTACCACCCTCAGACCAGTGAGTGCCACCCTTGTGTACCACCCTCAGACCTGTGAGTACCACCCTCATGTACCACCCTCAGACCAGTGAGTAGCCACCCCTTTGTGTACCATCTTCAGACCAGTCAGTGCCACATGTACCCTCAGACCTCAGACCTGAGTACCACCCTCATGTACCACCCTCAGACCTGTGAGTACCCTCCCCTCATGTGTACCCCCCTCAGACCTGTGAGTGTACCACCCTCATGCATCACCCTCAGACCAGTGAGTACAACCCTCAGAACAGTGAGTAGCACCCTCATGTACCACCCTCAGACCAGTGAGCCCCCCGCCCTCATGTTTTACCCTCAGACCTGTGTGGAGTACCCACCCTCCTGTGTTTCACCCTCAGACCTGTTTGTACCTCCCTCATGTACCACCTGTGTGTACCCTCAGACCTGTGTGAGTACCACCCCTCAGACCTGTGAGTATCACCCTCATGTACCACACTCAGACCTGTCAGTACCGCCCTCATGTACCACCCTCAGACCTGTCAGTACCGCCCTCATGTACCACCCTCAGACCTGTATCACCCTCAGACCTGTGAGTACCACCCTCATGTACCACCCTCAGACCTGTGAGTATCACCCTCAGACCTGTGAGTACCACCCTCATGTACCACCCTCAGACCTGTGAGTATCACCCTCAGACCTGTGAGTACCACCCTCAGGTACCACCCTCAGACCTGTGAGCCCCACCTGTACCACCCTCATGTACCACCTCAGACCAGTGACTACCACCCTTGTGTACCACCTCCAGACCTGTGAGAACCACCCTTGTGTATCACCCTCAGACCAGTGAGTACCACCCTTGTGTACCACCCTCAGACCTGTGAGTGCCACCCTTGTGTTCCCACCCTCAGACCTGTGAGTACCCCACCTGTGTGTACCACCCTCCAGACCTGTGAGAACCACCCATGTGTATCACCCTCAGACCAGTTGAGCCCCACCCTGTGTGTACCACCCTCAGACCCTGAGTGCCACCCCTGTGTGTACCCCCCCTCAGACCTGTGAGTACCACCCCATGTACCACCCTCAGACCAGTGAGTACCACCCTCAGACCTGTGAGTACCACCTGTGTGTACCACCCTCAGACCTGTGAGTACCACCCTTGTGTACCACCCTCAGACCTGTGAGTACTCAGACCTGTGATGTTCACCCCTCAGACCTGTGAGCCCCACCCACATGTACCACCCTCAGACCTGTGAGCCCCACCCTGTGTGTACCACCCTCAGACCTGTGAGCCCCACCTGTGTGTTCCCACCACCTTTAGACCAGTCAGTACCACCCTCAGACCTGTGAGCCCCACCCTCATGTACCACCCTCAGACCTGTGAGTACCACCCCTGTGTTCCCCCTCAGACCTGTGAGCCCCACCTGTGTGAACAGACCTGTAGCCCCCTGTGTGTACCACCCTCAGACCTGTGAGCACCACACCTCATGTTTACCCCTCAGACCTGTGAGTACCCCCTCCTGTGTGTTCCACCCTCAGACCTGTGAGCCCCACCTGTGTGTTCCCCCATCAGACCTGTGAGCCCCACCTGTGTGTTCCCCCTTCAGACCTGTGAGCCCCACCTGTGTGTTCCACCCTCAGACCTGTGAATGCCACCCCCATGTACCACCTGTGTGTTCCCCCTTCAGACCTGTGAGCCCCACCTGTGTGTTCCCCCATCAGACCTGTGAGCCCCACCTGTGTGTTCCCCCATCAGACCTGTGAGCCCCACCTGTGTGTTCCCCCATCAGACCTGTGAGCCCCACCTGTGTAGCCCACCTGTGTGTTCCCCATCAGACCTGTGAGCCCACCTGTGTGTTCCCCTCAGACCTGTGAGCCCCACCCTGTGTGTTCCCCCTCAGACCTGTGAGCCCCCACCTGTGTGTTCCCCCACCCCTCAGACCTGTGAGTACCCCCTCATGTACCACCCTCAGACCTGTGAGCCCCACCTGTGTGTTCCCCCTTCAGACCTGTGAGCCCCACCTGTGTGTTCCCCCTTCAGACCTGTGAGCCCCACCTGTGTGTTCCCCCATCAGACCTGTGAGCCCCACCTGTGTGTTCCCCCTTCAGACCAATGCCCACAGATGCAGGGTTTCATTAGTTTACATTGATTCTGGTTGCTATTTATGATGTAAGAACTGAACTATTATTCTTGATGAGGTGCAAAATTTCAGGAATGCATATGAAATGGGCAAGAAAGCACAATTGGAACCTTGATTATCAAAAATTGAAAATTTGCTGGCAACAGTGATTTTTGCAGAGATCCAAACTAAGTGCCCTTAGCGGATAAAAGGGAAAACAAGCATAACTTGGTTCAGAAGTGTGATATTCTCTAATGCTTTTAAATATTTAATGTAAAACTGATGTATGTCACCTCGACAGAGTCACAACATTGTTTAAATGTATAACATGACTTTTGCTTCAGCTGCATATCAACCTTTAAGAATGTCTAGATAAATCTCTCTGTTACTGATGTAGTGAGATGCTAATGTTGTCTGTCGTTCCCAGGTGAACACTCAGCTGTACAGCAAGCGAGAGAAGGAGGAGTTGTCTAACCTTGTGCGGATCATGATAGCCTACAACATGACGTACCAGCAGGAAAAGTCTCTTGAGGGGCAGTACAGCTATGTGCTGGATCCGTGAGTTGAACTGACATCAGACTAATGGTTCATGTGTTGATAACTTGTTTATAGATCATCAGCTTGAAATGTTGCAGCTAAAACATTAGGACTGCCCCAGATGTCCAAGACTGGTAATTGTTTGGTGTTGATTATGCAGGGCTCGATTTAAGAGATGTTTACCTACTTGCACCAGGTGCAACCTAAGATAAAAACCTAGTTGCACCAGCCAAATTCCAGTTGCACTGCTTTTATTGCAATGTGTAATGAAAGAAATATGCTTTTCAATTATTCAAAGTTTAGAAGAAAAATGAGCTGACATAATTATGCTTGTAATGTTAGATGTATTGTTGATATATTTCTAAAAAACTGACTTGCACCTGGTGCAAGTTAGACAAATAACTAGGTTGCACTTTGTAATACTGGGATGCATCAGTGCAAGTAACAAAGCACTAAATCGAGCCCTGTTATATATTGTATATTTATCATACATGACAGATCATACAACTTGTACATTCTCTATGTGTCAGGTTCATGGGGATCTGGAAGTGTCCCTGTTGTCCGAGGCCACAGTGCTGCATCACTTAGTTGTGCGGGGATGCTGGCATCCGGCAGGACCTTTCATTGTTCTCCTCAGAGTGGCAAATTGCCTGCATCACTCACTCACTCACTCACTCATGTTGTCTTATATTCTATTTATAAATTATCATACTCTCTGCTTATATGACTTGCATCTTCTGTTCAGAAATGTTGAAGAAATTGTGAAATTTCCTGGAATGAAACAACAACGGCAGCTGACCTACGCAGCCAAACAGCTGATAGCCAGAGAGGTTTGTCATTTACCACTGCAACTGCCTGACACAAAAGCAGCAACCTTTGAAAACTGTAAATCCCTGGAAAATGTTTCATGTTAAAGCCGAACAAAAATTTGATAAATATGTCCCGTCTTGAACACACAACCTTGGCAGTGAAATGCTGCACTACTATGAATAGCGAGATAAGCCTCACCACTGACACAGTCTTAAGTGCATGTTTATTTGATATTGTTCAACACCTGAACTAGATGATATCACATCAGTTTGTATTAGATGACTTGTGTACTTTACTGCCCCAACTTTCTATGCAGATAGAGCTTGAGAGGATGAGGATGACCGAGGTGAAGCTGGCAGTGAGGAACACGTGAGTTGTCTCCCCTTCTAGGTCTCAGTGAGTTGTCTCCCCTAGGTCTGACTGTTAACCCACTGATGTTAAAGTGACAGTATGTTGACTGTTCTTAAGCATTTCTTGTAAACTAGTGGTGTTCTGATGATCGATTATAATCGAAAATTGATTGGTTACCCTTTTCCGGTAGCGACAATCGATTGCAAAAATTTCACTGTCGATTGTAAGCTAATAATTTTACGAAAACAGTAATGAATACCCAACTCAGACCACGAGACAACTGGCAGTTACAAATGATTATAACGGTCGCATTATTCACAAAATTCACAATCATATTAAGCCTACTTGCAGCCTTGAAATGAAGTGAAGTTGACTGAAAATGGATACACAGTGTATATATTTTGTTTTCGGCAATGTCATATTTATTGTAGCTGTCGATCACAACAAACTGGCATGCACACTCCGGCATGGCGATGACTTGCATGTTTACCTCATTCCATGGTACAACTGCTGCTTAGCTGCTTACCTTATTCATGGCCGGACGTATCTAAATACATAATAAGCAGCTGCAGAATATAAAAATATACAAAAGGAACAAAAAGTCTAAATAAATAATGATCTGCCAGTAATGTGTTAAGATAAATAATGGCGAAGTTTTGGTGAAATCATAATTGTTGTTAGCTTTACAGCCAAACAAAATGGCTGGCTGGCGACGGGTTGATGTCGATGAAATATTCAACTACCCATGCGGGAAAGGCAGATCAAAAGCGTTTGGAAGTGTTTGGATTTTGGAAGAAATGTCAGGGGTCCCTAGCGAAGGAAAAACTTGACATGTCAAAAGGCGATTTAATCGTATTTTGTCGAGAAAGGAATCACGCAAACAAAGGTATCGACTCATAATTTAAGTGATACTATCAAGTGAATGGTCTAATAGAAAAGTATCATCATGTTATCGTGCATGATATGAATCCGTCCATACTCTTAAGTCTATTACTATCAGTGCGAAATTTGAAACTACTCAGTACATACAAACAAATTAAAGCGTTATTGAAAGCGAATGACATGTAGGCCTTGTGACATGAATTATAAGTAAATCAGGTTAAAACTTGAGTACCCTTTTACTTTGCTATGTCAGAGTCAATTTTGGATATATATCTACTTGCAAACATAAAATATATGAAATAAATCCTGAGAGAAGTTGATTTCATAAATGATAAGAGATTATTTATTTGTGAAATCAAAGAACATAATTGATATTTGTCTTGTACTTAGTCGTGAAAATATATGTTTGTGTCTATATATTTGAATTTCAATGAATTTTCTTCCAATTTAAGTAGAATTTCTAGTGAAGCGTATATTAGGCGTAGTTTAGGCTAAAATTTGTAGTCACTAGTATGATAAAATTGTTGAGGTTTGCATCTCTGGCATTGATGGTAAATAAAAGATAAACCATAAAAGAACAAATTCTTTTCTCTTCTTTTGTTCAAATTCAACCATCTGTGTCTGAACTGAACTTGCTTACCTTTAGGAGTCTGAGACAATACCAAACACATGGTCTTGTGTAACATGTTTTATTTAGAGGTTATTCTTGTCATTTCATTTAACCCGATTATTAACCGATGATTGATCGGTTGAGCCTATCGATTGTAACCGATGATGATTATGAAATCACAACCGATTCCCAACACTATTGTAAACTATAGCTAATAAACCCTGTGCTTGTTTACTCGGATCTGCCTGCCAGACATGTTTGTGTTTGAGGAACAGATGAGGGATACAGGTTCATCACATGACTTTTCTTTGTAAACAGCCAATGTTATTCTAAAATATGAACAGATGATCCTAATGCAAGCCTTAAGGCGTCCTTTATATCACATACCATATATGGTCTCTGTTCACAAATTGTATGTTGTATTTTGCATGTTTAAATAGATATTCAACTGAAACAGTGAGTTGCATGACAGTTGAGCTTTACATATCAAAGCAGCAAATTCTGTCTATTTCAATCCCAGGATCATGTTCTGCTTCTTTCCAAATTTCACGAATCATGGAACCCATATTGCTAAGCAATGGAAGTCATACACACTGTCTGTGACAAAGTTCACCTGTATTAACCTTGGAAGATAATTTTGTGTTTGACCTGGAGAGACGATTTCACCAAAATTATGCAGGATGAAATCCTTCCCCCCTTCTAATGTATTGTCTGGGCTGTTTCCCTGTCTTTAATGGCCTTCTTGTTCTTGAATGTGCATATTTACAATATCAGGAAAACTGTGACCTGAATGTGTGTTGTAGTTTGTAGCTAAGAGTTGTAACCAACTTGTATTCCCCCAGTGGTTCCGCTCCAGACTTAGAGACGATTAAGGACAACATCCCAGCTGTGCCCAACCACAAGAGAAAGCTGGAAGCAAAACCCATCCTTGAGGATAAGGTGAGTCTGGCATGATTGCAAGTCTGGTGTAAAACGGCTGGTATTTTGGCCTGGATGATTCAGAAGAAGGTCACAAAATATTTGTATTCATGACAAGTTTAGGTCAAAGTGAACATAAGACATTGGAGTGACAGGAAATGGTTTATTGAGAGGCAGTGAAGGGAACATGTGTTAAGATTTAACTGGGTATACCTGATACGAGGGACCTTGTTTGTTTTACTGGCTTGTCACAGCAAATGTACTCAACTGACTTCGGGGCGATGGGGTAGCCTAGTGGTTTGCTCGTCACACTGAAGACCCGGATTGAATTCCCCACATGGGTACAATGTGTGAAGTCCATTTCTGATGTCCCCAGTGTGATATTGCTGGAATATTGCTAAAAGCGGCGTAAAACTGAACTCGCTCACTCAACTGACTCTTCTTTATGGATACACAACTATGACACAATGATGTGACCACAACGAAAGAGCTCACTATCACTTCTTTCTGGGGCTTAAAACCAGCGTTTAACATTCCCGCCTGCCCGACCGTCCGGAACGGTCTATTTTCATCTCGGACAGTCAAATTTCAAAAGTCCCCTGTTCGGTGATCTGGTAGATATTTTTACCCCTAAGAGTAAATATTTCATAATATCAGACAGGTTCTCGTGTCGTCAGTTTGAGGTGTTTGAGGTATTATGATAATTATGTTAGAGTACTTACGATTGGAGGGTTACTTGATATTAACAGATCAAGCTGTTGGACAGTGACTTGACTCAATATGGATCCTCATATGGTTAACAGATCAAGCTGTTGGACCCTGGGACTTGACTCAAAGGTTAGAATGGATCCTCAGTGTCCTATGGTTAACAGATCAAGCTGTTGGACCCTGGGACTTGACTCAAGGTTAGAATGGATCCTCAGTGTCCTATGGTTAACAGATCAAGCTGTTGGACCCTGTGACTTTCGAACTGTTGTGCCCAGACAACCTGAGACATTACACAGGACATATTTCGGTATAGCTGGAGTATTGCTGAGTGCAGGATTAACAAACAATACAAGTATATCTGTATTTATTTTTCATTCATTTCAGCCTATGAAAAATTTCTTTGGTAACTTCACAAAAACAAAAAGAACTTCTTCAACTGTCAGTTCTGAAAAGACGAAGTCCCCGGAGGGAGGAAAAAGTAAGTCATGTCCTGTGTGGACCAGGGAATAGATATATCATGGAGGCCTTTAGATGTTTATCAGGAATAACGTCAAATATATATCATGGAGGCCTTTAGATGTTTATCAGCAATAACGTCAAATATATATCATGGAGGCCTTTAGATGTTTATCAGGAATAACGTCAAATATATATCAGGGAGGCCTTTAGATGTTTATCAGGAATAATGTCAAATATATATCAGGGAGGCCTTTTAGATGTTTATCAGGAATAATGTCAAATATATATCAGGGAGGCCTTTAGATGTTTATCAGGAATAACGTCAAATATATATCAGGGAGGCCTTTAGATGTTTATCAGGAATAACGTCAAATATATATCAGGGAGGCCTTTAGATGTTTATCAGGAATAACGTCAAATATATATCAGGGAGGCCTTTAGATGTTTATCAGGAATAACGTCAAATATATATCATGGAGGCCTTTAGATGTTTATCAGGAATAACGTCAAATATATATCAGGGAGGCCTTTAGATGTTTATCAGGAATAACGTCAAATATATATCATGGAGGCCTTTAGATGTTTATCAGGAATAACGTCAAATATATATCAGGGAGGCCTTTAGATGTTTATCAGGAATAACGTCAAATATATATCAGGGAGGCCTTTAGATGTTTATCAGGAATAACGTCAAATATATATCAGGGAGGCCTTTAGATGTTTATCAGGAATAACGTCAAATATATATCAGGGAGGCCTTTAGATGTTTATCAGCAATAACGTCAAATATATATCAGGGAGGCCTTTAGATGTTTATCAGGAATAATGCGTCAAATATATATCATGGAGGCCTTTAGATGTTTATCAGGAATAATGTCAAATATATATCAGGGAGGCCTTTAGATGTTTATCAGCAATAACGTCAAATATATATCATTGAGGCTTTTAGATGTTTATAAGGAATAACGTCAAATATATATCATGGAGGCCTTTAGATGTTTATCAGGAATAACGTCAAATATATATCAGGGAGGCCTTTAGATGTTTATCAGCAATAATGTCAAATATATATCATTGAGGCTTTTAGATGTTTATAAGGAATAACGTCAAATATATATCAGGGAGGCCTTTAGATGTTTATCAGGAATAACGTCAAAATATATATCAGGGAGGCCTTTAGATGTTTATCAGCAATAACGTCAAATATATATCAGGGAGGCTCTTTAGATGTTTATCAGGAATAACGTCAAATATATATCATGGAGGCCTTTAGATGTTTATCAGGAATAACGTCAAATATATATCAGGGAGGCCTTTAGATGTTTATCAGGAATAGCGTCAAATATATATCAGGGAGGCCTTTAGATGTTTATAGAATAACGTCAAATATATATCATGGAGGCCTTTAGATCAGAAATAACGTCAAATATATATCAGGGAGGCCTTTAGATGTTTATCAGGAATAACGTCAAATATATATCAGGGAGGCCTTTAGATGTTTATCAGCAATAACGTCAAATATATATCAGGGAGGCCTTTAGATGTTTATCAGGAATAACGTCAAATATATATCATGGAGGCCTTTAGATGTTTATCAGCAATAACGTCAAATATATATCAGGGAGGCCTTTAGATGTTTATCAGCAATAATGTCAAATATATATCAGGGAGGCCTTTAGATGTTTATCAGGAATAACGTCAAATATATATCATGGAGGCCTTTAGATGTTTATCAGCAATAACGTCAAATATATATCAGGGAGGCCTTTAGATGTTTATCAGGAATAATGTCAAATATATATCAGGGAGGCCTTTAGATGTTTATCAGGAATAACGTCAAATATATATCAGGGAGGCCTTTAGATGTTTATCAGCAATAACGTCAAATATATATCAGGGAGGCCTTTAGATGTTTATCAGGAATAACGTCAAATATATATCAGGGAGGCCTTTAGATGTTTATCAGGAATAACGTCAAATATATATCAGGGGAGGCCTTTAGATGTTTATCAGCAATAATGTTTATCGTCAAATATATATCAGGGAGGCTTTTAGATGTTTATCAGCAATGACGTCAAATATATATCAGGGAGGCCTTTAGATGTTTATAAGGAATAATGTCAAATATATATCAGGGAGGCCTTTAGATGTTTAGATATATTTCAGGAAGACAATCAGATATATAAGATTTTGGCCAACAGATTTAGATAGGGGAGACGATCAGATATATATCAGTTCAACCATTAGATTCAGATTGGGGAATAGTAAGATATTGCTCAATGCATAAATGATGTTATACATGTTTTAGTATACCAGTAGTATTGAAACAGAATTCTACCCATGAACATCTGGATTAGGATCAGTCTTCTACAACCCATGTTTGTCGTAAGAGGCGACTATCTGGATCGGGTGTCAGGCTCAGTACTTGTTTGACACACATCATTATATCCCAATTGATCTATGCTCATGCTGTTGATCACTGGATTGTCTGATCCAGACTCAATTAGTTACAGACTGCCGCCATATAGCTGGAATATTGCTGAGTGCGGTGTTAAACAACCAACGAACCTACTACATAGAATTCCCTGATAGCCACAGCTACTTTCAGACATGCTGGAACAGGAACTTGAGAGGCTGATCCTTCTGTAACACCATCAGTCATGACTACCAGCACCTGTGTATGATCTTTCAGACAAGAAGGATGTGCTGGCCACGGATGTCTGGTTCCATTTCAAGGAAGGATTCTCCAACGCTGTCCGCAGAACAGTCCGCGTCCAGGACTTCTTATGAGATACAGCACCTGTACAACAATCATCTGTGACAGAAGCAGAAAGGAATGACTTGATATCTCCTTGTAGGAGAGTATAAGCGGATGAAGGACTCATGGACTGATGACCCAGGACAGTGTATAGACCTGGCATATCATGCAGTTTGTTGATGGTGACTTACTGCATTGGTCATTACATAACAGTCACCTGTGTAACCCATTCAAGGTATCAAGCAGGTGCCAAACTGTCACCCTGGAGGTTTGAGAGATGTAGGCAAGAGGTTCCATATTTCACAGAGATAATTATGAAATCTGGCTGAAGACATGCGTGGAGGGCTGGTGTTTGATAATGCACATAGCACATTCACCTGCATCATGGCGACCTGTTGTTATTTGAAAACGAGTGTCTTCGGGAATACCAGTGATGATTGGACAGAGAATGATGACTCTACTTGTAACCTCCTGACTTTTGTCAGCTTGTGACAATCAACAGTTACTAGAGACCCAGGAATAAACAGGTACGAGCGAGATGTGTATCTGTACTGAGGAAACTCATTCCACGATAATGAGAAAAGGTGGATGTACATTGAAGATGGTTTCTGTCCACAGGTTCAGTAAAGCATTACAGTGCTTGGTGTTATGTAGCTTGATAGAGTTTGTGAATAGTAGATGGTGGTGTCAAAACCTTGTTGCACCAGCCTAAACCAGATTGCAGTCATACGATATGTATTGACTGTACATGCATGATATTTCCTATATTCCAAAGCGAGCTGAATTCGACATTCTGGTGTTTTTCGGCGATTGCATTGCTGGCTATATATTATCGGTTAGCACAAGCAATTTCATCGGCAGGGTGGATGCCCAGTACGGAGAAGTTTTATTGACAATTGAAAACGGAAGTTAAGTTGTTTTAAAAGCAAACAAACATCTAGCATTCCTACAGTGCAAAATCAATTGTAACAAAAATAGCAAGGAGATCATTAGGCTAATGGTTAAAAGCGTTGGCGATCAGCGGCTGAAGAGTTTAGTTCGAATCACACATGTCATCAACCTTATTTTGTAGGAAACACTTGATATTTTTGTGTGAAATAGATGAATATATCATTTATCATCCGTTAGTAAAGTTAAAACTTGAAATATTGCAGATAAAATTACATTTTGTCTTACATGGTTGAAAACCCTGATACGAGGATACCAAACTCAATGCAGAGTACTTAGTCACTACATTCCTACAGTCGTGTATGTTCAAAGTGCTAGCATTGTTGGATCAATGTGTCTATTTTCAGTCTCAACTCCATGGGGCGTATACAACCTCAGCTGCCTTGTCAGGTGCTAGAGGGTTTATGGACAGTTACCATCTCATCCTACTGGTAGTACTTGTATTGACATGCCTTCAGAAACAGAACCAGTGTTGCTGTCAGTATTATTTGAATACATGACACGTTTTATGGATAACTTGGGCAGTGGGGTAGACTAGTGGTTAAAGCCCCACATGCAGACAATACGTGAAGCCCATTTCCAGTGTCTCCCATTGGGATATTGCTAAAAGTGGTATAAAACCATACTCACTCACTATGGATAACAACTTTTTTTTTTATTCAATATAATATTGCATATTAAGAATAGAGTTGCTATCCATGAAACATGTCACGTATTCATGTTCGTCGAACTTCTAAATGCCAGGGTGCAGTGCGGTAGCCTAATGGTTAACATCCGCTCGTCATGCTGAAGATCCTGGTTCGATTCCCCATATGGGTACAATGTGTGAAGCCCATTTCTGGTGTCCCCGCCGTGATATTGCCGGAATATTGCTAAAAGCAGCGTAAAACCATCCACACTCACTCACTCACTCTAAATGCCATTCAAGAACTTGATGTATTGTTTGTAAAATTTTGACATACTGATTGGTTTCAAGTTTCAATATCCGGTTCCCCTAGTGCTTGCTGCAGTGTGAAATGAGTCTTAAGTTTATGTCCATATACATGCCCTAAGATTACTTGGTTTTCTGGTCTGTTTATTTTGTTGTGTACAGATGCTGATGATGTTGATACAGAAATGTTGTTTGCCTGTCATCTATCTCATTGTAAAACTTTGTACAGAACCTTGTAAAAACACATTTGTACATCAGTGAATTATGTCTGTATCACGTCCGATGAAAAGAAATTGTGTATACTGTAAAACCTTGTGTTGTGTTTGTGTCATGACCCCTGTCAAAAAGAGTAGGGGTGAAACGGTATACCGCGGTATTAGTAGAACCGCGGTATTTTGCCTTCGGTTTGGTATATTGTAATGCAATCCAAAAATTCAGTATTTTCGGTTTTCGTACCCTCATGTTATTAACCTATTTAATCCTTCACTAAAATGTCTAGAAATCGAATCATTTTGTCAAAATCTATGCATTTCTTTGCTAGACAGCTCTTTTTGGTAAACTTTCTGCATTATGATCAAATCTCATATACCAAACCGAAACGGACCAAACCGGAGGCCTTATACCGCAATAGTACCATACCATGGTAAGAGCATACTGTTTCACCCCTAGCAAATAGTTCTAGATGGGTGACATACAGCAGTTAATAATGAATTTAGACAAATAGTATGTGGCCTTCAAGACATTTTACAATCTCTCCTTGTGTGTAGTTGATTAGTTGGTTGAAACGGACGCTTTTGTGAATCTTTCCCTGTAAGACATTCTGCAAATTGTCTATTGCGTAAAGCTCATTTGATAGGCTAAAGGGATAGTAGGGTAGCCTAATAGTTAAAGTGTCTACTCGTCATGCCGAAGACCAGGGTTCTATTCCCCACATGGATACAATGTGTGAAGCCCATTTGGGTGTCCCCTGCCATGATATTGCTGGAGTGTTGAGGCATAAAACCATACTCACTCACTCACTCATGATGGGCTAAAATTTTGAAGAGCTTATCTCTGCAAGACGTTTTACAAGATTCATACTGGTACTTTTAATATATTTCTGTTTCCTGTTATAACACTGACTGACTGACTGAGTTTGGTTTTACGCCACTTTTAGCAATATTCCAGCAACATCATGGCGGGGGACACCAGAAACGGGCTTCACACATTGTGCCCATGTGGGGATTCGAAACCCGGGTCTTCGGCCTGACGAGCCAGCGCTTTAACCACAAGGCTACCCCACCGCCCCCCTGTTATAACAAGGAGGTTTGGGCTTTGAACAGAAGTTATGGTGATGAGTTGGTATTGTGAGATTAATAACTTTCATGCCATATAAGATTAATTGTTGCTTTCAAATTTACACCTACTTCGCATTTTATTGGTACAACTTTACTGTCTTATCAGGGTAATAATATTTGACATTTCAAGTTTCAATCTTTCATTAGTATAAGCATCTTGATTCTATTGCCGTTTTAACATTTCTTCATGATGCAGCCTAATGACCCAGTCTTTATTGTGCTTCAGTTTAAAGTTGACCTAGAAACTTACCCTTTGGTATTTACTGCCAGAGGTTGATGAATTCTGATAAAGCTACCAGGTCAAGTGAACACTGATGTTTTGTTTGGGCAGATTAAAAATTTACTAACTCAAATTCATACTGGTACTTTTAATATATATTTTTTCCTGTCAAAACATTTATGTGGCACTCAAATTTCTGGGGTTAAGAAATTATACTGTTAAGAAACAGTTACCTCAGTAATACACTTTTTGTGTGTGGCAACTACGGTGGCTGAGTGGGTTAGATTGCTGACTTTCTGTCCCTGACTCTGAGAGTGAGGGTTTGAATCCTGAATGGAACCCAACCTAACAAAAGTACTAGAATCTACTTGATTGAAAAGGTTTAATCCCGAGTATAACATTACATTTGACCACTTTCTAATGGGCATTGTGTATTCACACATTTAGTCTGTATTAAATAGATATTTAGTTGTCTTTTCATGAATTACATGAGAGTGGAGATGCTTTTGGTGTGCAGTTGCTCATCAGGCACAAGTGACCATTTGACAAGTGTCAAATAAATGATCAATATACTGATGATTTCATCTTGAGATGACAAAATATAAGTTAGAATTTCAAAACCGAGAAAGAAGTCTAGTACTTGCATGGTGGTGTACCTTTAACATGTGCCAAATGTGAGTGTAAGGTTAGTCTTGGAGAGAATTTGTTGATTATCAACACTTAACTACTAAGATTACAGGGATGTTGTGTATTGAGGGGTAAGAGAAGAGAGCTTATCCATCTCATGTGGAGCAGTTTTATAAGATTGCCATTAGCTCCAGGTCAAACTTTCACACCACATAGGTTTTAAGAGTCTTTGTTTAAACATACAACATTGAAGCATCACTTCGCTGATTGAAGACCTGGTCTCCATTCCCCACATGGGCACAATGTGTGAAACCCATTTCTGGTGTCCCTCATGGTGATGTGGGAATATTGCTAAAAGCGGAGGAAAACCATACTCACTCACTCATTGAAACACCACAATTTCGAAAATCATGCAAACAACCTACAACTAGACAGAAAACAAGATTATAAAAATTCCAAACGTTTGCCAGAAGTGATTACGGAGTAACACCGCCAACCACTGTTGTATTGAACTTACCGTTATGTGGAAGTAAAATCATATTCTTTATTCAATTAATGATTTTGCGTTTGAGTTGAACCTGAAATACCCCAAAGTATTTATCTGGTTCCCTTAAACAGTGTTTTGGTATAAATGTTTTCATAAACTATTTACTGGCACGTTTGACTACAACAAAAGGTATGTTGTATCAATGTCTGTAAACAATAATATCAACGGAAAATATCTTTTTAAACCTTCCTGTAATAATACATAGACATCACCACCTATAGTCTGTTTGCGGTGAAAACGTACCGATGAATTTCACTTTAAACAAAAAAGTAAATCAAATAAAGTGAAATTAAGATTGCGAATCCTCATAATTTTACCTTGCATTTTAAAATTTAAATCTCAGAATTTTATTCAACTTTGGATAAAAGTTGTTTAACAAACGATCAAAGTTCAAATCGGTATTATTGGTTTGTATTACAAGGGGATGTGCACATTAAATGAAACACCGAGAACAAGGAGGGTTGGTCTAAGTTGACGCTCATCACCTACCGCACGTGCATTTGTTTCACTGTTCCAACTACTGCGCTTACCCCCTTGTAATACAAACCAATGTAAGCGATTTGAAACTATGATCGTTTGTTAAACAAATTTTTTCCTAAGTGGAATACAAATCTAAGATTTGAATGTTCAATTGGCAAGGTAGAATTATGATGATTCGCAATCATAATTTCACTTTATTCTATTTACATTTTTGTTTAAAGTGCAATTCACCGGTACGTCTTCACTGCAAACAGACTATAGCAGTTCGTATATGCCCAAACAAGCCGAACAGAGGTGCTCGAAAGTGACTGAAGCATACGTACAATGTCTTCCGCTATTGGCTTCTGGGCGTGACGAGGAACGATTGTGATTCAGATTCCACGTGTCAGCGTCTCGTCTTGTGGAAGAAGGGACCTCCCTCTAGGAATTGTGGTCATCCATGCGCGGAATTCACCTCTGAGGCGAGCGTGAATGAACCAAAAACACGTGGCAACACCACGCTTGAGGTTAATACATAGGCACGATGGGCCACCCTTACAATACTAGACACTCTTATACCAGACAGCATACGTGGTCAAGTGGATAGGGTGTCGGCACGGAATGTGGAAGTACGGTGTTTGTATCCCCGGTCTGGTTATGTTAAAAGACGTTAAAAATGGTGCTTGTTTCTCTGCCTGTCGCTTCAAGGGGATAAGACAAGGAGTAGCCAGGGCGGTGGGGGTAGTCTAGTGGTTAAAGCGTTCGCTAGTCACGCCTAAGACCCGGGTTCGGTTCCCCACATGGGTACACCGTGTTAACCCCTTTTCTGGTGTCCCCACACGCACGAACGCACACACTCGCACGCACAACAAGTTCATGCAATAATATTTTTAAACTTCGTCACGACTTACTCATGCTATTCGCATACTCGATGAAGAATATGTGATCTGGCTGTGTTTGTGCGTGATCGTAACCCGATAACTTGGTCTCGTGACTATCAGCGTCTTGCTTTACTGATTACCGTGATAATATCGTAATATAATTTACGTCAATCACTACCAACTCAACAACCACTCCATAACAAGTGTCATCCGATATATAACGTGTTGAGCTCCATAACAGAAGATATATATTGGCAAGTGACCAAGGGGATTTTTCAAGTTTCATTGGCTGATGCTGTGGGTGGGTGAGCTAGGGTTTTGTCGCACCTGGGATCCATTTGCTCGACTCTTTACAGGCACCGGTAGACTATAGTCCGACACAGAATCCCCTCTGGTGGCTACACTGCTGACAAACCAAGACTCATCATCAGTGCGAATCTGGATGTTTAAACTTAAATCATCGGATTCTGATGCGTGTAAGGGACACAACTCTGCACAACGTATTGCTGAGCTCCAGACTCCTCGTTACCCGTTTCTGATTTATGCAATAAGATTCAGTTTTCTTCTGTTGGAAATTATCCTGGTACAAAGTGTTCTTCAACAACTCATGTATTTATTTTTAGTGAGTGATTTTAGTTTTAATTTTAAGCCGCTGTTAGCAATATTCCAGCAATATCACTGCGGGGGACACCAGAAATGGGGTATGTCTTTAGAGGCGGCTGAGGTGATCCGGTGTTCTGGCTCTCTGACGTGCTTGATGTCATCGTAACCCAATTGTACAGATCGGTGGTCATGATTTCAATCACTGGATTGTCTGGTCCAGGCTAGATTATTTAAAGATCGCCGTCATATAGCTTGAATATTGCTGAGTTTTGCGTTAAACAACAAACAATAACATTGGAAAGTCACGGGAATATTAACATCTGGGAAAAGTGTATTTGTGTATTTTCACATTATATCCCAATCCTCCATATAACGTTTAGAAATCTCTACACGTGACTGATGCCTGGATGTCCAAGGCATCCCCGATACTGTTCCATGTACCTGCAGATGGTTGCTAGTATACGGGATGAAATTATATGATACAAATTATACCGACAAATCAGTTGGCAAAGTAGTCTAATAACACTACTGGCGGGGAACATCTACAAAACAGTAAATAGATAATCGAGTTAGGTGTCCGTTACAATAACAGTGAGGCGATCTTCAGACAAAACATAATGTGCTCTAATAGAGCACCCAAAAAATATGCCCCGTCACTTGAATGTAACGTGGCATGGTCAATCGCCCGAAGCTCCACTGTTCCTTCTGAACGTTCTGTCTATATTGGCACACTTGGTGAGGTGAGGTGAAATTGGGTTTAACGTCGTGCTTGAGAATATTTCGCTCATATGACGACGTGCATGCGTGTGTATGTGTATGTGCGGCTGCTTGTACTAGCCCAGACTTAAGCTGGTTTTATAGTGCTAGCTCACTGAGATACCATGCCGCAGTGAAGCATGAATACCTCACTCAGACACATTATACTGACTCCGAGCCGACCAGTCCTTGTTGTACCAATTAATGCCGAGCACCAGGCAGGGACCAACAAGTGCCATATTTTAACGTCTTTTGGTATGACGCGGTCGGGGATCGAACCCGCGACCTTCCGCTCTCCGGGCGGCCGCTCTAACCACTACACCACGGAGGCGGTCGGCACACTTGGTTGACACATCGTATCCCAACTGCGTAGTTCGATGCTCATGCTCACTGGATTGCCTGGTCCAGACTCGATTATTTAGCTGGAATATTGCGCGGCGTTGAATGTTGAACAAACAAACAAACAAACAAACAAACCAACCAAACCAATTGTCTAGATCCCCGCTTTTTAGGTTCGAATCCAGTACCTCCCATACTTGTAGGTAGTCCTGTGGATAAAGCGTTCGCTTGTCTCGCCGTAGGTGTTCCCTGTCTTGATATTGATCAGGTGCTGCTAAAAGCTTCCCAAACCCCAATTCGCCCCTTAATAAGGCTTATTCATCAAACGTACCAGTGAATACCGACATACTGTTTGAAACGTCGTAAACCGTAACTCCCTCACGATCGTAAAACCACCTCGTGGATCAACAACAAAAACTTGTAGTAGTGTGATGCTGTTGTGGTAATTTGTTCAGGACGTTAGTGTTTTTAAGTGTCAATATCCGCCTTGTTGGCGAATCTATCTATACCACAGTGGCGGGTTCAGAGAGCCTAACACAACAGGTAAAACCGATTGGTGAAGATGTTTTCCAATGAACGCATTGGTACGTAGAGAGGGCGTTTGACGCTGTGTCTCAACACCAACTGCCAACATTCTCCTTTCAACATCCGCCGCCTGTCGTTGGCTGAATCTCGTTTTTAGCTCACCTTGTGAGAAAGCCCAATGTTAATCGTAATGCGTAAATCTCGACACAAAAGTGTTTTTAGTTGCTCGGGTCAGACCCCACGTGTGGAGCCACGTTACCCAAAGGCCCTTTGCTAGCTTACTTGTGAACCACATAGGACAAAGACTCGGGCGTATGTTTAACTGTTGGAGCAAGGTAGTGTTCCAAATTGATATCCCCATGGGCACGGTCCCTTGAAATAAACTACGCACATCACAAGTGGAAAGATACAATGTGTTTTTCTTCAGATTCTAAATCGAATAAATATTTAAGAGCATTTCAGTTGTACGTAGAACCACATATATATTGTTTGCGCTGTTTGACATAATGTTCCGGTTATTGGGATAACATGGAGCTTCAAAAGAACCATTTGCAAAATACCGCCCTCGATGCTAACAGGGTTTTGTATTTATTTTATATCTTGTTATAAATTCCAGCAATATCACGGCGGGGACACCAGAAATGGGCTTAACACACATGTGGGGAATAATCGAGGATGCGTGACGAGCCAACGCTTTAACCATACCCCACCGCCCCTCGATGCTAACAGGGTTTTGTATTTATTTTATATCTTGTTATAAATGCAGATACAAAATACTGAATAATCGAGGATGGTTAAATATACTGAGGGAAACAAATAAGGGAACACCGCTTCATGGCAGTGTTCCTGTATTTATTCTCAGATTTCCTCCCACGGCGCTGTTCAAAGCTGGTGATGAAAACTGGAAAATATGAAAGGAACACGTGAATTTTCCTGTGTTCCTTTATTTGTTTTTCTCAGTATATGTGTACAAACGAGGATTAGCATATTTTGACCAGAATGTTATAATATCTATTTGTTTTAATAATTCGGAATTGGCCAAAATCGTAGGTACGCTTTCTGGTTTATAGAGCGCGTACTGGATGTTAGAGTGAGTGAGTGAGTTAAAATCTAAAGTCACCTCGGCGGTATTTAAGCCATATATCGTGACTAAAACAAGTTCTTAATAAGTGGTAAATACATTCAAATTATCCAAATACCTGTCGACAAAGAACAGTAAATACAACTGGAATATCACAGAACCAGAATTTAAAACTAGCATCTAGCTCTAAAATGGATTTCTAAAATATAAAAGCAGGCTGTAGATCGCCAGCAACTGAAGGTAGATCACCATACTAGGAACCATGGGACTTAATGGATGTTAGAGGTGACAGTACCTGTACTGTTTGTAAAGTAAATGGCACCATTATTCTGCATATGATAATGCTTAACCATATGAATATCCGAAGATGTGATGCACACACACTGAACTGTCAGTGCAACGACTTTTGTCCGTTCAGGACAATGTACACTGAACTGTGGGGCAAAGGAAACTAAAATCTCATATGAATAAGCTGAAGATGTGACTTTATCAAATGCTTATGTTCATATGAATATAGCTGAAGATGTGATATTGTATAACACTGAACTGTGGGGCAAAGGGGGGCTGAAGAGCTGATAAACTAAAATCTCTGAACTGTGGGGCAAAGGAAACTAAAATCTCAATTGACTTTATCAAATGCTTATGTTCATATGAATATAGCTGAAGATGTGATATATGTATAACACAATTGAATCAAATGTCATATAAATATAACTGTGGGGCAAAGGAAACTAAAATCTCAATTGACTTTATCAAATGCTAATGTTCATATGAATATAGCTGAAGATGTGATATTGTATAACACTGAACTGTGGGGCAAAGGAAACTAAAATCTCAATTGACTTTATCAAATGCTAATGTTCATATGAATATAGCTGAAGATGTGATAATGTATAACACTGAACTGTGGGGCAAAGGAAACTAAAACTTTCAATTTATTTTATCAAATGTTTATGTTCATATGAAAATAGCTGAAGTTTGCGATAATGTCTAACACTGAACTGCACATAATCCGCATCCAGAGAATAATGGATTTTTAAACTTTTACCAAATAAAAATAATCTCACAATTCTCCACTTCCGATGGGTACCTTAGACATCTAAAGAAAATATATAGATGCATCTTTACTGCACAAATTAACAATATTTCAAACATAGTAGGGTTCATGTTGTTGAAACTTCAATCCTACCCCCGCTTTCATTGAAACGACATATTTTTGCTAAAAATTACCGGACATCAGCTTACGTTTTACAATCTGTTCCAGAAATGAGAGATACTTAACAAAACATGATCAAATTTTATACCAGTTATTTCAATTTTCAGTTGCTTTGAAGAATCAGTCAAATGTTTTCTCTCCTCAGTTTAGGTCGACAAATACACAGCGATTGATAGAACATATAGAAACCGATAAACAGCTGCTGCTATTCAGACTACACTGTTACTCGTTACGGGTGTGAGCTTCCTCCATGCGGCCGTCCCTCTCTCTGGTGTCTCATGCAGTTAGACGAACACGTACTTAGTTGTATCCTATAAATTCGTCCCCCGTCGCTATTCTAGGCTTAACTGGCACTAGGGTCCCGTTAGGTATAGCCGGCAATGCCACGGCTATACATCACAAGCTTGTGGCGCAAGGCTCATTTGCACAAAGTGATCTTAGCTGTTTGTGCTAAATCTAGTCTGTCTCACAGTCCCTGAATGACATTATTTTCCCTACTGCCTGACCCTCCCTGCAATGCTAAAGCCTTAAATGAAGCAAGTCTAGATTTCCTCAGGTTCATCTTCCCTCGCACTTGGGCTCCTTTTCAATTTTAATGGGATTATTTGTTACTATGAAAATTATATATATTCAGAGACTAAGCGTTAGTCTGAGTATGCTAAATCGTGCAGTGTCGTTTTTGTAAGCCTTCGACTTCACGATGATAGCGTAAGGCTAAGTTAGTGAGGGGGGTAGAGCAGCCGTAGCGCTGGACCCGCTTTGTGAAGCGCGAGCTTCGTTTCGTAAAGGTAAACCTGTGATAATGTTCTGAGCATTGTTTGTTGCGTAAAGGTAAACCTGTGATAATGTTCTGAGCATTGTTTGTTTCGTAAAGGTAAACCTGTGATAAAAGGTAAACCTGTGATAATGTTCTGAGCATTGTTTGTTGCGTAAAGGTAAACCTGTGATAATGTTCTGAGCATTGTTTGTTTCGTAAAGGTAAACCTGTGATAATGTTCTGAGCATTGTTTGTTTCGTAAAGGTAAACCTGTGATAATGTTCTGAGCATTGTTTGTTTTGTAAAGGTAAACCTGTGATAATGTTCTGAGCATTGTTTGTTTCGTAAAGGTAAACCTGTGATAATGTTCTGAGCATTGTTTGTTTGTTGTTGAACACCGCACTCTGGGGTATTCCACCTGCATGACGGCGGTCTGTAATAATCCGTCCAGGTCCAGACAATCCAGTGATTTGCATCATGAGCATCGGTCTACGCAACCAGGATACGATGACATGTGTCCACCAAGTCAGCGGTATAACCACCCGATCCCGTTCGTCTCATACGACAAGTATTGGTTACTGGAGACCAATTCTAACCAGCGACCATATAATAGAATCTAATTAGTTACGGTATAACTGCCATATAATAGAATCTATTATATGGTCTCTGTTCTAACCAAGGTCTTCATAGATATCTTAGCACTGAATCACGACACTTCGAACGGGGATGGAGTGTTCGTTCCACACACTCCGGCGCAGTGAGGAATTTGCATAACATCACTGCCACAAGCTAATTTGCATATCACGTGACCGGACTTTTCGCTTGTTTGTAAACAAATGCGCACATTCGTTAATGAGAAGAGACGGGTTTAATGCAAGCTTTTCGGTGCTCTCTTAATGATGTTTACATAGATAATCTTCTACAACTGCGACAGTAAGGTTTATGACAATACATATTTAGATATCAAACTGGCTGCATCGTTTGCGCTCAGTCGACTTCGATGACAGCACGTGGAGCCGTACAACCCATGTAAACACAAAGGGTTGTTACGCAAATCGAAATAGTGTTACACGTTTTAGTTTATTTTCTTAGTGAAATAACCATTCTATCAACGATGTTTAATTAGATGTGTAGTCTCGTCAAAAATGAAAGAGTTAAGAAATATGTACAATATATTGAATGGACTGTGGCAGAAGTACTATGCTGGTGGAACTCGGTATAACTGCCATACTTACACAGAGACATACACAATATCAGCTATGTGCACGCTGTACTCCGCCCGAACTATAAGTACATGTTTGTGCGAAACTCTTTCTCCCTTATCGAAATGGTCGCCCAGCTAATGAATTAGTGATGTGGCAATGTGGCATTAATTCAAGCTCCCTACCTATTACACTCCTCGGACGTGCAACTTGATATTAATTACGTTTATTGTTTTAGGAACAGAAAATATCTTCCACAAGTAGACAATACAAATTACACAACCTTACTACGATGGTGATCCTTCTGCACAGGGAAGAAATAGTTTGAAATCTACATTCCATGTCAACTTTCACGGTTTGAAGTTCAGTCTCTTTGATTCAGTTGCGCTGGTTGAGATTTTTTCATGAATAGAACACCACAATGAAAATGCTCAGTCACGCTGAAATCAACTTACCACGAACAATAATTCGACAATATTCTGTTAGGCAAAGTACACATAATTTGAAGACTCACTGAGAGTTCTCTGGCCTCACACAAGTTTCAACATAATTTAATCTGCGTGTGACGGAAATAGGGTATAAAAACATGAACAACGATGCCAGTTTTTTGTCAATATCTTGGCCTCGTGGCCATATTGAATTTTGAAATTCAATAATTCTCGCTTCGGTGGGTCAGAAATCCTGATACAATTTTCTCCACATTTCTGCTCAACTTGCCGCAGATTGATTCTAGAAGCACCAAATGTCAAAAGTTTATGTCCCTCCAAACTTTCTTGTGAGTAAGCGCATGTGAATTCTGAGAGTTTTAGTCATGTTAGAATACGATGGTCACGCAGGATATAGAAACCTGACTTTGTTATACACATGGTCAAACGGATTTCATTTTTTATCCTTTGTGGACGTATCGCCACCGACGTCCACATTATTTATTATCATTATTACTTGTTATTTTTGTTTTTTGTTGTCATCGTTATTGGTACCAGGTCAGTAATCATCTCCAGTATCATTGAAACATATTTTAGCGTTGCGTTTGTTTTAGATGTCAGCATAAGTGGTGGGGGCTATAAGGGTTAGCCTTGTGGTTAAAGCCTTCGCTCGTCACACCGACGACCCGAGTTCGATTCCATTTATGGGTACAATATGCCAAGCCTATTTCACGTGTCCCCTGAAATATGTCTAAAAGTGGCGTGAAACATAACTCAATCACTCATTAAAGGAGTTGGGGCCTTACGCACATCAATTCGTCATACAGCAGAATTACGCCCCTTTGATATGTAAGGATTCACTGCACGATCAATCCCATATTCACCCCGATGATGAGCCTTTATATAGTAACACTGTACCTGGGGCTCAGCAAAACGTCTTCAGTTTGCCTAGCCTTACGGAAATACTATACTGAATGCTAAGCCCATGGATGTATAGTAAGTACTAAGGACGCCAGTCTGTTAGAGGACACGCCGAAGACCCGGGTTCGAATCCCCACATTGGCACAATGTGTGAAGCCCATTTCTGGTGTCCCCCGCCGTGATGTTGCTGGAATATTGCTAAAAGCGGCGTAATACCAAACTCAGTCAGTCAGTCAGTTAGAGGAACAAAGTGTTAATTTTATTTATTTTTCAGAAATTGTTATTTAAACTATTTATTATTAACTTAGAGACTTGTGCAAGTCTACAGTTTGTCGCCCTTCAGACTGACCACCAATGTTATGCTGTAATGCTGTCGGGTGTAACGGAAGTCAAGCGATATATTGGCCACGTTTTATAACACGGGTTTCAATGGACAAGAACAACTTAGGGGATTTTTGATGCATTCCCGCATGAAGGATAACTAACTTCCTGGATATTGAATATGTATTGTGTCTCCGACAAAAACAACAACCCGGGATGACAGCTGGCTCCACCCTTTCACTCGAGACCCGGATGTGGCTTCATCCTCACAGCTGTTGACTTTCCCAAACCGGGAAAATCCTGGCGAATGTGATCTGCAGCTGTGAATCTCCGGCAGAACACTGCACCCAAGGCCACCTTTGATCGACAATGTTAATTGAACAAAAGGGTAAAACTATTTTAATAATCAAACGTTTTCAGCTTAATTATTTGTTACTTATTCATTCCCCTGTCCTAAAAAAATGCGGTACTTGTGTTAAGACTATATTTAAAAAAGCACAGTGCACTTTCGTTTTTTGTCTGACGTTTACGGACATTAAAAGAGAGTATGCGTGTTTTTCGAAAAGTGAAATGAAAGGGGGATTTAATATTACGTTACGCACCGAAGGCTTCATTTTCAGTGAAATACTGCAACAAATTATCAGTCCGGAATCTACCAGAGCGATGTCGGGTATTACCGATGAAGTGTCAGTAACCGAACGTGTTTGCTTTTTTTAATACCCGACACTGCTCTACGTGTATTCGTAGATAACACGAAATGAAATATTTCTCGTTCTCGTAAGAAATTTACCCTGTCTGTTAAAAGCTGCTAATTTGTAGAAAGTAAAAGTTATTTATTTTTTATATATAAACTAGGTTTTGTTCATTTTCAGAAAAGAGAAAAAGAAATCTCGAAATCTTTGGTAGAAAACACACGATTAAATTAGCCAATGACTCAATCAGATTTTAATCTCAAGGGTCACAGTTTGAGCGGACCTAAATACCGGCATCGCAAATGCTACAGAATAAAAACACCACATGATTTAACGGTATCGCGATCAAAGCTTATTTTAATGTTTTTTTCCCTCACGCTGTGACTTAAAACAATCAACGGCGCACGTGTGTGGTATTACAATAAGACCGTGATGTATGGTGCAGCAAGGGATGTGTTAATCTTACTTTTAAAAAGTCATTCACAATCGTTACTAAAGTTATCACATCAACTTACCTCGAGATAAAGTGTTCTCGACATAAACTACGGGGCAAAGGAAGTATCATTTGGAAATCGAAGTACACCAAACTGACCTTATAAAAACGTAACTGTCCTGAGTGAGTGAGTTTAGTTTTACACCGGTTCTGGCATTATTCGACAAATAACACAGCGGGGGCCAGAAATGGGCTTTACAAGTACCCGTGTGGGAATCGAACCCGTATCTTCGGTGTGACGAGCGAACGTTTTACCACCAGGCTGTCCCATCGCCCCTACTGCCCCGAGAACAATGAAAACCTAAGGTAAAAAATAAGAAATAATAAAAATAATAATAAATCTGTGATATCCATATCAAATACATCCCCATTGATTAACCGTTACCCTTTGTTATTAATGTTCAGCCACCATCAAACATTGATGTATACTTTCTTTTGCCCGGTACTGCACATTCAGATTCGTTATATCCGAAGTCAAGTTTTTGCCAGTTTGAGCAATATTCCGACCACATCGCTGCAGGAGACAACAGACACGAGCTACAAATATTGTAACCATATGAGGATTCGAACCCCGACCCTCCTTATTTATATATCCGTATATTCCAGTCTCTTGCATGAGATGATGTGTCCGTATCGCCATGTTCTTGTAACACCATTGTGTGACTCTCTGTTGTTTGAGGAATGGTAGGTTAGCGTAGTGGTTAAAGTGTTCGCTGGGGCTCGCCTCCGCACATGGGTACAATGTGCGGAGCCTTTTTCTGGTGACACCACCGTGACATTGCTTGAATATTGCTAAAGGCGGCACAAAACAATACTCACCCACCCATCCATGCTGCGTTTCAACTACCCTTCCGATTCAGGACAAACCAGTGAAGATCCGGGTAAGAATTGATCTTCAGTAACCCATGCTTGTCGTAAAAAGCATCTAACGGGATCGGGTTGTCAGGCTCGCTGACTTGTTGACACATGTCATCGGTTCCCAATTGCGGAAATCGATGCTCATGCTGTTGATCACTGGATTGTCTGGTCCAGACTCGATTATTTAAAGACCGCCACCATTTAGATGGATTATTGCTGAGTGCGGCGTAAAACTAAACTCACTCACTCACTGATTCAGGACATAATATGCTCTCACTATGCTCTGCTTGTAAAAGACGACTAATGAGGATTGGGTGGACACAATGTCTATCCATCTGAGTGCATGGCATCATACCGAGATCACATTGACCGTTAGACGTGTTCCCAAACACTGGTCCGCCCAGCTCAGTCTTTATCATCTTTACAACTCACAGCGATATAACTGGAACAGTGCCAAATGCGGCGTTAAAGAAATTTCACTCATTCACTACTATTTGAATAAATCATAACCACGCGTATTAAGTCGATACCACATGTCTCTCCGTTTATGGTGTTTCTTCATAACTTCGACCAGCTTATCTTTGTGCATCGCAATTGTTATCAATCCGGTATTTTTAAGAAATTGTGACTGACATCAAAAAGACTGGTTAATCCGGACAATGGTATTCCCAATGAACTGGTCAAGTGAAAACTTTTCCGATTAACGAATGGATGTGGAATGGATAATTTGTTGTAGTTGAGGAGAATTGATATTTGTCATTATGCATGTCTCTTCATACGATGACATCATGTTTGATCAAGGCTGCAGTATGTGTACAGACAATATTAACGTCAATGCTAACAGCAACTTGTATTGGTGTCAGTCTTTGTTAAAGATTCTTACTGTTGAATATATACCTAAGTGAGTGGAACTAGTCTTACATAAATTGCCTGTCGTAAGTTACGCCTGTAATGATTTCAGCTCAGGATAGGTGATCCATAACCCACGCTTGTCGTAGAGCACACCAGTGATGATTTCAGAACACAATAGATCACCCATAACCCGCGTATGTCGTAAGTTACGTCCGTAATGATTTCATAACAGAATAGGTCATCCATACCCCATGTATGTCGTAAGGTACGCCCGTGATGATTTCAGCTCAGAATAGGTCACCTATAACCAATGCTTGTCGTAAATGACACCGGTGATGATTTCAGAACAGAATAGGTTACCTATAACCCATGCTTGTCGTAAGATACGCTTGTGATGTTTTCAGGACAGAATAGGTCACCTATAACCCATGCTTGTCGTAAATGACACCGGTGTTGATTTCAGAACAGAATAGGTTACCTATAACCCATGCTTGTCGTAAGATACGCTTGTGATGTTTTCAGGACAGAATAGGTCACCTATAACCCATGCTTATCGTAAGATACGCATGTGATGTTTTCAGACCAGAATAAGTCACCTATAACCCATGCTTGTTGTAAGCTACGCTTGTGATGTTTTCAGACCAGAATAGGTCACCTATAACCCATGCTTGTCGTAAGATACGCTTGTGATGTTTTCAGGACAGAGTAGGTCGTCGTAAATGATGGATCCACGAATAAACAAATCGCTCTCAACATGTCCGTACGTGATGTTAACCCATGACAAAAGAGGATGTTTAAATTCTTTAAATATAATTTTCATTTTATGTCTCCGTACTCCCACGGCTTGGATCGTTCCTCGTGTTAAATCCACTGATTTGTCTGGTCTGAAGTACTTACAGGTCCCCGTACAAGAAATATTTCGCATTGACTTAGTTTACGTTGCGTTCTTTACTCATAGAACATCTTAAAGGAGTCATTCAAATACTTAACAACATTCATGTGTCAACTTAAATGCTCAAGCTTCTTTAAATGTTAATAACTCAAACACAACAGACAAAGATTTGAAAACTCGGAGGAACACGGCTCCAACTCCCGCAGGCTTAACGTAAAAAATGGATTTGGCGCTCGTTCGTTACCTTTACGCGTCAAACAAACACGTTAATCGGAGTTTACGCCAAGCATTCGACGTTAACGCTGCTGCCGCTTACCTTGCTCAGTTGTGTTTATTGCCCGACTTGCCCTTAGACCACCCCAAGGACGTCTGGTAACACCCTGACTACGAGTATACTCGTGATTGCTGAACTTTGTTCAGTACTCAACGAAGATTACTTTGATTAATTTAAAGGTGTCAGCCTACCTCTATCAATGATTTATAAAGATTAATCACAGGTGAGTCATTCATAATCTATAATCCAACCTTCCCCGAGCGCAACTAATACTAATAGCTTTGAAAGCGTGATAATGACCGGGCCTACATTTATCGATGGGCCAATGTATTAGATTATCCCATATTTGTTGTAAATTATGCATAGGATTTCTGTACGTGTTTGCGCCTTGCTGTCATACCATATTCCTATTATGAGGTGACAGATTTATTTCGCGTCCAATGATGGCACGGAACTGACATTTTCATTACATATTGACGGGAGGGGTATTGGTGTAGGGGCCAATTTGATTAAAGCTCCCTTTTTTGTCATTTTGTGGCATCATTGTGTGAGCACCACTTTAGATTTAACCAAATTAAGGTTTTGCCTCTCCCCACACACGTCACTGGCTGGAACGAAAGCGCCAGTGTGAGGATGTTAATGCGGTTCTCCTCTACCACGTCGGGGGTCGTTTTTTAATTGTTTTGAAAAATTACTTCAAATTATGGCATGAGAGAGAGCTGCGTAATGATTTGATTGGATAAACTTCATCCTATCGTCTGGCTCCCAAATGCAGGCCTCTAACTTCGTAAATACGTTAGTGTGTAGGAAGATGTGATCCTTTAAAACAACGGTGCTTTATAACAGTTTTTACACATCGCCACGAGGCAAGACCATGCTTTGTGAAAAACGCGCTATTGTTTTTCTTGATACTTTTCTGATAACGTTAATTTCACTTACTGTAATGTCATGGAAATGGCCAAAGCAGTCAAGTTAACTCGAACTCGGAGTCACCGTTTTTGCAACTGAAAGACCAATGGATAACATACATAGTAACTGCAAGTAACAACATACAAGTAACTGCATACAAGTAACTACAAACAAGTAACCAATTATGTTCAGTGAAACTACCTGCAGCATATGTAATACATTGATATAGCTTCCCAGATCGTCTGTTACCATTGAAGAATCCTTGTTGTTCTAACTGGTTACTCGACATCAGTTTGACTGTTCCATCGTTGGTTTTGGTTTGGTGCCTCTTTCATCAACAATTTTGGATCAGTTGCTATGTTTATAGCATATAATCTTGATGTGACGGAAAGTTCTGCAAGTCTTTGACTGGACCAACGCTCAGTCTCTGAACAACTCAGAGAAAAACAAATAACCTGGTAAAGAGCAGTAGTGAGATGGGAGAATCAGAATCTGGACAAACTCTATCTTTATTTACTGCGTTTGCATGACAGGCAGTGCTGGGCTGATGGTAGACTAACAACTAGTCTCTGAAATGAACATATTTTACAGATAAAGCAGTTCATGATAAAAAAAATGTCATGAAAAGGAGCCCTGAGTCTTGCTTTATTTCCTGAAACTGTGGAAATCTAGACTTGCCACATATTCTAGACTTGCATGGGCTTTCTTTGATATAATTGTTTCAGGGTCTGTATGACAGACGGGCGGTGGGGTAGCGTTGGCTCGTCACGCCGAAGATCCGGGTTCGAATCCCCACATGGGTACAATGTGTGAAGCCCATTTCTGGTGTCCCCCGCCGTGATGTTGCTGGAATATTGCTAATAGCGGCGTAAAACCAAACTTAGTCAGTCAGTCAGTCAGTCAGTATGGCAGATTAGGCTGATGGGAAAGTGGTATGGTTCAGGTGAGACAGATTAGTCTTTGACGTTTCCTGCTCTGATTAAATCTATCATAACGGGTATGGTGCTGACAAACTTTGAAACACATTCAGGGCGGAACGGTGCCCTACCCAAGATCACTGGATCATGACACTTCTAAGGGACGCAACTCTGCACAGCGAATTGCCGCGTCTTAGAATGAGTGAGTGTGGTTTTCCTCCGCGTTTAGCAATATCCCAGCAATACAACTTTGGAGGACGTCGGACATGGGCCTCATACATTGTAACCAAGTGGAGAATCGAACCCAGACCCTCGACGTGACGGGCGCTTTATTCACTGCCGTCGCTTACACCACTGAGCTACCCATGCCGCTGTTACAATGAAAGATTTCACTTACGTCATCAATGTGGTGAGAAGAATACTGAAATGTTGCATGAGATTGAATGAGTTTTATCGGGGACGTACTATAAAGTTATTGTGTACTACTCAAAAGAATTATAAACCCCACCCGATTCTTTTATAGTATTACAGTAAATAGTTTTAAGACTGACTGACTGAGTTTGGTTTTACGCCGCTTTTAGCAATATTCCAGCAACATCACGGCGGGGGACACCAGAAATGGGCTTCACACATTGTACCCATGTGGGGATTCGAACCCGGGTCTTCGGCGTGACGAGCCAACGCTTTAACCACTAGGCTACCTCACCGCCCCTAATAGTTTTAAGAAAGGATCCGAAGTTCTTTTCAGTAATACACTAGGTAAAATAAATAATATTCCACAAAAGAACACACGAGAATTATAGGAACCTTTTAAGGCTCTGAATGTCAGAAGAACAGATGGTTTTTGGTGGATGAACACCACAAGGCTGAGCTGGGGATGTGAATGGGAAGGGATATCTGTTCTATCACACAGGGTGTGTTCTATACCCAGGGGGTCTGTAAGCGATACATGGGTTAAACCTGTGTGTAACTCAGTATTTCCCTTATCAGGAGGCAGCCATGCAGAACACAGGAGTTTTCTGTTCTGGTGTAACTCACAAATGTGGGAGGCGATGATCGGCGATCTGATACACATTGTCAGTTCAGGTCTTGGCATTTTATTGTACTCTTGTGGGGCAACTCTCACGTTGTGTAATTGGCATTCATTCAAAGTTAAGTTTACAGACAAATTATTGGTGTTTTAAATGCCTTTGTTCAAATATGCTGGCTCCAACGAATCGTCCGTGCCTGGTACCCCGCACCTTCAGGGACGTCAAACTGTACAACGAGCCCTCAGTAACCCTGTCTATAAAGGACACGAAGTTAGATGTAATCGCTCAGTGTTCAGTGCCCCGGTATAAAACAGACATGATGCTATAGATGCACATACATTTCCCCTATAAAGAATAGACACCTGGTAAGTGCTACATCCACCCACTCCGTTCCCGTTCTCCTGTAAAGAATAGACACGTGGTAAGTGCTAGATCCAACCACTCCGTTCCCGTTCTCCGGTAAAGAATAGACACGTGGTAAGTGCTACATCCAACCACTCCGTTCCCGTTCTCCGGTAAAGAATAGACCCGTGGTAAGTGCTAGATCCAACCACTCTGTTCCCGTTCTCCGGTAAAGAATCCGGTAAAGACCATCCTCCGGTTCTCCGGTAAAGAAAAGATAGACGTGGTAAGTACTACACCCACCCACTCTGTTCCCGTTCTCCGGTAAGTGCCTGGTAAGTGCTAGATCCAACCACTCTGTTCCCTGTTCTCCGGTAGATCCAACCACTCTGTTCCCGTTCTCCGGTAAAGAATAGACCCGTGGTAAGTGCTACATCCAACCACTCTGTTCCCGTTCTCCGGTAAAGAATAGACCCGTGGTAAGTGCTAGATCCAACCACTCCGTTCCCGTTCTCCGGTAAAGAATAGACACGTGGTAAGTGCTAGATCCAACCACTCCGTTCCCGTTCTCCGGTAAAGAAAGACCCGTGGTAGATCCAACCACGTTCTGGTAAGTACTACATCCACCCACTCCGTTCCCGTTCTCCTGTAGAGAATAGACACGTGGTAAGTGCTATATCTACCCACTCGGCCTATTGGTACCACATGATAAATTCCGAATATTTCTCAACCCTTCACGTCATGGCAACATCCTTCATATGATGTGTCCCAGTCGAGCAATGCGCACAATGCGCTGTTCAGAGTTGTATCCCTTAGGCGTGCCAGAATCCTACAATCGGTGGTTCAAATCCCAAGAAAAACCAGAATAAATCGTCTTAGAACTGCATCACTTTAGCCTTTTCTCCCAAACCGACATGTCCTTATATGATATATAGCCCACTTTTACACGAATCATAAAATATTCCAATGGAACAACTAGATATTGTTCAATGGGCGAGCTGAAAACAGTTAATTATTTGAACACTTTGTGACATTAGTTCTACCAACCATTCGAATCTGAAATTGAATCCTAAGAGGCAATATATCACATATCCATATATTACAATCTAGGTTGCGCTGTCGGTAGTTTGGAATCGTTTAGTTTCATCCAGGTACCCTTGATCATTGAGTTCTATCTGGTGTACCCGGTTGCCCAAAGACAAAATACCACAGCTCGACCAGGAAAAGGAAGGCATGGCCTCTCACTGAGCTCATGGTTTTCCTGCCAGCGATTCTGTGAGTGATTTTCTCAACTGTTGTATTCACCCAACAAAAGGGCATGTGGTAGGGAGATAGCCTCGTTATTAAAGCGTTCGTTCGTTACGTCAAAGTCCCGGGTTTTATCCTCCATAAAGGTGCGATGTGAAAAGCCAATTTCTATTGCTGGAATAATGGGACGTACAGCCATACTCACGTACTAACTTACCAGACGGACCTACATGTGCACGTCAGGGTAACTCTAGTTGGAATTGTGTTGATAAACGGTATTTCTCAAATAACTTCTGTAAATATCTATAGCTTGCAACTCTGGAATTCTTGGTTTCTGAAATCAATGAAATTACTGTCTGGATCTACATTTTCCAATGGAACCGATGGTGCACACGTGAAGATCCTGGGTTATAATTGATCTTCAGTAACCCATGCTTGCCGTATAAAAGGCGACTAATGGGATCGGGTGGTCAGGCTCGCTGACTTGGTGGACACATATCACAGTATCCGATTGCGCAGATCGATGCTGATGCTGTTGATCACTGGATTGTCTGGTTCAGACTCAATTTTTTTCCAGACCGGCGTCATATAGCTGGAATATTGCTGAGTGCGGCTTTAGACGACTAACTAACAAAAACTAAACCGAGGCTGTAACTTGGATCCGTTCACTGCTATAATACCGTATTTCCCTCTTAAATGCAGGCTGTATACGTGCCTGAGACACTTTTTTCAACTCGCGTTTAATAGAGGCTACCCGATTGTTAACACTGATTTTTTAGCAAAAGGTGGCAATAAAAATCTTCCCTCCTTTTTAATGTTGAATGATAATCTAGTAATTTTTTATATGAATATTACCGAATTAAAGGAATTGATACCTGACGTTTAATCGGGGAAATACTGTACTGCGCCGGGCGGTGGGGTAGTCTAGTGGTTAAAGGGTTCGTTCGACACGCCGAAGACCCACATGGGTACCATGTGTGAAGCCCGCTTATGGTGTCCCTCTCTGTGATATTGCTGGAATATTGCTGAAAGCTGCGTAAATCATACTCACTCACTCACTCACTGTTCTCCGCCACGCATGCTCAGAATGCGGTTCCGACTGGGACGACAATAGATATTGTCAATAGCATAATATTTAATAATTAATAAAATCGGTATTTTCAAAAGATACAATTTCACTGAGAAAGACTTTCTGTTTCACGAAAGTAGGAGCCGAACGGTTGGATTTGGGACAACCTGCTTTCATCTTCCTCATTCTGCAACAAATGTTCAGATCAAAGGCGACATAATAGTTTTGTACGTAAACAACCGCCCACGAGTTCACAATCTCTAAACTTAAACATCCAAAACGGACTTCCAAACTCACTGAAAGTTAGATTTAAGATCTAATTTTGTTATATCGAGGAATTTTAACTTCGAAAGTTATTTAGGTATCACCTGTGATCAGTTTTATGTCGACATTATTTAAGCCAAACATAATTTTAGTCTATCTCAGAAAAATGTCCAACTCATGGTAAAATATTAACGTACCCATGAACAATCTCATTGTAAATTGCAATCACTCGCAAATACCGATCGGGAATCACGTATTACGACAATTTCAAAGACCACTAACTATTCATGAAGAAAACGGTAGGAGGTAAGGGGAGATAATTCTGTTTTTTACAATATTAGTATCGACCAGCGAAAAGTTCAAAGGTCACATCGGTTTCGGTTATGACATTAGTATTTAGAATTCGGCACTTTATACGTCTTGATGGACATCATAAACATATTAGTTCTACTGACGAGAGGCTAAATTGAATTTCTTTTGTCAAAGGCTGGAAAATTTTGTTTTTCATAAAGGTTTTAATTTTCAGCTAAAGCGATTCCTCCTCTGCAACTGACCATTATTGGACATGATCAAAGAATTTATAGCCAAATGCTACTCATAATTCGTTCAGAATGAGACAAATGTTCAGAAACAAACTGTTGTACTGAAGCTAGAATTGAGGCGATGTATGTGTTAACGGTTTCTTTCAAAATACATTTATTTGATTATTATATTTTTTCCCGATTTTGTTTTAAAGGCAAGCACGGAGAAAAAAGCAAGGAGAATACAGTAGAAGTTTCGTTTTTCCTTATGTTCTACTTACCATAGGTTTCTCTGAAGTGGCTTTGACTAAATCATTTGACATTTTTTAGGAAGACAGGAATCTATAATTCGTATCGAAATGTCCTAATTTGAAGTGTATAACGTGTCTGGGTAATCGTTGCTCGGAAACAAAGAGACGGATGTAATTGTTAACTTAATTTGAAATAAATCAAAGGGTAATAGTAAGTTTAAAATTCATTGATATCTTTAAGTAACTTAATAACTTGAGTACGGTCGTGGGCTGAGGTTAGCAATGTGCAAATCCTATCCCTGCACGAACACTTTTTCTGCTGTGTTGTTTTACACAGGAGTCTGCAAAATTCCTATATGAAACCCCTGTAAATGATCAAGACTGGACTACACAATCCGGTGATTGAAATCATGCCAAGACAGTATGACTTCCCGTTGCCGTTAATCTCCTCTAATGACAGTCAAGCATTGATTGCTGAAGACCAATTTTAACCTGGATATCGCCGGAAAAGTTGAAGAATTTCTGATGCGGTGTAAAACAATATTTACTCACTCACTAACCCCGGATCTTGACGGGATCGTTAACACCTGAAATGGACTTCATGTATTGATTATTGTAAATCATGAAATTAATGCGAGCATTTTATTAATGCGAAAAATGCGTCTGTACTCTTCTAGCATTATTATAATGCCGCATTTTAGTCTGACCATGTCTACTTTTGAGAACTTAATAAAATGCAGAAAACGTAAATCTCTTGACGTCTTTATCGTCTTTAGGTTAGCATTCAGTATATGACAGAAAATCGAACCTGAATCTTTTGTTTGTTTGAAAGCCACACTCAGCAATATAATAATAATAATACAGTAGATTTGTTATGCGCCAAAACTCCAGGCACTTGGTGTCTGCTCATGGCGCTACACACAATTAAAAAACACTGCAGTAGAGGTGCTATATTTTCACTGGTATATCAATCTTTATAGAACTTTTGGAAGAGATGAGTCTTTATGCAGCTTTTAAAGTTTGTCAATGATGGGGATTTCTTTATTCCCAAGGGAAGATCGTTCCACAGAGTTGGGGCCATGTAAGCAAATGATATGGCGGCGGTCTATGACCAGACAATCCAGTGATCAACATCAAGAGCATCGATCTGAATATTTTGTTGAAACTTACTTTAACAGTGAAACATGCAAACGACACAGCATTTGGCTTTCGTGCAGATGTGAATATTTTTATATATATTCTTGATTTTCACTGCCTGTTATGATCACTTTTCCATCAGCAGTCACCCATCTTTAGTTAGTAGCGATTTATTACCCCGTTAATGTTTGATATACAACGTTACCTAGCGCATAGTGAATGCTCCAGGTGTTATGAGTCCAACGGGACACTTTCAACGTATTCAACGTTTCCGTCGGTTGCACCTAATGAAGATTACCGTGTACAGCACTATAATGCATCATTGTCATAACACCATTTACTGTAAGCAGGACGGTCATGTGACGTCATGACAAGGTGAGAGTATTAGAGTGAGTGGGTTTAGTTTTACACCGCACTCAGCAATATTCCAGCTATATGTCGGCGGTCTGTAAATAATCGAGTCTGAACCAGACAATCCAGTGATCAACATCATCGATCTGCGCAATCGGATACTGTGACATGTGTCAACCAAGCCTGACCACCCGATCCCATTAGTCGCCTCTTACGAAAAGCATGGGTTACTGAAGATCAAGGATCTTCGCGGGTCCGAGAGTATTTAGAAAACAGTTCTGACATATTGTAAGTACAAATGTACAACTGGTACAGAATTTGTGTACCCCATAGCTTTCGTCCGTGGGACGGGTACACAGAGTCCGTGGTCTGGACTAGACTTTTTGTGGAAGCTGTGGTGGCTGAGCGGGTTAGACGGCTGACTTTGTGTGCTAGGGATTAGGTGCCTGACTCTGAGAGTGTCGGTTCGAATCCCGGATGGGCCTCAAACCAACAAAAGTACTAGAATCTCTACTTTACTGAGAAAGTGTAATCCCAAATATAACATGTGTTAAATAAGTAGATGTTGTTTTACGCCACACCCTGTATTTCTCGGCATCTAAAAATAATCGAATCTAGACCAGAACAAACCAGAGGTTGATATCATGCTAGTAATTTATCATCCAAAACTGGCTCCCACAGTAGATATCGCGTGTGTGAGATCACGATATCTCCTAGGAGATATCGTTTTGACAGTAGATTTTGTACAATGCCCTGACAATGCTATGACGTCATGAACTTGTTGACGTCACAATGTTATGACATCGCTGCACTGCAAATCTAATTGCAGTACTGTGTTCAGAGATGTAAATTTTTCATTGAAAACTAATGAAGAGTGATTTTTGATGATAAATAGAATCTCACCCTCGTGTCTTCTGATATAAAAAATATCAACACTCGTTGATAAAAGTAAAAGAATCCTCGTCAAGCCTCGGATATTTGTTACTATATCAACTCGTGGTGATATATTTGATATCAAAAGACATTCGGGTGAGATTCTCTATTTATCATCCAAAACTGGCTCCCACAGTAGATATCGCGTGTGTGAGATCAAATGAACTGTCATAACACTATTACATCATCAGTTAATGACCTCACAATGCTTTGACATCGCTAAGAAACACAGCTGACAATGCTATGACGTCACAAAGTTGATGACCTCACAAAGCTATGATGTCATAAAGCTGATGACGTCACAATGCTATGACCTCACTGAGATCACTGCTCAAGAAGCCTAATGGCAGTTTTGTGTTCAGATAAATTCATTCTTTTCCTGATAATTAATGAAGAATGATTTTGGATGATAAATAAAATCTCACACTCGTGTTGTCTGATATCAAATATATCAACACTCGCTGATTAAAGTAAACATATCCTCGGCAAGCCTCGGGTATTTGTAACTTTAATCAACTCGGCAAGCCTCGGGTATTTGTAACTTTAATCAACTCGTGTTGATATATTTGAGTGAGTGAGTGAGTTAAGATTTAAAGTCACATCGGCAATATTTCAGCCATATCGTGACAAAAACTAGTTCTAAATTTATAATACATACATATAATATATAAAAACCCTGTCAACGAAGGACAGTAAAACCACTAGATTATCACAGATTGAGTTAAAACTAGCTAGCATATATCTTTAAAAGTAGAAAATTATTTCTGGACAATACAATGTAAAATTGGGCTATAGATCGCCAACAACTAAAGGTAGATCACCATGCTAGGGACCATGGGGACGTTGATATATTTGATATCAGAAGACACCTAGGTGAGATTCTCTATTTATCCGATTATATGGGAGTGGGGTGAGTTTAACGCCTAGTTGAACACTATTACTGTTGAACACTATCACAGCGTGCCGGCCTTTTGTCGGAAGAAAGCCCGAAGTAATGGCTATGGTTCTTGATAGCTGAAGTCAGTGACCTCGTGGGTGGTTACAGCGTTCGTTCGTCACGTCCTGGTTCGTTACTCTTCGTGATTTCGTTGTATGACGCCTGTTTCTAATATCCTGTCTGGGTGTTGCTGAAAGCGGCGTAAAACCATACTCACTCACACAAAACAGCTGCGTTGTAACAATATTCAGCCTCGTGCTTTGTTCCCCCGGTTCCTAAAATGTTTTAAATTGCTAATCTGGTACTCTGAGGAAATGAGACACTAAAACTGTGATAACATGGAATGTTGTTAATGCGTTCATCCAGAAATTGTTCCAGTTTCCACCTCTTCTCAGCTAAATATCGCGTAGCCTATACACGCTTCAAGCTCAGTCCGCGTGTGGAATGGTTTAAAATATAATCCGTTTCGTTCACTCTTAAGCGAAACGAAGTTAATTCTGGAATTAATTATAAAAGAAATATATCTGTAATTTACATGGCGTAAACGGACGTGTCGGCTTCTCTGAAAGTTGCGAGTTGTAACCGCCATGTTGACATACATGTCATTGCGTCAGTAATGTTGGAGCCAGGAGCAGCCTCGGCGAGAACGCCAATTTGTAACTGCCAGAGAAAATATGGGAAACAAATACGCCCCATCACGCGGAAACAGCACGCCATAGATAGGAAACAGGTAGCATGAAGCAGAAAATCGTATTTTGAGCTGTTTTGAACAAAATCCGTTGTAAAAACACAAGTGAGTGGTGATTGCGGGGCCAAATTGAGTTAAGGTACTTAATGCTATTTCCCTAAAGCCTAGTCTTTCATGCATATCAAATTTTGGCCGATTAATGGACTAATCATCAATTATTCTTTCATTACTCAGTCATAAATGGCACATTATTATTAAAAAGCAGCTGAAGTGTTTTGTTCCTATCGGAGGGATTTATCGATGACTGACCTGGTACAGAGGGAAAATAAATCCCCTCCGTTTATGACTCAGCCTTCAGACATATGCTGCCTGTAATGTCAAAATACACTGTCAGATTGTTTCACTGTCGCCGTGTTGCTGGGTGTTGCTGGGTGTTGATTGTTGCAATAGTAACGACGTCGTGTCAGACTCGTTTTATCTAAGTCCTGAATTTCCTTAAATACCGAAATGTGTACAAGCCTACATTCATTATTGTTTGTCCAGTAAGAGTGAGTGAGTGAGTATGGTTTTACGCCGCTTTTAGCAATATTCCAGCAATATCACGGCGGGGGACACCAGAAATGTGCTTCACACATTGTACCCATGTGAGGAATCGAACCCGGGTCTTAGGCGTGACTAGCGAACGCTTTAACCACTAGACTACCCCACCGCCCTGGCTACTCCTTGTCTTATCCCCTTGAAGCGACAGGCAGAGAAACAAGCACCATTTTTCAACGTCTTTTGACATAACCAGACTGGGGATACAAACACCGTACTTCCACATTCCGTGCCGACACCCTATCCACTTGACCACGTATGCTGTCTGGTATAAGAGTGTCTAGTATTGTAAGGGTGGCCCATCCTGCTGATGTATTAACCTCAAGCGTGGCGTCTTCGGCGTGACGAGCCAACTCTTTAACCACCAGGCTACCCCATCGCCCCAATCCAGTAAGAGTGAGTGAGTTAATATTTATCGTCACATCGGCAATATTTCAGCCATATCGTGACGAGAACATTTTATAATTATATTAAAGATGAATAAAGTTAGAAATTAGAAAAAACCTGTTGACGAAGGACAGTAAAACTACTAGTGTATCACAGATATCCATTTAAAACTAGCAATTAAATCTAAAATATTGGAACTATAAATGACAATACAATAGAAAAACAGGCTGTAGATTGCTAACGACTGAAGGTAGATCACCATGCTAGGGACCATGGGACCCAATCCAGTAAGAGAGTAATTGGAGGATCTGTCATTGTTTAACAGTGGACAACATCTGTATCGTTTAAAGACGTAAAGTAGATCAAGTCACTACAGATGTAAGACAATTGGGTGCTAGCTCCAAAGTTGTTTTATCAGGTTTAAAGATTCAAAGCTTTAGGAGTTAAGCTTTCATAAAGTTATATATTAGGCATGTACTGGACGTTCCAAATCTGACGCACCAATGAACAAAATTATGTCCGATGTAATTGCCTATATTTACGTATGCGGTGGGGTAGCCTAGTGGTTAAAGCGTTCGCTCGTTCGATTCCCAGCAATGCGTGAAGCCCATTTCTGGTGTCCCTCACCGTGATATTGCTGTAATATTGCTAAAAGCGGCGTTAAACCAAACTCACTCACTCACGTATGCAACATAATCTGTGTTTTAAGTGTACAATGGACTTGCCCCGGCATATGTTTGTAACAGGACATGCTAACCTCTTCGTGTCGCTGTACTATGGAATAGTGATGCATGGCCACATTTTGTAAGGTAGGAACAAACCTACATGTACTCACATGTTCACCACAGATAGAAATATGAAAAACAGGATACTATTTATTTGCTCCAGCTAAAGATGCGTATGTGTGTTCTCTGAAACTAAAGAAGACAACTCACGTGTAAGGATAACTGACTGACTGTCTGAGTTTGGTTTTACGCCGCTTTTAGCAATATTCCAGCAACATCACGGCGGGGGACACCAGAAATGGGCTTCACACATTGTACCCATGTGGGGATTCGAACCCGGGTCTTCGGCGTGACGAGCCAACGCTTTAGCCACTAGGCTACCCCACCGCCCCATGTAAGGATAACTAGGAATCACCCCAATGCACCATTCATATATACTTCCTTTCAAAAGTTTAGACTTACAAATGTAAATATAGCGATTAACTTCAGGCAACTGTTCTAAACTAGATTTTGCGAAATATTCCATACTGTTTAAAGGTACTGTTTACACATGTATTGTAAAACACATTCGTAACGTTGAAAAGATTATTGTCATAAGTTCAATAAATGATAAATATCAGTGAAAATAGCGAATTTTTAACAAAACTTTACACCATAACGCAGCGGTTCATATGCACGATATATGCACATGCTTTTCAGCAATTTAATACATGACCCTTGTGCAATTCATCTGCATAAAGTTTGCAGTTGGTTCCCCAAGGTAGTGGAGAAATTCATCTTCGATGTAACCATAGTGAGTAAATAATCCAACACATCACTTCGACCCTAACTTTGCCCACACGGGTGGTAGAATAGGCCCGATTCTACCAATCGGCTGGTCACGCCTTGCCCTGTGCATGTAATGTTTATACAAAATTTGGTATTACATAACACTTTTGGCCATGTTCAAAATGTTAACTGATATTCTGCCAAAACAAATTAGCCTTGCAGACCCATGCACAGAAGGCGGTGGCTCATGGGCCAATCTGCTGATGCTGACCTCCGATTTCTGTATGTCTCGAATTGATTGTCATGGACCGAACCATCCTGACCTTTAATCTGGTAGACAGCTACAGCATTTCATGTCAAATTCGCTGGAGTATAACACCCCCTTATCCCCGGTCTTTGCAGCTTGGAGATCCGCTGCAATATAAGATCGTCCCTGTTGACACTCCATGGTGGGTGGGGAGAGGGGATGCCGAACCACTATCCTTACGACATGGCTTCCCAATACCCCGGTTCAAAACGAAGACATATGGACTCTGACAATTCCTCGTCTGACGAGAGTACGCCCATTCGACCCGATTACTGGCCACGTTTTTTTATCATCGAAGCTTGTGACAAGCAACCTATGCAATTGAACCCATCTGCAGTCTCCAAGGGTATAGCTGGTATCTGCGGCGTGGTTGCCAATGTCACAAAGCTCCGGTCCGGTTCTCTACTAGTAGAATGTGCTCGGAGACAGCAATCCCTGAATCTACTGAAATTACAAGAGTTTGTCAATGTAAAGGTTGCTGTCTCAGCGCACAAAACACTGGACACGTGTAGAGGCATTGTACTGGACAGAGCTCGGTGCCTGCCTGTCATGACTGAGGAACAAATTGTCCAGGAACTTTCCAAACAGTCTGTCACGGCTGTGAAGAGATTCACTATCAAGAAGGACGGTGTGGTTCAACCCACAAACACCTACCTCTTTACGTTCGCCCGATCGAAGATTCCCGAAACTATTAGAGCCGGTTATTGCAGCATTGGTGTGGAGGTGTATGTACCTAAACCACTCCGGTGCTACAACTGCCAAAAGTTTGGACATGGATCCAAGTCCTGTCGTTCTTCTGCTGTTTGTTACCGCTGTGGTGACAAGCATGGGAGCAATGACTGTACTAAGGAAGTGAAGTGTCCAAACTGCGGTGGTAACCATATGGCTCCCTCCAAATCTTGTCCCGTGTGGCAACGCGAATCAGAGATCATAAAGATCAAGCACAAAGAAAATGTCTCTTTTCATGAAGCTAAGAAGAGGGGTTTTAACTGTAGCCCCTTCAACCATCACCTATTTTTCTGCTGTCTCCCGTTCTTCTATCACTACTGCAACTATCTCTTGTCAGACCGATCTGACATGTGTCATGTCTTCTCAACCAACTCAACTCAACTCAACACAGCCCATCTCAACCACTCCCTCTCCAAACCCAAAAGTCAGCTAAGAAGCTATACAGAGATTAAAGCAGCTTGAGCAACTGCCAAACACAAAACCAAAGGCCACCTCTCCTTCAGAGGTCCCCGTCGAGGCCCATAACTCCTTTGGCCCTCTGGATATGGTGGTCACTCCATCTCCACCTGACACCAATAGGAGTTCATCAAACGCTTTCTCACGTTCACGTGACAATGTAATGAAATATATGTTTTTGAAATAAAACTCATTTTGACTCTGTACCATATTACAATGATTATTAATGCAGACTTGTTCTCGTCACTATATGGCTGGAATAATGCCGATGTGACGTCAAAATGTTCCTTCAAGTCACCCAATCATTCTGGACATTTTAGAACCACGACTCAACTCAACTCAACTTTTCAAAGCAAGCGTCTCAACAGCTGATGCTCATGTCAACGGGCCATAAAACTATGATATTCAATTACCAAAATTTCCTTTACATGACTGTAGACATACCACACCCAATTATTATTACACAATCTTGTTATTCTATTACTATTATTAACACGATCTATCTGACATACCACACCTAACACAATCTTGTTATTCTATTACTATTACATGCATGGTACAACAAACTACGGTTATGTCGAAACTGACCACTGAAAGTTAAAAGTCCGTTGTACGCATTTCTGACTACAATAAACAGCAAGTACAACTCAAATTGACCACTAATTTAAGTTCGTTAAAACCGTAGTCCGTTATACGCATTTCGACTACAATAAACAGCAAGTATCCAGGACCAAATCTCGTTCGTTACATCCGTCAGTTCGTCATAGGCGTGTTCATTATAAACGTAGTTTACTGTTTTATTGAACAAAACTATTACAATGCCAGTCCCCAACCAGTGCATCACATAAATTATGAAACAAGAGAAATAACTCAGGTTCGATTCAGACCAAATCACAAAAGCACAGGCCAGTAATAGCAATACCTTACATATTTACGCCATTAGGGATTAAATGAAATGCACTATACTGTACACACACAAGAACACGTGGGATTTACTGGACTGATTATTTTGATTAAGTATATGGATTAATTGACAAGCAAACAGAAACTGTATTCTACCTGTAAGATATACCCATAACCTTCTTGCCATGTGCAGCACTACTGTGTCTTGTTATTCCCATGCTTTAATCCCCAGTAGATAATTACGGCATATAAGTAGAAAGTAAGTATTTGGTTAGCTTAAAGGTCAAATTGGTTAACGTCATACGTGGGGGATTAAGAGAGGATAGTTTGTCTGTGAAAGTTACAGTGTCTGACGGCGAGGGCTTGTTTTTCTTGCCTTCTGAAAATCACAATGCGATCTGAAGAACATCCTTTCTACAAAACATTAGTACGTGGATTAAAGACATAATATCGATTTTAACAAACTGATTCAATTTATTTTCACTTTAATCTGATAAAGTGGGAAATTTATTCAATTAGTTTTAATTCACTTAAGCCATTTTTATGGAATTGTTTCTTTTAAATGAAAAGTGTTAAAAAATATAACTTATCATATTGTGTAAGGAAAAGAATAGTGTTTTTATAAACAGACAAGATGAGTTTGGAGATTCTTGATAAGAGTAACGTAGTCGTGTCATGTGACCAGTGAAGAATAAAACTACAGGTAATGTCTCACAGTCCCTGAGCACCATTATTTTCTCTTTGGCACAGCCCTTTTTGCAGAGCTAAACGCACGCACGCAAAGCACGCACGCACGCGCACATACATACATACAAACACGCACATACATACATACATACATTGCGCTATACAAATCACATAAGCACTGCATACATAAAGCGCTTTGAGTCCATACATCTATACAATCAGATAAGGGATCCAGTAAGCTTTGTCTAAACAGATCTATTTATTCTGTAAGCTTGAAGAGTGACAGTTCTTGTGTGATCCGTAAAGTCCTAAATTTGAAGCAAGAACTAGATTCGCTCAGGTTCAGGAATCCCCCACATCACTGGGACTCCTTTTAGTTTAAAATGAATTATTTGTTTCTCTTAGTTTAAATTTGAGAGAAAGAAATACGTCCTTACATATATATTCAGAGACTAGGCCTTAGTCTAGCAATCTGACTTTGTGTCCCACTGAAAAGAAACCGGGCGTTGAGCAAGAGTATAAATAAATATTTTCTTAAAAACGAGGGGATACTTGGAAATAACTAAATATTTCCAAAATTGTAAGAGATATTAGGAATACGCTACAACCAGTAAAGAAGTGAGTGAGTGAGGTTTACGCTGCACTTAGCAATATTCCAGCTATATGGCGGCGGTCTGTACATAATCGAGTCTGGACCAGACAATCCAGTGATCAACAGCATGAGCATCGATCTGCGCAGTTGGGAACCAATGACATGTGTCAACCAAGTCGCCTCTTACGACAAGAATATAGTCGCCTTTTGTGGCAAGCATGGGTTGCTGAAGACCTATTCTACCCCGGATCTTCACGGGTCTCCAGTAGAGAAGTAATACACAAGATGTTATGAACGCTAACGATCTCGAAGGGCGATAGTGGTAAGATGGTCAATTTCAAAGTTGACGTCTTTGGGTTATTAGAGCGATTTGGGAAACATTCATTCACTTGGCAACGTGTACTGCGTATGAAGCTCCTCTTGAAGCGCCTCACCAAGTTCAGCCAACGTGGTCGGCGGACCTTGACGTTGACGAATATCACTCCCTACCATTTCCATGACGTGTTCAATAGGGCAAAGGCCCTGGCTCATTACTGCCATGGATGTTGTGCTACTGTAGGTGAGCATTGTCGCCAAAACGGCGACCCACCTTGCAAATGGGACAACAAAGGGTGTCACAATGTTGTCCCGATAGTACTGCTCAGTGACCCCTCAGTGCACGATAAGGAGTGAGGTCAATGGTCAAGGTCACATCCATTACAGATCCGCCAGCACGGCACACATCCTTCCAGCATGGATATGAGCAATCACGCTCTTTGTCCCAGAAGTTGGCATCTTTGAGCCTAAACATGTTTAGTATTGTGTTTAACAGTTAAACCTGATTGGGATTTAAATGTGACACCGCCCTTGATTTGATTGTAGGATAATTAAAAGGGGCGCTTTGTATGGGTATCATTAGCGTCAAGTGGGATACAAAATGAGGGGCGTGGAAGGTGAAAAGAGTTTACAGTGGTTATCGTACATACTTTCATTGTTTCCTTTTGTTTCTCCTGAGGAAAATGTTGCATGGCATACAGCAAAAACACATTTATGGGTGAGTGAGTGAGTTATTATTTAACGTCACATCGGCAATATTTCAGCCATATCGTGACGACACATTTATGGACAAAACACCTAAAAGGCGGGATACGAACTAGCAACCTCTTGATGTTTAGTCCTTCACTCTACTACCTGTGTTAAGGAGACAATTTTCCTAATCAGCAGTTAGCGTTGTTGATTAGTACATTTGTATTGAATTATTACAAATTCCCTTGTAAACCCTGGAGATATGTGGTCATGTGAGTGACTTTGAGTTTGATTTGTATATCTAATTTCACAATGTCCATCTAATACATAATTAACTTCGTACTTAAGGATCAGCAATTTTTTAAACATGACAAAAATATGTTTAAATTCTTAGCATGTTTAAACAGAAGTCACCAAATGTGTGATCGACGTACGATGTCAAGACAAACATGCTTATATCTAAATATGCGCATATGTGTTTATAATTCATAATGAAGACGATTTCTAATCACGCAACACATAACTTGTGTCCAGTAGATGGCAGAATGTCTGTCACGATTTGATTCGTCGTTTTAGCTCAATTCAAAGGGCCTGGTTTCCGATCAATCGACCCTGCACACTTGTCGTTGACCTTGAAGGCCCTACACGGGGACGATTGTAAACATTTTTGGCTTGTTGGTACCTGTTCCGCGGTCTGCTTATCATAGAAACATGGAACTTAATGGCCCATGCAAGCTGATACCCGCCGGTATCCACCACGCCGATAGTCCGAGCACGCTCTGCGTCCATGGTTCAAACACAAACAAAAAATGAATGAAATTAAGTAGTGAGTGATTGAATAATAGTTTTGAGCGATATTCCAGCAATATCACGACGGGAGACATCAGAAGTGGACTTCACACATTGTGCCCATGTGGGAAACGAACCCGGGTCTTCGGCGTGACGCTTTAACTACTAGGCTAACCTCTCTTACGTGGGGTGTTTGTCAACGCTTATCTTTGTTTACATATACTCATGCCAATAATGGTTCTCACCCCCTTCAATTTTTTTAATTGGAGAGGGTGTGTGGGGTGGGGGTGTGAGGTGTGTGTGGGGTGTGTGTGGGGAGGGTGGTGACAACCATTATTGGCATGAGTATATTTGGTTTGAACAGTTATCTCTCTAGATTTCTATTTTTGTGTGGGGTATATTAAACTTCAGCACCTTGATTATCTACTTATCTGTTGTCCGTTAAAGGCAAAATTATATGAAATTATATGAATCGACCATTAAAAACTATAGATAACACCGGGTGTTCACGAAAGAAATAATGGCGAAGCGGAATCCATACAGGACAGTAACCATAGTAACGATCCATATTGTCTGGATTAAACTTATTATTGAATGGGATCGGGTTAAAATCAGTATGTGCGGAACAATGTCCGGATGTACCACGTCTCAGTTATTTCCATGGCGTTTTATGTTGTGTTCCAATCTCATTAAAAGTCGATATTTTATCTGTTACGATACCTCTCTCAAAATCTGAGATAATGTCCTTGACCGCCAGGTCAAAGGGTCAAAGTGACGTCAGTTTACTCACAATTTGGCTACATTTCTTTGCTAACCTTAATCTCAGAAATATCAAGAATAGGTACGCATTATTTCTTCGCATTCGGATGTCCAGATATAGTAAACTGTTTTGCTTGTCTGAATGCTTCGCCCCTAAGAATCGAGAATGTGACTGCCGCTGATTTGCTGTTCAGGAAGTTCACCTGGATCCCTGGTGTCAGAGAGGAATGGTATCGGAGTGAAAGGTCTGATTTTAACTGGACTGTAGTAAGTTCGATTTACTGTTAACTCAAACTAGGTGTTACGAAAAACTGTCATGTATGTATTCATGTTATTCTCTCTCATAAAACCAGTGAAGATCCGGGTTAGAATATTGATCTTCAGCAACCCATGCTTGTCGTAAGAGGCGACTAATGGGATCGGGTGGTCAGGCTCGCTGACTTTGTTGACACATGTCATCGGTTCCCCATTGCGCAGATCGATGCTCATGCTGTTGATCACTGGATTGTCTGGTCCAGATTCGATTATTTATAGACCGCCGCCATACAGCTGGAATATTGCTGAGTGCGGCGTAAAACTAAACTCACTCACCCACTCTCTCATAAAACACGTTTTGTCAAGTGGAACTATCTTCTTTTTCAGTGGATTGCGGCAGTAATATTGCCATGTAACAGCAAAACAGTCAGTTGACTCTGTCATTTTACAACACACCGGTGAACTAGAGTCATTTTACAACACACCGGTGAACTAGAGTCATTTTACAACACACCGGTGAACTAGAGTCATTTTACAACACACCGGTGAACTAGAGTCATTTTACAACACACCGGTGAACTGGAGTCATCTTACAACACACCGGTGAACTGGAGTCATTTTACAACACACCGGTGAACTAGAGTCATTTTACAACACACCGGTGAACTAGAGTCATTTTACAACACACCGGTGAACTAGAGTCATTTTACAACACACCGGTGAACTAAGGTCATTTTACAACACACCAGTGAACTAGAGTCATCTTACAACACACCGGTGAACTGGAGTCATTTTACAACACACCGGTGAACTGGAGTCATCTTACAACACACCGGTGAACTAGAGTCATTTTACAACACACCGGTGAAGTAGAGTCATTTTACAACAACACTGGTGAACTAGAGTCATTTTACAACACACCAGTGAACTAGAGTCATTTTACAACACACCGGTGAACTAGAGTCATTTTACAACACACCGGTGAACTAGAGTCATCTTACAACACACCGGTGAACTAGAGTCATTTTACAACACACCGGTGAACTAGAGTCATTTTACAACACACCGGTGAATTAGAGTCATTTTACAACAACACCGGTGAACTAGAGTCATTTTACAGCGAACAATTATACTGGCAATGTCCCATATATTGCGGTGCAATTGTTAATGTCATTGTTTCGGTTAAGATCCAGATACAGTTTATAACACAATAGTTAGTTGTCAGAATGTATTACTATCTGTTTCGAGGAGTGAGTGAGTTAAACTTTTCAGTCACATCGGCACTATTTCAGCCATATTGTGACTAGTTTATCACAGATGTAAACTTAAAGACTAGTAATTAAATTTGAAACATTTTAACTATACAAGATCATACAATATAAAACCAGGCTATAGATTGCCAACAACTGAAAGTAGATCACCATACTAGGGACCATGGGGACTAACAGTACATCTGTTTCCTGCATGGACACTATCTGTTGTGAGAAATGATGCGGACGTTACTATATCTCGATACCTTTGAGGTCAAGGGTGTGCTGGAATCATCGACAGCATCATGGATCTAGATGTAGAACATTATAGAACTCCCTGGAAGACTTTATGACTGTAAATGCGGCAAGCGCACCATCTCAAACTGCAGTAGGACCAGCGGTTGTGCGAAGATAATATTTTCATCCTGGATGTCGAGCCTTGGTCTGTTCTTGAAGCTTGACCACTATTGCTGATAGGTGAATGTTATTGTCACTTTTGTATCCATTACTCTTACCACTGCTGTTTTATATTATACTGTTATTGCCACTGAATGTGTACTCCCCCTCTAACGTTTACTGCAATGGTACTTACTTTGGAGTTATCTTGTTTGATTATTAAGCTAAATTAATTCGTAAAATACAATTGTATATTGTATAGCTTTCTTTTGATTTCCTTTGCGTACAGGTTTCTTGGTGAACTTAACACTCCACAGCAAACAGTAAACTAACAATGTCACATCATAACAAACTGTTTACCAACTGTGGCACTTCACGGCAAACCAGTGAACAAACAATGTCTTTTGCACATCAGTACAATGCCAAAGAAAAGACGGTACACGGCAGTATTGTGCAGAACAGTAAACAATGACACTTTCGTACACACCATTAAACTAACAATACGCCATTGTGCACACTAGTATAATGTCAACGACACTTTCGTACACACGAGTAAACTAACAATACGTCATTGTGCACACTAGTATAATGTCAACGACACTTTCGTACACACGAGTAAACTAACAATACGTCATTGTGCACACTAGTATAATGTCAACGACACTTTCGTACACACCATTAAACTAACAATACGCCATTGTGCACACTAGTATAATGTCAACGACACTTTTGTACACACGAGTAAACTAACAATACGTCATTGTGCACACTAGTATAATGTCAACTAACAACACTTTCATTGTACACACCATTAAACTAACAATACGCCATTGTGCACACTAGTATAATGTCAACGACACTTTCGTACACACGAGTAAACTAACAATACGTCATTGTGCACACTAGTATAATGTCAACGACACTTTTATACACACCATTAAACTAACAATACGCCATTGTGCACACTAGTATAATGTCAACGACACTTTTGTACACACCATTAAACTAACAATACGCCATTGTGCACACTAGTATAATGTCAACAACACTTTTATACACACCATTAAACTAACAATACGCCATTGTGCACACAAGTATAATGTCAACGACATTTTTGTACACACCATTAAACTAACAATACGCCATTGTGCACACTAGTATAATGTCAACGACATTTTTGTACACACCATTAAACTAACAATACGCCATTGTGCACACAAGTATAATGTCAACGACACTTTTATACTCACGAGTAAACTAACAATACGCCATTGTGCACACTAGTATAATGTCAACGACACTTTTGTACACACCATTAAACTAACAATACGCCATTGTGCACACAAGTATAATGTCAACGACATTTTTGTACACACCATTAAACTAACAATACGCCATTGTGCACACTAGTATAATGTCAACGACGTTTTTGTACACACCATTAAACTAACAATACGCCATTGTGCACAGTAGTATAATGTGAACGACCCTTTATACACACCAACGACGTCATTCGCAAACAAGAAAATTTAACAAGAGATCATTTTGCATACCTAAACTTATAACGGTATTGTGCAAACCAGTAAACCAGTACAGGCGTACTTGCACTCAAATCAAACCATCTATAATGCTTATTTCATACTTACAAATCCCAGGTTTTCTCATTGACTGTTTTGCATTATTTTATATCAGCGTAAAGTATAGACTGATCTCATCCGCCACTATACTCTCTATGTGATATACCTTATACTTACCGGACATCCACTTGGTGAAGAAAGCTGTACAATCAAGTCATTTGGCCAAAGTACTATGTACATAATCGTATAGATCTAATCTACTTTTTGCCTGAAATATCTTTATTATTTAATTTCCAGGCCATTCTATCAGATCAGGGTAAAATATTGTCGATTAAGTATGAATAACCGGAATGATCTAATGATACTTCATTCCTTTTGTCACAATTGACGAAGTCCATAGCATACAATTACAACAGTATTCAAATTACACTGTTTATGGGAGAAGTATTAGCCACCACGGAACGTGGGCCTTGATCTTAATTCTAATTTGTGCCAATTTTATAGTCCCCCGGTCCCACAATGTAGTGACGAGGCGGGTTGATTTACAGTTAGTGGATGCCCTAACACCCTGTGTTTAAAGCTAGACAGTAAATGTACCTACTGCCCCGTCATTGCAGTCGCCAACGTCGTTGACGTTCAACCCAACGTCAGCGGGCGGGCGATGTCGGGAGACTCCGTCTGAAAATCACCCAGCAACCATCTCCCGGTCGCGAGGACCCACATCGGTTTTATGATGCCGCATCTTTTAAAGATGAGGGTATAATCAAATTATCGAAGATAGATGTAATCCCTAGATTCCCAAGAGCTACCGTCGCTCGGCGCATTATGACTCCCATACACACTATCGTAACCGTATAATGGTCTTTAAATCATTTAATACACGATAATAAGGTGCAAGTGTTGCGAGCTGCCTATTTCAACGCGGGGCTACTCCGGCAAAGTGCGTCCAACACTGGCGCGGTGCGGCCCAGACTATCCTCTCTAAATTAATAATACTTGACAAATCAAATTTCCCGAGTCACTTGCCTGCGCTTTATTGCAATACAGATTCTGAACAAAGCAAATTCAGCGAATTAAGGCTTCATTTTGGATGTTTATTGAAAAGATAAGTCGGGCGATCCCTGGCCAGACCTTTACCTCGACTCATCATTTATGCCAAACGTTATTATTGGAATTTAGTGTACATGTGTTACAAGGGCCTATAATTGGTCATTAATGGTAGATTTACATGTGTGGGGTCTCCGCCGCAACATCTTGATTAAGGTATCATGTCGATATAATTGCTCATTTTTTCTTGGCTGCACCTAATTTGACTGAAATTGCTTCCTTCCCGTGCAAAGAACAGCAACCAAGAGGAGTACAAGGCCTTGCGCAGGATCCACGATACTCTGGCACTTTTGATGAAACATGGGTTACGATCGAGAGTTTAAAACTTTCAAGCTTTGATGCCATGATGGGAGAAGGTCTTTGAATTTTTTCATGTTATTTTGAGTAACTTTCAATACTGAAAAAGTCTTTGTTCGCTAATAAACACGTTGTAAAACAAATTTGTCTGTTTTGTAATTATCTGAGATTACAATTTGTAGTAAATCATCCTTTTAAGTAAAAGGTGACATGTTGAATATGTACATTTTGTAACGCATTAGCGTGATTTCGTTTCTGAAGTGTGATGTTGTTACTGACGTATGTTATCGGGCGAAATTGAATCAAATACTCATGTAACATACCCAACAGGTAATACTCCGATCTTAATATTATATACTGTATATTGTACCGTGCATGATGTTTCAGGTTTAGTCTTAACAAAGAACATATTTCTTGCAGACGCTGTTGTTTAGGTTAGCTTGTATTTAGATGAATATAAATTTATGAAATCGTTGATATTGTTCTTTAATTCTGACAAAGCTAAACGGGTAATACTCCGATCATAATATTACATGATACTGTGCATGGTCTTTCTGGTTTAGTCTTAACAAAGAACACATTTCTTGCAGACAATATTCTTTAGTTTAGTTTGTATTTAGTTGAATATTTATGATGAATATAAATTTTGACAAATGTAAACTCGATCTTAATATTTATTGATATTGTTCTGCATGATGTTTGGCAAAGAACATATTTCTAACACTTTTGTTTAGGTTAGCTTGTATTTCCGATCATAATATTATATACTGTAATATTGATCATAATATTGCATGATACTGTTTCAGGTCTTTCTGGTTTAGTCTTAACAAAGAACACATTTCTTGCAGACAATATTCTTTAATTTAGTTTGTATTTAGATGAATATAAATTATGAAATCGTTGATATTGTTCTTTAATTTTGGCAAAGCTAATCGTAACGTCTCAGGAACACTGTCTCCTTCTGCATCTGCAACTGCATCTCCTGAAGGTGTGTACGTCGTTCCGGGTACATCTACTGACAGGGGTTTTAAACAGACACAATAAATAGCATTCAATTTGTCATTTAGTCACAGTGAATGTTCATGATAACATTGATATCGCTGTTTGTTTGTGATAGAATTGATATTATATTGACTGTTCATGATATCACTGATTGCCAACAACAATGTATCAATTTAGTTAACACCAAAACCGGCAAAACCATTTTCATGATCAGATATGGCTGAAACTGATGGATAGAAATATAGAACTGCTGATAAAAAGTAGAATCAGTTGTTCAAACACCCGACATGTGAGCATGTGTTTATGAATCACTATGCTGGAAATCGAGAGACTTACGGACAGACAGACAGATATTTTATTTTAGTCTCACCTGATACAAATTAAAACATATACAAATCAAATAATAAAATACATGTGATGAGCCATCCGTTATGGGATTATGAGAGACTATAAAAAATATAAACATGAACATAAAATATACACTACAAAGATGTATACATTAGTAATAGTAAAAACATGTAGTCTAAACATGTGTTATAAAAGCATTGTAAGGTATTAGGTATATAAAAGAGATTTTCTAACATCTAAACCATCCGTGCAGGATGTACCCTACAACCTTAATCGGGTAACACGGAGAGTAACCGACCCCAAACGTGTAACGACCTCGATACATACTAAGCCGAATGATGTACATTAAAAGCAGGTACGTAGGGTAACTTTACGATACAAGTGTTTGCTCTTCACACCGAAGATGGTTGGTTGTTTTGTTGTTTAACGTCGCACTCAGCAATATTCCAGCTGTATGGCGGTGGTCTGTAAATAATCGATTGGGGTGCTGAAGACCAATTCTAACTCTGATCTTTACGGGTTTCCACACACCGAAGATGGATTAGATTAGATAAACACTCTTTTCAGATCTCAGGTATTCATTCCATTCAGAAGAACAGCGAAGTTTCTGGTTTTGCTTTTTTAGAAGCCTTAAATCCCCTCTTAATATTGTCATTTGTATAGATGTACCACTGTATTTGTTTGGAATAATATTGATGAGACAAACTGTATATGAAATCAAAGCAGTTAATCTTTTGTCAGGCGGTAGAGATTTCATCGGAAGATTTCATCCGTCCCACGAAAAAGTGAAAAAAACACACTTTGGCTCCCCTATTGGTAAAAATTTCCATCAAGCTGCGAAGAATAACATAGTGAAAAGTAAGCAAGAATTAAATTTTGATTGAACTAAAATTCCGTTAAAAGTCTCCCTTTGGAGGGATGGCATCTGCTGATCAACTTCAGTACTGAAAGCTGCAATGGATTTCCACTTCATAACTTGTGTGAATCACTGACTCCACCCCACTCCACCACTTCAAGCCACAGCTGTGTTTGTGTGACGAATTCGATATAGGGATATGGGATTCTCGAAATAACTCTTTTATATCCCAATTGTAAAATATATCACCTTTTAGTTACAGTTGTGTGAAGCAATTGGGAACCCATTACAACCGGAAGTAAAGTATGACAGATGTTATGAACAATCTTGAGGGAACATAGTGGTAAGGTGGGAAATGTCAAAAATATCTTTTTAGATCAGTGTGTCATATCGCCAGGATTTATGGAACTTTCTTTCACCGTACGTACCATACTGAGAAAAGTCTCCAAGTGGCATTTGAGGCAATCTGTCCCTCTCCCGCCTCCCTATCATGTTATGGTTTCGTTTTGTTGTTTTACGCCGCATACAGCAAATATTACAGCTATATGGCGGCGGTCTGTAAGTAATCGAGTCTGGACCAGACAATTCCGTGATCAACAGAATGAGCATCAATCTACGCAACTGGGATACGATGGTATGTGTCAACCAACACTACCCGTTTAAATTAGTCGCCATTTACGACAAGCATGGGTTGCTGAAGACCATTTCTATCCCGGATCTTCACGGCGGGTCTCCACGAACTATAGATCGATTAGATTAGAAAAACACTCTTTCCGTATCTCAAGTATCACTCAAATCGTGTTCCATTCATAGGAACAGCGAAATTACTGGAGACCAATTCTAACCCGGATCTTTACGGGTACCCTATCATGCCCCAGACGCGTTAAGTCGGGGATAGGGGAGTTGGGGTAGCCTAGTGGTTTAAGCGTTCGCTCGTCACGCCGAAGACCCGGGTTCGAATCCCCACATGGGTACAATGTGTGAAGCCCATTTCTGTTGCCCCCGCCGTGATGTTGCTGGAATATTGCTAAAAGCGGCGTAAAACCAAACTCAGTCAGTCAGTCAGTCTTGAGTAGGATGGTTGTCATCGAGATTTATCTTTGTTCTGACACTTAGTTTGAATAATTATATTTCATAATAGACTACTCTCTTTGAAGAGTATGGTTAAATTCAGTCCATATATCTCACATGTACCTTGTGCAGTGTGGGTATGTTGGTTGGTTGCTTAACGCCGCACTCAGCAATATTTCAGCTGTATGACGGCGTTCTGTCAATAATCAAGTCTGAGACCAGACAATCCTTTGATCAATATCATGAACATCCCATCTACGCAATTGGGATACGATCACATGTGCCAACCAAGTCAGAGAGCTTGACCACCAGATCCCGTTACTCGCCTCTTACGACAAGCATGGGTTGCTGAAGAGTGAGCGAGTTAAAATTTAAAGTCACTTTAGCAATATTTCAGCCATATCGTTACTAAAACAGTAAATACTTTATGATTTTATCTTATAAAAAATCCAAAGGACGGTAAAACAACTAGTATATCACAGTTACAGATTTAAAACTAGCATGTAACTTAAATTGTATAGACTATTTAGAAAGTTACAACATAAATATGGGATATAGATCGCCAGCAAATGAAGGTAGATCACCATAATTGTACTACAATGACAATGCCCTAATAAGCAATTTCAATTTTTGTAATATTACTTTGTTAGTTCACGGCAAACGAAAGTATCTATTAAAATATGTCTTTAATCAAGGGAGAGTTTACGTTGATGAGTAAGTGGACAACGAGTTTCACGTTACATGTGAGAATAATAATTTTAATACATTGGCAAAAATAATGCAAAGTATAAAACAAGACGTAGTTCACCTTCACGTTATATCGCGAATGACTACAGACGAACAGACTCATTATCAACATATTTAAACGGCAGGAAATGAAGAATCCTGCCTAGAAGATGTCCTCAAAGAAATCTGTGACATCTCAACCTCCAATACCATGTGGTGAAGTCGCGTGAGAGATGTACTGCCCACTTTGTAAATTAGAGAATTATCCATTTAAATATTAACAACACAATTTAGCATTTGGTTTGGTTTTAATGGAATGTCACTCAATAAGACATAATTATCTGTGTCTGGTCGAACCACTGTTCATGTCAGCTATTGTGTCCGTCAGCTCGCTAATGTCAACTCTGTTCGTCACAGAGTGTTCTCCCAAACAGTCAATGGGCACTTCGGATATGACACCACGCATACTGCAATACACACCGCACCATCCTGCACGTGCCACGTGCAGGAAGTGTGCGTGACGGCGGGAATTACGTGATGCACGTGCATACAAACATCTCAAATGTTGTATGAAATTTCAAAACCAAATGCTCACGCTGTTGATAAATAATTGATTCTTCCTGTATGGATGACGAGCCTCATGAATTATTAATGGAAATCAACTGATTGGTGATCTGCAGATAAATTGAGGCATGTAACCTAGTTAGGTGCGTTGGGGATATGAATTATACCGGCAAATTAGACAATCTCAATTACTTTCTCTCAAGCCTAATAAATTAAGATGGAAACTTGGGACTGCTAACCGCTCCATTACTAGCGTCGAGGTGTAAATTTTGTCAAATTTTGGCGCCGGCGTCCCAATTGCAGGTGAATATTTGGTTAGCACCAGTAGAAGACGAGAAGGAGTGTTTTTCTATTGAATTAATATGGACTGAAGTGGCGGATAATAAAGTTAGCCAAGAGCGCAGAAAGTGACACTACACCGATGGGAATCGTGGCTGTCACAACTTGCACGTGTGGCTGCTGTAAGTGAACTACGTCACAATTCATGCGCTTGTCTTCTCCGAGGTACGCGCGTCATAGGCGTGACGAACGGTTCCAAGATAATATCTGGCTTTCTCCTCATCTACAAATGTCAAAGCAGACAGAAATGTTTGGGCCGAAAAACCGCGTGGTATTTGATGTCAGTAATCCCGCAACAATATCCGACTACAAACCAACTGACGAGGCCAATGTTTGCTAATAACATTATGTTAGGAGCCTGCGAGCAGGACAATGGGACTGAGACACATGATCTGAAAAGTACTAATCTAATAATGAGGGGATTTAAATTACAGGGCATCACGTTGTCCATCACTCGTAATCCATTGTTTTTTCATGGAAGTAGGATTAACACGGGCCATTGTCGAACACAAATACGATTGAGAGCTTTGCCGGAGCTTGGAAACAGAGCTGACGGCGCCATTGCCGAGTTGGGCGGTTTGAGTCGGGGAACCGAGCGGGTCACGTACACAGAGCAACCATTTCATCAATTAGATTAGAGGTCGTAATTACAAGGTTATGCTTGTCAGATAAGCCAAATCTTCCTGTGAAATATTACACATAATTTGACATGACGTCACGTTGGCATGGCAACCGATGGAAACTAAGCCAGGCAGATTGGTTGATGTTGGGCATTTCAAACTCTGATGCATCATGTCTAGACGAGCAATATTTCATATGTATGTATTCGGTTTCCATAACGATTACGTTTCCAGCCTAAATTGAAAGAGTGCTACTTCCTATAGACCAATGATCTGACTGCCGCTGTTTGATAGCTGCCCGTGATACATTTAAATGGTTTATTAACAAAATTCGCCTGTTCAGAAATGATGTATACAATGTAATGACGTTATGGAAATGTATAAACATCATGTTGTATGCTTATCCTTGTTCTAACTTATTTTTGCTTCTGCTACAACAAATTGGCTCCTGGAGCGGATAACTTATTATTTGTGGAATATGTCACAAATGATTTTTAGGAAAATGATCCCCACTACCCATGCTTCCAACAGGGACGACTAAAATGGAGATCGTGTGGTCAAAATGGCTGTCGAGTATGTGTGAGTGTATGTTTGCACTGTATTTAGCAATATTTGGGCAATATCAGGCGGATGACACCAGAAATTGGCTTCACGCATTGTAAACAAGTGGGGATTCGATCGCTGGTCTTGGACGTGACGGGCAAACGCTTTTACCCCTAGGCTACTCCAGGGCCCTGTCCAGTATGAATGATACTGGTAACCACCAGCAACTCGCATTCGTTTGTTCACTGACTGTTTTATTGACGATTTTATACGTTTCTTATACCACAGACACACGAAACTTTCTGCATGGAAACAGGGCAAATTGATAACCATTAATATTCTGAAATCTCTAAAGGCATTTAAGTACAACTCCCACTTAATTATAATTACAAGCATGCGTATCATTATTAAATAGTGATGAAACACAGGTGAAGGAAGTCAGTTGTTTACTGGAAAAAACATCATCAGAACAGATGGTTCAAGCTAAACAGGGTGTTGCATCAGACATTTACCACGTGTCTGCTATAAAACGTTTTGAAAGTTCAACAACGGCCTTGAATCTTGAACTCTTTGAACTCGTAGAAAGTGGGTGTTCTGTGGTACCTATAAGGTTCTGACACATAAGATTGGACCGCCTCCTTGTGGTGTAGTGGTTAGAGCGTTCACCCGGAGAGCGGAAGGTCGCGGGTTCGATCCCCGACCGCGTCATACCAAAAGACGTTAAAATATGGTACTTGTTGGTCCCTGCCTGGCGCTCGGCATTAATGGGTACAACAAGGACTGGTCGGCTCGGAGTCAGTATACTGTGTCTGAGTGGGCTATTCATGCTTCACTGCGGCATGGTATCTCAGTGGGCTAGCACTATAAAACCAGCTTCAGTCTCCGCTAGTACAAGCAGCCACACATATACATACACACGCATGCACGTCGTCATATGAGCGACCCAATTTCACCTCACCTCTCATAAGATTGGAGATGATGGAATATTAGTGGACGTACAAAGAAACTATATTGTTGTCAAACTGTCTTGTGTACATGGGGAGTTTTTTTTGTCACTCTACATCTTTATGGATAGATCTAAATATGAAACAGAAGATGGGCTTTCATTGGTCTCTTTTACTGACAGTAATCAGTAACGCCCTACGGACATTTTTCTGTTTGACCGTCATCGAATAATATCATCAATATACCTCTTTGTTTTAAACTCCCTAGTTTTGAATAGGGTAGAGAGCAGATTTATGAGCTTAAAAAACAACAAGGAGCCCAGAGGGTGCCAATGGGATTCTCAATTCTTGCCTATTATATCCTGTCCCCAGCATTTCACGTATTGCTTTCTCAGTGAACAGATGCCATTTGCTATAATTGTGTTAAAAATGTGCTCTTTCCCTTTGAAGATAGACCCCTGAAGGTCCGGGTTAGAATGAGCCTTCAGTTACCCATGCTTGTCGTAAGAGGCGACTAACGGGACGGGTGGTCAGGCCCGCTGACTTGGTTGACACATGACATCGGTTCCCAGTTGCGTACATCGATGCTCATGCTCTTGATCACTGGATTGTCTTGTCCAGACTCGATTCTTTACAGACCGCCGCCATATAGCTGGAATACTGCTGAGTGCGGAGTAAAACTAAACTCACTCACTTACTTAAGTTAACATACTGACCTAAAATGTGACATTAGTTGATGGATGGACAATTGATATGTCAACGAAAGTTCTGCAAAGCTGCTAAAAATTCGCTGTTAGAGTCGAAATGGCCACTAGATAACAACTTACTAGACGCCAAAGTAATTACCAACTCTCACAAGATCTCCTATCACAACTCGTAAACGTACAATATTGCTCCGTGGTATTTCACATTCCAATGCAAGCACATTTGTTCCACCAGTGTGGAAATTACATGATCATTATAAAAGCGGCGTAAAATAACATTCACCGGCTTATAAGATGTCGAGACGAAAGGACCGAATGGCACCTAATGGCTGTAACCGATGACCGAGCACATGTCCCTGTTGTCTAGACGTTGCTGTCAAGTACACGGCTATCTTCGTATATACTTCTCACAATTATTATAGAGTTTCGTCTTATATATACCTGGTAAGGGAAATGTTGTGTACAGTATACAGCCAAATTTTGAAAGTAGAATATTAGCATGATAATTCATACCAAAATAAATAAGATGACAAACACTATCAGCGTTTAAAAATGTGAAACCTTTCAGTTGGTTTCCAGTATAAGCAATAATGTGAGGTAGGTTTTAGTAATCAACAATAAGTAATCAAGTAATTAAAGTAAATAACACTCTCAAAGGCATAAAATTATACTTTTTTATCTTGGGTTTGCAAGTCAAATAATAAGCAGGCTTTCAATGTTAGAATGGCGACTGTCATCGCACATATGGTCTGAGTAGGAATGAGTGAGTTCAGTTTTACGCCGCTTTTAGCAATATTCCAACATTATCACGGCAGGGGACACCAGAAATGGGCTTCACACATTATACCCATGTGGGGAATCGAACCCGTGTCTTCGGCGTGACGAGCGAACGCTTTAACCACTAGGCTACCCCACCGCTCCAGTCTAAGTAGGAGTAAGTATTCGTTGAATGTTATTTTTTAGGCTTACATTGTTGTATTATTTGGATAAAATTTCAATATATTTCTCCGCAAACATAGTGTATAAGTTGAAGGTATTTAGGTGTTCGAACATACATGTCCTACTCATGTGTCCATAAATGTCAACAGTGAGATCATTATGTATATTTCCCTTGCTGTTTATTATAAAACATTTTGCTTTAATTAGGTGTGACACCGTCACTGTTTCTTGGTTGCAGCAATGAAGAGGACAAACTGTGTAAAGTGTGTGTGAGAGTTCAGTGTGTCCAAGTATATATCATAATATATAATATAAGGAAAGTAAATACAGACATGCAGAAACATACCTATTGACAGATACAGTGAGAAATAACGCGCTACGAGGGAGTTACGAATTTTCTGTTCCCAGTGAATTAATGGTGTTAATCCCGACTTTCCCAAGTCAAGATAATCTGTTATTCTGAGTTTTGAGCATGCTATAATGCTCGTACCTTTACTCACTGACATTTTTAATATAAACAAGACAAAAAGACATATGAAATATCAGTCCTTCATAAAAATGTCACCGAAGGCAGCCTATTGTTCAGACGTCATGAAAAGTGACGTCATGAAAAATGGATGACGTCATATCGTATATTTATCAGCAATGAAGCACTGTGACGTCATGTGGCTCGTTTTGACTAATAAGCATTGAGACTCGCTTAAATGCACATGCAGAGATCGGAACGTTATTACACATGATCATTCTACCCGTAATTGTAATATTCAAATTAGTAGAACACTGTTATGTTAAATAGTCACATTCAAAGGCTTGACACAGATGGGTAAAGGATGCCAGCTGGACTTCAAGAAGAGTTCACTCACTTACACAGTTTCAAATGCAGTGATCAGGTGACTCTTGTGTAATTGTTATTCTTTCCGCGTGTGACGAATCGCCTCCCTAATTTCCGGGATACATCAAATTTAGAAAATCGTGCAACGCGTCACACATATGACAATTATTGTAATACACGGCTCTCCACGTGTATGATGTTACATGTGTGCAAATTGACTAAAACTGGCGATAATTAAATGGACATCCGATTGTGTCCAATATGACGAGTAGCACTTCAGTCACCCGCTAGACGTCTCTAGTTGTCTGAATTCTGCCATTTTCCCTCCCACCAATACGCGTTTAACTAATTTGACTTTTTACTTTGAAAACATTTCAAGGGTATGACAATAATCCAAACTGAAGTTAACATTACAAAAAATCTGAAATGACATAACAGGCCTAATTATAAGATTGAGGGCAGCAGTTAATTCCTAAAGGGATTTCGTTTTTGACGCTAACTCATTCACAAATACGATTTACCATAATCATAATCAAATTCTTATCGCGGAGTAAAAAAGTTGACTTTTTTCATCGTGTGAGAGTGTAGCATTATTCTCAGGCATTGGTACTTGTGCGCGGACGTCGGAGAAGAAACATATAACAGTAATTAACACGTGACTCATAAATTAATATTTGGCTTGGGACAACGTGCATATCTATTGGATTTGGTTGGTTGGGTTGTTGTTTAAAGCCGCACTCAGCAATATTCCAGCTATATAGCGGCGGTCTGTAAGAAATCGAGTCTGGACCAGAAGATCCAGTGATCAAGAGCATGAGCATCGATCTACGCAACTGGGATACGATGACATGTCAACCAAGTCAGCAAGCCTGACCACCCGATCCCGTTAGTCGCTTCATACGACAAGCATGGGTTGCTGAAGACCAACTGTATAACCCGGGTCTTCACGGGTCGCATATTTATTGGAAGGACAATGTATACTATGTTTGAAATAGCTACTTACCCGATCCCTCTTGGCAGTAAATATTTCAGGCGAACCAAGATTGTACCATATACTTCCGAAGTGCGTGACATCATTATTAAATTTCACTTATCTCAATTACAAATTGGTGTTTCATACCACCATTGTTTTTTGTGGCAATGTGTGTCAGTTCTGGTTCAAAAGTAAACTATATAAATCGGTCGTAAGACGTATGTGAAGAAACAATGGCGTCAGAACCCTTAGAGTCAGAAGAAATGTCGGAAGTACGATAGTCGAAGAACCGACCATATACGTATGTGTTTAGGTTGCTGTCAGATTGTAATGATACAAGTCAAGGCAGCTGTTGAACTGAACATTCAAGTGAAAATTTGGTACAATTCAAAATTGCACGATCATTTTTGTTACCTGCGTGTCACATTTGCAAAGTCGTGCGCATGTCAGCCATTTAACGTTTGGAATGCTTTACAGAAGCATTGACTATTGTAATCAGAGCCACCTGTTGAGCAGTGTCTTATATGATACTTTTCGAAGTTTTTCTAGAAGGGGCGTGCTGGATAGCACATCGAAGTCTTTGTAGAAATCCAGCCGAAAATTGAGAAATCCAGCCACCAAAGGCAGTAATCGCTGGAATACGTCTCCACATACACTCTGTCATCCCTTGTACCGTTTCCTTTACGGAGGTTTTAAAGACTTCTTGACCGCATTCCGCTGTTTGGTGCGGCTCAGAACCTCTCAATCGCTACTGGTTAGACGTGCGCTATCGGCTAAATGATAATACTGACAGGAGGTATGAAGAACTTTTCCCTGACATTTGGAATTTGGTATTTTTACGTGACGATCGCATGGGTAAAAGGAAATAGTTTTTTCATCAAGGGCAACGAATTGTTCTTCAGAAATGAATTTGATAGGAAAACCATAATCCGATCTTACTTCCATCAGTTGTTGATGGAGTCCTTTGCGTGAACATTGAATTGGTATCATATATTTGCTCATGATATTCAGAATTGTACAATCGACACTGCTTTTCGCAAATAGTTATAATGCATGGTTTTCTGCGCAGCTGGTACAACGTCCCGTAATGATCATTTAACTTCTAATCCCCCTTGCACTTTACTTCTACACGTTCAGTGGTTGCCAGCGAGTAACTGTAATTCATTTTATGTACCGTATAATGTGCTACCCACGAGGTGAAAATGATACTGTTTGGTGGTAACGCAACAAGACATTATTCTGTACTCATGAACCTTTCTGTATACGAAACGTAAGGTAGGAACTCTTTTTTGTTTATTCCATATGTTGAGTCTCAGACTCTTATAACAAAACGTCGCCAAACGATCCCCGCCTGAAATATTACAGAGTTCTAAAACCCACCAGTGAAACTGAGTCTCAGATGACGGATCGTCCCAATCGAATCAGACATTCCATCAATGAAAAGACATATCGGCTCCGCAGTGCATTCCAATGCTATCAGCTCCGCAGTGAATGCTAGGTGGGTATCTACTGGTTGACCCCAATGTAGCGGCGTGGTGGCCCGGATGTTATCGATCTGCTCCGATAGTAGATGTTGGTCGAGTCGCCTTTGACAGATGCTGTGTTCAGACTGTCTAATAAGATTAGTGTTGTTATCCCTTGCTCTTTCTGACGAATCTAGAACGCATAACAGCTCTATTATAGCCCTAAATCTGGTATATACACAATACTAGCCTCATTACTTCTTGCTACGCTCATCAGTACGGTTTATCAGTCTCATGAGGTTTTGATGCTTGTCGAAATGTAATGATCTTCAGTTTGCGCACATTGCTTTATTTCGGAAACATCTTTGACGAGATGGTGTTAATTCTAGCTCATTATATGACAATCATACCTGTTATCTGCGATCTTGGAGGTCGACAGACAGGATGATGATGCAGGAAAAGCGCCCCCTTAACGTTATTACAGGAAAGGAACCGGCGTACTGGATGGCGAGTCTTACTGGGCATAAGTTCGGTTCATGGATCAGTTCGATACTGTGTAAGATGCTGGCCATCTGACACATGAATTATATTGTCCATTTATAGACAACCGCCAGAGAAATGTTTGGTTCGAAGCATAAATATTAAGACTGTGTTGTAAAACAAATATATTTCCAAAACATTTTACACAGTTGTCGAAATTCAAAATGAACTAACAGGAGTTCCTGGTTCATCGTTGTTTATATTATCTGGTTTGTTTACAGGTCGAGGTCGCATGGCAGCAGTACTGTTGTGTTGCATGGGGCTGTAAGTACTTGCTGTACAAGTCTGGTGCTACCAGCTGGGCAGGACATGCCTATCCTTTCGCGGACACCTGGTGTCGTCACTGATTTTCTGTGATCCACTCATATAGTTTTCAGAGCTACGAGGGGCGATCAAAAAGTATGTAGAGTCACCAAGAAAACGATACAAATGCAGTACTGTCTTTTTATGTTATATTTTTCTTCATATTATCTGTCAAGCTCAAGCAATTTGGTTTTGCTATGTTCCAGTCTCACGATTCCCATTATTTTTGACCTTATATCTTGGTACCCTAAAAAAACCCGCAAAATCTAAAATAAATGCATTAAAAAATTCAGGAAACAAAATATACAAGAAATATTTTGTGTGTTTCAGATTAATATAAGTCTCCAAGAATCACACTTAGATATTAAAGTTCATAAATAAGCAATTTGAAATTACAATCGCTTGTTAAAGTGACTCCCTCCTTCATGTTGACTGAAAGAGCTTGTTTTGGAGACACTACCCATCCCCTTTCAGGTGACGTAATCATAAGGACATAACTTATTCTAATGTTTTCACTTATTCATACATGATGCCAAGGGGTCAAACTAAACACTGAATGGTCACACAAGTATCAGCTCACAATATATTGTAAACAGTACCAGCTTGAATATTTGGACACAATGTTTTAGGAAGATTGAAAGATTTGCATAGGTGCGCACCCCTCTTTTGTTTAAATGACCATTGAAAATAAAGTGTGTACTCCCCTTCTCAATAGTGTGCATATCCCCACCCCCCACCCTCATCTCAAAAAGCTGTGTCCGCCCCAGAGTTGTTATGAAACTATTGATACCGACAAGATCTTAGCTGTACACTTGTTAGGGGTTGAATAATGTTTCTGTGACTACTTTAAAAAGACAGGTTTCTTATCTTGTTTTGTTAAGGAGACATACAATTACCTTTGAACCGATGAACAGAATGAGGTAAATGCTGTGCCATTATCTTTAACAAAATATTTCCGAAACGAACCATGTTGCGTAGAGGGCAAGAATCACAGTGTGGTCGAATCTAAGATTTGAGAATCATCTTATACCATCGGGCCACCAGTGACAAAGTTAATTAGATACACGACAGGACACCCAAACCCACTGGACACATATGCCACCCGATTCTAGAGTAAGCCCCAGAAATATTGCTCCCGACACTGCCCGTAGATAAATGCTTCGGAAAGAACTGTCACCTTGAGAATAGAGGCACCTTCTAACACACACACACACGTACACACATGTACAGCAAGCGCACACCCCCAGGCACTCCAGCCCAACGTTCGACGTCAACGTCAACACTATTTGCATATTTATACTGGATTATACTGGAAGTAGCATGGTCAAAATATCATTGATTAGAAGGAAGATTCTTGTTCTGTAGTTCTCGCTGTACTAAACTGGACGCTGGAACGTTGTTCTGTTTCCGTCACGCCGATGTGTGAGCAAGTACACTTAAGCTTCTCGCTGTACTAAACTGGACGCTGGAACGTTGTTCTGTTGCCGTCACGCCGATGTGTGAGCAAGTAGCGCTGACACCGTCCAGGACAGCATGTCAGATACAGAAGGTCAACATTGTGGACGCAATGACCAAAGTAACGTTGGTCAGTCTTCATTTGTTGCCAGTGCTTGTCATGGATGTGTCAAGTGTCACGGGAGTCAGTGATCAAAGTCTTAGTTTACAATACGCCGCTACCAGTTTGTCGGATACAAGAATATATGTCTAAACATTTGATCTGTACTGCGTTGAATCAGACCTGTGTGTGGAGCGATCAATAAATGTTGTTCTGCGCATGTCAGCTGTACTAACCCATACAGACAGACAGATTGTTTGTCTCACCTCATACAATGTACTTCGTAAAATGAAAAAACCCTAGTATATGCCAGTTACTGGTTCTAGGACATGATGTTGCACGTTTACAATGCTAAACTGTCTGAAAACTGTCACATTGAAGCAGGCTGAATTACTAATTGGACGACGCACACTAAGAACGTAAACAGTCGTGATTTGTTTCGATGTCGCACTTCGGTCGGGTACATATCATTACCTCATCGTATATCCATATTCTAACCTTTTAAAACTCTATGTAGGCAAAGACTTCTGTCTTGTGTTTTTAGTTACCCTATATAAAATCGTTTGTTAAAATAAAAATATCCTTAAGAAATAGAAACGCGAACCTATAACATTGTCAGGTAACCCTTTTTTATCTTTCACCTTCTATTTGTTTTGCCATCTGTGTCTGTATGGATGCGAATGTAAGGATTTCTGAATGTAAGGTTTTCGGGTAAATAGTATTTTGTATTTCATTTGCGTGTCGACAAGGTATAAATTACCCTCAGAACTAAAAATGCCAATCTGGAAACTCGGTCACTTCTTATCGCTAGAGCCAGGGTAAACAAAAAACAACAACGAATTATTATTATATTCTTTAGTGATACGTATCGTGTGTCCTTTATAGCAGGGGCGGATACAGCTTTTTGAGAAAGGGGGTGGGTGGGTGGTGCACAGTTAGTTTTCAGGAGAGTTTCAATGGTTATGTAATCAACTGCATCCCTGCAGTCCGCCTATGCGATACTTGCAAAGATTTTCCCAGGTACATGTGAACACATAAAACGATTCTAAATGCATTGACGTTATATTCAGTTGGAACATTTAGTGGTGAACTTCTGATTAAACCTAACGGTGCAGTACTGTGGATGTTTATCTGTTTGAGATACTATCATACATCAAACTACTCGCCACTTATATACATACGACAATGTGTAATCCCCATCCATTAAAGATAATTAAATCATATTGATTTCCAGATAACCAAACCAGCTAATTGAGTATGTTGTTATTGTTAACACAATTCAGGAAGTCGAAGCCGATATGGCCCCAACTTCGCCATATGCTGCACCTGACGTCGTTCTTGCTCATCTGACATGTCACCATTATTCCATATTGGAATTGCTTTGACAAATTTACATCCATTGTAATCGCCCGCGGTCTCGCTTGCAAACAAACTAACCAGGATGTTGAAAATCTGGACCGGATTTCGCTGGGATAAGTTATTCCCACCTGGGCCATAAACACTAACCGCTACAGGCAGTTGTAATGTGATAATATGCCCACACTACAACAATGAACTGTTTGATCTAACCGAAATCGCCCGTGATAGTGTTTCCCTGACCACAGGTTGTACTGACGCATGACATCAGCTGAACGATGTTGCGATCGTACCAAATGTATGTGTATTTAATGATGACTTGTAATGTACATATTATTACGTTTCAGTTGACATGTGTGTTAGGAAAAAAACAGTTGGAGAATGGCTTTCTATGACGATAGAGGTAAAGCGACATGAAGTGAGGTTACAAGTGGCACGAAATCATTCGGAGACGGTTTGTTCTATTCCTGTAGGGGACTCGATCCTCCAAAGTACTAACATCTGTACTTTACTAGGAAAGCGTATTTCCCAAATATAACATATGTTACATCTGACCACTTTCATAAAGTATTGGTACTCGCAAGAGCAAAGAGCCGTGCCAATTTGAAACTATCAGAGGGGCACATAAAGTACGCCATCTACACTACCTATTGTCGGGGCACACAAAGTGCGCCATCGACACTATCTATTGTCGGGCACACAAAGTAGGCCATCTACACTACCTATTGTCAGGCACACAAAGTAGGCCATCTACACTACCTATTGTCGGGCACACAAAGTACGCCATCTACACTACCTATTGTCGGGCACACAAAGTACGCCATCTACACTACCTATTGTCGGACACACAAAGTACGCCATCTACACTACCTATTGTCGGACACACAAAGTACGCCATCTACATTACCTATTGTCGGACACACAAAGTACGCCATCTACATTACCTATTGTCGGGCACACAATGTACGCCATCTACACTGCCTATTGTCGGGCACATAAAGTACGCCATCTACACTACCTATTGTCGGGCACACGAAGTAGGCCATCTACACTACCTATTGTCGGGCACACAAAGTACGCCATCTACATTACCTATTGTCGGACACACAAAGTACGCCATCTACAATACCTATTGTCGGGCACACAAAGTACGCCATCTACACTACCTATTGTCGGGCACACAAAGTACGCCATCTACACTACCTATTGTCGGGCACACAAAGTACGCCATCTACAATAATACCTATTGTACAATACCTATTGTACACAAAGTACGCCATCTACACAACCTATTGTCGGGCACACAAAGTACGCCATCGTCACAACCTATTGTCGGACACACAAAGTACGCCATCAACACAAACTATTGTCGGGCACACAAAGTACGCCATCTACACAACCTTATTGTCGGGCACACAAAGTACGCCATCTACACTACCTATTGTCGGGTCAACACACAAAGTACGCCATCTACATTACCTATTGTCGGACACACAAAGTACGCCATCTGCACTACCTATTGTCGGACACAAAAGTAAAGTACGCCATCTACAATACCTATTGTCGGGCACACAAAGTACGCCATCTACACTACCTATTGTCGGACACACAAAGTACGCCATCTACAATACCTATTGTCGGGCGCACAAACTACGCCATCTACAATACCTATTGTGGGGCACACAAAGTACGCCATCTACACTACCTATTGTCGGGTACACAAAGTACGCCATCTACACAACCTATTGTCGGGCACACAAAGTACGCCATCTACACTGCCTATTGTCGGGCACACAAAGTACGCCATCAACACAAACTATTGTCGGGCACACAAAGTACGCCATCTACACAACCTATTGTCGGGCACACAAAGTACGCCATCTACACTACCTATTGTCGGGTACACAAAGTACGCCATCTACATTACCTATTGTCGGACACACAAAGTACGCCATCTACACTACCTATTGTCGGACACACAAAGTACGCCATCTACAATACCTATTGTCGGGCACACAAAGTACGCCATCTAAGTACGCCATCTACAATACCTATTGTCGGGCACACAAAGTACGCCATCTACACTACCTATTGTCGGGCACACAAAGTGGGCCATCTACACTACCTATTGTCGGGGCACAAAGTACGCCATCTACACTACCTATTGTCGGACACACAAAGTACGCCATCTACAATACCTATTGTCGGGTACACAAAGTACGCCATCTACAATACCTATTGTCGGGCACACAAAGTACGCCATCTACAATACCTATTGTCGGGCACACAAAGTGCGCCATCTACACTACCTATTGTCGGGTACACAAAGTACGCCATCTACAGAACCTATTGGTACACAAAGTACGCCATCTACACAGCTATTGTCGGGCACACAAAGTACGCCATCTTAACTATTAATCGGGCACACAAAGTACGCCATCTACACAACGTTGTCGGGCACACAAAGTACGCCATCTACACTACCTATTGTCGGGTACTCAAAGTGCAGAGCTGCGTAATTCAGGCGTGCCAGAAATCTTTAATTGCGGGTTCGAACCCAGATTCGCCCGGATTTTGTTTATACTTTTCTCGACACTTTAACCCTGCCCGTGGGTTTCATAAAAGTGACATTACTTCGGGGTTCCCTCCCACTTCAAACACGCACGTCGTCATTTAACTGGAAAACTGACCATAACAACGCTAAACTAAACTCAACTCAGTCAACTAGTGTCAAATATAAAATCGAGAACTTTGAGTTGTTAAGGCTTTGGTGAAATTTCTGGTTAAACTATATTCATCCGTCGACGTCCACGACGATGGCGATGGGAACGGCATGCACCTAAACATGGACACAATAATGACATAGTTACATGTTTATGACCAGACTAAATACATAGACGGGTGTTTATGCAAGAATGATATCACCCACCGTGCTTGCGAATCAAACAAAACCCACATAATATAATATACTCGTATACTTTTAAAATATTTAATTTTCGAAATTCACCAAGAACATATTCAGTTTCATATGCGTTTGCGTTCATATCCATCTGCGTACATGTACACGAAATTGGCTAAATCCAAATTAATATATCAAAACTTCACAGAATCACCTCAATGAACCAAAAAAACCAGTTCACTTTGTTTTTCGATAATTACATCCATAATTAATTATCGGATACTCATAAGAGGACGTTATTTCCTCAATGAGAGTTTTAATCGCCGCCCTCCGCTGTTTAAACATCACTATCAATCAAAGCTAAATGAAGTGTATTCCTGTCGTTATTACCCCGGTTATAAAATCACTCTTCTCTGTAATCAGAAGCCAGGGTAGCTCCGTACCTAACCACAATAACAGCCTGGGCCACCCGCCATCTTTATTGGCGTGTAACATTTCCCTACCAACTTGTCCTGACCGTCTCAGCAGGTGTCGCGACAATCAGACTTGGTTGTAAATGTTTATTACCTTCCAGGTAAATTAATGAGACACAATAAGGATAAATTGTTGATATACGCCATCAACCATCGACGACATAACATTATCGAAGCATTACAGGTATTTACGCTAGAAAATTATTAATGTATTTTCAAGGGGATTTCGTTCAAAATGATATATATATATATATAGCATGAGTTCAATCAGTTTTGGGGGCGTTCTCAAAATCTATAACATCTGTACATCTTTTATGAAAAAGTATGCCTAATTATGTTTTCTTTCGGACTGTCTCGCGCTTCTCTTTCAAGATGGTTAAATATTTCAGATATATACGGACAAATAATTCAGACGCAAACTGAAACTTATGATAATTTTTTCCAAGTGTTACTAAGGCAGTGTTTCCTTTTCCGGCGGCACATTGGCCCTCCGAGGACGTAAATGGTTGTAGTTGTTGTAGTTTCGTACACCCGCACCACTGGTCAAAAGAAGTCTCTAATCGTGACCCGTTTGATCAGCGGCTCTTGGTGCTTGGTCAACTAACGCCGGTAAATACTGGTCTTTCAGGTCTAACATCAAGTCTCTGAAATGAACATATTTTACAGAAAAATATGGTCCCTAAACTTCCTAAATTTTAATCATAAAATACAATAAAAAGGATCCCAGAGACTTCCCTTTCAGAAACCTGAAACAGCATCTGATATAAACCGAGACTTGCCACATATTCTTGACAAGCATGGACTTTCTCGGATATACTTGTTTCAGGCCAGGGTCTGTATGGCGGACTAGTCCTGGCTCGATAATTCACAAAGCGCACAACATAAGTGTAATATTATTACAAGACAAATTTTATCAATAACAACTTCTTGATTTATTTTTCACAACGCTTCTGGGCTAGTTCTTGCCCCTTCTTCGGGTGGTGTAATATTATTGAATGGCATTTACACCTTTAATCAGGGGGTGGGTGGGTGGGTGCGCGCGTGCATATACATATAGAGGGGCATTGACCGGCACTGGCTTCGGAATCTCACAAAATCGAAATAGAATATCTAGATATCTGTATATCGCTATCGTATTAAAGCAGGTTTGCTTTTTACTGCCATGTAAACTTAATATATAAATAACTTGCAAAGTAGACAATGAACTGCCCAATTATATTACTTACTTGAGTATATGATTCGATTTCGGGGAAGCAAATAGGAATTAAGCTCTTTATCTCCAGCTTTAAACCCTGAAAACAGCATTATCTATTTAACTGACGGCACCTATGGTATAATAGCTTTTGCTTGAGGCATCGTAATATATTATAACGGTATATGACCAAGAATCTGTATCAAGGGCAAAACCCACATTACTTGAATATCATCCTACGCTCTAATTTCATAAAAACTTTCTTACAGGATGTCTTAACTTTTAACTTTCTTTACGTCAGAGATGAACTTGCGGATGGGAAGTGTATGTGAAAAAACGATGAAAATACGCTAACTGCATTATTCAGTAAACTGTTCGCATGAAACACAGCATCTCGCTGGCCCCATGGCGTAAGTCGCGCGACTACTGCTACAATGACCGGCTATTCACGGGAATACCCGATAGCTATTTGCACCTTCGTACTCAAACTCGTGTATTTTCCTGTCGCAAATTTAGGCAAAACGAGCGAGCCGGAAGAGCCCAGCGAAGTTGTCTCCGCCTAATTTCCTCTTTTTGCCGCCAGGGGGATTCAATTGCCTGGTTATCCTTTGTTACCGGACGATGACTTTAGCTTGGTTGGAGCGGCTTCGCTTCTTCAACTGCGCTAAACGTCTTCCACCGCGAACAATATGCTGCTCCGGTTAGTGTGCAAGGCTGCCATGTGTATTGAGCTCCAGCTCTCGACTTGGGAGATGAGAATTAAATTGAGTCACAGTGCCAGAGAATACGCGGTGAATAGAAACCGGGGCCGAGGAGTCATTAGGGATCTCGGGGGTAATCCCTCCTTACCATTACTTCATTTGCCGTGTGTAATTTCCTCAACGATGAAATTTGTACGAACACTTGAGGTAATTTTCTGAATCAGCGAACTAATTTGGTCGAAAAATATTTTGTCAATTACACATTGTTCAGCTCGGAGGATGATTTTCTGCCTTCGTGGCCCTATGATGCCGTGTTTACACATGACTTGCGGAAGAAAATTCCTCATAACATGACCCCGCACTTTTGATCTCTCTGTAAGCTTGGTAATGACGGACTTAGGGGAACGACCATTGTTTGGCGCGGCCGGGGACACCCGTCTTCGAGATTAAGGTTTCAATTCATGGTTTTCTTTCCAAGACATGGTTTGGCGATAATTAAGTTTGCCGAAAGAGTTACTAAATCTCGGCTGACTTTTCATAGGATTTAGCCACGTTTCTATAAGGCTATAGGGAGGACCCGCGTGGTGACCATGAGATCCGTCCGTTTGTCCACCTAATCACGCAATTTGAGAGAATTTGACTCGTTTGAGGACGCCGATGAGTCAATTTGAATTAATTTTGCAATCATGAAGTTTTAAGTCGCAAATAAAATAGATTTTGATTAGATCTGCAGTCTTACTGGAGGTAATCAGCGCAGGGAAGATCACATCAAAGTTTGTGTTTGATTGGGGATACAGACTTGAGGCTCCGCACGCGGATCAATCAACACTCATCACGGGGGTATTTGCTAAACTTTCAATTGAATATTTTGGGTTGGGGAATTTGTGATAATGAAATAGTGTAGTATCGTCTGACGCCGTCGACCACGTCTGCAACGTCTCCATCTCCAATATACTAAATAGTAATAATATCAAAATGGAGGTGTGTGCAATACATGATAAATATGACATATAGCTATTGGTGTACTTAACTGCTAAAAAATGTCACTTCCGCTTCTTTAAGCACTATCATGAAGATAAATAAAGCGATTTTTAATATAAACAAATAAATTAATAAAATAAAAACCGGTTAAGATGATTAGGCGTTACATTTTTGAAGTGATACTTTCTTAACTTAAATTTTAAAGTCTTTTAACAAACAATACACAAAACATCACCCTTAGAAAATTTGATAATTTATTTTGAAGTGTTCAGACACAGGTAATACCACAGGAAGGGTTTGAAAACTGCAATATCATCAATATGGCTTATTTTGGTATTATCATAGACTTTGTTTGAATGTGTTTAACACTTCCAGCAGTGTTTGCTCACATTGTCGACAGACATTTTGTATGACTCGTAAAGCTGAAAGTGTATGTTCTATTGAATTGTGCCAAACTATTTTGCGTGAATTAAATGTGTGAAATTCACACCTGTTGGTTTGGTGTGCTGAAAGCGGCGTCGTCAGCGTTTATCATATCCGACTCTGCAACTCTGCAACCAGAACACATCCCCACGTGCATCTTCATCAGTAAATACCGAGGGGAATCCATCGCCACACAGAACATGATTGATGCCATCCCCACCAGGATACAGACTTATTAAGAAACATAAACAAGAGAGTCGGTATTTTGTATGCGCTGGATATTTTTAAAGTAAGTTTTGCTGTAGATAAACAATGGTTGATGTTATGAATAACGGGCAGCGACATCGGGTAACGATGACCTATCCTTAAAAGCAGACATTGTATTCTCTCTGTTTCATCGTCTCCCCCTCACGGCATACATTTGGTACTAGTAGACCCGAAATGGAATGGAGTATATTTGCCAGGTGGGTTTGGGGATGTTCACTTACAAATACGTTCATATGTCCATGTGTTAAACTACCAGGCAAAAGAAAATATACGCTTGGAATTAACAAAGAAATCTATCAAAACAATTAAAATGTTCAAAACTGAAAACATAATGTCGAAAAAAGCAACAACTATGATACCTTGTCAGTACCCATCCATTGAATGACCATTTCTTCTTTGTGTTTCAAAGAGTTCATTCTTTCTTTAGCTCTTCAGGTTATATTAAAGGCAAAAAGAATTCATTAATCGTGAGAAATGTCTGCCCAAACAGAATCCATTTTACGATTCCAACAATATCATCAACACGGAACCAAGTTTTATGACATTGTGAATAAACAAGACAAGACCCCTTCCACTGCCACAAAAATTACTCTAAATGCGAAGAGTCGACTATATCTGAGTCCGAGTGTATCATGAGCATTCGTTCATGAATAACTATCAAACATCGACGACACCGGGTGTTCCCGAAAAGGTGAGCGCATCCTGCTTCATCGGAGTAATCTTATGGAGTTAACGAGATCTATCTGTTTCATCAACAAGGCAGATACTGGTTGGTTTTGTCGTTCACGTAAATATGACGTGTTATAGCATGGTGTACACAATCTGCTTCTACATAGAGATACATGTACACATGCATCACATATGCACTCATGCACATTTAGAACTGCAAAGATTTGCGTGAATTCCTACGCCAGGCCAAAACACTACTGACCTACCCGATCACACCTGTTAGATTATATATAACAACTGATTCTTTGACTCTTACTTAAAGAGGATTTACATAAAATAAAATATTATGATACATTATGTGTTATATGTTTACTGAAAAACTGGCTTTGTACAATATCAGTGAAGTTCTTGAAAGGCATTAAGAAGTTAGACGAACATGAATTCGTGACACGCTGTATAGATAACAACTTCTTTTTATTCTTTATACGACGTTTCAGACCAAATTAGCTCTTTCACTTGAATTCACCGCAAGAATTAGCTCTGAAACGTCGTATAATGAACAAAATGAAGTTGTTATCTATAAAGCGTGTCAGAAACTCAAAAACAGTGTATACATTCAGTACACCAGTATGCTTTCGATTTGTCAATATGTTGAATTGTAAAGTAAGTGTTAAGTCTAATTCAGAATCATACGTATATGCTTTGAGTCTATATTCAAAGTAAAAGCCATCAAAATACTTTGAGAATACGTGAAACGCCATGCTATTGTTAATGCTTTTAATGCATGCCTAAAGTCCTACCTTTGGTTTGAGTGTACTTTCAAACTTATATTGGTTTATGCGTTGAGGGTAACTTGAAACTCATGCTGCTATATATGCTTTGTGTGTGTCGTGTGCCTTCATATGCATTCTCATACACGTGCTTGTAGTGTACATTCAAAGCTATGTTCTTGTATGTGCTTTGACGTATACGTCTCTGCCAGAAGCAGATTACATTGTGCGATTACACTGTAAGCATGTGTTTATGAATCTCTGTCACATAGTGATGACATCAAAGGTTCCTGTAATTTGTAAACGTCACAAACACATGCAAAGGCAAGGGAATGACCTGGAATTAATTTGTTGCAGTGGCTCCAAATAACCTGTATGTTTTGACGAAGCTACATGGCGAAACTTTCCGACACATCAAAACAAGCACCCGAGTGAAAGAATATCATACTTCCATTCAGTCATGTCTAATCACACCAAATCAAACCCCAATCACCAAATAAACTGGACTGACATCACCATTCTCGCAAACAATCAAACTGACTTCAGCAAACGCAAAATCACCGAGGCCACTTACAACAAAAGCCAAAAGCCGACCATCAACCAAGGTCAAAGGACATTTCATCCCATCATCTTCTGATGCACTCCTGAACCAAACCCAATCAGCTGTGTAAAAATCTTCTTTCTAAACTATTCCCTTGATTTGTACATCTTTTGCTTCCATTTCACATCCCTTTGTTAATTCTATCAACTAGCTAATTATGCCAATTATGTTGTTCTGTTTGTTATACTCTGTATATGAACATCCCCTGTTCTACATATTTCATTCCTTCTTGAAAACGGTACAAAAATCTGTATCGAAACGTCGGACTCACGAAATACGTTAAGTATAAAATGTGTCAGTATTGTACTTCCAACTTTTAAAATGCCACCCAAAGAAGTAAATTAAACAATGTCTTTGCAATGGGTGTACACAGAAATGGACAATTTGTGAATACCTTCAAAAGCATATTATAGCTCTGTATATATACCATTCAAAAAAGTATGGGATATTCCATTTTGCGAGCATACCTCTAACTGTCAAATATAGCTGTGTTTTGGACCTTCAGTGTGCAGTGTTTCGCGTACTGTGTTCGGGCTGGTAACGTTTGTACAAATATAGTCCAATCTAGTTTACAACTGTATAATATGTTTATACATAGAGTTTACGTTCAAAGACATCTATGTGCTTTATAGTGGACAGAAAAATGCATAATCTTGTTTTTGTTTTGAGTACATATCTAAATGCAATTTTTTTATTGTTATCTAATGTTCGTATGTTCATGCAATGACGTTTTTCTATGACATCTTCGTACATATGCTTGTAGTGTAAGGGCCTTGCACCAACACATGGCGGGCTTAAAAGCAGCCATGCAGTAAAATGTATGCTCTCGATTTATACGGGATTAGTTCATTACAACTTGTTTGAGTGGCATTTAACACAATATTTATTTTCTTTAACATAATATGAGCGACGTTTCGGTGTAGCTACTAACACCGTTATCAAGCAAATCATTTGCTTGATACCGGTGTTAGTAGCTACACAGAAACGTCGCTCATATTATATTAAAGAAGTTGTATATCCATAGAACTCTCCTCGTTGTTAGCTCATTATACATAAAGAATATAGTAGATAAAATTATTGTGATGATGGAAATATTTTTGTTACTTTTTAAGTATGTGTAAAACTTTTTGACTTACGCACATTATTACATAACTCCAAATGCAGAGAGACTAAGTCATGAAACATGCGATGAAAAATATAAACATTTGCAGAAGCATTTCAAGAGAGTACACCTGTACTAACAGAAATTTGCTCACAATAAAAATGGATACAGAAATAGCAAATGAAAGATATTTGATAGAATAATTTACAAATATGATGTAGAATATCATTTGAAAAATTGTTTTCATTTGATTATTTTCTCTTTCCCTATGATATATAATGCTCCTTAACACATGTGCATGACATTACCAGATGGATATGTTTTTAATGTCTAAACCTAATCAAATGATCAACAGTGCCATTGAGTTGAATCTATATTTAGATTGTGTCATTAACCACGGAATCACAGAATGTAATTCATCCTCGTGTAGGAAAAGATATATAATTTTGATATTGTAACATATCTTTATGGTATCAGTAATTTTTGTAAGATGTGAGGTGGTGGCAAATATTTCTTTATATAATCATATGCAGTGAAATGTACACTAAGATCAAATTTCTTGTCTGACTCATAACTATACTGTATATTTGTTGAGAGGAAATGGGTATCTGTTGAAATGTCTTCCACGTTACAAACCCTCTTGGAAGTCCTCATGCGATATTATGATCACACGTAAATACAAAATAACCTCCTGGGTTCTAGTCAAGAAATGTATAAAATCCTAAATTCATTTCCATTTCGACTAAAACAAATCTATTCTAAATATGTACTTGATGTTGCCACAAAATGAGGTTTGACATAGGTTATCAAGTCGTCCAAACACTATTTAAACCAAAATACTAAAATCTTATGTATGTTATTACTTTTCTATGACTAAGGCTGAACACCCCATCCGCATGTGATGATATGAAAGTTAAATGCTATTTTAAGCGAAACTATCAACAGTGAATAATGTCCGCGTATGCTTAGCTTCTGTAGTGAAATGTGAATTCGATTCAGTATTTGTTAAACTACGCAGTATGCAATAAAATATTTTGACAGATAGATTCAGTAATAAAGATAGATATATGTTATAATGTGAATCTAAGATTTATCGAAGTAATATAGGTGCGAACAATGCCAATATAAATAGGTTTCCTCATCTTATCTGTTTACCTGATGGATTAAAACAATCGGCGTCCTATCTGAGACTGTACACAGACATTCAAAATGAGGGCAACCAATCTCCACCAGAAAAGGGATGATTTTGATTTACCAATCGTGTTTTCATATTACGTCAACCAATATACTATCAGCCCCAGCTTACAACCTCTATATTTCTTCGGCGACTAACGGGGTCGCGTTGTCAGGTTCGCTAACTTGGTTGACACATGTCATCATATCCCAGTACGTAGATGTATGCTCATGTTGTTGATCACTGGATTATCTGGCCCAGACTAGATTATTTACAGACCGCCGCCATATAGCTGGAATATTGCTGAGTGCGGCGTTAAACAACAAACAGCAAACTATATTTCTCCGTTGCTTTTTGTATTTTAAAGACACCCGGTGTCATTTCACAGTTATAATTATTTGAATTGAAAACTCTTAGAACTTCCTCTTTGACAAGGTAGAAAACATTTAATGCCAGTTTTAAATCTATGTTAGTACGTGTTACAATCTTAACACTCATTTTGCACAAGATAATCTTCAATTCAAGATAGTCTTCTCTCGTAAGAAGGGGCGGTGGGGTTGCCTAATGGTTAAGACGAGAAGACCCGGAGTCGATTCCCCATATGGGTACAATGTGTGAAGCCCATTTCTGGTGTCCCCAGCGGTTATATTGCTGGAATATTGCTAAAAGCGGCGTAAAACTTAACTCACTCACTCACTCTCTTATAAGACTATTCCCACACAGACACAATGCTCTAAACTAGTGTTTATGAGCTTAGTGGTGTTCATACTTAACTTTACATTTTTACAATAAAGAATGATTAACATTAATGTTAGAGATGTTTATGGGTATAATCAGTCACTTAAAATATTTATTAAGAATATATTGTCAGCCTGGATGGATCCTCGCATATTTTGAACATAAAGACATTGGAATAATGGCATCCAACAAAAAAATGCACATTGATTATTTTCTCTTGTAACGCGCTTAGTCTGAGCCTCTGCGCAATACTTAGGTGCATAATTGACAACGAAAATTACATTACCTGTCACAATATTTGAAACGATATAGCAAGATGCCAATTTTATTGATGTTCAAAACAGACAATTTGTATCAAAGTGAATAAAATGCTAGTGCATACAATTATGTCTGATATAAAGGAATCAAGTAAGTTCATACAAGGATCTATGAAAGTTACCCCTATAACCATTACGTATCGCACTTATCAGTGTTATCCTTGTCCAGTATGTATATATTTATTTATATTATTTTCTTACATTGAGTAAGATTCAATACATTACCAACATAGTCATTATGCCATTATAATCTTTACTTCGTATTACTCAATATATATCATATCAAACCATTTTCAAGCAATCACTCTACTTTCAAATCTCGTTGTAAAGTATGGTATAGCATAGCTGTGTGTCAGTTTAGGGCTATTAAGTAATTTCTGTTGGTTTGGAGGGCGGGATGCAAAATATGGTGTCGTTTAGGTGATGTGAATTCACGGTAACGTAATTCTAGACGAGATGCGGTTTTGACTGTGGTTTTGTTTGCAGCTGATCTGAAGCAAATTGCAGTAAAGTCTCCAACATAACATGGCTTCGGTGGACGGTCTTGTAGAAATATTTACAAGATTGTGGTGATAATATGCAATAAATGCAGTCATTTAACTGTTAATAAGTAAAGTCATATGTTAGTGTTGCCATCAAAATCCGACACGTATGAATTCTTTGTTTAACTCGGGGGCGGTGGGGTAGCCTAGTGGTTAAAACGTTGGCTCGTCACGCCGAAGACCCGGGTTCGAATCTCCACATGGGTACAATGTGTGAAGCCCATGTCTGGTGTTCCCCGCCGTGATGTTGCTGGAATATTGCTAAAAGCGGCGTAAAACCAAACTCAGTCAGTCAGTTGTTTAACTCGGGGCTATGCAATATTGCAGCAATATAAAGGTGTATGTAATAATCCTGTCTGAAGAGATAAAACCAATGACTGACATCCTTGTAACCAGCTGTGATTCGATGGGTGCATCAAAACCCCATCTCGTAAGCCGTTTCTGAAGACACACCTCTTACGACAAGCATGGGATGCGCAAGACCAATTCAACCCTAGGTCGTCATGGCTTGTACCACGTGTCTGTTTGTTTGTTGTTTAACGCCGCACTCAGCAATATTCCAGATATATGACGGCGGTCTGTAAACAATGGAGTCAAAACCAGAAAATCCAGTGATTGACATCATGAGCATCGATCTACGTAATTGGGATACGAAGCCATGTGTCAACAAAGTCAGCGAACCTGACAACCCGATCCCGTTAGTCGCCTCGTACGACAGGCATGGGTTACTGAAGACCAATTCTAACCCGGATCTTCACGGGTCTGGCACCATGTGATTAACTGTTACAAAAACAAACAATTATACTACTATTATTTGTATAGCGCCAATATCCAGCTCAGCTGCTCAAAGGCGCTTTGTTTTTCCCTCGACAATCGGATGTCAGTCATCGTATTAACAATCTCAACTCCCTGGGGATCATACAACAAACAACAGTGTGATGCTGATCTCTGAAAGTGGTGTATGTACGTCAGTATGGTAAGTACTATAACCTTGAACACAACGTCCCCTTCAATCTCACCTCCCCCACCAAATTAGTTCGGCTCGGCTCGGCGGTTAGACTGAAGGCATGTCAATTTACCTCTACGGCATGGGTCGATGCTCACAATATCACTCACTGGATTTGTTTCCAGACTCGATTATTAATAGGCCTCGTCCAAATGCTTGGAATAATACTCAATGCAACGTTAAACAACGCGCTTACACACGCACATTCAAAAGGAGATCGGGTGGCCATGCTTGTTTCGTTAGCGGACTACACGTTTTCATACCCACATATGCCTCGAGATAGCATGGTTCAGACACAATTACTTTCGCCTTGATATGGATTCAGTGCTACTGCGGCAACAAACAGCATTCATTCACTCATGTCTGGAAGGCCTCTGATTGTTTGGGGAAAACAGGACGTGGGTATGTTTCATTTAGTTTTGAATACCAGTAATTATTGCAGCACTTCATTTTGAAACAGTTAATGCCATAATGCTGTAAGTCATGCCGATGTTTTGCAATACGTGATAGGTAGTGTGGTTGGTTAGGTGCTTGATTGATTGGCTGGTAATAGTGTGATGGGTGTGATACTATCAAGGTAAGGGGAAATCTGATTTGTAATGCGGATGAGGTACGTCATTACGTTATAATCAATAACCAGTTTCGGTGTAAGGCCGTCGATTAAGTAAGTGTTAACTCAGTTATAACCAAGCAGTAAGGGTATACCTGTCCACATTAGTATCATTAACATTGTAAAGCCGTCACTTACCGCGTTAGGATACTGATAACGATAAAATGAACTATGCTTCGATGATGCCGAAAATGAACCTTTCAAAAACGTTGGAAGCTGTGTAGGTTGAAAGAGGATTAGACGTTGGTGAACAAAATGTGTTTTGAAATCTTAATTTATTCAATTATATATTATTCTAAAAATATTCGATTTCCTGGGTCTGGATATTCCGAATAGTGTATATAGTGTACGTGAATATATAGTGCGTGTACTAAGAGTTAAAGTACATCTCACTTGCCGCATATCCTTGCATAAGTTTGTACAAGGGTTTAAGGGCAAGTGTACAAGGGTTAAAATACATCTTGCCACGCATCCCTTGTATTGGGTGTGTACTAAGAGTTAAAGTGCATTTCACTTGCCACGCATCCCTTGTATTGTGTGTGTACTAAGGGTTAAAGTACATCTCACTTGCCACGCATCCCTGGTATTGTGTGTGTACTAAGAGTTAAAGTACATCTCACTTCCCACGCATCCCTTATGTTGCGTGTGTACTAAGGGTTAAAGTACATCTCACTTGCCACGCATCCCTTGTATTGTGTGTGTACTAAGGGTTCAAGTAAATCTCACTTGACACTCATCCCATATATTGTGTGTGTACTAAGAGTTAAAGTACATCTCACTTCCCACGCATCCCGTATGTTGCGTGTGTACTAAGGGTTAAAGTACATCTCACTTGCCACGCATCCCTTGTATTTTGTGTGTACTAAGGGTTAAAGAACATCTCACTTGCCACTCATCCCTTATGTAGCGTGTGTACTAAGGGTTTAAGTAAATCTAACTTGCCACTCATCCCTGGTATTGTTTGTGTACTAAGGGTTAAAGTACGTCTCACTTGCCACTCATCCTCTATGTTGCGTGTGTACTAAGGGTTTAAGTAAATCTAACTTGCCACTCATCCAATGTATTGTGTGTGTACTAAGGGTTAAAGGACATCTCACTTGCCACTCATCCCTTATGTTGCGTGTGTACTAAGGGTTTAAGTAAATCTCACTTGACACTCATCCCTGGTATTGTGTGTGTACTAAGGGTTAAAGTACATCTCACTTGCCACGCATCCCTTATGTATTGTACTAAGGGTTAAAGTACATCTCACTTGCCAAGTACATCTCATGCCACCATTATATTGTGTGTGTACTAAGGGTTAAAGTACATCTACATCTCATCCTTTGTACTGTGTGTACTAAGGGTTAAAGTACATCATGCCCCATGTCTTATTGTGTGTGTACTAAGGGTTAAAGTACATCTCACTTGCCACACATCCCATGTATTGTGTGTGTGTACTAAGGGTTAAAGTACATCTCACTTGCCACGCATCCCATGTATTTGTGTGTGTACTAAGGGTTAAAGTACATCTCACTTGCCACTCATCCTTGTATTGTGTGTGTGTGTACATCTCACTAGGGTTAAAGTACATCTCACTTGCCACGCATCCCATGTATTGTGTGTGTACTAAGGGTTAAAGTACATCTCACTTGCCACGCATCCCATGTATTGTGTGTGTACTAAGGGTTAAAGTACATCTCACTTGCCACGCATCCCATGTATTGTGTGTGTACTAAGGGTTAAAGTACATCTCACTTGACACTCATCCCTTGTATTGTGTGTACTAAGGGTTAAAGTACATCTCACTTGCCACGCATCCCTTGTATTGTGTGTGTCTACTATTATATCATCTGCCTGCTCTTCGACTTGCACTAGTATGCAAATGACAGCTTAGAGAAAACAAAGTTGTCCCTTTCGCTCCCATGGTAATGGTGCTCGTCAGACATTGGAATAACTTCCAGCCGTATCACACAGTAAGGGAGTTTTGAGATGTAAAACACAAAAGGCATCTGTTGTCTGCAGCTCGACTGGCAGCAAACTGTGGCCATTCAGGTTGTGTAATATAAGCCACCACCAGGTCAACAGATTAGTCCCAGACACCTGCTACAAATTGTACAACATACACACAGTCCGAACTTCAAGTAACTCGATGTTCGATACTTCGATACTGAGTTATGTCACAATACATCCCATACATCACACCCCATTTGAAGTTATCGTTATATATATTATAAAAGCTACGACCCCTTTATAAACATTTGTATCGAAACTCTGCATGTGTCGAACTATAAGTAACTCGATGCATGTTCGACAGAAGCTTGACATACCCACCTATTAGGAATTGTGAAAATGATCGAGGTCATCTGGATTGGCTTTCAAGACGGTTTGAGCACCCTCTTTGCATACTGGGTTCGATTCTCAAATGGGTTCTACACGTGCAGCCTGTACTTAATGACGTCACAAGATAATATAACTGGTATATTGCTAATAGAGGTGCTAAGTTACTCTCATGCTAACTAGCACAGCAGAATGAGATAAACAATGAAATTCACTTGATCATATGACGATTAACCATTCACTGTCTATTCTCTACATTATTGTAACTATCAAACTCAATGAAGGTTAGTTATAGTAAAGTGATGACGTATTCAATGTTAAGACAGTCCTTTTGGTTTTACGCCGCTTTGAGCAATATCAAGGACGGGCATAGTAAATGAGCTTCACATTCCGACCCGAATGTGTTCGCTCCCGCTTTATGGGAGTACGTAATGTAAATCCTCAACCGCTCTACGTTGCTGGCTGATTTCACAAAACACTACCCGAAAATGGTTTCTATTTCGATTATTTTATTCAAAACAAAACATTATTTCAACATGTCAACAATCATTACAACATTTGAACGTACATATACACTTTGTAAGTATACAAAATTGCCACAAGTAATAAATAAAAATATAAATTAAATTGCTGACATAAACGATTGCACCAAAATGTCATGGCTTAAACAAATGCACCAAGACTGCATGACATGACAGCATGTCAGTTTATTGCACTAGCACTACAACATAAGAAAAGAAGCAAAGATAACGAGGAGGTATGCAATAAACACAAATGTTACTTATGCTGATTCAGGGCAGGTAAAATAATCATATTATAACACTGATGTATTGACAACTATTATTAAATTCATATAATCTTAGAATACATGAATGCCTACCTTTGGCATAATGGATCAACGATCATGTTATTTATATAATAATAGTTATATTGTTTGAAGTCGCTCGCAAAACAAATAATTTCAATGGTTTTAAACCTTGTTCGCATCAGTGATAGAAACTGTCGACAAAGGAAAGTGTTCACCCATGTTGTATATTGTGGTGAAACATAAAACAAACATGAACAGGTGATTCGAATTTGTGTAAGTTGTGTAACGATTTGTAGTTTGTATTTTGTCACATCCTGTTTTCACGTGCCTACGTTCTTTTGTTTGTCAGTTTCTTTCGGTATAATAAAATGAATACAATCTCAATGATGTTCTAAATGATTTTTGTCCTCTGTATATCCTCATCGTGATCATTTAATAGCGGAAATATATATGAGTTCTTTGAAATGTCATAACCTCTTATGTCCAAATAGTATTATCAAATGATTAAGTGAGTGAGTTTAATTTTACGCCGCACTCAGCAATATTCCAGCTATATGGCGGCGGTCTGTAAATAATCGAGTCTGGGCCAGACAATCCCGTGATCAACAGCTTGAGCATCGATCTACGCAATTTGTATTATCAAATGATTAGACTAACAAACAAAAAGAATGAAATATCACAGAGACGATGCGTATTAATACAAAAATATGAAAATCATAATAAACGCTGTTACGATAGAAGGATAATTGTGAAAAAAATCATATTTCCATTTTCTTGCCAACATTTACACGAAGCAAAAAGCGTTCCCCATCCGTAATATATCGTTGTAAACATAACGGTAATCGTCGTACATACACACAAACGCGTCATATTTACACTGACAAGTTCACATTCAGACAATATCTTTATATTCATATGTGATCAGTCATGGGCTCAGAGGGTTCAAATAATACATTAAAGACTTCTCTTTCTCCATGTGTATAGATCATGTCATTTGGCATGATATGTATTTACATATGTGGATCAACTAGTGTAACATGTATGATTATTGGCCTGAATAATCAGTATATACAAAACAGCACTATTTTTGATAGTTCATGACGCCATCTTGGCCACGTGATGACATCTGAACTTCCGGTCACATGATATGTCCACTTCTTTATAAGACGTCCTTCCGCCCACATGGTAAAATGACCTTGATTCTTTGGCTTCGTATGCAGAATAACACAATGTCCATTACGTTAGAGGTTGAAATATTCTTAATTTATGATACATGGTGATCATAATTATTTTACAATGTTATCTTGATATGGTGTAATGACTGGATGGGTGATTACTCTGGTTTAAACAGTCGGTCGGTTGAACTGGCAACCATGGCTTCTGCATGCTCACGTGCACGCCGCCTCAGTTCTGCGACAGATGAGTTCCGGTGCTCGTGCATTCCTAGAAATGGTGGCCAGGTTGGTCGAGACGGGTTGGAACACAGGCAAAATGGCATACAACCTGGAAACAAAAACATCCTTGTGAGTTAATATATCGAGACATGGAATCTATTACGCAAAACTGAAAAAGTATACAACAATGTCATATCTGTATATAATGAAAACAATGTAGAAAATGTGAATGCACAATATAGAGCCACTCATTCTGATATATATATATGCGTTTTGAAATAATAAGGATAACCTATATAAATATGAATTTGCTCTTCGTCTGGCCTTTGGTATTCCCAATCATATAATATACGTACAAAATCTATAAATTTTGGGGAACATATGGAAATATTAGGTGAATGCGAAATATAGATCCACATACTGTAATAAAATTAATATGTGTTATGACAAAAACTAAGATTGGACGATACAAACATCAAAAAGCTCTATCGGTTCTAGTTTTGGGTGTTCAGTTCAGTTCTGTTTGGGAACATAGATGTATATTATACAACTAGGTTACATTGCAAATGCATCGTGGAAAGCATTACATTATAAACATACTACCATATACTTTGACAGATGGAATAGGTTTTGAAGTCTTTGACAATTAATTATAGAAATCATATCGTTGATTAGGTTGTTTATTAAAACGTAACAAGCGGTACGTGCATCGGCAGACAAAGGACATACACACACAACGTGTTTTACATCTATTGGACATTTACAGTGCAAGTAGAGAGAGCCTAAACCATAATAACATTTACGTACTTTTAAACACCAAATTATTTGATTATAATATAATAAATAATAACACATAAAAATAAAATATCAAAATAAGATCCATTCAATTTATTATTTATATGTTTCATGAAATAGTTGAGATTGACCGATAAAAACATCAAAAGCGCCATGGGTTTTGGCCATTGGTGTCAACAATTATTTCCGTGACGTTGAAGTGCTTTGAAGATATTGAAAAACTACTATCTTGTCTTGTTCAAGTTTTTTAACGGGATATTATAAAAAGTCACCCCATGGTTGATTCAGAATCAGATAAAAACTACATCCGTGGCACTTATAGTCTGATGACAAGTATTCTCACTAACTCAATAAATTGATGTCATTTGTCAACATGGAACTTTAAGGCATCAGAGCATTAATGGCCCTTTGAAACAATTTATCGAGGCATATGTTCAAAGTAACTTCATGTCATAATCGTAACTGCTGCAGGTTCTGTCACAACATGGTAAACTGTGGTAAATGAATGTTTGATGTGTCAATCTCTATCGGAGGCTGGAGTGTCTGTCTTGTATCAAACACAGGTAACAGGGTCAGGGGGACCCGTGGTAACATGCCGGTAGCAAGGTGAAGGACTGTGCGTGATTCACTTACAATGTTTCCTGTCAGTTATGGTATCTAGGTTTATACTACCATGTACACTGGACATTTTTCATCTGAACACCAAACCATTTTCATAATCATCAGAAAACTCCGATAAAGGCAGAGTCCTTTCTTAGTCTGTCTCACGGTCCCTGAACCACATTATTTCCCCTACTGCCTGGCCCTCCCTAAAGTCCTAAATGAAGCAAATCTAGATTTCCTCAGGTTCTGAATTTCCCATCTGACTTGGGCTCATGTTCAATTTAAATGGGTTTATGTTACTTTCAAAATTATATATATTCAGAGACTAAGCCTTAGTCTAAGCTCTATCTTCGTTTCCAACTTTATTATAGTTCGCTTGTGTACCTCAGAGGTGCAATGTCCAAGGTTATCAAAAGGTGTATAAGGTGTATCTCTCCAATCTCTGAATCCATTTGTTTGGTGTTGTTTAGCGCTGCGCCCAGTAAATAATCCAGGCTGGGCAATCCGGTGGCTGACATCATGAGCATCGATCTACGCCATTGGGATACGATGACATCTGTTAACCAAGTCAGCGAGCCTGTCCACCCGATCCCGTAGTCGCCTCTTACGACAAGCGTGGGTTGGTAAAAATGTGTATACTTGTGTATACGTATCAACTGTATACGTATTCGTCTGTCTATGTTCTGCCTATCTAACCACCTTGTGTCTGTCCGCCTACATAAAGCCTTGACAATACCTGTGTATCTGCATATGGGAAATATATTATAATATTCCGTGCTAACCATCAAATTATAATTCGGCGGTTATATGAACCAACGATCTACGCATTCTCGCGTTTCCTTTACCACACCACTTCGACTTACGGGTGAAACATATGTGAAGCGACGTTAAATGTAAACTCTCCCACTTTAACAACACATTGCTTAGGAGAACAGCACCTACAGTATCGCCTCTAACCTCAATACAATACATCTTCACCCACTGCATTTCATAACACTGATAATGAAGTCAAGACACGTCCAATCTTCATTGTCTGTGTACGACACTAAATTACTGGCGAGTAATACTGCGACTTCACGCTGTGATCTGTGCAACTCTTGCCTCACACACTGCCTATCTAGTCAGCTTCTTGCTTCAACATAAAATATTTAGTACGCCAAGCACAGATACGTTTGGTTTTTTTCTGTCGAAGAAACTAGGGGCAAATTAGGTTTGGATGAAAATTAAAGTTTTTTCTCTGCTTAAATGAGGTCGCAGCGACACTCAAGCGAATCTGGATGACACAGGTTTGGTGGCAAAGACCAAATAAATTGATTCCGCTATGCTTGGAGTTCCCAATGGACCATAAGTCACTGACTCTTACGATAACAAGTCTAAATTTAATCTATTTTAAAATGTTTTAGTAAGATATAATTACATTGCTCAAATTGTATTATCGAGAAAAACTATCTAATTTACTCAACTGTATACGTGAGTTGCATCCCAAATATATGTATTGATTGCCGGGGAAACGAGCCGTTTAGAGGATTAGAATTTCATGGGAAACGTTTACCATCAATCCATGTTCGGAGACACGATGCCTCGACTGAAGAATATATCTAGCCCGGTTTGATCATGTTAACTACAAGTTGGAAATGACGTTAATTTTTGAACGGTAAAATCTAGTTTTCTCGCTCAATATACTAAATGACACGTTTGTGAGTTTTTTAGCAATAAGGTTTAACGGTTTTCCCTAGGATAAGTAGATTCGAAGTCTTTTATTGACAACATGAGAGTTAAGTCCACTTATTTCAATAACGCAATTGAGTGTGATTGAATCAAATGCTGGAACGTGCCTTTTGTGAGATATGTGGATAAGGTATAGTCAAACTATTTTCAAAAAACGTCAGTAGACTTTTAACTTATATACCTACATGTAGCATGAACTAGTTGCAGTTACATACTAACAAAACGATAATGCCGAACTTGTCGAATCCGGTTTGACGTGCGTACATACCTTTGAAAGCTGGATGTGGATAGTGTTGAAGCAGGGGTCTGTGGTTGAAATGAGCATCGTAGCATGGCTTCATGCTGGACCTGATGAAGAAAGTAAAAGTTAGAGTGACACAGAAGCACACGGCCATATAGGAAGTAGAGGGGTATCGTTTTAAGCCGCTTTTAGCAGTACTCCAGCAATGTACAATACCTCTTTCAAAGAACACAGTGAATAGGTTCAACACATGTATCCATATGGGAAATCAAACCTGGATATTCGTGGTGACGAACGAACGCTTTAACCACTAGGCTACCCCATCGCCCCAAATCAGACATAAAGTGAGCGTTTTTGTTTAAAGCCGCTTCAAAAGTTCGGCTATTTAAAATCATGTCAGGATTTCGCTGAAGGAAAATCCAAATGTGATGCAAACCATGAGCATTTAATTAAACCATCAAACACGGACCTGGCGCCATCAAACCTAAGATCATGGTCGGGCAGATTCAAACTCGCGACCAGCGCATCCGCATGAACCCGCCGCCACAGCGAATGGCTACGCCTTCCGTGACTTTAGTTTGTTGTGTGTGTTGGTCACAGCTTGAGGTGACAAGAACATGTATAGGTTCACCATGGATCATATAATTTTTGATGAACATGTGTTACTGTCAATTTCAATATTACACAACCTTTTCACACTCGGAGATTCGTCAGTCGGTCATAAACAATGACTAACAGCAGGAGTATTGTTTCCGTGGTTCTTAGTTCCACTTACCCGTCAAACATCGGGAAGAATCCAGGCCTTGATGCTGAGGCCACAAGGAGCGACTGCGAGAACGGAAGATGCCCCGCGCTCACTTTAGCGAAGAAGTCTGATTGTGGCAATCCAAGAGACGGCATACCGCTGACCGATGTCTTCAGACCTGCTGGGGAGGAAGGCTCACCAGACGCCAGGGAGTCGAACTCAGACGAGGTGGGTCTGTTTGTATCCTCCTCTGTTTGTACCTGTTGTCTGTCGTCTGTTGTCGTGCTCCTGTCGTCTGCCCCTTCGTGGTCGTCTGGTGTCTCCCGCCCTTCTGTATCAGACACACACAAATCCCGTCCTTCACCTTTATTCTCCCGATCAGACTCTTCCGTATCGTCTTTGATCACAAGGTTTTCTGGAATGTCACTAACATCTTGAGTTTCTGTACAAACAATAGGCTTAGACTCTAAAACGGGTGATGCTACAACTGAAAGTTTCGTTTCCTCAGCCACAGTTATTTCCCCTGTCTCGCCCAATGTGTCCTTCACCTCCTCAAGATCTTCCGGTCTCTCAACTTCCTGTCCAACCTCCACACCTATATCGGTGTCACTATGCTGTTCTGACTCCTCACCCCCGGGCATGTCACCCTTGCCCCCTTGAGGTTGTTGTTGTGCAAATCGTTCACTCTTTCTCCACTTGGCGCGCCGATTCTGGAACCACACCTGTGTATATAAAAAGATTCACGATGAAGGCAAGCTACTTTACTTCAAAGAACACAGCAATCGATGATTTTACAAAATAGAAAATTTCAAAATAAACCACGAACGTCTTACATCGAACAACACAGCAGTGTTACGAAAATACGTAAGACACCAAATAGAGAAATACGTCTGACTGAGTTTGACTGAGTTTGGTTTTACGCCGCTTATAGCAATATTTCAGCAATATCACGGCAGGGGGACACCAGAAATGGGCTTCACACATTGTACCCATGTGGGGACTCGAACCCGGGTCTTCGGCGTGACGAGCCAACGCTTTAACCCTTAGGCTACCCCACCGCCCCCAGAAAACTACGTCGTTGTAGGCAGCAGTCGTTGATGATGGAGAACTACCTATTTACGACGGGACAGTGTTCATCACTAAACAAAATCGCTGTAAAAAGGAAATTTAATAAATAAGGAAAGAAATTTATATAATCAATTAGGTCTGAAACATTAAAAAGTGTGAATGTGGGAATTCCAAGTAGGTGTTTACATCCTGATGTAATTTGTTTCCATCGCGAGGCAAAATGTGTGGACATCTTATGTGATTCAGTCGATTTACTGGACGGACGTGTGACAAGCTCCCGACAGCGTGTTGGTGAGTGGACTTTGCTAATATCAGTATGCGCAAGGAAGGCTCACCGTCCTCGTTCAACACAACATCCATTAATGTTTGGTAAATAACGAAAAAGAACGAAAACCGTACATTACAGTAATATACAGATGTGTATTGAGTCAACAAAAATACTTTTAAAACACAAAGCAAAATTAATTGTTTAGTTATGTCGCGACTTTTTAATGGTTCCTGGACAACATAAATTTTGACTGAAGTAATTTATTTTCATGTCTACGTATTTTGGATGTATCACAACCTTAGATTTGACAGAGGCTACAATGTGTTGGGAGGTTAACACTAAAGCAAGATATTTCATGGATGAATTGGGTTAGGGTTTTCTGGAATCAGTTCCTGCCGAGTCTTCACCTCGAGTCATACAGAGATATGTAGAACAGACACGTTTCTGAGGTGTACATATAGTATTGTCTCTAATTTTAGAGCCAAAACATGTATTTCATCATGTCAGAAGTCAAATCTTTCATGTCCAGTTTTTTAAATAATATGTCTAATAATGTTCAGACAAATATTTCAGTTTTTTTCCTGTAATTTAAGACAGACAAATTCTTTTGGTCAAAAACGGATCCAAAACAATTCTTTCTTGGGTGTTTTTCTCGAATATATCTTTGTGATTTTCTGAAAAGAAGTGCGTACGAGAACTATTCGGAAAAGAAAGGAGTTCGACACAGCCAGATGGCTGGGTATCCAGGTCACACCATAACAGGGTCACGTGCTTGTCGTTTTACGAATCCCTTTCACGGCATTAGCCCTGACATGTCTGCTGTACAATAGGATCATTTTCTAAAGACGTGGCGTGACAAAGATTATGCCAAAATGTCACTTTTGTTGACTCTTAATTTATTGATTTGTGCCAAGGAAAACTGGATTTTATCCCTTTCCGCGCGTCCTCCCGTGGGCAGTTCCACTCGCGTCATAAGTCTGTGTATTTGTCTCCTACCTCCAAACAACCCGATTCGCGGTCTCTCACAAAGCGCTTCAACTTCTCATCCAAACAGTCACGTGGCCCGTACCTTTCTCAGCCAAATCCCCAAATCGATGTAATTAGGTTTAATCTGGTTGGTACTGTCATCGGGCAATATTTCATGTGCTCAAAGTCTGATCGGTCTTGATGGGTATTTGTCCCTCAATTTACAAATGCATCTTGCTCATTAATTAGCCATTACCTTCTAATTTAATCAGCGATCTTTTCCATTGTCATTATGGCGATTACTTCTGTTTCGCCTTCTTGTTTATTCTGACGACTGTGAAGAAGTTCCAAGGATCCTTAAGTTCCACCGGGGTCTAACGTGAGATTGCAGTGAACAGTGCGGAGAATTCTAACACGGAATGGTAGACCAAGTGAGCAGGCGTGAAACGGAGAGGAAATAAAGCCATTTGGCTGACAAAACCACCTCCCTTCCTTCATCAAACATTAAAGAGTAGCTTGAGACATGTTTTTAGCCTAATCGAATCAAACGAAGTCAGTTTGTCAATTTTATTTTGAATTAAATTCAGGCGTTGGTGTTGTGTGCTTCCACATCCGGGCACTGAGGCAAAGTAACTGTTTCTTCCAACGCATTAGCTGCGTTTCGCTACCGCAGAGAAAAGCTCTTGTCAATCCAGCGCGCTCAATACAGGGGGGCTAAAACTTTTTAAATTGAGTTAATCTATTTGATTAAGACACAGCGAGGATGGTGAGTCGTCCTTCCGCGCATCCCGACACTAGCTAAACTCCACACACCAACACGCTGTCAGGATCTTGTCACACGTTCAACCAGTAAATCGAGTGAATCACATAAGGTGTCTACACATTTTGCCTCGCGATGGAAACAAATTACATCAGAGCGTAAATACCTCTTTCAACATCCCAGATTTACACTTTCTAATGGTTCAGATCTAATTGATCATATGAGATAAGTCGAGGAGAACATCGTCTTAACTCTGTTTATTCACATGAATACGTTTTTGCATGGTCACTAGGTGCTACCATCATACCGTGTCTAGAAAGGACCCCACTGAATAAGGAGGGTATCGGGTTAAAGAAATAATGATATGGGGTATATGTGAAGGAATACAGTTTTTTAGAGTGAGTGAGTGAGTGAGTTTAGTTTTACGCCACTTTTAGCAATATTCCAGCAATATCACGGCGGGGGACACCAGAAATGGGAATCACACATTGTACCCATGTGGGGAATCGAACCCGGATCTTCGGCGTGAGGGGCGAACGCCTTAACCACTAGGCTACCCCACCGCCCCAGTTTTTTAGAGGAAATATTGGAAGCATGATAAAGGTTTTGTTTGTTTGTTGTTTACCGCCGCACTCAGCAATATTCCAGTTATATGACAGCGGTCTGTAAATCGAGTCTGGACCAGACAATCCAGTGATTAACATCATAAGCAGTATGATGACATGTGTCAACCAAGTCAGCAAGTCTGACCACCCAATCACGTTAGTTGCCTCTTACAAGCATGGGTCGCTGAAGACCAATTCAAACCCGGGTCGTTACGGGTTTTCTGAGAAAGAATAGCGCTTGTTTGAAATGAAAAGCGACATTCTGACGCGGAATACACGAATTATGAGAAAACATATCGAATTCATCAGAAGGATTGTGAGCTCACCAAGAAGGAATAGCGTAAATTGTGTACATGTATTTATAATGAGAAATGTGGGTTTTATAACATGAAATAACCTAATTATGAAAAGTAATATCGGATATATATGAAGGATGATTTTAATACAGGAATGTCGTATTTAACAGTATTGTCACTTGGAAGAGGAACACCTATATTCATGTGGAAGAACATCGTACCATCTGGTGTTCAATCGATTTTGATGGTTTGGCGATCTCAAGAGAGTTGAATGCATTACCCTACAGCAGGTACCCAACTGCGTACTTAAACTTATAGATGTTAAGGTCTTCTATACTCATGCGGGGTGGTGGGGTAGCCAAATGGTTAAAGCTTTCACTCGTCACGCCGAAGATCCGGGTTCGATTCCCCACATGGGTACAATGTGTAAAGCCCATTTCTGGTGTCCCCCGCCGTGATATTGCTGGAATATTGCTATAAGCGGCGTAAAACTAAACTCACTCCCTATACTCATGTGTATCAGTTCTAAATGTCATTTAAAGAATTTACTATTCAAAAAGTACTCCCTGAATTATATTTAGAAAACTATGACTTATTCTATGTTCATGTGTATCAAGCCTTTACTAATTCTTAAGTAGTCCTTAGATTTTATTGAGACATTAGGGTTTCAAGTGTATTGTAAATTTATTCAGATATATTCATGTGTACTTATGTCTTTTATATGTATCAGTGGATTTTAAAACTGATACTGGTCACCTTGACGATAAATCAATGCGGTTCGTAATGTAACGCAGCTTTTACTTGAACAGATCTCGGCAAAAAGTTAATCTTCTTTCATCCTATTACCAGAACGTAGTCCTTTTCGAGTCCTCTCTAACACTATCAAAGACTTGGCTCCTCTTATTCTAATGCGTAATCTTAAAGGAAAACTATGACCCATTTAGTCTAAATGAACCAAATTAAAGGAGGTCGTGATGCTGGGCAAGGTTGTACGCCATTTGAGTAATATGACCGTATACACGGGTGCCTTTGGGAATTGCATACACGTCTTTGTGACGACCAAATATTTTAACGTTTTACAAATCTGAAGTCATCGTTTACTCGGGCCATTACGCTATCGGTGACAGAAAATCCAGTTCTATTTTTGACATGTCGTAGATGGGTACCCGATAGAAAGGTGTGGATATATGTGTACCATTCTGACGCCGTATCATCGATATTTGGCAATGATGCTTCATGGAATGTTTGAAGAAACCCCAGTTGCCTTACGTGTAATATTGCATGGCACCATTTGTTTATACAGTGGCATTTCTTTAAAACGAAATTTGACTTTGAACAATGTATCGAATTGAGAACCGGAGTGTCGATACTGGGACCTAGCGTAAATACACATTCTGCCGCAGCTATACATACTACTCACAAGAACTTAAGAACACCCATTCTTTCATATTACCATAGTAAATGTGTCATGTCATGACAGATATTAAAGAAATCGGTGGTCTTTAAGTCTTGTGAGTAGCATAATTACATTGTGTCAATGTAAATAGCAACATGTATATTGCTGGTTTATAATTAATATACGAAATACATGTGAGTAATATTTACTACAATTGATTAAAGTTGGCTTGTCAAAAACAGTGTACAAGTATCAGTGCTAGTATTTGTAAGTTCTGACCTGAACACGAGCCTCTGTGAGATTAATGCGCATCGCCAGATCCTCGCGCATGAATACATCTGGGTAGTGGGTCTGTGCAAAGGCTTTTTCAAGTTCCTCCAGCTGCGAGAGATAAGAACATCATGAAAAGTGATTTTACTTGCCTTGTTTACGAGTTACGAATCATACCATTTTACACGATGCATCTACGTTGTCGCCATGACACTCGTTTCAGTATACTTCACAAAAGGCGGTGGGACAGCCTAGAGGTTAAAGCGTTGGTTCATCACGCCGAACACCCGGGTTCGATTCCCAACATGGGTACAATATGTGAAGCCCATTTCTGTTGTCCCCCGGAATATTGCTAAAAGCGGCGTGAAACCATATTCACTCACTATACTCCACAAATAACGTAACCGTCTAAAACATGGATCATTGTCAAACTAAATGCTTAAAGAGAAAGAAGTGATACACATAGCTTCATAGTGTAAAATTCACAACTGACAACGGAAGTTGACCTACCTGTTGTAAGGTGAAGGTCGTTCTGTTGCGACGCTGCTTTCGCCGCGCAAACGTGTCATCATGGAGATCTGTGTGCAGACCATATGCCGGATCTGTAAACAAAACACGTATACATAATAAAAGTAATAATGATTACATGAAACAAATTAATTCATTAGTTTAAAGAAGTATTATGATGTAATTGTAAAGACACCTAGCAATAAACATGTTATGAGGAGTTGTCGCCGATAAGATTTTGCTGAAACAGTGAGCTGATGCAATATAACGTCAAATTTGGTAATTTTTCAACCATATTGGCACGCCAGAGATCGCATGTGGTTATTAGGCATGGGTATTTTTTACATGTAAAGGGAATTGAACCTGGGGATTCGGCTCGAAGAGCAAATGCCAAAACGGCTGCACTACTACCCATCTCTATAGTCTGTTTGCAGTGAAAACGTACCGATGAATGTCACTTTAAACCAAAGAGTAAAACAAATAAAGTGAAATTAAGACTGCGAGTCCTCATGATTTAACTTGCCAATTGAACATTTAAATCTCAGAATTTCATTCGACTTAGGATAAAAGTTGTTTAACAAACGATCATAGTTTCACATGGCTATCATTGGTTTGTATTACAAGGGGGTATGTACATCAAATGAAACACCGAAAACGACAAGGGTTGTTATAAGTTAACCCTCTTCACGTACCGCACGTGCATTTGTTTAACTGTTCCAACTACTGCGCTTACCCCCTTGTAATACAAACCAATAATAACGATTTGAATCTATGATCGTTTGTTAAACAAACTTTATCCTAATTTGAATAAAATTTTGAGATTTAAATGTTCAATTGGCAAGGTAAAATCATGAGGATTCGCAATCTAAATTTCACTTTATTTGATTTACTTTTGTGCTTAAAGTGAAATTCATCGGTACGTTTTCACTGCAAACAGACTATAGTGACGGGGAGGTTTATCAAATATTGCACATCGCTATTTCATATGCGCCAAATGGCAAATGACCCTCAGAGGACTGTTTGTACAAAGGCCTCTAGTCTAGACCAATATGTGTGGCCATGTGAGGAGCCGAGGATAGCTTAGGTAACACGATGACATTTGGTGTTCCAAATACCGTGATTTGATATTACAATTTATCAAGTTGGAGGCCACTTCATACATTAATCAGTCTTTACGAATATTCAACAATAATTATGCCGTTTATGACAAAACGTCAAATATCTTTAGAAAATATGCTATTAAATCAGCACTTGCGATAAATCGCTGAATGAGTGTCGGAGATGCATGGTATGGTAAGGAAATCTCATTCAAGACCTGCCTCTAACCCAATCCACCGTTATGATAACGCTTCTGTTCTCTGATTGTGCCCAAATCACTTTTAGATACCAGGTAATCAACTAATTCTCACTAAACGAGTCTAACAAATCAAACTAATTTGTGACCCAAAACCTAATATTCACGCAAAAAGAGGCACAAATGACATTCTGTGATTTTTGCTACCTCTCGGGGCGACAGGACGCGACCAGGGGCAGTCGGGAAGAGTCGTGCCCCGAATCTTGACGGTTGCCATTGTGATAATTGCCCGTCAAGACTAACGCTATTACAGCCAGTACTCGCTACCATATTAGGATTATTAATAGCACTTCATTGTTGGTAATTGCTTTGAAGAAAAACTGTGATCGAAGAAGAAAAGAAGCGAAGCCGTACACAATGCTCCTAATGAGCTTACAGTTGGGTTAATATACTGTCGAAATGGGCGTCAAATAAAAATAAATGTCATTTCTTTTAGTGATGGTCCCAGACGCAAATGTCCCAAGGTGTCTCGAACGCCGGAAGCGGAAATAGTCGCAATGCCTTCTGGTATATTTCATTGTCGTAACTAGAAAAATATACTTGAAAGGAAAAAATAAGAAAGTTTGAACAATTAGCCCTTGACAGTTGTTAGTACGGCGGGAGTAGGTTAAACCATACAACTGACGGACCAGTCAACGGCTTCAAGGTATGTGTTTGAACTTTAATAATGACAGGAAAAAACGCATTTAACAGTTATCCCCCGTCTCAGTTTCACCGCTAGAGGGCGTTGATCTGATTCTTGTCATCCTCGTAATTAAGAACAACTTGACTCATGCTTTTTCATTCTTTGTCTTTGAAACAATTTAAACAATTGGAAGAATACCATTGTCACAATTTTAGGAATTACATCAATCATTCTGAAACTGCTGCAGCCAATGGCGATATTCTGCCAAGAAGAATGTGTTACACAATGAAAGGTGTTATTCGTTTGTAGAAACTGACATAAAAGTTAAAATATTAGACCCGTATTTTATTCATAAAAAACGAATGATGATTTAGAATTGAATATGACGCAAAAACATAACACTTTAACATATTCCTATCAAGCAAATTAGGCAAAATGCATACAGGTAGCTGCTGTGGAAAGTGTTTTTTTCCTTGAAGCATTCCATGCGGGAATTATAAGAAGTATGTTTCCAGTTATCACACATTTTAGTACAAAATACAAATAAACGGATTTCGAAAAAAAAGGAGATTGAAAGATCTGACATAATTATTTTTATGATACGACTAATGATTCTACTTTGAAGTTTATATTATGATTAGCGTTCAATAATAAAATATCTACCTCACAGAGAAATATCATATTACAGGACTTTTCGTAAGATATTTCATACTGGTTAGATATATACAGTCGCACAAGAGCTTTATGAAATTATCACCTCATTCAGAGACATCATAGGAAATGAATTAAGCTTTCGCGTATCCATTATATGCACAGTTTTCCCCTCAATGTTACATAGTTACTTTACAATAACTCGTTACATATCCCTTTGGAAATATAGTTTTTGAACTTGATAATAAAATCGTGAATATTTATATTTTTCATTATTTTTAAAAATTAATTAACGTACATATATGGTTAATTGATGCACTGACGATTTTAACACTTAAAAACACGCTAAATGTCATAGTGTATTTTAGACACTGTGAGTCTATTTGTATGAGGCGAAGTATGTGTATACACTACATTGTGCAATAAGCCTATATATATCGTGAACTCAGTACCACATTCTAAGACGTCACTATTCTATGTATACATCGAAAAATTCAGATCTTTTCATCTCTCCTTTCATTAGGACGATAAGGGTTTAAGAAACCATTATTCCAAGAATTTGGCCCCGGTGCCTAAGGAAACTTATTCCTAACAACATACGCCGTTTTACTCATCTAATAATGTACCAGAATAATAAACCCCTTCAAGACACACTTAGCATATAGAAATTGTTTATTTCGCGAGAGTATATAGACGCACTCAAACGGCATAAAGCATTTGTTTCCGCAATCGTCGCGCTAACCAGAGGAAGTCCTCCGTATCGATTGGAAAAGCTAATGCTGTCTTCCTAACAAGTTATTGTAGTTAAAAACACACAGCAGTCAAAAGATGCCACTTCGACAGCAAAAAAACAACTACGGAGGACATTAGGACGTCAACGCTTTTGTGTATGTTGCCTTAACGAGAAACGACCGAACTAAGTAGAAAATTAGCAGAAAAACTGCTCGAACAGAGCTTTCACCAACACATTAATGAATCAAATAGCATTTCCTTTCCGGCGAGTATCGGCAATTATCAGCTTACAAAGACTAAAATACCCACACCACGTTCGGATATTTCTTGTAACAACAGAAGCGGAGCGTCCCCAACTACCACACAAGGTTCTTAAACAGATAAAATAGAATTATATCATCATTGAATTATTTCTGGCTTAAAAAGCCCTTTCCTTGCGTCAGAGTGTCCATTAGGGGCCCGGTATAATAAACTTAGAGATAATTATGTTCTCTCTGGCATTGTCGTGCCTTTTGATCTCGCCTTTTGCCCACGGAGATTGTCGAAGGATGCCGACTGTCGAGGTTTTCGGGGCAACAAGAACTCTCGCCTTCTGACTTAGTTCTTGACAAGAAGACAACACAAGAAGGAGTCGCTTGTATGGTGAAGCTGAATGAAATCACTTATAAAATAAACAAATTTACTCTTTGTGTTTATCCGATATGAGCCGGTTATGTTTTCTATGGTGTGTGGGTCTTTATTTGAATGGCTGTAACAACATGTAAATATAAGAAGTCATGAAAGACAAAGCATTAAAGCACGGGCTGATGGGCGCTGTGTAATCGCCTTCAGGAGGTCTAGAAAAACATGCTAGATCAAACAACGGTAATGCTATAATTACAGCCCGATCTCAGGGTATTTGGTAAACCTATCCTAACCTTATTGATATTGATGGAATTTTTTTGACAGTTTTTCGCCACGGAATTCAAGAACGGCTGAAGTACTTACACTGCTGAAGACTGTTGACCTTGATAGCCACAATACCATTGTAAACTTGCTTTTAGTCGGGTTAAATTATTGAACTGAACAATGTAATGTGATGGCTGAAAAGTCTGATGATTATGAAAAAGCTTGCACATGAAATACACAAAAATACAAAAATCTAACTATACTATGTCATTCTTTTGAAAAATAAATATATAACTTGTCGTTATATCATGCCAGAAAGATGTAGATACTAGCGGCACTTGATATGATGTAGTACGGATAGTACGAATATATTTATATGGATATCTCGACGTAAATGTGGATTGCAATGTTATTAGCTATGAACATATTGTTTGACGCCGCATTCAACAATATTCCACTTACGTGACGGCGGTGCGCAAATAATCAAGTCTAAACAAGTGAAAAGGTCTAACGATTAACTTCAGAAACATCGACCTGCGCAAACGGGTTACAATTATATGGATCTTATGTGTTTAATATTACCCCATATAGAGTAAACACTTGCACCATATGCTATATCGATGATTGCATCTTAATGTTGTGAGCGAAACCTTGTTTTTCCTGAAACCCTACACTCTGGACAATAAGTAAGGGCTATTGGGGCTCAAAGGTTTGTACAGTTGGTCGGATGTTGGGTCCGCAAGGCATCCAGTGAACAAATAAAATCATCTTTTGCACGTATGTGATCATGGTTTAGGGTGTTATCATTAGTGGAATGCATGTGTGTGTGTGTGTGTGTGTGTGTGTGTGTGTGTGTGTGTGTGTGTGTGTGTGTGAGAGTGTGAGAGAGAGTTTGAGAGAGAGAGAGAGAGAGTGAGCCAGTGTTTGTGTGTGTGAGAGAGAGAGAGAGAGAGAGAGAGAGAGAGAGAGAGAGAGAGAGAGAGAGAGAGAGAGAGAGAGAGAGAGAGAGAGAGATGAGCATTGCAGCGTCGGGTTGTCAGTCAGTTGTGCATATACATGTATACTGACAGTGGGAAGTAAGTAGACGTGCAGACACCACATAGATGGCTGGCCGAGATACACAAGCAGACTGGTGCACCATCTGAAGGTCGTCAGCCCTGAACAGCCGACACATACTGCATAGAAGATGAAGGAATATAGTGTATAAAGGGTGAGAGTGGGGGGCTGCGCCGGTGATTTGGGGATATAAGGAGGGTGGGAAGATGATGAAAGAGGGAGATGTTTGAGTGGGTGATATAGTGAAAGGGGTGACTGAATGAGGAAGTCGTGAGTTGCTGGGGTGAGTGATTGAAAGAAGGACCGGGTCGACATGTGCTTGGGTAGGTGAGTGAGGCACGGTGTTGCAGTCAAAGGATGGTTGAGGGAGTGAGTGAAGGGGTCGACAGGTAGTGAATAGGAATAGGTTTCGACGGTAGGAACTACCCAGAGGAACTAAGGGAAAGCAATAAAGAGGAGAAGTGGATATGTCGCTGTGTGAGAAGTGGATATGTCGCTGTGTGAGAAATGGATATGTCGCTGTGTGAGAAGTGAAAACGAAGAGTAGAGGGCATGTATGTGTTGGGGGGAAGGTCTGGAGGGTAGGGGTAAGTATGTGGGGTGGGGAACTGAGATGGCGCGTTGGTGAGAGTGTGCGAAGTTATGAAGTGTGAATCGGTGTAGAATGAGTGAGTGAATGGGCCAGGGAAGTTTGGAGTGAGTTGCTGTTATGTCAGTGTAAGACTCCGAACCCGGCGAAGCTGACAGAAAACCAAGTAGCATTGACGACGATATCTAGAGTTAACAGCCAGTCGGTGTACTCACATGGTGTGTGTGGCTGGCAGCTGTAGTCCAGCCCCAGGGGTCGTACTGCCGGGTGGAGCGACGGTGGGCAGTGAAAACAGGGAAACATGTTGCCAGTCAGGCCTCGGTTGGAGTTGGGAAAAATCTGAAACCAAAGGCAGAGATGAGTTACAAGCACATGTACATCTGCATCTAAACATCTCAGCAAAACAAGCAGTGGTAGCTATCATCTTATCTGATTTCGTTTAAATCACATCCTGAATTATAAAACGTGACATTCTGCTTAAAACAACGTTTACCTTTGTAGCTCTACCTTATTGAATAATTATGAAATATGCTCTTTTTCATATCAAATGTTAGAATAATTATAGTGTGAATCAAATATCGATGTACGATATATATCAGAGACAAATAACACATATGCCTACACGTTCACATTTTTATTCTTTTCTGGCAGAATTTCTGTAATTCTCGGTGTTTTCTTGTAGATGCATTAAACCCACAGCAAATACAGAAATAAACATTTCCTATGTCAAATAGTCATTGTTAATCGCCCGAAATCAATACATGAATTATTCATCAGGGAACAAAGGGGCCTTGTGGTAACAGGTTTGAAACTGTTTCCCAATCGACAATAAATCCGAGAAAAAATTAATGCCTGTATTTAAAACAGGTAACATTCTTCAAATATATCCTATTGGAGAGACATATTGTCGGTCATAAAAAAAACAGATCCGGGGTTTTCGTGTTTTATTTTATCCAGTCGTGTGCAGTCAAATGGTCCACATCTGAATACATGGATTTCGCTATGGCCTTACGTGTTGACAGTTTCCCGAAGCCTTTGAGGTAATTATAGAAGCAGTTAGCATTTCCCGGATCTCACACCTGAGCCAGAGGACGGCCCACACCTGGAGCGAAAACTAGCACCAAGTCCGTCAACCCAAATATTGAGTTTCCAATGAGGAAGTTGGAATAATTGATGTCACACGACGGTAACATATGTGTTAAATTCTATCAGCCGTGTTAGGAACTGTATTGTATATTTCAGCTGTGATTGACACTACTGGATACAATGTTGCACACCTGTGATATTCGTATAGTGACAGGTGAAGTAAGAATTAGGACGGAGCGTATAAACAGATGCAGTCAAGGTATAATTACCTGCACTAATTCATTCAACAAATACAGTTACACTTGGTAGTGTTTCGTCGTTTTACTGTTATCTTTGTTGATAACAAGATAATATAAATACATGTTTCTAAATCCAGTTCATATTTCAGTCAAAAATAATGTAACAAAGTATTACGTTATTTTTTAATTTTTATTTTACTTTAAAATGTGGAATCTTCCTATAAAATTTAAATGTTTATTCGACATTCTTAAATGGAGCATGTTAATGTTTATCCCGTTTTTAAATTTAGTATCATTTGCACACATATTCGTTTTGCCCGAAAGTAAATCACAGAATCAGTAAAGTGATCACAGAAACATCGGTGTGATCGCAACATGGAGTATGAATGATCATATGATGACTGCTGTTTTTAGGTTGAATTTGCCACTAGGGACTGAACCGGTAGGAAGTTTTTTCTGGTTTTTTTATTTGTGCAATATATCAGCACGTATGGATCCCAAATGTTAACCATTGATTTAAGTGTATGATGTATTGCTATGCCAAATGTCTGTTGCATGATTCTGCAAGACGGAGATGTTAGAAATAGGCAAACCCGCTGATGAAAAACGCTTATGTTTCACAATAAATAAATATATATATATAATAATATAATATCTTCATATTATAAGTGAGCTGCGATTGGCGTAAACCGCCAGAGGATACACGCATTATTTGATAGATAACAATATATCCACTCACATTGTGCTACTTGCCCACAAGTGTAAAATCAATAATTATTTATGAATATGCTGCGTGTATACGTGAAACGCGAAAAGTAACGGAACAGTTGTAACCATAGATCCCTTCCTTTAAATATATCCCAACTGTATTACACAGTTGAACAGTTTAAGAAGAACAGTTATGCGTATACCTTTCATGCCAACATTTTGTTTTAATTTGAATGATAGTAATTAAAATTTCGTGAATGTTAAAATTACATCATATGATTGTTAGTCTGAAGGGGGCTGCATACATTCCTTAAACACAACTTTGGGAAATTAAGCATCAAGTATTCAAGCATCTTCAAGAATCAGTCGTATATCAACTAATACATTAAACTTTACCGTTATAGCTGCAGAACAAACAGCTGTTCGTGTGTGGTCTCGTTTTAGATAACTATTCCTCTGTGGTCGCCACCTTATTTGACATATTTAGGACATGAAATACAATATTTCAACATTTTACACACATTAAGGAAAGAGCAGTTAATAAATTAAAACTATAAATGTGAACACATTGGTTTCTTATTCGTGAGATATATTCATAGGATTGTATGTCACATAATTATCTTAATAATACTGATTTGGATTTGCCTTGGAGACACTGTCGCAAATTTGTTGAGTACTTTCGTCTTTATAATAGCATCATATTTCATTATTATGAGATACTTGAAATACTAGAAGTGTATTACATACTTGAAAAAGAGAGAAATTGATTAATCTAATCCGGAAAAATATCGTAAACGATTTTTAATTTCATTTTAGAATTTTTGATGTAAAATAAATCTAAACTGACTCGGGTTATTTAATAAAGACTGCAGAATTAATGACATTTTTATAACAATTTGGAGCTGAATATTACCGTAATTTAAAACTCGTTAAAATTAGGGGGAAAAAATCAGAATATTCTAGTATATGGCTAGAAATGACTCTTTGGCTGGGATATATGATACCAAATCACAGAACTACTTTGGAAGTAAATTGTGATATTCACATGAAAACCAACTTTTATAGCAAGATTTTTTTATCAGTATTTTGGTGTTTCGAATATTTATTTTAGGTAGCTAAAATGATATCTAACATTTTGAAGACAGTAATGTGCTGACTCTACAAACGTATAGACTGTTGTTAAGATCCCTAGTTCATAAACTGCCCATCCAAAAATAAAACCAACTGTACACTTGAAAATTGGGTTTGACGTATCAATTACAAACGTTTTCAAAACGTTACTTGACTGAAAATAGTCGCCTAAACACTCCAAACGTGATTTCCCAAACACAACTATAAAGCCAGTATAACTGTACAGTAACCAATTTTAGGGTGTTCATTTTCAACTGCCATCAAACATGGGGTGAACTTCCTTTTTCCGACAGTTTACATGACAACTTTTATGATTTCATAATTATCTCCTATTTTACACATCGTGCAAACTTACATACTGCTCCAAAATAACATAAACACCTTGTAAAAACATTCATATTGAAGATATGAACTAGTTCCTAGTTATCTTCTAAAAACGGACTGATGTCATGAATGGCTTGAAGAAAACTAATCCAAAAATTTAAATGCATGTCAAAGGTCAGCAATGCAAGTTATACGAACATGGCATGTGAGACATTTCAAGTTGAAAAAGGTTTGAAAAGGCATTTCAAACATTAAAACCACTCTTTCCGTCGGCACTTATTCCACAGAATTATACAACAGCTATTTTTAAGATCCCTTTTTAACTAATCAAGTAATGATACCCTAAACGCATACATCATTTCAATGTACATGTTCTGTTTAAAAAACCCACAAAACCAACCATGACTCGGTGTTCTACAAAACAACGTTTTATCATAAATAATGAAGGTAAAACAGATTATTGGAAAACGTAAGGAAAAGGAGCTTTCGAAGATCAAACCTGTTTTGTTTTTTAAATAATTTTAAATAGTACAAAACAAGTAGGCTTACTGACGAGTGCTTGAGATATCTCAATATGTCTTGCCTGATGGCAAATCTGTAGGCGTCTAGGATTCACCCTACGTGTAACGTATGTGCAGTCTAACTTAGATTTTAAGGTTTTGTAGAAGTTGGTGATTTTAATCTTCTGAGTTTGGATTAGACATGCAAAACTTAAGTGACTGAAAAAACCTAAGTCCCTACTGGGTATGAATGGCCTACCGTAACAGCAGTCGCGGCAGAGTGCTTGACAAACGTGAACAACTACCTCTGAGATAACAGCGTTCACGTATTGATTCACATTTAGTCACAATAATATTCATTTGACAGGAAAGTCAGGCTTCTGTTGTTGCAACTTGCAGCACATATACCCTAAACCAACATATAGCGGAAACCAAGCTGCTTAAGTTCAATGTTAATGAATGGATAGTTGAAATATCTGTTAGTTGGGATGTCTGAGCTTTTGAACTCATGATATTTTATTTTTTTTCATATTAAAAACAAGGAGTACTATGCTATAGTCTCACATAAACATCTCAGGTGTAAAATTTTAGATTAAAATGATAACGAAACAACAGTATTTTAAAAATGAAAATGAAAGTTTACGCTTTATGAAACGATCCATCACTAGCGATGATGAAACAAGAAAAGACAGATTTCAAAATAAACAAAACAATCTCTATCACTGACTGGTGGTTTAGAAACTATAAAATCTGGTTGGAATATTTTCCAAATCAAACTATGTACACGGTAGTGCGGATACTCACTGTGTTAAGTCAACCAATGGGATCGTAAAGACTCCTATATCTGCGGTCCTACACCCTGTCGCGTGCGGAGCTCGTGCGGTCTGTTCGTTGACGAGACTTAAACTGACGGTATTATGTCCCTTGCCTGGGCAGCGGGCGACTGGGCCCGCCGGTCGGAGGTAATGCAAGATAGCTTCGCGTAATGTGATTTGGCAAGCATTTGCAAGCGATAGTGGCCTGGGCCTTATCACAAGCCAATGCGCTTTATAGGCGTTTGTTACATCGATGTAATCCCTAACGCCGATTTGGGGCCACTTTTCCTAATTCACTTTACTTGGTGTAAGTCTCAATTAATCAGCTAAATAGAGCAGTCATAATGAGGAATTGCGTTTGCCGCGGGCAAGCCTGCGCTCTCTCACAGAGTCAAATGATTAACCGAGAGCAAATCCGTGGACATGGTAATATAAACATATAACATACCAATTGCGATCACTAGCTGAGGCCAATTTTCAAATTTGTCATCAACGGTAGGTTTGTCTGAGAGCGCGATGGGAGGCCGACATGAGATTACGGCCATAAATATTGATGATGTTAAAGATATTGGTACAGGCGCGGATATCCCCTCACTTTGATTTCAACCAATCCACTGCAATTTTATCACGTGCGAATTGTTGTATTACTCTTAAGGTGATTTCGTTTCCCTATACTTTTCACGTAAATTCATCTTTAAGTGTCGAAACCGATCAAAGGACATGCATAATATATAGGGATGTCAGTCAGGGCCCTTAATGGCGACGTTCAGTGAATCAGAGGCCCTAATGTTTGATATTCCACTGATCAACTCCCCATCGATTTAAACATTGATGTGTACATGTTTTGACACGTGTCATTCGCCTTGCAATAAACACCTGACAGCTATCACTCATGAGGTCATACACATTCTTTAATATTTCATGGACGAAATATGCCGAGAGTTAAAATACAAAATTTTCGAACTTAACACTCATTTAATATCTTACAAGTTAGTTACAAATTAGTGGATTTTTAAAAAAATGGCGAAATCAAAGTTTACTTTTGATCACAATGCATGTACTAGTTATCATAACTAAACAATGAGTTCCGTATGTACGTGTACGTGCACCTGAGTGTGTGTGTCATGTTTAGTCATACAAAGGCAACTTTCACTGGATGATACACAAGGAATATTCTATAAAGGAAGAATAAAGGATTCCATTTGTCAGCTAAATATGCTTTCGGCGCAAATTGACACCTTATTTAGAAATTCAATTGTTATATTGGTTTCAAGCAGAGTGAGTGCTTTATAAATACTTCAGCAATATGTATACAGCTATTCTCTCGAATAATAATGATTATCCCGCTGACAGGTAACATATTTTCTAACTATGAGGATATATCCCTTCTGATTGTAGCCCACAAACAATATTATTTTCTGTCTAGCATCACTTGTTCTTCGTTATTAAAATGTAAAACATTAATGAACCATATACTTGATAAACTGATTCACCGATAGTGTCTGCCATACAATATGTATTTTAATTGTTCTATGATTACATATCGTTAATTGTTTAAATTAAAGCATACATGTTTTTAGCGCAACCTTTAAAAGATAAACTGCGCTGAGAAACATAACACATGTTTCAACAAGAGCAAATATAATTAGAGTAATTATGTAAGACTGTGTGTAAACAAACTTCCTTGTTTCTGATAGAATATTAAGAGATGGAACCATTAAAATAATTAATGTGGAGAGAAGCGGTGTCTCTTTCTCCTCTTGGTAATGAATGAAATTCATACTGAAATTATGCCTCGTCACAAACAATTAACACATGTTCCATATTCTTCTTCTTAAGTATTTTCCCGTGTGCTCCCTCTCTCTCTCTCTCTCTCTCTCTCTCTCTCTCTCTCTCTCTCTCTCTCTCTCTCTCTCTCTCTCTCTCTCTCTCTCTCTCTCTAACTTAACGTAACTTAACTTAACTATGAAATATACTCTTAAGAGATGAGGAACAGTTCCTCTGTGACTCCTCACTCGTTTGTTCATATTAATGTTAAAAACCATCGGTATTAAAAAGAAACAAAACACATGTACAATGGCGCGCTGAAAGGGCTTTATATCGCAACTCTTTCTCCCTTTATAACAAATTGTTTAATATCAGTGCCTGCATTTATCTTTTGGCGTTGTTTAGGTTATATTTCCCTCCAATATTTTCTTATTCTTTTGTTGTCTTTTCTCCCTCCACCCAGCGATTTTCTCCTCCCGACCCCTGCTTCAGTTAACACTCCCCTCACCCTTCCCCAACACCAGACATTTACACCCAAACTCATACATACATACATACAAACAAACAATCACAATTTCTTTCCGATCAATACCAATCCCGCTCTATCCCCCCCAATGCTACATAGGACATACGATCGCTAACAAAAAACAAATTTGTGAAAGGTTGTATTTTATTGCTTCAAGAGATCTGCATAAACGCTGTCTGCTGTCTTAGCGCTCCTTGTGAGATTTCATTCAACGACAAGCCAAACCACGGTGAAGCCATCGAAAAAGACAAAAGACCGACTGGGACCTAATTCAATTTGCTTATTTAGCGATGTAACGCATACTGTCGATTGTCCATAACCTAATTTGCGTGATAAATGACGTACTTACAAGTCTTGATTGAATTAAAATGATGCAAGCCCAGTCGTATCATTCATCAATTAGGAAAACTTAATAAGTCAATTACATTTTGAGATAAACACTTTTCAGGGCGCGACTTTGAAACTTCAAGATTTACTTTACCTCTAGGCTTGTTTCCCAGGAAAATATTCTCTCCAGGAAAGGAACTTCGTATTTTTAAAATGCGCGTTTTACATTGCCCCATCTTGCAATAGGAGTTTAAACTAGATAAATGCAATTAACGTCGTTCGTTTCGATAGGTTAGCTTAAAAACAACACCTAATTAAATAATTAGATAAAGTTTTTCATAAAATGGATTTTACTTGTCGGTTGAGAAGGAAATAATCGTGTAACTGATATAACCGGTTTGGAGGAAGGATGGCTATTATTTTCGTTTCGTTTTTTGTACACTTGGGGCTTTTAACTAAATTACATATGCCAGGGCCACCATTTAAAGCAGCTAGAACGCGTTGCGTACCACAGAACAGCAGCCGCTCATATATCTAATATATATTGGTCAAATATTAATTTCCTGTTGTGATTATACCTGTATGACTGAACATATACCCAATATGTGCATGTATAATAACCTAAACTCACACAACCTACAATAAAATATTTCTGTACAAACCTTTTTAAAGAAAATATTTCAAGATGTCGTTAATGGACTCATAATCTTTGGGAGGGCCTGGGACCTGAGCTAATATTTATTTTATTCATATACTCTCATAAAATGAAAAAGAAAATAAATTTGTTTTAAAACCATGAACATATTTTAGATGAAGAAATAACATATGTATTTTTTAAACAGTTTTAGATGTGAAGGTAAAACAATTTTGATAAATCTCAAATCATTATATACTTCTTGTAGTTGTAGTAATAGTTGATGCTATATCAATTTCAGGTATATATTAACCCACCATCACATATTATGTTGAATAAAAGGTAGTGCTGGACACTATATACACACATCAAGCGACTTTTGAACGTCATGCCACCACTTCACAGTGAACTCTCTTGGCGTGATATTTCCAAGATTATGTTCCATGTATAAAGGTATATAATTACACCACTTGCTCTTTTATGCATCTATAAATACTTAAATATTTAAACTCCTTTATAAAACATTTGTTAAGCATAGGCCATACGCAAAACAGACACAAGTTGTCAAACTCGGCTCCTCGTATACGTGATCTCTTAATGTGCTTTAGCTGTCTAACCATTGAAATCAGCCAGATTGTGTTATAGGCTATGGTATATACAATTGCGCACAAGCAGGAGTGCAGCTGATATTGATCGGAATAAATATCATGTAAAATGTGTACATCCGCCTTAACACACGAAACAATAACGTTAAAAGTCTTCAACATGTCACAATCTCGTTATGGGGAATTTAATGTCCTCGCCCTAGTTTATCTCCCTTTGTGAGCTGTGTAGAAACTGTTATCCTTAACGGCGTATGTGGTAACTGTTGATAACACCTTATTTCCCTGTTCGTTCTAGAGTAGATAGTACATCATGGGTAAACGGTTCAGATTCACAATGAAATACTCTATTTAACTTTGATTTATCACTATGATCTGCATAAACAACATTCTGACGTTTGGGATTAGTTTGAAATACATGCAATAATTGGAATAAAACATAAAATATTAGTTATTCCTGTAATTAGAAGAAGTCGGTATGGTTAGTGGTGCTTAACAAGCACATCCTATTGTGACAGATGTGCTGTTACAACGGTCACAGCACCCGGATTAAAACAGTTTTGGTAATCTACGTACCCGAGACCATATCTACAGGTTATATTCAATACTAAACTATCGTTAATTGTTTAGATTTATCACTAAAAAGACAAATAGTAGTAAACGAAATCAGTAGGCAGGACGGAATAAACGCAAGTAAAACACCTCCTTCTAAAAAGATTTAAAAAAATGAAGTGTTAAATATCAGTAAGAATTATGACCAAATAAAATATTAAGATAGCGTGCTATATGAGAAATACACAACAGGCATATATCTCACCTTGGCAGATTAGGATGTCTATTTCAGTGTAAAGGGAAGTGACGCCTGTCACTAATGTCCAAGATGTAATGCACACACGTCGTCAATATCAGCGATGGGCTCCTACTCGCGACGCGACGGATACTGACAATATTATATATCATCGTCGCCCGTCAACCCCTCTTTGATGTCTGGACACATGACAACAGGATTTTAATTAGCATAATGAGGTTTTAAACGCTCGCCGCGGAGGCCAGAGTTGAGAGGTCAGAGGTCGATTGCAATCGACCACTCGCTATGGAGACTTCTCCACGGAGAGATATTAGCCGAAGTTGGAAAACAAGGCTAGGTCGTCAAATTAGGCTTGATTATGTCAGTCCGTAATCTAATATTGTCGGGATGAATCTTTATCAACGAGCGCTACAACAAGCCATTCGTGGTGGTTTAGTTCGGTGATGGAAATGCGAAAATAATCTTGCGAACTGGGAGCTTATTGCACTCGTGTCATCCGTCAACGTACAAGAACTCTTCACTGCTATTAATATCGCTCCGTGGGGAAAATTAGCACTAATCCCTCAAAAGAAAGAAAGATTCTTCGAGTTTATTCGACCCTCGGTGGAAGGAAAGCCGATTTACACGCGCATTTGTGTGTAGTCAGTCTGCGATCGATAGTGTCCACTTCAAATTACTTTGTGCATAATTTATATGCGAGTAAGTCCTTTCGTCTCTCCCGGAGACAAAGTAACGTATGGTCATCTCACTGGACATAGCCCTCACAGCCTGATCAACGTAGTCCAGCGTTGAGTCGTCGTTCACTGTTCGGAGGCAGATCGTCATCACAGCCGGTTCTTTAATTGAGCTGTCTCACCAGTGCCCACGGCTTCTCATTGCAGTTTTCACATAAAAGTGAAACATATTTTGCTTTGCCACGTTAAACAATCGCTAGAGGGAAATATGACCGAAGCAGTAGAAAATTAACTTATCATATGTTTAATTTATGCTTTATGTTGCCCCGGGTGTACTTTGCAATGAATCAACGCCCCAACCCAATAAATCAACATTTTTAATACGCACAAATGAAAGATTAATAGAATTTGAAGGAAACTTTCATTCCGTTTGGCTTCGTGTGATCTTTCTAAAACGACGTGACGTTATGAATTATATATTTAAAAAAAAATAAACGTTATGTTATTTCGGAAACATCTGTTTTTGACAGAAACACTTTCACGAAATCACAAAGTCCAAAGTTTATTAGCACTGTACTTGCATTAAGTGGAAAATGTTTTAGTTCATTTTAAAGTTAAAATATACCAAACATGTTATTTAATGTTTGCAAGTTTGTTTAAAAAGCACACTCCTTCTTGTGGCCAGTGATGTTCCAGTTAGACTAAGCAACTATTTCAATCTCCTGTCACAACTGTCTAGAATATGTTGCCTATTTTACAGTGACCATTCTAAAAACTGATATGGTTCTTAATTTTCGCAACTCATAGTCATGTGTAAATGGCAAGTACCCGGGAGCTGACATGATGGACGTTAAGTACCTTTGTAATTAACTGTAATGTTCTGAACTGATTTGATTCCCTTTTTTGTTAAAATATGTTAAAGGGCGGACCATAAAAGCGTATGTGTTTCGAAAACACGAAATGTAACCTTTCTACCCCTCTCGGTGTACATTATGCGTTGTTCCCAGGTGATCATTGATATATGACCTATTCAGTCACTACTGGTTACTTGGACCAGCTACAAGAAGAAGAAAAGAAGAAGAAGAAGAAATATAGTTTATATTATTGTGTCTCACTTTGCATTTACATTGTGCAAAATCAAAATAACAATATAGATGAAACTAACAACGTCAGCCTCATATGAGGCCTACGAGACCTGTCAGCTTACGAGACACGCGTATGATAAATATGAAACACAATTAAAATAATGAATATACACATACGGCGTATTTTTCTAATTTTAAGACAGCGCCGATGTAATGTGCATTATTTCTTATTTTGGTCAATTCGTACATTCTGTCGTTATTGTAGCATTATTTCAGATTTAGTCTCTCCATGTCATGTTTGCAGGTTTGTTATTTTTCAGTGTAGGCTTTGCTTATATGAAATACACTGAAATTATTTTTCTCGATATTTTTACATGTATGATAGATGATAAATAGTGCCACTGGCATATTCTTCAAGGCTCACTTCGTTCATATTCTTTGAGATATACTCATGCCAATAATGGTTGTAACCCCCTTCAATTTTTTTAATTGAAGAGGGGGTGTGGGGTGGGGGTGTGAGATGTGTGTGGGGTTGGGGTGGGGAGGGGGGTGACAACCATTATTGGCATGAGTACATTTCAGTTTGCGTTTAGGAAGTACTTTTACAATACACACAGCACACTTGTATCAGAATAGGAAACATATGTTGCCCTTTCCTCCAAAATTATGCTGTCAGTGTTTTGTGTCAGTTGATGCAGGTTAATGTTATTTTTCTAAACACGGTGGTTATAATGGATTATATTAATTGAGTAAAAGACATTCGACAGAAGTATTAAAAAGAATGTTTGTGAAAATGTCCAAAATGATTCTACAATGATAATGTTATTGATTTAACTGATAACTAGCATTCTATTTAGAATTTCTACATCGCAAAATAATACACAGAAACAATTTAAGTTACCTTTAATCACTCTGCCAATAAGCTTGAAACGCTTATACCAACAGTTCCAAATATATACAAAATATAAATGGCAGGCTTAAAACGCAACACCACTACACTACAGAATATATGATGGAATTATTATGCTTCGGATGTAACGAATAATGAGACTGGATGATATAAGTAGTAAACTAACACATCCACAAACACTGAATAAATGACAACATTATGATTGTTCAGCCATTATGGTGATATGAAACACAATATTCTTACAAGACACTAACGAAGCGCCTTACAATCCGCGACGGTCGTGTGACAACCAGACTTCTTTATCGACATCGATTATGCTTCTTGCTGGTAGGATAACAGTGGGTAGCCCTGTCGCTTCGCCTTTAATACAAAGTACAAGATACGGCATCCAAATGACCATATTATTACCTTCATGAATTTGGTACTGATTTAGCATACAGAAACCGTGGTGTACTTAGATACCTCTATATGATGACGTATGTCGTAAAATTAATTACCATTGTGTATATGATGACGTATGTCGTAAAATTAATTACCATTGTGTATATGATCACGTATGTCGTAAAATTAATTATCGTTGTGTATATGATGACGTATGTCGTAAATTAATTATCATTGTGTATATGATGACGTATGTCGTAAAATTAATTATCACTGTGTTCTGTCCCAGTCGCAATTAATTAAAACAATATCATTAAGTATAATAATTTTACATCCGTGCAATAATTGTATTCGGTGGACTTAAGTATTCTGTAACATGGCAGAAACTGTAAGTCCATGCGTGTATCTTATCATTCTCGTGGATCATACAGACATATGACTAATCACATGTTTTTTAACAATTGAACAGCTGGATTGTAAATAATGAACAATATGGAAATCCATAATTCATGTGCGTTTTGATATTGCATACAACTACCCTCATATGTTTAAAACATATCTTCGTTTATTTGGCAATATATATTTTCTCCACATTGTAAACATATATGATTAATTTCATAACAATGTATGCGAAATTCAACTATTGCAATCATATTTACTTGCAGCGTCTGGGTTTTCAGAACTTCCCATACACTTGATCAAATCTGTCAATTTGTAAATTTGAATTTTAGAAAAGATTGGTGAAAGTACCATTGGTCTTACAAGGAAATGCCACAAACATATGTTTTGTGTCAGTCAGTATTCCATTCCTCGTGTCGCACTGTTGTAAAGGGCACATGATATACGCAGAATAGACAATTATACGTTCCATCCAAATACTATCTGGACAGCATTCCGTTCTCCCGCGATGTGGCCACCACTTTTCCAAGCTGCCATCCAAATTCTATTATGTCACTGTGCTGATCACAAGAGCGGTATGCTTCTGCACTTTATCAACGTTATTGGATTATTTGGCGGTTCGGGGATAAATAATTTAGCTGCCATCTTTGTTTCATATCTATAATAATGTCTTGCATCAAACATAATCATATTAAAACATTTATCGTATTATTCAATTATATTGCGTTTTATTGATGCCGCCTTGCTTGCCAGCCGACTTAGTATGGAGGGAATGGCTTGGAGATTGAACTTCATCGGTCCAGCTCGCTTTCTTACAGATAAGACGGGCCTCCCGCTGCAAGTTTGACACGGAGCAGAGCTCGCTTCCACCACGCCGTATAAACGAAACCTTGCGATAGCGTGCCAAATTATTCTCTCAGCTTTATTATTTGATTAAGCGCAATTACGGATGATAAAAATTTGATTAGCTCTCTAGTTGAGGCACTGTCTCCAGGCTTAAACGAAAGACGAAGTTTGTCCCTACGACTGTGAAGCTTCGAGGGTAAATAATCTCTAACGCCGGACTCCGAGGGGGAGAGGATGGGAGGAAGCTCCATGCAGTGACAAACAACGCAAAACGTCGTCGTGAGTGATGATCAGACTGAGCGCGACTCAGACTACAGAAAGAAAGCGTCGCCCTGACTGTCAGGGCTCGCTACCCAGGCGTTGCTCAATTACAAGGCTAATTGAAATGTCTCCTCTTATATCCGGGTGTTTTTCTGAGCGTTATTTCCGTGCAATGAAGTGTACGTTCGATTACCGGCTTTGTTCAAACGCAAAATAAAATGTTTAGGAAATTGTGAAACAAAAACCTTGTTGGATCGGAAATGTTTTGCAGGTAACTTGTGCTAACACATTAATTATTTGTTTCTTCTGGGAAAGATCACAGAACTGTGTTTTTGTCCCTGTCAAGGCCCTGATGGGATTGCCCAAAGCAGTCTGCAAAAATAAACGTCACCCCCAGTAGTCCATCTAACACAGAAAGACAGAGGTCAACGGGTGGGTGACAGTCTCATTTCTCAACTGGTCAAACCCAGATTTCCTTTCTTGATGACGAAAAAATACAAAGTATATGACTTTGCATATTATCGTTCGTCATCTAGGCACGTTGTTCTCGAGTTGATAATTTGGATTGATGCGTAGATGCACTGGATGCGACCATGGTTATACCGATCAGCTGATTGAAATAGACATGATACGTGACATTTATTGATATAACCCAATTGCGTAATTTGTCTATAACCAACGATGATTTATTGAGTACAGTTCTGTATACAATTAACTGCGTGGTCAGAGAAATAAAATGTTTCATAATTTTCTGAGCAAAATCATAATCAGTGTTTTGGTAGAGTTTCCACATCTAACAATGAGGCAATGCATCTTTCCTAAAACAGCATGATATATAGTAAGTGTTTGTGCGGAATATATGCAAGAAATCCAGAATATTTCTTTGTTTTGAAGTGTCGTGTGTGAGAGAGAGAAAGAAGAGAGAGAGAGAGAGGGACAGGGGGGTGGGGTGAGGGGCAATGGTGGAAGGTGAGAAGAGATATTTATTGATGTCTCACCTGTCTGTATGTCTGAACAGACACATATAAGCTGTTTATGATTGAAAATTTATATGTACAATGGCTAGCTAAAGTGTCTATATATCGCAACTTTCTCCCCCCCCCCACACCCATTCTGATGGTACCCTCGTATCAGTGCATATACTAGTATATACCTCCCTTTTCCTCTATTCATCCTTCATATATAATGCATGTCTCCCTCACTTATTCTGATATTCCCACTCCGAACGGTTACAATTGGAGGCATGTGCGCGTGTTTCTAGTTTTGACGACTTATGAAAGTAGTCCTAGTAGATAAAGCTGTTTTGTTTTCATAATTGATGTAGAAATGTTGTTGTTTATATTTTTTCACATTTGTAAAAGTGTTTTTTCGTGAGTTGATATGATATCGCTCTGATTTTACATAATTGTTTGAACACATTTAAGTAGCGGCTACTACGAATTATCCATTTCGAGAATCGAACTCGGGCTTCCCGCGTGTCAGGTGAGCAGGTGATATTATTGGTATCCTTGTGTATTACTGTAATTCAAAACAACGGTCTAAAACTCAGCATGATCCGAACCATGCACGTTGTGATATGAGTGAAATATTCTTAAGTACGACGTTAAACCCCATTTCACCTCACCTCACCTCGAAGACCCCAAACAAACATAACAACCTCCAACAAGCAGAAAATCCCCTGACAAAAACAACTCTGACAAACAAAACAGCTTCCGACAAACAGAACGACCCCCGACAAACAAAACAACCTCCCTCAAACAAAACAACCTCCCTCAAACAAAACAACCCCCGACAAGCAGACCAACCTCCGACAAACAGAACAACCCCCGACAAACAAAACAACCTCCGACAAACAGAACAACCCCCGACAAACAAAACAACCCCCGACAAACAAAACAACCTCCCTCAAACAAAACAACCTCCGACAAACAAAACAACCCCCGACAAACAGAACAACCTCCGACAAACAGAACAACCCCCGACAAACAAAACAACCTCCCTCAAACAAAACAACCTCCCTCAAACAAAACAACCCCCGACAAGCAGACCAACCTCCGACAAACACAAAACCCGAAAAAGATAACAACCCCCGACAAACAGAAAACCCCCTACAGAACAACCCCCGACAGACAAAACAAACAGAACAACCTCCGACAAACAAAACAACCCTCGACAAACAGAACCCCCAACATACAGTGCAACCCCCGACAAAGAAAAACAACCCCCAGCAAACAGAACAATCTCCGACAAACAGAACCCCGACAAACAGAACAACCCCCGACAAACAGAAAGAACCCCCCACATGCAGATCAAATACTGTAGAAAGATAATTACCACAAACAAGCAGAAAGGAAGTCCGATAAACAGAGCAAACACCAACAAACAAAACAACCTCCGACAAACAGAACAACCTCCGACAAACACAATCCCCGACAAACAGAACAACCCCCGACAAACAAAACAACCTTCCACAAACAACACAACCTCCACAAACAAAACAACCTCCGACAAACAGAACAACCTCCGACAAACAGAACAACCCCCGACAAACAAACAACCCTCGACAAACAGAACTCCCTGACAAACAAAACAACCTCCCTCAAAACAAAACAACCCCCGACAAACAGAACAACCTCCGACAAACAGAACAACTCCCCCCGAAAAGAGAACAACCCCCGACAAACAGAAAACCCCCCAAACAGAACAACAACCCCGACAAACAAAACAACCTCCGACAAACAAAACAACCCTCGACGACAAACAGAACAACCCCCAACATACAGAACAACCCCGACAAACAGAACAACCCCCAGACAAACAGAACAATCTCCGACAAACAGAACAACCCCCGACAAACAGAACAACCCCGACAAACAGAAAGAACCCCCACATGCAGATCAAATACTGTAGAAAGATAATTACCACAAACAAGCAGAACAACCTCCGACAAACAAAACAACCCCGATAAAAGCAGAACAACCCAACAAACAAAACAACCTCCGACAAACAGAACAACCTCCGACAAACACAATCCCCGACAAACAGAACAACCCCCGACAAACAAAACAACCTTCGACAAACAAAACAACCTCCGACAAACAAAACAACCTCCGACAAACAAAACAACCTCCCGACAAACAAAACAACCTCCGACAAACAGAACAACCTCCCAAACAAACACAAACAAAACCCTCGACAAACAGAACAACCCCTCGACAAACAAAACAACCTCCGACAAAACCCCGAGAACAACCCTCGACAAACAGAACAACCTGAAAACAAACAGAACAATCTCCGATAAACAAAACAACCCCCAAACAAACAGAACAACCCAACAAACAGAACAACCCCCGACAAACAAAACAACCTCCCCACAAACAGAAGAACAATCTCCCACAAACACAACCCCAGACAAACAAAACAACCCCGACAAACAAAACAAGACAAACAGAACAACCTCCGACAAACAGAACAACCCCGACAAACAAAACAACCCCGACAAACAGAACAACCCCGACAAACAAAACAACCTCCGATGACAAACAGAACAACCCTGACAAACAGAACAATCCACAAACAGAACAATCCCCGACAAACAAAACAACATCCGACAAACAGAACAACCTCCGACAAACAAAACAACCTCCCACAAACAGAACAACCCCCGACAAACAGAATGACCTCCGACAAACAAAACAACCCCGACAAACAGAACAACCCCCGACAAACAGAACAACCTCCGACAAACAGAACAATCCCCGACAAACAAAACAACCTCCGACAAACAGAACAACCCCCGACAAACAGAACAACCCCCGACAAACAGAACCCCCAACAAACAGAACAACCTCGGACAAACAAAACAACCTCCGACAAACAGAACAACCTCCGACAAACAAAACAACCCCCGACAAACAGAACAACCTCCGACAAACAAAACAACCCCCGACAAACAGAACAACCCCCGACAAATAGAAACCAGCCCCGACAAACAGAACAACCTCCGACAAACAGAACAACCCCCGACAAACAAAACAACCCTCGACAAACAAAACAACCCTCGACAAACAAAACAACCCTCGACAAACAAAACAACCTCCGACAAACAGAACAACCTCCGACAATCAGAACAACCCCCGATAAACAAAACAACCTCCGACAAACAGAACAACCACGACAAACAGAACAACTCCCGACAAACAGAACAACCTCTGACAAACAGAACAACCTCTGACGACAATCAGAACAACAACCCCGACAAACAGAACAATCCAACAAACGACAAACAAAACAACCCCCGACAAACCGACAACCCCAGAACAACCTCCACAACAGAACAATCTCCCCCGACAAACAAGAACAACCTCCCGACAAAACAAACAACAACCTCCGACAAACAGAACAAACAACCTCCGACAACCCCCGACAAACAGAACAACCCTGACAAACAAACAACCCCCGACAAACAGAAGACAAACAAAACAACCCTTGACAAACAGAACAACCTCCCACAAACAAGCCCTCAGAACAGAACAAACTCCCGGCAAACAAACAGAACAACCTCCGACAAATAGAACAACCTCAAACAGATCTCCGATAAACAAAACAACCCCGACAAACAGAACAACCCCCCACAACAAAAAACACCCCCGGCAAACAGAACAACCTCCTACAAACAGAACAACCTCCGACAAATGGGAACAACCCTCGACAAACAGAACTACCCCCACCAAACAGAACCACCCCGACAAAGAAAACACCCCCGGCAAACAGAACAACCTCCGACAAACAGAACAACCTCCGACAAATAGAACAACCCTCGACAAACAGAACAATCTCCGATAAACAAAACAACCCCCGACAAACAGAACCCCAACAAACAGAACAACCCCGACAAAGAAAAAACACCCCCGACCAAACAGACCCCCGACAAACAGAACAACCCCCGACAAACAGAAAGAACCCCCCATATGCAGATCAAATAGTGTAGAAAGATAATTACCACAATCAAGCAGAAAGGAAGCCCGACAAGCAGAACAACGCCCTACTGGCACAGATCAACGCCCGACGAGCAGAGCAACCTCTGTCAAGCAAAACAACCTCTGTCAAGCAAAACAACCTCTGTCAAGCAGAACAACAATGCTCGAATATGCAAACCAGCGACTTATCAGAAAAGCAAACAGGCCGCGGGACATCTTCACGCCTATTATGTCGGCTCGTATAAAACTGTATGAAGTAAATCCCTTATCTCCGGCCTCTCGGGCCACGTGCCCTGTAGAAAGGCTTCCCATCTTATCTGAGCGGCAGTAACAGCATTAGCTGTTAACATTAATTCAATTTATATACATGGCAGTCAAGCACGTTTGTAACAAACAGGAGCATGTCAACTATGAGATCGAACTGATATGAAATGTTAATCTCGATCTAGACAATATCGAATTATAAACGACGATTGCTGCCATTATGTACAGTTTGCACATGTTACAGTTACTGAACAACCGATAGTCTCTGTTGCCGTGATGTGTAAATATACTGATAGTCTATAGTCCCCTGTGTAGGGGTCAAACGAGGTGTGTGGGCTTGTTGTTTAATGCCGCACTCAGCAATATTCCAGATATATGGCGGCGGTCTGTAGATAATCGAGTCTGGACCAGACAATCCAGTGATCAACATCATGAGCATCGATCTACGCATTTGGGTCAAACAAGGATATGTCTACTTTTTCTAAAAGATATATATGTGTAATGAAATCTCATGACAACTTTATTGATTCTTTGTTATGCATAATTTCCTTATTAAAATATATTTACATGTAAAAAAATAGAATATCATCTACAACTCCAGGTTGTGTCACATAAAGTTTACTATAATTTGCCCCAATGATTACTGTATCTCCGTTTATAGTGAGTGAGTATTGTTTTACGCTACTTCCAATAATCAGTGTTTCAGCAATATTACGGCTGGGAAAAACAGGAAACGGTTTCACGCATTGTACCAATGTGGGGAATCAAACCCGTCTCTTCGGCGTGACGAGCGAACGCTTTAACGACTAGACTACCCACTGTACCTCCTCCGTTTGGGACTGAACCCGAATCTGCTGCATTTCGAGCTGCAATTACCACTGGGCCACGCTTGGCCATTCATGGTCTGAAAGATATCTACAAGATCACCCAGGGGCTGCCCTACATACAAATATCCTCGGAATACTAAACGATAATCTCTTGACAGTCGTTATGATAAAGCACGTCTTTACAATTTTATACATTTGCCTAAAAGTCCCCCAATGACCCGATGGGTGAGTTTGCGACACAAGGGTGTTTGAAGTTCATGTACAAGCTAATCTCTCCTTGAAACAATATAAACCCCACGCTTGGTACCAGTGGATGGGAATAGTCACCCTAACTAGTTTAGGGCAATTACGACTGCTGCTACTACGACCGAGACGTATTTATCACAGCGTCGTTTTCGCAATTTTTTACGCACTGGGAGGTGTACAAAAAAAGATTGCATTGATTTTTTCAAACTCTGTGTAGGATTACAATTGGAACTTAGCGGGGTTCATTACACGGTGTACTGTAGCAATGGCAGAGTATAATGTCGCCCCTGCCAGTGTGTACAGAGATATGCCTTTCCGAAACAGCTAATTTTCTGGTAGTCCCCGTTGTTGATGTTGTCGTTGATGTTGTCGCAGTGGCTGCTTTGGTAGGTGCGTTCGTGAGTTTGGTTTAACGCCTTCTTAAAATGTGTTTGGGTTTGATGACGGCGTGTCAGGTTGTTGTGGGAGGGAGGCCCGACCTTCACGGGTTCGGTGAAGCCTGCGAGCTAGGCATGTTGCTAAGAAACTGAATCTGGTCATCGGGTCAATTAGATTGGTGATGGGGTCACTGGTCATTCCTTGTTTTGTCCCTTGATCCCGAGACGCAGTGTTGGTATCCTCGAACTTATTTACCAAGCAGGTTGTTAACGTCAACGTTATTCACTATCAATGTTATTATCTTCATCCATATTCACCATATGAAACTTGTTATCTTCAACGTTAAAAACTATCAGTGTTGTTATCTTCAGCCGTATTCACCATGTATATGACACTTGTTATCTTCAACGTTATTCACTATTAATGTTGTTATCTTCAGCCGTATTCACCATATGAAACTTGTTATCTTCAACGTTATTCACTATCAATGTTGTTATCTTCAGCCGTATTCACCATGTATATGAAACTTGTTATTTTCACCACTATTAATGATGTATATGACACTTGTTATCTTCAACGTTATTCACTATTAATGTTGTTATCTTCAGCCGTATTCACCACATGAAACTTGTTATCTTCAACGTTAAAAACTATCAGTGTTGTTATCTTTAGCCGTATTCACCATGTATATGACACTTGTTATCTTCAACGTTATTTACTATTAATGTTGTTATCTTCAGCCGTATTCACCATATGAAACTTGTTATCTTCAACGTTATTCATATGAAACTTGTTATCTTCAACGTTATTCACTATCAATGTTGTTATCTTCAGCCGTACTCACCATATGAAACTTGTTATTTTCAACGTTATTCACTATTAATGTTGTTATCTTCAGCCGTATTCAATACATGAAACTTGTTATCTTCAACGTTATTCATCCTGAAGGTTCTTATCTAAAATGTTATTTGTCAGGCAGATTATCTCTAACGTTATTCAACACGTAGGTTGTTATTTCGAACGTTATTCATCACGTGGGTTCATATACGTCTGGAAATTGTTATGTAAATTGATCCTCATGCAATTTTTGCTTCAATTGTCATTTCACACCAACAGGAGTCAGATTTATTTACCTGTGGGATCCAGACACTTCAGCATCGTTGACAGCATTGTGTGGACCTCGGATGGAATTACACTGACCTATTAGCAATACTTAGAGAATAACCAACGAGGTTCGAGTGATTACGGGGAATATGCCCGAGTTGAAATAATGTTCACAGTGCCGAGCCTTACCCATAATGTAATTTAAAAAGAAGAACCACTAAATAAAACCACCCGGAGACAGGACTTGTGACCTCAAACAACTGATTCGTATTCATGCGCATATTAAACTTCTCCAGCGGTAATAACATAACTACGCTATGGAAAATAGTACCTAGTAAAATCGTTTTAAAATACAACAAAAATATTTTGTCTGGAATAATACATTAACATTTGTGATATGATAATAATGATCTTTTAAATATATCATTGAACTTAGTAACTGCTAAACCGTTATTTGACCAAGTCAGTGCGACGGAACATCGTTCATTCACGTGATGGGTGACGGTGTTGTGTTGAAACCTTGGCAAAAACCTGTCAATTTTTGGGAAAGTCAACGGTTAAAAGTTTGGAAATATAAAAGACAATCATCCCACAAATACATCTAGAAAAAGTTTTCTGTCAAGAAACTCAACAAGTTTGAAGTTTAACAACAGTTTTTTTCTGTGGAAGGCGTGATACAGTCACGTCATTGGTCCCAGTAGAGTACAGCAGTTCCAAGAAGGATAACTCTAGTCGGAATCCGAGTCAATGGGAAGAATACGCCTCTTTGGAGCCGATGGTCGACTGACAGAGGAGTCATTCGAGATGTTGAAGTGGAATACACTACCATAAATTGGACCTGAGAATAGTGTATGTACAGAATGAAGAATTACGGCATGCGACAAAGACTGTGACGTCATGGTGGCAGTCTGAGGCTGAGGATGAATGGGCAGAGTGGTGGAGTTACAAGGGTTTGAAAACAATTGGACTGATGTTGTTTCTTATTAATTTAAGAGTAACTGTTTATTGACTGAACATTTTTGTGCCCGGAAATTTGCATGATTTGATGTACTCGTAAACCATTGTCAGAGAGGGTCTGGATGAGACCTTTTCGGGCCTTGATCGGGGTTAGCCTAATGGCGGCCATGTTTGTTTACAAACAATGCAAACGATTGTTTTGGATTTTTTAATGGTTATTTATTTTAGAAAGACTACTATTTATAACGCAATTTTATTGCAAAATAATAATGTCTAATAAAAAGAGTATTCATATTTTTTAACGTTTATGTTTTCTTTTTTTAATCTCGGAATGTGTGAGTACAGCACGTTCTAATTATCAATGAAACGGTGACTTTGATCATGAAAAGTAGTTCCGTCAACCAATCATATTTCTTCTATTAAGTGCCAGTATAGCCTTAAGACTATTCAGAGGACAACATATCAACTGAAATCCTGAAGAATCTAAAATCACATTTTAATCAACGTTGAGAATAACTGAAAAGCACATGTGCGATTATCACAAAAATAATCACCTGCGTATCCTAGACTGTATGGGTAATACACACCATTAACGCAGTCTCCAATAGTTTGGCCTAGATAGTTAGGTGACTGATATCACATGGATGTACGAGCAGTTTGTACCACCTTTCTCTATATTATTGCTGATATCATGATATCAAATCCGGATACTGTCCTCATGTCAGCCAACACAATGTAGCCAAACTAAGTCACTGACCAAAGTAGTGACAACTTAGTACTTGGGATGCAAGCGTGACCTTTCGTAGGAAATCAATTTCAAACAGTTCCATTGACCGGGATAATGACAACAGCACTTTGAGCATCCGCCATGTTAAGGAGGTTAGCGTAATACATGTATACACATTACATTATTCTACTACTACTACTACTACTACTACTACTACTACTACTACTACTACTACTACTACTACTACTACTACTACTACTGCTACTACTACTACTACTACCACGTGCTGCTGCTGCTACTACTACTGCTACGATGACAACTACTACGATTACTACTACTTCTACTGCTACGATGACAACTATTACGACTACTACTACGACGACGACGACTACTACAACAGATGATTACGACGGCTACCAGAACCTGCTGCTTACCTAAGCAGCCGCTAGTGACGTATTTAACACATTTGCATTTGCAAATTGAAATTATTTCCAAAATCACCTTAGAAAGAATATCTGTGTGACTCTATATCATGTATTGCTTTCTTTTGAATTTCTAATCTAAACCAACTTCGAAGACATTCATCACCTGTCATATAATCGAAATGGAAATATTCTTTGCCAAAAAACTGTTAAACTAAATTGATTTGATCTACAATTTCATACACTGAAAAACATTTTGTCAACAAGCGAAGTTGCTTCAAGTACTTAAACCTGCCTCAGAATGGTTTCGGGCAAATGTAAAATATTAAAAAGATGGTATTATTTGTATTAAGTGCCAGTATAGCCTTAAGACTATTCAGAGGACGACATATCAACTTAAATCCTGCAGAATCTAAAATCACATTTTAAAAGCCAGGGGGTATAAACGTACAAAAACAAATAAAAAATAAAGGATTTCAAATTCAACTTTGAGTCTTTATCATTTGTCAAAATATTCTTTTTTCTTTTTATGTATTTCACATTTGTCAAGCGTGAAGGCAATTACATACATTTGGATATCCTCATTTCACGATTTCAATTAAATTTTTGAAAAAGATCGTTTGCAACATTCAAAATTGATAATAATGGCCCCACGCTACAAAAGCCTGAGAGTGTATTAAGTGTAAAATTAGGACGCCACAAATGTCTTTTCTTTCTGGCTGAAATTAAACCATAGTCACTTTGACTGCTGTCTTTTTCTCCAACGTGATAAATTATGATTCATTAAGATATTCCATAGGCAATTTGCAAAAAAATACGATTAGTTTTAAAGATACTAACTTTGTTTCCAATAATTTGAACGTCACATTATGAAAAGTTCCTTGCATGAATACCTTCCGTGCTATTAAAGCTGATTCCGTGCAACAGATTTTCCCGCCTTTTCAGCGAGTGTCAGAATTGGCGCCAAACCATCTCAAACTTCAGTGGACGTACATCCGGGAAGGGTGATAACTCCTCTCCGACCTTAATTACCATTCATTTTCCATACAGAATCAGCATCAGACACCTATTGATCGATATCGATTTCAATAATTTTCGAGCGCAAATGTAATATCATAGGTGTAGTCATTATCCGGAGGTTGCACGAATGTTTATCTTGCAACAGATTGTGTGAATATGTATATCAGTGGCCGACGATAAAATTTTTCACTGGAATCAAACAACACCTCGATAATGTTGTGAGACCATTTGTGTGACATATGCGTGTAGGTGTATGTGTCAGGTGCACTATCTGACAAAAGTTAATTATTCGCTGATGTTGGCGAACCTTCATGCTCTGTCTGGCCTTGTCATCTTTGTCACTTGTCCTGTATAACGTACATCATTACACCTCACAGTCCGTGCACAACTAGGTTGCAGGCTGTGCATCCATCAAACATAAATAGTCAAATGTTTATCTTATATTTTCGCAGGCAAATTACAATATTGACATCTACATTTCCTGATCACGAATTGTGGAACATATTAACTTTATAAATAAGGTCCAAATTTTCAAGTTAATAACTTATACTCATACAGAAAAGTAGAGAGTCATGAATTACAGGTGATAATACCAATGTAGTACACAGGTATATGCTGACGACCAAAAGCGGATGCAAGAACCTTCAGTTTACCTGTGCGGCACGCGGTAGGTTTGATTTTGAAACTTATCAATGTTGCGACCCGTGAAGGTCCGGATTAGAATATTGATCTTCAATAACCCATGCTTGTCGTAAGAGGCGACTAACAGGATCGGGTGGTCAGACTCGCTGACTTGGTTGACACATGTCATCGGTTCACAATTGCACAGATCGATGCTCATGCTGTTGATCACCGGATTGTTTGGTCCAGACTCGATTATTTACATATATACTGCCGCCATATATCTGGAATATTGCTGAGTGCGGCGTAAAACTAAACTCACATACTGACTCATCATTGTTGCATCATTGAGATGAAAATTATAATCTCTGTCTTCTTTTGGCTATAATCACTACTTTCGAAATATACTGAACATCATTGAAAACGCACCACCTGTAAATTTTGAAATATGGTAATAGGATTGTTTTGAGAGTGAAAATGAACGTTGGAAATGTTGTTAATAACACAAAAGACAATGAATAATGCTGTACAGTAAAGAACGGATTGCCCGAACACATCATGGAACACATCACATGACAACAACAAAATTCATGCACAACAAACACGAAAAGCACAAATTGCATGCGGAAAACATGCTGATTAGGGGTATAAATGACCGTCGGCTAAAAAACGTTTTCATTTTAGCTGTACCTCGTAAGTAAAGTTTATTTTGCAATGCCAAGATTGTCACTAGAGGAACGAGAACGGGCGTTGGGCATGTTGCAGGTTGGCACACCAAGCAGGATTACTGCCAGACGATTTGGTTGCCATCATTCCACCATCATAAGACTTGCCAACAGGTACCAACAAATAGGAACCACCAGGGACCGCCAACGTTCTGGCCAGGCACGTGTTACCACCCCTCGCCAAGATCGAGACATTGTTCGGCGCCATATTCGGGATCGTACGTTGCCGGCTGCCAGAACCGTCTGCCAGAACCGCCAACGCTGTCCAAGGCCGACGTGGTTTGATCAGTGCTTCCACCGTCCGACGCCGTAACCTTATGTTGGACCCATCCTGACTGATAGACATCGCCGTGAACGCCGACGATGGGCTGAACAACATCGTTTGTGGTTGTTACGACGTTGGCATGGTGTTGTGTTCCCCGACGAGTCACGTTTTCACTTACGAAATGCTGACGGGCGTCTACGGGTATGGCGTTGACGGGGAGAACGTTACCATCAGGACTGTGTTGTGCAAAAAGATCGGTTGGGTGGAGACGGCATTATGGTGTGGGGGGAGATCACTTATCATCACAAAACCGCTCTGGTAGTTTGTCGTGGCAGAGTAAATGCCTTTTACTACCGTGACACCATTCTTCAGAACAACGTCGTTCCCTTCTTTAACCAACATCAAGATCTGCACACATTCCAGCAGGACAATGCTCGAGCGCACACTGCACGTGTTGCAATACAGTTTCTGGCAAACAACAACATTCCTCTACTTCCATGGCCTGCATTGTCACCACATTTGTCTCCCATTGAACGCTTGTGGGATTACATCGGCCAACGCCTCTCACGTCGCCCACAGATCAACAACCTTGGGGAACTTGAGAATGCTTTGCAACAAGAGTGGAATGCATTGCCTCAAAACGTTGTTCAGAGACTTATCAGTTCAATGAGGAGACGTTGCACAGCTTGTGTTGCTGCTAACGGTGGTCATACACGTTACTGACTTTCCAACTTGACTCCATCTTTCTTTCATGGTCAGCTGAATTAAAACTTCACTGTTTTGCTGGATTGGTTCTTGTTTCTTTTCTTTACCAATCATTGGACTACAAAAGTATGTAAAATTTACACCGATTGCTCATTTATGCTCTTGGAAATCCAAACTAATACAGGTGGTGCGTTTTCAATGATGTTCAGTATATATTGCTTTTGAACTTGTAGTGTAATACTATGTTGTACTGCCTGGCACCGAAATACATTTGTAGTTATTTGTATTAATTTGGAAATATAGGTGTTAATTGCATCACAATTATTGTTTGGTAGTTTCATACCGAGTTCGTTTTGGATCTGATTTCTTGTAGTTTTGAACTTGGGAATCTGCAAGTAACAACACTAAACCAATGTCATCCATAGATCAATATACATTTGGCATTGGGTCGGAATGGTATGGAATGGCATCACTATGACCGAGACAATCCCACTTTTCCCCATACTGCCACCCTCTGATGTCCAGTTTGAAAGGCGTGTGGGGCGACACCTCTCGTTCTCACCGTGCATGGAGTTTTCATCCTCCATAATAATCCATATAATCCATAGAATGCCAGAGACCTAGACCTTTTCTCCAGGGAACAAATCTGGAATGTTTTCGGCTGACGCTATAAGGCGACGGCATTATTGTCTGAACTTGGTCAGGCGCTACAAGAGGAGTGAGTGCGTTAGACTCCAAGGCTAAGTGAATGGATGTTTGACGGTCATAACATCAGTCAAACTTCACTACCACTCTGTTAATATCACAGAACCGTTACTAGAAACTAATACCCCTTACAGTTTCGGAGATTTGAAGTTATTTCCGATTTTCCATTATTTTTCTGAAGAGCTTAAATGTCACACGATTGCAATTCACTTTTTGTATCTGATTATCAGCTCTTTAAAAGCAATTGTCATAATCAATTATCTTAGTAAGGATGACAACAGCAATACAGTCATGGTTTTGTGGCGCGTCTTAGGGAAGTAAGTAGGCTTCCCTGCCTCTTATGATGATGATGATGTTGCTGGTGATGATGATGATCACATTCATCCTGATTATATTGTTCATGACGACCACCACATCCACGACAACGACAACAACAGCACAATTACCAACATCATCAGCAGCACACAGGTTGAGTGTAACCTGATCTTCAATTCGTTCAAGGATCCTGCTTCCAGTGAACATACACCTGGAAGTACTACTGAAACATGTGGGATAAAAGGATACAATTCCCGATGAGTCAGCTAACACGGCACCCAGCAAGTGTAGTAGCAACACTACTACTACTACTAGTAGTAGTAGTAGCAGCAGTAGTAGTAGTAGTAGGTAGTTGTGGTGGTTGTGGCTTTGGTGGTTACAGTGGTAATAGTATACTACTCAAATGAATCCAAGGAACCCCTAGGTTTTTTTATTATAAAGAAAACACATACGATGCGATGATACGATGAAAACAAATTTCATTGGTGGTTAAGGTCAATTCATTGTAGAAACAAAGTCTTCTCGCCGCCTCTCGTATGGATCCACCCAAGAGCTCCCCACATGTCAGTAATGCTTAGACGGCGACGTATAGGCATGGTTTTCAACATGTGATTGATCTGTGTTCCAAACGTTGCTTATAAGGGAAATTTGTGCATGATGTTCTGGGAGATTTGCACTATCACGTGCACTAGCAGGTTTGGGTGTATTCGGGAGAATAAGACCGATGGAAGCCTCAGCTTGCAACTCAAAACTGCGTGAAAATGTCTCAAACCCTTCAAAATTCTGTCGGTTTATCGTCCTCACATAATGTGACCTTTAAACCATTACCAGTTGTCGATCAAATGACATCATTATATAACACCCAATCTCTGTATTTTTTTTCAGCATATTAACTAAAAGCTTCTGACCCAAAATTACCACTGTTCCTTGGATTATTTTGAGTAGTATAGTTGGCGATGGTGGCGAGTGCTGTAATCTTCGTCTTTATGCTCAGGCCTGTATTCAGTGAACACCACTAGCAAGTGTATAGATCTAGTTTCACAATGAATGCCACGTATATGCATGTGGATTGTGAGGAGCCCATGAAGAAAGGGACGTTTAACTACATCATAATATTACGCTTCCTGCCCGAACGACAACAAAAACAAATCAATAATAACGATATCAATCAAAGAGGAAGCAATTACCACCGATTCTTTACGCCGGAATCTGAAGGATATTGTCATTAATAGTTAAATAGATCGGACTACGCATAACCCGCCATCCCTAATCACGTGACAACCACGTGACCGGCACACATGTCAAAGCCTCCCCTGGCACAGCAACCTTTGTCATCCTCGCTTTACACAGCGGCGGTAATGTGATTAGTCGTGAAAAATTCATAGAATAAATTGCTGGAAATATCGTAATTTCTCTATTAAACTTAAGTTGTCACGGACCGGACGTTAGAGAATACGAACTAACCATTTTGTCTCCCCCTGCATCACACAGGGGGCCCACGTGTCCTGGGGTCAGGTACACTAAAGAGGGAGAAGAGGATGGGAGTTGTGGGTTGAGGATAGAGAGGTGGAAGGGGTGGGAGATGTGAGGTTGGAGGGGTGGGAGATGTGAGGTGGGAGGGGTGGCGAGAAGGTGCGGTTGACTAATCTAGGGTTGTTGTAGTTAATTCCGTTTCGTTTGTGTCAGGGGCGGTGGGGTAGCCTAGTGGTTAAAGCGTTCGCTCGTCACGCCGAAGACCGGGGTTTGATTCCCCACATGGACACATGTGGGAAGCCCATTTCTGGTGTCCCCCGCCGTGATATTGCTGGAATATTCCTAAAAGCGGCGTAAAACTGAACTCACTCGTGTGTGTTTTATGAGCTGAAGTGGAGACGGAGCCCTGGTCTATGTATCTGGCTATAGAGAGTTGTGCCCCTTTTACAAGACAGGATAGACACTCTTCGCAATTATTACACACTCCAGAGATGGGCACGTTTCACTCAGGTAGTAAACATCCAGGAAGGAAGTAACTTCGGTATTGATGTCAACTTAACGTTGACCAGATGCGGTTCAAACGAAATACTGAAGAAAATAGGCTGTGAAATAAGTTGATATAACTGTCAGTACGTTTGTCCACAATGTCCATGTACATCTACACAGCGCCACTTACATAAAGATGGAGCAAGCTAGATTCCCTTGACCCTTATACACAACTGAGTCAGATATATATAAACATGTTTCCGAATGTCCGGATTGTGAAGTGTCCAGATAAACAAGAACGTCTTATCGGTTTCAACAGAACACATTTCACAGTGGTGACAAGGCATGTTAGCCGATATTAAAAAAACATGTTTAGGTTGCATTTTCTCATTATCACCTAAAATCTTATTCACAAGATACCGTTTGAAATTAACATGTATGAATGTATTTATCGGAGTAGTGATGAATTCAACACGAGAAACACGTGGAACCCACTACCAGAGAACTGGGCGCGGTTATGCTCGGGAAAGAGAGTTTCAATCATGTTTGCTTCTACAAAGCCTACACAGCATTATTTAGTGTTATCCACACACAACCCACCCTAACCCCAACCCCCAACCCCCAACCCAACCCCAAACCCAAACCCACACCCACCACCCACACCCACACCCACACCCACACCCACACCCACACCCACACCCAATGCCCACGACCACATCCCAACCACAATAGGCTGACTGACTGACTGAGTTTAGTTTTACGCCGCTTTTAGCAATATTCGAGCAACATCACGGCGGGGGACACCTGAAATGGGCTTCACACATTGTACCCATCCACAATAGAAGAAAAAGAAAAAAGAAATATAACAAACTATGTCTAACAATAAATGGCAATGTGTGGGATTACATACTTTATTATTTCCGAAAAGAATTATTTCGTTTGTAATTCCACATTCACTCGTGTAGCTTTGGTTTTACTTTTAAGTGCACCCCTCCACATCTCTAACGTTGTATCTACTCTTGTCCCGCTACTGTGATAAAGCAATGTCTGTAACGGGCGGGATGGCAATGCATTATGTCAGGAGAATATTGATGTGTACACCTGAGTCGACTAACATGCACGCATGTCCAGAATTATTAATGGGAGTTAATTCAGTTAATGGGTGGAAACACTAGTTATTGCACGTATCAGTGTCATCCATGGTGTACAGAACAACAGTCCATTGGGCGGCCATTCAAAGCTCACAATCAATACTCTCGAGGTGCCCTATGTTTCTTCCTCTGTTTTGTTCTCACACGCTATATATGTTTGTTGTTTTGCGAAAACATTCAAACTATTATCCGAACTATTAATATTAAAGCCAAACCTCACACAGTTAGGGACCGTCCATAATTTATGGCGGGGTGGGGGTGGGGGTGATGATGATTTTAAGGGGGTCACCCATTTGTTCAGGGGAGTAGGTGGGGTCATCAATTTTGTACACATGTGGTATGGGGGGTCATCGATTTTGTACATAAAAGTATTAAAGCATTATGCTTAAAAATTATGGGAAGGGGGGGGGGGGTCCTTTATTTTGTACATGATATGCAGGGGAGGCCACTTACTGTGTGCATACATTTTAGGGGTGGGGTGTGGGGTCATTCACATTGTACATGCTTCTCCTACAAAATCATCATCACCCCCTTTAGCCATAAATTATGAACGGTCCCTTATTGTATTGCATATATGATGACCCTTTGTTTATCTTGATTGCATCAGGCTGATTAAAAAGTAGGATTTCCATGGCTATTTCCGAAAAGGGATATGCCTATTCATGGTTGAGGAGGTTTAAATTGGTACAAAAGTGTATCACGATAAACCCTTCTGTACCCGCATGTCGTTATGTGTCAATGTGATCATGACTGTATCAACGTAGACGCTTCGATGTACTATATTCCGCGCGACTATTAATACAATGTCACGCCCGTACTTGTATTAACCTTAACAACCCAATAAGGCAACTATAAATAATAATTCGGTTAATGCGTATATTAGATAACAGAAACTGCGTGTGAATATTTGAGTTAAATCGGTGGGTTTAACAGTAAACCCTTCTTCATAACACGTGAGTGTAAGTGTGTTATTTATCAATAAATGCGTGTCGATTATACGTCACTAATGAATGTAGAATTATTTCAAGGTATATTATGAAAGTATTGTCATATTCAATTATGGCCGGCTTGTAGCATTGTAATCAATGTTGTGCCAAGAATATACTACAAAGAGTTCCGTCTCTGATATGATAATAGCAATTAGTTTGACATGACAGAGGATGATGAAAAGAGAAAGAGAATGGCACAATATCAGTTTTTGGTATGGAATATCATACGGTATAACAAGGTTTAGCGCTATAAAGGATTGAGGTACACAGGTGTCTTTTCTCATCAAGGATTACACTGGGATAAGGATTTGTATTAGTCGGATTAAGGATAACGATATTTGGCTATGTAAAGGGCTATACCTGAGGGGCGTTTAGTATTACTAATTCCCACGATATGGAGCGTTTAGCATATTTACTCATTAATGAATGATAACGATGTCGGTGAGATGAAACGGTTTTAGGTATTTATGGGAACGTATTGAAGCATTTGTATTTATACAGGAGTGCACGGAGCAATGTTTGGTGTGTACAGGCGTGCACGACCGCGATGTTTGGTATTTGCAGGAGCGGAAGGGTGCCATGTTTGGTATTTGCATGTTTGGACGGGTGCGATGTTTGGTATTTGCATGTTTGGACGGGTGCGATGTTTGGTATTTGCAGGAATGTACGAAACCAATGTTTGGTATTTAAAAGAGTGCGAGGAATGTTTGGTGTGTACAGGAGCGTACGGGTGCAATGTTTGGTATTTGCAGGAGCGTACGGGTGCGATGTTTAGTATTTGCAGGAGCGTACGGGTCCGATGTTTAGTATTTGCAGGAGCGTACGGGTGCGATGTTTGGTATTTGCAGGAGTGGACGAGTGCGATGTTTGGTATTTGCAGGAGCGTACGGGGCGATGTTTGGTATTTGCAGGAGCGTACGGGTGCGATGTTTGGTATTTGCAGGACCGTACGGGTGCGATGTTTGGTATTTGCAGGAGCGTACGGGTGCGATGTTTGGTATTTGCAGGAGCGTACGGGGCGATGGTGCAGGAGCGTACGGGTGCGATGTTTAGGATTTACAGGATGCGTATTTACAGGAGCGTACGGGTGTACGGGTATTTGCAGGATGTTTAGTATGTTTACAGGAGCGTACGGGTGCGATGTTTAGTATTTGCAGGAGCGTACGGGTGCGATGTTTGGTATTTGCAGGAGCGTACGGGTGCGATGTTTAGTATTTACAGGAGCGTACGGGTGCGACGTTTGGTATTTGCAGGGATGGGCAGGTGCAATGTTTGGTATTTAAAGGAATGCACGAGAGCAATGTTTGGCATTTAAAGGAGAGCACGGGAGCAATGTTTGGTATTTAATTGACCATATGAGAGCAATGTTTGCTGTTTACAATAGTGCACAAAAGCAATGTTTGCTATTTTAATTAGCGCTTGTTACTCACGCCATATAAGTTCATACTTGTACATTGCCAAGAACTGTAGACCGATTCACTGAATGATCTTGAGGTGCCGTTCTATGATCCACTGATCATGGTTTTGAATCCACATGATCCCCAGATCAAAGTGGTAAACATCTGTAAGAACTGCTCCACTTTTGGTTTTCTGTCCACATTAATCTGACACGCTGGGGTGTAACGGATATATTGTTCAAAGTTGCGTTAAACATTGCTCAACAGCGCATACCAATATCGATGGGGTAGAATAGCCTTCCAAGATTATTGAACGCACAAGCACGTGTGTGCCTGTTTCATAATGTTACCCCACTGTGATATACCATGCCAGTGTCCAATGACGATATCCTACTCAGGCATAGTCTATTGGTTCCGGGGGCGGTGGGGTAGCCTAATGGTTAAAGCGTTGGCTCGTCACGCCGAAGACCCGGGTTCGAATCCCCACATGGACACAATGTGTGAAGCCATTTCTGGTGTCCCCCCGCCGTGATGTTGCTGGAATATTGCTAAAAGCGGCGTAAAACCAAACTCAGTCATTTAGTCTATGGGTTCCGTGCTCCGTAATGCTAAGCGCCAGTCGGGGTAACAACAAGCAGCATATTTAGAGTGACGTATTTGGTATGACCCTGACGGGAATCGAACCACCGACCTTTCGGTCTCCAGGCTAACGCTTTACCCAGCTATGGTCCATTGGAAAAGGGATGTCACTAGGAAGTCGTGGAGTTTCACACCATCATGTTTATTGTGAAAGTTAGTGACGTAACACTTGACGTCATTTACAGCGAGCGAGTTTGGCTTTACGCAGCTTTTAGCAATATTCCTGCAATATCAAGGCGTTTGAAGCCAGACATGGACTTCAGACCTCATTCACAGCGTAACATCCTAATTCGAATGAATCGGAGATTGTAAAGCTGAACACTTAGAATCCGTTCATATTTGACAATAAAAATAACAGTTAATCAAAATTAATTTTCTATAAATGGCGAAACAAAGGTCTAAACAAACCGGCATCCGTCGGACTGGATAAAATCTGACGACAGACACATGATAACCCTCTGTTAACGACTCAGTTCCAAGATTCAATTACAGAATTATTTCAGATGCGAGCTATTTTAAAACATCTATCTCTGTATCCATATCCTACAGTGTGAATCACCACGCTCGCGTATGGTACCATATATCCACACCACAATATCAAACCAAGACATGCATATGTAAGAAAAACCTTCAAATGAAATTACATATCAAAGGGCACAATGACACGGAGATATTACATGTAAAAAAGGTCAAACGACGGGCGCCGGTCGATGCTGGAACCAAGTTTCACAGCAAACCACCAGTACCGATTCATTAGATTTCGCCCATGACTCAAGTAGACGTTATATCCCGACTACAATCAAGGATCAGGAAGGCCGACTGCCCCTAAGCACATACACAGTATTTGTCGTCCATTTACTTTTGAAAACTAATTCAGTTTAGAAAAAATGGAAATTGAATTTGCAATAAAGTGCCACCTTACCTGCCCGTATGTGGTACTATACAGCTATTTCGCGGTTCGCACACAACGCTTCTCGATAGAGGCGAGCGCTTCGTGGGCCTGCGACTGTAAACACGATTAGCGGAAAGGGAGAAGCACTACCTTAGCGAATATCAAAGTTCATTGGATTCAATTAGCAATTGTTTGATTTGATGTAGTTGTCTCCAATTAGATTAAAGTCGAAGCAACGCAGGACTCAGAATTGGGTTAGACGCCGTTCATCATTAAGCGGCAGTATAGGCGGGCGTCGGACGGGACGAGGGGGGACCGGCCTCTCCGGCTTCCCTCCACGGACCCCCAAGCACACAGGATCATGTTACTTTTCGCCACGCTAATAGGCTTGACGATCTCTATACAAATTACCCGGCCATAATGCAATTTGCATTCTTTGCATTTAATAAATTAGTATGTAGCCTGACTGTGGGTTGGAGCTGATGTGGGAATTCCTGGCAAACTATATCAAGATTCACGTGGCTGATTGGTCCCGGCTCAGAATTAAAATCTCATTGAAATAATGTGATGCGTGTATTAGATTAAATAGAATCTACAAACACTGGGCGCATGCCCGATAATGCTTTTCCCATCATAAGATCAGGGCCAGAAATCCCCTATCAGATAAGCTTGTTTGACTAGCCCAACACAGCGCCCGGTCGCCCATGGCTCTGAACAAGCTACGAGCCTTCACTAACGGTCTCGTGCAACTAATTTTACAGGGTGATTTGCCAGCAAATGACTCTATTACAAGCATGCAGTGTCTCTCAGTAATGAAATTACTGCCTGATATACTCAGGGAAATACGCTTATAAGAGCTATGATCAAACCCCTAGTGAGATTTAATTTTCTACATAGGAATATCGCCGTTTTTATTCCTCAACTTGATGCTTTTAGACATGGCCGTAAATGCTTTCTCTAGATTTTCTTGTAATTCCTTTACAGGAGAGATTAGATATTTATCTGAGCAAATTACGGCCTCCACCAAACAAAAGAGCAGCTTAATCCAAGTAGATACCAAAATACATTAAACACTGGTTCCAATAACAGCCAAATACAGACAAACAAAGCCGATGTATTTGCCAGTCAATGCCTAGATACTTTGAGCCGCTTTGAATCCCCTGTATGCTGAAACTTGCTAATATAATTTGAAGCACAGTTTCGACGGGGACACCAGACACGGCCTCATATAAACTTTTAACTAGTATTTACTGTTTGCATTAGGTTGTAGGACGGAGATCGGGAAAACAGATTTTAATAAAAAGCGCATTACATACATGTCATGTAGAGGAGTAGTAGTAAAAAGAGTAGGATGATGTCATGAAAGACTTTAGATAAAATATTAAAGAAATAATCCTGAGGTTACATTCAACTCGAACATATCTCTTTGCATCCCTAAAATTGTAATTTATTAAATATGCTTGTTTGCAATAACGATGAGATGTTTGACATAAATTATTATCTTGCTAATTATTTTCTTTCATTTTGAGTTTCAACTGAGATTATTGAGTGTATAAAAGTTTAACTAGGAAGTGACATTCTGAACTAAAACAACCGTCGATCCAGCTCAAGTGTGATTCAGCATATCTTGTCCTTAATTAGTATATACCAGTGAACTTTTATATAATGAAAGTCTTGCTTCTGGGCTATTGTGTATACAGTCTCCATGTTGATGAAAATGTCTTGTGCTAAACGAACTGATTAAATCATATAGATTTAGTTGTTTCATGATAAACAGGATGTTCAAGAAGTATCGCGGATCTATCTGAGTTGATGGTGTTAAACAGACACACACACACACACACACACACACACACACACACACACACACATACACACACACACACACACACACACACACACACACACACATACATACACACACACACACACACACACACACACACACACACACACACACACATACATACATACATACATACATATACACATAACTTGTTTAGAGCTTGTAACCAATGAATACAATTTAAACCAAAGAGTTTGTCTATCAGTATCCCCATCAGAACAATATAACATTGTCCCTCTACTGAATGCAAGATTAGATAAATATTGAAGTACAAATAAATATATACTATTAGCCAACTGTACTAAAACCCCAGAACATCTCGACAGGGCTTAGACCTTCTATGGGAGGTCATTTTGTGAGAGCATTATGTATAAGGAGTTTTCTCGACGGGGCTTAGACCTTCTATTTAGGAGGTCATTTGTGAGAGTATAAGGGGTTCTCTCGACAGGGCTTAGACCTTCACCTGATGAAGGAGTAAGGATATACTCCGAAACGTTGTGTTCCTCATAATATAGAAGTTGACATCCATAAGTGACTCTCTCCCTTATGCGTATCACTTTTAAATGCTTAGAAGGTCTCAGAACTTCTATTTGGGAGGTCATTTTGTGAGAGCATATGTATAAGCAGTCCTCTCGACAGGGCTTAGACTTTCTAATTAGAAGGTCATTTTGTGGGAATCCTATGTATGAGAAGTTCTCTAGACAGGACTTACTCGTTCTATTTAGGAGGTCATTTTGTGAGAGTCCTATGTATAAGCTGTTCTCTCAACAGGGCTTAAAACTGTTCTATAGAGCAATTCACGTACAAGATATTTTCTCGATAGGGTTGCTATTTCTGAATAATACGCCATTTGGAGAGCGTCATATCGAGAGGGGTTCTCTTGTGTACGAAAATAGTCTGTGTGTAGTAAATGTAAGATGGAGAAGCAACACTTTATCTATCTATATGTAAAATAATAAAATACTTATATATATTGTTGATGTATCGCCTAACATGCACAGGTCACTTCCTTACGATATGTTGTTTTCTGTGTTCAGTTTACCTGTTTGGGGTCGGTCAGTTGAGAGTGGTATGGAGATGGGGTTGGGATTGTGGTTGTGGTTGTGTTTGTGGTTGTGGTTGTGGTTGGGGTTGTGGTTGTGGTTGGGGCGTGGATGGTATTCGTGTTGTGGCTAGGAGGACTAGTTTCAGAAAACACAGTGAACATGTAAATTTACCCCAGCTTTCAAAAAGAGAAGAACTGAAAATGAAAGGGGTTGTGCCCCAATTCAATTGTTTTGGTCTCTATACAGAGAACACCCAGAGACCGAAACACTATTATCTTTCAAACCAAGATCCCTGATGCGACTGGATTAACTTAGGTGACCTTGTCTTCGCAGTGAAGACACCACAGTATTATTCGCACTATATATAACCTCGACGACAGAGGAAAATCATCGGTCTAGACTTTCTGTTGGAACAGATTCCACAAGGCGTAAAATAGCGATGAAAATTACGCGAATGCTCACTAAAAACACTCTCCCATTTGATCTGAAATCAACTCCAACTCCAACTTGTTTCAAGAAGCATCTTAAGACCAACCTGTTCAATAGAAATGGACTGTAAACATGTGATATCTATGAACTCTGTTAGCCCTTTGAGCACACTTTGGTGTGGAATTTAGCGCAATATAAGATATCTATTATTATTATTATTATTATTATTATTATTATTATTATTATTATAAACAATTGATGAATCCAGGTGTTTCTGAAAAGCGTACGCATGTCCTAACTCCATCGGTAGCCCCCACCCCTCAAAAACGAGCTTCGTAGTCTCGAACAATGATCAGCTGTGTGTAGTTTTTTCACGTATATTAATATTCACGCCATGATGGAGATACAGGTCCACATCAGTTCTTTGAAGGTCACAGCAAGGTTACCATTAAGCTGTAAATGGGAATCACACACAAGCATGAGTCACGTGCATTTGTGATCAAAAGGTCGAAGACTCATCTTTTATTAATAAATGCGCGTGAACGTGTTTCATTGTCGATTGGTGATACTCCAAAGTGTTTATTTCCTTCATGAAAAACGTCATATGTCAACAAACAAGTTAACAGGTGCTATCAACACCCACGAGAAGAACATTAGGGGAAATGTTGGCACTCTGTGTCCCGTTGCATAAGTTTCAAGTTCGGAGAGTTCCTTTAAAAATGCTTCCTGATGCTGATTTGATTCTCCGGTGTTTATTTTAAGAATCGAACAATGGAATTCAAGTGTGCGTGTTGAACAGCCTGTAGACCAGGATTACACACGCAGGTTCATTGTGTTCATATACTACACGTTAAGAGGAGTGCGTTGTCCTGCTAAGGAGTCTCGGGTTTGAACCGTGAAGATCCGGGTTGGAATTGCTCTTCAGTAACCCATGCTGGTCGTAAGAGGCGACTAACGGGATCGTGGAGACAGGCTCGCTGACTTGGTTGACATATGTCATCGGTTCCCAATTGTGTAGATCGATGTTCATGATGTTGATCACTGGAATGTCTGGTCCAGACTCGATTATTTACAGACCGCCGCCATATAGATGTAACATTGCTGAGTGCGGCGTAAAACTAAACTCACTCACTCACTTCCGGGTATGTTCCCTGAATGAATAACACTGAAAGAAAGTGTATACTTGTGTAGACAATGAACCCAGTGGTTAATACCATTAGCGTCATAAATGACGTCATTGTGACTTCAACCAAATCACAGAACCAGACCAACCGATTCGCTCCAACCAGCACACGCTGCTGCGGACCATTTTTAAGATTGAATTCCGACGGGGGTAAACCTTAAAAAATGGTTCAGCAATGCAACATACGATACCATTGAGAATCAGGGATATTTTCATTATACGAATGCTCTTGTCATACGTTTTTTGTTTGCCTATGACGTGGAATTTTGTCTTTGAGAAACCGTACACTACATGCATTTGCTAAGTGTTAGATGTGTGCTTTTAAAATTGTTTCTAAACAAAATTGGATCCCTTGAGATCCATTGTTATTTTTTGAAAATCAAACATAAATCCACAATCCATGAACAATGAAAGTTTGTTAAACCAAATATCACCAAAACCTTTAGCTCCTAAACAGTTAATAACGTTTTAGTTCGTTCGGCATTCTATTTCAGTGACGGTTTTAGATTTCGAAGAGTGACCCTGTACTATTAAAACTATTAGAGCTATTTTCCAGGTTTTGGTTTTGTTTTAGGCGTCAGAGTTATTTAATAAGATTTACCAGTTTTCCACTCTATACAACAGACTTATACAATAGACTTATACAATAGATTTATACAATAGACTTAGAAGCCTATTCTTGTCAGTATCAAAAATGATTTTCACAACAGTTGCAGCGTTGTTTGCATTTGTGTCCTTTGAAAGATTTTCAAATTATATAAAATTGTATTTCAAGTTACAACTTAATACAGTTGTAAACAAAATAAACATTTTGGCTCTTTTGTCTTTTTTTCTGTCTATAAGACTTTATATATTATATTTTAAACTTGGCCTTCTTACTATCCAAATACGAGTATACATATATTCGAGTATGTTGCACAATATTATTTCGATCAGTTTAGTTCATTTGAGCGTTTTGATTCATTTTGAGACAAACTTTATACAACAAAATGCTTCTTTCACAATACGACTTTGATTCTTGTTTCACCAGTGGGCCTCTGTGTCACACATACCCGTTAGAAACGTAACATACTACTTTAACGAAGCAATATGTTCACACGGTTTCGAACTCTTAACAGCTTAAATCAATATTCCATTCGAGACTTTATGAACGATTTTAATTATTTTACAAATGAACAAAATCACTCGACAAATCACCATTTCATTTCCAAGTCATTTTCAAGGCAACATCAGATTAATTTCATAAATCCTTAATGTTAAGAGTCGAGATTGTATGGTACCCACATGTACCCTAAAGACTCTCCTACAAGGCGTCTTGTTGATTCGGGGACTATTATCACCATATTTTATGACTATACTAATTGAAACACAAAACACACTATGTCTACTGCCTGCGTGGTTTCCAATTTGCCTTGTGAACATAATTTAGAGAATGGCATCAACCTTACCCATATATCTTCTTTCTTGCGATTTATGGACATAAGAATCGGATAAGTAGAGTGTCTGGCTTTAATAGTTGTAATAATTCCAGTAAAGCTAAACCTAGCGCTGAAATATTATAACAATTTCATGTGTCGAGTCATCATTTAAGAGGACAATGCGTAAGAGTCAGGTGAAAATTACTACATGTGTCAGGTGAACAGAGAGAAAGATCATGGCGTGTGTCAGCAATCTGTTGAGTTTGTAATGAATGCAAATTGCTTGGATAGATAATTGAGATGATCAATGGTATCTTGGCGTTACCTTTGCAAATTAATTATTCAGGTTTTGTTGTGGAGACATTTGGCGTTACTTTGAATAAAACAATTTGAAATCTATTTCCCCAAACGTTTTTCTTTACGTGTAAGCAGTGGGATCTCAACACAGTGGTTTTAATTCAACATTAACAACTGGGTTTTCTTGTTATCGATCACTTGGCTGTCTGGTTTGTTTACAGGAGTACTGGTGGGTAGTATCAGGCTGTGAATAGATATGTAGGCAAATTGGCGGGTACTATAGTTAGGGCGCAACCCTGCACCTCCCCTCTGGATCCGCCTAGGCAGAGAACGTTGTACTAATGCATTTGGAACGTACTGTATGCATTAAACGAGAACATGTCATGGCAGATGAGAACTAGCCAGAGTTGTTTCTCTCCTACAATGTCATCTTCCAGTTCAATACAAAAGGTGAAAATGCACTAGTATGACGTTCTATGTATATTACATACCCGTTTCATGACACAGACTATTTTAATATAACTTTAAACGTCACTATTGAAACTTCCGCTTTTAGGTTATCGGGAGTATCACTCCGCGCAAGGGACCTTTAACACATACACGTGCGATAACATTCCACCGCCTGACGGCATCAGTCAAGTGTCAGGCTCTGATCACGACAGAAACAAAACAAAATAATATTTCATCCAAACAAACTTCCATTAAATAAGTATAATGTTTCAAAGATTTCATTTGAGAGACAAATGGTTTTGAAAATTCGTGACATTCAAGGTCAGGTTCAAGAAACGGCTGCCGTGCAAAATCGGAAATCCGTGTGCAATACTGAATTCGTCAAATTCTCGCCATGTTGCCAGGCTGTATTGCGATCATAAGATAAATGTGTATGTAATACATTTCTAGAGGCACACGATATTCATTGCCACAGGCACATGTGACACATTGCTACAGACACTGCTAAAACATTGATACGGACACAATGAATACATTGCCACGGACATACGGAATCTGTACATTGCTACAGACACTGCTAAAACAATGATACGGACACAATGAATACATTGCCACGGACATACGGAATCTGTACATTGTAACAGACACTGCTAAAACAATGATACTGACACAATGAATACATTGCAAAGAACATACGGAATCTGTACATTGTTACAGACACTGCTAAAACAATGATACTGACACAATGAATACATTGCCACGAACATACGGAATCTGTACAATGCTACAGACACTGCTAAAACAATGATACTGACACAATGAATACATTGCCACGGACATACGGAATCTGTACAATGCTACAGACACTGCTAAAACAATGATACTGACACAATGAATACATTGCCAAGAACATACGGAATCTGTACATTGCTACAGACACTGCTAAAACAATGATACTGACACAATGAATACATTGCCACGGACATACGGAATCTGTACATTGCTACAGACACTGCTAAAACAATGATACGGACACAATGAATACATTGCCACGGACATACGGAATCTGTACATTGCTACAGACACTGCTAAAACAATGATACGGACACAATGAATACATTGCCACGGACATACGGAATCTGTACATTGCTACAGACACTGCTAAAACAATGATACTGACACAATGAATACATTGCAAAGAACATACGGAATCTGTACATTGCTACAGACACTGCTAAAACAATGATACGGACACAATGAATACATTGCCAAGAACATACGGAATCTGTACATTGCTACAGACACTGCTAAAACAATGATACGGACACAATGAATACATTGCCAAGAACATACGGAATCTGTACATTGCTACAGACACTGCTAAAACAATGATACGGACACAATGAATACATTGCCACGAACATACGGAATCTGTACAATGCTACAGACACTGCTAAAACAATGATACTGACACAATGAATACATTGCCACGGACATACGGAATCTGTACATTGCTACAGACACTGCTAAAACAATGATACTGACACAATGAATACATTGCCACGGACATACGGAATCTGTACATTGTTACAGACACTGCTAAAACAATGATACGGACACAATGAATACATTGCCAAGAACATACGGAATCTGTACATTGCTACAGACACTGCTAAAACAATGATACGGACACAATGAATACATTGCCATACGGAACATACGGAATCAATGATACATACATTGCCAAGAACATACGGAATCTGTACACAGACACTGGTAAAACAATGATACTGACACAATGAATACATTGCCAAGAACATACGGAATCTGTACATTGTTACAGACACTGCTAAAACAATGATACGGACACAATGAATACATTGCCACGGACATACGGAATCTGTACATTGTTACAGACACTGCATAAAACAATGAAACGGACACAATGAATACATTGAGACAGACATACGGAATCTGTACATTGCTACAGGCACTGCTAAATCAATGATACGGACATAGTCACAGATACACTGCTTCTACAGACATAGGCCATGTAGTGTTATAAAGGTTAAACACATTGAAAGCAGGAACTCTAATAACACTAACTTGTCTCTTACCATTTGATCTTTGTGTTGTCATTTTCTAATGTGTATAATATGATGACTTTCTCATCCATCTTTCATCTTCCCTAACAAACATACACGTAGGTTTAGGATATGTGGTACTCAGACATTAGCTAATTACGCTTATGTTAGGTCGGGAAGTGGGAAGCGTTTCCAGCAAGAACACGACATATCTGTCTAGATTTACCTGTGACTATGGGAGTGTCAGTATTTGTCAAGTACAATAAGCTGAACTTTCGTTGTCTCGTAGTTGATGACACCATTCCAAGTGTCACTGTCACCTTTACACTCTCAGAGTCATCATCACCTCAAACCATACCACTCTCAGTGTCACCGTCACCTCACGCCATACCACTATCAGAATCATCGTCACCTCACGTCATACCACTATCAGAGTCATCGTCACCTTCACACCACACAACTCTCAGAGTCATCGTCACCTTCACACCACACAACTCTCAGAGTCATCGTCACCTTCACACCACACAACTCTCAGAGTCATCGTCACCTTCACACCACTCAACTCTCAGAGTCATCGTCACCTTCACACCACTACAACTCTCAGAGTCATCGTCACCTTCACACCATACCACTCTCAGAGTCATCGTCACCTTCACACCATACCACTCTCAGAGTCACATCGTCACCTTCACACCACACCACTCTCAGAGTCACCGTCACCTTCACACCACACAACTCTCAGAGTCATCGTCACCTTCACACCACACAACTCTCAGAGTCATCGTCACCTTCACACCACACAACTCTCAGAGTCATCGTCACCTTCACGGCATGCTACTGCAAGAGTCACCGTCACCTTCACACCATACCACTCTCAGAGTCACCGTCACCTTCACACCACACAACTCTCAGAGTCATCGTCACCTTCACACCATACAACTCTCAGAGTCATCGTCACCTTCACACCACACAACTCTCAGAGTCATCGTCACCTTCACACCATACCACTCTCAGAGTCACCGTCACCTTCACACCACACAACTCTCAGAGTCATCGTCACCTTCACACCACACAACTCTCAGAGTCATCGTCACCTTCACACCACACAACTCTCAGAGCCATCGTCACCTTCACACCATACCACTCTCAGAGTCACTGTCACCTTCACACCATACCACTCTCAGAGTCATCGTCACCTTCACACCATACCACTCTCAGAGTCACCGTCACCTTCACACCACACAACTCTCAGAGTCATCGTCACCTTCACACCACACACAACTCTCAGAGTCATCTTTTCACCTTCACACCTTCACACACAACTCTCAGAGTCATCGTCACCTTCACACCATACCACTCTCAGAGTCACTGTCACCTTCACACCACACCACTCTCAGAGTCACCGTCACCTTCACGCCACACAACTCTCAGAGTCATCGTCACCTTCACACCACACAACTCTCAGAGTCATCGTCACCTTCACACCACACCAACTCTCAGAGTCATCGTCACCTTCACACCACTCAACTCTCAGAGTCATCGTCACCTTCACACCACACAACTCTCAGAGTCAGTCACCTTCACCTTCACACAGTCACCGTCACCACTCTCAGAGTCACTGTCACCTTCACGCCATACCACTCTCAGAGTCATCGTCACCTTCACACCACACCACTCTCAGAGAGTCACCGTCACCTTCACACCACACAACTCTCAGAGTCATCGTCACCTTCACACCACTCACACTCTCAGAGTCACGTCACCTTCACACCCACACAACTCTCAGAGTCACCGTCACCTTCACACCACACAACTCTCAGAGTCATCGTCACCTTCACACCACACCACACAACTCTCAGAGTCATCGTCACCTTCACACCACACAACTCTCAGAGTCACGGTCACCTTCACACCACACAACTCTCAGAGTCATCGTCACCTTCACACCACACCAACTCTCAGAGTCATCGTCACCTTCACACCACACAACTCTCAGAGTCATCGTCACCTTCACACCACACAACTCTCAGAGTCATCGTCACCTTCACACCACACAACTCTCAGAGTCATCGTCACCTTCACACCACACAACTCTCAGAGTCATCGTCACCTTCACACCACACAACTCTCAGAGTCATCGTCACCTTCACACCACAGGTCACGGTCACCCTCTGAGTCATCGTCACCTTCACGCGTCACCACCATGCAACTCAGAGTCACCGTCACCTTCACACCACACACCACTCTCAGAGTCATCGTCACCTTCACACCACACAACTCTCAGAGTCATCGTCACCTTCACTCACATCGTCCACCTTCACGCCACACCTCAGAGTCATCGTCACCTTCACACCACACAACTCTCAGAGTCATCGTCACCTTCACACCACACAACTCTCAGAGTCATCGTCACCTTCACACCACACAACTCTCAGAGTCATCGTCACCTTCACGGCATGCTACTGCAAGAGTCACCGTCACCTTCACACCACACAACTCTCAGAGTCATCGTCACCTTCACACCACATAACTCTCAGAGTCATCGTCACCTTCACACCATACAACTCTCAGAGTCATCGTCACCTTCACACCACACAACTCTCAGAGTCATCGTCACCTTCACACCACACAACTCTCAGAGTCACCGTCACCTCACGCCATACCACTATCAGAGTCATCGTCACCTTCACACCACACAACTCTCAGATCGTCATTTTACCTCACCTTCACACCACACAACTCTCAGAGTCATCGTCACCTTCACACCATACCACTCTCAGAGTCATCGTCACCTTCACACCATACCACTCTCAGAGTCACCGTCACCTTCACGCCATACCACTCTCAGAGTCACCGTCACCTTCACACCACACAACTCTCAGAGTCATCGTCACCTTCACACCATACAACTCTCAGAGTCATCGTCACCTTCACACCATACCACTCTCAGAGTCATCGTCACCTTCACACCACACAACTCTCAGAGTCATCGTCACCTTCACGCCACACACCACAGCTCTCAGAGTCATCGTCACCTTCACACCATCACCTCCAGAGTCTCGTCACCTTCACGCCACACACCTCTCAGAGTCATCGTCACCTTCACGCCACACCACTCTCAGAGTCATCGTCACCTTCACAACTCTCAGAGTCATCGTCTCCTCTCACGTCACTCACACTCTCAGAGTCGTCACCTTTCACACCACACAACTCACCTCTCAGAGTCATCGTCACCTTCACACCACACAACTCTCAGAGTCACCGTCACCTTCACACCACACAACTCTCAGAGTCACCGTCACCTTCACACCACACAGCTCTCTCAGGTCACCGTCACCTTCACACCACTACAACTCTCAGGTCATCGTCACCTTCACACCACTCAACTCTCAGAGTCATCGTCACTCTCAGGTCACGGTCATTTCTCACCGTCACCTTCACACCGGTCACTCTCAGAGTCATCGTCACCTTCACCACACCACTCAGAGTCATCGTCACCTTCACACCTCTCCACTCTCAGAGTCACGTCACCTTCACACCACACAACTCAACTCTCATCGTCACCTTCACCACCACAACTCTCAGAGTCATCGTCACCTTCACGCCATACCACTCTCAGAGTCATCGTCACCTTCACACCATACCACTCTCAGAGTCATCGTCACCTTCACACCACACAACTCTCAGGTCATCGTCACCTTCACACCACACCACTCTCAGGTCATCGTCACCTTCACACCACACAACTCTCCAGAGTCATCGTCACCTTCACACCACACAACTCTCAGAGTCATCGTCACCTTCACACCACACCACTCTCAGAGTCATCGTCACCTTCACACCATACAACTCTCAGAGTCATCGTCACCTTCACACCATACAACTCTCAGAGTCATCGTCACCTTCACACACTGTCATCGTCACCACACTCTCAGAGTCATCGTCACCTTCACACCACACAACTCTCAGAGCCATCTTCACCTTCACACCATACCACTCTCAGAGTCACCGTCACCTTCACGCCATACCACTCTAAGAGTCATCGTCACCTTCACGCCATACCACTCTCAGAGTCACCGTCACCTTCACACCACACAACTCTCAGAGTCATCGTCACCTTCACACCACACAACTCTCAGAGTCACCGTCACCTTCACACACCACACAACTCTCAGAGTCATCGTCACCTTCACACCACACAACTCTCAGAGTCATCGTCACCTTCACACCACACAACTCTCAGAGTCATCGTCACCTTCACACCACACAACTCTCAGAGTCACCGTCACCTTCACACCACACCAACTCTCAGAGTCATCGTCACCTTCACACCACACAACTCTCAGAGTCATCGTCACCTTCACACCACACAACTCTCAGAGTCATCGTCACCTTCACACCAACCTCTGAGATCGTCACTCTCAGAGTCATCGTCACCTTCACACACACCATACAACTCTCAGAGTCATCGTCACCTTCACACCACACAACTCTCAGAGTCATCGTCACCTTCACACCACACAACTCTCAGAGTCATCGTCACCTTCACACCACACCACTCTCAGAGTCATCGTCACCTTCACACCATACAACTCTCAGAGTCATCGTCACCTTCACACCACACCAACTCTCAGAGTCATCGTCACCTTCACACCACACAACTCTCAGAGTCATCGTCACCTTCACACCATACCACTCTCAGAGTCATCGTCACCTTCACACCACTCAACTCTCAGAGTCATCGTCACCTTCACACCACACAACTCTCAGAGTCATCGTCACCTTCACACCACCTTCCACAACTCTCAGAGTCATCGTCACCTTCACACCACACAACTCTCAGAGTCATCGTCACCTTCACACCACACAACTCTCAGAGTCATCGTCACCTTCACACCACACAACTCTCAGAGTCATCGTCACCTTCACACCACACAACTCTCAGAGTCATCGTCACCTTCACACCACACAACTCTCAGAGTCATCGTCACCTTCACACCACACACTCAACTCTCAGAGTCATCGTCACCTTCACACCATACAACTCTCTCAGAGTCATCGTCACCCTTCACACCATACCACTCTCAGAGTCATCGTCACCCGTCACCACACAACTCTCAGAGTCATCGTCACCTTCCCTTCACACCACACAACTCTCAGAGTCATCGTCACCTTCACACCACACAACTCTCAGAGTCATCGTCACCTTCACACCATACCACTCTCAGAGTCACCGTCACCTTCACGCCATACCACTCTCAGAGTCATCGTCACCTTCACACCACACAACTCTCAGAGTCATCGTCACCTTCACACCACACACAACTCTCAGAGTCATCGTCACCTTCACACCATACCACTCTCAGAGTCACCGTCACCTTCACACCACACAACTCTCAGAGTCATCGTCACCTTCACACCACACCACTCTCAGAGTCATCGTCACCTTCACACCACACAACTCTCAGAGTCATCGTCACCTTCACCATACCACTCTCAGAGTCATCGTCACCTTCACACCACACAACTCTCAGAGTCATCGTCACCTTCACACCATACCACTCTCAGAGTCACCGTCACCTTCACACCACACAACTCTCAGAGTCATCGTCACCTTCACACCACACAACTCTCAGAGTCACCGTCACCTTCACACCACACAACTCTCAGAGTCATCGTCACCTTCACACCACACAACTCTCAGAGTCATCGTCACCTTCACACCACACACACTCTCAGAGTCATCGTCACCTTCACACCACACAACTCTCAGAGTCATCGTCACCTTCACACCACACAACTCTCAGAGTCATCGTCACCTTCACACCACACAACTCTCAGAGTCATCGTCACCTTCACACCACACAACTCTCAGAGTCATCGTCACCTTCACACCACACAACTCTCAGAGTCATCGTCACCTTCACGCCATACCACTCTCAGAGTCATCGTCACCTTCACGCCACACCAACTCTCAGAGTCATCGTCACCTTCACACCACACAACTCTCAGAGTCATCGTCACCTTCACACCACACAACTCTCAGAGTCATCGTCACCTTCACACCCACAACTCTCAGAGTCACCGTCACCTTCACACCACACCACTCTCAGAGTCACCTTCACGTCACCTCAGAGTCATCGTCACCTTCACCACACAACTCTCAGAGTCATCGTCACCTTCACACCACACAACTCTCAGAGTCATCGTCACCTTCACACCACACAACTCTCAGAGTCATCGTCACCTTCACACCATACAACTCTCAGAGTCATCGTCACCTTCACACCACACAACTCTCAGAGTCATCGTCACCTTCACACCATACCACTCTCAGAGTCATCGTCACCTTCACACCACACAACTCTCAGAGTCATCGTCACCTTCACACCACTCAACTCTCAGAGTCATCGTCACCTTCACACCACACAACTCTCAGAGTCATCCTCACCTTCACACCACACAACTCTCAGAGTCATCGTCACCTTCACACCACACAACTCTCCAGAGTCATCGTCACCTTCACCACACACAACTCTCAGAGTCACCGTCACCTTCACACCACACAACTCTCAGAGTCATCGTCACCTTCACACCACACAACTCTCAGAGTCACCGTCACCTTCACACCACACAACTCTCAGAGTCATCGTCACCTTCACACCACACAACTCTCAGAGTCATCGTCACCTTCACACACCACACAACTCTCAGAGTCATCGTCACCTTCACACCACACAACTCTCAGAGTCACCGTCACCTTCACACCACACAACTCTCAGAGTCATCGTCACCTTCACACCACACAACTCTCAGAGTCATCGTCACCTTCACACCACACAACTCTCAGAGTCATCGTCACCTTCACACACACTCAACTCTCAGAGTCATCGTCACCTTCACACCACACACCACTCTCAGAGTCATCGTCACCTTCACACCATACAACTCTCAGAGTCATCGTCACCTTCACACCACTCACAACTCAGAGTCATCGTCACCCTCACACCATACAACTCTCAGAGTCATCGTCACCTTCACACCACACAACTCTCAGAGTCATCGTCACCTTCACACCATACCACTCTCAGAGTCATCGTCACCTTCAAGCCATACCACTCTCAGAGTCATCGTCACCTTCACACCACACAACTCTCAGAGTCATTTTCACCTTCACACAACACAACTCTCAGAGCCATCCTCACCTTCACACCATACCACTCTCAGAGTCACTGTCACCTTCACACCATACCACTCTCAGAGTCATCGTCACCTTCACGCCATACCACTCTCAGAGTCATCGTCACCTTCACACCACACAACTCTCAGAGTCATCGTCACCTTCACAACACACAACTCTCAGAGTCATCGTCACCTTCACACCACTCAACTCTCAGAGTCATCGTCACCTTCACACCACTCAACTCTCAGAGTCATCCGTCACCTTCACACCATACCACTCTCAGAGTCATCGTCACCTTCACGCCATACCACTCTCAGAGTCATCGTCACCTTCACACCACACAACTCTCAGAGTTACCGTCACCTTCACACCACACAACTCTCAGTCAGTCACCGTCACTTCACACCACGTCACTCTCAGAGTCACCGTCACCTTCACACCACACAACTCTCAGAGTCATCGTCACCTTCACACCACACAACTCTCAGAGTCACGGTCACCTTCACACCACACAACTCTCAGAGTCATCGTCACCTTCACACCACACAACTCTCAGAGTCATCGTCACCTTCACACACAACTCTCAGAGTCATCGTCACCTTCACACCATACCACTCTCAGAGTCATCGTCACCTTCACACCATCGTCACCTTCACACTGGGTACATATCTTCAAATGAGTAAGGCACAGGTTCCAACCAGTGTTTGCCCTTAACCCTGAAAAGCTGGGACTAAGGACCCAGAACCATAAAAAGCTGTGGGTCCTGATCAGAATGTGTAGGCCCTATATTTTAGCTACAGTATAAGTAATTCCCCAAAAACAGAAAATGTGACAACTAACAAGTTGAGTTAAAGAGTTACAGACAACAGTTGCTGATCGAGATAAACACTAGACGTTACTGAATGATATTTTCTGAAAAATAATACTCTTAGTTATTGGGAATGAACAAGCTGTCGGCCATAAGGACCTGCAGAAAACAAAAGCTGTGAGTCGGAGTGCTTTTCAATCGGCTACGGGACTAAGGACCGACGTTAATTTCGAACGCTGGTTCCATCAGTTCATCAGTTGCAAAATACACGACAGGCTTTGATGTGGTTGTTACAAAGATGATATTCGCGGTTCATTCCAACTATCCTGACAGCTGGAGGACGCAACGTTTAGCGTTCTGCGTGGAGGTAATTTAATGATTAATGTTCGGACAACATTTAAACAGAATAACGCGACAACAATGATTCACTATCTCGCTTTATGTTCTGGTGTAACCTATGTCCGACTTGCTGGATGCCCCGTCAACGTGTCCAGTTTCATCAGCACAATACATAAGCCTGAATGTACAAGAGGATGGTCGTACCACACAGGATCAAACAGAGCAACAAGCAAGCCCCAGACAGGCAGAACACAAAGGAACTAATGACGTAAATGTTCACACATTTGAAAACAAACTGGGAACGAAAATACAACCCGCCCTTTCAGCACCAACTACATCCTATAATACAATTATGTCAATGGAACATAGGCTCTCTTACATACTTCCGCGATCTTGCTACGAAGTTGTTTTGTATATTAAAATTAATAAAGGGGATTATATGTCGGTCTGGACTTGAGACAAGGACTGGTTCATGTCTAGACCAGGGATTATATTCTGGAGAGGGCTTTACAAGGTGATTCATACAAAGTTAAAAATCAATTAAGATACGTCACATGGCGAGGTGCTAGACAAGCAACTGGTACCATATTCTGCTGATGCTATGCATATGACATTAGGTAGCGATCATGGACAAGTCATTCTTGACGTTATTTTATTTCAGAACAACTCAAAGCTTTTGTCCAAAACAAGGTCGCCATGTGATCACGTTAAGACCATTCTGATTGACGTTTGGCAAGCTGAAAAGTTCTTAGAAAATTGGACAGATGTTGGAGAGAGTGTGTCGGAGTCAACGCTTCTGCGATTTACCTACAATTCCCAAAAATACTGAAATTGTTTAACATCAAATTTTGTACAGAAAAGTTAAATAACCAATAAATTCAACACATACAGATAGGTATTCAGGTTGGGTTTATTTTTTCTGGTCATCGGTCCTGTCATAACGGTACTTGTTATTCGTGGCGCACGTTGTTCTGACACGCACTTCCGGGAACTCTAATGTACATTGTGTAAAAAAATCAATTTTAACGTGAAATATCTTATAAAATAATGGACCAACTATTACAGAGTAATTTCCCGGGAGATAGATGATACGGTGACCTCAAACTGAATTTTAGAGCATCGAATGATCTAATTATCGAGTTTGTCATGAAGCTAGGGTCAAATATGGATCAGCGAGGTGTCCTCGTGTGACTATATTCACGTCTGGGATGCATATTAGAGAGCAAATATTACGAGTTCATGGACCCTATTCCTTAGGGAGTCGCTATATGGCTGAAATAACGCTGTTACGACGTTAAATTTTAACTCAATCAGTATTCTGGAGGGTACATATTATATATATCTACATATCTACGTTGTGTGTGTCTAATGCGTGACGGAAATAGGCCCAACGTTAACCGACGTAATTGTGCGTTTATTTACGTAAGACTGTTGATTTTAGGCACATTTGCTAACTGTGCTCATATCTTGATCCGTAGGACCAACTGTGTGGTAGGTGTAATCAGTCTTTGTATTTGTATTGTGTGAAAGGAAGACACTCGGGAGGTCTTGACATGTGTGGGCAAATCAGTTGGACGTACAGTCCCAGACATACAAACATAGACATGGGGGCATACATATGCAGATATATGCATGCAGGCATAGACATCCAGACATACCGATAAGTCATACACATACAGATATAGACATGGGGCATATCTATGGAGATATATGCATGCAGGCATAGATATTCAGATATACCGATAAGCCTGCACATACAGCCTGCACATATAGATATGGGGCATATCTACATGCAGATATAGATATGGGGCATATCTATGCAGATATACGGATAATATATATATATGCAGGCATAGATATTCAGACATACCGATAAGTCATACACATATAGATACAGACATGGGGCATATCTATGGAGATATATGCATGGAGATATATACATGCAGGCATAGATATTCATTCAGACATACCGATAAATCATACACATACAGATATAGACATGGGGCATATCTATGGAGATATATACATGCAGGCATAGATATTCAGACATACCGATAAGTCATACACATACAGATATAGACATGGGGCATATCTATGGAGATATATACATGCAGGCATAGATATTCAGACATACCGATAAGTCATACACATATAGATACAGACATGGGGCATATCTATGGAGATATATACATGCAGGCATAGATATTCAGACATACCGATAAGTCATACACATACAGATATAGACATGGGGCATATCTATGGAGATATATACATGCAGGCATAGATATTCAGACATACCGATAAGTCATACACATACATATATAGACATGGGGTATACATATGCAGTTATATACATATGTGTCTGGGTGGGGTATTCATGCTTCACTGCGGCATGGTATCTCAGTGGGCTATCACTATAAAACCAGCTTAAGTCTGGGCTAGTACAAGCAGCCGCACATACACATGCACACGCATGCACGTCGTCATATGAGCGAAATATTCTCAAGCACGACATTAAACCCAATTCCACCACCACATGCAGGCATAGCCATTCAGACATACCGATAAGACCTATACATGCAGACAAAGAGAGAGATGTGAAGACTGAGACCCATACGTACAGACACAGAGAGGTGAAGGTTGGCTACCATGTATGCAAAGACAGACAGATGTGAAGACTGAGAGACCATACGTACAGACACAGAGATGTGAAGGTTGGCTACCATGTATGCAAAGACAGACAGATGTGAAGACTGAGAACCATACGTACAGACACAGAGATGTGAAGGTTGGCTACCATGTATGCAAAGACAGACAGATGTGAAGACATGAGACCCATAGATGTACAGGTTGGCTACCATGTACAGAGACAGTGAAGGTTGGCTACCATGTATGCAGAAAGACTGAGACAGATGTGAAGACTGAGACCCATACGTACAGACACATGTGAAGAGATGTGAAGGAAGGTTGGCTACCATGTATGCAAAGACAGACAGACAGATGTGAAGACTGAGACCCATACGTACAGACACAGAGATGTGAAGGTTGGCTACCATGTATGCAAAGACAGACAGATGTGAAGACTGAGACCCATACGTACAGACACAGAGATGTGAAGGTTGGCTACCATGTATGCAAAGACAGACAGATGTGAAGACTGAGACCCATACGTACAGACACAGAGATGTGAAGGTTGGCTACCATGTATGCAAAGACAGACAGATGTGAAGACTGAGACCCATACGTACAGACACAGAGATGTGAAGGTTGGCTACCATGTATGCAAAGACAGACAGATGTGAAGACTGAGACCCATACGTACAGACACAGAGATGTGAAGGTTGGCTACCATGTATGCAAAGACAGACAGATGTGAAGACTGAGAATTGAGACCCATACGTACAAACACAGAGATGTGAAGGTTGGCTACCATGTATGCAAAGACAGACAGATTTGAAGACTGACAAAGACATACCGACAGACAAACTCCAACATTCACACAAACAGATGCAGCACTAGACAGGCCCTCAGCCATGCAGACGCTGACAGGTACAAAAACGAAATGGGCACACAGAAACCTGCCTCACGTCGGACCGTCACCAGACGCAGTTAAATACGTCAACTGACATGGAGAGACAGATATACAAGCACTAACAGACTGGCCCATGAAATGAAACACACAGACACGTGCAGACATGTACGGATCCGTAACCCTGACAACAGGACGTTCAGATACAGACACACGTACAGAAAGCCAGGTATAGAGCCTCAGCCAGGCAGCAAGACAGACCCTGTCAAACAGACAGCCCAATACTGACTCAGACAGAACGATCAGATTTGGCTCAGGCAGTCATACAAGATCGGCGACATCCAGACACAAGTTGTTTTGAATAAAAACAGACCTTTTGAAATACGAAATGATTAAACTATTTTTCAGATCAAAATTGAGATCCAGAATGGATGTAATTCATAAAACCTGCCTTTAAAGTTCGGACATTGAATTCGGTTTGAAAAGTCAAATAAGTTATTAATTCCATTTTTCTTCAAATAACTCTCACCAGACTATAAATCTTTGTTGTTGACAAATTCGTCATTCTTCACGCATTGCTTACAGACATATAATAACGCATCAATAAAAGGTTTTTTATTACACGTACAAGTGCGTCATTATACGATATTTCGTATTATTGCCGGATGGTATTTCCTAGAGGTTCTGTCATACTAACACCCCTAAAGCAAATGGTGTTGTGCCTCTCACGTGACAGGGTAGCGACATATTGAAGCGAGCGCGGATAGCAAGGGCGTCAAACCATTAGGTGGGTTCTTTGTGGGTAATGAAATAACTGCCCATTACGATCGCTATCATAGAGACAACATCCCCAAGTGATCACAACACGATTTTGCCACTCGAAGCCAAACATTGCGTGAAGAAACTACGCCTCACACTTTGTATCGCATTTGGCAGGCAACTCCGCTAGCGAATTCGCGACGTGTGAAGATACGATTGGGAGAAAGTCTCCGCATTGTTAAAATTTAAACCTTAAGTCATTTACTTGCCCAAATATTCAATTATATTACACAAACCATCTATTGACTTTCGCCATTTTTCTTTTAAATTCAATCTGATTCAATTGCATTCTATCAAGGCAGCTCCCAATGGGGTTGGAATGGCATGCTCGACTGCATCATCTCTCGTCGCTCTCTCAATTCGCGGGATGAGGAGAATCAGATTTTTAAGTAACAACTACTTTCCTCGGGGCGTTGAGATGGAATTTGACATGGCATAGGACGCTTACAGCATCTCACGATCTGCGATATGAGATTGACGTTTGATAGATATGCTGAAACAGCATTATGTTTCCATATGCGGTAATCAAATTTAGTGATCTTGTTTTAAATTAATCAATGGCATTTTCGTCAAAACATTTTTGTGCATTACGAAAAGAAGATAATCCAAGTGAAAAGTTTCCCAGCTAATTGCTTTATGCAGTAATACCTTTGTGAGGTTGTGTTTTAAATTAACTTAGCTTGGATCACATATCGACAAAATCGCATTACAGATTCCGCGAAACGTCACGTGGTTCCATTACCCGGATGTTGGAGCAGAGATGACATGTCGGTCATAATTTGGCAGTGGAGCAGTAATAGAAACAGAAATAGGAACACAATTGAAAGTAATTGTTGCTAATGTTAAAAGCAAGTTTTCCACTTAAATCCTTCACGGGGGTGATGTAGCGTGCTCAGAAAAGGGTTGTGTCATAGAGTTTTTGTCTGGTGTATTAGAAATTCTAAGATGAATCAGATCTGCCCTGGTTAAATATATCTGCTACATTTTAAACGATGTATTGTTGGAAACTCAGTGTGTATCAGCATCTTATCAGCTCAGCGTCAATGTGCAAGATCTTTTCAGTCTATAATTTGTTTCTTTGTCGCTGGCCATTCTTCTTTTATGCCGCACATATAATACGGCAGTCTGTAAATCACTCGACGCCAAGACCAGACGATCCTGTGATTGACAGTATGAGCCACGATCTCCGACATAGGGGTAGAATGACTCCTAGGAACCCCGTCAGCCAGCTTCACTGCCCGATCCACTGACTCGACTCTGACGAACAGCATCGGATTACTACGAGTTTTAATCCGGTATCCAGTGGGAGTGCTTACTAGTAATAGTAATAGTCCGTTTATCTGGCGCTCATATCCAGGCACATTGTCTGCTCACGGCGCTACGTACATTACTATCCCCAGTCATAGGACACAATCGTATTTTCCTATACTTTTTCAACTCCCTGGGGACCATACAGCCCTGCTGTTAGGCGCAATGAACTAAACACTCACATTCCCCGCACATCCCCACGGGTACCCATTTTACAACTGGGTGAACTGAGACAGTGTGGATCTAAGTATCTTGTCCAAGGATACTACACAAATGTGCCCAGTCCGGGACCCGAACCTAAGTGCCTCCACCGGGGATCGAACCGGGCCTTCAGCATGATAGACAGACGCCTTACCACTGCACTATTGCGCTTACGATAAGACAACACCCTGGGGGCGCATGCATTGTCAAAAGGTTTTAATTCTTATGTTTTATTATGTATTTATGTATGTTTGTTAAAAATGCTTTCATGTACAAAAATATTTCTAAGCTCGATACATCGAGTGAATATGACAAAGAGTTTCCACCTCAACAGTGGTGATCAGTTGGTTTTTGGTTCGAATCCCACGTCACTTAATTCCTGGTTTGTCAGTACCTTAACAGTGGTAAATATGTTCAAAACTTCAAACATTGAACTGTCACTCTCTGATATAACTGAACTATTGACCATAAAAGCTTTAAACCAAAACTCACTCACTCACTCACTCACTCATATACTCTGAATCTCACACACTCTCCTGTAAGTCAGATCGAATTCGTGAGTACAGGACATACCTAACAGCCGTGCAAAGTATAAAACTTGACAAAATATAAATATCAATGCATTACAAAACCGAAACCAGCTGTCGAAAAAACCCGTAGAATCAAAAACTCAAAGATGATACTTTTTTGTGATTCCTGGTTAGACTTCAGGAACCCATGCTTGTCATAAGAGGCTACTAACAGAATCGGGTGGTCAACCTCGCTCACTTCGTTGACACATGTCATCGTATCCCAATTGTGAAGATCGGTGCTCATCGCTGGATTTTCTGGTCCAGACGCGATTATTTACAATCCGCCTCTGTATAGCAGGGCCCCGTTCCTCAAAGCGATCGTAACCGTAAGACGATCGTATCTCCCATACTTCAACATAGGCTTACGACAGTCGTATCTCCCATACTTTAACATAGGCATACGACAGTCGTATCTCCCATACTTTAACGTAGGCTTACGACAGTCGTATCTCCCATACTTTAACATAGACTTACGACAGTCGTATCTCCCATACTTTAACATAGGCTTACGACAGTCGTATCTCCCATACTTTAACATAGGCTTGCGACAGTCGTATCTCCCATACTTTAACATAGACTTACGACAGTCGTATCTCCCACACTTTAACATAGGCATACGACAGTCGTATCTCCCATACTTTAACATAGGCTTACGACAGTCGTATCTCCCCTACTTTAACATAGACTTACGACAGTCGTAGCGCTACAATCGTTTTGAGGAACGGGGCCCTGGACTATTGCTGAGTGCGGCGTTAAACAACAAACAAACAAACAAACAAACAAAACATTTTGTGAAAAGGATCACCACCGAAGTACCATTTCTTGGTTGTTTCGCTTCCAGCCACATACTAGTAGCTGTATAGTCTGTTTTGCCAGGCAGTTAAGTGCATGATATTGTAAATAATTAAAACTTGTTTCTGTAACCACACCCTTCGAGTACAGAATTTAATCTAAATGAGTAGCTGAATGTGGTTTTAGGCCGCTTTTGGCGCTATTCCATCAATATCACAGCGGGGAACACCAGAAATCAGTCTCACAAGTAAATAAGTCGAAACAACTAGGCATGATGTCCAACATTGGTTTTTTCTATTTTGTGTGGTACTTGGGACACATATTTATCATACCGCCACGCGATATTGGATACGAAGATTTATATTAAATGAAAAACTAGCACACCATTGATCAAAACTGTATTCATGATTAATTTCTAAAACAGGTTTTTTATCTTGTCGATGTAAATTACATTTCAGAATACCCATGTGTGTTTTTCTGCATTCCAATCATGTGTTTCGGGCAATCATATTGTTTTCGTCTACAAGCATGTAATTCTTATAATCATAAAAGTTTTAAACAATATCTTTTAAGAACTGTACGCATCATATGTAATATATTATTCAAAACACACTCTCGGTAAATTATATTATTGCAGTTTTTCTTTTGTTTAATACAAGCTTCAAACAATTGGTATTCAATTTGGCTGCAAATATTCTCAAAATTGAAGAAGAACGCGGAAAATAATGAAAGTTTACCGAAAGAAATGAGTGTATTTGCTTAACATATTCTCAGAGGTATTTAGACCGCATGCGTCGGGGCTATTATAGTGTTAAGTCTTCAGTAAAAACACAGGTTTTAACAAATATCCTCCGTTGCAGAAACTTGTCGGGAATTTGTAATCAAATGTTTCATTCGCCAAAAAAATTAACTTTTGCATATTCTATAGGCCTTCATCGTCGATTGTCATACAGTCGGATTGTCGCAATACCACATCCTTCTAGTCTGAGATAAGCCATACTGTCTCTGTGACAGATGCTTGAGAAAGTTAACATAATCAAAGAAATCTTCTGACAAAGAAAGACTGTGATTTAGTTGTAGCGACTGATTTCATTTCATTCCGTCAAGGAAATTAAATTTAAAAGCATGAATCGTTGTGATGAACCGCGTATCATGGTGTCGTGTTCTTGAAGAGAAAAGCGACATTTTCTGATTATGGCTCAAATAGCGGACCGTCTCAACCACAAAACAGATGTTTTGTATCAATCTGGAAATAAATCCCTTTAATCTCCCACATATGTTACACAGCCATTTTTGCTTTGTCAATTTATCTCGTCAATTAAAAGTTTGGTTTTGTTTCGGGGTTTTTCTTATGAAGGGATTAATGAAATGGGGTCTAGATTGGAGAGAAACGGCCGAAAATTGTGTTGCATGATTTGTAATGATTATTGAGAAACGTAATTTCCTGTCAAAAGTTTTTCTGTGAATTGTTCATTTTAACTTTGGATTGAATAAAGGAAAATTGAATTCTTTAAGAAGAGATCGGCTTCTACGGAATATTTTTGTGAGTGCAACCACGTCAATCACTGTCAATCAGCTTCAGTAAGTACTGGACCAAAAGAGGTGGAATAAGGTGACATGCGAGATTTAATGTCAAGCAACATCACTGTGTGTAAGTTCGTACGTGTGTGTGTATGTCTGTGTCTCTGGGTGTGTGTGTATGTTTGTGTCTGTGCGTGTGTGTTTCTGTACGTGTGTGTGTGCGTATGCGTATGCGTGTATGTGCGTGTTTGTGTGTGTGGCATCATTTAAGACACAGTCAATAAGGGCAGCATTTTTACTTTTTGTGTTTCTCATCGCCCGACCGTCCCTTCTAAATTTATTGCCGAACCCCCCCCCTCAAATTTTTTTTTTTATATATATTCTTTTTAAAAAACACACTTTTTTCATTCCAACACCGCCGACTCGAGCCTAAAACGTACCACCTCGTCATATTAAATGTTAATCTATCTTAAATGTTTTTAATCAGTCGCTGCCACAAGTCCAAAGATCGCGAGGAGTTGTAATAAGCATTACAATAAATGAGAATAAAGAACAGTATTCGGATAATTTTTATCTTTATTATATATTTTTTTTAAGGTTTTTTCCCCGACCGACCGACCCATGTTCAGAATTTGGTGGCAATGAGAAACACATAAAAAAATGATGTCCGAATGCCGACTTCCTAGTTCTGGCTCTTGCCCAGTTTATAATGGACAGTAAACTAACCATATCAGTGTTGCGGTAGATGCGCACTGACGATTCGTGCACGGTGACCCGGGCGTCGTCGACCTGAACGCCAAACTGTCGACCCCCATACCATGCAAACGGCTGCAGTCGGTGACCCTTCGTTGTTCATTATGGCGTGGGGTCGGTGTACCACAGCGATTCCATCCCACACCATGACTGAACAACCGCAAAATCAGTCTGGGTTGACACTCGTTGGCCGGTTTGTTGTTTAACGTAGTTTAACGTAATATTCCAGCTAAATGGCAGTGGTCCGTAAATAATCAAGTCTGGACCAGATAATCAAGTGATCAACAACATGAACATCGATCTACGCCATTGGGATACGATGATATGTGTCAACCAGATCAGAGAGCCTGACCATCCGATCCCATTAGTAGCCTCTGACGACAAGCATGGGTTGCTGAACACCAATTCTAACCAGGATCTTCACGGGTGGGTTGAAACTAACTTGACGTTAGCCTGACACGACCACGGCTTTCAGAGAAGTGCAAAGTGAACCGAGACTTCTTGACGCTTGACCAACGACGATTACCCGTTACGACGGTATAACGAACGTCAACATTTGGTTTTGTTGTTACCTGTTCCATAGTGGTTGTGTGAAGCCCTATTTCTGGTGTCCCCCAGACATTGCTGGAATACTGCTAAAAGTGGCGTAAAACCAAACTCACTCACTCACTCACTCCATAGTGGTAATCAGAATACGCATAACGTCACCAGTCACGGACACTTTCAGGGGACGCAACTCTGCAAAACGCTGCTCTGGGACAGCCACTACCTCAAATAATGACGAGCAACACGTTGAGTAATTCGTCAACACCATTTTGCTGGGGACCGTTTATTTGTTGATTAAACTGAACTGTGTTGTAATCTTAGAAAGAGATATGTGATTACAAAACATAACAAGAAAATACTCCACGTTAAAATGTAGTGTGTGGTTGATGAATATCGGTCTGCGACGGCAAGGCGGTCTGCCAGTGATCTAGCCTTGGCTAGATAAACCAGTGGTTGATATCATAAGCGACTACCCACGGGTCAACACAAGGAAGCATAATCAATACAGTCTCAATAGAACCCCTTTCGAGAAGATAAGGCACGTGGGATTTGGAACACACAATGAAAGGTGCCTGTTCACACAATGAGGTATATATGTACATAGGCCTGCAACATACACAACATTTCACTCACATCTCTCAACAACAATTCAAGAACCGACACTGCAATATATTAGATTATATATCGGAAATTTAAAAGAATGACATCCGCGTTTTCGAAGACATCCTATCGATGTATTTTTTAGCTAAGATACATAGCGCTCACTTCATGTTAGTGAGAGCTATGTACCTTGGCTATGTATATTTTCACCCTGCCCCCCAATGTCAAGCAATAATCAATGAGAATATGTGACTTCATTTCATAATCTTCATCACCCGACCGTCAGTTGTTGACCGTGGAATGGCGATCAGAACCAGTATCCACATATCATGTTTACCACGTGGTCAGAGAGGCCTCGGGGGAGTCACAACTACAGTTATACAGACACAAGCCCCCGGTCTGTACATGCCATGAACTCACCGAGTAGACATATTTTATCCAAATCGGATAAGAGGACCTGACATTTAATCCAAAACCACCCACTATCGTCCCCCACCCAAACGCTTGTGAGACTCAACAGTCGCCATATTGGTGACTTGCACCTCTCATCATCCGGGTCACTTCGGTCATCCGGACTGCACGCGAATGGCTTCCGGCGTCATAATTAACAAAAATAAAGATTTATTTCCGCGGAAATTGAATTACTGGATGTTATGAAGATAAATCATTTTTGCTGTGCCGCACGTTTCATGTCCTAACTAGATTAAATATTATTAACCAATATTTATGTCATTTTAACCATTGATATCAATAATTCTCTCACATTAGGCACAGGTTCATGTTTTAGGGAAGAAATGGACTCGCCAGTTAATGAGCCATAAGGATAAAGACAGAATTGAGAAATATGTGATAAGATAAATGAATTATTTGTGGGCTGGGCTTTTAAAAATCGCCGAAAATTAAATAATTGAAACGTGCTTATTGCTTGGTAATGACGACGTATTGTTTCAGACCGCCGCCAGAGTCATGGGCAGATTTGGAAGCAATTGTTTAATTGTCTGAATTGTTCGCGCTTGCTCTCCGTTCATGTTTAATCTGGGTATCAATATTCTCCGCCTTGAGTCAAACAGACCCAAACGTTTCGTATCTGCGTATCAATGTAAAGAGACAACATACATAGAATTTCGTCTTGTATCGTCGGATATCGTCGGATATCATATATGCTATTGAAAGACACGGGGGTTTCTTTATCGTCCAAAGTCATTCTTTCAAATTTCATAAACAATAATATCCTGTGTCTCCGCAGAATTGTAACTATGTTCAGATGTAACGTCCATGATTTTAAGATAAAGGCTGGAAGGTTTTCTAAACACCCATATGATGAAATTACCACTTGTGACCATTGTAACCTCACAGAGGATTAATATCATGTACTTTTAGAATGTCCTCAATATTCATGTTTAAGATTGAAATACTTACCTTTATATTTATTTACACAACCATCAAAAGAAAGGTTTATGGCTGTTTTGACAACGAATGACGTGCAACTATTGTATAAGTTAGCCTTATTACTATACCATATTAACCGCAATATATCCAATATACAAAAATTGTATATTTCTCATAATATTGCTTATGTATGATGTGCTGTTTACGTCGTATTACATGGGAGCGCTGTCAATGTGTACACTAATATATATTTACACTGTACTATTGGCCTCCGGGCCATATATTCTCCACCACAGACAATATCCTAAATATCCTAATCCTAACCGGTTTAGTACAATGCGATGCGATGCGATGCGATGCGGTGCGGTGCGGTGCGGTGCGGTGCGGTGCGGTGCGGTGCGGTGCGGTGCGGTGCGGTGCGGTGCGATACAAAATAGCTTATGTTCGTCTTGCAACTTATACAATGCAAAGTAAATAGAAATAGGAAACACATAAGGACAGGTATACAGTACCATCTAAGACGTAAATGGTGTCTGAATACGGACGTTCGTTCCTGTATATATTCGAACAGATATCCCCAATGTCAGCCACCATTACCACACACTCACTATCGCACACATACGCACGCACGCACGCACACACTCACCATTGCACTCATGCACGCATGCAAGCGCTCACTAACTATATAGTCATACACTCTTTGAGTGAACCTAGCAAACGAAACATCTTTCCTGATATTCCTAATGAACTACCTTAGTTTGCCTCAAATGATTCAGCGAATTTTAAAGCTTGTGAGTGAGTGAGTTTAGTTTTACGCCGCACTCAGCAATATTCCAGCTATATGGCGGCGGTCTGTAAATAATCGAGTCTGGACCAGACAATCCAGTGATCAACAGCATGAGCATCGATCTGCCGATGACATGTGTCAACCAAGTCAGCAAGCCTGACCACCCGATCCCGTTAGTCGCCTCTTACGACAAGCATAGTCGCCTTTTGTGGCAAGCATGGGTTGCTGAAGACCTATTTTACCACGGATCTTCACGGGTCTTTAAAGCTTGTTGAAGAAGTGATTTAGTAATATGACTATCATGCTCTAAACACTGTGCCCCCACAAACAACCCACTATTGGAATAACTTTTGAGGGCCCAATAATTGGACAACAAATCTTCCTGTCACGGTGGTTTGTACATGCCTAACAAAGAAGACGCGATTCCACTCACGATTTCTTGGCCTAATATCCAGTACTATCCTAAACGTGAGGCTACAGGACATCCATTCGTATATTCAGCAATGGAGTTTCTGACACAATCCTACCGAGGCGTGTGTTGTTGAAGCCCCATCCCAAATTCACCCCCTATCCACACCCCTCGTCGTTAACCTCAAACGCCTACCTCAAAACAAACCTCTCTAGTCAGTATGCTTCTTTCAATGTGATTGTAAGCTTATCAGTTGTATGCAAAAAAGGTTGTATACACTTAAATAACTCCGTAGGCGAGCAAGCACATTTCTGAGGCATGAATATGGGTTTCTCGAGGTTAGTAGGGGTGAGAATGAAACAGGCTGAAAGGTGAACAGAAGTGGCGAGACGCCTGCCAAACGGACGGTGCCTTCTTTAAACGTATTTTGGTACTGCGCGATCAGGATTCGAACCACCGACGTCCTTCTTTCCAGACAGACACTCAACAGTTGTATTTAAAAATCCCACTTGGGTCTACAACAGAAACTATTCGTGACCCCAAACTGCCACAGTCATAAACTCTCTATCCCACCCCTCAAGTCCCCCTCCCACTAACCCTACTCCGTCCACGTCCCCTCCTCGCTTACTGCCACGGAGCAGGGAGAGGTCGACCAAAACGTATCATCCACAATCTGCACTCCAACAAAGCCAAATACAAATCCCACAGAAAACAGATCCAAAATGTCCAAGTAAGTTGTTATTTCAAGTACAGTAGCACATAATCCCTATAACTATCTGTCAAACTTCTCAAACCACACAGCTGCTTTGATCCGTAGGTACATATCATGCCATGATTATTCCTCGAGATTTAACTATAATGCCATAACGTAAAATAGCCCTTATGTCCTGCAGAGGAGTCTGATTGGGAGTGATTAGGCCTTTTGTGTTCCAAGCAGTGCCCCAGTTTGAACCTATCCTTATGTGCGCGACAAAGAAGCGGTCTCTGCGAACAAAGAAATATTAATTCTATTACAGTATGACTGCACTAGCCAGGCCATGAAGATTTAATATTTCTCAAGGAATGGGAGTGGATAGTATTAGGAAATAAGACATTTGACAGATGATCTTGGAAATCGTGGACAAAAAACGCGCAATTCATGTCTCATTTCCAACTAATAAGATTTCTAGTTCTTCTTTTTGTAAGCTTGACATTTGAGTTACACCTCAAAATATTGTATAAACGTCAAATCTCAGAAAATCGAATTATTTTGTAATAGAAAACAGAGCTTTACAAAATAATTTGCCTCAAATTGAACGGAATGTGATGGAGTTTCTCGCTCGCCGTCACAAGGACCAAGGCCCACTCAAAAACCCCTTGACTAAAATTCGTTAGTCCATTGCGGATTTTCCATTACCGATCAATTTCCTGTCAAGTCTTCATAAAATTATAGTAATTTATTTATTATTTGCAAAGTTTCAATATAAACCAGAGCTGGCTGTGAACTTTTATGCACACCGAGAGGGGAACTTTTGAAGTGTATTGTCAGTTTGCCATGCAACCCAAACAATCTCGCTTTCACGAAATATGATTAAGCAGGTAGTTCACTTCAATTTATCCTCATACAAAGGATAATCCGTTTTCAGAGTTATTTTTCCGTTTCTCAAGAGAAGAGTGCACCCTTGTTTTGTCGAGAGAGGCGTGCTAAGTTCATAAAAACTCTTGTGCCGCGTGTTCTGTTTGAAGTACATCACATGGATTCAGTAAAATAATAAACTATGTTTGTCGGACATGCAGAAACTTATACTTTGGTGGGTGATTTGTGACATCTTTATTGTTTTCAAACTTCAAAAACATCATTTCCCTCTGTGGAGTGTAAGTGGGTGAGTTTGGCCATACGTCTCGTTTGACAGTATGTCATGTATGTTCTGCAATGTGTGGAGTTCAGAGAGCCGCAAACGAAGGGAGGAAATGGTGGCAAAGATGGAGAAAGATACAGCTAATTAAAGCCACTATGATAAAGGCAGAGAAGAACGGAGTGATGCTGACACATCAATGATCATTATCTGAGCAAGTAGAGGTTGCCAACTCACTACTAGCGTATCCAAACACGAGTAAGGGACGTAACTGCGCATCACATTTTCTGCACCGTAGAACAACATTTTGAAGTAGAGGAGAAGTGGGTTCAACTACGAGCCAACACATCCATCCCTCTGTAACCCATCCATCTTCAGATGGTTCCAAGGCTAACCAGTGACCCAGGCATCCATGGCAACTCCATTCGGAGTGGAAGTCGCGGTGGCTGAGCGGGTTAGGCGGCTGACTTTGTGTGCTGGCGATTAGGTGCCTGACTCTGAGGGTGTCGCTTCGAATCCCAGATAGGACTCAACCCAACAAAAGTACTATAATTTGTACTTTACTAAGAAAGAGTAATCCCAAATATGACATATGTTACATTTGACCACTTTCTAAATGGCATTGTGTAATCCTATGATCGTTGTTCGCATGACGGTTCGCCCCGATATTGTTTCTTGGTTTTCCAAGTGGGTCAGTGTTTTCACGAAAGTAGTAAACGTGTAATACCTGATCCACTTCAGGTTTTCTTCCACATCTAGCTGTTACGGCATAACTGATATACGGTTTATAGTGGCGTTTAACCCAACACACACAACCCTCAAGATTTGACTTAAGTTGATAATTACCACCTCATCTAAACCGTGATTCCTGCATACAATCCAGTATCCTGTATCTGTCCAGCGATCTCCATTCATCCACTTTTCTTCCCTTTCCCAGGCACCCTTCACCCATTTATATCCATGTACCCATGCCCTACCATCAATCCATTAGCCATCTATTCATCTATCTCGCCGATCGAGTTGTTCCCCGCTATCAGAGTCTAAGGCTCTACGACGCTGTGGCGACCATCCATTACACAGAGAAGAAAGGTTATCCTGTCGACAGACTCTTGACCCAGCCGCCTCGCAACTTTTATATTTGATATAACATTGTGGATCAACTGAAAACAAGCAGAACTGTTTTTACTATTAGTTGCTCTCAAACTATAATAGCATAAAAGAAACGGTTTGAATGCAAACCCGTTTAGGTTAAGAAAATTAACTCGGAAGTTTATTTATTTAAGCTTCCGTGAAGCACACGCCGATTGATGTGGATCGATGCTTTGTGGTGAACTGTGCTCTGGACGAGATACCACACAAAGTAATCACATGTAGTTTGCAAATCTAACCAACTTGTCGGGATCCTCTTATGTTGGTCAGGTAATGACTTCCAAGTTAAGGGCTACGGCCATAGGGTGTAATGCAAGGAATGACACAATGGGAGCGCCATGTGATCGACTTGCAAACCATGCTTACAGTGCATCTTAGGGTTGAATTCGTTTTACCTCTTCCTCCTGGAATACTTTCTGTTGTAGTATGGTTAAGTTTACAAAGTTGAGCTACATTTACATATTTTTAGCTACATTTACAATTGGTTGAGCTACATGTACATGGTTGAACGAAAATTACATCGAAGAAATACATTATTAAATTGACGAGTTACGTTCACATATTCTTGGGATGCATTGGCAATGGGGTGCATTGTGTTGTGAAACATTCAGATATTGTTGAGATACATTCACATATTGCTGGGATACATTTACACATTGCGGTTACACTTTTACATATTGTTGAGCTACATTTACACATTGCGGTTAAACTTTTACATATTGCTGAGCTACATTTACAAATTGCGGTTAAACTTTTACATATTGCTGAGCTACATTTACACATTGCGGTTAAACTTTTAGATATTGTTGAGCTACATTTACACATAAGCGGTTAAACTTTTACATATTGCTGAGCTACATTTACACATTGCGGTTAAACTTTTACATATTGCTGAGCTACATTTACACATTGCGGTTAAACTTTTACATATTGCTGAGCTACATTTACACATTGCGGTTAAACTTTTACATATTGCTGAGCTACATTTACACATTGCGGTTAAACTTTTACATATTGTTGAGCTACATTTACATATTGTTTGAAATAAATTTAATCACGTTCACATATTGCCGAGCTATATTCACATATATTTAGCTGAATTTACATATTGATTGGCAACATATGCAGACTTTTTTGCATATATCTGTTTTGTCCGATTGATCTCCCCAATGTGTTGAGACTGTGCTCAGTTGTACCCTGTGTTGCTGCATTGTTTATTGTGCCACTGTGCTACTGTATTTAGTCAGACCAATTCCGGTTGCCTTTATTGTGATGTCGTTTTACTGATTGTGGCCTGACGTTGTTTTACCATACACAGTGTAGCGTTGTTCTGCTGTAATAAGCGTTACATTGTTTGACTCTATGCAGTGTTATATTTTTCTACTGTTTGTAGTGTGAAACTGTTCCCCTGCATGTAGTGTGAAAATTGTTCTACGGTTTGTAATTTTACATTGTTCTACTCTACGTAGTGTCATCTTGTTCTACTATTTGAACGTTTGCATTGTTCCACTATTTTTGTAGTGTTATATTGTTCTACTGTTTGTAGTGTCATGTTGTTCTACGGTGTGCAATTTACACTGTTTTACGCTATGTAGTGGCAGCTTGTTCTATTGTTTGAACGTTTACAATGTTCCACTGTGTTTGAAGTGTCCTATTGTTCTACTATGTGCAATTATATATTGTTCTACTATGTGAAAGTTTACATTGTTCTACTTACCCGTGAAGGTCCGGGTAAGAATATTGATCCTCAGTAACCCATGCTTGTCGTAAGAGGCCACTAACGGGATCGGGTGGTCAGGGTCGCTGACTTGGTTGACACATGCCATCGGTTCCCAATTGCGCAGATCGATGCTCCTGCTGTTGATCACTGGATTGTCTGGTCCAGACTCGATTATTTACAGACCGCCGCCATATAGTTGGGATATTGCTGAGTGCGGCGTAAAACTAAACTCACTCACATTGTTCTACTCTATGTGGCGTCATCTATTTGAACGTTTGCGTTGTTCTACTATATTCATTACGACGTTGTTCTACTCTATGTAATAAGACATTGGTCTACTGTATGTGTGTGTGGTTGGAAGCTAATGTATGGTGTATTGCTGGAATATTGCAAAAAGCGGCGTAAAACTAAACTAACTCACTCACTCTACTGTATGTGATGCGAGGATAGTCCTCTTGGTGGATTCTTCATTGTCCACACAAAGAAGCATAAATCGATGCTCGCTATCAATGGCATGGGCGTAATTGTCTGGGATGTTGTCAACTTATGTGAACGTTTGGACTAACACGTGGTAGCCCGTTTTGTTGTCAATCTTAAATTCTATAAAGCAGACATTTATTGGCATGGAAATCAATTGAAATTTAAGAAATATGCAGAGAGAAACGTTCAATGAATCTTCACAGCTTATAAAACCCCAGATTGTACCGGATGCTATACCCGGATTCAGTTCAATATATACATTACACATAAGTTTGTCAAACAAGTAAGAAACCAGAATCGGTTCGATAGAAAGCCTGTAACCGGATTAAGTGCGGAAAGATTCTATAGCGAGAGACTGAAAACACATCAAATCTGTTTTCACTTTTTAACCCGAAAACGATTACTTCTTCATCAGGTTTTTCACTTCAACAAATGATACGTCCAAAGGCTTCTATTTGCTGCATAAGTCAAGCTGCCATCAGAGGTACTTCCTTCCTCAACAAATAGCGAAAGTTATCGAACCCATTAGTGTAGACCGGCGCCCGCTCTTTGACTAAGATTGACAATGGCAGGGTGTAAGAACAAACCTACTTTTACGTTCGTTGGGCTCAATAAGAAATATAGCCGCTAATTCTATCACTAATTTGTGATCAAATCCTCAACGGATCAAAAACGGCTTCCAGTCAAGGTTCATTTGGCTATAGAGACGTATTAATGGCGTTATTAGTAGGAGACGGGTCCGCACGTCATAATGACAATTAGTGCTGACGTACTTATTGTCAGGATCGGTGCTATATGTGTGTACATCGGGCTGGTGGCCAGCGAGTGTAAATGGTCAGCACTGAAAGGAAGACCGACGTAGGGTGCAATCCTATATTGTAATAAAAACATCATCATCATCATCATCATCATCATCATCATCACCAGCACCACCACCATCATCGTCATCGTCATCGTCGTCGTCATCATCGTCATCATCATCATCACCATCATCATCATCGTCATCATTATCATCATCATCACCATCACCATCAGCAGCATCAGCATCAGCATCATCATCATCATCATCATCATCGTCAGCACAACCTGCCCCCATTGGAGATCCAGGTTCGAACTCGTCCTCAGCAACCCATGCTTTCCCTCGTGGCGATCTGGTCTACAAATACTTTTCAGCAACTCATGCTTGTCTCCGTGAAGCTAGGGTAACAAATGCCTTCCACAACCCATGCTTGTTCCCCATGATAAACCGTTTTAGAACTGTTCCGCAGCAACCAATACTACATTTGCTTTTCCTTCGTGAAGACACGGGTTGTAATTGCTCTTCAGCAACGCATGCCGATTACAACAGTACGTACTGTGCTGTGTGAGGCTTAAACCCGCCAAAAATACAACCTAGACACAAAAGCAAAAATTACGTCTTCGTGAGGCAATTTCAGCATGAACAGACAGCTGAAAAAGACACCTTGAACGTGACTTGCGTCGCAGAGAAATCAAAACTATGACATAGCACGTGATGTACGTGCAAGAAGAGGCGAATCGGGCTCACTTGTATATCTATTCGACTGCGCAATAACATGTATCTCTATTCTCGGCTGTCTCGACATCGACACTAGGTTGTTTGTTTTCTGGTCGGTCTTGTTGCTGTTCTCTCGGACATTATTACCTTCCTGATTGCTAAACCCGTGAAGAGCCGGGTTAGAACTGATCTTCAGTAACCCGTGCTTGTCGTACAAAATGTAGGAGGCCACTTGGTTGACACATGTCATCGTATCCCAGTGTCGTAGATTGATGCTCATGCTGATGATTACTGGATTGTCCGGTCCAGACTCGATTGTTTACAGACCGCCGCCATATAGCTGAAATGTTGCTGCGTGCGGCGTAAAACTAAACACACTCACTCACTAACTCTTGCTTGCTGCTGTTTCTTTCGTTGATCACTGGACTGTCTGGTCCCGACTCGATTATTTACAGATTGGCACCATATAGATGGAATATTGCGCAGTGAAGAGATAAACAACGAACAAACCATCTATCCGCCTGAAGTCCTCAAGGTCCATCTCTTTCATTCTAAACGCAACGTCGTTCAACAATCTTTAAATCAAAACTCACTCTTGTCGGACCAACCGACGTCTGTACGTCAGCCTGTCCGACAGCACCCGTCCGTCTGTCTGCATGGACTCCACCTCTCCCAACCCATCCCCATCCCCATCCCCACCCCAATCAACCATCTCCCCCTGCTGATCTCAACACGATTCTTACTCCCACCGACAATCTTTACGCGAGAGATCCGATTATCAAATTACCTGAATTAGAAAAAGTAAATATCTCTTTAAGCCGGCATGGCTTGCTAGAACATGTATTATTCATAGCAGAGCGCAGGGCTTTTACCGCTATAACCAGTAGATAAAGTCCGCAGAGCCGACACTAATGTGCCTCGGCTCGCCCAAAGTTGGTTAGGAGCAGAAGAGGAGCTGAGAAGCCCAAGGGCTCCACTGAGGTCTTCAGCCTGAGAGACTTTGACACGTGGATCTTTTTGTGGCCATACAGAACTCTCGACTGACTCTGCCGCTAATGACTTTATGGTTTATATTTCCACTTCCGTTGGCGCACAAATAGGTCTTAACTGTGGTAGTGAGGATAAGTTAATTCGCTTTATATTAGATTCATTAAATTTTCATCGCCCAAACACTTCAATATGGACAGGAATTGACGTTTATCCTCTATGGGACGTTGCTTTCTGAACTTGCATTTACTCTAACCCTGAGCTACGACTCAGGGGATAATGTCACCCGATTACGGGGGGCCAGGGGGAAGGGGGCCGTCTAAGCCCGACCCCTGGGATCCAGCTGATCAATACACAATCACGAACTTCTCTCGCCTCTCTGCTGACAGCTAAACATATCGCGGGAAAGGTCAAGCCTCTGTAGGACAGATATAGTTGGCAGGAATCGAAGACGCTGTCGATTGGGTTAACACATCTGACGACTTATTGTAGATTTTATGTACTTCCATTCAACTACAGTGATAACGGTAACGTACGTTGGAAAATGTACCATCCACGTGGGCAGAATGACACGGAAAGGATGGAACTCTGCTGAATGCTACTTGGGGGTTTTGTGTAGTGATGATTATTTACAAGGGAATAACAAAATCTAACACGGAGGCTTTGTACAATAACAGTTGTTTGTGTGACTAAATCTAGAGCAATGAGTAATCATGAATATCATAATAAAAAATGTTAAACCCAAATTATTATCCAGCTCGAGTAAAACGTAGTTTGTTCTAATATTAGTACTGTTGGCTGATCCTTGGACATCAAAACACTCATTCAAAGTTAGGAGTGCCTGAAACGATGTGTAGCAATAAGTGACTGAATCTGTGTGGAGCAATGAGTGGCTGAATCTGTGTAGAGCAATGAGTGACTGAATCTGTGTGTAGCCATGAGTGACTGAATCTGTGTAGAGCAATGAGTGACTGAATATCTGTGGAGCAATGAGTGACTGAATTTGTGTGGAGCAATGAGTGACTGAATCTGTGTGTAGCCATGAGTGACTGGAGAATGACTGTGTGTGGAGCCATGAGTGACTGAATCAGTGTGGAGCCATGACTGAATCTGTGTGTAGCCATGAGTGACTGAATCAGTGTGGAGCAATTAATGACTGAATCAGTGTGGAGCCATGAGTGACTGAATCAGTGTGGAGCCATGAATGACTGAATCTGTGTGTAGCCATGAGCAATGAGTGACTGAATGAATCAGTGTGGAGCCATGAGTGTGTGTAGCAATGGTGACTGAATCAGTGACTGAATCAGTGTGGAGCCATGACTGACTGAATCAGTGTGTGTGAGCTGAATCATGAGTGACTGAATCAGTGTGAGAGCTGAATCAGTGTGGAGCCATGAGTGACTGAATCTGTGTGGGCGAAGTGAGTGACTGAATCTGAATGTGTGGAGCCATGAGTGACTGAATCAGTGTGGAGCCAATCGGAATGACTGAATCAGTGTGTGTGAGCCATGAGTGACTGAATCAGTGTGGAGCCATGAGTGACTGAATCAGTGTGAGCCATGAGTGACTGAATCTGTGTGTGAGTCATGACTGAATCAGTGTGGAGAATGAGTGTGAATCAATGAACTGACTGAATGAGTGTGTGAAGCCATGAGTGACTGAATCAGTGTGGAGGAATCCATGATGACTGAATCAGTGTGTGAATCAGTGTGGAGCAATGAGTGACTGAATGATGATGACTGACTGAATCAGTGTGGAGCCATGAATGAGAGTGACTGAATCAGTGTGGAGCCAATGACTGACTGACTGAATCTGAATCAGTGTGGAGCCAGTGTGAGAGTGACTGAATCAGTGTGGAGATGAGTGACTGAATCAGTGTGGAGAGTGACTGAATCAGTGTGATGACTGACTGAATCATGAGTGTGTGGAATGAGTGACTGAATCAGTGTGTGAGAATCAGTGTGGATGAGTGACTGAATCAGTGTGGAGTGTGACTGAATCAGTGTGGAATGAGTGAACTGAATGAGTGTGAATGAGCCATGAGTGAGTGACTGAATCAGTGTGGAGCAATGAGTGACTGAACCAGTGTGGAGTAATGAGTGTGAGTAATGAGTGACTGAATCAGTGTGTGAGTGACTGAATCAGTGTGAATCAATGAGTGACTGAATCAGTGTGATGGAGCCATGAGTGACTGAATCAGTGTGAGTGACTGAATCAGTGTGGAGCCATGCATGACTGAATCTGTGTGGAGCCATGAGTGACTGAATCTGTGTGGAGTAATGAGTGACTGAATCTGTGTGGAGGAATGAGTGACTGAATCAGTGTGGAGTGATGAGTGACTGAATCAGTGTGGAGCCATGAGTGACTGAATCTGTGTGGAGGAATGAGTGACTGTATCAGTGTGAAGCCAGGAGTGACTGAATCTGTGTGGAGGAATGAGTGACTGAATCAGTGTGGAGCAATTAATGACTGAATCTGTATGGAGCCATGAGTGACTGAATGAGTGTGGAGCAATTAATGACTAAATCTGTTTGGAGCAATGAGTGACTGAATCTCTGTGGAGCAATGAGTGACTGAAGCTGTTTGGAGCAGTGAGTGACTGAGTCAGTGCGGAACCATGAGCGACATATTCAAATTGTTTATCTTTGTGACCTGGGCCAGTTTAATCTGGAAAGGAGATAATTCTATAAGATGAGTCGTTCTCTGAAAGAATGGCATTCTGCTCAGGTTTGCTAGGTTTTGATCACATTAAAATACTTTATAAAAAAAAGGCCTACCAGGAACCTATGATCACGTTTCTGGGTTCTAACGCCAGCATCAGTCTCGGCATTTCCCTCACCAAGCTGATATGACAGAAATACTTATCAAACCCAACTCACTCACTCACTTTGGCAAAGAAACAATATTCTGGATTAAAGCACAACACATCTTTAACAACGTAAAACACATCGCCATAATGATACGTAAAGTCGCAACAGAAATCCGACGCAACGTTAACTTTATACTCACCACCGCACTCACCACAATGATGTTTTTGGTGTGAAGTAACTCACTTAACTGCAACCAAAGTGCACAGGCGAGGGAACGCTCTTGTCGTTGTCACACGGCAGCGGATATGCCCTCACTTGCTGTCTAACCATGTTTGTCTGGCACTACAAGACAGTCATCCACCAACAGTTCCCAAAACCCGCTAGCTAATATTATATGACCACAACTGCATAGTTACCAGTAATATAACCTACATCATTTAAACTACACATGTGTCTGTGTGTGTACACGTGTGTGTCTCAGGCGTGTGTGTGTGTGTGTGTGAATAATATTAATTCTGCATTACACACACACACTCAAACACATCTATATTTTGAGAAGTATTTTTTTACAATTCTATATTCATTGTTTTACATTTCACTCTATAATTAAATCTAACAAATCCATACAATATAAGAACTATTCACATTTATTAATTCATAATCATTTAGCGTAAAACCAAATTATCGTTATTACAAATATTTCCAATATTGATAAATCACAATCAAAAGTGATCTTACATTCGTTGATGAATGGTAGAGAAACATCACAACCACCTTCAAGAAGTCCTTTAATTCTATATTCCATTGTACCTGTATTTCTTCCCGATCAACTCCAGCCTCCCTCTACTTACTTCACCTTTATTCAATAGATCCTACAAAGAGGCGCCGAGCCGACATAGACGGCAAATCTTGAAGCCTTCATAGCATCTTCTAGCTTGAAAGGGAATTGACAATCGGATAAGGACAGCCGCATGTTTTGTCAATTAAGACTTCCTTAAACCCTTGGGACGTCTAGCTTCTCATCTTTTTACCAAAAATTGGAAATTTAATGAAATTATGACACAGTTTTCCTCCTTAATCAATTAGAAATCACACAGGCTTAGAGTAAGTAATTGTATTTGAATGTCCATCGTGAACTTGGGCGCTTTTATCTGATTAATGGCGTTTGAAAATCGTGTTTTTCTATCTCTTCGGAGATTTCTAAATTGGAACCAAAATAAGTGTATTATTATTAATTAGGGGCATAATGATATTGTATGAATCGAGTTTCATTTGATGTGAGTTTTTTGTGGCTTTTGAAAATAAACTTCAAAGAGTGACGGGCGATTTCTCTCTCTGCCTGTTTATCTTTAAGCAGGGCTATTTGTCAATACCAAACGAAATTGTATTTTTAAAACTAAACTCACTGTTACCATAGCTCGCGACCAAAGAATAGATTGATTCTAACATTTCCGAGAAAAACAAATATACAATTGAAAAACAAACGAAAAACGATGTCTGAAATATTTTCTTGTAAACGCCGGAGTTATTTAATGGTTTGCTTTGTAGAAAACCTGAGGGAAACTCGCTTACTTTGTCTGATGAAGACGACAGGACATATATATTCTATTTGAACGCAATTGAATGTAGGAAAAGGTCTAAAAAAATTGACAAGGGGATTCATAAATAACAGTCTTAATACGATTGATATATCAACGCCACATCAAGTGAAATTCGTAATTTACTTTTTTATGTCGCTAGTTTTTGTCATTTGACGTTAATCAGTACTCCTAAAGTCAAAACTTTGAAAGGAGAAATACACTTTAAATGCACTTTGATGTACAATGGGAAATACCACCAGTAAATTATTTTTACATTTATACAATAAACGTGTTTCTCTATGTTGAACTTTATGGAAAGAGAATTTTCGCTGTTGGATTCTCCTCAGTTTAAACTTTTCGAGTATTATGAATTTATATATATATATGTATATACTAGTATATATATTTCATTGCTTCAATACGTATGTAAAATCATGTTTTTTTCAAGTATAGAGTATGATGAAAGCATGGTTTAAAACATACGCTAAATATATATCAATATGTATCACCTTTATTGCCATATATTTTTTCAATATCTTATCTTATGAATATAATATTAATGGCAATCAACAGCATATATCCAAGTAAAACCGACCGGAATCGTTATTTGAAATAAGGGTATACTTTAATGTATATATACAGTATCAGAAAAAGTCAGATTAGCAATATTATTTTCAATATTGTAACTGCAGTGTGGTAATGGCGACAACAGTCTTTCATCTGACCACAGCGTTCAGTGTTGGAAGGGACAACGACGAAAACGAAACCACAAAGGCATAATTGTAAACTATTTATGTACGTACCGTATTTCCTCCAAGTGAGGTGAGTAAAGGAATATGTATGACCTTTTATCCACGGCGAGCGAAGGAGTAGGGGAGCGTTTTGTAACGTCAAAATTGTTGCAGCTACGTCTGGGCGATCTGTAAATGGTCTAATACAGGTCACACATACCGGTGGTTAATAATAAGAATTCGACCCATGACTCCGGTTTACGATATAGAGAGAATAAGATATAAACAGGTCACCATCCAGGTCGCACATTGTGACCATCCAATCCACGCAGGACCTGTACCTATTCTTAGGTCACTGTGGGAGTTCTCACTGGCAATAAGGGAGCTGCTTCGATTCTTAAATTTGGCGGTGTGTGATAATGTGTGCATGTGTTGAGAGCGCGCGCGTGTGGCATGTGTGTAATTTTGCGCATGCGCGCATGTGTATGTGATGTGTTCACATGTGTGGTATCTCTATGTATGTTGGTGTTTGTTGTGTCGGTGCCAGACTTCAAGGGACACATGCAGCACATGTTACAGTGTCGACCCCTGATGTGTCTGTGTCAGACTTCAAGGGACACATACAGCACGTATTACAGTGTCGACCCCTAGTATGTCTGTGTCAGACTTCAAGGGACACATACAGCACATGTTACAGTGTCGACCCCTGATGTGTCTGTGTCAGACTTCAAGGGACACATACAGCACATGCTACAGTGTCGACCCCTAGTATGTCTGTGTCAGACTTCAAGGGACACGTACAGCACATGTTACAGTGTCGACCCTGATGTGTCTGTGTCAGACTTCAAGGGACACATACAGCACATGTTACAGTGTCGACCCTTAGTATGTCTGTGTCAGACTTCAAGGGACACATACAGCACATGTTACAGTGTCGACCTCTAGTATGTCTGTGTCAGACTTCAAGGGACACATACAGCACATGTTACAGTGTCGATGTGTCTAGTATGTCTGTGTCAGACTTCAAGGGACACATACAGCACATGTTACAGTGTCGACCCCTGATGTATCTGTGTCAGACTTCAAGGGACACATACAGCACATGTTACAGTGTCGACCCTTAGTATGTCTGTGTCAGACTTCAAGGGACACATGCAGCACATGTTACAGTGTCGACCCCTAGTATGTCTGTGTCAGACTTCAAAGGACACGTACAGCACGTATTACAGTGTCGAACCCTGATGTATCCGTGTCAGACTTCAAAGGACACATGCAGCACATGTTACAGTGTCGACCCTTGGTATGTCTGTGTCAGACTTCAAGGGACACATACAGCACATGTTACAGTGTCGAACCCTGATGTATCTGTGTCAGACTTCAAGGGACACATACAGCACATGTTACAGTGTCGACCCCTAGTATGTCTGTGTCAGACTTCAAGGGACACATACAGCACGTATTACAGTGTCGACCCCTGATGTATCTGTGTCAGACTTCAAGGGACACATACAGCACGTGTTACATTGTCGACCCTAGTATGTCTGTGTCAGACTTCAAGGGACACATACAGCACGTATTACAGTGTCGACCCTGATGTATCTGTGTCAGACTTCCAAGGACACATACAGCACGTATTACAGTGTCGACCCTGAGTATGTCTGTGTCAGACTTCAAGGGACACATACAGCACGTATTACAGTGTCGACCCTTGCATGTATGTCTGTGTCAGACTTCAAGGGACACATACAGCACGTATTACAGTGTCGACCCTGATGTATGTCTGTGTCAGACTTCAAGGGACACATACAGCACATGTTACAGTGTCGACCCTGATGTATCTGTGTCAGACTTCAAAGGGACACATACAGCACGTGTTACAGTGTCGACCCCTAGTATGTCTGTGTCAGACTTCAAGGGACACATGCAGCACGTATTACAGTGTCGACCCCTGATGTATCTGTGTCAGACTTCAAAGGGACACATACAGCACATGTTACAGTGTCGACCCCTGTATATCTGTATCTGTGTCAGACTTCAAGGGACATACAGCACATGTTACAGTGTCGACCCTAGTATGTCTGTGTCAGACTTCAAGGGACACATACAGCACGTATTACAGTGCCGACCCCCGGTATGTCTGTGTCAGACTTCAAGGGACACATACAGCACGTATTACAGTGTCGACCCCTGATGTATCTGTGTCAGACTTCAAGGGACACATACAGCACGTGCTACAGTGTCGACCCTGTATGTCTGTGTCAGACTTCAAGGGACAAGTACAGCACATGTTACAGTGTCGACCATTGATGTGTCTGTCAGACTTCAAGGGACACGTACAGCACGTTACAGTGTCGACCCCTGATATATCTGTGTCAGACTTCAAGGGACACATACAGCACATGTTACAGTGTCGACCCCAGTATGTCTGTGTCAGACTTCAAGGGACACATACAGCACATGTTACAGTGTTGACCCCTAGTATGTCTGTGTCAGACTTCAAGGGACACATACAGCACGTATTACAGTGTCGACCCCTGATGTATCTGTGTCAGACTTCAAGGGACACATACAGCACATGTTACATTGTCGACCCCTGATGTATCTGTGTCAGACTTCAAGGGACACATACAGCACGTGTTACAGTGTCGACCCCTAGTATGTCTGTGTCAGACTTCAAGGGACACGTACAGCACATGTTACAGTGTCGACCCTAGTATGGGTCTGTGTCAGACTTCAAGGGACACATACAGCACATGTTACAGTGTCGACCCTAGTATGTCTGTCTAGACTTCAAGGGACCAGCACGTATTATGTCGACCCCTGATGTCAGACTTCAAGGGACACATATAGCACATGTTACAGTGTCGACCCTAGTATGTCTGTGTCAGACTTCAAAGGGACACATACAGCACCTGCTGTCTGTGTCAGTGTCAGGGACCATACAGCACCTAGTGTATCTGTATGTCTGTGTCAGACTTCAAGGGACACATTACAGCACGTATTACGGAGTGTCGACCCTAGTATGTCTGTGTCAGACTTCAAGGGACACATACAGCACGTATTACAGTGTCGACCCCTGATGTATCTGTGTCAGACTTCAAGGGACACATACAGCACATGTTACAGTGTCGACCCTGATGTATCTGTGTCAGACTTCAAGGGACACATACAGCACGTGTTACATTGTCGACCCTAGTATGTCTGTGTCAGACTTCAAAGGTCGGACACATACAGCACATGTTACAGTGTCGACCCCTGATGTATCTGTGTCAGACTTCAAGGGACACATACAGCACATGTTACAGTGTCGACCCCTAGTATGTCTGTGTCAGACTTCAAGGGACACATACAGCACATGTTACAGTGTCGACCCCTAGTATGTCTGTGTCAGACTTCAAGGGACACGTACAGCACGTATTACAGTGCCGTTCCCAGTATGTCTGTGTCAGACTTCAAGGGACACATACAGCACGTATTACAGTGTCGACCCCTGATGTATCTGTGTCAGACTTCAAGGGACACATACAGCACATGTTACAGTGTCGACCCTAGTATGTCTGTGTCAGACTTCAAGGGACACATACAGCACATGACGTGTCAAGGGACACATACAATGTTACAGTGTCGTCAGTATGTCTGTGTCAGACTTCAAGGGACACGTACAGCACATGTTACAGTGTCGGTCCCCAGTATTTCTGTTTCAGACTTCAAGGGACACTTGCAGCACGTATTACAGTGTCGACCCCTGATGTATCTGTGTCAGACTTCAAGGGACACATACAGCACATGTTACAGTGTCGACCCCTAGTATGTCTGTGTCAGACTTCAAGGGACACATACAGCACATGTTACAGTGTCGACCCCTAGTATGTCTGTGTCAGACTTCAAGGGACACATACAGCACATGTTACAGTGTCGACCCCTAGTATGTCTGTGTCAGACTTCAAGGGACACATACAGCACATGTTACAGTGTCGATCCCTAGTATGTCTGTGTCAGACTTCAAGGGACACATACAGCACATGTTACAGTGTCGACCCCTAGTATGTCTGTGTCAGACTTCAAGGACAGTACACATACAGCACATGTTACAGTGTCGACCCCTGGTGTGTCTGTGTCAGACTTCAAGGGACACATACAGCACATGTTACAGTGTCGACCCCTGAGTATATCTGTGTCAGACTTCAAGGGACACATACAGCACATGTTACAGTGTCGACCCCTGATGTATCTGTGTCAGATTACAGTGTCGGACACATACAGCACATGTTACAGTGTCGACCCTGATGATCTGTGTCAGACTTCTGTGTCAGACTGTCGACCCCTGACACTGTGTCAGACTTCAGGGGACACATACAGCACATGTTACAGTGTCGGTCCCTAGTATGTCTGTGTCAGACTTCAAGGGACACATACAGCACATGTTACAGTGTCGACCCCAGTATGTCTGTGTCAGACTTCAAGGGACACATACAGCACATGTTACAGTGTCGACCCCTGGTATGTCTGTGTCAGACTTCAAGGGACACATACAGCACGTATTACAGTGTCGACCCTGATGTATCTGTGTCAGACTTCAAGGGACACATACAGCACGTGTTACAGTGTCGACCCCTAGTATGTCTGTGTCAGACTTCAAGGGACACATACAGCACGTATTACAGTGTCGACCCCTAGTATGTCTGTGTCAGACTTCAAGGGACACATACAGCACATGTTACAGTGTCGACCCTAGTATGTCTGTGTCAGACTTCAAGGGACACATACAGCACATGTTACAGTGTCGACCCTGATGTATCTGTGTGTCAGACTTCAAGGGACACATACAGCACATGTTACAGTGTCGACCCCTAGTATGTCTGTGTCAGACTTCAAGGGACACATACAGCACATGTTACAGTGTCGACCCCTGATGTATCTGTGTCAGACTTCAAGGGACACATACAGCACATGTTACAGTGTCGACCCTGATGTATCTGTGTCAGACTTTCAAGGGACACATACAGCACATGTTACAGTGTCGACCCCTAGTATGTCTGTGTCAGACTTCAAGGGACACATACAGCACATGTTACAGTGTCGACCCCCAGTATGTCTGTGTCAGACTTCAAGGGACACATACAGCACATGTTACAGTGTCGACCCCTAGTATGTCTGTGTCAGACTTCAAGGGACACATACAGCACATGTTACAGTGTCGACCCCTGATATATCTGTGTCAGACTTCAAGGGACACATACAGCACATGTTACAGTGTCGACCCTAGTATGTCTGTGTCAGACTTCAAGGGACACATACAGCACATGTTACAGTGTCGACCCCTAGTATGTCTGTGTCAGACTTCAAGGGACACATACAGCACGTATTACAGTGTCGACCCTGATGTATCTGTGTCAGACTTCAAGGGACACATACAGCACGTATTACAGTGTCGAACCCTGATGTATCTGTGTCAGACTTCAAGGGACACATACAGCACATGTTACATTGTCGACCCCTAGTATGTCTGTGTCAGACTTCAAGGGACACATGCAGCACATGTTACAGTGTCGACCCCTGATGTATCTGTGTCAGACTTCAAGGGACACATACAGCACATGTTACAGTGTCGACCCTGATATGTCTGTGTCAGACTTCAAGGGACACATACAGCACATGTTACAGTGTCGACCCCTAGTGTGTCTGTGTCAGACTTCAAGGGACACATACAGCACGTATTACAGTGTCGACCCCGGTATGTCTGTGTCAGACTTCAAGGGACACATACAGCACGTATTACAGTGTCGACCCCTGATGTATCTGTGTCAGACTTCAAGGGACACATACAGCACATGTTACAGTGTCGACCCTTATATGTCTGTGTCAGACTTCAAGGGACACATACAGCACATGTTACAGTGTCGACCCCTAGTATGTCTGTGTCAGACTTCAAGGGACACGTACAGCACATGTTACAGTGTCGACCCCTGAGTGTGTCTGTGTCAGACTTCAAGGGACACGTACAGCACATGTTACAGTGTCGACCCTGATGTGTCTGTGTCAGACTTCAAGGGACACGTACAGCACATGTTACAGTGTCGACCCCTGATGTATCTGTGTCAGACTTCAAGGGACACATACAGCACATGTTACAGTGTCGACCCTTGTATGTCTGTGTCAGACTTCAAGGGACACATACAGCACATGTTACAGTGTCGACCCCTGATGTATCTGTGTCAGACTTCAAGGGACACATACAGCACATGTTACAGTGTCGACCCCTAGTATGTCTGTGTCAGACTTCAAGGGACACATACAGCACGTATTACAGTGTCGACCCCTGATGTATCTGTGTCAGACTTCAAGGGACACATACAGCACATGTTACAGTGTCGACCCTGATATATCTGTGTCAGACTTCAAGGGACACATACAGCACATGTTACAGTGTCGACCCCTAGTATGTCTGTGTCAGACTTCAAGGGACACATACAGCACATGTTACAGTGTCGACCCCTGATGTGTCTGTGTCAGACTTCAAGGGACACATACAGCACATGTTACAGTGTCGACCCCTAGTATGTCTGTGTCAGACTTCAAGGGACACATACAGCACATGTTACAGTGTCGACCCCTAGTATGTCTGTGTCAGACTTCAAGGGACACATACAGCACATGTTACAGTGTCGACCCTGATATGTCTGTGTCAGACTTCAAGGGACACATACAGCACATGTTACAGTGTCGACCCCTGATGTGTCTGTGTCAGACTTCAAGGGACACATACAGCACATGTTACAGTGTCGACCCCTGATGTATCTGTGTCAGACTTCAAGGGACACATACAGCACATGTTACAGTGTCGACCCCTAGTATGTCTGTGTCAGACTTCAAGGGACACATACAGCACATGTTACAGTGTCGACCCCTGATGTATCTGTGTCAGACTTCAAGGGACACATACAGCACATGTTACAGTGTCGACCCTAGTATGTCTGTGTCAGACTTCAAGGGACACATACAGCACATGTTACAGTGTCGACCCTTATGTATGTCTGTGTCAGACTTCAAGGGACACATACAGCACATGTTACAGTGTCGACCCCTAGTATGTCTGTGTCAGACTTCAAGGGACACATACAGCACATGTTACAGTGTCGACCCCTGATATGTCTGTGTCAGACTTCAAGGGACACATACAGCACATGTTACAGTGTCGACCCCTGATATGTCTGTGTCAGACTTCAAGGGACACATACAGCACATGTTACAGTGTCGACCCCTGATGTGTCTGTGTCAGACTTCAAGGGACACATACAGCACATGTTACAGTGTCGACCCCTGATGTATCTGTGTCAGACTTCAAGGGACACATACAGCACATGTTACAGTGTCGACCCCTGAGTATATCTGTGTCAGACTTCAAGGGACACATACAGCACATGTTACAGTGTCGACCCCTGATGTGTCTGTGTCAGACTTCAAGGGACACATACAGCACATGTTACAGTGTCGACCCCTGATGTATCTGTGTCAGACTTCAAGGGACACATACAGCACATGTTACAGTGTCGACCCCTACAGATGTATGTCTGTGTCAGACTTCAAGGGACACATACAGCACATGTTACAGTGTCGACCCCTGATGTATCTGTGTCAGACTTCAAGGGACACATACAGCACATGTTACAGTGTCGACCCCAGTATGTCTGTGTCAGACTTCAAGGGACACATACAGCACGTATTACAGTGTCGACCCCTGATGTATCTGTGTCAGACTTCAAGGGACACATACAGCACATGTTACAGTGTCGACCCCTGATGTATCTGTGTCAGACTTCAAGGGACACATACAGCACATGCTACATTGTCGACCCCTGATGTATCTGTGTCAGACTTCAAGGGACACATACATCACGTATTATAGTGTCGCCCACGATACTCACTCTACGATACTCACTGAAAAATACACCCTTCCCTCGTCGTCCCAACTATTGAGATTACCATGGACAACGCGTCGCAAAGCGTATCATATTTAGTAGCTAAAATAAAGACATTTAAAATAAAAAAAACTTGTTAATTTTCCAAAATTGATGCCCAGCCATAGTTCAATGAACGCCGTGATTAGTGTAGCAGATTAATATACCGTTCCCCTACGCTAAGGTTTATCTCGTATTTAGGAAACCAGTTCCCCACACTACGCAGAATTTAACCAACAAACATCAAAGGCTTTTCGAGGAGGCAGTGGTATCTCAATTAACACGATCTCATTAACCCTGTGATATTTTTTAAAGCAATACGGTAGATGAATACGTGATGACTGCGTAGGTATACACTACATACAAGTAAAACAAATGGGATAACAACTACTTGGACACAACTGAATTACTATGAGTAATTGTTACTAATAATCCAATAGCTTAGTTGAATTAAGGGTCTCCAATTGAGCTGTAACACTGTGCAGGCGAGTGCTGACGAGAGCGGTAATTGAATTGTCGGCTGGACGCGGAACACACACGCGGGAAAGCTCGGAGACAATCGGATTGTGGAGAGAAATTCGTAATTAATCAAGTAATGTCTTAATTGTTACGTCTGTACTACTTCTGACGTTTGATCGAATTATTTATGTGGAAAGGGCACGTGTTATTTTACATTTTAGTACTTTAGGTGCGTTTGTATAAATCTGGATTTAGTGTGATGAAGTTAAAGCTGGTGACACATGTTTACAAGTCCGAGGTTGAAAGAACAAACGTGTGCTTTCAGATGTCATCGGAAGCGTAATGGCGCCGAAAAGTCGTTGATAAATCTCAAATTCGGAAATGTCTGATTTAACCGTGAAATCTGAATCTGAATTCCAACGAGCAGGATATTCATCATTACAAAAATATAAATATGGAGCTATATTTTATATTATTTATGTGGATGTGCTGTTTAAACCCGAATCGTGCTTAGAAAGTTTTAATGTCAGACAAAAGCTGGAGGTAACCTGTGAACTCCCGAAATATCTCAACAAAAATATCAGCTCGAATTTTCACTGCTGTGTTTCGGCCTACGTAGTTCTTGATTTTTGATTGTCCAAATATCGAATACAAAACACCACCTATAGGCTATTAGGCAATCACACAGATTAATCTCAGTCGATTACTCAGATCTAAGAGTAACACTGCTTGTGAATATGTTATAAAAATATTGGGTTTTTCGCTGTAATCTCCTACCTTCACCTCTTGTCTCTGACATGCAAATGTTTACATGGTGCGGATGATTGTCCGGAGCAACGTAAACTTGATTGGGAATTTGTCGTGAAAATTTTAAATACTCCTCAAAATGCTTTAACAATATAAATATCGATTGTCTTGGTGTTTGGTATTTACAGTATCGCTATACAGGGTGAATCTTTGTCCAATGACAGCTCTCTAAGCATGCCTAGATCCACCTTGTACAGCGTGTGTGTGCACTATGTGTCCTAGTCGGTTCTAAATTTAGTTCAAACCCTAATTAAGGGTCACTAACGCTAATTAGACTTGGAGTTCACGTTCTGATGTCTCCCATCACATGTTGACTAAATGATAATCTGTTGGTCAAAGTGCCTGCTGAATAGACATGTGTCTTTAGTCCCCCGCTTCGATGCTCACACGGTCGACCACTGGTTTGAGAAGTCCACGGTCGATCCTTGTAGGTCACTCGAGTTTGTCGAAGATTTAAAGAAGGCAGTAGAATTAGTATGGAAAAGTGTGGAATCTGCCATAGCATTGTCACTATAATCTTGATATATAATAGTGATGATAAGACCATTTATTATGTCCCTGATTTCATTCGTCAAGTGAATTACCTTGCTAAACTCTATACTTTTTACACCGGGATTTGAATCAGTGTGCGCTCAAAGTTTATTGCAGTCACCCCAGGAGTCCATGCTGACGTATAAGCGTAACATGTCGACATGGCACAACATGTATTTAAATTCTGACTAGACATTAGTCAGTGGTTATCCTACAGCAAAGACTCTAAACTGCCAGGCATGAGAAGCTATGCACTTGAAATCTGGATTTTGAAAAACAATTTAAACTTTATCAAAACGCCGCCAATTTGGAAACAGCCGCCGAGACACTGTGGACTTAATATTGCAGATTACTATGATAACCGTAATACTATATTCACCACAATGGAATAACCGTTAATTGTTTGTTTCAATGTTGACCTCCACAAACATAGCTGTATACTTCATTCGTAATCTCAGTTTAGTATTGTTATCATTGATACGGCTTTAGCATGGCGTTTTGTATAATGTACTATCATAAATGATTCAGCGATTTTGTTTGTCCTAACCACCTTGTTAATCTTCTCAGTTTTAATCTCTGTCACTGAAAATAATATCAAATAATAATATTGAAACTATACTTATAGTTGCATAGGAAAGGTAGTTTTCTTTAGGATATGTGTTGTCGTGTCAGTTAAACTTCTTGTAAACCTATCCACATCAACAGGAAGTTGTTTAACTATTTATTCGAACGTTCGAAAAACACCTATCACAATTATACACAATTCATTATTATAAACATCAGATGGAAAGGGACTCATGATTTCAAAACAGTCATTTACAGCAATTGTTGTTCAACAAATGAAAGATGTTAGAAATACCATTTTCACTTAACAGATGTCAATAGAAGGTTATTATCTCAGTTCAGAGACGGGATAGTCTACTATTTCCATTTTTTTATTAGAGTATATTTTTTGTGGTTTAAACACACACAGAGAGTCCATGGTTAGGGTCAAAGTAGGGTTTGACCATGGTTGTCATCAAATACATGTAAATCTCTCCGTTTAACTCGTCGTAATACTGAGCGAAAACAGCACGGGTAACGCAAAGTGTATGTAAGAAATGGCTGTGGATATTTTACGGACGCTTCTATAACCGGTCCCTCTGATATCGCCTGACCCGTGTCAATTATGAAATAATCGACAACGCAGTTTGACTAAAATGTTCCCGCTGTCAGGATGCGGGTTTTATTGGTCCATTTCCGACGTCTGAAATCATCTGAGGTTATGTTACGTTTTGTCAACATAGGGAGGTCGGCATTTGATACGACTCTAACAAAGACCCCCATACACGGCAGCTTTCACTCACGTCATCTACATCAACCACGCTGTGTTTGACATCACTCGTGACAATACTGTCAATTTGCGGAACAATTACGAACACCTGGTCAATAATAGAATTGGGAATATTTCATCAGATTTGTTTTTCCATCACAGAAAATGATTCTCAGAACGTATGGTGATACAGATTTAATCCGCGAGGAGACTTACAACATGTGAACGAAGGGGGTCTATGAACGCGGGTACCCGGTTCGGTGAATAAATGTATCTGGGTTGAAATTAAGTCATCCCGAACAATAGTGAATTTAGTTGGGTAGCTTTGGTTAACAGACATAAATTGCAATATGGATACAAGATAGGTTGGAGACTGCAAATGTTTTTGTGTTCTGTGTCTGTCTGTCTGTGTTATGTGTTATGCTTTGTCGGGTTTCTGTGTTTACGTTTGTTTGTGTTTATGTGTTTGTTTTTATATATTTTTTTCTTTTATGTGTTTGTGTCCATATACCCGGTATATGGTTTTGTGTTTATTTGTGTTTGTTCATATATGTTTGTGTGTTTATATGCGTTTGTGTGTTTATATGCGTGTGTGTGTTCATATGCGTATGTGTGTTCATATGCGTCTGTGTGTCCATATGCGTCTGTGTGTTCATATGCGTATGTGTGTTTATATGCGTTTGTGTGTTTATATGCGTTTGTGTGTTCATATGCGTTTGTGTGTTTATATGCGTTTGTGTGTTTATATGCGTTTGTGTGTTCATATGCGTTTGTGTGTTCATATGCGTTTGTGTGTTTATATACGTTTGTGTGTTCATATGCGTTTGTGTGTTTATATGCGTTTGTGTGTTCATATGCGTTTGTGTGTTTATATGCGTTTGTGTGTTTATATGCGTCTGTGTGTTTATATGCGTTTGTGTGTTATATATGCGTTTGTGTGTATATATGCGTCTGTGTGTTTTTATATGCGTTTGTGTGTTTATATGCGTTTTTGTGTGTTTATATATGTGTCTGTGTGTTTATATGCGTTTGTGTGTTTATATGCGTCTGTGTGTTTATATATGTGTTTGTGTGTTAAGATGCATTGCTACAAAATACCTGTAAATAACTTTCCTTTTTTTTCACCTGCTTAAGGGATTTCCGGAAAATTATTATAGAACCTGGTCTGTATTCGTCAGGTAAATTATTTAAAACGGGTAAGGAAGTAGAGCAGGGCTGTTGTAATGTTGGCCCACGGGTTGTAAATGTCTACTATTTCCCAGTCCAGAAAGAAACATTCTCAGAATAATAAAGCTCTATTCGAGACTTCAGTTAAGGCATGGTAAATTCTTCATAGCGCGAGCCGGTGAATATCCAGACTTCCCGATGTACTTTTATACCAATAACATAATTGTCAGGCAATGTTTGTATATATTTTGATGTTGGAATGTTTTAAAACTACTCGTTGCTGTTCCATTTAAGGTGTTCAATATCTGCGACGTTTGTAGTGGGGAATATGTATGTAATATTGAACACAGGTGAACATGTTCATCTTGAGATTGTTTTAAATTCAAGTAGCTTCAAAGTTATGATATTGTTTACCCATGAATGACAGGAAAGAAGATCAATATATTAAAATATCTTTTACGTATTTCGACATCCACAGAAATGTTTTCAATTAAAGTACAATGAATTTAATGTGACTCCATTCTACAAGCAGCGAGGGTTTACCCTATTCTAAACAGTGAAGACGTCGTCGTCGTCGTCATCATCATCATCATCATCATCATCATCTTCATCACCACCATCAGCATGAAATACTGAAATCCAGAGACCCGTTTCACAAAGCGCTACGACAGTCGTAAGTCTATGTTAAAGTATGGGAGTTACGATCACCTTAGCGCTACGATCGCTTTGTGAACTTGGGCCCAGAAGTCTCCATATGGTATGGTATGGTATGGTATGGTATGGTATGGTATGGTATGGTATGGTATGGTATGGTATGGTATGATGTAATATGGTATGTTATGATATGATGTGATACGACAAAGTATGTGAAATGCGATGTTATATGATGTGATACATTTTGATGTGATATGACATATTGTGATGTGACTATATTATGCTTTTCTATGATATTGTGTACTATGTTCTTGTATACTATGGGCCTGTGGCCTTCAGTATGAATAAAGATTGACTGAAGTCTCCATGTTATTAAAAATATTCTAACCTGTGTTTTGGTCCACTTGATTAATGCTATATGACCAAAGATAACAAACCCAAAGTTCCAGACAGGCACCGCATTTCTCGTGTCCATATTGCGTAGATCGATGCTTGTGTTAACGTCTTTGCACCGTTGTCAGGCAAGACAAGCTTAAGCCATAAAGTTTGTCTATGTCGATGTTCATGTTGTTGATCACTGAAGACTCGATGTTTTACAGACCGCCGCCTTATAGCATTAATATTTTTGAGTATGGCGTTAACCAATAAACAAACTAATTTAAACCCTATCGTGAAATTGTTAAAATATAAATAAAAGTAGCACAATATCCAATTCACTTAAGATAACGAGTGCGTTCATGAATCCATGCGATCAAAGTAATGATTGGTACAATGCAGGACCACGATGACGTGTGTAATTACGTCATCGAAGATATTAAGTTACAAAGTGTCATTGGAGGGATAGTGACATGAAGAGCATCTCGACACGACTCTCAATGTGTACCACACCATCTTCTTTACTTCAGCGACAGTTTGTGAAGTGCAGATAATAACTTAATGGAAATATACATCCGTGTGTGTTCGGTGATTTTACCAAAAGGACGTCTTGAAATCCATGTTTTTCACTCGTATAAAAGTTTTATCCCTTTCGCCAAGCCAGTATACAAATCACTCCGTGTGATGATCACCATACATTTCGAATAGGTTCACAGGTACTGATACAGGGGAACTATATACTGTAATTGTCACGGGACATTGTCGTTTGTCTTCATAAAGGTTGGATTGGTCGTAGCAAAGTGAGATCATGTGAAAACTTGTTCAATGTATTGGCGATAATAAATCACTGTTTATGACGACACATATATTTTTGCTGACGGCGCTCTATCAAATAATAGAACAAGTGAGTGAGTGAGTTTAGTTTTACGCCACACTCAGCAATATCCCAGCTATATGGCGGCGTATAATGACCAAAGTCGATGTCAGCGCAGTGACCGGAAAAGCCACGTTATTCTGAAATATATTTTCTAAGAGAAAGAATATTGAAAATATACAGTAAAATGTAGGGATTAGTGAATTAACTGTCTCTCGTGAAATTGGAAAATGTCACTTCATAGTAATTTACATTAGAAAATATAATGATATTTCATGCCAATTCACACTGGAGAATATATATACCACATATGGTAATTTACACTGAAATATGTCATGTTACTTCCTGGTAATTTACATTTGAAAATATAATGTCAATTAATGATAGATTGGAAGATATAATATTTCTTAATGGTAATAATATTAGGAAATATAACCTTACATCTAGGTAATTTTAATACTGTTATACTGTTTCCACAGTTAGCAATGAGTCACGTACTAGGATGCCGTCGTTTCAGTGTATCGACGCGAACAATAAGATACCATCCATTGATTTGATAAGCATCGTCAAGACAATAGACTGCGTTAATGGATATGTCTGCGTGAGTGGTGAACCCACCTCCACTTCTATTTACCAAACTCCTGGCTGTTGGAAAGTTAATGTAGTTATTTACTCAAAATAAATCATCCGTAATTTCACTGAAAAACAATCGAAAACCTCTCTGAGAAACTAAATTTTATAAAAGCATCGTTTCCCTTATAATACCTCTCTGTATCTGATGTTATTTAAGACTACAATGTGCAGGTGTTAATACGATGCAAGTTCTTAATCATAGGAGCTGTTTAGAAACCCTTTCCTCATTTGCCACACTCAGTATTTTTTCGACCATCTTTCTCCCTTTGATGTGGTGTTTTCTGGATTTTATTTCAAATACTAAAGAAATGAATTTATTATATAAATCGCAAAAATAAATGCTTAATAAGATATGTTTCAAAGGTGAGGATTTATGTTTGTCAACTTATTTATTTTGAGGGACACAACGTTTCGGAATATATTCAAGCTTACACCTTCATCATCATTTATTATTATTATTATTATTATTATTATTATTATTATTATTATTATAGGATATTTATATAGCGCACATATCCAGGCAACTAGTGCATGCTCAAGGCGCTGAAGAAGAAGTAAGAATATACTCCGAAACGGCGTGTCCCTCAAAATTTCATCCATAAATTCATCCATTTATTGACATCCATAAATTCTCGCTTATATGTGTATCACTTCCAAGTGCCGTTCAAAGACACAAGATATGTTTTCATATAGAATGGATAATGCCATCATGGAAAATTGTTGTACTTTCAAAATAACATATCAAATATAAAGGTTTTCAAGTGATGGTTGACAAGTATATACAAGCATGTGTTAGCGTAAAGTGGGCAAGTAAATAAATGGTTCTGTAATTCTTCAACTGCGTTAGTTTTGTTCGTTAAATCATGTGTCTACGTATCATAGTGTTATCTCTCCCTTTAATCAACGTCACACTGATCATGAAACTTTAAAGCATAATCTTAAATCCTTAACCATTGGGTTATTTTGTGAATGAATTTAAATATTTTACTGTAGTTGAGTTTTAAACATAATCTAGGTTCGGCTTCATTATAATTGACTCTTGATATATTTCTATTTAAATATGTTAAATTGTATTTTAAACGTGGCCTTTATTTTAGTATATTTTAAAAAAAATGTACATTATGTGCGAAAGTTATTACAATATAATACATATGAAAAGATATGTTGTGAAATGAGATTCTCTTAGCCAGTCTTGGCTTATCTGTTGTAAAAAGGTCAAGCAAGGCGTATGGTCAAAGTGCTCGGTTGTTAAACTTATTGGGTAAAACTTTACTTTTCGCGACAGTGAGGTAGCCCAGTTGTTAAGGCCATCGCTCAACACACAGAATACTTGGGTTCAGATCTCACAAGGATACACTGTCTGAAGTGAACCCTTGGTGTGCCTCTTAAATAATGCTAAAACCGGTGTGAAACTCACTCACTCACTCACTCTCGCGTCCGAGGCAAACAGTACGCAAATTCCTCATCCCTAATGACATTTTCCTTTCATACCGAACTACAGCCAACAGATTCTGTAAGCATTTTATCGGATTTTAGTTTTTACGTCTACAATTGAGTCTGTCAATTCTCTCACAGTTCGATTTGACCAGATTGTGATGGTGTCTTTAGCCTCCGTGTTTGACTTCCACGCTCCGTCTTCACAACCCGAGGTTGTCATCATCCGATGACTCCGAGCTATTATTCCGTATCCATTAGAATATATCTGCCTTAAAGATTAATTATATGGCCGAAGAAAGATGCGACAGCGGCTGAATACTGATATTAATAAACTGGAAATTTAATCAGCGTCGCCAGAGAATGAATTGTGATTTCTCATCTCCGAACTGCGCTGAGCTCATTGTTACAAAGGCCCGAGCCTGGAGCAGGTGAAACTCATTAAAGGTGCGCTGTAAAAGACTTACTTATAGAAGTAATTTCTTTTCAAATCTATCTTCCACTCGGCGTTAGGCTTGTAATCCGCTTACGATCGGGACGTACCTTCAAAGACTACACGAAGAAAGCAAAAGGGAGATTTTAAAACTTCCCAAAATCATTTTAATGTAATACTTGCCCGAAATAAACGTACGCGTCAGGATAGCAGAAAGAAAAAACCTTATGAAGTATTCAATTGTCACCTGAGGCTCTCGGAGAGAGATAGGATTCCTGTCTCAACAATAGACTTACTTTTTCAGATAGAAAGGTTAATAACTTATTTACACCGTAGCATTAAATGAGACTTTCTTGAGGCCTTTGATCATTAAGAGGCTACATGCTTATTTACGGTGTGCCATCAAGCAAATGATTTCATCTCACACCGAGAAACCACGGCGGGATTATTTCAACTTTGAAGTATACAAGTCTTGTCCTGGTGAATTAGCAAGTGATAATTATTATGTGTTATGCTGTTACCTTAATGTCTCTTTTATCCAAACGAACCATGATTGAACTTACAAAACCACATGTTTCTTTGCTTGTAAATACCGTTATTAGCGTGATTACTATCGGCCGAGATATGGGGAGTACACGGATTGAATTGAAAGTGATTAGACGTGATCTAAAGATTGAATTGTGAAATTTAAAAACCGTCGACGTGCTTTTTCGTTGCTGAATCCTAATTCTCCCAGATGAAATAGCATAATAGGAAAGGTGGCATATTGACAATCCTCTTCTGCTTTTATGTTATTTTAATATTAGTTTATTCAAAGGTGGAAAAGGAAATGATGTTATTGGTTTTTAAACAAGTTTTTCTTTACAAAGGTTGAAGGGGCTTATTATTTAATGCTCTCGCGAGTCAAAGAAATAGCTGCAATCCTATTTCACAGAGAGCAGTTAATCTTTATGTGTTGGTATTATGAAAGACTTGATAATCGCGCGATCGGTAGGCGGTGGAAGTAAACGCATTAGTCGAACTTTCGTTAAATAATGTCTGTTGATTACAGTGTAACAGGGACATGTTTGATTGAAGAGAATTATTTCACTGTACACGACAATTTTGGTTTTGCCGTTTGTTTTCAAAAGAATCATATTTACTATATGCAAATTATTCATGTATATTTTTGTGAGAACGTCATTGCGTTAAACAAAATTAATGTTCTTTCTTTTGTGGAATCAAAACTGTTATATAATAAAACAATATAATTCACGGAGTTGCGTCCCTTATTTGTGCAAAGATCCGCTGCTTTTGGCTTCGATTCCAATCGTTTTCCTTTTGTCTCCAAGCGCCCTACTCTTCATCGTTGGTTTCATCAAAATCGTAACCACCTACGATAAATGTCACTTATGCAAACACCTCATTTGAATTTACACTGTAAAATAAGCATATTTTTCATACCAACAGGTGTATTTACGTAAATGTATATGGTGTGTATGTTTATGTCAAGTTGATAAATATAAAACTGTTAATTCCGTATCGTGAAACAGTCGTGCAGCAATACGCATCAAGTAAGCAGTCATGATTACATTATACAACCGATGGTTGATAGTCTGAACATCGATCCACCGCGTGGACACGATTGGAGTTGGTTGAATGTGTGGCCTTGTGCATAGAGCACTTCTGTCCTGCTCCACATCGAAGCACCTCTATGGTCACACCTTAGGCAAGTGAGTTTGTTCATAATTGCCTCTGTTCACCCAGCCGAAAATGGGTACCCGATGGTATAAGTCATATGACTATGTACCTTCTAGCGCCTCACAGGCAGCCTGGGTTATCCGGGGTAATAATGTCCAGTATGTTTGTATGCGCTTAGAGCACGTCCCTGCGGAGTACATTGCTATATAAATGGTAAATTCTTATTTACTAAAGAGCATTCGATCCTAACTTTTTCAATCTTCTCAATTAGCAGAGTTTGTTTCGGGATCTTGCTAAACTTGAGGCCAGCTGTTCTGCATCTTAAGTTTTCAGTAGCTTGAGGAGTCGACACATTGAAAAAATAGTGGGTGTTCTCCATATCGTTTACAAACGAAAGAAAACAAAACTGCGGTTGTTTTTTAAAACACGTCGATAATATCCGGCGTGTTTGGTCTATAGGAGAGCCTCGGCTGTCCATCAATCGAAACGTGATTGTCAACTACTGGTCCTTGATACGAACTGTTATTATTCAGTACAAAAACATACAAATAAAGGATGAAAAGTAGGCAAAGAAATAAAGCATAATGGTAGACAGTCATAGCCTTCTGTGACGAACATGTTCTCCTTCCTACTTTGAAAACATATTGTATTGCTATAAGACAGAGACTGAAACTTTGATTCCATGGCCGTGATACGTCTTTGTGATAACAGTACCATTCAACTTTGACGCGGGTCCGATCAGAAGCAAAATTGTGCTTTTTATATTTAATGGTTAGTGCAAACCGTCATGTAGCGTTTGGTGGCTGCAAGAGGTGAGGTGAGGTGAAATTGGGTTTAACGTCGTGCTTGAGAATATTACGCTCATATGAGGACGTGCATGCGTGTGTATGTGTATGTGCGGCTGCTTGTACTAGCCCCGACTTAAGCTGGTTTTATAGTGCTAGCCCATGCCGCAGTGAAGCATGAATACCCCACTCAGACACATTATACTGACTCCGAGCCGACCAGTCCTTGTTGTACCCATTAATGCCGAGCAGGGATCAACAAGTACCATATTTTAACGTCTTTTGGTATGACGTGGTCGGGGTCGAACCCGTGACCTTCCGCTCTCCGGGCGGACGCTCTAACCACTACACCACCGAGGCGGTCGATGGCTACAAGAGACTTGTGGACGACAAAGTAGACATGTTATTAATGCTTTGATGACATAGGATGGGAACGGCAAAAACAGTCTCGAGACGAAACAGTAAAAAATCTTCAATGCAATGGTAGGTAATGTCTGAATATATGTGGTGTTATCATGTATTATTATCGATTTCTGAACTGTTGCAGGCTGCTTCGTTCTGAGTGGTCTGGGAAGTTCCTCGTGATGGTCTAAGTGAATGTTCTGTCTTGAATATATTCAAACGATACCGAGAGAAGGTAAGTGAATTTAAGTACAACAATATTTCAGTACCGCCACAGCTTGACATGGTACGGGGACATAGGTGGTAGCCACTTTGGTGAAACCACAAGCTTGGGTTTGGTGCTGACAAACCTAGAAACATAATTAGGCGAAAATGAGAGTCGAACTGCAGATGATAGGTTTCTCGCATAACAAAGGGAGACAACCCTGCAAAGCTGATTGCATCGCCTCAGACGACTGGATCACCCGTGTCCCTAAACGATGCCAAGAAAACGGACTCTATCCTGTGTCAACATAAGCCATATATACTACCCATCAAAAGTTTAGACTCACTAGTGTAAATGTATCCACTTACTTCAGTCAACTGATCTAGACTAGATTTTGCAAAATATTCTATATAGTTTAGAGGTACTATTTACACATGAACTGATGTATTGTAAAACAAATTCGTAACGTTGAAGAGAGTATTGCCATGAGTTCAATAAATGATGAAACTCAGTGAAAATTGGCAAATTCTTAACACAACTTTAAACCAAAACGCAGCTGTTCACATGCACGATATTTGCACATGCTTTTCAGCAATTTGATTCATGATCCTCGTGCAATTCATCTGCATAAGGTTTGCAGCTAGTTCCCCCAAGTTAGTTAAGAAATTCATCTTCGATGTAACCACATATATATATACATAACATATAGTGAGAGCTTTAAGTGAGTCTAAACTTTTGATGGGTAGTATATGTATGCGATCATTACCGTTACCATCATCGGTATCGACATCCGTATTGTTAACACTCTAATGTGGCCAGTCCTTTTATCCCTTTTATTTTCTGTGTCTATATGGCAATGTTATCACGATATATACTTTAATATCTGAGCAGGGAAATGAAATGAGATGATAGAGTCTTGTTCGGTGAGCAGGCAATAACAAAAGGTCTGGGTTGGCTGGGTAGTGATCTGAGATTGAAATACGGCGGTCTGACCATACACACCAACAAACCCGGAGAAAACTCAAACCCCCAGTTGAACACAACCCGGAAATGCCGATTACTCACATTGGACTAATGGACAAGAACAATGATTCTCCATCGTCAATACTTTACGAGCGAGGTCCTTCAGTTGTGCATGCACGCTATGTCATACATCTTTGTATAGTTTGGCATGAAATGCATGTGGACCCGTTTTTTTGTAAATATCTCTTCATCCAATGACCCAATCGATCTCAAACTGTGCAAGTGGATGTTTTGTCAGACAACCTAATCACATTGTAAATCACCGATTTTATGCATTTGTATTAAAGAATCTGTCTATGTAACTGTCAACAAAATCAACAGCAGAACGCAGACGACTTGCAGAGGGAGGGAGCCAATGACCTGTAACAGCGGCAGTGGTGGGTCATAAAGGTCAACGTTCGTCAATGTAGGTCAGCTATGCACGTGACAGGTATGAAGAGGTGTTCAAACTATAGTTGGTGTTGGCAGCCTTAGATGTCCCGTTTTCAGTCTCCATTTCCCAGTATGTATGTGTTGGTATTTAGCCAGTTCAGAGTCCATTTCCATCACGCAGAGTGCATGTGTGAAAATATAGACATTTCAGACTCCATTTCCATCACACGGAATGCACGTCTTAAAATATAGACATTTCAGACTCCATTTCCATCACACGGAATGCACGTCTTAAAATATAGACATTTCAGACTCCATTTCCATCACACGGAATGCACGTCTTAAAATATAGACATTTCAGACACCATTTCCATCACGCAGAGTGCATGTGTGAAAATATAGACATTTCAGACTCCATTTCCATCACACGGAATGCACGTCTTAAAATATAGACATTTCAGACACCATTTCCATCATGCTGACTGCATGTGTTAAAATATAGACATTTCAGACACCATTTCCATCACGCTGACTGCATGTGTTAAAATATAGACATTTCAGACACCATTTCCATCACGCTGACTGCATGTGTTAAAATATAGACATTTCAGACTCCATATCCATCACGCTGACTGCATGTGTTAAAATATAGACATTTCAGACTCCATATCCATCACGCTGACTGCATGTGTTAAAATATAGACATTTCAGACTCCATATCCATCACGCGGAATGCATGTGTTAAAATATAGCCAGTTCAAAGTCAATTTCCATCACGCGGAGTGCATGTGTTAAAATATAGACATTTCAGACTCCATTTCCATCACGCGGACTGCACGTCTTAAAATATAGACATTTCAGACACAATTTCCATCACGCGGAATGCATGTGTTAAAATATAGACATTTCAGACTCCATTTCCATCACGCGGACTGCACGTCTTAAAATATAGACATTTCAGACACAATTTTCATCACGCGGAATGCATGTTTTAAAATATAGACATTTCAAACACCATTTCCATCACGCGGAATGCATGTGTTAAAATATATATAGCCAGTTCAGACACCATTTCCATCACGCGGAATGCATGTGTTAATATATAGCCAGTTCAGAATCCATTTCCATCACGTGTAATACATGTGTGAATGTATGAACTGTTCATCAATCTTCTTTAATCAAATGATATGTGTTAATTGAGCCAGTTGCGTGCGGTAAAATAATGCCATTTGGAATCCACTCCCGTAATGAATGTTTATATATACATGTAGTCCGTTTCACGATTTAATATATAACCAGTTCAGAATACAGTCATGCATTCATGTGTCAATGAATAGACTCCAGAATTATTTACCACGACATCCACGTGTTAACATTCTATTCAAAAACTATTTCAAACCCGGCTAACCTTTGCTCTCATACAGCGCCTTTCGGCCCCTGTTTAACCTGTACAAATTGTGATTGTTATCGTACTTTACCTGTGCATCGAGATCACGGAAATTAAATTACGCTCAGAGCGATCCTTGTTTGGGGGTGTCCCCTGGCACCAGTCATCACGTTAATGGCATTGAAACTCCAAATACTGATTGGGCATGCCAGATTAAATCTGACGTGTATCAGCTAAATGAATGTGGCTCACGCCAGTCTTGCTCGGATACACGTACCAGGCCACTTTGGACGGTGCATTTAACCTCTGGAAATTGTTGGATATTGACTTATGTGTGGCCTTGGAGTAGACTGTAAGGGACCTGTGACCACGGTCTGGTGTCCATTTCAAGACGCTTTCGGCTTTGCAACCATTATCATATTCAAACACCCATGTGTCGAAGTTGAGGTAAATTATTCGAGTTATTCAAACAACCGGAAAACGATGAATAAAGAATGAATACTAAAAAACCTGAGTGTTTAGTTCGCGATAACTGCACGATCGACAAAAGAGTTCGAAGGAAAGGTATTTGATAGACATAATAACGTTCATATAATATATAGCGCCTTCTTTGAACATTTCCTGACAGACGCTTACTCGTCGGCTCTGTCGAAGTAAACTATTTTGAGATAATTCGTAAACGTGGAAACGTCTAGATACTTTCGATAGAATTGGGAGCCCATTCCACAGAAATGATCCAACTTTGGCGAAAGTGTTGGTCGTTGTAATGGCCCAATGACATGTGATTTAGACATCAGAGCTCGCTCTGGTTGGCACAGGGAGAAAAGATAAGTTGATCACTGAATCCTCTACCATTCCATATGTAGTGGATGTTTTTCAGATCTAGAACCAGGCAACGGCGTATCATTTAATTTCACTTCTTTATTCTTTTAGTGACAAGAAAGTGTGAAAAGCTGCAAACAGATCAAAAAGGGCCCGTGTGGCACCACTCTGACACTCACATTGAAAAGTCCTTAATATTTTTTAATCTGCAGCTCAACACTGTAAAAGCAACATAGCCACGGTTGACAGTCCATGACCTTTGTCCCTACCATACCAGTCGCTATATGGTTGAAATAATGCTGATGTGACGTAAACCTCAACATCAACACCCTACCATACCTGCAATTAACAACAAACGATTTGGATATAAATGATAATTTATTCATGTTTATCATTGTGCACAATACTGGACACATATCTGACACAAGACTCTCTGAGGTATATTCAATAGAACAAGAATGTATCGAATGACAGCCACCAGCTGGTCTTTATCCTTCTTTTATCCATGCTGGTTTCTAGGGTCTAGTCTACTTATGCCATCGGAGTAAAATATAAGGGGTGATGGTGGAAGAATTTCCCAAGACCAATACACACCTCACTACCAGGAAACTGCACAGTCAGTCAACACAGACACGTTTTTTACAAAAAGTATTTTTCAAACAAATTAACCAAACAGAAATATTTGATAACAATCTTATAAATTGTATAAGAATCAACAACCCTGCATATATGCCTTGCATTTTGTAGCATGCAGCAACATTCCATACCTACAAAATATCTGTGATGTTATGGTATGTCAAGAAACACCATGTCTTTGATGATCTGAATGGTTTCATCATATAAATTGCATATTTTTGTCTCAAATATTTGTATTTCATTCGTTTTGGAACACACAAGTACTGAGAGACGATAAACATCTATGCTGCTCGTGACAAGAAATGAAGCACAATGTAAAGATTTCACATGCTCTACAACATTGTTGACCTAACAGCAAAACGTTTGTTGACATTAAATAGAGATCACTGTTGACATCATGAGGCAGATGACGACATCACAACCTATAATGGCTGACATCATGTAGACATGGTGAAGCTAATCAACATTGTTTCAAAAAACAATACTTCTTCACCAACATTATGTCTTCACATAATCTATTACTTGGTTAACATTATCACACTCCTCAGATGAATACCAGTCAGAGGGTGAAATGAACACAATCATGTGGCCTCAGATATCGACACTTTCCAAAGAGATATTCCTGGGAAGTGCATGTATTTGGGTATGGACACACAATGTCACTCGAACGGCTTACCCAAGGAAACTCAACAAGGATAATCCATCTGAACTAGCTGCAAAATTGGAATATGTACAGTTACATTTTTCGCAATCTACAATCTGGCTGAAATATTGCTGATGTGACTATAAATCTTAACTCATTCACAACAATATCTGCCATGTCTGTTTGGCTTAACTAAATTGGGTTTCATTTCTGTAAGACTGGAATACATATACAGAAGTCTTTTCAGGAAATCATGTACATTCATATCTACCATTTGTATGATAGTGGTACACAGAATCTGACTGAAATAGAAGTATTATGCAATTTCACACCTTATCATGTGACCTAAAAACAACATGACCAGTTAAAAATACCCCAACAATCACGAGACTGAAAAAAGAAGCCATGACCACTTGCTAATCTCAAGACAATGTCAGCCAAAGAAGTGAATTTATGTTGCAAGGTACCTTCTTTTTTACGTAACTGTCACGTAAACAGCAGGTGTTCCATAAATGACTTTCTGACACCAGACCTTCAACCCTAGTGAACACATCCATGTACAGATTAACATATTAAATGCAGTTGACAAATGTTAATGAAACAATTCATGACTGATAAAATATGACTGAAATTTTGGTACAATGACATATGTCAACAGGTATGTATGCAAAGGTGAATATTTACATATGACATAATTATAACAAATTTATTTATTGCCAGGTTCCTTCTTGTGATCCTTAACATGATCTTTATCTGACTTCTCCGGTTCTGAATTGTGCACAACAGCTGGCTTGTTTTCCAGAAGAGCTGTCATGGCAGAGAGGGCAGTGGCGATGGTATCCTTGCTTTCTGTGACGACAGCAGTCCACTTCCTGTTACATGTGTCTGCCTCTTCACGCATAATATGCTCCTTCTCCAGCTCCGTTTTCACCTGCCTCAACTCGGATACCAGCTTCTGACAATTATACTCACTTGTATTCAGGGTGCTCTTCATGGAATCTGCCAAACACAAGGCAATATTGAAGTAAACAATGTGTTATGGTGGGGTGAAAAGGGAATTATTGCACTTATATCGAGACATGCATACATGTTCGTGTGGCTGCTTGTACTAGTCTGGGCTAATGTCGCTATACTTCTCAGATACCATGCTTAACATCTATACCCTTCTCCAAACCTACCAGTGCTTATTCAACATGGTCAAGCAGGTTCACAATAAATTCCATCTTGTAACATCTTTTGGTATAATGCAGCCACAGGGTTCAGCTTCCACTATGAGGCTGAGTGAATGTTGTTTTCCAGTGCAGATAGAAATGTCCCACGTTTATCTTGGCAGCTGTACAATGTCAGCTATTGTAATTTTTCAAGTAATTCCTTCTAGTCCTACAGTCCTCTGCAACTGTGTTGGAACTGGAGGACTAGCTGCAGTGCTTGAATAATCAAGTTTGGTCCAGGCAGACCAGTGTTTGATAAGATAAGCAGTTTCTGTGCTGGTTGGTTGGTTGTTAAACACCGCACTCAGCAGTACTCCAGCTATATGGCGGCGGTCTGTAAATAATCGAGTCTGGACCAGACAATCCAATGATCAACAGCATGAGCATCGATCTGCGCAATTGGGATACGATGATATGTGTCAACTAGGTCAGCAAGCCTGACCACCCGATGCTGTTAGTCAGCCTCTTATGACAAGCATGGGTTACTGAAGACCAATTCTAACCCGGATCTTCACGGGTAAGTTTCAGTGCTGTTCAGTATGATGACATAACTCAATAAAATTATCCATTGTAACCACCCATTCCCAATAGTAGGCTCTTCCAACAAAAAGGGTACCTAATAATCCAGAGTGCTCACAGGTATAAGACTCTTTTTCTCTGCTGTCTCTCTTTGAGTTCCACAATGAACACACCTTGTAACTACCTATTCCTAACCTACAGCAGGCTTGACAAACAAGCATGTCATACCTAGTACATAATAAGCCCTGGAGTGAGTGAGTGAGTGAGTACGGTTTTACGCCACTTTTCAGAAATATTCCAGCAATATCACAGTAGGGGACACCAGAAATGGTCTTCACACATTGTACCCATGTGGGGATTCAACCTGGCTCTTCGGCGTGACGAGCGAATGCTTAACCACTAGGCTACCCCACCGCCCCAATAAGCCCTGGAATTCACCACAGTGATTTCACCAGCCTGTTATACTCACAATTATCAGTTGTCATCTCCTCCATCTTATTCTCCAGATCTGCTCGACACTTCTCACTTTTGTCCAGTCTGGCCATGAGACTGTCGATATCCAGCAGGGAGCCCTTATAGTGGATGATGTGGGACTGGGGAGAATCCGCCTTGGCTGTACTGTTCCGAGTGCTTGGCTTTTCGGCTGGCTTGGAAGCTACTGTTCCTGCTTTCTTCAGGAAGTCTATGTTACCTGCAGACAACATAAGAGATAAAGTAGTTTGGAGAGGAGAAATGGATTGAGGTATTTGTATTCACAAATTGTCAGTAAACCAATATCCTCTCAAGACTGTTTTTGTCAAAAATGCTGAAACAAATTTTCCCAGAAATATCAAAGTCTACACTGAAATTACAACCAAATGATCAACAAGAAAGAAGATTAGTGAAAACAAGCTAACATCCACATGAGAAAATATCCCTTATTATCCAAGTATTAAACAATATCCAAACATCAACGTCAGTGAGTTGGCTTGAACACCATGAAGGTCTGGCAGCTAAAAACCAAAGATCAAAGCGATGCAGGTCCCAGATCTACTTCTCTCATCAGGCCCACAAAAATGCTGCCAAACTTTGATATATACCCAGATAGATTGGGGATTTTAACTCATGATTTCAGGTTGGCTTGGACATGCAACTCCGCTCTGTGTAATTGTGGTGCCATAGGCCCTGTATGAACCTAGCCTCACTGTTATGATAGTGTGTCAGGAAGGAAAGTAGATCAGTCTATAGATATTTCAAAGACATGTCTGTTACCATCCCAATTAGGGCTGTATTGATTCACTTGCCCTGTCCTTTCAAGAATTCAATTCCTCAGTCGCGTTCACAAGAAACATATTCATAATGTTTTATAAAAAGGAGTGTTCTTACTTGAATCAAGGTGGTATTTTTTAAAGCATTATATGCAAAATGGAATGCCTCCAAGTTAGGTAGGAAAATTGTCAACACTCATACATTTAGTTTGACATTAATGAGGTGACTGGTCCATGGCGTGAAAAACTTAACACTAGCATTGGGAATTGGTTAAAGTCTCACAATTGATCGTCGAAAATAACTGGTTAGCGTCATTTATCACATTTTCCTGGATATGTTTCTTAATGCACAAAAATAAAGATAAAACATGTAGTTCTTTTCAGGGTTTTTCAAATTGCACAAATTGCATTTGCAAAATTTCACATCTTTAAAGGATGACTAGTATGTTAGGAACATAAATTTCCTGGTGTCTTTAAGATAAATTCAATCATGACTTGCAACAAGTTGGTAACGCTTATGAAATGTAGCTGGCAAAACCAACCTTGTGAAAAATATTGTTAATGCATACAAATGTTCCAAAATTGTTTGTGTTCGATTATAAGAAAACATGATCGATTGCTTGGCCGTTAAGTCACAGCGACTAATCTTTGATTATTTCAATTAATCGGACCACCACTACTTGACACTGTCAACAGGGTCAAAACATGTCAATGAATTTGTGTTGTTATTATTTCACTGAATGTAATGAAAAATGTGTTAGCCTGAATTTGTATTTGTAACCCAATATTCATAACATGTATCACATTCGTCTCATAGTGGATTTGTTACAGCCCTAATCTGAATGTATTAAGATAAAAAACATAGCGTAGAGACTGGTTACCACACCTTTACATATCTCCTCTTCACTGACCGCTGTCCCTGCTGGAGCCTCGTCCACCTTGGTCTCGCCTTCAGACAACACAGGTCTGTCCGTCAGTTTACGGTAGTTCACAGTGTCCCGAGACACTATTTTCTGTACCAGTTTCTTCACCTGTTGTCACAACAAAACATTAGTGGCCTGCAAATGTCTAACAGTTTTCAATTATTATATAGAGTACAATCTGACTGCTGACAGTTCAATCACCGACCATACCGAGGAAATAAGAATCTGGCAAAAAAATGTCCACATACCTAATTTGGTCTACTTATGATCCACAAAGGTAATTTAAGGAGAATGAGTTTAAAAAACATTAAACCAGTGAAGTAATTACTCACTTTCCTTTCATTCCTAAAAGCAGCATAAAACTAAACCACTCACTCACTCCTTCTTTCCTTAACTATACAGACATGATTTTTAATATGTGCTTCTTGATGAACAGGGTTTTACACAGACTTTTAAAAATGTGAGAGTCATGGTGACTCACAATAATTATTTTTGAGAGTCATTTTCAATATTTGGAAGTTATGAAATTTTTTATATTTCTTTGTGTTAATCATTCTCAGTATGTAACTGTCTATGTCACACCACCAAATGAAACTACAGCATTGTTCAATTCAAACAGCCAGGATTACTATCTCCTCTGAGTTCTCTGTAATAATCTGACAGCTCTGTAAAAGTCAAACTATCATCGTACAATATCATTTTTTGTCTTTCGATTGTATCGATTTTATTGAACTGAATTGTGAGGGCCACCCATAAAACTTGCGTCAAGCTTGACTCGTATGATAATATTTTGAGAGTTGTTTACAAAATTGTTGCGTCAAATACGCAGGAATCACGCATCATGTAAAACCCTGGATGAATTACAAAACTGTGCCTGCACTGACACATTAACCAGTCGAAGACATGTACTGGTACTCTCTCAGTATAAGCTTCCTAATTAGAACTGATCTTCAGCAACCCATGCTTGTCATAAGAGGGGAATAAAGCAATCAGGTGCTCATACATGCTGACTGGGTTGACACATGTCATTGTATCCCAATTGTGTAGATTAATGCTCATGTTGGTGGTCACTGAATTGTTTGGTCTTGACTCGATTATTTACAGACTGCCACCATATAGCAGGAATAAAAATTTCTTAAACATTTTACTGTATAGCAGGAATATTGCTGAGTGGTGTTAAACAACAAACAAAGTAACAAACCAAATCAGGTTAATTAGAATTATCTTCATTAACCAATGCTTGTCCAATAGCATGAGGTAGTTGGGTTCACCTATCTGTTTGATGCATGTCATTGTTACCAATTGTAGTCAGTGATCAATGCTCATGCTGTCAATCACTTCACTGGTCTGACCAACTTATTTACCGCCTCCGTGGTGTAGTGGTTAGAGCGTCCGCCCGGAGAGCGGAAGCGGAAGGTTTCGCCTCGAGATTGTTTTGCGATTCCCATCCTATGTCATCAAAGCATTAATGACATGTCTGCTTTGTCGTTCACAAGTTTACCGTGGTGTAGTGGTTAAGCGTCCGCCCGAGAGCGGAAGGTCGCGTTCGATTCAAACCAAAAGACGTTAAAATATGGTACTTGTTGGTCCCTGCCTGGCGCTCGGCATTAATGGGTACAACAAGGACTGGTCGGCTCGGAGTCAGCATAATGTGTCTGAGTGGGGTATTCATGCTTCACTGCGGCATGGTATCTCAGTGGGCTAGCACTATAAAACCAGCTTCAGTCTGGGCTAGTACAAGCAGCCGCACATACACATACACACGCATGCACCTCGTCATATGAGCGAAATATTCTCAAGCACGACGTAAAACCCAATTTCACCTCACCTCACAGACTGTGGGCAAATAGATGGAATATTTCAGAGTGTGGCAACAAACAAACAAAAACAACAACAGTGAGTGAGTTTAAGTTTATGCTGCAGTCAGCTATATTCCAGCTATATGGTGCAGGTCTGTAAATACAAATGTGTCAACCAAGTCAACGAGCTTGACCACCAGATCCCATTAGTTGCCTCTTACGAGAAGCATGGGTTACTGAAGATCAATTCTAACCCAGATCTTCAAGGGAATAACAAACAAACAAACGAAACCACAATATTTTTCACTCTAAAAAAACATCAGCTAAAATAAAAAAGTACATCAACACTGGCTTGTTTTCATCACCTGAGCACGAGACAGATGAAGCCCAATAGTATGCAAGATTTCCTCTACATCCTTGTCCAACAGGTAGCCGGTGTGGTTCTGGTCGAAGTAAACAAAGGCGAGAAGCAGGGCAGGATCCACAGTCAAGTACTTCTTCTTATCTTTTTTCTTATCCTTATCCTTCTTGTCTAGGTGGAAAAAAAAAAATAAAATAAAACATAAATAAATGCAACAATTTCAGGAATTCCATACTGAAAGGTCATAAGCATGATAAAGACATATCAAGTAAGTTTATCAAGCCCTACCTTTATCTTTTTTGGAGTCTCCATCAGTTTTATCTTCATTCTGTAATGATAATGAAATGAAAGCTTTTCAAATCAGAAAAACCAACAAAAATTAAAGAAAGCAACAGTCAGATATACCCGAAGAACAAAGACAAGAGCACAAATGTAACACAAGGGGGACAACTCTGATTACAATTCTCACGATGTCAATAATCAATAATTGAAGAAAGGCACATATCCATCCTCCTTCTTGCTTTATCTCCCTTGATGTTCCCCGACCCAAACAGTTTTCAGTCAACCATAAAATGTTCCATGGATGCAAACCTCTTCATCATTGGCCATCTCCTCCGTTTCCATCTCCTCCTCCACCGACTCCTTCTTGGTAGCACCATCAAATGACTTCTCCTCCTATAAGATAAACAGATTCATTACAAACCTGATTTCACTCATTTCCATCAAATTATCACCTAAATATTGTTAAAACAATAAATGTTTGACTTACAGTACCCCAATACTACAGCAATATTGTCATCAAAATATTACTCTGAAGAAGTTAAAAATTCTTTCACATCAAAAAGGTTAATCTGCCATGCTATGACAAATTAACTACAGCAATTTGAAAAAATCGTGTTCTTCACAGATTAACCATAATAATTGTTCAGCTTCTTTTCAATATGCATGTATAACATCCTGAATACAGGCTGAAAGTTACAAACCTCAATTTCTTCCATTTTCTTCTTCTTGATGACAGGTTCCTGCAAGTGCAGTGGACATATTTCAGTGTTTGCAAAGAAAATGTGCAGTATATTATTGGATGGCAATTCACAAAACTAGTCCCAAATCATAACCCTCAACTGACTCAGTGGAGATGAGGCAGATCAGGTGACATGTCATCTCAAGACATCCCTATACATTCAAAAGTACAACCACTATGTTCAGACCACTTACGTCATACGTTAAAAATTTCCCCTTGAAGAAATATGTTGAAGAATTATGCCATCTAAACTGATGCCAATGAGACAAAACCCCTTCTTCCAATAATGTTTGTTTGATGTAGGTTCACAATGAATTAATACCTCAACAAAGAGCGTTATGAAATAGCAAGGCCCTACAATAAAGTGCATTTAACACAGACTGGTTCTTCATTGTTTGTGCACTGAATCACATCTGCCAAGTTCATTGATACCTATACCAGAGCTTCAAAACTGCACCAATCTGGATTTTGAATTGAAGATGACAATGTAGCAACACTATCAATAATACATATTATTATTACAGTACTGATACTCTTAAAACATCATTATGTACACCTGTTTATAATCAAACTAAAGTACAAACCTTAGTATCTTTCTTCTCATCTTTTTCTCGTCCTTCTTGTCTTCTTTTCTCTCATCTTTCTTCTCGTCTTTCTTGTCATCTTTCTTATCGTCCTTCTTATCGTCCTTCTTGTCGTCCTTCTTGTCGTCCTTCTTATCATCTTTCTTATCATCCTTTTTGTCGTCTTTCTTGTCCTCCTTCTTTTCTTCCTCTTTTTTGGGTGGTGCAAGTACAAGAGCTTTGTAGATTTGGAAGCCAAAGTCCCGCATCAACATCTCATTAAACAGCTCAGCAAACAGAGACACCTGAAAATAACCACAAATGGGAACATCTCTGGTGAAAACAATCAACAAAAAACTGAAAAAAGACAAAAGCAATTTATTCATGAAATAAAGTGTAGTGTCTTACACAAAAAAACACACAAGAATTTTAATCTGTAGTGTATAGTTTGAGACGTCCTTGGTTAGATTGTAATAATTGAAAACAATACATCTGAAGAGAAAACTCCCTCAATGAATCATGGTATACATGTTGAGATAACAATAACATTTTAAGCAACATTTCGTGTCTTTTCAGAGCAGCATTTAGTCATGTTAGTGTGTTCCATTATACGGAAGTAATTCTGATGCTTTGCTATTCAGGAGGAGACTGTAACTAACATAGCATGTTTGGAATATTTGAATAACAGTTGGTGAGTTTTAGAAGATTATGAATGAATGAGAGTGTGTGTATGAGTTGTGATGGTTAGGACAGTTAGTATCTAGGATGTCTGACTTGTCTGTCAGTTATATGTTTGAGTTCAAGCTTTCATCAATGTTGAACTACAGCTTGGACACTTGTTTGTGTCAATAATGAAGTGTGTCTGGAAGCAGGATATTCCCTAGAACTATATCAGTCAGTACTCACTGAATGTCCCACAACGTCCTTGATTCTAAGATGAAAAAGAGCAATAAGAGCCATGCTCAATGACCCTAATTATCGGATTTTTCAGTGTCATATTTCTTTATCAGTTAGATAAAGCTGTTGTACTCACAAATAAATACAATTGATCGACTCGTTCTGTCCATAAGCCTTGGACTGCCTGTGTTTTTTTTTATCCTTTTACAATTGCTTGTTGTCTTTGTTGTCTCATCTGTTAAAGCCAACTCAATATACTAGTTAAATGATGGTAGCCTGTAATAAGACTCTAGGCCAGACAATCAAGTGAATGCTGCTTTAAGCAATGAAACAAGCAATGCCTCTTATGATCAGCATAGTTTCCTGGGAACCGATTCCAACTCCCATTCAAGCTCGATGACATCATCAAGTTCTATTTGTCCCCCTATGATACAGAGCACAGCACCAGATTGTGGACTAAGACAATGCTGAGGTGCAGATCTCACCTCAAAGGAGTGTTCCTTGTTGTCCTCTGGTCGGTAGTCTAGCAGGACACTGAGGGACATGAGGGAGCAGTCAAACTTGCCTCCCTTGGCTGTGGGGGATGGGTTGATAATGATTGCTGGGTTGCTAGGCAAGCAGTACTTCCTCTCAACTGCTGCCTTCTCTCTCTTTTCTTTAGCTTTCTTCTCTTCTTCCTGGAAATAAACAAGTTACATGGAATAAGGGAACGTACATAATTTATGGTTAAGGTGAGAGAGAGAGAGAGAGAGGAGAGGGAGTGTGTGCGTGTGTGTGTGATGATTTTTATGGTAAAGCATGACCAATGTGGATTGGAGTGAGTGAGTGAGTGAGCTTAGTTTTACGCTGCACTCAGCAGTATTCCAGCTATATGGCGACGGTCTGTAAATAATCAAGTCTGGACCAGACAATCCAGTGATCAACAGCATGATCATCGATCTTTGCAATTGGGAACCGATGACATGTGTCAACTAGGTCAGCGAGCCTGACCACCCGATCCAGATAGTCGCCTCTTACAACAAGCATAGTCGCCTTTTGTGGCTGAAGACCTATTCCACCCCAGATCTTCACGGGTCATGAAGGTTGGAAGCCCATGCACCCAGCATACATTCATTCCACTAACCTAAATAACAAAAGACACAGCTATCTTGTCTAAGCCCACAGAGGACAAAAGAAACAGTACAATTGTAATTTAAGAGAACAGACAAATGACTTGGTCTTGTTCAAATCACAACAAAGCATGATTTCTAAATGATGTTCAGTTACATGAGTGCAAAACTAGTTAAAATACATCTGAATATATATTATACTCTTTGTATCTGGCAACACATTGTACGTTTGTTGCTTAACACCACACTCTGCAATAATCATGATATATGTAAGCAGTCAGTAAATAATAAAGCCTGAGGGAATGAATGAGTGTGTATGGTTTTATGCCGCTTTCAGCAATATTCCAGCAATATCACGGCGGGGGACACCAGAAATGAGCTTCACACATTGTGGGGAATCGAACCCGGGTCTTTGGCATGACAAGCGAACGCTTTAACCACTAGGCTGCACTACCGACCCTAATCAAGTCTGGATCAGTGATCCAGTGATTTACATCATGTGCATCGATCTGCACAACATCTGCAAGGTCAGTGAACCAGACCACCCATTTCAATAGTCACCTCTTATGACAAGCATGGATTGCTGAAGACCAATTCTAAAACAGATCTTCACAGGTCCCTGCAATGAATATCTCAAGGCCTAAGAGAAACTGATTTGTTCCAAATGCTTTTCTCACACTTCTCTCACCATGAAGATTAACAAAAAACTGATGGTGTCATATAACGATGTAAGCCTCAACAGCTGTAAGTCACTCACAAAGGGAGATAACTACTGAGTAAAAAACATTCTCACGGACAATCCAAAGCATCAAATACCCCGGAAAAAGGATACTACTTTCCATCATTCTTAAATCATAGACATAATATCTTCTCTTATCATCTGAACACATTCTGATGAAAAACCAACATACGTCTTTCTTCTTTGCAGCTTCCTTTTCCTCTGGCTCAATTTCATCAGGAACCTTGACTGGCACCACGGCTGGCTACAATCAACACAGTTGACAGGTATCATAAACATGAAAAACAAGGGGCCTGAGACAAAGGCTTTTGAGTCACCAAGCACAATTTGTTTTTGGAGACTATTCAGTAGATATTCTAACTAAAACTAAAGTCAGATGAGCTTTACTGTCAGATACATACTAGTAACAAAGTTTATTAGACTGGGGCTTGTAACTTATGACTAAAGACACTCACTGCAATTGTAACACACTCTAAATCAATGTTGATGAAGTAGTTACCCTCATTATCATCCATCTGAAGAAATACTTTGTAAGCTGTCAATGATGAAAGCAATACATTTGATCAAAACAAAACAAAAACATCCGGTTAGAAACTGCATACCTTTATCTTCAAACAAAGTTACCACAATAACGTGTAATCTTAAGTTAACTTCTATGTAACAGGAAAATTATCTTCAAGATAAATCTGACCTGGCTTTTCTCCTCATCTTCATCTTCCTTCTCCTGTTTCAGCGTCTTGGTCAGTCGGGCAATCAGTTGAGACTTCAGACCCTTAGAGCTCAGAGCTCGACACTCTAACTCGTGTCTCAAGTCCACGATCTGTCAAGTAGAGAAGAGTCATGACATCATTTCCATGTCACTTTGCCCATAACAATATACAGGCTGAGCCTATACAAAATCATCACACATGACAATGGTCACTAAAATCCATCAGGAGAGTTACATCATTGTTTATGAAACCTGCAAAGATTTAGTGATTAAGTGATGGCCCATGGTCCTCTAGATTTTAGTAATACGATGCAGGGACCATTCAGTCTTTAAGTGTCAACATTAGGGTTATTATGTGTATCTGTTATTTGACATGCTGGCTTAAATGTAAAGGTATCTAATAACTGGCATGAAGATCCATCAAGAATATACTTGGTTTCATCGGTTTCTACATAACATGCTATGTCAGCATTACATTCGATCCCTGGAAAGAAAATATTTTACTAGCCTTCCACCTATAATCACACACTGCTTTGAGTAACTTGTCTCACCTTCATGGTTTTGGGATCGAGAAGAGCATGGTTTGTTGGTTCAGACTTTTCAGCTGCTTCCTTCTCTTCCTCAGTTTCTTCCTCCGCCTACACAACATAAGAGAGAACGTTGTTACAGAAACATCCTTGCCTGGACCAGATGTTACACCACGCAGCACACTCGTACAACCATCTTGTCCCATCCCCCAATCTCATTCACTTCATATCCAGTTTCATAGGTACTGGGCACTGCCCATACTTTCAGCTTATTTTTCAATCCTGCAAAAGAATCATTTGTGCCTGATCCAAGGATTTGTAGGCTTAAAAGTGCCCTCATGTAATTTCAAATTGCCAAATGAATAAAAGTATATTAAGCAGGGATTTATCAAGGAATCCAAGTGCTCCTGAAAGGCAATAATGGGAAGTCCTCAGTTTCATAATTTCAGAGGTAGTTTAATATGGTATTTTGACATTGCATTCAATGCAATAATATCAAACTAAACATTAATACTTCTTTATCTCTATTTTTCCTGTTATCAGTGAAATACAATTACCATTACAAAGCCGTAAAAGTTGTTGTTACATGAACAGCAAAATTTTTCATTTCAATTTAGGAATTTTTAACAGTATTTTCTGCAGACTTGGGGACAGTTATTAGCCTCTCAGCTGGTCTGGATAAATCCCTGTAAAGTGATCGAGTTTGATCATCATATTCACAGATAGTGATGATTAAATTTTCCAAGTCACAGGCTGATCTTTAACTTTGATGGTTTCTCTTGGACAAGGCACTTCTTCCATGTAAAGTGTACCAACTCTCTGAGCATCCAAGTCCTACACTGAGTGAATTTTGGATGAATCAGCAAGCGCGCCGAACCATCCAGCTGGGTTAGTAGGAAACAGTGATTATGGTGTTGATGAATGACCAGCCCTACCTCGGCCAAAGATCAGGATGATTTCATGTCCATAACATGATTATACCGTCTATGAGTCTAACGTACCAACTTTTCGAGTTTTAGACTTAATCTGAAAGATCAATAAATAACAATTAAATACAACTTTGGAACTAAGGGAACATGATTACAGGAACAGCCAAAGGTTACTGTGGATCAACATGTCTGGACACCTCCTTCACGTCTAAGCTCTCTATTAATCTCATGGCACCAAGCCAACCATGGCAGGACACCGATTGTGTTGAGCATGTTCGGTCTAGCTAGTGACCTGTGGGCAGTTCTTGTACATCTGGACTGTACAGACAGAGAGTGGTATATCAAACACACTGCATTGAGAAAGAAAAAGTTATAATTTAGTCAAGTGCCTGTGGGTCTGTCCCTTCGATGGCAGCAATCTTGCGTTGAAGCTGCTTGGAGTAGGCCACCTGCAGACTGCCCCACTCCAGGCGGGTTGGGCTACAAGTCCATACGTCGGGCAAAAAAAGTACGACAGTTTCAACACGAGCTGGAACCTGTCTGCCTTTGTGGTTGGTCTCAGGCCGGAGATAGGCGATCTCTGCATACCGATACCTGATAAAGGAGTGGTATGCAAGCTAGTAGAGATCTTTCTTCAGGGGTTGGGGCAGGGATAAATGTGTTCATAGATGAACAGTCACATCACATGTGACACAAAAACTGGTGCCTATTTCACAGATGATAGAAAAAAAACCCCTTGTCAAATTAAAGATAAATGTAGCATTTTCCATTGAATCTTATCTACCGTAAATATCTTATAAAAGATGTAAATTTGAAAAAAGAAAAAAATTCTTTAAACCAAAACAGAAAAAAATTCATTCTGCACTACATAAACATGAAAAAACAGTCATTAAAACTAAACTGCTTAAACAAAGAAAAAAATTTGCAGGACTATTTTGGGTGCTCTACGCGATAAACTCACCACTGGGTGCAGGAACTGAGATCTAATCCTGTTAATGCTTTAGTTGTGCGTATAGCAGTTTTAATCAACACTTGAGGGTTTTCAGCTGGATTTGGACCATCCAGTGATGGTGACCATGCTCCTCCTATAGCCATTGGCTCATTCTTCCCTCTGATTCCCACCAGAAACTGTAGCAAACGTGTTGGGTGCTGGAACGAATCTGAGTCTGTCTGGGCCAGAGCACAGGACTTTTGGTACAGTTCTTCCATCAGAGGTGAGGCCAGGAGCATTACCTGCAAGCAAAGTCCCATATCAGTTATGCTTAGCAGAATGGCATGTTTTTGAAAACACATGATCTTACTTGTCAGTTACAGTTTTCAAATCACAATCATGTGAATTTGATAAAGGAGAAAATGATATTTGAAAATGTCTACCATAGTTAGTGAGTGGAAACGGAAAACATTCAAAACAAGAAATACATTTGGAGGAAATAAAGCAATAAAATTCCAGAACTCAATTTTGGCTACTGATTCATGTTATTACTTTGGTGGAGATAACAAGTAGTTCTAGATTTTCACTTGTCTCAGTCTCTTGATCTAGCTTGTGACTGAATCTTGCCCAGCAGAGAGCTGAAAATGTGGCTATTACCTATCACCAATTGTCACATCACATATACTATTATTCAAATACACATGACTTCAATTTTCATATATGTTAAGCAACTTTCAAAACAAATTCCTTGCAACAATGCTGGGCTTACCTTGGCACTGAAGCTATGGTCAGCATCTGGAGCCTCATAGACAGACTCATTGGGTTGAAGCGGCTCCACATCTTTCTGCATGATGTGGAACTGACAGTTGGAGCCGAGGTGGAAAGGTCGGCCAACAGGGAATACATCAGCCCATGAGAAGGCGGCATTGAAGAAATCACTTGGGATATATAAGTTGCTATAACGTGACTTGAGGGCAATTACATTTCCACCTTTCCTGTAACGATCAATACACTGACATTAGGACAGTTGCAGACATGACAAGAGGTATCACATCATACAGTGAGTGATTGAGTGAGTTCAATGTTCCACCTATATGTCAGTGGTCTGTAAATAATCCAGCCTGGACCAGACAATACAGTGATCAACAGCATGAGCATCGATCTACGTAATTGGGATATGATGACACGTGTCAACTATGTCAGCAAGTCTGACCACCCGATCTCGTTAGCTCGACTCTTACGACAAGCATGGGTTACTGAAGATCAATTCTAATCCGGATCTTCACGGATCATCACTTCATACAAATCATGACCATAAACATAGTAAATACACATTTCAAATTCCTCAGATTGTCAGTAGGCATAGAGCCTTTATCAATGAAAAACAAAACTAAAAAATACAACAAACCCCAATTTGAGGCACAATGCACACCCTTATCCTACATTTCTGATATTTTTGCCATTTATGTCTAAAAGGTCATATCAATCAATCTGAAGCTTTGCGTTAACAAGCAATAACAGTTTTGATGTGCTTTTGTTCGAAACCCCCTAAAAAGGTGAATCTTAACTGACTAGAACCTGCAACAGCTGTTTCAAGGATCCACACAGGAAACAACACATTTAGGATTCTATTCAAGAAACACTAGAGATGTACTTACGTTTCAAGTGACAACTTGGGTATCTGTACAACATATCTTGGAATAACCCTAGCAGGCCGTCTTCGTATAGGACTCCGCGGCCTGGGAGCTGGGGTCTTGACAGAATGAGATGGAGATCTCTGTCGCTTCAGTCTGTTTTCTTTCCTTTCACGTCTTTCCCTCTCTCGCTCCCTCTCTCTTTCTTTGTCTCTGTTGTTTTTCACCCCCTGGAATCGACCGGCATCATTCCTGTGAGGTGGACCACCACCAGACCTTTGAGTTGGGAGTAGACCTAACAAGTGGAAACAAGTTCAGACAAATGATTCTCAACAACTGACTGACTGACTGAGTTTGGTTTTATGCCGCTTTTAGCAATAATCCAGCAACATCACAGAGGGGACACCAGAAATGGGCTTCACACATTGTACCCATGTGGGGATTCGAACCCGGGTCTTCGGCGTGACGAGCCAACGCTTTAACCATTAGGCTACCCCACCGCCCCCGATTCTCAACAACACTATAATGTGACACAACTCAGACCTTAGGGTAGAACTAGTTAGCAACAAGGACAAATGTAAGCATACCATGCTGGCAATTTATTCTGTAATTGAGGTTCAGTATTCATGGATGTAACAACTATTTGCTCGTCCACAATCCACGCATCACAAGTACAGAGCCTACTCTAGACCTTAAAGAACAACAGCAAGAAGAAGACCATGCCTGGCCTGTAACCTTGTTAGTTATCCCCATGAGGAGTTTGCCCAAGGATATGTGTGCTACAAAGCAGCACCGAGTTCATATCACATACATACTGCTTGTTTTCTTTGTTAGTTGTTTAACATCACCCTCAACAATATTCCAGCTATATGGTCTGTAAATAAATGAAGCTGGACCAGACAATCTAGTGTTCAACAGGATAAGCATTGATCTAGTGGTGTCTATGACTGACTGTATGCAGCATGTGATATGCAGTATATTACACTTGATACACAGTATACTTTATCCGATACAAGCAGCAGTATGGTATGCACAGAATGAAGATTCACAATACCTTCTATCATTTTCAGTACAGAGTATCACAAGCATTGTCACTAAGGTGACATAATCCCCCGCCGCAAATTATCAAATCAAACTTAAAAAGTAATGAAAGTTTAAGATGAAGTTAAATGTCAACAAAAACATGACCAATCAACCTCTCTTGATATCTTGCTCTTTAGTTGTTCAAACACACAAATATTTTCAAGACTGACTTTGACCTTGACATGAATGTCATAGTATATGAAAAATGCAAAAGTGGTACTAAAGAAATTGCTTATTGAAAAACATTCAAGAGAAGTCTTAAAAAGTCTATGAAGAAAATCCAGTGAATTCAGGTTAACATGCTGAAATCTTCAAAGTGTCGCAGTGACCTGGAAACTTATGTGAAGGTCACCAAAATCGACTGGGCCTTGCACTTTCCCCAGATGAAGCTTGGTGTCAAATATATGGAAAGTCCAGTGAAAGGTTCTTGAGATATCTCGCTGACTATCTTAACATGCAGGTTAGCATACTGAAATCTTCAAAGTGTTGCTGTGACCTTGAAAATTAAGTAAAGGTCACCAAAACCGACTGGGCCCTGTGCCATCCCTGGATGAAGCTTGGCATAACATATGAAGAAAATCCTGTGAATGGTTCTTGAGGTATCTCGCTGACAAGCATAACATGCAGGTTAATATGCTGAAATCTTAAAAGTGTCGCCATGACCTTGAAAATTATGTGAAGGTCACCAAAATCGACTGGTCCCTGCGCCTTCTCTAGATAAAGCTTGGTGTTGAATATGAAGAAAATCTACTGAACGGTTCTTGACATATCTCACTGACAAGAGTAAAACGTCAAAATCACCTTGTGACCTTGAATTGAAGGTCAAGGTCACCAAACCTGACTGGGACCTTTCTTATACTGTGATAAACCTTGATACCAAATATGAAAAGAATCTAGTGGATTTTAAGATATTCTAATTCGTACGTACATACATACGGAAGGACGGGAGCCTAATACTATATCCCCCGCTTCGAGCTAAACGCTTAAAGGTCACATGCAACCAAAAAATCAAACATAATTAAAACACAATTATCACTTATTCATGACATATAATATACATTACTGATTATGGAAAAACATATAATATAAACAAAATTATAAGCGTACAATCGCAAATCAAAAGTGCAATATTTTGTACTTGGGTTTACTTCCCAAGAAACGAAGCAGCCGGGATACCGAACCCAGTCAGAGCGGGTGGGTGTGCACTCAAGTGTAACGGCTGGTTCATCTGCAGATGCCCTCACGGCTCATTGTGTGTGTGTATATAGAGATGTTGGGTTTTGTAAATACATGCTCATTTTTTGTGGATAACATTTCGCAATCAACAGACATCATAACATGTCATGTGTACAACTATCACATCTGCCTGTCTGTGTAATTACATAATGTGACAGAGACCGAACTCGGGCCATAAATCAATGCCTTTTGTTTATGGTGTATAGCCTGATAGGTGTTAAGTTCAAATTGCATGTGGTCAGTGATTGAAGTTTTGTATTGAATATTGTCATTAGCAGACAGGCAGGCAGACACATAGGTGTCAATAAAACAAGACATTGAGTCTGTGACAACGACATATCTATATCACAGTTAGAAATTCTGTCAACGCTAAATAATGACATTGCTTTTAAGTATTGAACTGAGAAAGTGACTTGGTAAAAAGAACGTGTGGTGAAATAGACAAATGAAATTATATAAACAGTTAAATCGTTAATCTACTATCATAACATATAAAAAGCTCGCGCCTGTGAAATATCAACAAAACATTAGAAAATTAGCTCACACCAAAGCCTTCACCGAGTATTCACCGGACAACCCGCTTACAAGCTGTGCGAACCTATTTCACTGCGCATGTGCTATGAGCGCAGCGCAGCCCAGCTGAAGAAACCACTTTTCCCCCAAGCGCTTGGGGAAAATTAGTGAATCGTTTGAACGCCGATTTCGTGCGGGTTTTTTCATCGGGTTATTTTTCAACTTTATAAGTTGAATTTGCATTTTTGATGATTTGTTTTGGTAAGTCCATACTGAAAGGTATCAGAATCTGCAAAGTTGTGTTTTACGATGCATATCACCTTTAACTTCAAAAGTTACTAATAATGTTTGAAAATACACATACCATTTTGAGTGAGTGAGTGAGTGAGTGAGTAGAGTTTTACACCACTTTTAGCAATATTCCAGCAATATTAAGGCGGGGAACACCAGAAATGGGCTTCACACATTTTACCCATGTGGGGAATCGAACCCAGGTCTTCGGCGTGACGAGCGAACACTTTAACCACTAGGCTACCCCACAGCCCTATACCATTTTGAGGTTACTGCCATAGTGAAACAGCCATTAAAGGCTCCAAATAGATGTTCAGATTGTTCAGCTCCTCCTGAAAGTCTACTGGTGGAAGTACAATATAGAAGTGATCAGTACCTAGAGATGGCTGTGGGTTCTGTGCCATGAGAGGGGGTGGCTGCTGTGATAGGACTGGTCCTGCTATAGACTGTGTGATGATCTGGTTCCCAGTCATTGGATTCATGCTGCCAACTGGAGGCACGGGCTGTGGGATACTCACACCCGGGGGGTTTAAACCTGCTCCGATTGTCAGCTGAGGTGCACCCTTAAGTCCTGTTGGGATATTTGGTGCTCCCTAGAAATGGAAAACAATTATTATTACCAACATGATTGAGTAGGGTCTTGTTGTCATGGTGATAAAAGAGCATCTTCTGCTTCTACAAACAAGATTATGTGTGCATTTGAATTGAATGTGTGCACAAATCAATTTCTATTTCTAATAAATACAGTACAGATTGGTTAAAACACACTCAAGGGTCACAAACTATATTTTGTTATAACCATAGTTTGTTTACACACTTTGACAAAAGTAACAAGCGAAATCCCAGATAGTTTTATCCATCAGTCTGTTGTAAGTATGTTCACCATAAAAATTGTTACCTGTATCTAATAATTTTTAAATTGTGCAGTAACAATAATACTATGCATATTTATCATGCTCCAAATCCACACCCTGAAGAATGCTCAACAAAGTTAACACAGTCAGAGGAATATTGTTCTCTTGATTTTTAATTTTCTGCTTCCTGGGGAGTATATGAACCATGCTGCCTGTCAGGCATGAGAAAGTAAGCCTTCGTCACACCAGGCCAGGTTCCCATTTGCTGCTTTATGACTGATGTATATTTCGAACCAAGGTAATACGAGACGACATGTACTACAGTACAACCAGAAATTATTGAGAATTTAAAGATTGTAATTTTTATATATTTTTTCACTCATTACTTACGTATTAAATGTGAATATTAGCAGAACATAACTCCAGATTCAAAGACAGGTGAACAGTTAGTATTTTGTCAAGTCACCATGGGCAGCAATGCAGGCTTCAATGCGGCGGGGTATACTACTGATCAAAGAAGTTAGAAAGTCGTGGTCCACCGGACCACCTTCTTCTTTCATTTCAGCAATATTTGTCAGATTTTTCTTATTGACACTTTCCTTCATAAGTCCCCAAACATTTTTTATTGGATTTAGGTCAGGGCTATAGCTTGGCCGATCTAATAATGTCATATTTTGGATCTGAAATCAGGCCTGTGAATGCTTTGAACGATGCTTTGGTCGTTGTCCTGCTGGAAAATCAAAAAATGTCCATAGAACATGTGAGCAGATGGAAGTAAATGTCCCTCGAGATTATCTGTATACCGCTCACTGTTCAGATTCCCTTCAAATACACAGAGGGCGTTGCCCCTAACACAGATATGCCATCCCACAAGTTAAATTTCAGACTGTACTTTGGCCGCTGATACAAAGGTTTTTCAGTTTGTTTGGTCCAGAATTTCAGTGTATTAGGAAACAGCTACACAGAACTTTCATCTGAGAAAATCACATTGTCCCAGTTAAAATTTCTATGCTGTAAGCACCAGTTCAACCTTCGCTCCTTTTGTTCAGGTTTCATGATCGGTGATGGAATTCCTCGACTTTTCTGCCAACCCATTGCATGCAGCTCAGTTCTAATTGTCTCCTTACAGACAGCCACAGTTCCTCTATCAATCATATCCAGCCTTAAGTTTTCTAAACTCCTTCGTTTGTTTTTAGAAACAAGAATAACAAGCCACCTCCTGTCAGCCGACAGTCAATTTTCTGGGTCTACCTGCACCTCCCTGGTGCTCAATGCCATATCCATTTGCAATATTTTTCAAAACACGATAAACAGTGGACAAAGGGATGCCTGTTCTATTTGAAATCACTTTAGCTGATCTGATGTCCTTGTTATAATACTCTAAAATCAACTTCCCCTTCTCTAAATCATCCATACTGAGGATCACTGAATATGTCTGCTACCAAGTAAACAAAGGCGAATAACTCTTCACAAACTAAATGAGTTGTCTCTCTTGAATGAAACCAAGCACTTGATAGCTGGTCAACGTTGTTTATACTAGAAATCCAATTAAACATATTCCTAAAATTCTCAATAATTTCTGGTCATACTATATATGTTAGTGTTGGGTGTGGCCAACATTTTCATATTGCGATATATTATGATATGTATTGGCGTATTGCAATATGCATTGAAATATATTGTGACAGTGTAACACATGGTTTAAGGTAATGAAATTACTGTTTCCTTTCTTTTGAAACAATGCCTCTTTCCACTGTCAGGACTCCGATTTGATTTTACAAGAGGTCAATTCAAAATGTTTCCAAATTAAATCTTCGCTCTAAAACTCGAGAAAAATCATCTACAGCAGCTTCAGCCATTTTGGTTTGTTTATCAATACAATGAATGCTGGTACCAATCTATTTCTTTATTATATGGTTTAAATGTCATGCAAATGCAACTATATGATCAATAAACATTCTCAAAACTATTTATGAATAATAATATAAAGGAAATACAATTGTTATTAGTATTTTTTTACCACATCATGAAAATTACCAATCATCGTCACGGAAATTGCCGATTGTATCGGGTGAACCGGTTCGCGAAAAATGTACTGCAATATATCGTATTGTGAAGTTCGAATTGCAATATACCGGTTAACCGGTATTATCGCCAACCCCTGCTATATGAGCCTCAGTGTGGAGCAAGACCACAGCCCTGGAAATTCTCAAGAGCCTGGTTTCTATTTCTGCCTCACTACTATTTTATAGCCTGCTGAATCTGCTGTTTACATTTGATTCCCTCCAAGAGCCAACATTGTTCAGATAATTCATGTATCGTCATATTCTACTAGCTAGTTGCTTCCATATAACATTCAGCAGATCACAGATGAAAACTTTTACATTAAAAATAAGAACAAACTTTCACCTGATTAGCCAGGACCTGTATTCTGGTTGCATTCCACTTGAAGGGCATGTTGGCATTATATGTGGCTTCCACTAGAACTCTTGACCCTACTTTTGGCAGGCTTCCTTTGACACAACTGTAGAACAAATAAAGTGTTAACTTATCAAACAACATTACAAACGATATATTTGAAAATTAAACACTATATATAAATCTTCTTGCCTTTGCAAATAAAATTAATTGAATGAGTTGTTTGCAGAAATAAAGTGTGCAAAATAGTTTATGCTTCACAAATAAATATGTAATTTTCTGACTAAAATTGATATTTTTATACTTATCCTGGCTCATGCTAAATGCTTGTGTCCATTTCCTTGCGAATGATAGTGGAACACTTGAAATCCCTTGAAGTTCCCTTCTAAAAAGCGGACGTAAAATCACCACTCACCCATGAGTTATCTCACCTGACCGGCCATGAGTTGTCACTCTCTCCGTATGTATGCCTGACACTGGGATTTCCAGGGAAATCCAGAGTGCCATAAGAGGGGAGGTTGGGAGGGCTGACCTCATGAGTCAGGATAAGTATAAAATATCAATTTTAGTCAGAAAATTATGTAATTTTCTGAGTAAAATTGATATTTTATACTTATCCTGACTCATGCTAAATGCTTGCAGAATCCGTCGGAATCGGTGGTGGGTCAGGCCACTTCTGGATTCTCTGGCTGTTAATTTACGTCCTGTATTACCCCCCATGGGAACTTATGACGGCACTGCTGATGATTCTGTTCTTTCAACTTCCTCTGATGAGTCTGGGGGGAACCACAACTTGTCAGATTTCTTCCGAAACTTCTCCAGACATTTTCATGTGGATTTTTAGATATACTAATGTTCCATTAGTTATCCATTACAACTCCATCTCTTGATGTCCGCATCAAGTGGAGATGCGACCCGTCTTTATGTACGTGTATGTCCTATACAAGTCCAGGGTCTATCACTCATGCTAGCCTGTCCTAGACGTGTGCATGGACTTTAACCATTTGCTCTCCAGAGCGTTGGTTTTCACAAGTCACATGATAAAAGGGTGAGAGTTTTCTCAGCGCCTTTGTGGAACCGTTAGTTGTTGTGCTACAACAAGTAGCCCAAACAGGGTAAATGCCTGAGACGTCTTCGGTGGCAATGTCTCTGAGGTAGTGGTTGGCAAACACTGTGTCCGATTTCCAATAGCAGCCCTCCATTATTGTTGTAATCGAGCAGTTTCCATGCAGAGCAAGTACAGACACCAGGGCTCTGACTTCGTTGGGATTGGAGGCTCAAGTCCTGCTGCCTTGTAGGCCCTTAGTAAAACGGCTCTCATCCATATCGATATAGTTGTCCGTGAGACTTCTGTAGGCGTCTCAGTGGATAAGGGGATAAATAGGCGCTTGAATTTTCGTCTCCTTGTTTTTGTTCTTTGTAGGTAGACTTTTAGTGCTCTGACAGGGCATAAGGATAGATCCTGTGTATCCTGTGGCCCAAGGACTGTAGAGAGTGCTGGGATGTGGAACTGTCTGTCAGGCTGGCCGGGCAGTTGGTTCTTGGCAATAAAGTCCCATCTCAGTCCTAGATGTATGATGTCACGATGTCTTGATTCAAATCATGTTCTTTCAAAGTCCAGAGCATGTATTTCTGACATCCGTGCTGCTGTTGCTAGGGAGATCAGGAACAGCGTTTTCTGTGTCAGTAGTTACGTAGGCATCACTGGTGAGATGTTGTAGAACTATGTTGAGATCCCAGGCAGGAGCCTTGAACTTCTTTTGTTGGTCTTCCAACTTGAACAAGCATAGTAGTGCCAGTATTTCTGGTACTTTGTTCAGCTTGACACCCGTCTTCATGGTGATAACTGTGCTGAGAGCAGCCAGGTATGTTGAGAGTGTTGAACCTTTTAAGTGTCTCGTCTGTTGCAAATAACACAGATATTCCGCCACTTGAGGATGGGTTGCTTTTACCGCTGTAAAGCCATTCCTCGTTGCATACTGTTCAAACCTCTGACACTTGTCGTTGTACAAGTTGCGAGTTGATCTGCATAGAGCTAGTGTCACTGCTTTCTCTGCTCTGGCGGAGTACCCTCTAGTCTTCAGGCAAGCTTTGATATGCTCCACGCGTGTAGCTGGAACAATGCCGGATTCCAGTGAGCTTGTTTGGTTTGTGGATAGACGAGCAGGTTCGACCACTCTGGTAGTTTCAGGGTTGGACTTTTGAGTTCTTGTATGAGGACGTGAAACCATACCCTCGCTAGCCAATAGGGCGTGACCAAAATCAGTTGCAGCGTTGTCGTCTGCTTGATTTTCTGTATTACTTGTGGTAGTAGTGCTGGAGGCGGAAACGTGTAAGCGTTTAGTCCTTCCCATGAGATGCTTAAAGCGTCTGTTGCCCATGCCTGAGGATCCGGAATCGGTGAGACGAATGTTGGTAGTTGTTTGTTGAACTTTGTTGCAAACAGGTCTATCAGCGGAGATCCTATTGTCTGTATGACGAACAGGAACGCTTATGGGTGTAATATCCATTCCGTCAGGGATGGTTGTAGTGGACGAGATTGGGCGTCTGCTATGACATTCTTTGCTCCTGGAATGTGGCATGCCTTCATGTAGATGTTCAGGTCGTCGATGATGCTGAACAGGATAAAGCTGAGTTGTAGCAGACTTGTTGATCTATTTGATCCTTGTTTGTTGATGTAGAACGCTACTGTGGAGTTTTCCGTGTGGACCATGAGCCTTGCGTTCTTTAGTACGCTGGACCAGTGTTGTAAAGCGTTGATCACTGCTTTCATCTCCAACAGGTTGATGTGCAGACTCTGATCCTGACTCGACCACTTCCCTGCTGCCACCCCATCCTTGTAGCGATGAATCTACGTAGAGATGAGTGTTGCAAACCGGCTCTGACAAAAAGGTTCCTCCGCAAACATTCGACTTCTGAGTCCACCATAGGAGGTATGGTTTCAGGCTGTCCGGTAGAATCAGCGGATCCAGACTGTTGAGATGGGCGTTCACAAATATTTGCAGTGGATGCAGTTGTAGTCTCCCTCTGCGAGCATTGCTTGACGTATCATATGTGGTATCTTGACCCAGCGATCCTCTTGGACGACTATGCGATTCACTGGCGTGATGAGTCGTTTTCCTAGAAATTGAAGATCCTGTTTCGGCTCCAGTTCCGACTTGGAGATTTACTAGCCATCCTAACTGAGTGAGAAGCCTGATGGTGAAGTCTAGTTGCAGTCTGAGTTGAGTGGGATCTTGATGAACTTGAATTCAATTGTCCAGGTAAAAAGCACTGCGTAGACCTCGACGATGTAGATATGTGACGATGGGCTTGGTCACTCGAGTAAACAACCAGGGGGCCGACGATATTCCAAACGGTAGAACCTTCCACTGGAAGTGATGTCTGTTGAAAAGGAATCTTAGGTATTTCCTTGAGTCTGGATGTGTAGGTACGTATCTTGTAGATCTATGCTGGCGAGGTAGTCTGACGGATGAACGAGATGTCGGAGCTGAGGAAGATGTATCATCTTGAATTTTGCTGGTCTGCGAAGGTACTCCTGGTTGAACTTTCTCATGTTGTAGATGAGCCGAAACTTCTCCTTGGAATTCTTCTTCGGTACAAGGAAGTAAAAACCGGGCGTGATGAGATCTTGATTTATCTCTTCTACTGCATCTTTGTCGAGTAGAGTCTTGATTGCGTCGTCTAGTTTCTCTGTCTGGTCGGCTGCGTATCTGAAGGCCATCAGGTTGCTTGTAAGCGGCGGGGTTGTTTCCAACTGTATATTGTACCCTCTGTGTAGTATCTGGGATATGTAGTCTTCCTGTAGTATTCCCCAATTCTCCCAGTACCGTTGAAGACGTCCACCCACTGTCGAAGGTTGTACAGGAACAACTGGGGGTGGAAGACTCCAGTTGTTCCAAACCTGTCCTTCAGCGCTTGGTTCCCCTGGCACCCCTGGGTGCTCGGCCTCTTCAGGGTTACTTCTGGGGACTCCGGTTGGGCGACGAAAAGAACCTCTTCCTCCTCTTGAGCTGGAATACTTCTTTTCTCTGGCTCTCTGGACTCCTGCAAACTTGGATTTGTTGGAGTAGAGCTGGGACGTCTGGCGAATCACATTTGCCAAAGTATCTATGGACTTAATCATCATGACCTCCCTTGATTTGTGTGTAACCTCTTTGGCGACTTCTTCAATCCCTCCTCCGAAGATGGATGATGCTGACCATGGGGCTCTGTATAAGGACTTGGTGAACCGCTCACTCCAGGTGCACGCTGACAATAATCCTTGTCTCCTCAGGAGAGTCAGGCCCACTGATGTGGATGCTAGATGCTCCGACATAAATTGGTGGTCCTTTTTCTGAGTCAGTAGCGCAGAATATATCATCCGGTCATCTTCGTCGGTGGAGTTCTTGAACTTCGAGATGAGTGCTTCGTTGATAGCCCTAGATCTGGCTAGTCCGAAGAAGATACGTCTAGTAGTCGTATCCAGTTGTGCTAACTTCTTGTTATCTATCTTGTTATTCCTATTGCGGGAGGCTGTCCGGTACTTGGGAGATCGGGACGATAGGCGGAAAGGTGAGTGTGTCGAAATTATCGTTGGACATCTTGTATGTAAACGCTTTGTCTGTGTCCTTGGAAGGTGATGCTAGGTCCAGGCCATTAGCAATCCATGAGGTTACTTCTGTATCGGAGAATATGATTTCACCTTCTTCCTCTGATTTAGACATATCCCGCACTGACAATCCACGACAACGTGAGTCTCTGTGTGAAGATCTATATGACGAACTGCGCGCAGGTGAACAATCCTGATGTGATCGTGTATCCTTCCTGGTGTCTTTCTATAGTCCTTCGTGAAGGTTGATTCTTAGACGTAGTCTCCCCTCTGTAAGATGTTGAGTGTCTGCGCGCAGGTTCCCGATGTGCATCTGAGTCAGATGGGGATGACGACCCGTATCTACAACGTCTGTAGGGTTTGGGAGAACGCTTCAACCTGCTTCTGCGTGGAGGATCCTTAGCGGTTCCTTCAGGGATGTCTAAGGCTGAGCTGACGTTGGTAGCGTTGTCCAGGCACCTACTTCAGATGGGGAAGATCGTCGGATGCGTGAGCCTTCACGCAGGCTTCCCTCTTCTTCCAATTGCGTTGGAGAGACTGTTGAATCTTCACGCAGGCTAGTAGTCATCGTAGTGGTCTTCGTAGCAGCTTTCTCCTGCATGAAGCGACATTCAATCATCGACATCATCTGGTCTGTAACTGTTGCATGAACAGTCCCGGGTTGAAGTTCTGCGATGTCTGAAGAGACCGCTGCAGGGATGATGATGCTTCTGACAACGATGTGGCGTCTTCTAAGGCACGCTGCACTTGTGAAGAGTTGACGCTGATACTATCTCTGGTAACCCATGTCTGCGTCGACAGAAGGTCTTCTGTCTATGTCTGCGCTGATAAAGTTGCCGATGTAGCTGTAGAAGCTGGCTTCGTCTTCTTGCTGACGACTGTGACTTCAGGTATGACGATGGGGGGGATCATCATACATGTCTGCTTCTTCCGGAGGTACAATCTCGGCAGAAAAGGATCTCGTCTTCTGCGTAGAGCTGTGTAGAGACTTCGACGAAGTCTTAGGGGTAGTAGCCTTCTTCTTCTGCGTTGAAGATCTAGTCTTCTTCGTCTGCGAAGAGGTCAGCTCCATTGACAATGATCTCTTATTAGTTCCAGGGTTCATCACTGGCACAGCGACCTGCCCCTGTAAAACGCTCGGCAATTCACTGGAATTATGAACATCGGCAGCAGTACTTAACACACGGTTATCAGCGCAATCACTCGATTTAGACGTGACTTGTGAATACCTTCTTACCCAGTCCTTTGCACGTGTATGAATGGAATAAAGGTAGTTATTAAATTCAAAAGTGGTTAAATCCAGACAATGTTTACAGCGAGAGCTGAAAGAACATGAAGTAGTGCAATCAGGACATAATAAATGTGGTTCAGCCGCAGACAAGCGGTACCTACAACGAACACAAGTTTTCATCAAATGTAATGACAATGAAAAACATGTCAAACAACGTATAATTTAGATCAAATTTCAAACCATATAGTAGAATACAATCCTAAAAGCAGTATACAGCAATAATTTTGATGTAAGGTCCAAAATAGAAACGGATATGTGCCGTATAGGGACCCAGGTGCTCTCACAACCGTCCTCAAAGGCGAAGAAGGAGAGAGTGACAAAACATGGCCGGTCAGGTGAACAAAAGGACGCCAAAGGGGCAAGAGAGATAACTCATGGGTGAGTGGTGACTTTACGTCTGCTTTATAGAAGGGAACTTCAAGGGATTTCAAGTGGTCCACTATCATTCGCAAGGAGAAGGAGACAAGCATTTAGCATGAGTCAGGATAAGGAAAAATATAAGCATATAACTCACGAAAAATACTGTAGTAATACAATGTTTTTTCACAACTACAATAAAACTAAGTTTATGATCAATGACCATAGAAGTCTCATTCACTTTCAAGTGCTATCACTAAATAAAGGAACATTTCTTTTCAAAGAGAATTTAGCAACTTTAAAACAAGTTCTTTCAACCCGATCACAATTAAACTTGTTATAGTCCACTTACGTAGTCTGAAAAAAGACATCATCATCTACAAATCCGAAGTTGTCATGTAGTTTTGTGACTGTTCCTGTGAAGACTCTCTGTTTGGGCGACTGTGGCTGTGTGATGCGTGGTGGTGGGTAGCTGACTGTAGCTACTTGGGAGGTAGCTAAGGTGGTCGGAATGGCAATGCCTGGCTGGGGTAGTACAGCTGCTGCTGCAGCTGAAGCAGCAGCCTGCTGTAATTGTTGCTGAAGAAGAATGATGAATCAATAAATAACTAAAAACACTAAACACTATCATTTATGGTATTGACACTTCAGGCTGAAGTGTGCCTACTCATAGTTTATGAAGTATGAGTTACAAAAATGTCAAAACAGAAAAGAATCTTAAAATAGGTACCACAGATTTATCTAGGCATCCTCACAGGCCAACCGTCAACCCCAAGTCTGCAGTAAACATAACTTATAAGGGTAACGTTATTTTTCAGGAAATTATCATTTGCAGAAGCCCAAGGTCTTTCTTTAAGACCGAGGGCTTCTGCAAATGATAATGCCCTGAAAAATAGTGTTACCGCTATTATAGCTAAAATGCATTGATTTTTTACTAAAATAAAAACCAAACAACTGTATTGAATTTGAAGCTTTCACTGCTAACAACAAACGATAGAGGTCACTGACCCACTTTTCACAATTATGGAAACGCCTTTGCCCATACTACCAGCTGCCATTTTTTTCAATGCTCAACAACGTTAGAGTTCCACTCAATGTTTTTCATTACTGCATGTTGTAATTTATGATATAATTGTTAAGGTTGGCACTGGCAAGAGAGTGCATAATGGCACTGGAACTGGAAACAGGTACATGTGACAAATGTGAGTCAGAAATATCATCAACATTGAACCCAAGTTCAAACCAGCCATAGGTGATTGAACATCAAGAGCTGAGCTCCTTATGACATCACCTAACAACAGGTGTGATAATGGCCTGTCATCAAGCAATTTGGGGACGTTATCAAGTTACAGTGTCCCGCTCATTTCTGATAACATGTGGGCGTTTTAATGATAATTCTATCCATTTTAGCTACAATGTCAGATATGTGTAGGTGTAAAGTAAGTGGCCAGGACAAAGTCATAAAGTTGGGTATATAACATAAACTAGGAATTATAATTTGGGAACATCATTCCTAAATTACCAAGGGTTCTTCCTTTGGAATCCTGGAAAAATTCTTAGGTATGCATTCATTTCACATCAAGTACACTTGTACAGTGTTCACTGAAAAATTCTTCTTCTCACTAATTAGAATTACCTGAGCCTGTAGTGCTGCCATTTGTGCATTGTACTGTGGCTGTGAGATTCCACCACCTGGTGTACCGAGGTTGTACACAGGTGTTGCTGTCACTGAGCCAGCATTCAGTAGTGCATTCTGGGCCTGAGCTAGAGATGTTGGGGTGACGGTGGTGGGACCTGTTGCAGGTGACATGTACTCTGGGCCAACTGAAAAATCAGAACAAAACTATCGACTGTGCTCGGCATTTTTTAACACAGCTTTCTTAACATGTTTGTAAATTTACAGCAAAGTATGGAAAAACATGTCAAGGCTCTTAATACTGGTCAACCACTAATATCTGTTGCATTAAGGTAACTTCACCTTTCTGGCAACGTACATTCATGTGTGTCTAGCTGGTTGTATTTAAGACCTGAGATGTCAGTTTTATGCTGATGTACTAGTGTTGGGAATCATAAACCAAATCCACTATCAATTATCGGAGGACTTGTTGTGAATGATTATCTATTATAATCAAAATATATACATTTTTAATGTAATCACCAATTTTAATGGTTTTTCCACAGGTTTTTTCTAATTAATGTTTTTTATAACTGATACTGTCATGCAATGAAATGCACGCATGCAAGAAAGACATTGGAATTGTTATCAAACGATAAAAGTGGTAAAAAATGTACAATGTGCATAGCTTTATGCTGTCAAGAGCATGTTTGTGCGTGCATATTCATTAAATTTAATGGTTAGTTTACTTCATTCAAGTGTGTTATACTAAAACAACAAAATTCTGATCAATCGAAAATATGTTTTTTACAATCGATAATTATTTTTAATCCTTCTGTCGATCGATTTCCGATTATTTTTTATCATCATAACACCACAGGCATGTATATTGAGATTCCATGAAGCTGATTAACGTGGAAACCCTACTGAAATGCAGTGTACTGAGCCCAAGCCAACATGTCCATCTTTAAACCCTGCTTGGCAGGGTAAAGAACTGTCAAGTATCATCTTTTAACATTTTCATGTGTTGCAACAGGAGACGAACCGACCTGCGCTCTGGGGAGCACTCTGTGAGCTAACATTAAGGCGGTCTATCAGCTGAGATTGTTAGTGAATGTTGTTCATCACATTCAGAAGTTCTCTAGAGCCATTTAAAAGTCCATCGAAGTTTATCATCAAATGGAAATTCCCTGTAATTCGGGAGGGGGGTGAAAACTCTATAGGGGTGGTGTGCTGGAGAGGGGGGTAGGGTGCTGGAGGAGCGGGCATAGTGCTGGAGACGGGGTAGGGTGCTGGAGGAAGGGGTGGGAGTGCTGAAGGAGGGGGTAGGGTGCTGGAGAGGGGCTGGGGTGCTGGAACCTCGTGAATCAGTTCTGTTAGCCATGAGTTCAAAACCAGAGATCAACTATAAGACAAAATATTATGGATGTTCACTTCTTTATTGTATACATGATTCTGGACTTTTCCTTGCTCCTTCGTCAGATTAACTTTATACTGAACACCAGCAGTGATAAGTTGTGTCAGTGACACTGACAGGCCATTGTCTTCGATTTTCACAACTGCCACACTGCCACATAATTACCGTATATTACCGGAGATAAGCCGACCCCATAGATAAGCCGACCCCCTAGCTTGACCCTTGAAATGAGTGTCAAAATGGTACCGGGATTTTCCGGAAAGCCGCCCACTCAATAAATCGCCCATGTGCGTTTATTTTAGGTGGGCGATTATATGGGGTTAAAACTTCTTTTTCATTACTGCTATTTAGAAATAAAATTCACAGTAAACTTCGTTATTTATGTGAAAAAGCAAGCTTACATTTATAATGTCCAGATACACCACGAAAGAAGCAAAAGCTATGGCGATTCTTTTCCATTTGTGACATGTCGTAACATGCCCGTGCCTTTTTCCTTTATATTTTCATTTTTACGTAATCTGAAATTTATTATATATAAAGATTTTTTAAATAATATGTATGGTCGCCTATTTCCCGATATCTACTCGGTAACATGACACAACAACAGTCAATACCCCCATTTTGGAAGCTTCGTATGAAAAACATGCGAAGCGAATCGTTTGATGTCGGGTATCGTTCGAAAGCTCTGAACATCAACAATATCACTATACCCTTGTCAGGAGTATTTTCACAGTTGTAAGAAGCGATTTTATTGGATAAAGATTGGTTTCTAATGACGCTTTTTCGCCACAGTCTGCTATAAGGGTCGTGATTGGTCAAAATCAGACCCATGACCTAAGGCAGCCAATCATATTACGGCAATGGATACCGTCCTCGTAAACGAAAACATTTAGATGTAGCCGAAAGTTTTGGGGAAAATAAAGCCATTCTGAACATATCGAGCAAGAAATCGCTACCTATACGTAAATTATGGAACTTATTGGACGTATCGTGCTAGGTTATGACCTGTGACCAAAATGCTTCATGCATATATTTTCGCATTAAACATTGTTTCCGAGCGTGAAGATTGTGGCGGCGAGAGCCGAGATGTCAGTGACTTGATTTACATTACATGATCGCACAAAAAAGATGGAAATAGTAATTTTATATGTACGTTTGACAACTTTCATGAATGCTGTTGTTGATTTTATTCATTAGTTTATTCAATTTATTTAATAATTTCCACGAAACATCGTTACTTTGCTATGACTACTGCATGTTGAATTGCGAAGATTTCATTTTGGCAACATTTTGCGTGCATCTACACGATATCTAATCGGGATGAAACTTGATTTTAGTTCCCGACTATTGAATTATTTTATTTCTGAACTATCGCCCGGGCAGTTATATGGTCCATTTTCCCCCCAAAATTTTCCATTTTACAGCCCTGGGCGGCTTTCCGGAAAATCCCGGTATGTTTCGTACATAAGCCGACCCCCCGGGATGAGTCGCGGCCAACTCACACCACTAGACATCTGGCAGTCGGATGTAAAACGTACACAAGCTGACCCCACGCTATGGCCAGCTCACACCACAAGACATCTGGCAGTTGGATGTAAAACGTAAGTATGTTTGGTGAAAATAGTATCTAATAAAGATTATACTGACCATTATTCTAGAAACCTGTGTTTGTTTTCTTTCTTATAATCCCAACGTTCACTGTAAAACATACACCAGCCGACCTCACGCTATGGCCAGCTCACACCACAAGACATCTGGCAGTTGGATGTAAAACGTAAGTATGTTTGGTGAAAATAGTATCTAATAAAGATCACACTGACCATTATTCTAGAAACCCGTGTTTGTTTTCTTTCTTATAATCCCAACGATCACTGTTTGTATGCATCAACAACAAGACGCCATTTTGTGAAGTCGGTGCATGTAGAAATATGAACCAATGACTGACTGACTGAGTTTAGTTTAACGCCGCTTTTAGCAATATTCCAGCAATATCACGGTGGGGGACACCAGAAATGGGTATGAACCCATGAGAAAACGTACCCACGGTAAATAAAACTGAAGTCATTTTTCATTCAAAACACTATATTACACAATAAGTCGACAATAATACAGAATGAATACAGTGATGAAAATAATTTGTAAACACTATATTACACAATAAGTCGACAATAATACAGAATGACTACAGTGATGAAAATTATATGTACATTCATTAAACATTCACATCTACCGGTAATTTATATATCGTCCGCTGTGAATCCATCGAACTCGGTGTCGCTGTCTTCTCCAGCCAGTGCCTGCCATGCCAATTCATCTGTGTTGTCGTCATAATAGTCATCTAAGTTTTCACATCCAAGGACGTCATCTTCATCAGCTCTAGGATCATTGGTGATAAAATCTTCAAATAGGGCCTCGTCCTGTGATCCATCAATTGCATTCGAGATGCCACACTTTAGGAATGATTTTTGAACCATGTCCTTTGGGATCTCATCCCAGGATTCCTTCACCCATTTCGCAACTTCAGGGAGAGGCGCTCTCCTCATAGCATTTGATTTTGTGAAGGTATGATCCCCATCCACCATCCATTCAGCCCACTTCTTGCGCATGTTCATCTTAAAGGGTTTGTTGAGTGAGACGTCTAGTGGCTGTAAGAGAGACGTGCAGCCGCCAGGTATAACGGCCTGGTGTGTTTTATTGTCTACCAATCTCTTTTTAACAGACGCGCACAAATGGGCCCGGAACATGTCCCATACCAGGAGCGACTTGCATCCTCTGAGGCTACCTGGTCTTGCACACCACACATCCTCGATCCATCTGTTAACCAACGCCTCATCCATCCATCCCTTGGGATGTACGGCCACAATAACCCCGGTCGGGAATCTGTCCTTTGGCATTGTTTTCTTTTTGAATACTATCATTGGTTTAAGTTTGGTGCCATCCGCCATACATATCAGCACTACCAAGATGTTGCTTTTCATTTCCAGTCGTTTTCACAGAAATTGTCTTTGATCCTTTCTCATCCAAGGTCTTAGAGCCTGGCATATCAAAGTTCAGCGGCGTTTCGTTCATGTTTCCAATTTGTGATGGATCGTAGTTGATCGCCTTCCGTTCTTTAATCACGAATGCGTGGAATAAATCCACCTTAGTATCCACCTGATCCGGAAGTTTCTGGGCAATATGTGTCCTCTGCCTTAGTACCAGATTTCTCCTGTTCATGAAACGTGAACACCATGTTGAAGACGCTTTAAATGACGAAGGCAAACTGAATTCTTCTTTCTTGGCCTTGTACACGGTCAATGCGCGATGGCGAATCATATTTCTCGTGAAGATTAAGCCAAGTTGTCTTTTCTCCAAAACCCACTCAGCCAGGATATCTTCAAGCAATGAAGGGGGATACAGTATATCTCCTTGATTTCTTGTTCTTAGGCATCTCATTTAATAGTGCCTTTTCTTTTCTCCAGTTCCTCACTTGCTTCTCATTAATGTCAAATTCTCGAGCAGCAGCACTGTTGTTGGTTGTCTCGGCAAACCAACAGGTTATAAATTTAATGTTATCATGGTAACTGGACAGTCTGGTAATGTTCTGAACAACATGATAAAAGACACAGATTGACTAGTAGTACTGTATCTACATTTCTTTACTTCACATGTTCAATACAAAAGATACTTGCCATTCTGATAAGTTTAGTGCATTCAATCATTAAGTATAAAAATAAAAACTGGTTGATTAAAAGTTGCAACAATCACCAAATTCATGGCAATACTTATTTTTAATTGACAAGAAACATCACTTCATCATTATGGCAAAATCTGATTTAAAATAGTGCAACACTGCAATGATTTTGTCAATATCACAATAGCCGGCAACTCCGCAATATCTGTGATAGCTCACATGAATTTTGATGACTATGATCTATCGCAAACATCAACCAGAGTAGTGGTAGTGGGGTAGTGGGATAGCATATACGTTAAAATGTTCACATATTGCAGGCAAAAGTAAGAATAAAAAAAAACAATCACTTGGTACATGAGCACTATCCCAGATTGTACCCAATGTTTGATCGTAAAGCAGGAGGCTTATTAGATTAACTCATTAGCTTAGCTTCTAAAACTGGCAATGCTAGTTTGATCCTTTGCATGCCACTAATCCCTAAATGTTATTCCAGTAAAGTGAAATACTCCCCAAACTGAATTACCTGATGCTGGTCTGGCCCAGGGTGGGTTCTTAGCTCCCCCGAACTGAGATGCCATTTCCTGGAATACAAAAATTAGCATGTGATGCTCTTGCTCTAAAGGGTGTGTACTGTGCTTTTATATGCAAAATAGTAAGCCTGAACTATGGAAAAACTTGGTTTGCATTCGACATAGTATTTGGTGACAGTTACCTCCCTTTGGTTGTTCATTTGTTTTTGTATGCAGGCTACTTATCAGTTGACAACAAACTGCAGTGCCCTACATTTGTCTAACATCTGTCTTTTCGATTGCATTACTGCAAATCACAGTCACACTCAAGTAAACAATGTCCGCTAATCGCATAATTTTGATATTATGCGGCGTCTGATAGCAACTTGCAGGTTGGGGAAAGGCAACATTCTCACACTGGGCCCGGGGCTTCAACAGATCCCCATTTCATCGATTTCTTCCATCATAGAACACATATGCGGAATAATGGGAAATGTTTTCTTAAATATGAACGATCAGATTTTATTTAGTTAAATGCATTCGTGATACGTCATACATACGAGGGTATATTCCTGTGAAACGTCTATAAGTCGTGTTTTCCAGCTCACAATGGCGTTCGGAGGATTGATAGTATTTGTAAGAAAACTGTTTACATATTAAGGCCACCACATTAACGAACTAAACAAATTGCGCTTAGCTACTCTTTTGTAATATCACATCCCCACAATATATATATACATACATGTTTACAACATTTAAGTATTGAAAGGCCTTAATCCCCAAGACTTAACTTACAACGAATGATGAACTATTCTACATGTAATAGCAATTAGTAGTCCGGTAATAGTACTTATTGTTCAGATGAATTTTACCGTATTAGATATACGAGCGGTTTAGCGGTATGTTGAATTTTCTAAACATTTTGTTATCCACATGACGGAACACTATCACCAAAAACTAGGGCTGTGTATTGCCCCAAATTTCGTATTGCGATATATTGCGATACACTCTTCTGTATTGCGATACGTATTGCAATGTATTGTGAAAGAACAGTTATTGAGATCTGTCCACTTGGTAGTATTCTTTTACCTTCAAATTGAATCACAGTATATAATTTATGTGAGTAACCATTGTGCATTGTATAGCTTCTTTCAAAGTGAAAAAATGGAAAATCCAGAACATTCTTCTGTTTATATTTTTATTTTAAAACAGCGGGGATCGACACTCACAAAAAATGTTAACTGGCCCTCCGGGCTAGTGGATTTTGTATGTCACTAGTCCTCTCCAAAAAGTACTAGCCCTACGCTTTACTATATAAAAGACTTTCAACAAGTCTTTCTTTTAATTTTAACTGCTGTCCAAAGGAAAGTTAACGCAGATAAATGTATGATTAATCATTTCATATATATGACAAATTCAACTGAAACTAGCTTACACCATGTCCTCCATCGACCCACCCATACTATTTATACACTTTAACTTCTTTAAACAGCAAAGGATGTTGAATTTCAAATAATTTAAAGAGTTATAGAATTTACTGTACACATCTGTATTACTCAAGAAAAATTTAATTGAAGTCACAATCATGTGACATGATCTTGAAGTGCACATTCTAATCAAAACGATGATTTATGCACCTTTGTCTTTGAATAAAAGTATTATTAACATTACCTATTTCATGAATGACGTTTGGTACACATTCACATTAAGAAATGATTTAACAAAGCACTCATGATGGGCAAAAGTCACTCTGTATCAGGTAAAGTACACTTTCTTTAGGCTAAATAGAATAATGAAAAAAATGAAACATGAGAAACATAACCTTATAATAAGATAGAAGCCTACGTTTATCAAGGAAAATATCAGCTCGTGAAACATTATTGCTATGGCATACACCATTTAAATTTTTTAGGCCTAATCCAACTGCTGATAAATACCAAAAGTATGTTTATCATATTATTCAAATAATACAACTTCAACTTAAATAAATTATAGTATAAGTACCCAGGACAGTATGGGTGCAACCTATCATCCGATGTGTGAATAAGCGAGCACATAGAGTTCTGACCACGTGATATTGCGCGAAACGAGTTAATTTGGAATTGATAATGATCATAATATATGGATTTATAATCATGATTTTCGTAGAGATTAGACTCAGCTACATTTTTGAGTCTATAACAACACATCCATTCTATTCACTGGAAATCAAAACCGGATTCAGTCATATAACACCTTTCACTACGATATTACAGCGCATGCCGGATTCAAAATTTGAACGTAATTTTATTTGTTTTTACGCAATAAAGCAACGAATAAATGATAACTTTGTTTTGCGAAATCACCTGATGGCTTTGAAAAAATAAATTGGTTTTAGTTCCGCACTCAGCAATGTCCCAGCTTTATGACGGCGGTTTGAAAAAGACATACGCAACTTTTGACCGCGTTGAATTATATCAATGGTGAGCTCTCATTTTACTGGAAGTACGGTAAGAGTTGTCTTCCCTTCTGGACAGCGGCGCCACTGTACTTCCTTTCTACTGGAATCCATAGCTGCTTCTGCTAGGTGTGTTTACATGCTGATAAAATCCACCTTCATCTTTTGTCCACGATTACGATGTTATATTTTGCCAACCTTATTTGGATATAACATTGATAATGAAGTTATTGAGCGATGCTATATTTTTGCTATAACGCTTCAGTAACTTAGTATTTGCGTGTCAATGCAGACGTGTTATGATGATTGCCTTCGGGGGAATAAGAAAATGTGGTTGAGATTTGTTTATGGAAAATCCTATGAAATAATTGTTCTCTTTTACCACATACACAAAGTGGTATGGCTGTTTCTCTTATATGGCCATATTTTCAATTAAAAAGCCCGAATTTAAACTTCGGGAGGCAGGGGATGATTCAATGGGCCCCAGTCTTCCGTTTGTGCGAATTCCCGGAGATGCACTTGTATTTTGACTATGTTACCTTTTTACTTGTTGATGTTTGTGCATGATGAAAACTTGACACCTCTTATCTGAAATATAGTGAGAGATTGTTATCTTTTAAACTGATGCAAACATCATATTTTGGTTATTGACAACATTGTGCCAGAGGAGAGCCGTGTAGTGTCTCTAGACCACCAGTGAAACCGTTACAATTTGATGGCATCGTAAAACATGCTAGAGCTTCAGTTATTCAGCTAGAATAATTCATTGTAACCTTGAGCATGAAGAAAGAAAGGGTAAAATCACAGTCCACAGCAATGATTGCATTTGATCATACAATCTGTATACATTGATAGCATGTTATTGTACCCAAATAAAGTGTTGATCATTTTGCCTCAGGAAACCTGTCAGACATTATTTAATTTAAATCAAGCATCAGGTGACTGCAAAGCACTGAAAAAAACATTCAGCTTTCCTGTGTATAGTGTAATGTGAATAAATCTTGAAATTGAATATGAAGGCAGGGATTGGGAAAGGCAGGGACCATGGGCCATTTTGCACATTAGAATAAAAATTGAACCACTAAAATTTTGAAGTTCACTTTTGATACAAGGGCAGTGGCCCATTCTAAATTCAGAAAATGGCTAATGATCCTGAAAATGACCCATTGTCAAAGTTCTCTATCCCAATCCCTGGAAGGTAATTCATAAACATCAAACTCTCAAGTTAATGCATCAGGCCACATTTTCAACAAACCTGTATGTAGTATACTATGAAAGAGTGTACTATTGATATAACAGTTTATTGAGGTTCATTTTTTTCCCATGATACATACCACAAAATATTTTTTTGTGATATTTATGTGTTTAATGTTATACATATGCAAATCATCTTACAAATGTTACTGTATTTCCATCTTTATTTAAATCTTTAAATATAAGAAGTTAATTCTTAATTCCCTCCCTAAAGTGCTCTGAAGTGCATGCACATTCCGACACTTCTGTAAACAAGATCTGGGTCTGAAAGATGGCGGCATGGTTAGTCAGTATCACCAACATCTTGTTTTGTTCTATTTATGAATTTCAGTTCATGAAATAAATTGGAATTATCCATCTTGTCTTAATATGTTAGCAATTCAGCTTCGTTTTTTTTTCAAGATATTGATACTTTGACCATCTATACCGATCCTTTGTTTTAAACAAGGTAACTAATACAATTCTGCAGTTGGTGTATTGAAACAATAAAATACCCATTCTTTGGCATGTCCTGACCATGTTGACATGAATCTAGGCAGTGACAGCATTACTGTCAAATATCATGTATAAGAATGTTGATTATTATCCTGCCTGGCTTGGATATATCATGCTTAGCTTGGATATACAGAGATGCCAACCACTCCGATTTTGGAGGAGTTACTCCGATTTACAATTACAAAATCCACTTTCCGATTTGTCTATAAAAATCTGATATTTTTAGAAAATACAAATATGTTTATAAATTTAGAATATTTGGAAGAATTTTAGTAAATAGCCATTTAGATATGTTCTTTTGAGTTAAGTATTATCTGGTTAAGTATGCCCAGAAATTTCATATTTCCAGGCTACATCTAAAGATTTTTCATAGGGGAGGCGCCCCAGATCCCCACCATCAAAAGGGGCCCCTCTCATGCTCACCCCAACTCGCACCTTCAGGGCTCGGGAATTGCTTTTAGCAAGGCATGACTCCGCTTTCATTTGATTCAGGGTTGGCATCTCTGGATATATTCCATTTTGCATGTCTTTTTTTGACAAACAACAACCAAATTCTAGTAAAAATTCCTGAATATTTGATTTTAGTGATTGTGAATATAAAATTCAACTATTGGAGGCATATGGTTCGATTATCCACTTAGCTGTAATTGCTGTCAAACTTGCCATGTGTGTGTATTCCTGTATTCATTTCTGTGTATATTCTTGCATTACAGATCCAGAGGCAAGCAAGATGGTGAGTGTTCTTTCTTGGAAATGTATACACCCTTATAGTGTGTGGGTAACATTTCTTTGTGAAAACTGATGAACTGAGAGCAAAATATTTTTCTCTTTCCATTAAAAATCATTAATAGTTAATGAAACAAAAGATGTAATATGTGAAACTGATGACTTTAGTTTTCATGTCAACAATGATTGATAATGTTTAGGGCTGGGATGATACACTATGTCACGATACGATACATATTGCGATATTTTACCTAAGGTAAGTATCACGATGCATACACCTGGAAAGAATGACACAGTATTAAGGTTTAAAATGATTTATTTCAAGGTGTTTTTGTATAACAATAACACTATTGTGGTAAACAAACGAGTAACTCTATCATATATGCTTGCATATTTTTCTCTAGTTAAGTAGTTTAACATGTTTAAGATAAATACTGTTTTGAAAAAAACTGGTGTATCGTTTTGTATTGATACACCAGACGACGATACGATAGTTGTATCAAACTTAAATGTATCGCGGTGAATCGTCCCAGCCCTAATAATGTATCTCAGATTAAGTTCTTGGATATGATGCTGATATTAGTTACCATTAATACCAGAAGCTCAGATGATTTTGCACATGATGAAAACTTGACACCTCTTATCTGAGATATAAAGTGAGAGATTGTTTTAAAATCTGAAGCAAACATTAGTGCTCCTGCTATAATGAAAGAGAACTAAGCTCTAGATGTACATGCTCTATACTTATTTGATTAATTTCTTCACTTTCAGCCTCAGCAGATTTCAGAAATCAAGGACTTTCTCCTAACAGCAAGGAGGAAAGATGCCAAATGTAAGTACATGTTCAGACAGTGAAGTAATATATGCCTGTGATAGTCTGTAGTCTTGAGTCTTTTCAGATGTCTCTTGGTCCTATAACATTTGCTGCAGAAAGTCAGTGCACAGTTAATTGCTATTTTTGGCTTAGTTTATGAGGAAATATACACAGCAATCTTAATCTCTGCTTATAAAAAATGCCTAGAACAGGGTCCCGATCCACAAAGCATTCGTAGCGCTACCACATTCGTAGGCCACTGGTGAACTATAGAGTTACAGGGCTCCAGATAAGGGCCGTATCGACATATGTACAGCTAAAAAATATGCATGATACGGTGGGAAATAATTTAGAAAACGTAGCGGATACGCACCACACCAGTGGTGTACAGTCTCAGAATCATTTACAGATGTATTTATCTGAAAACGTATTATTTTATTGTTTATTGCTCCATTTACACAAGAGTAGCAATGTTGTGGTGCATATATGAAACGAAACACAAGATTACTGATACTGCATTAAATTCCATTGTGGTGCATATATGAAATGAAACACAAGATTAAGGATACTGCATTAAATTCCATTATACTTGAAATGTACTCTTAAGGCAAAAATAAAGGAGTACGTACTCCTGATGTTGAAAAATTATCTGGAGCCCTGGAGTTAAGACTTTAGAGTTAAGAGCTTTGTGGATCGCGACCCAGGACATATAAATTAAATAGCAAATCATTATGTCTAGTGATTTTTTAACTCGATTTACATTTTTCATTGACAGTTTGCTAATACATGTTCATTCATACATAAATTTGCTCGAGGGACACAATTTACTGTAGAAATGCATTCTTGTTTATCCATACCAAACTTTAGGAGTGAGGAAATTGTTGAATGAGTGGTTTGTACTTCCTGTGTTATCAGAGCAACTTAGACATGGTTATACTAATGTTAAGACCGCCTCCGTGGTGTAGTGGTTAGAGCGTCCGCCCGGAGAGCGGAAGGTCGCGGGTCGATCCCCGACCGCGTCATTCCAAAAGACGTTAAAATATGGTACTTGTTGGTCCCTGCCTGGCGCTCTGCATTAATGGGTACAACAAGGACTGGTCGGCTCGGAGTCAGTATAATGTGTCTGTGTGGGGTATTCATGCTTCACTGCGGCATGGTATCTCAGTGGGCTAGCACTATAAACCAGCTTAAGTCTGGGCTAGTACAAGCAGCCGCACATACACATGCATGCACGTCGTCATATGAGCGAAATATTCTCAAGCACGACATTAAACCGAATTTCACCTCACCTATACTAACGTTAATAATTTATTTTTTATGACAGCCAAGAGGGTAAAGTTTTATTTCACCATATGGGATAAATATGTATGGTGCAAGGGCCCCTGTTGTTTTCATGCACCCTCAGTGCACAGTTCAAAATGATTCCTGGCCCCTGATTATGATCTTGGTCTTTCAGTACTTTCAACACTTGTTGTTTTAACAAATGTTTTCAGTTTATCATGTTGAGCTGGCTCGTTTTGCTATAACTGAAAGGCCGTTTAAAGCAGCATTTCAATTCACCAGCATTGTGTCTGAAGTAACCCTCTTTGGTTAATTTTGAATACTGTTAAGAGGTTTGGTTAAGATGCATAGGAGAGGAGATACTATTGAGTATCAAGGCAATGAAATCAGTGCTATCAGAGAGGCAAAAATAGTGCTTCAAAACATATAAGTGTAAAATACGAGATCTCTTCCCAATCACTACCAATAACTTCTGTATCTATAAGCCTGGGGGTGGTGGGGTAGCCTAATGGTTAAAGCGTTTGCTCCTCAAGACCCACATGGGTACAATATGTGAAGCCTATTTCTGGTGTCCCCAGCCGTGATATTGCTGGAATATTGCTAAAAGCGGTGTAAAACCATTCTCATTCACTATAAGCCTGCTTAGCATTTTGCATCATTTTTAATACATTTTAGAATTATCAAATGGACTTCCATAAGTGAAGTTTGTGGTCTAAGAATCTATTCTACCGCCATGGCTGCCATGTATTTTCTTGAGTGCTGTTTAGTGGCATCACTCAGTTACTTAGAGGTCATAGTTTCAAAATTGATTTGTCCAGATAGTTTGTCAGCACATACCCATCATGCATATCTATTTAGCAAACATTGTCAAGTCATTTGGATCAAACTCTTTTCTTTTTTCTTGAGTTTAGGGATCTAGTATCTTTAATTTCACATTCCAGCTGTCAAAATAAAGAAGAACAAGGATAATGTGAAATTCAAGGTGCGATGCAGTCGTTACCTGTACACCCTTGTCATCCAGGACCGAGAAAAGGCTGAGAAACTGCGTCAGTCCCTTCCACCAGGTGAGTAACTAGATCATCTCGCACATTAACACTTCCTATAAGCTGCTGAGATGTTGTTGAGAATGGTAGTGATGGTCACAGGGCATTGCATCGGTTGGGAATGAATTCCCTACATGGGTACAATGTGTGAAGCCCATTTCTGGTGTTCCCTGCCATGATATTGCTTGAATATTGTTAAAAGCAGCATAAAACAGTACCTCCTGCATTCCGCGACGATATTTTAAGAATTCCATGGCAAATTTAAGTAAATTCTGCATCCCATTTTTCAAATTTCTGTAGTTAAAAAACTAAAAACAACAAAATAATGAGATTTCAATCTTCAAAAAGATCATTTTTGTGAACAGAATTGCAATGTCGGATTCAAAAATAGTATTGTATTATTGTTACGTTTCGGAGGATAGTCAATCTTGATTCATCATTCAAAATATGTAAAATCCGCAGCAGAAAATGGCAAATTCTTTAGATATTCTGCATGAAAATGTGTTTTCCGCTGACCAGACGTCTTTCTGCATCAAAATGTAATTTCTGCGATTTATTCTGGAATCGCAGAATCCAGGAGGGACTGGTAAAACTAAACTGACTCGCCTCTAGCTTGGGAGGATGGTGAATTCACCTGACAATTGACCATGGTGATTAAGTGTGGTTCAGGGGGATTTATCTAGGATTCCAATTGAAGTATTCCCCATGACAAGCTGTCTTGGGCAAATATTTTTCTCAAATTGGTCATCTTTGAAAAATTTCATGTTTCACTGTGATAATTCATTCCTATTTTCTTCGATACCAAAAGTACCTCTGTCTTTGAAAATGAGCAGAATTGTTGGGTTCATCATGCACATTTGTTTGTCGCAACTGAAATAATATTTGAAATATTTAATGATGTAGCCTTCCACTGAATTGAAGTTAATGATTTCAATTATTTTTCAGGTCTTGCAGTGAAAGAACTCAAGTGAAAATGCTGTAAATAAAACAAGAAAAATCTCAGGCTGTTTTATGTATTTTTTGCTATTTGTCGTTGAAATACATTTCCGACCTTACAGCTGTGTATTCAGCTGAATTCTCTGGACCAGATCTGTGGGGTATGACTTCAGATTCAAAGCTGATTGAAGTATTTCAGTCAGTACAGGCACAGTGGGGTAGGTTAGTGATTCACTCATACCGAAGGCCTGGGTTCCTTTCCCTACATGGGTACAGAGTGTAGAGGTGTCTGGTGTCCCCTGCTGTGAGATTGCTGGAATATTGCTAAAAGCAATGTAATATCCAACTCACTCAATGGACCTTTGAAGATAGGGGTAGAATTGGTCTTCAGCATCTTGAGCTTGTCTGAAGAGGTGACTAATGTGAGCAGTTGCATGTCATCCTATGCCAACTGTTAAGATCAATGCTACCACAATAGAAACCACAGGATTGTCTGGTTCGGACTTGATTAATTACAGTCCACAGTCATATAGCTGGAAAAGTGCTGAGTGCCCCTATAAACAGGAAACAAACATGATTTCAGTGATCTTTGATATATTGGGTCCCCATACAATCAGGTGGCTTAAAAGAACCGATCCACCATGCAGTGTTGAGCAGTCGTGCTTGCCTGGTCCGGTTTATTCTTCCACCTAAAAATTTTGTGGAGGGCGGTGGCGTTGCCTTGTGGTTCAAGTGTTCGCTCGTCACTCCAAAGGCCTGGGTTCGATTCCCCACATGGGTATAATGGGTGAAGCCTATTTCTGGTGTCTCCCGCCGTGATGTTGCGGGAATATGGCTGAAAGCGGCGTAGAACCCAACTCACTAAGAATTTCGTGGAATGGGGCAACTGAAATGGATTGAGTTGTCATCGAGTCGTCATCGAATGAACTGAACACTGGTTTGTCTTGTCCATCTATAATTATTCGAAGGTCAAAGTGATACACTGATATAATTCTGACCGGCATGGAGTTAAATTCACTTCATCGCTGCATTTCAGAATGTTTCCAGGCCACACCATGTATGTATGCTTACAGCGTATTGTATCGTAAACACGAAATGGATACCGTGTCCTAAACGCTCAATGGTTAGTTTATTTACAGATTCCACTGATACACATGTATTTTACCAATTCCCAGGACACACAATACCATTTAGAAAGTGATCAAATGTAACATCTTATATTTGGGATGACACTTTCTCAGTAAATTCATATGTATTCGACCCGTGAAAATCCTGGTTCGAATTGGTCTTCAGTAACCCATGCTTGTAATAGGCAACTAACGGGATCAGGCTCGCTGATTTGGTTGAGCGACACATCGTATCCCAGTTGCGGTCCCTGATCGACTACTGGAATGTTGCTGAGCGCGGCGTAAAACTTGATTCGCTCGGTCACGTTTATTCATAACTTTCGGCCGGGGGAGTCGTGCCAATGTACAATTTAGGGCTACACAAAGTACGTGATCCAGACTACAAGTTATCCTACTTCCATTCTCTGGAAGCCGCGGGGGGTTAGATGGCCGACTTTGTGTGTGTGCGATTAAGTGCCTGACAGAGTGGGGTTCGAATCCCGGACCAGACTCCAGTAACCAAAGTACTACAATGTTTACTGAGAAAGTGTTATCCCAAATATAAGACCTGTTGAATTCTCATGGCGATTCCCTAAAGAGCAAATGTAGCTGGTGTCTGTTGAGTAGACAGGTTGGTCATAGATTGGAGCACATCGAATACCCATGCTCGATTCCTTGTGTGAAGTGTATTTAAGCACGCACGGACGTACACACTCAGTCACAGTGTCAGCAAAAAACGACGAAGTATTAAAACTGGGTATTAAAGCTGGATACGGATGCGAACCGGCAACTGAGGAACACAAACACCTCGACCACCAGTAAACTGCTCGCAGAACCATGTAACATTAGATTCGATAAGACAAGTAATCACTGACAAACAAAAGTTCGTGCAAAACGATTTATTTTGTTAGGTGTACAAAATATGAAAAGAGGTTACAATTTACAGTCTCAAGATTGTAAAACGCTTCGAAAACTATGACAGTTCGAAGTAAAAGGTTTTGTATAAAGCACCATGCAGTCCCCACTCAAAAGGAATCCATTTTCTGAAAACAAGTCAAAAGGAGAACCATTAGTTCTGGAACAGCTCGCATTATTAGTGAACAACCTATTGCAACACAACACTTCTCAATGGGGTAACCTTACACAATATTCAAATAATGTTAACAGTGGAAGGAATGCATACTAAATCTAATCAGATTCACTGTTCAAACTGAATGGTTAAAATTACGAAGGATAATGCATGTCTACAATTGTGAATATGCCATCAATCATAGCATGCTGATTGTTTTGTCAAGAAAAGCCGTCTTTTGTTGACTACAAAGGACCTTGTTCATCCAGTCAGCACAATTACTATCAATTATTACCAAGATAACTGATGAAAATTAGGAACAGTTTTCAGCATAAACCACATGTTACCGCCAAACCTGATAATCACATGGAATGGCCACGTTTATCAGTGTAAAAATATCCCCATGGCCACTTTCACGGTCTCCATATACTAATATTTAGCGGCGGTGTACCACAATGTATAACATACAAGATATGAATATACCAATACTCTGTGGCGAAGTACCACAATGTATAACATACCCAATGCCCCTGCATTATCAAATAGTGACCAGTCTGCATATAATGTGCACCACACTAACCGAATTCACTTCAATAGTCAAAACTTCACCATCTGTGACGTATTAAACCGTCGCTCTTTAATTCAGCCTGAAGTTTATTTGTAATGTCCTTATACTAACTCATTGGCAATATTTTACCAGTTTTCCTGTTGGAGCATAACACCGATTCTAAGCTATTGCCACAAAGTGTCTTAAAGTACCTGTACCAACCTAGTGGCTACGTTTGACAGTCTTTCTTTTGACGTATAAACCCGACTCGCATTTATTCAACAAGGAGTGAGGGGCGGTGGGGTAGCCTAGTGGTTAAAGCGTTCGCTCGTCACGCTGAAGACCCTGGTTCCATTCCCCACGTGGGTACTATGTGTGAAGCCCATTTCTGGTGTCCCCCGCCGTGATATTGCTGAATATTGCTAAAAGCGGCGTAAACTAACCTCACTCACTCACACTCAACAAGGAGTGAATAAAGTTCCTGCACTCACCTAGTGGCCACGTGTTAAAGTCCTCCTGCTCCTCAGTCTGTTGGCGATGTTGGATGTGTCGCGGGAGGCGCCAGATCCGTTGTGGATGAGGAAGGTGCCGCTGTCTGCAATAGAGAGAAGTTCAATTCAAGCCATCAGATCGTTGGCTGTTCACACAAATGGCAAATAACATTATATAATTAATATTGCCCATTATGTGAAAGGATGCCTTTCAAACCTCAAGGGAATGCATGAATTGACAAATAATCGTCAGTGAATTCCGTTTTGCATCACCGTGACTGATCCTGAAACCCTGGTACCATGTCAGTGTCAATAAGTCCGATTCTTAAATATGTATGGCTGAAGGAATACAAGTGAATACAATGAATGTACAATACACTCGGTCTATGTAATATACTCTCCCAAAAGAAACGCATCATGAAAATAGCAATTTCATGTAGCAATGAATTAAAACGTGATTCATTTTACAAAAGGTTTTGCTCTGTTTATGAGTCCTATGGTGTTTATGTTTTGAAACATCACAACAAAACGCACCATCCGTAAAATACCCGTATTTAACAGCATGATTTTCAATTTCGGCGTGTAGTGTCACAGAATACACAATTCACATGCAATGCACGTGAAAGTTGGGGATCAGATAGTCTCAATGATGGGTATAAAAGGTTGATCGCTGTCTGTCGATTATTCACTGTATTTGGAATATTGTTGACGAACGCAAAATGCCACGTCTAAGTGAAGCCAACCGTCATATCGCCATTGGTTTGTTTGAAGCTGGCCAGTCTCAACGTGCAGTTGCCCGACGCATGAATGTTCACCAAAGCACCATTTCACGGCTCTGGGAGAGATATCGCCGGCAGAATTCGGTAGCAGATGCCCCTCGTAGTGGGCGACCTCGAGCGACCACTGCGGCGCAGGATCGCTACATCCGGGTACATCACCTGCGTCATCGAACAGCTACGGCGACCAGTACCGCTCGACAAATACCCGGATTGAGGAGGCTTTCTGCACAGACCGTCAGGAACAGGTTGAGAGAGGCTGGTTTACGTGCCAGAAGACCTTATTTTGGCCCTGTGCTTCGACAACAACATCGTCGACATCGAGTTCAATGGTGCACCAACGTTCAGGCCTGAACCTACCGAATTGGCGTAGAATCTGGTTCAGTGATGAATCACGATTTCTATTGGAACGACGCGATGGAAGAATGCGGGTGTACAGACGTCGACGTGAACGTTTCGCCGACGCTTGCGTTCCCCAGGTGGCCAGATTCGGCCGGGGACAGTGTTATGATGTGGGGAGCGATCACCTGCCGTAGGAGAAGTGATTTGGTGATGATCCAGGGCAACCTGACAGCTCAACGGTACTGTGACGAAATCCTACGCCCACACCTCCTTCCAATCATTGATCGCCAGAGGGAGTTGTTTCAACAGGACAATGCCAGGCCCCACACAGCACGTCACACTAGAGACTTCCTCCAGAACCACAACATCAATGTGCTCCCCTGGCCCTCAAGATCACCGGACTTAAACCCGATCGAACATCTGTGGATGCCCTGACAGACGGGTGCGACGCCGTAACCCTCAGCCCCAGACACTTCAGCAACTCGCACAGGCACTACAGGCAGAGTGGGCTGCGATTGGGCAACACGAGATTCTGAGACTTATTCGTTCGATGCCGAGGCGATGCCGTGCAGTTCTGGATGCCCACGGTGGTCACACGAGGTATTGACTTCAGCGCCACCACACGTCTCCATGTGACACTCAAACTGACTTTCCTCGAGTTGGTGCCAAAGACGGATAAGTCTGCATTCCCAGTGTGCAATTTCGCTATATTTCATTGACTCATAAAGCCTACAAGATGTTTTCAAAATAAACATAAAAATACAGTTGAAATTCCTATATGCGTTTCTTTGGGAGAGTATAAGGGTTGAACTAAATCAGAAAAAGACGAATACTGTTTGAATTGATCGGTTATATATAGTTGCTAAGTGGTAGTTTGAAGTCGTACCCTTTCTGACATTGTCAAGTTGTCTTTCCATCCAGATAATGGCGGCATCCACGGGACAAGCGCACGTTTCAGGAACGCTGAGATCGGAATGAATGGACGTGAGATGGAGGTCGGAGCGGAAAGCCATCCTTCCAGCAAACAGGAGCATGTCCGTGCCGGCCATGTTGTATACTCAGGGCCAGTCTGTCTCTGGGTACAGGAAACAGTTGCCTCCTGGAAGACGAATATTCCTCACGATAGGAGATATCAGCAGAAATCGACGTTTAATATGACCTAGCATTCCTGGTTTCGATGAATGAAAAAAATGAAGCTTTATCGATTCAGATTTATTGTCTCAAGACACCAAAATGGTCGATATTTATATTTTCCGCAATGTGCATATACTTAACTTTATATTATGTTTTTATTAGTACCGATATATACTGAGTCAAAAAGAAACTTCACATTCTTTCTTCAGGGCACTATAAAGAACAAGAGATGGTAAGATGGTTAAATTGTTATTATTTCATTGCTGAGATCTGTGTGATGTACTCGATACACTGACAGTGCCATAATCAGTTCCATTAGGCTACACCGCCGTTCCAAAACATGGGTATACAGAATGTCAAGTCACAAGAATAAAAATGCAGAAATTTCTCAGTTCAATATCGTGTATGGCCGCCCCGCGCATTCACCACTGCCAAACACCGTCTCCTCATCGACTGCCTGATGCTTGTGAACACGTGGTTGGGGATTCTGCGCCATTGCTCTTGCAAGGCAGCGCCAAGTTCCTGCAAATTCTGAGGTTGGTTCCTAAGACCACGAAGCCTTCTCCCAAGTGCATCCCAAACGTGCTCTATTGGATTAAGGTCAGGGGACCTCGATGGCCAGTCCATGACGTTGATTCCAGCGTTTTGAAGGAAATTTCGTGTCAACATCGCGGTATGCGGCCGAGCATTATCATGCTGGAACTGTAGACCTGGGCCATGAGCCGCCATGAAGGAACGAGTTCAGGGGTGAGCACCTGGTCGCGGTAAGCAGCAGCTGTGAGGTTTCCACGGATGACCAGAAGTCGGGAACGGTTGTTCCCACAGAAACCACCCCACACCATGCAACTTCCGCCCCCGAATCTGTCGACTTCCTGTACACAACATTGGGCATACCGTTCACGACGTCGTCTCCAGACTCTATGCCTGCCGTCCGCGAATCTGAGGGTAAACCTGGATTCATCGCTAAAGACGACTCGATTCCAGTCTCTCTGGGTCCATCGGAGGTGACGTTGGGCCCACAGCAGACGTTGACGTTGATGAAACGGCGTCAATATTGGCCCACGATATGGACGTCGAGAATGGAGATTGGCAGCCCGCAACCGATTTCGAATGGTCTGTGAGGACAGTCGACCTCTAAACTTATCTCAGCCCTGGTTCGTGTAGCCGGCAGAAATCTGTCACGTAGGTGACGTAGGACGATTGACGGTCTTCGTGTGACGACGTGGACGACCCTTGGGCGATCGGAAGTGGTGCCAGTTTGTTGTAGACGACTTCGCAAGTCAAACACAGTACGACGGCTGCATCCCATTGCTCTTGCGACGTCAATAACTGATCTTCCCGCTTGCAACATGCCAACGGCACGTTCACGTTGCACATTTGACAATTGTGGCATTTCAAGTACCGTTAGAACTGTGGTTTAAAAGTGTTTTTAAATTCTTGAGGCCAATGCAAACACGTGCATATGAAGAAAACTTCGATGCGAAGATCACGTGATCGACTGCACGTGCAAAACCTGATTTGGCACTAACGTCATTTGCACGACGATTGGATGGGTTTGAGTGGGTTTTGCTAACGTTTTTCTAGAGTCGAAAGGTAGGGATCCCATTTCGGATACATAGATGTATCATCAGAGAAACATTATTCATTATTTTTCAAATTACATTTTGTGAAGTTTCTTTTTGACTCCAGTATAGTTTGGATTGAAGTAATAGGGGCCATTGGAATATATATATTCCAGTATACTGAAGGAACCCTGTGATAAAACAGCAATGTACATACTTCAAAATATTTAAGGTTTAAATGTTTAAGATGAGCAAGTTTAAAAGTAGTTAGAATTTATCATTACTCTATGTGGTCTGAGATAAAGTATCATAACCGCGATCGATGATGTTTTTTCATTCTCAAAGGCCACTTCAAGTGCCAGTGGTCTGAAAATAGAGTCACGTCATTAGCTGCTGCGAGACTCGAGCCGCTAGTAATTTGCGGAGATGGAACGCCCTTCGCATACAAACCCTATCCATGTATTGAAATTGTCTGCTATTATTCTAGAGTCTCAAATATATTTGTACTTGTTTATAAACAATAGGGGCGGTGGGTAGCCTAGTGGTTAAAGCGTTTGCTCATCACGCCGAAGGCCCGGGTTCGATTCCCCACATGGGTACAATGTGTGAAGCCCATTTCTTGTGTCCCCCGCAAGGGTAATGCTGGAATAATGCTAAAAGCGGCGTAAAACCCAACTCGCTCACTATAAACAATATAATCAGATAGTGCCTTAATCATCTCGACAAAACACAACCGGTCACTCACAGCTGGCTCAAGACACATTAACACAACATAATATAATACTACTTTGGTGACTTTACTGATGAATCACAGTAATTTTACAATGTGAGTGACTGAGTTACGTTTTCCGCCGCTTTTAGCAATATTCCAGCAATTTCACGTCGGAGGACACCAGAAATGGGCCTCACACATTGTATCCAGTAATATGACAATGACGCAATATTTTCCTTACCTTTATTTCGTTGGGAATCCATTCGAAAGTTGGCCTGTCACTCAACCAAATCAATAAAGCTGGATAAGATCTATTCAAACAACCAGTTACGCAGTGGATGTGGTAATTTGGCAGAGCGTGGCAAGCGATCGACTTCTTGTTCTGAGGAATGACGATTGTCTATGACGTCACAATTGTCGTAGCCATGTCATCCTTCTTCAAAGCTAACCGAAGTTTTGAAGTTTCGTAACTTACATGTCCACATCAACACTCAAGGTTAAAAAAAATACGTTCTTGGTGCAGTATCATATTGTCCTGAAATTTACATTGTACACCCAGCAACCTTTCAGCCCTCAAAGCTGGGGCAAAGTGTCAGATTCACGATGATTTCCGAACACACAATGACGTCATTTTCGTTCTGACGTCACAATCTATCCTACAAGAGAGTCCCTGGCATAACTTGATTTGGACTGGGACAGTGGCCGTTCCGCACCTGTTATACGCCGCTTTCAGAAATAATAAACTCTGTCAAAAAAAGAAACGCAACCCCTGTCCTCAGATATGAAAAATTCGTTTGAATGAAGTTATTGCTTCCAAACTAAATGTTATTCGAATGTATTGAAATTATACACGTAATTAATGAAGATTACCATCCAAACAACTGCATTTGTACGCATAAGTGTATTTTTATTGCTTATTCCGTCACAACGCATGAAATGACCCTCATGGTGACTTCGCAAAAAAACACATGCAAATCATGAAAATGGCAGTTAATGTAGGGTGTATATAAAGCCCATGTGCTTTCGTATTATATTCATTCATTTGTCGCATGAAAGCTGTGTGAAAAATGCCACAATTGAGTGCTGCCGACCGAAATATCGCCATTGTCGTCGTGTTCAAGCCGGAGAAAGTTTTCGGAACTGTTGCACGGCACCTAAATGTTCACAAAACAACGATATCCCGACTTTGGAGCCGCTACAACAACTTCAATTTGACCAACGATCGCCCGAGAAGTGGAAGGCCAAGAATCACGACCCCCCTTCAAGATCGGTACATCCGGGTCCATCACCTGCGTAATCGGCATGCCCTACCAACCGTGACTGCCACACAAATACCAGGTTTGAGGAGAGTGTCAGCTCAAACGATTAGGAACCGTCTGAAAGAAGCGGGTTTACGTGCCTGTAGACCAGTTGTTGGACCTGTACTACGCCCCCTATCATCCGCCGACGACTCAGGTGGTGCAACAACGTAAGGATATGGACTTTACAAAACTGGAGGCGCATCTGGTTTTCTGATGAATCCCGTTTTCTTTTGCAACATCACGACGGAAGAAAACGTGTGTATAGGAGACGTCATGAACGTTTTGCGCCCATCTGCGTCCGACAGGGGGGACAGATTTGGCGGAGAAAGCGTTATGGTTTGGGGATCCATCTCATACAACCAGAAATCAGACTTGGTGATCGTTGAAGGGAACCTGACAGCCCAACGTTACATCAACCACGTATTACAGCCTCACCTTCTCCCCGATTATTGACCAACAGACACAGATTTTTCAACCAGACAACGCCCGGCCTCATACTGATCCGGCGTCTTATCCGTTCTTGTCAAGGAGATGCCGTGCAGTATTGCAGCCAGCAATATCACGGCGGCGGACAACAGACATAGTCTTGTAAATAATTGCGGGGAATCGAGCGAACGCTTTTTTTAGTTTTTTCCCCGCGGCCCAACTTCCCTCCCAACTTATCCCCGCCCCAAAAAACTTTCTTTGCTGTATCTAATATATAGACAGTTTGCTATAATTTCATTAGTCTTATCATGAAAATCCTAAGATGTAAAATTGTATTACTCCTCACCAGTACTCTACTCTGGGTGCTGTGGTAGTTACGATGAACATGTCATGATCTTTCACAAGTTTACCGTCGTTTTCTTTTAATTTCTTAATTTGTTTCAGTGAATTATTCTCTCTTCTCCCAAGTCAGAATGAACAATACACAAATATTAACTGGACTTATGTTTTAATATTTGAACGAGTATCCCTATTTCACATAAAAATAATTCATGACATCTGAACGTAAGATTACAACTCTTTCGATTGCCATTTTTGACCGTTTTCTGTAGTCGTTGTTGACGTCGTCACATCTGCCGGACTCCGAAGACTGTCGTGTAGAACGAAAAGATTATGGGTCTGTTAATTACACGTTTCATCCATGGAGCTTGATAAATTTCAACAATACCCATTCGTCACCACCGGTACATGTCGTTAACCGTCTAGCACCCGTTCCATGACGCGATCGTAGCGCTAAGGATATCGTAAGTCCTACTCTGTCGTAGCTGTATGGAACGGAATCCTGGTCCCGGAAAACAGAAGTGGTCACGGATGTCAGAAGTGTCATCTGAAAAGACCCATCGACTTTTTCCTGGTGAAAATGGACCCTTTAGCAGTTACGGAAAGCAGGCTGGAAGCAAAAGTGCTAGTTCTGTCTATGGCGTCATGACGAAGGTGACGTCATGATTTGTTTGATTTCCAACGTCAGTGTGATAGACATTGACATAGACAATACTTTATTACCTTAAAATTTGGATCACAGAGCTTGACAAAAATACAAATGAATAAAACATAAAATATGAAATTGCTAAGAACATAAAAGGAGATAAATATGTGCTTAAATATAATTAAATGAATAAAATGATAACTGGACATTCACCATTTTGTAAAAATGACAATACTTTGAGGTACAAAAGACGTTCGAGCTTGTTCAGTCTTCGTGATTGGCACTGTATAGCGGCGGCCCAAAGGTAAAAGCTTATACTCTAGATTTAAAAAAATGTGTTGTGTCATTAATGATTTGTTCAGACGTTGAAAGTACTTGCCGCTCATAGAGAAGTGAAAGATTATCGAAAGTAACCCCGGCTGTTTTACTAGCTGTATTTACAATTTTGTTAAGTTTTGATTTGTTTTTGACTGAAAGAGACTCGAACCCGCACTGAGAAGAAAAAGTGAGTATACTCTGAATAAAAGTGGTATAAAACAACATCATAACAGAATTCTGACACCTTAAAATATCGCAGTTTGCGCATTAGATAGAGGCGTTGTTGACATTTACTATACACTGGCTGACTGAGCATGGTTTTACGCCGCTTTTAGCAATATTCCAGCAACATCACGGCGGGGGACACAAGAAATGGGCTTCACACATTGTACCCATGTGGGGATTCGAACCCGGGTCTTCAGCGTGACGAGCCAACGCTTTAACCACTAGGCTACCCCACCGCCCCTTTTACTGTACAGGGCTTCTGTGTTGGTATTCCACGTTAACCTGCTATCAATAAAATACTTTGACCCTAAACACCCGGAGCACTACTTCACAGTGTTTCTCGACTTAACTTCATATTAAGCTACGAAAGAAAAAAATATTATGTGGATAAAAATGCTAACGGAACGCTTCTCAATTTTGGTTAGCTCAGTAGGATGTCGTCATGGCGCTCACTACATTGTGACGTCATAGACAATCGTCATTCAGCAGACAAGTCGATCTCCTGCCACGCTCCCCCAAATCACTATTTCCACCGAGTGATTGGTTGTTTGAAAGGGTGTTAACCTACTGAAGCTGTTTTGGTTGGCTGACTGATTAACTTTTGAATGGATTCTAAAAGAATTAACGGTAAGAACTTGCAAGATTTACGTGTAATTTTGTGTTGTTATCGTTCTGTATTACCAGTACAAAGTAAATGTACTTAATGATTTCACTGTAACGTCAACAAATGAAACGTAGCATACGATAATGTATCAGATTATCTTTTCATATTGTTCTGAGGACATTTTAGCACTGTGTGATAAATTTTCATTGATTTCTGAATCTTTCGCCAAGTGACCACTGGCACCTGAACACGCCTCTAAGAATAAAGAATGTTTATTTCTAATCACGGATGTATTGAGTTACTCAACAGAAAGATCCCCATTTCAATGTTAAAAGATTTCTTTTTACAAAAGTAAATGTTTTGTAATAAGTTAATGTTTTCCATTGAGTACTCACTGTGCTCACCGTCACGATAAGCACCGTCAGATAAGATCTGAAAGAATTCAGAATATTGAATTGCCGCTGTTAGATCAAATACCAAGTAACATTTATGGGTATTTAGATACATTGAGTGGCAAAGAAACTCCATGTAAACCTCGCGGTTGATTTATCATATATCTATTTTCAATTGGAAAGCGAGCTACATTGTAACCTCCTGCCCCTCAAGTAAACACAAAAAGGAAAAGGAAACTTTAGGCTCTTGATTAACATTCCAAGAATTTTCATTAGTTTTAAATATATATATTCTTTTCCACATATTACGAAAATATTACGAACTAGTTTAATGGTACATTTATCATTTCACCTTTGAACATCAATGTATTTCTCTTTTTTCGTCCAAAATATTCAAAACTTACAATATAGTACATGGTTCATGCGGTAGCAAATGCATATTTACCCCTATCTTTTTAAACCTATTTACAGTTTACACAAACTATGAACGATGACTTATCTTATGTCAGTTCTCACATTTTTCAATTGCATAGCAAATCCTCGTCATTCAGTTTAGTACAACTGGTTTGTACAATACTGAAATATATACAAAAACGTACTGTGTGAACTAAGAGTTATACACAACGTCTTTAAGCATGAATAGATACTAAAAGATTCAGTTCATGATACATTCTGATTTTAGTTGATGTTAAAACGAATCTTCTGACTTGATCTTTAGGAATTTAGAATATTGAAACAACGGTGTTATGGAGAGATATGTCATACATATAGGATTCAAATGATGAGACCGAGTTTCTGATAAGTTGCGGAATATTTGTCTTCCAGGCGGCAACTGTTTCCTGTACCCAGAGACAGACTGGCCTCAAGTATACAACATGGCCGGCACGGACATGCTCCTGTTTGCTGGAAGGATGGCTTTCCGCTCCGACCTCCATCTCGCGTCCATTCATTCCGATCTCAGCGTTCCTGAAACGTGCGCTTGTCCCGTGGATGCCGCCATTATCTGGATGGAAAGACAACTTGACAATGTCAGAAAGGGTACGACTTCAAACTACCACTTAGCAATTATATATAACCGATCAATTCAAACAGTATTGTTTTTTTCTGATTTAGTTCAACCCTTTGATAAGGATATTTGAATATAAATTGTTCTTTCCAGACCTAGAAATAATAAAGAAGACCAGTATGACGTCATCCACCCGTCCGTACCTCCCACCCTGCCTACCCGCATGAGGGGGCGTGTCGGGGTCATTGAGTACGAACTGCAGGAAGCAGAGAGACTGAGGCAGATCAGAGAGAGAAAACAGCAACGAGAGAAGCTTTGACCCAGGAGAGAGTAGTCATGAGGGAGGAGAGAGACAGGAGAGACGCTATGTCGGTTGTGGGGGTCAGGAAGAGAAAACTGGAGGAGGGGACATCATCGATGAACGTGGCGGAAACCAGACCGAAGAGATCTCGCAAACAAAATTCCAAATATGGTATATACTTTAGTCTTTAACCGTAGTCTTTCAAGAAAGTGGTTGACTGTTCGTTGATGGTTCAGGCAGGGTATATTTTCAATCGCCGCCTTCAAAACATATATAAAACAATAAAGCAAAGATTATCCTAATGGTGCTGGAAATGGAAATAACTGTGTTCATAGTAATATTCCGTTTAGTTCGATACATATATAGACCCAATTGCGTAGATCGATGCTCATGCTGTTGATTACCAGATTGTCTGGTCCAGACTCGATTATTTACAGACCGCCGCCATATTGCTTAGTGCGGCGTAAAGTTAAACTCACACTCACACACACACTCGATACATAGGCCGAGTGTATTGTACATTAATTGTATTCACTTGTATTCCTTCAGCCATACATATATTTAGGAATCGGACTTATTGACACTGACATGGTACCAGGGTTTCAGGATCAGTCACGGTGATGCAAAACGGAATTCACTGACGAATATTTGCCAATTCCCCTTGTGGTTTGAAAGGCATCCTTTCACATAATGGGCAATATTAATTATATAATGTTATTTGCCATTTGTGTGAACAGCCAACGATCTGATGGCTTCAACTGAACTTCTCTCTATTGCAGACAGCGGCACCTTCCTCATCCACAACGGATCTGGCGCCTCCCGCGACACATCCAACATCGCCAACAGACTGAGGAGCAGGAGGACTTTAAAACGTGGCCACTAGGTGAGTATGGACACATTACACACTTTTTGCTGAATAAATGAGAGTCAGTTTTATAAGACGAAAAGACATGTGAAATGTTGCTACTTCGTTCGTGTAGGAACATGTATTTATATACGCATATATCGTGCTGACTAAATGAAAGTCAGTTTTATACCACAAAAAGACTGAACTGTCGATGTTCGGTTAGTACAGGAGAATATGCACTTCGTGATGTATAAATGAAAGTCGGTTTCAAGTTTAGTTTTATTTCTAATCCATTTGATCATATTTACGAACATCATTCTGTACTGTGTAAGTCGCTGATACTTCATAGTTCTTTTCTTTTGTTTTCAGAAACTGGCAGCTTGATTTGACATTCAAGATATAGTTTTAAATTTCGTCACTCTATTTTCATCGATCTGTGATTGCTCGGAAAGCCCTGTACAACTTTCTGACTTTAAAAGTCAAATTCGTTATATATTGATAACAGTTTTACATTGGAATTGTTTTTAATAAAGAAAATGTATGAAGTTTGCCCTTAAATGTGTGTTGTTACTGTCAATACCCGATATAACGCAACACTTGCAGGGAGTCAGTATAAAACCTTGACTCACCGATGGTCTTATAAATCTCAACATGAGTTACATTTGTGAAGAATGTTTGGTATACTAGTATCTCGTGGGGTGTGACGATAGACAGGCGGATGAAGTAGACACTATTGCAGAGGAAACAGAGACAGACGGGCGTGCAATGAGACTTATTAAGATATGTTACGTAAAACTTTCCATTTAGCAGTAATGATAAATGGAATTTGTCTGTGAATGTTGGTATTTGGTATCGCAGTCTGAGTATCGTTTAAATGTCAGTGACAGTGCCCAACCCGTTGTATTTACAGGCTGGAATATTTAAGTCTGCTGCTTTAATGAACTTTCACTTACTCCTAGTTCCTAAATGTACGAGTAAGACAAAACAACGGTAAACATTTTCAAGCTATATATCTTTGGGCCTGGCTACTCTGTTTCATTTGTGACATCTTCGGACAGAGATGTATTTGTACCAGAATATTTCAAATCAATAAATGGAAAGATATTAGATGTTTTGAAACTGATCAGGGGAGATGTTAGGGGTTCATTCCAAAACACGCACAAAAAACCCAACAACAACGGTAAGCGATGATACGTGTTCTTAACGTGATTATCGGCCAACCTAAGGCAGAAAGCAAGAAGTGTAGATCTAAAGTCGGCTTGAAATCCAGGATATCGTGTCTGAGCGGGACATCTATAGGGTATTAACTGTGGCATATCTCAGTGGACTAGCACGATATAACCGGCATCAGTTCGGACATGTAGAAAAGACACACGCACGCGCAAAAGTAACAAACCACACACAGAGACACACACACACGCACAAATGAATGCACGTCGCAATAGAGTGCATTATTCTAGAACGCGCCCAAATTATAACACATTATGGCGAATCCCCCTAGAAACAGTAAAATATAATTCATAAATTTATCCAGCGCAGACACACCAAGATTAACCAATTCTGAGAATTATCACCAGCTTATGAAATGACAATTTATGGTGATGGAACTTTGCTGATTATCAACAAAAGTTATTTACTTACATATATTAAACACCACATAGTAAACCGGTATTAAGCTGCAATGATATCAAATATTGGCAACCCTGCCGTTAATGGAAAAAGAAACCACATACCAAAATATGAAAGCTACAGTATCAAAAGTAGTTTTTTATTTACCATTCTGAAAGTCGATGAGTACGTTAGAAAACGTTCAACTTCATGCAAAGCAACTTCTGGTAATTGCCATACAGCGACTTTTTTGAATCTTACACCGTTATCAACCGCTAACACCATATTAAGACTATATATACACCTCTCGTTGTGTTGACTCTCCAGCTTGTTACCTGTGTAAGCATCTACATCAATAAGCCAGAAGTTGGTATCCAAGAAGCAGTATATTTTCTTTCGTTATCAAGAGCAATAGATGTTGCATCTCTACAGCGACATCCCGTCACGGTGTTGCTGACGCCACGCTCAGCGTAAACTGCTGTCTTGTAACTCAGCCAACAGCTTGCCAGCAACCTTAACGTAGATATATAATTGAACATGGGAACTCGTTACATGGTCTACTAAAGGAATAACCCTAATGTATGATATCCCAGTGATCCTTCAGACCAGTGTGTCTTGTGTCTTGTTGCCCAGGGGTTCGTGGACAGATCGGAGCAACGATGCTGAAAGATAACGGATTACTTCATCGTGATATGCCGATTGTCGGGGTACCGGCGCCTCGGGAGGATACAACGAGGGAGGTGATAATGATGAAGGGACGATTAGACCCCGAATTCAGGGTCCAGTATATTACATATCATAACCGTAGTCATTTTGGTTGTAGTAGCGGTATTCGTTCTTCGAAAAACACAAAAATTTCCCCTAGCAACCAAGCTGCTATGTCCACCCTAGACCAGTATCCTCCCACGTGGTATGGGGAAGTGAGACCAGCGAAGATTTAAAAGTTATTGTACATCATCAAAATCCCATGAGGATTTTACTCGCGTTAAATGAGAAAAAATAAATAACATTCACTTACTTCAAACGAACATAAAAACCGTTAAAGTAATTTCCCCTAGCAACCAAGCCGCTATGTCCACCCTAAACCAGTATCCGCCCACGTGGTATGGGGAAGTGAGACCGATAGAGCAAACACTGTAAACTCCTGCAGTCAGGAGTGAGTGAGTGAGTGAGTGAGTGAGTTTAGTTTTAAGCCGCTTTTAGCAATATTCCAGCAATATCACGGCGGGGGACACCAGAAATGGGCTTCACACATTGTACCCATGTGGGGAATCGAACCCGGATCTTCGGCGTGAGGAGCGAACGCTTTAACCACTAGGTTACCCCACCGCCTCTGCAGTCAGGAAATACTGTAGAGAAAAGGAGTATTGGGGTGGGAGTTTGGCCACCCAGAATTTGTGTAAAATTAGATGCTCTTAAACGCTATTTCTTTCATCTTGGAACCGTTTTGGTTTTGTTTTTATTTGTAACAAATGTTGGTAATTTGTTTATCATAATTTTAATAGTGATATGTACGTGTTCCACAAACACATATTAAAAGGATACAATTACTTAAACGGTTTTATGTTCGTTTGAAGTAAGTGAATGTTATTTATTTTTTCTCTTTTAACGCGAGTAAAATCCTCATGGGATGTGATTTGATGATGTACAATAACTTTTAAATCTTCGTTGACGGTCTATATCAATAAAGTGTGTCGTGTCAACAAAGGGACATCTCTCTCTTGATGTCCAACTTGATAAACCATCTACCACTAAAATCTTAATTGCATAAAGATTCCGATTTTCATATTAGACAATAACTAAGATCTTCGACTGTGCAAAGCTTGAATTAATAATTTACTGCACAGATGGTTACTTATTGAAGATCACTTATTCTAAAAAATGAGCTTTTTTTATGTGTAAAAAAGAAACGCTGTGCCTATATTAGGCGCTAGCAATTTCTTTACTGCTACAATGGTAGTTTCACCCCTGGAGAGAACGCAAACATCAAATGGCTGACCTAATTTTACTTCGGCTTTCTGTGTTTGAAAGTCGTGGTTTCTGCGAAGATCCAGGATAGTATTCATCTTGGTTAGGCGCGACTAACAGACTCGCATACTTCTTTGAGGCTTTCACGAGAGTTTCTACGGTCAAATAGTAAACTTTCAGGACCACACCCCCCACTACCCCCCTCTCTGGATCCGCCTATATACAGCCGACACCGAATGCCGACTTGTCTAGATTTAGCCTATATATTGCCACATCTGGCAACTTGATCTTCTAAGACATGTTATTTACATTTGTGCGAGAATCAACCGTTATACCTTTATAGTGATGACGATCTTTGTTATCAGTTATACGTCATTACCTCCCAGGTAAGGCTTATGAAGTTAACAACCGATATCTCGCCTTGTTACGTCATCTCATATCAGCGTTACCTAACGCCATAGGCTACTTACGGTGGGTGGTTTAAAACGTTGGCCCTGACTTTGTAACTGCACAAATCGCACTGGGACACGGCAGGTGAGACCTTGTATTGTGTTGGTTTATTTTTGTCAATTAAATAGTAATTTTAAAAATATTATAAAACATGTGATAAACTGCGGTTAACTGTGGTCCTATGAAACACTCGGCTGTTCATTAACTTCTTTCAGTAGTATTTTAAAATGACGGATAAATTTGTTCTACGTTATGTGAACTCTATTCCCTAAACGTGTAGAGATTTAAATTTGAGGGGTCTCACTTGTTGGTATATGCATTGGTTTGACTTTTTTTCGCGCACGCGGGGCGATGGGGTTTCCTAGTGGTAAAAGTGAGTGAGTGAGTGAGATGGGTTTTACGCCGCTTTTAGCAATATTCCAGCAATATCACGGCCGGGAACACCAGAAATGGGCTTCACACATTGTGCCCATGTGGGGATTCGAACCCGGGTTTTCGGCGTGACGAGCGAACGCCTTAACCACTAGGCTTCCCCACCGCCCCTAAAGCGTTGAGTTGTAACATCGAAGACCATGCGTAAAAACCATACTCACTCACTCTTTGGCGCACGCAGTTCCTCTTCTGATAGTTAATCATTTTCTTCAGTGAGTGAGTGAGTATAGTTTTACGACGCTTTCAGCAATATTCAACGCCGGGGGACACTAGAAATGGGCTTCATACATTGTACCCATGTGGGAAATCGAACCCGGGTCTTCGGCGTGAAGGGCAAACGCTTTAACCATAAAGTATATTCAAGCATCGAACAGTTTGATCGGTCACCGTTGAGATTTCCAGCGGTCTTGTTATACCTATCGCTAAAAACGTTATGTTGGCAATGAACAGTCAACCTGCAATAAACATGACTTTTAACGAGTTAAGGTATAGCATTTCCGATATATGTATAGTTTCTCTGTTAAACTAACGTTCGTCCCAAGGCGTCAATAACTGTTATCTTATCATGGTATATAAATAACGGTGAGTTCGTCAATAACGCCCACAATTTGTATACGGGTATGCAAAATGTTTTAACATAAAATATATGTTTGTATTTAACGGTTGAAGTAACTATGCACGTTGTCTTCTTGAGTTCAGCAATAAAACACCATCAGCAACAAGTCGACGTCACCGCCATGGTTCCGTCAGTCAAGGTCATCGTGACGGCGCTGGTCCTCCTGTGTGTGATGATAGACGGAGTAAACACCATGTGTGAGTAAGCTATGTTCACAGAGAAGAGTCACTGGGTGTGTTTGTATGTACATGTACATTTACTTGGGCGTGTACCTTTAAGGTCATCTGTATGGTCCCGGTACACGAACCCGAGAAGATCCGGGTTAGAATTGATTATCAGTAGCCTATGCTTGTCGTTAGAGGCGACTAACGGGATCGGGTGGTCAGGCTCGCTGACTTGGTCGACACATGACACTGTCTCCCAATTACGTAGAACGATGCTCATGATATTGATCAGTGGATTGCCTGGTCCAGACTCGATTACATAAACACCGCCGCCATATAGCTGGAACATTGCTGAGTGCGGCTTAAAACTAAACTCACTCACACACTCACCCAGTACCCGATCAGCTTATGGACGGTCGGTAGACGTATTAGTAACAAGCTAGCAAAAACAACAATAACAACAACCACAGTAACAATAACAACGATTAGAGAGAACAGCAATAACAACTAGAAAAACAACAACAATACTAACTATATGTATAACACAGCAACAACAGCGATAATAATGATAATAATATCATAAATAAACTATAAAGAGGATATTAGTATTTACTTGTCAATGTTACGTTTATCTCCCAGAGTGTCCTAAAATGTTACAGTAACTATTCCCATGTGGTTTTGTCAATACGCCTTCTGTTGCTGGAATTCGAATTTCGTTTTCAGCTAAACTGACTGTACACTGACTCACAACCAACTCTTTTGTTCTCTCAGACTGTGACGTGGCCGTCAACACCGACATCGTCATCGCCATCCATGACAGTGCCTCAACAATGCAGTCGTTTTGGGGAGGGATTGCTATCTCCCCTGGTTTAGCCAACTTCCTGCGTTCTTTCGTCACCCTATTCGACTTATCCAGGGTCCGGATCTCTTTGGTGGCATACGGGACAACGGTACGTGAGCTCTGCGCCTTCACCAACGTGTCGTCAACGCTGCAGACGGCGTTACGGTGGAGACCGGAGTTCGGAACAGCGAGAACTTACGACGCCGTACGCTTCATCAGCAACCTCTTCAGAGCACATGCCCGCCCCAACACGGCCAAACTCGCCATATTCCTCACCAACGTAGCATCTGGGAACTATGTAGCTACAGTGTCCGAGAGCATCCAGTTGAGGGCGGAGGAAGTTGCTATCGTCGGCGTGGCCTTCGGACAGAGTCCTGCCAGAGAGCTGGTGATGATGGCGGGAGGCAATTCCCTACAACTTATCTCCACAACATCGGACTTCCTTCTGATGCAGGAAAGCCCAAGGATCAAGAGGCTCATATGTTATCGTGAGTAGGACGTGGGGGCTGGACATAGTTTGTTGACCGTTGAGTACGAATCTAGGCGATGAAAACCAGCACGGTGGCGATGTTTACTGTCAGCAGCTTCTTTCAGTGCTTCGGGGGGCGGTGGGGGTAGCCTAATGGTTAAGGCGTCCGCTCGTCACTCTGAAGACCCGGGTTCGATTCCCCACATGAGCACAATGTGTGAAGCCCATTTCTGGTGTCCCCCGCCTTGCTATTGCTGGAATATTGCAAAAGCGGCGTAAAACTATACTCACTCACTCACTCAGAGCTTCGTCCTTTATGAATGCCAGAAAGTGTGGTCGTTGGTCCAAGTCCCAGGTCATTCCTTAATCTGTTTCCTCCTTTGTAAGCACCACCGCTGTGGTCGTGGTATTCACCAAAGGGGTAATTATCTGGGACCTGCATCAGCAAAGGCTTTTAACCTACGGGAAACTAAGATGCCCTTATTCATCTGGATTGATGTTCAATGCGGCGATAAACCCCTCACTCACTCGACATAGTCATATTAATCCGAAGCACTTATCAAAGCAATGAAATTTTATGCCTGTTTACTATCAGTAATATACATACATAACTGTCATGGCTTTCCACATATGCAAATGGGTTCTGTGTGCCGTCTCCTCGTACATAGCCAATGTAGTGTATCCGTGAAGATTCGGGTTAGAATACTTGTCGTAAGAGGCGACTAAAATGGGATTGGGTGGTCAGGTTCGTTGACTTTTTTGACACGTGTCATCGTATCACAATTGATGTTGATCGCTGGATAGTCTGTTCCGGACTCGATTATTTACAGACCGCCACCATATAGCTGGAATATTGCAGAGTTCCAACAACAAACCAACAGAACCTATGTAGTGAGTGCTAAACGTCTAGTGCAGGTTATGTGTATCTACAGTTATAAGCTTCATTTTACAGTGGCTCATGTGTACCGGCAAATACTGGCGAGACGACCTACAACCACTCTCCCTACCACAATCATAACCACTACCACCGCAACTACCACTACCACTACTGCCACTACCACTACGAGAAGCCTACAATTCATTAACCTGTGCTGCTCCACTACAATGGCTGCTCCACTCAGTAAGTATTTTGTGGATCGCTCAGGACAGCATTAACACCGACTAGTTCGGTTGTAGATCAGTTGTTTTACGCCAAACGGACTATAGTAAAGAAACGGTCAAAGAACGGTCAAGAGGAAACGAAACCAGGATCCTCTGATTTCCAGATTCATCCAGTCACGATATGGCTGAAATATTGCCGATGTGACGTCAACTTTTAACTCACTCACTTCAGATTCATCCATGATCCTGGCCTTTAGGCGGTAAGGTAGCCCAGTGGATAAAGCGACACAAAAGACCCGGGTTCGATATCTAATGTGGAGAATGTATTAGTACCCGACGTGATGTTGTTGCAATGTTGCTAAAAGTGGCGTTGAACCAGACTCACTCACGTTGGGATGTCCACTCACAGGAATTTTATGCGCCTAGAAAGCTGAAATAATGTTTAAATCTACGTTACACTTTACTAACTTACTCATGGATAAGGCTCTGCGCTCTACGGAAAGCTTTTAGGGCCATTTGTTTCTTGCTATTTTAAGGAATGTAAGTTGAAAATGCAAGATATAAAATTGAAATTTCAGGTTATTTTCTTGGTAATGTCAACTTGTTATGTATCTGGAAATTTCCACCTAGATTTCATCATCGTATCTTGAACTTTCAGTAGAAATAATTATAAAGTTAAACGGCCCTAAAAGGCTTTAGTTTAGCTAGACGACCTGGGTAGAGTAATTCGGTGCTTGTCAACAGCGATTGACACAATGTCAGTGCACAGATATATTTAAGCACTGGTCCGACTGTGGCTTCGTTGTATGAGGTTCTGCAATTTAGTTAGTGGAGTGTGTCCTCGACCAGTGGAAGGATCCTGTGAGGGCGGATTCATATGTCAAATTCGGTATGATTGAATTGTCTACATTTGTACCAATTCTCGCTCAGCACGACTTTAACCTGGACGGAGTGGTGGGGTAGCCTAGAGGTTAAAGCTTTCGCTCGTCACGCCGAAGACCCGGGTTCGATTCCCCACATGGGTACGATGTGTGAAGCCCATTTCTGGTGTCCCCGCCGTGATATTGCTGGAATGTTGCAAAACGCGGCGTAAAACTAAACACACTCAAACTGGACCCACGTTGGATCGCTTTGGCATTATTTATTAAATAAATATTAATTTAATCCATTGTACCTTTACAGTTGCAGCTGTCGTGTCGGACATCATGTTGGTGTTGGACCACTCGGACAGTACCAGACGTTTCTCGGGGCTGACAGCCAGCTGGGCGTCCGCCCTTTCCATTTTTGCCACTGCATTTGTGAATCGCCTCGTCACCGCTGACGGAACCTGCACCGTCGGTCTCACAACGTTTTCCGATACGGCGACAACACGTCAACAACTAACAACTAACAAGACCATCTTCACAGACACCGTCGACATGGTCGCAGCCAACAACACCATCCCCTTCGGCGGATCCAACATCGCTGCCGCCATCACCCTGGCAACCAATGAACTTATCAACAACGGCAATGCAGGAGCTCAGAAAGTGATTTACATCGTTGTGGACGGGTCTCCGAATGATGCTGCTACCCTGGAAACTGCTGCCCAAACGACCGCCGCTGCTGGCGTCACCGTGTACGCGGTCTCTTTGCGGACGCTCAGTGGCCTGGCGGTGACACAGGCGACTCTCAACACCATCGCTCAGGATCCTGTTCGGACATTCGCTAATCGGTTGGACTCGGATCTTGTAGACTTGACAACAAATCTTCCTTCCGGAATCTGTCCCAATGCATTCACTCCTTAGTAATGAAACAGGGAACGGTGTGCTTGTTATTAAGACCATCGGAGAAAAACGGTGTAGGGTTTATTTATTTCCCATAGAATTCCTCTACCCACTTCCCCACCAACGGATATTGATAGGTCAACAGTTTAAGATCATGTTGGTCCACATTTGTTGAAAAAACGATACGGATTACGTTTCTTGGATTACGATATAGTATTGATCATGATTACAGTATTGATCATGATTACAGTATTGATCAGGATTACAGTATTGATCAGGATTACAGTATTGATCAGGATTACAGTATTGATCACGATTACAGTATTGATCATGATTACAGTATTGATCATGATTACAGTATTGATCATGATAACAGTATTGATCATGATTACAGTATTGATCATGATAACAGTATTGAGCAGGATTAGAGTATTGATCAGGATTACAGTATTGATCATGATAACAGTATTGATCATGATTACAGTGTTGATCATGGTTATTGTTGATCATGATTAAAGTATTGATCATGATTAAAGTATTGATCATGATTACAGTATTTACAGTATTGATCATGATAACAGTATTGATCATGATTACATTTCATAACCTTCACGGCACATAATGCCTAATATGGCCAGTTTGTAGACTCCATAATGAACATATATTTATCGGTAGTCTATCAGCTATGGCTTATGTTATTTATATATTTTTGTTTCAGTGTTTTGATGTATTCTTATTTGCTCATGGCTAATTGTAAGACATCATGTTTGAGCCTGGAAGGCAATGGTCTAATTTATTTTCATACTTGTGTTGATATGAATATTTATTTTCAATTAATCATCAGTGAAAACATGAACTTTTATTTATAGAAGGTGCATGCATTGTCTGTCATCAAGAAATGAGCTCTTGTCTGGAATACTGTTTATCGCATTCAATGTAATTGACTCAATGACTCCATATTTTTACATAATACCATGATAACAAATAAATGCTTGATGATAGGTAAACATTATGCTTCTTTTTAAAGAGATGTTTACGGCAGCTTTGAACGAAGGAAGAGCATGAGTTCAGATTACCAAAATGAACGTATCATCATTGAAATGTTTGTCTATACAAAATTTGTTGGTGATGTCGTCCACAGCGTGGTGAAAGCTTTGGTGAGTCAAGTCATGTCGAGTGAGTCGGTCGTGTTATTCAAAGAATGCTTGATGACAGGTTGAGTGCAACGGGTGTGTTGCTACATTCAAACGGGGAGGTGGGGCGGCCTTGTGTTAATAGCGTCCGCTCGTCACACCGTCAAGACCCGGTCTCGAATCACCACATGGGTGCAATCTGTGAAGCCATTTCTGGTGACTCCCGCCGTAATATTGCTGGAATAATGCAAAAAGCGGCGTTAAACAATGCTCATTCACTTCATTCAAACGGTACAGAAATGCCCAATAACGTTAAACATTAAAACGATAAAATTATAGATATTCGAGCTCAGAAGGGCCATTGGTATTAGTTCATCAAAACCGTTCATCATAATGCGCATTTCGCCTATATGCACCAGGACAAAACCAAACCAAACCAAACAGTTCGTTACATGCATGTTCGTTATAAACGTAGTCTACAGTAATATAGTCTTTTACGAAGTTGGGGATGCTCAAAAATATCTTTTATTGTAAACCAAAAGTCACCGTGTTCTTTAATCTGATTATTTGAAAAACATGATCGAATGGTATTCGATTCCCGGAAATTGCAAGACTATTCACTGCGTATTGACACGTACAATTATCTTACTTTCATGTAAAATACTTTAATTTCATTGGTCAATGACGCTTTAACAAGTTTCCGTGTCACCCCTCCCAGGAGGGTGACAACTGGAAAATATATTACCCGCTGCCACGGTAACCGCCAAGCTCTCCGCCGAGAAGCTGAAGCGCTAACAATCGTATGACGTCATAATATGACGCATGCCGTGCCCGGAGTTCGAAAACCGTTCGATCAGCTGTTTTTGTGTTCACTTTGTACAGATTTATTTTACTGACTTTCACTGTTTTATTTAAGCTATTACTCGCCTACCGGCTCGGGTGACACTGCTACAAAGAGGCGTATATCAGACCGTGTTACCCTCGAGATAGGCATACAACTTATATTATTGTAGTTATAGTGGTATGGGAATAGGGAACACATTGCAAACGGTAGTGGAGATGCTGTGATCGCCGAAGATCTTGCATGACAAGATGGGAAATAGCAGCTCAGCGTAAAACAACTTAGATTTGTCAAACAAAAATTCACTCGACGGGGTACAACACTGCGTACGAGTCTCATAATGCCGATGTGATGTCGTCTGCCCCACAAGGCTTGGCCAAGTCAGCCGACGTGGATGGCTGCCTATGGCGTTGACGCACACGTGTCCCTGTCCTGCCCCAGACGGATACGGTGGGGACAGGGTGTTATGGCATTCTGTAAATGTTGTGCTCCTTGGGGTGAGCAATTTACGGTTCATGCATGAATAAATGCAGACATAACACTGTTCGTTTTATCAACAAATAGAGACCGCCTCCGAGGTCTACTGGATAATGCGTTTGCCAGAGAACGGAAAATCGGTGGTTCGATCCGTGGCCGCTTCATACCCAAACAAACGTTAAAAGATGGTTCAGGTTCTTACCCTGGCTGCTTTAATGGGTCAAAACAACGACTGATCAGCACGGAATCGTCATACAGTGTGTGAGCGGGGTATCCATATTCAACCGCGACAAGGTATCCTAGGCTAGCACTATAAAACTAGCATTACTCCTGTCTTGAAGAAACACACACACACAGAGAGAGAGAGAGAGAGAGAGAGAGAGAGAGAGAGAGAGAGAGAGAGAGAGAGAGAGAGAGAGAGAGAGAGAGAGAGAGAGAGAGAGAGAGAGAGAGAGAGAGAGAGAGAGAGAGAGAGAGAGAGAGAGAGAGAGAGAGAGAGAGAGACGTGTATGCACGTTGCCATGTAAACTCCATCTCACCTCATTTCCTCAAACAAGAAAACATGTTGAGTCTAACACGATCACTTTGTAAATGCAGTCGCCTACAAAATTAACCTCATAGCTATGTCATAAGGTAAAAGGTCATCTGGACGTATTGGGAGGCTCATCATTATTCTGCATGGCTGAAGTTACTAGTTCACGAGTTCATGACTAGCACTACGTATATTCTACCCCATAAAGATTTGCTGATAAGGGTGATGTGCAGGATTATCAGTGATACGCACAAGTCACATCAGTAACATATTTCGTACATGAATAAGATTAAAAAAGGAGATATTCTCTTTATATTATAGGATTACATATTGGATTATATTTCTTTATTCACAGTAAGCAACAAAATGTTTTTCCTAAATAGAAAATAACCATACAAGTAGTCTATATTTACTAAACGACAATGCAGTGTTCTAGTAAAGAGAAAGAAAATTGAAGAAATATTTGACTATCAGCTTTTTCTAGACGGATAGTGGACTTAAATAACTACATTCAAAGAGATGAGATGTTTTCATAATTTAAAATTTTGGCGTCTTCGTTGCAAGATTCAAACTATCTACTTATACAAACGCTTATGAAATATTTCAAAGCGTCATCACTACACCAACATCAGCGTGCATATTATGTAGAGGTCACGCCTCTAGACTGTGATTGCCAATGTAATCATATTAATCTCTTCTAATCAACATGAAACGATTCTGTTCATGTTTACGCTCGATTTGCAATACTGGGGCAGCGCTGGATGCTTGACCGCAACGCTGTCTGATCTTGACCCTTGGCTGTAGTCACTTGGCTATATTAGAAGGGACAGTGGACGTGTTGTCATTCCCGTCTATCTTCCTCTGAGTCAGCCGAGTGAAAAGTGTGTGTATTTCATTCGTTTCGAGAACATAGTGCCTTTAAAGAATTTTAACACATTCAGTTTGTGTCTTTTTGTAAAACTACGCTATTTTCAACATGGTCGGTCTCGATGTGATTACCGCCAAACGTTAACAATATTAGTTACATTTGAGTGTCATTAACATGTTGTTTACCAATTACGGACAGATCCTTCAATTTGGTGCCTGTTTCTTTGAAGATGTTTTACTTTTTTACCTTGCAGACATTCAACTATTGTTACCATCTTCAGGAAATATGGAGTTCCTGATGTCGTCTGCTCGCCTGTATCTCGTCTGCCTGGCCGTCTGTTTCTTGTTAGGAAGATACGCCTCAGCTTCACGTGAGTAAATCCATTGAAATGTTTCTCTGAAAAAGAATAATAACATGAAATTACATGAAAAGGATAAACGTTGTATTATATGAACCCAGAGAATGAATTCAGAATGTATAATTGCACGAGACATATAAATTGAATGCAGAATATTTAATATGTCTTCGATCTATTATAGTTCAATTCTATATAAACTCGAGTGGGAAAAGATAATAATTATGTTTGTTCAGACCTAATTTTACATTTATATATATTTACACAAATGGTTGTATTACTCGGCTATCGGATAAAAGAAGTCTTGGCGCATTCAGATATGTGATCTACTATCTATATTCTGCATTGGTGGTTCACGTGTCCCTGTTTCATGTTGTATGTACTGATTACAAAACCGAACTACATGTATGTAATCTACACAAACCTCTGATCAACAAATTCAGTTAGATACAAACTAAGATTCCCAGATGTACAACGTGCGATACTTTTCTGATTAACGAATGACCAGTCTCGAACAGAAGACAAAATGGCTGGGGAAATCTATAAATGGGCGAGTGAACATGAACAAGGTGTCTGTGTGGACATGTTAGATGCAGAGGATGCCGTTTTGTATGATAACATCCTGAAGACGAAGTACCCTAACGTACTTATGTATTATCACATATATTGAACTGAGTGTAATTACACAGTGTGTTTTCGATTTCAGCGTGTTCAGTGCCAGTCAACACCGACATCGTGGTCGCCGTTGCTGACTCCAAAGCGACCATGTATCACAGCTGGGGAGGAATAGTTCTCTCACCGGGGCTTGTCCATTTTCTCAAATCTTTCGTCACCCAGTGTGACTACAGCAAAGTCCGAATGTCCATCGTTTCAGTCAGCACCACTGTGAGACTCCTTGCACCTTTCACCAGCAACCCAAACGACCTTCAGCTAGCTATTCAGACTTGGAGACCACAATTTAAGGGAGCAAAAACCTTTCTGGCTCTGAGGTCCATCAGGTCCTACTTCAAGACAGACGCTCGTCCAAACGCCGCTCGTATTGCCATTGTCGTCACCCCACAGCAATCAGACAACTATTTCTCCACAGTGTCTGAGAGCCTTCTGCTGAGGGCGGATCACGTCGCCGTCATTGGTGTCGGCTTCGGCCGCTTCGCCCCGTCTCAAGAGCTGGCCGCAATGGCAGGAAGTCGTGATCGAATCTTGATAACGCCCAACGATTACTTTCTTATTTACTTTGTCAAACCAATCAAGCAACTTATTTGCAAACGTGAGTACAACGATTATCAGATTGAAACATTAACAATAACGACACAAATCGAAGTACTTGTAAAGACATATAGCCGATAAAGACACGTCCATTTATTAATTTATGTACATATTTTCTTTGACAGTGAGCCAGGTAATTCAGAAGAAGCTGACCACAGGTGTGTTTTTTACCCTATCAATTTTAAAGTTAATTAGGGAAACCTTTGTTTCATGTATTGTTCGCGTTGTCGTTATGACATTTGTCATAGATAATAAGATGAGAAAAGACTGATCTCCAACCCTGATGTATGTGGTGTCAAGGTTTGGTTGGTTTTGTCTGTTGTTTTACGCCGAAATCAGCAATATTCCAGCTAAATGGAGGCGGTCTGTAGCCACGTGTGTAAATACGTGAGTCTAGACCAGACAATACAGTGACAAACAGCATGAGCATCGATATACACAACTGTGATACGAAGACATGTTTCAACCAAGTCAGAGAGCCTGACCACCTGATCCCGTGTGTCGCCTCTTACGGCAAGCATGGGTTACTGAAGACCAGTTTTAATCCGGATCTTCAGGGATCTGTGGCATCATGACTGAACTAACTATCTAATATGTCTGCAGCGTATGATATATTTTCATTTATGTATTTGTTTAAGAGATGAAACAACCTGTATTTATTCCTCAATTATTCCAATAATTTGCAGTTTCATTAACTACGTCTACCACGACAACAACTACTACTACTGCTACGACAACAACTACAACGCAAACAACTACGACACCAACAACTACAACGCAAACAACAACTACACCGACGACAACAACTACAACGCCAATGACAACGGTGGTCAACGACGCAACGACTATGGGTGGTACGTATTAATTGATGGTGTCTTCCCGCGCGATGTTGTTGAAACATAAAAAAAATCAATGTCATGTCAGTTTTAATAAGAATATTTCACTAATATATTAGGTATTATAGGGTAATGTTTCAACTATGTATCGTGACCTCTGATAGTCTAGACATTTCTAGCTTATACAGTCAGAAATGCTTTCCTTAACATGCATTTGGAGCACTTCGACTTAGTGAATAGGTTTAACATCAATGTACCAGATGTATTTTCCAGTCAAATAGTTGATCATTGTTTCTTGCCATCAGATCGACAAGCAAGTAGATTCTGTGATTACACAATGTCATTTAGGAAGTGGTCAAATGTAGCATATGTTATATTTGGGATTACACATTCTCAGTGTAGTACTTTTAGTACAGATTCTAGAACTTTTGTTGGGTCGAGTCCCATCTGGAAGCAGTGGCGGCTGAGCAGGTTAGACGGCTGACTTTGTGTGCTTACGATCAGGTGCCTGACTCTGAGGGTGTGGGCTCGAATCCCGGATGGGATTCAACCCAACAAAAGGACTAGAATCTCTACTTTACTGAGGAAGTGTAATCCCAAATAAAACCTATGTTACAAGTAGATTCTGATCCATAACCACCCAGAAGGCGGGGGAGGTCTTTACGTCACACTACATTTGGATTTTGTTTCTTATTTTTAGCTATTATGGTGGACATTATGGTGTTATTGGACCACTCCGCCAGTACAACCCGTTTCCAAGGTCTAAATGCCTTCTATAACCCCGCCATCATTGACTGGTCCAACACGTTCGTCGACAATCTCCCTCTCGCCAGATGCCCCGTCGGCTTCACCGTCTTCGAGAACAATGTTCAGACACTGCAGACCATCACCAGCGATAACGCAGTGTTAAACGGCGTCATCAACGCCCTAGCCACCGACAACACCATCCCGTTTGCTAGCTCCGCTGTCGACCTAGGCATTACAGAGGCAACCAACCAGCTGATCAACAACGGCAATGCTGGAGCGAATAAGGTGTTGGTGGTCCTTCTTGATGGATCGTCTAACAATGATGCGGCTACGGAAGCTGCTGCTGTTGCTGCAGAGAATGTGGGGGTGGAGACATGGGTAGTGACCTTTCCGACCCTCATGGGTGTGGCTATCACACAGACCCAGCTGCTGGCCATTTCTCGGAACCCAAGTCGTATTATCAGCGTTAACAATGACCAGGAACTACCGCCGGTTGCAGCCAATCTGGTTCTTAGTGTCTGCCCGTAGCCCTGGGATGACAGCGTCAACTGTTCATAGTGGACAATTGACCAGGATGCTTGTGGAATGTTTGACAGCTTCGATGCCAAAAATAATTGTCTTAACATTAACTCTTTATCGCTGCCAAGGATGGCATCTATTTTATGATGCGACACCCTAGTGGCTTTAGGGTGATTTGTATCATACACAAGTAAAGTGACGTGCGAAAGAAATGTACACGCTGGTTGGTGGTGGCTAAAACTAAAACAAAGAAGGAATGGTTATTCGATGTGGATGTGTTACGGGTATCACACTTCCTACGTTCGCAGTGTTCAGGTAACTGTTTTCAGATTGGTAACGGTTTTATAAGGTTTATACGTTTTTGTACGAATCCAGTTTCCAAAAGTATAATTTCTAATGCCCTACAATTTACAACTTAGGTGCGGGTGTTTAAAAAGATTGTAATAAAATATTTATTTTCGAAATCGAATAGAACTGCTTTCTCATATGTGCTGTTTTACTTTTTTTATACCTCCGGCCTAAAAAGGTCGGGAATGGAAAACTATACCAAGGAAGTCCATCCCTCCGAAGACACTTTTGTTCAGCCAGTAACTTGAAAACACTGGTTGAATTGTTTTCAAATTTTAGAGGTGCCGAGCACATTTTCACAATAATATTTTAGATTTTTCAAAAATTACATCAATTTAAGAATTTGAACTTAGCCTAGTTCGTTCAACTAATAACATGAAAAGAATTGGTAAAAATGTTTTCAAAGTTGGAAAATAGCTACTCTGTCTAAAGGAGAGGCGCAGTCCCTTTTTATACATTTTTGAAAGAGTCAGTATACATATTCTGAACTTAAGAAACCCAAGGGAAGGTTTGTTCACCAAATAACTTCATAGTTCATCGTCTTTCATAGCTACAAGAAAAGTATAGAGCAAAGTTTATGGAGAATTATCACAAATTCCATCTCTTGAACTCGTCACACATCAAATGTGTTCAACCAATAGGTTTACAAAAATTTAATGGATGTCCTTTAGATGAGGGATATGACACCTTTGATGAAAGGAATGGTGCACTGCAAAGTTTGATTCAAATCTCGTATTTTTGTCAAGAATATTTTTTGATCAATTATTGTTCAGCAGAAGTGGGTAGTCCCAGTTGGGGTATTAGTGAGACTTGCTCTCATGTTTATACAGTGCACCCTGGTTATAATGCCATGTTTTTGCCAGCACGGATTTCCTGCCTATATAATACCCTGGTTATTAGGGGTGGGTATTGCAGAGAATTTTCATATTGCGATATATTGCGATGCGGAAGCATATATTGCGATATGTATTGCAATATATTGCAAGGATTATTTTTTTAACAAAAACTACTTATAATCGAGTTAATGCTTGATTATAAAGCAAAAACACAACAAAGTCACTATGATTGATTAACCTTTTATAAAAACTTTTAATCATGATAAAATAAAAATGTAAGTAACATTTGGCACTAATGAAACAGGGAAAAGAACAATTAAAAAAACGGAAATATCCGAAGATTTCCGAGTGTTACGAAGTTTTCCGAATGCATGTCAAAATACCGGTTTTCGATCAGCGTATCGCAATACGTATCGTTTTCATGTCTGAACCGGTAAATACCGGTAAACCGGTTATATTGCGCAGCCCTAGCTACTGGTTATAATGCCATATGTCAATGGTTTTTGGAACAAAAAAGTCATTTTCCCTTGGTTATAACACCAATTACACTGGCTGCATGTTGTATACATACCGTAATTGGTTAATTGACATGACTCAAATTAATTGCCTAAACTCATTAATGCTTTAAGCAGTCATGTAATCCCAGATAGGATAGCACATGTGACAATACACCTCCTGCCACCTACAACAAGAAGTCACCTGCAGTCACAAGATTATCCAGTCATTCAAGGCTCATTACAGGATACATAAGCTGAACCATCTTGCTGATTACATAGGACCGCTAACTGTCCTACCTGGTTATAATGCCACCTTGGATATAATACCATATTTTCTCCTGGACAAACGGTGGCATTATAACCAGGGTATACTGTATATTTAATGTTTGGCGGAGTAGCCTCTTGATTAAAGCTTTCGCTCGTTTGGTCTAAGACCAGGGTTCGATTCTCCCCACAATGTGTGAAGGCCAGTGACTGCGGCTAGAGGAGTATACAAAGTACGTGATCTAGGCTACCAGTTGTCCGACCGCGGTGGTCCCAAATATAACATATACATGTATTGATCTGTTACAAACTTAAAGAAACAGTACGACACAGTACGACACATGTCAGAATGAACGGAAGGAAGCAGTACCCTTCTCAGTGCATAAGTCACTTTGGTGTAATACAAGGCTGCCTATTATCACCTACTTTATTTGACATTTACATAAATGAACTGACGGTGGAAATTAAAGAACAGTAACCTTTGTACCCAGACTGATGATGTCTGTGTCGCAGTGCACATGCACGCTTATGATGCATAATGCTACACCTGTGCATTAGTAGTGAGTGAGTGAGTTTAGTTTTACGCCGCACTTAGCAATATTCCAGCTATATGGCGGCGGTCTGTAAATAATCGAGTCTGAACCAGGCAACCCAGTGATCAACAGCATGAGCATCGATCTACGCAATTGGGAACCGATGACGTGTGTCAACCAAGTCAGCGAGCCTGACCACCCGATCCCGCTCGTCACCTCTTACGACAAGCATGGGTTACTGAAGATCAATATTCTAACCCGGATCTTCACGGGTCAGTGCATTAGTAAATGAAGCTTGTGTATAAATGGCAAAGAAACCAATGTTAACCATTTCCAACAGAGGAATATATCTCAGGGTGAGAACCTGTATCTAGATGTGGTAACTTGTTGATATATTATGCTGATCGTTAAAGACACCTAGATCTCTGGGTGAATGCATTTTGTCATGTGCGTGTGCATGGGTCTAATCTCGAGCTCTGGGCATTTCTATTGCAACAGTATCATTCATATAGAGATATGCCTCGCAATGATTTCACTTGTTTCTTTTAAAACCTGTAATTACATACTGTTCCAATATTTTGGGTGTAATTCCCCGAAATGTATACGATACAACTTAGAGCATATGGAGCTTTCCTTGGTTTTTATATAAATACGCCTAACCTCGCTTTCGGGGATGGAATGGGTTGGTAAGAACCCTAGCACATTACTTTTATTTATGATGCAAGACTTTAAAGTGCCGACTACACTTGAAAGGGCATCTGATTCCAGACGTATTGAAAAAGCCATTCCTGGTCTAAAACTAACGGTAAATGCGGAGAAGTCAAAGTTATAAAGTTTTTTAACAGTGTTTCACTGAACTCTATTCTTAACTCTCTCGATAAGCCCCATTAATGGATTTTAATTGAAGAAACAACACAAGTGAAAGGGTCATATGACAACTGGTTTCAGCGTCAGTCAAAGCTCAGCACATACGACCTCGTATTAGCTTTTTAAATAGTCTTTTTCGAAGGAATTTTAAGTGGAACTCCACGTCACCAGTGTAGCGTTTTAACTTCTCTCTGTTGTGGTTCTCTTCATGTAGAAATAGGGACTGGCAGATACACCTCCCCACACCTCCAAGAGAAAGTGGGTACAATATGTGAAGCCCATTTCTTGTGTCCCCCGCCGTGATATTGCTGGAACAGCGGCGTAAAACCCAATTCACTCACTCACACTCCAAGAGAAAGATTTGTAAAATCTGTACCAATTGTGCTGAAAACGAAAAGCATTTTTACAACATTGTCCATTTTATAATGATATCAATGCATTATCCAATATGTTTAGTAATCCTGCTTTTGTCAATAATACACAAGATGCAAATCGTATAAAAATGATGCAAAATGCCACAGCTATCGCCGAATTAGGTAAAATGCGTTTTAAAATGTATGTAAGCGACAATGCTTATAATATAGGGGTCCCTGACTGTATTGATACATGTTGAACCCCAGGTGTTGAGTGAGTTTAGTTTTATTGATACCACTTCTTGTTGAACCTGTGCAAGATAAATGCATTCTCATTCTGTGGGTTGAGTGAGTTTAGTCCAAACTTAAAACCCAGCCGTTCTTCCGCAACGGATTTTAGCAATATTCCGTCAATATCTCAGCAGGGGACACCAGAAATGGGCTTCACACATTGTACACATGTGGGGATGAGCCCGGGTCTTCCGTGTGACACTCAAACGCTTTAACCGCTAGGTTACCCGACCGTCCCCATAGGTAACAAGAACCCGCCTCTGTCAATTTTCAAAGCATCCAGGGGACCAATATCACTACAAATACGATAAGAAGTGACCTTATACCATTCCCAGTATACCACCTTGTCAAATATGCTGACAATACAATCAGGGAGCCTTATATTCTATAGACACTCGCACCCCATTTATTGATTTTGAATACTCATAATACGTTTGTTTTTGTGTTGAGTTGCTTTTAATGTAAGTAACTCCAGATCTTTTATATCCTGCTGTGTTGTTATTGCGTCAGCCACATATTACCTTATTATGACAGCAGTCTGAGAACTTGTACTCAGTATCTGAAATTTAATATTCTTTAAAATTATGTAAACACTTAAGTATCAAAGGTAAACTTAGTCAGATGTCCTGTCAAGCAGTATACATGTGTTAACTTGTTATTATTGATACGCCTCAAACACAGTATCAATACTTCTCTTGTTCATTCATATATAATAAAAGTTTAACCAAGCAATTATTACCAAAGCTCTACATTTACACATACTGTACATTTTATAATTATGTTATAATATATATCATATATAATATATTCTTAAATTAAGAAGAAATGACCCTGGGAGCTACCAAAGCACCGTAAATAGCACTGCCTCATCTGCGTTCCATTAAATATGGAATTTTTGTCTCGAGTATGTACCGAAAAAGATTCCGCTGGGCATTAAAGACAAAATAGAGGTCTTATCAGAGGGGTACACAAAGTCCGCAGTCTAGACTACCAGTTGTCCGACTTCCATTTTGGTGGAAGCTGCGATGGCTGAGCGGGTTAGACGGCTGGATTTGTGTGCTGGCGATTAGGTGCCTGACTCTGAGGGTGTGGGTCGGAATCCCTGATGGGACTCAGCCCAACAAAAGTACTAGAATCTGTACTAAGGAAGTGTAATCCCAAATATAACACATGTTACGCTTTCAAGATGGGCAATAATTCATGCAAACCCCAGGCGTTTCAGTTGCTTCCAACGTGTACAGAGAACTCGTCATCTTATGGTTACTTTCCAAATCAGACATGACTTTCCTTTGCACATGAACTGTTACAAATATAACCCTTCACTCCCAATACAATTGACACGATTGATACAAAGAGTTTTACTGTGTTGACCTTCCAATCTAACGTCACTGTACCAAATGTACTAATACCAAAATAATTCATCTATGTAAAAGAAAAATTAATATTTTGTCACAAGATAGGAGCATAATAATTATGATTGTCGTACTGTAAAAGCAGTTGTATTTTGAATTAATTTACGCGACACCCAATTATTTTCTTGTGGATCTTCAAATGAATGAAAAAGCTTTCACTATTTCTAAGCTTGTGTTGATAATTATTCCTTCCGACAGCATGTATTAAATAAAGATTTACAAGAAGGAAACTCAACTACATTTAGAAACATTATGACAGAGTAAAATACATCTCAGTTTTGATTGTTGTTTACCTAAGTTTCAAGCAGTTTATGAATATATGACAAAATCCGATAGATTTTAATGTCAATATCTGACATGATTTGTAAATAACAGGTTATCATATATTAAACTTTACGCTGAGTATAATTACACACATATTTGTGCCTATTTAATTGTTATATCTGTATGTACATTACAGATGCATGACATTTGATTAAATCGTGTACATTTAGAATCTTGATTATAATATAATTGCTCATACAGAAAAGTGAAAAGTTGTATCTAACTAATAAAATGCCCATCAAAGAAATCTAACTAATAGTTTAAAAATACATCAAACTCACAGTTCCCACTCTCCTGACCCAGTGCTGTCTGTGGATAGACAGGAATGACAATGCGTCCACGGTTCCCTTTAATATAGGAAGGCGGCCACTGCCCAGGGTCAAGATCAGAGTGGACACATGTCAAACATCCAGCGCTTCCCTAACAGTGCAAATCAAGCGTAAACCAGAACGGTATCACTTCCCTCTTCCTACAAACATACAATACATATGGTTGTATTGAAACAGAGTACCATTTCTGCTTAATATGTCCGTTTTGTCAGATTTGAGGAAATTGTTACCTGAATATTATATTCTCAATCCAGATAATATTGTAATATCAGCTAATATCATTCAAAGACCCAGATTTGCTCTCTATGTCATAGAAACTCTTTCAATGTCCAGTTTAAGTTAGTAAGTCAGTACAGCTGCAATACGTTTTACGGGAGTTCTACTGCAATAAGCTTCTGGTAGAGAAGACAATAAATATAACACATATAAATGTCAGTTGTGCATCAAACGTCAAAGAACGAAAATCATAGTCAAATATTTATACTCTAATCGTAGAAACTCTTTCATATTTGAAAATAGTACAAGTGAAAATGGAGCCTGTATATCATTAAAATACACACTTTTTATTTAGAACGTCAAAGAACAATCCGTCAAATTCATTCCTATACACATATTCCAACGTATGAAAAATATGAAGTGAAAATGGACCTGTATGATCATTAGTACTGTTATTTAGATCCGCTAATTCATTCCATATATTCCAAAGTATGAAACAATTTGAAAGTGACAAAGATACCTTATCTCCCATATTACGACAACGTACCACCTGCATGCCACGCAGAAGCCATGCCTCTAGTCAGTGTTTAACATCTTAATTTTATTAATCTGTTCTAATCAACAAGATACCGTTCTTGTTTACGCTCGATTTGCACTGTTAGGGAAGCGCTGGATGTTTGACCTGTGTCCACACTGATCTTGACCCTGGGCAGTGGGCACTGGGCTATATTAGAGGGAGCTGTGGAAGCATTGTCATTCCTGTCTATCCACAACCTGCACTGGGACAACAGAGTGAGAACTGTAAGTTTCATGAATTTTGAACATGTTTAATTTACGTATTTTCAGTGAATACAGATCAGCAGTGACAGTCTCGACAACTTGCCGACATCGTTACAGGGCATAAAAGGAGTGAAGGAAATTGTATGAAGATTGGTCATAAATCTCCAAAATGAAAAGAATTTTTTTTCATTATTTACAGAAGGATCTGGTTGTACTTTATGCTGTTAACTCCGACCAATTATCTGATTGAACTTTGCAAGTGTGTTTTCTTCTTAATATTCAAATATTGGAAGAAGCTTCATGAAAGCTCATTCTTGTGGTTTAATATTCAGATGGACTTCCTGATGTCGTCTGCTCGTCTGCGTCTCGTCTGCCTTGGCGTCATTTTAGTATTTGGTGGATATGCCTCAGCTTCTCGTGAGTAATATCTACTGAAACATGTCTTTTCGTCAAAAACTTTGATAATGTCTAGGTACGTATGGTATATGTTACTAAAAGTAACACCATGCTGATGTGTTCTTTTATATGCGGACTCCGTATATAATTATGTACATGACAAGTCTGTGTTGATGCTCAGCAAACAGATTCCATCTTAGGAGTAGAGATCACCAAGAAATTGTGTGTTTAAGTATATATCTCATCATGACCTTGAATCTAGAATGTTATTTTGATCATATACAAACATTGTTCTGAGGTTTTTCTGCACAATGGCTTCAGGCAGTACATCTGACAAGTATGTCATTAAATGAACTGGTCGTTTTCAGAATGTTCAGTGCCAATCGATACCGACATCGTAATTGCTGTCGTCGACTCCAAAGCGACCATGTATCACAGCTGGGGAGGAATCGTGCTCTCACCGGGGCTTGTCCACTTTCTCAAGACCTTCGTCTCTCATTGCGATTACAGCAAAGTCCGACTGTCCATCGTCGCAGTCAGCAACACCGTCAGACTCCTTGCACCTTTCACCAGCAACCCAAACGACCTTCAGTTAGCTATTCAGACATGGAGACCACAATTTAAGGGAGCAAGAACCTTTCTGGCTCTCAGGTCCATCAGGTCCTACTTCAAGACAGACGGTCGTCCAAACGCCGCTCGTATCGTCATTGTCGTCACCCCACAGCAATCAGACAACTATTTCTCCACAGTGTCCGAGAGCCTGCTGCTGAGGGCGGATCACGTCTCCATCATTGGCGTCGGTTACGGTCACTACGCCCCTTCTCAAGAATTGTTGGCCATGACAGGAAATCGTTATCGAGTCTTTCTAACGGGCAATAGTTACTACCTTGTGTATTCTGTGAATCCAGTCAAGCAACTTATTTGTACATGTAAGTAGAACAGAAGAATATATCTTCCATTGTTCACTTAAGTAGTACTACGTAGTAGTATTTTCAATCTCTATTTGTCCTTGAGAAATGTGCTCTTGTTAATTATCACATGTTTATGCCTGCTATTTGTATTGACAGTGAGCCAGGCCTTCAAGGATGCTTTGACGACAGGTAAGACTTTTGAGGATACAACTCTCTAATTTCAGTATTTGTAAGGTTGCTTCTCAAGTCGCACTCAGCAATTTTCTATCTATACTTGTCTGTAAATTTTCAAGTTTGGACCAGATAATTCAGTGATTGGCATCATCAGGATCGATGTTTGCACGTACGATACAATGACCTGCATGAACCAAGTGAGCCTCACGACTCAACTCTACCCATTAGTCTCATGGGTTACTGAAGATCAATTCCAACCAGGATCTTCACGGGTTACCACTATACCTGAACCTTTTTCATCACGTAACACGGAACCGAAATGTTATTAAGTTGAGGTTTCAAGTTAAGTATGCTATATAAAATGTTCATGGTGTCAAATATCTTTATAAACACTAAGCTGGACCCCTGGTGTTAATGGCCCAGGGACAAGCTTTCTCAAACAAAGACCGTTTATGTCCAACACCTGAAACAGATGTATACACTGTAATGGAATATATTTATTGAAAAGGAATACACAAGCTGTCTTCCTTTGTACTTAAGTTCCTACCTGTGTTTCAGCTGCTACGACGACAACGACATCAACAACAACTACGACTACAGTTTCGACTACGGATCTCGGCCTTATGACAACGATGAATAATTAGATAAATACCCTGGGTGTATTATTGATACACGGATCATTTTACCCTTTGCAAAGTATAGTTTATTCATTGTATATTACGATGTGTCTTTTATTAGTTATCCCAGATGTTCTCTCACCCATGTACGAAAGGTTTGACATTCTAATGGTTTCCTCCATCTTGGTACACAAATGTTATATTCTATAACTTGTTTAGCCATGATGCCTACCTGTGAGTGTCCAATCTTGCACTATATAAAATTGCTTGTTTGATAAATCATCCAACTGACTCCTTGTTTTTGTCTTCTGAATTTATATATTTTACTGCACCAACACATTTCTCAGAGACATCTGACTGCATCACACTGTGCACATTATGGTCACAATAACCATGTTCACTATTTACTACCCATTTTGACAATATTCCAACAATACACAGCTTTTAGCAACATTCCAGCACGACAGGGGACACAAAGATATGAACTTCCTAAATTGTACCTATGTTGGGAATCGAACCCGGGCTAACCGAGAGACGAGAGAATCTTTTAACCACTAGATCTACCAACCGCCACTATGTAATAGTGATGCATATACACTATTTTACTGCATAAGATGTACTCGAGAACAACAGTGGCCAATGAATGGGCTTTCAGAGGTTAGTAGTCTGGATTATCAGGGTTGGGGAGAGGGTTCATAATTCCGATATTATTCACTAGAAGACAAATGTACAGAATAATGTTGTTCAGAAAAATATCTTTCCAGGACAGGCGCGCAAACAGACCAATTTCTCTTGTCCGAAGCATTTACACATCTAATTTAGATGTTATATCCAAAGGTTTTTGTTTAGCCTTGTCTATTTATTAACACGAGATATACTACTCAAAGTTTGACAAGAATCACCCCCTTTTTATATTAATCTTATCTTACATGGCAATGCAGGTCTCTCAATCACTGAAAACCAGAATGTTTAAAAAATGTACATATCTATATCTCTCAAACAAAACGCTTTCTCAGTTAACATCTGTTGTACATACCCTAGCCTATGTCTGTCACTTGTGTACTTTGTTGTAAGATGAATCGTGTAATTATCTGGAGAGGGCTTTTCTAAGTTGGATAACTTGTGCCCAGTCCTTTTCTTGAATGAATAAAATATGTTTAAAATAAAACATCACCCCCTTTAAAGGGTCATACGTCGATTGTGTACATATGTTGAAAAAGACAAAGACAGTATTTCGCAAAAACATGTTTTATGAACAAAAGTGCGTTGCCATGACATTGTGCCACACAATGACAACAAACAGCATTTGACCAGTCAGATCAAAATGAAAGTATCTCACCAAAACCGATTCAGATCTCATCTGGTCACAACCAGTCACCATCGTCTCATACTCGTCGTCAATGGAAGATTGTTCCACTCTTCAGTAAGAGCGCAGTTCCCGTAAAGTTGCCGGAAGGACAGAGCGCCGGATGACGTCGATCTGCACCTCGTTCCACATGTATAAGATATGGTACATTTCTTGTGACCGGGATGGCCAGTCCATGCGGCCAATGGTGTTCTGGTCTGCTCTAAGTTAGCAACAACAACTCTGGTACGATAACAGCGTGCGTTAGCGTCCATGAGGATGAAGTCCGGTTTCATTGCACCAGCATTCGATCGCCCACATCCAGAATGTTAGCCTGTAGTGCCCCACTGCAGGACATGGAGATCGGTACACTCAGCTCTTCTGATCCAACCATGACTGAGCCCTCTCAAAAGCGGTCATGTTCGACATCTTTAGGAATCCGGAAATCCGTATTCTTGTCTTCGCCATATTCATTTCATAAGGCGCAAAATGATCCTTATTGTGAGTTGGATACATATTGTTATGAATGTGGACCCGTGAAGATCCGGATTAGAATTGGTCGTCAGTAACCCATGCTTGTTAGAGGCGACTAGCGGGATCGGGTGGTCAGGCTCGCTGACTTGGTTGGGCAGATAAATGCTCATGCTGTTGATCAGTGGATTGTCTGGTCTAGACTCGATTATTTACAGACCGCCTCCATATAGCTTGAATGCTGCTGAGTGCGGCGTAAAACTACACTCACTCACTCATTATGAAGGGAAAGTCGTTTTCAATCGCGAACATCTAAGGAATGTGAAACAAAACGATTGTCTTGCAATTACACACCCTGAGACGCGATCCCTATGTATTCATTACCTATGCTTGTTGGGAAATTTGACCAAAAGGGAACAGGCAATGAAACAATATGGTTACCTTAACCAAACAAAGTAAACAGTTGATCATTAATGGATTAAGCTCCAGTAATTGATCCAGAAACGTAATTAAAACCGAAAATCACGTTCTTCCTTTGTGTCTAAAAAAGTCGTCTGCTCTAACATTAAGGAAATTTAACAACGTAATAACACCTGTGAAGACCACAAAAATATTGGCGGAAATTGTTACCTCAAATCGGGTGTTTATTCAATATGATTTATAGGAGGGTGAAACTTGGTTAACGTTGCATGTCCTTTTGTAAATGTCAATACTGATTAACCTGTCACAAGAAACGTAAGTCCACGAATGGAGGCCCCTGATCAGTGCTTGGTGTGACCGCCGTGGTAAGACTACAGAATACCGGATACATTCCGCCATCTTTGAAAGCATGCGAGTTTACTTAGGATCAGGGTCAGGGTAAGGTTTAGGGTTAGGGTTAGGGTTAGGGTTAGGGTGAAGTGACTAAACAATATGGCTGCTATTTATCCGGTATTCTATAGGTGTACCACCGCCGTGTGATGCTGTAACTGCTCTGCACATCCTGGGTACAGACAGAACAGGTCTAAAGATTGTGTTGTGGGGAATGGTTCTCCATTTCTCTTGCAACGCGTTAGCCCTTTGCACGAGTTTTGGCGTACGTTGACGTTGACGTACATGTCCATCGAGCCCAATTCATAGACGCTTTACAGGGTTTCAAATCCAGAGACCTAGAAGGCCATTTCAAAACATCGATGTTTGTATTATGAAGACTTTCAACATTGCGAAGTTGCAATTGTCCTTGTCCTTACAATGTTGTCGTCGATGCATAAGTGTCAATTCACGGACAAATACTTGTCTCCCGGGACTGTTTGGTCCGACACCCTTCTGAAACCAGGCATATATGTCCTACAGTCTCGGTGTAAGTAACAGCTCCATGAAGTAGACGAAAGACCCGGATGTAGGCATCTTGTGCAAGGGAGGTGACTCTTGGTTTACTACTCCTCGGACGACTTGGGTGAAGCGAGGCGGGTACACAGATACTATATGCTCTGGTAAAATGACACGATGTTTCGATTGGCAGTATTCAGTCTCGGCATTTTCCCAAGTCGCTAACGTATGGCAGAGTGTTGACTGATTGACCATTAAGTACCATTCTACAAGTATGTCCAGTTTATACATTTTCTAATACAATAATGGGTAACCAAACCATCCTTCTACAAGTATGACCAGACACCAGAGAGTTTATATCTTGTCTGATACAAAAGCGGGTAACAAAAGCACCCTTCCACAAGCATTGTCCACTTACCAGACAGTTTGTACGATGTCTGCTACAATACTGGTGACCAACCCATTGTTCCATTTGTCTGGACATACCAGTGGAACTATGGGTTGGTTACCCACTACCGCCAAACTGTATCGCTAACAATCGTATGACGTCATGATATTATGCATGCAGTTCACGGAGTTGGAAAACCGTTCGATTAGCTGTTTTTGAGTTCACTATGTATACAATTATTTTACCGACGTTCACTGCCTTCTTTAAACTATTGTATACATTGCAGTGTTTGCACACTCAACCTTAACATAATTAGCCATTTATATAGCAGTTATAAGCTTGTAGGAATATGTTTCAGTGATTTTAAAACTCCAGTCGAGAGGCAGACGCCATTTTGTTTACATGTCATATAATCAGTAGCGAGCTTATCGATCTAAAGATTTAATAAAAAGAAAATTTGTACTCCGGCTCGGGTAACACTGCTACAAAGACGCGTACAAAAGACCGTATTACCCTCGAGAGAAGCATACAACTTTATCCTGTTTATGGGATTGGTATCCCAACCTGATATTCAACCTAGGAAATGGAAAACCAAGAGTCACCACCCTGCACAAGATCACTTCATACGGATCTTTCATCTACATCATATCATGCCACCAGGACCAATACTGCAGGTCATGCCTCTATTTTCAAGGGTCTATCGGACCATACATTCAGGAATCGGGCGGGGATTCGACCTAACTGGTATTTGTTCCTGGATTGAGATGTTTGCATAAACGACAACTTTAAGATTTAGCCAAATGGATAAACTGGAATATTATCCAACGTAATTATGTGTTATGTGTTTTGCTTGGTTCCAGCTATTGTAACCCCCATAATGTGCATAAGATAATGTCCAATGTTTCAAAGGTAGTTGTTGGTGTAGAAATAAATAGATTCACAAGGCGACAACAATGAGTTAGCTTCAAGTTTTATTTAACAATCAGTTTTACACAATGTAGGAGTAAACACTCACAGGTATAAATCATGCCTCAGTCATATAATACACTATTTGAATATGTACAAAGAAACATCACAGTCTCACACATTAGGGTTCATCAGTCAAAGAAAGTCTGACATTGCTTGAAGTTATTAAGAAAGGAATTTTTGTAACACTCGTTTAGTAAACTATAATATGGAAATGGTAAAATGATCCATGTATGATCAATATATCCATGGTCGTTGCCTAGTTATCCATTGTTGTCATAACGTCGATCCTCGTGGTCGAAGCTGTAGTCGTAGTTGTTGTTGAAGTCGTTGTCTTAGCAGATGCAGCTGAAGAATAAGTAGGAACGTATGAACACAAGAAATAGCTTTTGTATTCCTTTTTCAACAGATATATTCCATCACATGGTATGCATCAATCTCATGCGTTATAGAAACGGACTTTGTTTGAGAAAACTAGTCAATACCTGAGATTAAACTTCGTTTTCACAGGGATATCTGAAAAACTCAAAATAACAGTAGTTCCAGACATTTTAAAGGGAAAGAAAAATGCAAGTTAACAAGGAAGCAATTCTTTAGGATAACAAGAGATCGAATGCAACAAGTTCCATTGCTAACTTTAAAGCCTGTAGTAATCACGAAATTCATAAATGTAAAGATTCATTCCTCTGTTATACTTACTTATGCAAATAAGATGCTTGACTGGATTCACAGAATACACAAGGTAGTAATCATTGCCCGTTAGAAAAACTCGATAACGATTTCCTGTCATGGCCAACAACTCTTGAGAAGGGGCGTAGTGACCGTAACCGACGCCAATGATGGAGACGTGATCCGCCCTCAGCAGCAGGCTCTCGGACACTGTGGAGAAATAGTTGTCTGATTGCTGTGGGGTGACGACAATGACGATACGAGCGGCGTTTGGACGACCGTCTGTCTTGAAGTAGGACCTGATGGACCTGAGAGCCAGAAAGGTTCTTGCTCCCAGGAATTCCGGTCTCCATGTCTGAATAGCTAACTGAAGGTCGTTTGGGTTGCTGGTGAAAGGTGCAAGGACTCTGACGGTGTTGCTGACTGCGACGATGGACAGTCGGACTTTGCTGTAGTCGCACTGGGAGACGAAGGTCTTGAGAAAGTGGACAAGCCCCGGGGACAGAACAACTCCTCCCCAACTGTGATACATGGTCGCTTTGGAGTCAACGACAGCAATTACAATGTCGGTGTCGACTGGCACTGAACATTCTGAAAACATATATAAAGAAAGGATATAACAACATTTTTTGGTACCTTTTTCTTCAGTGAACTTAATCGCTGTATAGTACTTTTAACAAATGTTTAAGCGTACAACTTAGTAGAGGGCATGTGTGATTGCACTTTGCACATTAAATGCCAAAATCTGAACTACAACCATCCTCCTATATGCTTGTACATGATCCAAATACTATTATGCCCTTTCCAGGTACAACTGCATTATGAGACAGGTAAAACTGTAAGATAGACTGGCATCTGTATGTATAAGAACTCACATTATCTACGTCCATTTGTCGTACGTTGAACATGTGTCGTAGGCTTAACTTGTATAAGACATTTATCCTTTCACAAAGACACTTTATATTGTTAACCCTTTGCTTCAAGAAGGTAGAGTTGTAATCGACGTTACTCACGTGAAGCTGAGGCGTATCCTGCCAACACGAAACAGACGGCCAGGCAAACGAGGTGCAGACGAACAGACGACATCAGAAACTCCATCTAAATGTTAAACCAAATGACTAAACGTTTATGAATAATGGATATGAAGAGATGACAACGAAACATATATCTAAAATTCAAACCGATAATAGACCCATGAATTTAAGGGTTGGAATATTGGCCGTCAGTAACCCTGCTTGTCGTAAGAGGCGACTAACGGGTTCGGGTGGTCAGGCTCACTGATTTGGTTGACAAATGTCATCGGTTCCCAATTGCGCAGATCGATGCTCATGCTGTTGATCACCGGTTTGTCTGGTCCAGGATCGATTATTTACAGACCGCCGCCATATAGCTGGAATATTGCTGAGTGCGGCGAAAAACTTAACTCACTCACTCACTCCAACCGACAATAGTCCGTGTAAAACAATTCTTGTCCAGACTAATATTCGTAGCAAAGGTAAATTCATCGGAGTGATAATAACAATGAACTCAACTTTCTGATTTGCAGGTTATGACTTTTCATACAATTTTCATCACCACTTTTATCGAGCCTGACCCGGCAGATATTCGACACGGCCCTGATATTTTCAATTCACTGAAAATACACTAACTAAGAAACATCATACAAAAGTAATAATAGTCATGAAACTCACAGTTTTCAATCTGTTGACCCAGCGCAGACTCAAGGTAGACAGGAATGACAATGCTTCCACTGCTCCCTCTAATATAGCCAAGTGGCTGCTGCTCAGGGTTAATATCTGACTGGACTCAGGTCAAACATCCAGCGCTTCCCCAATATTGCAAATCGAGCGTAAGTAAGAATGGTATCACTTCACGTTGATTAACCCAGATTAATTTCATTAAGATGATAACCACTGCCGTGAGGCATGGCTCCTACGTAACATGCAGGTGGGGTGTACGCTGTTGTGTGAGAGATGCTTTTGACAGGGAGTCACAAATGTTCCACGCTTATAAATGAAAAAGGGAACAGTTTTCCATCTTTTGATTTACTTTGTGTTCTTTTTGTTTGATCATTGTTTACTATATGTAAGTGTAAGTGTATAAATATTGCCTGAGGGAGTGTAGTCTGCATAACATGCAGGTGGGTTTACCTTGTTGAAGCAGATATGTACAGAGTTGAAGGCTTTGATCACCAATTTAGTTTTCCACCACGATTAGTTTACGTTTACGATTGACGTTTGTTTTAGACTTGTATAATAAATAGAGGATATTGTATGAGGGCCCATGTCATACTATGTTTATGACACGAGTGCCTAAAGGTTGTGCCGTCGTCAAAGTGAGAAAATATAGACCCAAATCTACATCTATAGGCTGGCTACCCGCCGTCGCCGCATGTAGAACGCAACGTCATAGAAGAAACGTGTCGCCATTGCATTGTTCATGACGTCACGTCACTATGACAAAGTGATATTTTGCCCGAGGACACCGTATGAAAAATATGAGCCCCGATATTTTCGCCCTCGTAGGTAATAATATTTTATATTGGACGAGCCATGTTGGACACACTTAATTGCAAACAACCACATTCTCTCATATGAGAAAGTCGTAGTCACATACAGTACTGATTGTTGGAATGACACATTTAGTAGAGAAATGAGTTGTCAGGCAGCATTGTATCAGACTGTTAGGCGGGACATCCATGTAGAAGGATGGGTTGGTTATCCATAGAGAAATAGTAGAGAAATGGATGTGTTGGTTACCCACTATTGTATCAGACAAGATATAAGCTCTCTGGTGTCTGGACAATACTAGTGGAAGGATGGATTGGTTACTCACTATTGTATCAGACAAGATATAAACTGTCTGGTGTCTGGACAATACTAGTGGAAGGATGGATTGGTTACTCACTATTGTATCAGACAAGATATAAGCTGTCTGGTGTCTGGACAATACTAGTGGAAGGATGGATTGGTTACTCACTATTGTATCAGACAAGATATAAGCTGTCTGGTGTCTGGACAATACTAGTGGAAGGATGGATTGGTTACTTACTATTGTATCAAACAAGATATAAGCTCTCTGGTCTTTGAGTGAGTGGGTAACCGACCCATCTTGTCTGATACAATAGAGGGTAACTAATACATCCTTCCACTAACCCATTTATGCATAGGGTCTAAGATTTTCACAATTTTTTTGTGAGTTTGTTTCATTTGGCAAGCAATGAAAGGAATGAGGTGTCATTTCACCAGTAAATGAATTTGTCCATACTTTTTTTTACACTGCAAAAGTTCGTCCCATAACAATATGCAGATGAGTGAACTTAAATTAGGTAATTTATTAGGCTTAGGTGGGGGAGATCAACCTATGAATGCACCTATCTAACACTGCAAAATAACCCTGTGTCCATGGTTTTCATATGTGAGGAACAGCAGAGGACTTAGGGACACATTCATCAACTGTTATGTTTGGTTCATCAGAAAACATTTTATGGGACCAAGAATGCCCATGAAATGTTCAGGTTTCAATTTGGTAATACGCATAGTTTCATATAAAAGCCAGTTTAGTTTTATTTCATAAAAACTTTCAAATGGAAAACGGAAGATTTGAGTCAAGCCTAATATTTAAGATCACCTATCTGCATATTGTCCCATTTATGGGACGGTACTTTGGCGGAAAATTGAGTATGGAAAAATGCAAACCATATTCATTTTATTTTTCTGTTTGAACAACGAAAGTTTAAAACACATTTTAATGAACTTACATAGTTAAAATAGGGACCAATAAAAATCATCTTACCTCACACTTCACCGAACTGGCAGGTAAGGTCTACAAGTAATGTAAATATTTCAACCACTAAACAATTTACTCAGCTTCATTCACGTCTTCACTGCAATTTTCAACAATAGGAGAGGAATGCTTTTTTGACACATCCTTCCACTGGTATGTACACGTCAGACAGTTTATATATTGTCTGATACAATAGTGGGTAACCAACCCATCCTTCTACTAGTATGTCCAGACACCAGACAGCTTTTATCTTGTGTGATACAATAGCGAATAACCAACCCATTCTAACACTAGAATTGTCCAGACACCAGGCAGTTTATATCTTGTGTGATACAATAGCGAGTAACCAACCCATTCTAACACTAGAATTGTCCAGACACTAGGCAGTTTATATTGTCTAACCAGACTAGACACCAGGCAGTTTATATCTTGTGTGATACAATAGTGAGTAACCAACCCATTCTAACACTAGAATTGTCCAGACACCAGGCAGTTTATATCTTGTGTGATACAATAGTGAGTAACCAACCCATTGTAACACTAGAATTGTCCAGACACCAGGCAGTTTCTTATCTTGTCTGAACCCATTTACACTAGTATTGTCTAGACACCAGACAGTCTTGTGTGATACAATAGTAGGTAACCAACCCATCCTTTCACTTGTATGTCCAGACACCAGACAGCTTATATCATGTGTGATACAATAGCGAGTAACCAACCCATCTTTCCATTAGTATGCCAGACACCAGACAGTCTTGTCTGATACAATAGCGAGTAACCAACCCATCCTTCCACTTGTATGTCCAGACACCAGACAGCTTATATCTTGTCTGATACAATAGCGAGTAACCAACCCATCTTTCCATTAGTATGCCAGACACCAGCTCATATATTGTCTGAAACATTGAGCATGAAATATTCTCCTATCAAAATATTATATCAATTTAGTCTGATGATAAACCCACCAACTCACCCTTCAACAGGCAGAATTAGCTTTACAACAGTGTATATCATGTATCATATATCACATTAACTCTTTAATATGGTAAAAGAAATCTTTTCATTTTTATGTAATAATACAATAACAGTTTCCTTTCATCACTCAGTACTGTTGCATTTCGTTTGTGACTACCGATTTCTCATGGGCGAGAATGTGGTTGTTGACAATAAACCTAGAGTCGTCCAACGTGTACACGTCTCAGTGAACATCAATCTAAAACAAACGTCAAGTGTAACGTCGTATATTACTCTTGGTGGTTTATATACAAAAAACATACTTGACGTACAACACAGTTTGGAGATCAAAGCCTTTAACTATGTACACATATGTGAAACATTTCTATGCCTCATAGCCGTGCTACAACAACGTACACCTGCATGTTATGTAGACTAAATTCCCCCAGACAGAATGTATACATATACACTTACACACATTAAACAATAATCAAAGATCTCTCCCTGTTTCATTACGAGTGTGAAACATTTGTGAATCGTATCTCTCACAACACAACAGTGTACACCCCACCTGCATGTTATGTAGGATTTATACCTCACGGCAGTGTTTCTCATGTTAATTATATTATTCTACACTAATCAACATGAAATGACACCGTTCATGTTTACGCTCGATTTACAATATTGAGGAAGCGCTTGATATTTGACCCAGGTCCTGACCCTGAGCACTGGCGACTTGGCTATATTAGACGGAGAAGTGGAAGCATTGTCATTCCTGAGTCTGCATTGAGTCAACAGAGTGAAAACTGTGAGTTTCATGACTGTTATTACTATTTTATGACGTTTCTTAGTTAATGTATTTTCAGTAAATTGAAAATGTCAGTGACGTCTCGAATATCTGCCGGGTCAGGCTCGATAAAATTTGTGATGAAAATTGTATAACGTGATAAACTACAAATTGAAAAGTTGAGTTCATTTTTAGTTTCATTTAGATCGGTTTGAATTTTAGATATATGTTTCGTTTTCATATCTGCATATCCATTATTCATAAACGTCTAGTCATTTGGTTTACCATTTAGATGGAGTTTCTGATGTCGTCTGTTCGTCTGCACCTCGTTTGCCTGGCCGTCTGTTTCGTGTTGGCAGGATACGCCTCAGCTTCACGTGAGTAACGTCGATTACAACTCTACCTTCTTGAAGCAAAGGGTTAACAATAAATAGTGTTTTGTGAAAGGATAAATGTCATCTTATACAAGTTAAGCCTACGACACATATTAAACCTATTATAAATGGACATAGACAATGTGAGTTCTTATACATACAGATGCCAGTCTATCTTACAGTTTTACCAGTCTACTAATGAGGTTGTCCCTGGAAAAGGCATAATAGTATTTGGATCATATGCAAGCATATAGGAGGATGGTTGTAGTTCCGATTTTGGCATTTAGACGTGTGTTCAAATATCACACGTCTAATGTAGGTGTAATCCTACATGCCGTCTACTAAGATGTACGTTTATACATTTGTTAAAAGTACTATACAACGATTAAGTTCATTTAACAAAATTGTACATGGAAATGTTGCTATATTCGTTGATGTTTTCAGAATGTTCAGTGCCAGTGGACACCGACATCGTGATTGCCGTCGTTGACTCCAAGGCGACAAGGTATCACAGTTGGGGAGGAGTCGTTTTGTCACCGGGGCTTGTCCACTTTCTCAAAACCTTCGTATCTCAGTGCGACTACAGCAAAGTCCGACTGTCCATCGTCGCAGTCAGCAACACCGTCAGAGTCCTTGCACCTTTCACCAGCAACCCAAACGACCTTCAGTTAGCTATTCAGACATGGAGACCGGAATTCCTGGGAGCAAGAACCTTTCTGGCTCTCAGGTCCATCAGGTCCTCCTTCAAGACAGACGGTCGTCCAAATGCCGCTCGTATCGTCATTGTCGTCACCCCACAGCAATCAGACAACTATTTCTCCACAGTGTCTGAGAGCCTGCTGCTGGGGGCGGATCACGTCTCCATCATTGGCGTCGGTTACGGTCACTACGCCCCTTCTCAAGAATTGTTGGCCATGACAGGAAATCGTTATCGAGTTTTTCTAACGGGCAATGATTACTACCTTGTTTACTCTGTGAATCCAGTCAAACATCTTATTTGCATAAGTAAGTATAACAGAGGAATGAATCTTTGTGCTTATGAATTTCGTGATTACTACAGGCTTTAAAGGTATCAGTGGAACTATTTTCCTAAATAAATGCGTCCTTGTTAACTTGCGTTTTTCTTTACCTAAAACTGTATCGGAAAAATGTTATTTTTAGTTTTTCAGATATCTCTATGAAACGAAGTTTAATCTTAGATATTAACTAGTTGTCTCCGACTACGTCTATAACGCATGGCATTGATGCATCCAATGTAATGGAATATATTTGTTGAAAAGGAATACAAAAGCTATGCTCCTGTTTTCATACGTTCCTACTTATTCTTCAGCTGTGTCTGCTAAGACAACGACTTCAACAACAACTACGACTACAGCTTCGACTACGGGGATCGACGTTATGACAACGATGGATAACTAGGCAACGACCATTGGAGATATTGATTATACACTGATCATTTTACAACTTACATATTATAGTTTACTAAAAAATTGTTACAATTCCTTTCTAAATAACATCAGGCAATGTCAAGCTTTCTTTCACTGATGAACCCTAATGTGTGAGAATGTGAAGTTTTCTGCCATCTTCGTACATTTTCAATTAGTGTATTATATGACTGAGGCATGATTTATACCTGTGATTGTCTTCTCCTACATTGTGTAAAACTGTTTGTTAAATAAAACTTGAAACTCATTGTTTTCTTCTTGTGAATCCATATATTTCTACACTGACATCTACATTGGACATTATCTTATGCCACGTTATGGGGGATACAATAGCTGGAACTATGTAAACATAAAACACATTATTTCGCTTGATAATATTCCAGTTTATCCATTTAGCTAAATCTTATAGATGTCGTTTATGCAAACGCCTCAATACAGAGAAAAATACCAATTTTGCTGAACACATAGGTAATATGAAAGGCATTATACGGAAACTGTTTGACTGACGGGGAAAAGCTCAGAGCTCGGTCTGATAGAATTCCCACCCGATTCCTGAATCTTTGGTCCGATACGACCCCTTTAGATACATGTCCTGTAGTATCGGTGTTAGTGGCAAGAGATGACGTAGTCATCTTGTGCAGGGTGGTGACTCGTGATCTTCCATTTCCTGGGTTGAATTCGGGCGGGTATACCAATCCCATAAACGGGATATGGTGATCTGGTGTACTGACGTGCAACTGCAGGCTGTGCTATGGCGTTGTTGGAAATGTTGACAGACATTTAACCTTTCAAAATCGTTTGTCACTGCTCATTTTCGTCACAACTTGCCCATGTATACTGTTTTTGATGTCCTTTCCTTAACGGTTTTGTGCAGTCTCTTAACAATTGCTGTTTTACGCAGCAGTGGTAGTTAATAGAACATGTGATTAGCAACGCTGAATAAAAAATATTGTATTTGAACTGAATGCATAAAAAATAAACAAAACCAACAATCTCAACATCGTCTTTTCTTGTTTTGTTAATATTTGCAGTTGATTTAATCACTGAACCATTGCATGATATCCTATTAAGGAGGGTTTTAATTGGAAGGGTGGTGGCATGGGTTAATGGCTAAAGAGTTCGCTCTTAAAATCGAATACAAATTTGAAGTTAGTATAGTTATGTCGTTATTGTATAAATAGATAACTTAAACGACAACGTTCGAGATTTAATTCACATGATATCACAAGATAGGTTGAGTTTCTTGGTATGGTAACATGTACCAAGGGATGTGATGCGTAATGTCCGCCAATGTTCATCTAAAATTGCATGACCCAATACCAATTTGCACATTGCTGTTTTCATCAACACAGTGAGTTCTTCAGAATTACAATTATTTCAACAAAAGTTGTTGTGTTTTTACAGGTGTTCCCTGATTCGTTCATAGAAATATATTTGTAATATCTAACAGAAATTACGGGTACCGTGTACAAGCATGTAATAGAGTTTTAACTTGGACTTTCACTGATTGACAAAGTGTTAAATCCTTTTTTGTGTCCCCTGCAGCGTTATGGACGGAAGGGGCGGTGGGGTAGCCTAGTTGTTAAAGCGTTCGCTCGCCACGCCGAAGACCCGGGTTCGAATCCCCACATGAGTTTCTTGGTATGGTAACATGTACCAAGGGGGGTGATGCGTAATGTCCGCCAATGTTCATCTAAAATTGCGTGACTGTGAGTTCTTCAGAAAGACAATTATTTCAACAAAAGCTGTTGTGTTGTTACAGATGTTTTAACTTGGACTTTCACTTATTGACAAAGTGTGAAATCCTTTATTGTGTCCCCATGCAGTGTTATGGACAGAATATTTGTAAAAGTGGTTTAGAACCATACTCACTCAGAGCATACTCGACAGCAAACAAACCCCTTATGGTTCCAAAACAATGTTTGACTGGAACTGGTAGATCAAACGGATGTCTGTTGACAACCATTGTCACCTACAAGTGTATAACACTAAACATGGAATTTCCCGATGGTACACGAATAGCTAACTTGTTAACATTTCAAATAGATAGAAGCGACAAAACCCAAATCTAATCTCAGGATCTGTGTCATTAGTGTATATTTGTTTCAGCAGTATTGCATCGGACATCATTTTTGTCATTGATGCAGCAAATTTCGAAGTGTCCCCCATATGTCTACCATAAAACGTTTTAAAAGTCTTACTGAGGCCTTGAATGTTGTAACCTTGATTAAACAACTTCATGGCAATAGTAGCATGACGCTCTTTGAAACCTTGGTAAAAGGAGCATGCTCGCACCTTACCTCAAAAGTTGTGAATTGTAAACACCAAAGGCTGGGGCTGTTGGAAGATTGCTCGACATGAAAGGAGTTGATATGATCCCTTTTGTCATACAGCCTTGTGGAGATCTTTTTTGTCACTGTGATTCTTTATGCATAGATCTAAATATGAAACAGTTGAGGCAGTCTCACTTGTCTCCTTAATTTCAAGTTCAGGTGGGTAAATCAGTGGAAGGCAATTGGCTATTCGATGGTTATTGAACGCTGTCAAATCATCGATATACCTGAACTTCTTGGCAAGATTACCTTGATTTGATTTTACCAACCGAAGCAGAAATTCTTATTCATATGCATAAAGAAACAGATGCGAAAGAAGCACAATTGGTCCCCATGGGTATGCTTGATTCGTGTCGGAATGTTTTACTCCAGATTTTACAAAGATGTTATCAATTAGAAAATCCAGCTATTCACATATTGTTTTCTTGGTAAACTTCAAATGACATTTGTTTTCATTTATAACGTATTGTCCTGAACCTCTGAAGATAGATATGTAGGTGTATATGTGTTCACCACGTTTGTTTACAAATGCCCCATGGATCAAGGAATGACGTTTTTATTTACGTTTGTCGTGTGGGATAGTGGTATACAACGTTGAAAATCAAACGCTTTGACAGAACCTAACTCCAAATGTAAACAAATCCTGTGAGGTTTTGAGAATCCACATGGTATTAATTCCGCTTGTCTCAAATACTTTCTGTGAATATCTAGAAAGTCCTTCCTTGATACAATTAAGGATTATGGTTCACCTTTGAGACAGGCATTTAGTGGTACATTTGCTAGAACCAGCAAAATGTCCCTCTCTCTCTTTGTGGAGATGTTTATGTAGTTCTGAATCCAGTAGAAAAGAGGGATGGACATGTCTTCAAGTTTAAGAGTCAAGCCAAATGTTAATAGCACCGTGTAAAAACAATTTCTTCAGTCAAATGCAACAGCTGGAATACTCTGGAGACCCAGTAGAGGAGAATGTTGTTGTTGAATGTTGATGAAAAGTTGTTTATCTGGATTATTTGACACTACTATCCACCAATATATCTCAAGACCGTGTTTTCGTGTTTGATACAACACTACACGAACCCATCCTTCTGTAAGTATTTCCAGACTGACTCCTTGTATCTTGCTTGATGCAATTCTACCCACCAACCTAACTTTCTCCTGTTATGTCAAAACACTAGACAGTTTTTTTCGTTTCTGATAAAACAGTACGCGCTAACCCATCCTTCGTCAGATATGCTCATGCACCAGGCAGTATATATGGTGTCTGATAAATACTTGGTAACCAACCCATCCTTCGTCAGGTATGCTCATGCACCAGGCAGTATATATGGTGTCTGATAAATACCTGGTAACCAACCCATCCTTCGTCAGGTATGCTCATGCACCAGGCAGTATATATGGTGTCTGATAAATACCTGGTAACCAACCCATCCTTCGTCAGGTATGCTCATGCACCAGGCAGTATATATGGTGTCTGATAAATACTTGGTAACCAACCCATCCTTCGTCAGGTATGCTCATGCACCAGGCAGTATATATGGTGTCTGATAAATACTGGGTAACCAACCCATCCTTCGCCAGGTATGCTCATGCACCAGGCAGTATATATGTGTGTCTGATAAATACTGGGTAACCAACCCATCCTTCGTCAGGTATGCTCATGCACCAGGCAGTATATATGGTGTCTGATAAATATTGGGTAACCAACCCATCCTTCGTCAGGTATGCTCATGCGCCAGGCAGTATATATGGTGTCTGATAAATACTTGGTAACCAACCCATCCTTCGTCAGGTATGCTCATGCACCAGGCAGTATATATGGTGTCTGATAAATACTTGGTAACCAACCCATCCTTCGTCAGGTATGCTCATGCACCAGGCAGTATATATGGTGTCTGATAAATACTTGGTAACCAACCCATCCTTCGTCAGGTATGCTCATGCACCAGGCAGTATATAAGGTGTCTGATAAATACTTGGTAACCAACCCATCCTTCGTCAGGTATGCTCATGCACCAGGCAGTATATATGGTGTCTGATAAATACTTGGTAACCAACCCATCCTTCGTCAGGTATGCTCATGCACCAGGCAGTATATATGTGTGTCTGATAAATACTTGGTAACCAACCCATCCTTCGTCAGGTATGCTCATGCACCAGGCAGTATATATGGTGTCTGATAAATACTTGGTAACCAACCTGTCCTTCGTCAGGTATGCTCATGCACCAGGCAGTATATAAGGTGTCTGATAAATACTTGGTAACCAACCCATCCTTCGTCAGGTATGCTCATGCACCAGGCAGTATATATGGTGTCTGATAAATACTTGGTAACCAACCCATCCTTCGTCAGGTATGCTCATGCACCAGGCAGTATATATGGTGTCTGATAAATACTTGGTAACCAACCCATCCTTCGTCAGGTATGCTCATGCACCAGGCAGTATATATGGTGTCTGATAAATACTTGGTAACCAACCCATCCTTCGTCAGGTATGCTCATGCACCAGGCAGTATATATGGTGTCTGATAAATACTTGGTAACCAACCCATCCTTCGTCAGGTATGCTCATGCACCAGGCAGTATATATGGTGTCTGATAAATACTTGGTAACCAACCCATCCTTCGTCAGGTATGCTCATGCACCAGGCAGTATATATGGTGTCTGATAAATACTGGGTAACCAACCCATCCTTCGTCAGGTATGCTCATGCACCAGGCAGTATATATGGTGTCTGATAAATACTTGGTAACCAACCCATCCTTCGTCAGGTATGCTCATGCACCAGGCAGGTATATGGTGTCTGATAAATACTTGGTAACCAACCTGTCCTTCGTCAGGTATGCTCATGCACCAGGCAGTATATATGGTGTCTGATAAATACTTGGTAACCAACCCATCCTTCGTCAGGTATGCTCATGCACCAGGCAGTATATATGGTGTCTGATAAATACTTGGTAACCAACCCATCCTTCGTCAGGTATGCTCATGCACCAGGCAGTATATATGGTGTCTGATAAATACTTGGTAACCAACCCATTCTTCGTCAGGTATGCTCATGCACCAGGCAGTATATATGGTGTCTGATAAATACTTGGTAACCAACCCATCCTTCGTCAGGTATGCTCATGCACCAGGCAGTATATATGGTGTCTGATAAATACTTGGTAACCAACCCATCCTACGAACAACGTAAACCCACCTGCAGCAGACATTCCTTTAGGCAGTATTCATACACTAACATTAATATACATTGAATATTATTCAGGCAAAAAGAACACAAAGTAAATCGAAAGATCTAAAACTTCTCCCTTTTTCATTTATAAGCGTGGAACATTGTGACTCCCTGTCAAAAGCATCTCTCACACCACAACAGCGTACACCCCACCTGCATGTTACGTAGGAGCCATGCCTCACGGCAGTGCTTATCATCTTAATGAAATTAATCTGTATTAATCAATGTGAAGTGATACCATTCTTATTTACGCTCGATTTGCAATATTGGGGAAGCGCCGGATGTTTGACCCAGGTTTAGTTATAGTTTGACCCTGGGTCATGAGAGTTTGGCTATATTAGAGAGAGCAGTGGAAGCATTGTCATCCCTGTCTACCTGGAGTCTGCATTGGGTCAACAGAGTGAAAACTGTGAGTGAGTTTCCTGACTTTCATTCCGTTCAGTTAACGTATTTCAGTAAATTGAAAATGTCAGGGCCGTCTCGAATATCTGTCTGGTCAGGCAAGATAAAAGTGGTGATGAAAATTGTATACAGTGAGAAACCTGCAAACCGGAAAGCTGCAGCTGAAGTTCATTCTTATTCTCATTAAGATGGATTTACCTTCTGTTCTCGGCAAGAATTGCCTTATAAAGACTATTGTTGGTTTGAATGTTAGATATGTATTTCGTTTTCATATCTGCATATCCATTATTCATAAACGTTTAGTCATGTGGTTTAACATTCAGATGGAGTTTCTCATGTCGTCTGTTCGTCTGCATCTCGTTTGCCTGGCCGTCTGTTTCGTGTTGACGGGATACGCCTCAGCTTCACGTGAGTAACATCGACTAAAACTTTACTTTAATAAAGCACTAGGTAAACATAATCAGTCTTTGTGTGAAAGGATAAATGGTATCTTACACATGTTAAACCTACGACAAATGGACACAGATATTGTGAGCTCTTATACATACAGATGGCAGACTATCTTACAGTTTGACCTGTCTGATAAAGACGTTGTTCCTGGAAAGGTCATGATATTATTATCATTATTATTATTTGGATCATATACAAGGTTGCTTGTAGTTCTGATCTTGGCAATTATTCAGACAAATCGGGAGTAGAGGAAAGGCGTAGTGTTCGAACATAGGTGTAATGGTACATGCCCTCTGCTTAGATGTACGTTTATACATTCGTTAAAAGTACTATAGACGGTTTACGTTCACTGAAGAATAAAGTACATGAACATTTTGCATTATTCGTTGATGTTTTCAGAATGTTCAGTGCCAGTCGACACCGACATCGTGATTGCCGTCGTTGACTCCAAAGCGACAAGGTATCACAGTTGGGGAGGAGTCGTTCTGTCCCCGGGGCTTGTCCACTTTCTAAAGACCTTCGTCTCCCAGTGCGACTACAGCAAAGTCCGAATGTCCATCGTCGCAGTCAGCAACACCGTCAGAGTCCTTGCACCTTTCACCAGCAACCCAAACGACCTTCAGTTAGCTATTCAGATATGGAGACCACAATTTAAGGGAGCAAGAACCTTTCTGGCTCTGAGGTCCATCAGGTCCTACTTCAAGACAGACGGTCGCCCAAATGCCGCTCGTATCGTCATTGTCGTCACCCCACAACAATCAGACAACTATTTCTCCACAGTGTCCGAGAGCCTGCTGCTGAGGGCGGATCACGTTTCCATCATTGGCGTCGGTTACGGTCACTACGCCCCTTCTCAAGAATTGTTGGCCATGACAGGAAATCGTTATCGAGTTTTTCTAACGGGCAATGATTACTACCTTGTGTACTCTGTGAATCCAGTCAAACAACTTATTTGCATAAGTAAGTATAACAGAGGAATGAATCTTTGTGTTTATGAATTTCGTGATTACTACAGGCTTTAAAGGTAGCAATGAAACTATTGCATTCGATTTCCTTTTATCCTAAAGAAATGCGTCCTTGTTAACTTGCATTTTTCTTTACCTAAAACTGTATCGGAATAGTGTTATTTTAAGTTTTCAGATATCTCTATGAAAACGAAGTTTAATCTTAGATATTAACTAGTTGTCTCCAACTAGGTCTATAACGCATGACATTGATGCATCCAATGTAATGGAATATAGTTGTTGAAAAGGAATACAAAAGCTATGCTCCTGTGTTCATACGTTCCTACTTATTCTTCAGCTGCGTCTGCTAAGACAACGACTTCAACAACAACTACGACTACAGCTTCGACTACGGGGATCGACGTTATGACAACGATGGATAACTAGGCAACGACCATTGGAGATATTGATTATACACTGATCATTTTACAACTTACAAATTATAGTTTACTAAACAATTGTTACAATTCCTTTCTAAATAACTTCAAGCAATGTCAAGCTTTCTTTCACTGATGAACCCTAATGTGTGAGAATGTGAAGTTTTCTGCCATCTTTGTACATATTCAATTAGTGTATTATATGCCTGAGGCATGATTTATACCTGTGATTGTCTTCTCCTACATTGTGTAAAACTGTTTGTTAAATAAAACTTGAAACTCATTGTTGTCATCTTGTGAATCCATATATTTCTACACTGACATCTACATTGGACATTATCTTATGCCACGTTATGGGGGATACAATAGCTGGAACTATGTAAACATAAAACACATTATTTCGCTTGATAATATTCCAGTTTATCCATGTAGCTAAATCTTATAGATGTCGTTTATGCAAACGCCTCAATACAGAGAAAAATACCAATTTTGCTGAATACATAGGTAATATGAAAGACATTATACGGAAACTGGTTGACTGACGGGGAAAAGCTCAGAGCTCGGTCTGATAGAATTCCCACCCGATTCCTGAATCTTTGGTCCGATACGACCCTCAAACCAGATACATGTCCTATGGTATCGGTGTTAGTGGCAAGAGATGACGTAGTCATCTTGTGCAGGGTGGTGACTCGTGATCTTCCATTTCCTGGGTTGAATTCGGGCGGGTATACCAATCCCATAAACGGGATATGGTGATCTGGGGTACTGACGTGCAACTGCAGGCTGAGATTCTCCAGCTTCCAGATGTGTTTTGGCGTTGTTGGAAATGTTGACAGACATTTAACCTTTCAAAATCGTTTGTCACTGCTCATTTTCGTCACAACTTGCCCATGTATACTGTTTTGATGTCCTTTCCTTAACGGTTTTATGCAGTCTCTTAACAATTGCTGTTTTACGCAGCAGTGGTAGTTAATAGAACATGTGATTAGCAACGCTGAATAAAAAATATTGTATTTGAACTGAATACATAAAAAATAAACAAGACCAACAATCTCAACATCGTCTTTTCTTGTTTTGTTAATATTTGCAGTTGATTTAATCACTGAACCATTGCATGATATCCTATTCAGGATGGTGTTAATTGGAAGGGTGGTGGCATGGGTTAATGGCTAAAGAGTTCGCTCTTAAAATCGAATACAATTTGAAGCTAGTATAGTTATGTCGTTATTGTATAAATAGATAACTTAAACGACAACGTTCGAGATTTAATTCACATGATATCACAAGATAAGTTGAGTTTCTTGGTATGGTAACATGTACCAAGGGATGTGATGCGTAATGTCCGCCAATGTTCATCTAAAATTGCGTGACCCAATACCAATTTGCACATAGCTGTTTTCATCAACACTGTGAGTTCTTCAGAATGACAATTATTTCAACAAAAGTTGTTGTGTTGTTACAGATGTTCCCTGATTCGTTCATAGAAATATATGTAATATCTAACAGAAATTACGGGTACCGTGTACAAGCACGTAATAGAGTTTTAACTTGGACTTTCACTTATTGAGAAAGTGTGAAATCCTTTTTTGTGTCCCCTGCTGCATTATGGACGGAATATTTGTAAAAGTGGTTTAGACCCATACTCACTCAGAGCATACTCGACAGCAAACAAACCCCTTATGGTTCCAAAACAATGTTTGACTGGAACTGGTAGATCAAACGGATGTCTGTTGACAACCATTGTCACCAACAAAGTGTATAACACTAAACATGGAATTTCCCGATGGTACACGAATAGCTAACTTGTCGTTAACATTTCAAATAGATAGAAGCGACAAAACTCAAATCTAATCTCAGGATCTATGTCATTAGTGTATATTTGTTTCAGCAGTATTACAGCTGTACGAAGTTGTTTGTAAACAACTCAAGTCTGGACCAGACAATCCACTGGGTGTCACCATGCGATACGATGACAGAGCATGTGTTTATGAATCACTATGAAATATTGATAATACCAGGTGTTCGCGAAAAGGTGAGCGTATCCTGCCCCACCGGTGGCACCACCCGTCATAAGCACCTGCAAAGTCTAGTCATTTGTTCACTTGAAATAATTCGGGAACGTATAGTACAAGTCAAAATGGGGAATTGCATCGGACATCATTTTTGTCATTGATGCATCAAATTTCGAAATGTTCCCCACATGTCTACCATAAAACGTTTTAAAAGTCTTACTGAGGCCTTGAATGTTGTAACCTTGATTAAACAACTTCATGGCAATAGTAGCATGACGCTCTTTGAAACCTTGGTAAAAGGAGCATGCTCGCTCCTTAACTCAAAAGTTGTGAATTGTAAACACCAAAGGCTGGGGCTGTTGGAAGATTGCTCGACATGAAAGGAAGTTGATATGATCCCTTTTGTCATACAGCATTGTGGAGATCTTTTTGTCACTGTGATTCTTTATGCATAGATCTAAATATGAAACAGTTGAGGCAGTCTCACTTGTCTCCTTAATTTCAAGTTCAGGTGGGTAAATCAGTGGAAGGCAATTGGCTATTCGATGGTTATTGAACGCTGTCAAATCATCGATATACCTGAACTTCTTGGCAAGATTACCTTGATTTGATTTTACCAACCGAAGCAGAAATTCTTATTCATATGCATAAAGAAACAGATGCGAAAGAAGCACAATTGGTCCCCATGGGTATGCCTGATTCTTGTCGAAATATTTTACCCTAGATTTTACAAAGATGTTATCAATTAGAAAATCCAGCTATTCACATATTGTTTTCTTGGTAAACTTCAAATGACATTTGTTGTCATTTATAACGTATTGTCCTGAACCTCTGAAGATAGATAGTGTATCTGTGTTCACCACGTTTGTTTACAAATGCCCCATGGATCAAGGAATGAAGTTTTTATTTACGTTGTCGTGTGGGATAGTGGTATACAACGTTGAAAAATCAAACGTTTTGACAGAACCTAACTCCAAATGTAAACAAATCCTGTGAGGTTTTGAGAATCCACATGGTATTAATTCCGCTTGTCTCAAATACTTTCTGTGAATATCAAGAAAGTCCTTCCTTGATACAATTAAGGATTATGGTTCACCTGTTTGAGACAGGCATTTGGTGGTACATTTGCTGGAACCAGCAATATGTCTCTCTCTCTTTGTGCAGATGTTTATGTAGTTCTGAAATCCAGTAGAAAAGGGGGATGGACAAGTCTTCAAGTTTAAGAGTCAAGCCAAATGTTGATAGCACCGTTATAAACAATTTCTTCAGTCAAATGTAACAGCTGGAATACTCTGGAGACCCAGTAGAGGAGAATGTTGTTGTTGAATGTTGATGAAAAGTTGTTTATCTGAATTATTTTACACTACTATCCACCAATATATCTCAAGACCGTGTCTCAAGACAGCTTATAAATTGTCTAATACTATCATGGGTAACTGACCCACCCTTCCCTATTATGACATACGACAGTTTATATCTTGGAATCCCCAATCCGTTTCTAACTTCATGTTCCTATATCTTGTCTGATATATTATTGCGTAACCAACCCATCCTTGTACAAGTGTGTTCAGACACCAGACAGCTTGTATATTGTCTGATACAATAGTGGGTAACCAACCCATCCTTGTACAAGTGTGTTCAGACACCAGACAGCTTATATATTGTCTGATACAATAGTGGGTAACCAACCCATCCTTGTACAAGTGTGTTCAGACACCAGACAGCTTGTATATTGTCTGATACAATAGTGGGTAACCAACCCATCCTTGTACAAGTGTGTTCAGACACCAGACAGCTTATATATTGTCTGATACAATAGTGGGTAACCAACCCATCCTTGTACAAGTGTGTTCAGACACCAGACAGCTTGTATATTGTCTGATACAATAGTGGGTAACCAACCCATCCTTGTACAAGTGTGTTCAGACACCAGACAGGTTATATATTGTCTGATACAATAGTGGGTAACCAACCCATCCTTGTACAAGTGTGTTCAGACACCAGACAGCTTGTAACCCATCCTTCTACTAGTATGTCCAGACACCAGTTTATATATTCTCTGATACTTTGGGCATGAAATATTCTCCAAACTTTATACTATATGAAATTTGTCTGATGACAAACCCACCAGCTCATCCTTCAACTAGAAGATTTAGCTTAGACAACAGTGTATATCATGTCTGATACCACATTAACTCTTTAAAATGTTTTTTTTTAAAACCCGTTTTTTTTACTATTATAATTAGATAAAATTTCCTTTCATTAATCAGTACTTTTGTACTCGTTTCGCTTGTTTGACTTCGGATTTCTCATGAGCGAGAATGATGTTGTTAGCAATAAACCTAAAGTGATCCGACATGTACACGTCTCAGTGAACATCAAATCATGATCATACAAATCTAAAACAAACGTCGGGGCGGTCGGGTAGCCTAGTGGTTAAAGCGTTAGCTCGTCACGCCGAAGACGCGGTGTAACAGGCCAGAGTATACCCCTGTGCCAGACTATACCCCAGGTATAATCTGGGCTAGCCTAGTTTATACCCCGGGGGGGTCTAGGCCATAGTCTTGTCTAAACCCACCCACCCCCAGCCCAGATTATACCCCTAGTAAACAAGTGATTAAGGATACTACTATAATTTTATTGTACTTTTCACAGAATTAAACACTGGTTAACACATTGAAATGGTCCGATACATTCTCCAGGTACAAAGCATAATCAGTCTGGTTTTCAAGCTGAAGCTGGCAGGGTATGCCAGCCATTGCACTGACTGACCACTGCACTGTAAATGTAAATGTCACATCTTAACAGACTTGCTGTTGACATAACTTCTGCTTCTGTTGCACACATTCCATCTCCATAGACCATCAAATCTCCCAAAACAATAATACAATAATTCCACTTTTTACCATTTTAAAAATTGTTATAAATATGTATGTTACAGGGAATGTGTGAAACCAGGGATTTTTTTTATATATGTTCTTTTAACTTTTCAAATCAGTTTTCTCTTTTTATCAACTTCATTTCATCATTATTCACTTAATAAATATGTTTTTAAACATACTAACTAAATACAATCAAATTAAACAAGTTCCTGTCCTCAAACAATAACAATAACCATATATTATACTACATCTATATTAAATTCCAAATCTCTATTACTCTTTACTTATTTCATATCTTTTACTTTTTAATTCGCCCGCCCATTTAAATTTCCCTTAATACTCGATTTTTATTTTTTTTGGGCAGTAACACCACTCTTTCAAAATTTCTATTATTTGTTCCCCCTCATTTCTTAATAAGTGTACTACCCCGTCGCCGAAATACCTTAGTTGTGCGTGCGACGCTAAATAAAGCAAATACCTAACTACTAACTTAACCTTGATGATATATCAGCATGGCTGGGTTATGCAAAGTCGAAAATATCACATCGCAGAGAGGCACTCAACAAATACTTCATAAATTTTGTATTATGCAGTAATGTAAATGAAATGCACCTACAAATTCCTTTAAATAACACCAAGACCATTGCCCGGAGTCACACACTCATGAATTGCCTATAGTTTAACCCGGGGTATAATTTGGTGGGGGGTTATTCTGGGCTGCTACACCGGGTTCGATTCCCCACATGGGTATAATGTGTGAAGACTATTTCTGGTGTCCCCCGCCGTAATATCCCTGGAATATTGCTAAAAGCGGCGTAAAACCATACTTACTCACTCACTCACTCACTCACTAAAACAAACGTCAATCGTAAATGTATACTACTCGTGGTGGTTTAGTTACCAAAACTAAATTGACATACAGCACACTTTGGTGATCAATGCCTTCAACTCTGCACACATATGTGATACATTTCTGAGCCTCATCGCCATACTTGAACAACGTAAACCCACCTGCATGTTATGCAGCAGACATTCCTCCAGGCAGTATTCATACACTAACATTAATATACATTGAATAATATTCAGACAAAAAGAAAACAAAAGTAAATCGAAAGATCTAAAACTTCTCCCTATTTCATTTATAAGCGTGGAACATTGTGACTCCCTGTCAAAAGCATCTCTCACACCACGGCGTACACCCCACCTGCATGTTACGTAGGAGCCATGCCTCACGGCAGTGGTTATCATCTTAATGAAATTAATCTGTGTTAATCAACGTGAAGTGATACCATTCTTATTTACGCTCGATTTGCAATATTGGGGAAGCGCTGGATGTTTGACCCAGGTTTAGTCATATTTTGACCCTGGGTCATGAGAGCTTGGCTATATTAGAGAGAGCAGTGGAAGCATTGTCATTCCTGTCTACCTGGAGTCTGCACTGGGTCAACAGAGTGAAAACTGTGAGTGAGTTTCCTGACTTTCATTCCGTTCAGTTAACGTATTTCAGTAAATTGAAAATGTCAGGGCCGTCTCGAATATCTGTCTGGTCAGGCAAGATAAAAGTGGTGATGAAAATTGTATACAGTGAGAAACCTGCAAACCGGAAAGCTGCAGTTGAAATTCGTTCTTATTCTCATTAAGATGGATTTACCTTCTGTTGTTATTCTCGGCAAGAATTGCTTTCTAAAGACTATTGTTGGTTTGAATTTTAGATATGTATTTCGTTTTCATATCTGCATATCCATTTTTCATAAACGTTTAGTCATTTGGTTTAACATTCAGATGGAGTTTCTGATGTCGTCTGTTCGTCTGCATCTCGTTTGCCTGGCCGTCTGTTTCGTGTTGACGGGATACGCCTCAGCTTCACGTGAGTAACATCGACTAAAACTTTACTTTAATAAAGCACTAGGTAAACATAATCAGTCCTTGAGTGAAAGGATAAATGGTATCTTACACATGTTAAACCTACGACAAATGGACACAGATATTGTGAGCTCTTATACATACAGATGGCAGACTATCTTACAGTTTGACCTGTCTGATAAAGACGTTGTTCCTGGAAAGGTCATGATATTATTTGGATCATATACAAGGTTGCTTGTAGTTCTGATCTTGGCAATTATTCAAACAAATCGGGAGTAGAGGGAAGGCGTAGTGTTCGAACATAGGTGTAATGGTACATGCCCTCTGCTTAGATGTACGTTTATATATATACATTCGTTAAAAGTACTATAGACGGTTTACGTTCACTGAAGAATAAAGTACATGAACATTTTGCATTATTCGTTGATGTTTTCAGAATGTTCAGTGCCAGTCGACACCGACATCGTGATTGCCGTCGTTGACTCCAAGGCGACCATGTATCACAGTTGGGGAGGAGTCGTTCTGTCCCCGGGGCTTGTCCACTTCCTCAAGACCTTCGTCTCCCAGTGCGACTACAGCAGAGTCCGACTGTCCATCGTCGCAGTCAGCAACACCGTCAGAGTCCTTGCACCTTTCACCAGCAACCCAAACGACCTTCAGTTAGCTATTCAGACATGGAGACCACAATTTAAGGGAGCAAGAACCTTTCTGGCTCTCAGGTCCATCAGGTCCTACTTCAAGACAGACGGTCGCCCAAATGCCGCTCGTATCGTCATTGTCGTCACCCCACAGCAATCAGACAACTATTTCTCCACAGTGTCTGAGAGCCTGCTGCTGAGGGCGGATCACGTCTCCATCATTGGTGTCGGTTACGGTCACTACGCCCCTTCTCAAGAGTTGTTGGCCATGACAGGAAATCGTTATCGAGTCTTTCTAACGGGCAATGATTACTACCTTGTGTATTCTGTGAATCCAGTCAAGCAACTTATTTGCATAAGTAAGTATAACAGAGGAATGAATCTTTACATTTATGAATTTCGTGATTACTACAGGCTTTAAAGGTAGCAATGGAATTGTTGCATTCGATCTCTTTCTATCCTAAACAAACGCGTCCTTGTTAACTTGCATTTTTCTTTCCCTAAAACTGTCTGGAAATACTGTTATTTTGAGTTTTTCAGATATCTCTGTGAAAACGAAGTTTAATCTCAGGTATTGACTAGTTTTCTCAAACAAGGTCCGTTTCTATAACGCATGACATTGATGCATACAATGTGATGGAATATATCTGTTGAAAAGGAATACAACTTAAGCTATGTACCCCTGTTAATACGTTCCTACTTATTCTTTAGCTGCGACCGCTAAGACAACGACTTCAACAACAACAACAACAACAACAACGACTACAGCTTCGACTACGGGGATCGACGTTATGACAACGATGGATAACTAGGCGATAACTAACGATGGATATAACGACCATGGAGATATTGATTATACACGGGTTATTTGACCATCTCCATATTATAGTTTACAGGCAATGTCATGCTTTCTTTCACCGACCAACCCTGGTGTGTTTCATGTTTTCTGCCACCTTTGTACATATTCAAATAATGTATCATATGACCGAGACATGATTTATACCTGTGAGTATCTCTTCTACGTTGTATAAAACGAAGTGTCACAAAAATTCCTTTCTAAATAACTTCAAGCAATGTCAGACTTTCTTTGACTGATGAACCCTAATGTGTGAGACTGTGATGTTTCTTTGTACATATTCAAATAGTGTATTATATGACTGAGACATGATTTATACCTGTGAGTGTCTACTTCTACATTGTGTAAACCTGTTTGTTAAATAAAACTTGAAGCTAACTCATTGTCGTCGCCTTGTGAATCCACATATTTCTACACTGACATCTACCTTTGAAACACTGGACATCTTATGCCACGTTATGTTTAGGTTACAATAGCTGGAACCATACAAAACATTAAAAAAATAGAACGCCTGATAATATCCTACTTGATCTATTTGGCTAAATCTTATAGTTGTAGTAAATGCAAACATCTCACTACAGGGATAAATACCAGAATGTTTCATCCGATGCCGCCCTCAAAGCAGGCGGGACCACAAATGAATGGGCTCCACACACTGTACCTATGTTGGGAAGGAAACACGGGCCTTACCAGCGAACACTTTAATCACAAGGACACGTCTCCGCATCCATTTGATAGGTACAGTTCGTCCCACATGTGTTGGATAGGTGTAAAGGTCATACAAATAAATTAATACAATTATATAATCATAACTGAAGGATTTTGTAGTTCACCGTCACTCATACTACGTTATTAGAATCTGAGACTGATTATCCAAGAAAACCTCTTCAAGATGATCAATGTTACAGTCTGAGTTTACATGGCGAGCCAACTGGTGGTATGCATGCACATTGCAGGTTTACATTTTATCCGTTTTTAAGTAACACTTTTGATGTTCAGGGAAGGAGGTTATCAACTTCTGATCCAAAGAACTCACAACAAATACTCAAGGATTGATGGACACAAACACATACAGCCTGCCAGATATCGTTATTGTTGGACTGTAATACATGTCATAATCCAACTAACCATTGTTTGCCCAAACTACAATCGACACAACTTCCCACAAGACATACTATTTGAAATTGGTTTATATATGATAATTATATAAATTCATCATCATCAATTTTGTCCATTAACGTTCCAAATGAGAAATGTATCGTCGGTTTTAACACTGTTAGATCCCCTGTGGGATATTAACCAAGTCTAGACCAGTATCCTTGCTTGCAGAGATTGGATCTGGGGGTTCGCCAATGCAAAACATTAACGTGGTCTTTAGTCAATTTCAAAAGGGGGTGGGGTGGAGGTGTCAGGGGGTTCATTGGCGGAGGTTGTGGTTGTGGGGTGGGTGGGGGGGTCGGGGTTGGAGGTGGGGTGTCAGGGGTTCGACACTTGGTTTTCCTTGATCTTGCATCTGTTACTCATCCAGCTTCGAATGCCACTCAATGGCACTTATGGAACCTATCCTACAGGAACTATTACGCGATACTCCTTACAATCACGCATTGTATAAGGATAATGCGATACACCGAATAATTTGGTATCACAAAAGGATCTTCTGCGCAAGTTGGTTAAATATTGGTTCACAAGGAATTTCAATTCTTGAACAGCTGTGGAATATACGACAAAAGCTAAATCTAACAATCACTCAGCATGAAACCCGATCCTGAGGTGGAGTGATTCCTCGAATCCTCATGCATGTTGGGAGACTTTTTGAAAATATCGGAAGATACATCAGTTGTGATCATTAACACACCATGTGTAGTATACGAATGTGTGACTAGAAACGCTGAATAAAAAATACCGCATTTGAACTGAATGTGTCACCAATAAGCTAAATCAACATATTCGTGTCTACTATTAAATAAAATAGGATCGGATAGAGCCATAGCATGATAACCTGTATTAATAAGGATGGTGGAGTGGCGGGGGCTAGAGGTTATAGCGTCCACTCTTCAAGTCGAAAGTTTTATTCCCCATATGGTAACCACCTTTACTGAAACTTATATAGTTATATGGCCACACTTTGCGCTGCGCCTTTTCTATAAACAAACAAAGCATCATCCAAATCCATCAATGCTTGTAAAGTTAGTGGTTGAGCTAATTTGTGCTAAAACTCAATCCATTAATAAGAATATCAAAATACAACCTTGCACTGTACCTCTCCTATAGATAGATATGGAGGGTGATCTCCACATTTTATACCAATCCATCCGAATGCATTCAAGTTTTTGTTTTGAAAAATATTCACATGGGCTTTTAAAAGTTCAAACATTATAAATTGACGTAAATCTTTCAAAAAGTAGAACCTCGGAACCAAACTTTGAACAAAGTAGGAGGCCCAACATTCAAATGTGTTCCAGTTTTTGGTTGAACAAACTTTCCAGTTTTTGAATTACTGTAATTCTGGAAACAAATAGCACATCATGATGACAAGACATTTGCACTGTACCTCTCCTTCAGGCACAGAAGGTGGTCCTCAAACAATCCAACCAATAGTTTCCATGTTATTATTGGAACAAAATGTCCTCAGTCGGACGGATGGACGGAATATAACTATGATAACGTCAACGTTCGAGATTTACACGATATCACAAGATACTTTGATTTGAGAATGCATGGCGCATACCAAGGGATATCACACAAAATGTTCATCTACAATTGTGTCACTCACTCACTCACTCACTCACTCACCCATGAATGAGAGCTTCGAGAGAACTGCCGTCAGATCATATCACCTACCAAAGGTAATTGTCTTCTTTCAGCTACAACATTACAATACATAATTTCCAGAGGGATGTTAAATGACTGAAACATTTAAACACATTCTGGAAACGCTGGAGACCAAGTGAAAGAGGCTGCCGTTCAAGTAGTTTATATAAGTTCGGAGAAACTACTATCCACCAAATCATTTGTATGCTGGCGTGACGGGTCAATAAATACTTACTACAAAGCGAAACTATTCTCTGTATGTTATGTTATTCCAGACGTGTCCAACTATTCATGTGTTAAAATACGTCATTTATTAACTAATATATTTGATTTCAATACATTCAATCTTCAATCAATCAGTACTATTATATTTCACCTACCGCAACAGGGTTACACGTTTCAGTTTAATTGAATTATAATCAAACAAGAGGAAACAAGTAAGTCGTGAGATTTAAAACTGCTCCCGTTTTCATTAGAAACTTAGTCTCTGAATATAAACAATTTTGATAGAAACCAAAACCCCATAGAAATTGAAAAGTAGCATCAGAAATTCAGAATCTGAAAAAATCTAGACTTGCTCCATTTAGGGCTTCAGCATTGCAGAAAGGTTTGGGCTGAATGGAAACTAATAATGGTTCAGGGACCGTGAGACAGGCTACCGTCTTCATATACAAGCGTTGAACATTTGTGAATCTTATCTCTCACATACAACAACGGACACCACACCTGCGTGTTACGGCGGACCAATGACTCCAGGCAGTGTTAATCATCTTAATTTTATTAATCTGTGCTAATCAACGTGAAGTGATAATTTTCTTATTTATGCTCGATTGGCAATATTGGGGAAGTGTTGGGTGTTTGACCCAGGTCCGATGAGATCTTGACCCATGCGATGGCCGCTTGACTACTAGTATATTAGAAGGGAGAGGGAGAGCGTTGCCATCCCCGTCTGCATTGAGGGAAACAGAGTTAAAATTGTGAGTTGAATGATTTTTTAATAGATTTAGTTAGTGTATTTTCATTGAATTCAAAGCGCCATGTCCAGTATGTTCAATGCGGCATAAATATTGTGATGAAAAGTGTATGAAAACAGGTGATAAATTATTGTTGTTTATATATAGTCATATTTGACTATTGTCTGTGTCTCCGTTTTATGCTGTGAATGTAGACGCGAATGTTCTTTATAAAGACCAATTATCTATTTGCATTTTAGATAGACGTTTTCTTGTTGACATCAAAATATTCATGAAAGTTTATTCATTGGGTTTAACATTCAGATGGAGTTTCTGATGTCGTCTGCTCGTCTGCATCTTGTCTGCTTGGCTGCCTGTTTCGTGGTTGGATACGCCTCAGCTTCACGTAAGTAACATGGACTGAAATGTTACTTGACTTGACTTTAACGTTTTGTGTAAAGATAAATGAGCTTTTATACATTCAAATGCCGAATATCATGATTTACATAGCAGCTTCTTATGGATGTTCAGCAAAACTAAATTATCTTTACATAAAAGATGATTACATGACGATCTCTCTTATCAGTCTGATAAGGAAGTTGTACCGACAAGAGTAACGCTATTGATTGGAACGATGCAAGCATTTCGCCAAGGTCCATTGGACTTTCGGTTTGGGAATTTCGTCTGACAATTCAGGTGTGGGCTAGGGCGGTGTGTTCGAACACTTAGGTGCAAGTTTAAGCATATTTACCCTCGACTAAGAAATACCTATATACTAGTACTTTAATAAGTCTTTAGAAGAGTCACGTTAACTGAAAAGATATTGTACATACAGAGGCTGCTTTACTAAGTGATGTTTTCAGAATGTTCAGTGCCAGTCGACACCGACATCGTGGTTGCAGTCGTTGACTCCAAGGCCACAAGGTATCACAGTTGGGGAGGAGTCGTTCTGTCCCCGGGGCTTGTCCACTTCCTCAAAACCTTCGTCTCCCAGTGCGACTACAGCAAAGTCCGACTGTCTATCGTCGCAGTCAGCAACACCGTCAGAGTCCTTGCACCTTTCACCAGCAACCCAAACGACCTTCAGTTAGCTATTCAGACATGGAGACCGGAATTCCTGGGAGCAAGAACCTTTCTGGCTCTCAGGTCCATCAGATCCTCCTTCAAGACAGACGGTCGTCCAAACACCGCTCGTATCGTCATTGTCGTCACCCCACAACAATCAGACAACTATTTCTCCACAGTGTCCGAGAGCCTGCTGCTGAGGGCGGATCACGTCTCCATCATTGGCGTCGGTTACGGTCAATACGCCCCCTCTCAAGAGTTGTTGGCCATGGCAGGAAGTCGTGATCGAGTTTTTCTAACGGCCATTGATGACAACCTTGTGCATTCTGTGAATCCAGTCAGACAACTTATTTGCATATGTGAGTAAGCGAGATTATGATTATTCATATCATAAGCAGTGCGGATTATGTCATAGCTCAAGTTAACGTACTATATATGTATATAAACTACCGGGCAAAGAAAATATACAACTTGCTGTATGCTGACTAAACTTGAAACAAACACAAGTCGTCTCAAGGAACATGGGCCACAATCTCAGAAACTGTTTTCACGTGTATACCTTCTTTTGTCCGTCAGTATATTCAAGGACTCCATTATTTATAATGTTTTTGTTTTTTTGTTTTTAATGGCAGTGAGCCGGGCATTTCAGGATGCGTTGACAACAGGTAAGATTGTAAAATGACACAAGACACTAGACGAACACGTTTCAGGGTGCAGATTACAGGGAATTTTATAAACGTGTAAGTAAAAACGTGTTGCACATCACCAGGGTGTGTTATTTCCATTGTTTCAGTAGGTTGGTTTTCTATGAGGTTGATTGATTCAATTTATATGACGCCGCATTTCATATGCGTGAGGTGTATTATATTTGTATAGATATAGTAAGTGAGTGAGTGAGTGAGTGAATTAGGTTTTACACCGCCTTTTGCAATTTTCCGCAATATTTTGGCGCGTGAATCCAGACATGGGCTGAACACATTGTACCCACGTGGGGAATCAAACCCGCGTTGTCGGCGTGACAAGCGATCGCTTTAACCACTAGGCTACCCCACCGCCCCTCGTATAGATTGAAATCTATATCGTTCTTGAGGGGATCAATAACGAGTACATAGCATCGCATATAAAGAAGTAAGAAATAGAAAGCCATAAACGAACTGCTTTCATGCATCACAGTGTTGGAAATCAGTACATGAGCGTTTTGTGTTCACTGTGCCATTTAAGTTTCCATGTTGTCATATATCAAATAATCCACTCAGGTTTACTCCAGAAAAGAGAACCCTCCTATGCATGGCATGTTAATCAAGGATTCAGTTGTAAGCCATGTCGGCTTTAATATTCTTTTTCCAACGTGTACATGCACAGACATAACGTTACAGTTCTATACCTCTTGTATGCCGTGTATGTAATGCAACATATCACTTCTATTTCAGCTGGAATCAGTACATCTTCTGCGACTACCAGAACCACTACTGACACGACAACATCATCGCCCAGTACGACGCCAACAACACAAGCGTTAACCACACCACCAAGTACGATACCAACAACACACACAACGCAGACTACCGGCACTATTGCCGCTATGACGTCAACGACATCGACAACTTTGACGCCAGCGACATCGACAACTTTGACGCCAGCAACACCGGCTGCACAAACTACTGCTTCTGCTGTGACGCTAAAGACATCAACACCTACAACAACAACGACACAGGTTTCACAAACTACTTCTGCTCCTACAACGACAACGTCACCGACAACTATGACGCCAACAACAACTACAACGACAGCTGTTGTGACAACGGAGGTTGAGGCTACGTCGACATGGACTACGACAACAATGGATGATGAGTCAACACCGACTATAGCTGCGACGACGGAGCTCGACTCAACGGTTACATCGAGTGTGACAACGTTGGACGATGAGGATACAACGACTACAGCTGCGACGACGGAGCTCGACTCAACAGTAACATCGGCTACGACAAGTATGGACGACGAGGAAACAACGAATACAGCGGCGACGACGGAACAAGACTCAACGATTACACCGGCTGTGACAACGTTGGACGATGAGGACACAACGACTACAGCTGCGACGACGGAACTCGACTCAACCGTTACACCTGTTATGACAACAATGGAGGCGACGACCATAGATACGTAACTTATACACGGGTTACCCGGTCACTGCACCGTATACGGACAAGTGAAATAGTGAATGAGTTTAGTTTTACGCCGCTTTTAGCAATATTCCAGCAATACCACGGCTGGGTACACCAGAAATAGGCTTGACACATTGTACCCATGTGGAGAATCGTCCTCGGCGTGACGAGAGAACGGCTACTCCACCAGTGAAAGAAGTAAAACAAAAAGTGACAAGTTTGTTAAATTTTGTATTAGAGGCTATAACGTCAGGTCAAAAGAATGTTGTCCGAGTTATTTAATATGTTGGTGCATCTTTGTTTCTCCTAACAAACGTCGCCTGAGACACATTAAGCGCCGTTTAAGGCGTTAGACGTCATTTAATGCCCTTTCAGTGTAAACCGACATCAGAGTGTTCAATGCGTATGTTTCATACACATTCAAACCGTACGTTCCTTGGCGTATCTAGACATTCATGTGTGTAGCTGTTCAATGCTACATTGTGCGATACGAGTTCCAGAACAAAGCGTGACACAGTCTCCTCGATCTCGTCTCGTAACGTAACTAAAGTCATATGAAGAAGCCATCCGTAACTTCTTTAGAGGATTATATTTACCAACATCCTCCTTGTCAACGTGTGCCCAGCGCGGGTATATTTGATTTAAATTATTGCCATTTGACGACATTGATTTAGGGATTTCTTCTATATTCTTCATTGTTAATTTATACTAATACCTTCAGTAGTTGCCTGATTGGATCATTGCTATTTGTTAGATCTGTCTGCATTGGTACTACAGGTTTTAAGACGCAGCTTAAGAAATATCAATACGTAATTTTGCGAGATCTTGGTTACAATGTATCACACATTCTATATAATTTATATACGTTATATACGAGAAACATTGATGAGCACGGCGTCAAGTAACAAACAGAAAACTTAAATAAACAAAGACAGCATATATTTTAAACATATATCGAACATCATACTTATATGACGGATTTAATGTTCAAGCCCTTGTAGCCTATACTTTTCTCAGCTTGGCGTTCCATCGTACCTCGACAGCGGAACCGTTGCTTATAATATCAATCACTGGCTTGAATGTGTAACCTCTGCGACACGTGTGATGTTGGCAATGAATTTCACTGTATTTTTTTTCTCTGCCCTTTCTTCAAACATCATCACCATTTCTTAAAAACCTATATCCCAAACCATTATGTTAAAAAAAACCAGTGTGTTAAAATTTAACGAAGTGTTAAACTGTAAACGAGTTGTAAGTGCCTCCAAAATAACTCTCGCAATCTTGTGTAAGATAGTGGCTTATCAACTTGCCTCAATCTATATCGGTCACTACACACCGAAATTGATCTAAATATATACTTATCTGAGTTATCGGAAATATCTGCTAATTTCAGATAACTTTTCAACTGTACCACTGGACAAAATTCAGAACCTGTAGATGCTATGACAACCCATGCACCGTCACGGTAAACATCTGTCTTGGACTTCTCCACAAAAATGGACATGTGGTGCTCATGAAATACAATGTCTGATCTACGTATATGCAGCAACTCTTCTGATCGCAAAAAACCACAATATGCAATAGCAACCATAGTAACAATTCTACTGTCCTTTAAACATGTTTTGCAACTGAATGCTTGGAACAAAGCTCTTACATGTTCACTTGTCACAGGAACTTTCTTGACAACTGACTTGGAAAGTCTTCGCCTGCCTGCTTCTAAAACATTTTTCACAAGGGTGTTGTCGGTGGGGCTAGGTATACCGACAATAACGTGAGCATATCGTATACTGAAAAATGCGGTCACTATAGGAGAAATGCTTGAACTGTTTTGTATAAGAGACAGCAAATACAATGCACAATACAAAGGAGCGATAGGGATAACAACAGACAACCCATGCGACTGAGCCCAAAACTTAAAACGCTGAAAACCAGAAGCGTACGCTCTAGAAGTGGATGCTGCCCTTGCATCATCTAATAGATCTGCTAAAGACGACACCTCACTCTTAAGACTCGCAGGCAGCTTACTGATAGCATCATGGTACACACAATTGATAATACCTGAAACACAAGGAATAATATAAGGATTAAATCATTCACTGTAATCAACATACAATGCTAACATGGGAAATCGCAGATCTACAACACCAAACAATCCACCACCACAACGACTAGGCACATATGCCTCTTTGACCACAGGAAGATGTAAGACATCTTTCACTTCCGATATGAACACATCATTCGGACAAAGTAATGGCCAAAAGCTAGCCGAGTACCACCTAGGAACAACCAATGTTCCCTTAGCCTTACACCTACACATATGCTTCAATACCCTGGCTATAAGGTAGACAGGGGGAACAATCCAGTTCATCTCACCGCTCCAATCGACAGTAAAAGTATCGACAGACTCACACCCTGGATTCCAGTAACGAGAATCAAAACGTCCGACTTTCTTATTATAGTAAGAAGCGAACCGATCAACTGTATGGATACCCCATTTGGCATCAATCCATTCATACAACTCTTCAGATACACCCCAGTCATCCGTATCAAATTATCTCACTGAGAAAATCAGACTTTATTCTCTTCACGAGGAATCCATTCCACCTCCAACTGCACGCTATGATGCAAACAAAGCTTGAAGATATCCATGGCTACTACTTGCAAATACGGTTTCATACTTCCCTTCTGGACAACCGTGACTACATTCTGGTTATCTGTAAACCATTTCATCGAGTGAGAACTTAGAAAAGTCAGAAAACTCTCAGGAACCATAGCTACAGCCTTCAACTCCCTCCACGTCGAACTCATCTTCATCTCCTCCTCTGACCACACTCCATGAGACTCTCTACCTCCAAACTGAACACAGTAACCCCCGTACCCCGTGCTACTGGCATCACTGTACACGGTCCGACTAGGGAACTATCTGAACACAACGACCTCATGTTGTAGTTGCTAATATTAGAAACCCAAAACCGAAGCTGTTGGATGCTCTGCTGTGATAAATATATCTTGTCACCCCAAGACTGTGCATTCAAAATATCCAAAGAGATGGCGCTAGTCATCAACTGGCATACACTGCCAATAACTTGTTTCATTGCTACAATCTGACCCACAATTGAAGCTAATTTTCTGACTGGAACCCGGACACCTGAACAAAATAACAAACTACTGATAGTGTCCTTCACCTTTTGTATCTTCCGGTCAGGCACAGACAGTGTGAACAGAGAAGTATCAACGCAAAAACCTAGCCACTCTAATTGCTGTGATGGAGACCATAAGGACTTTTCTGCTTTCGGAACAAAGCCTGATCTAATTACATCACTCTTAACCTTATTAGCTACCACCTCACACTTCGATTGTGAACTTTCAGACATGATACCGTCATCCAAAAATGTGACAATGCGGATACCTTCACATCTTGACCAACTGTCGAGTAACTTTGGTAAATATGTAAGGGGCAGAAGTCAGTCCAAAAGGCAAAACTAAAAAACCACATGGCCACTCCCAGGAAAATCCAAGGTAGTCCGTGTGCTCATGAAATATCTCCAAATGATGGTATGCAGAATGTATGTCAAATTTTACAATCCCAATCATTGTCATTAATGTACATTAAAGCAGTTTTCCAATCTTCATACTTTACTGACAAATCCAAAATTAGTCTTTTCTTTCCGGAGGCTTGAATGGAAACAGATAAAGGATTCACCACACATGGAGGTTCAATACATTCAACTATAAGATCTTTACGTAGCAAATCCGTGATAGCGTCACAAACAAAATTGGAATGAGCAATGGCAGATTTGTTATTTCTCAGTTCCATAGCTGGGGGCGTAGAGTAAAATGGAATCTTATATCCCGTTTCAATCACATCCAAAACAAAGTCAGTAGCACCGATTTCGCGCCAAAATTCACAGGACATTCTAAGACGACCTCTTACTCTAATCTCAGCACAACCTTGCTCATATTCGTAAAAGTCATCAGTTAATAAGAAGTGTTCACAATTACCGTGTTTAGGCGTTGAGCTTTCTGTCTTCAACGACCCTGCTGTCTCGCTGAGGTCTCCCGGTGACAGACGGGCAGTCTCTCCTCCAGTGTGTTGGGTCTCCGCATGCGAAGCACGTGCCTCGTCGCTGAGCACGAAGGGGCTGCTGGGAAGGAGAGACAGACTGCTAACGCCAGAACACAGGGTAAACTGGGTGACAGTCGCTGGTGGCCTGGAATAAGGTGCGAATCGGAAAGTTTTCGATTTCTTTTCTCGAGCTTCTTAACGGCCCTGGTGTCGCGCGTGAAATCCTCCTCTCATCGTCAGAGTTGTCAGCAAGAACGTTAGCTTCATATTCACGTACTGTTTCCCAGCCTCCCTCGGACGTATCAGCAATCCTGATGAGTTTGTTTCTCTTCTCAACTCTGTTGATCTCAGACTCAAAAGCTCACTTAGATAATCGGCTTTTCCGTATTGTAAAGCAAATTTCATCTGCTTTAAACCGTCGATTGTGTCTGAGTTAAAGAATACTGAATTCTGTGTCCCTCGTGCTTCCACACAAAATCCTTTTCAGACTTCAACTTAGAAAGTTCTTGACACGTGCGAGCGTAGTTTTCATTCAGACCAGCAAACTTTGCGTCAACAGATCGGAAAATATCTGCTTTAGAAGCCTCAATCTTCTTTAAAATACTATCCAACTTTTCATTAATATCCGGCTGTTCAGACATGGTCAGAAAACAGAATACCCGTGGAACAAAATGTGACAAATCAATATGTTCAGTACTGGTGTCGCAGCCGAGAATGAACTTACCGCGCTATGACGTCACATTTATAGACATATCTGACAGCGCCCTCTAGACCATGCATTACCTCCCCTTTTATCTGGTTTGTCCCTAAAGAGAAATCAATTTCTATCTAATTCACCCAGCTCAAACGATAGAAATTTCATTAGTGTTTTAAATAAAAACTATGTATATTTTGTAATACCATCATGAAAACTGTACAATATTCCATGTAAACCGCCTGTGTACTCTTAACTGCATATTGGTACCTCTTACATCAAGTATCCCGGTCTGAGCGTAATAAAGGTTCTGTTCTGTTGTCAAGACACGATTACATGCGAATACTACAAATAAGCTTTAATATTCAAAGACAGTTCAAATTAAAGGTGTTCAGAAATAAATGAACTTTATGAATGAAAAAAGCTCATCAACTAATGTAAAGACTTGACTGACTGACTGACTGACCGAGTTTGGTTTTACGCCGCTTTTAGCAATATTCCAGCAACATCACGGCGGGGGGACACCAGAAATGGGTTTCACACATTGTGCCCATGTGGGGATTCGAACCCGGGTCTTTGGCGGTAAAGACTTGAAGCTGTGTAGAGGCTTTAGATTATTTGAAACCCATCACAATTGTTTTCATTAACAGTTTCAGTACCTAATGATATTTAACCATAGTTTCAGGTGATGCTGCGAGAGTCTACCTTTGAAACTTTGATATAATTTGCATGAATCTTACGTACCTTGTCTGTATGACTTGTGATATATCAACAATCGAATAGTTGTAAATGTTTATTGAGAAACATGAATTCAAGTAAGCTGTATGTTTGTGTTCAGTTTTCTCAGGTTGGTATGTAGTTAAGAAGGTATGTGACATGGACCAGAAACAACACAGAAAAATGTGTGTTGGGGTATCTTAGTGAACAAACCTAATCACCTATATATTTTAAAGCAATTAAATCTGTTTCAAGTACACTTTCGCTGCCCTAATTTCATTTCTAATGGACATTTCTGTTCCATCCACACAAGTCTGGTCATCAATATGATTGTAAAGCAACATCTTTGGTAACGTACAAGTTTTTTTCATTTTTTATTAAATACAAGTTGTTATTTCGTATAATAACACGTCCTAAAGTCAGCCGAGAAGATATAATTGTGTACGTTGACAAGATCGATGAATAAAACGAAAATACGAATGATCTGAGCAAATAAAGCATGTCGGTAGTTACAGTGAGTGAGTTTAGTTTTACGCCGCTTTTAGCAATATTCCAGCAATATCGCGGCGGGGGACACCAGAATTTGGTTTCACACATTGTACCCATGTGGGGAATCGAACCCGGACTGATGGCATGACGAGCGAACGCTTAACCACGGGAGACGGTGATTTCGTAGACAAAACCAGTTCGTAGACGCGGTGAATTCGTAACCCAGACCGGTTCGTAGACGGTGATTTCGTAGACGTGTATAAATAATTGAATAATAGTATATATTAAGTTTGATTTTTACTTAGAATGTTTATAACGAAGTTGTTATGCTTTGTTTTCAGTGATACGAAACTAAGGGCAGCTAAAGACTCAAGAAAATGTGAATGAATATTTTCCCGTATGCTTTGTTTTCAGTGATACGAAACTAAGGGCAGCTGAGGACACAAGAAAATGTGATTGAAGTGTGAACGAATATTTTCCCGTATCTTGTCTACCTTCTTGAGGTTTATATACCATAAGTGTGTGTACAGGTAAACTTTGTCGGCGGATTAGAGAAAATTAGTCTACTCATCATAATTGCCGACTGGTTTTTCATTGTTGTGGGAGGATTAACAGGTTTCACTGAGTTGTTGTGAATGTGGAAAGAGTTCCGCCCGTACCCCCTTCTACAATATGATTAAAACGCAATGACAGTGGTAGGATTATAAAAAAATGCAACCAACATTCAATAACGTGAGGGCAAAATAGCAACTTAATACGATTAAGTAACACACCTGAAACACCCTCTGGGAATAGAACACTAGCATATTTTGTTATTTTATTATTTAAGGATATTTTCACCGCCGATCATACTTACCTGATATATTTTATTTATTTCACAAAATGCAAACACTTTTCGTCGATTTTCTTCATCATTGAGCTTTTCCAATTTTAATAACGTCTACGAATTCACCGCTCAATCCGTCTACGAATCCACCGGATTTCCACGTCTACGAACCGGTTTTGGTTACGAATTCACCTACAGCCTTAACCAGTAGGCTACTCCACCACGTACCCCGTCAGTAGTTACATATCTACTTATAAAATTCTTATATTTCAGCACAACATTACATTTTATTTATCAATGTGAACATGAATTTTGTTTTTGTTATGAAGTCTGTTTGTTTAAATGAAGTATTATTTATATTGGTCGGTTATACTGCATGCGTTGTAGAACTGCCAGTTTACATCTTTTCAAATTTTTAATCAAACAAATACCGACTCAATGATTTAAACACCATTAAAACTATGCTCTTCGGACATGTCAGCTAAAATGACGCTATGTGGGGCATCATATAAACAAAACAAACTAAACCATGAACCTGAAAAACAATGGTGTTCACTTTACATAAAAAGTGATTCATTTACTGTACTACTGTATTCCTAGCCAAGAATATTATTGAAGCAAAACCATGAACAAATCTTATTAAATCTTACATGTCAATATCATAATCATAATGCTTTTAAAATGAATGTAAAACTAATATTGCCGTGCAATATAATTATGTGAAACAATAAATCATATGCGTTGTCCACACGAGCGCAATTTTCTTCCACGTTCCTGTGATGTTTCACCATTTCCGGTCATGTTCTGAACTGGGTTCTGTCTGCGATATAAGCTGGGTTCCGTCTCTATAACTCGTCGCTTTCGTTATCGCAGAGAATGTATAGAACTAGATAACTGTTACATCAGTTTCCAGGTCGAGAATTTTCGCATTTCGTACACATTTTACGTAAGTTCGTATTGCTAGTGTAGTCAGTCTGAATCAGTGTGTTTGTAACAATTGTACAGTGAACGAAGGCCTTCAGTTTGTCTTAAACCCACGTCTGCAGGCGCTGAAATTAAAAGGTAAAATAGGGAAGAGACTTAACACTGTAACAGCTGACTCGGGTAGTTTGTGATTTCGTCAGGTATCTGGTAATTAGTTCATGGCTCACGTTTCGTAAATAGCTGATTCATATTTGAGAGTGCTGGCTATTGCCGTGTTAGTCTGTGAGGTCGATCAATCCTGAATTTGAGCTAGCGAAAGGATGGAACTGGAAGTCACATTCAACAAAGTGGTTTGGGTTGCTTCTGAAACTTTCAGACATGAATCAAATCAAAAACAATATCCTCCGTAATTTTCAACAGTCATTGACTTTTCCCCTAGTGTCCATTGCATCATGTGTTAACGTTTTCCAATCAAAGAAGCTGTACGGTACATATATTTTTATGATGTTTGGACACTCCAGAAAGTAACGTTGTAAATGGCATTGTGTAATCACTTCAGAAAGTGTTGTTTTCTCGCTAATCACATAAACATCTATAAAAGTATCAGTAATCTGACTAAACACAAGCCGTCATCCATGTATTTAGTTGTGATGCTGAATTCTAAAGGTGCACCTAAATAGTATCATGCAGTCTAAATAATCAAAATGTATTTACCATATCCGTACTCACATGATCAGGAAGTGAATTACTCAACAAAAAGAGATTATGTACTCCTTGTCATAGCATTATGAGCAATCAGTACAGATTAAATTCGATCAGACATGTCAGATTTACTACTCCTATTCACAGGGTATGAAACTCCCAAAAAATGTCAGCCAGACTACAGGGCTGGTTAGATGTAAAACTTGTCAGCCCTGACCAAAACTTACCTGCCCACAAAAATACTAATTTACTTAGTATAATTAAATTAAAACTTGTAAAATATTGAGAAAAAAAACTAATGCCAATGCAAAAAAAGAATTAACTGTTTATTTCAGATTTGTGTGTGAATTAATAATGATTTATTATCCTATAATATGATCAATATCTTCATACAGAGGTACATATAAGCTGTGTATCTGTGCTAATTACGCAAATATTTATGTGAAAACTCAATTCCTATTAAGTCTATTGCGTACAAGTACGCTTGAATTTTTGTAAATACTCAATTAATGTGATCTTACATGCGTACACACAAATGTCAAATCTTAGCTTGCGTACCGGTGGACAGATAAAATAACTGAGGTATACTGAGAGGTTCTATTTCAGGACATGAACTTGACAACTTGCAGTCTTTCTTATCGTTTCTCATATTACGGATCAAATATAAATAACAAACAGTAACATTTAAACTTTATTATATTTTTACAATTAATGGAAAATGGCAAAATACCCAATTGAGTTTGAGTGAGGTGAGTACAATTTATTTGGTTACTCAAAAGAAAATGAGGATACCCAATTGAGATGAACACAAGTGAGTACATAACTCAATGGCCCCAAAAGGTATCTGTAGCTCTGTTCATATACATGTCTCAATTTTAACCCGACCGTCGGGCTGGTGAAATTGAGAATCTGGCAGTCCGTGTTGAAAACAACCCGTCCCGGGCGGTCGGGCAGGCAGGTATTTCGAACGCTGCTATTCACCACATTCATCATCCAAAAGGCTAACATGGTTAAAGGTTTACCAAATTAATCATGTTACTGTTTTATGCAGATGTAATCATTATATTACAAAGTAGTGTTGGGAATTGGTTAAAATCTCATAATTGATGATTGGTTCATAACAAACGATCAATCATCGAAAATAATTGGTTAGCGTCATTTATCAAATTTCCCTGGTTATGTTTGTTAATGTAAAAAAAATATAGAAAAAACATGTAGTTCTTCTGATGTTTTTAGCAAATTGCACAAAATGCATTTGCAAATTTCACATCTTTATGGATGACTAGTATGTTAGGAACATAAATTAAAATTTCCTTGAGTCTTTAAGATAAATTCAATCCTGACTTGGAACGAGCTTGTAGTGCTTATAAAATGTAACTAACAAAACCAACCTTGTGAAAAATATGTCACTGCGACCAATCTTCAATTATTTCAATTAATCGGACCACAACTATAACAAAGTGATTTCAACAGAAACAACAGATACCAATAGTTGTGCAAGGGTTCTCTATCTAATCATGGGTTCATATCCTGGTTAGTGATGGTTATTATGAATGGTTTGTCTGCACCATACTTTGCTCATTGAGTTACATCGAAGTTGCAAACACCTATGTTCTGTGTTACTTTAGGCTTTTCATTGTTGTTATACTAGTGAATTACTCATCAATCTGGGATTAAATCTCAGTGTCCTACTAATTTATATCATTATATTGTCTAGCATATTCATCATGTTCACATGTGGCAAAATTTCGTTTAAGTTCATTTTCTAGAACTGACATGTCTAAAGAAAACATTAAGTTTGTAAATGACAAGGAAGAAAGCCCCGTCAAAATTAGGTACATGTAATATCATGTCCAAATGACACTTTTAAAAAGCAAAATCTGGTATGGCGTTTTATGTAGAATATGCATTGATAGTGAAATATTTTTAGACCACGAGTCCATACAACGAAATACACAGCAAACAACACTGCTAATATCCGTTGCTTGATTCTGTATGCTCTATGTTTTCAAATCAAGACCCCAGCTACAAGATGGTCCGGTTCGAATTTATAATTCCATTTCAATCATGTGAATATTGTAAATTTCTTCCATTTATGAACAGGTTAAGTAAAGTTCCACAGGCTGCAAGTTCCAGTTGTACAGTCAAGGACTATACAGACCAACTAAGTAACCAACGACGATGCTAGCAGCAAGGTTTGCATCAGTGGGAAAGGTCCCTCTGACAGCGTTCGTCACAACCCTGGGACAGTCCACAGCACGATCAGCCAGCAGACCAGGTGTCATCATCAGGGTACAGAACTATGCCTCTGAGACAAGATCTGGTCTCAGTCGGCGTGCCAAGGCTCGCAGTTTGAAGGAAATGGCCATGGCCCCTGCAGGAGATTCAGGTAAAATCATCATAATCATCATCACAAAACATCTTTTAGAATGGTAGGATCGAAGAGAAGCTGAAGAGAAATTTGGCTCTTGTGTTCAACAAACACACTGATCAGCTGGACAAGGGCCAGTGAATATCAATGAGTACCATTATGTTATGAATGGAGTGTGCATCAAATAATAGTGAAAAATCTAAACTTTATACTTTTTTAATGTCTTGAATCAAGTGAATCCATTGTCTCTCTTTGCTAATTTTCACTTTCTAGAGACATGTCTAAAATAAGACTTTTAAGTTGCATGTGATACTATATACAAGAAGAATATTTTGAATATAGGTGATCATTTTGATTCTCACTCATCAAAGTGTCTGTGTGTATTTATTGCAGCCTTCTCTGTTGGGCGAGGTGTTGTGGCTGGTGCGTCTCTGGTTGGCCTCGGTGCACTGTGCTACTATGGTCTTGGCATGTCTAATGAAGTCGGAGCCATTGACAGATCAGTGTATGTACATTCTTCATGTACCTGTGTAGATCCGGGATACAATTCTTCTTCAGCATCCCATGCTTGTTGTAAGAGATGACGGACAGCATCGGGTGGTCAGACTCGCTGACTTGGTTGACACGTCATTGTATCCCAATTGTGTAGATCGATGCTGATGATGTTGATCACTGGATTGTCTGGTCCAGACTTGATTATTTACAGACCACAACCATATAGTTGGAATATTGCTAATAGCAGGATTAAATGACAAACAAACAAAACAGTCTTTATCATTGTTTGTTTTGATTTGAAGTGCAGAATTCCCTCCCTTGCAAATGTAGAGTTGCCTCCCTTCATATTGGGCTTTCAGTGTTGGCATCACACTTTAGTGGCCTGCATCACTTGAGGCGATCCTACCACTGATGACATTACCTGATGTAACTAAAATACTGTTCCGTAATAGTAATCGTGTGTAGGTGTACAGCACTAATTCCACAACTGATGATTATCTGTTTGATTGGCATTTAGAAGTTGGTGACTAATAAGAAAGTAAGAATATTTATGGATAACAACTTCTTTATTATATATGATGCGACGTTTCGGTATGGATTCTTATACCGTTGTCAAGCAAGAGTGAAGTACTACAGCACAGAACAGGCTTATATACATGAACAGGGATTAAGTAATAACAACATGTAGGACTGAATGAGGGGGGTTAACAATAACAACAAGGCACGGTGGCAATAATGTAGTGACAATAGGAAGCCAATGGTGGTGGATGTAAAAACAAAATATACATGCTGATGAGATTAATTAACAATGATGGCTGAGGGTGCTCTAATCTGTTTGTTTTATGAGATCATTGTATGCAGAAGGGATGAGATATCCTGGTCTCTGTTGATTGAGGCTTGTGTCTCAGTTTGAACTGCTTCTGCAAGTTTCCTTTTGGTGAAGTCCTGGTGGTTTTGGATAATATGTCCACATTGTCCCAAATTATGTTGTGATTGGGGCAGTTGATGATGTGGTCTAACTGATGATTAGTTTGATTAGTGTTGCTGGTATTACCATCGATGTCCTCTATCTGTTCAGCCTATGGCCTGAGGAGGTGAAGAAGAGGATCAGAGCGACCTACATGTATTTCGGGGGGAGTGTGGCCATCACTGCCATGTCTGCCATGGCTGTCAGTCGGAACCCGTCCATGATGAGACTGATGACGAAGAACTCTTGGATGGTGAGTTTTGGGAAAACATGAAAACAATTTTCAAACCATGCTTTGAACTTTCAGTCCATGTTTTGATTTTCAGTCATACATTGAACTTTCCGTCCGTGCCAAGCTCAAAGTAATGCTAAGGACCATGTTAAGGCAACAGTACTCGACGTCTTTTCACAGTTTGAAATGTTACAGACAAGATTGGGATAGTGGTAATTTTGAAATGTTTGAATGAAACCTCTAATATCAAATACAAATACCTGCATTTGAAATATTAATAAATGTGCATCACAATGCTTTGAAATGTCAGTATATTATGGCTACAAGGTAATTATTATCCTCACATTTGTGCCAGTTTGAATTTATGAAACCCATCAGCTTGGTAAGATTGCATTAGTTACCCACACTATTGCTCAGGAATTAGGCCAAATAAAAAAAATGCTGTGGTTCCTATTACACCTCTTTAAAATTTAGGGTATGTAGGTAATTTTGTTACAATGGTAATCTAATAACACATTTATCAATTTATTGTTTATTCATCAACCGCGATCATCATGTCGACTTTTTCTAAAATAGATGGGTGCCGGAAAAACAATGGTATCTGGCTTATTTTATTCAGAACTTAAAAAATATAGGGTTGGCACCAGGGTTGGTCTGGTAATCGGAACCACAACATTTTTTTTTTAGGCCTTACAAGAATTCTGACTCTTGTTTTGTAAAATCAGGACGACACACATGCTTATCTCTGTGTATCCTATGGAGCATGAACACAGGCTGTAATTATGGACATGTGGTGTGTTTTTCAGGCTATTGGAGCAACATTTGCTGCTATGATAGGAGCAGGCATAGTGTGCCGGTCCATCCCATACCAGGAGGGGTTTGGGATGAAGCAGCTGGCTTGGATTGGCTACAGTGGTGTGGTCGGAGCAGTCATTGCCCCCATCACCATGCTGGGGGGTCCGCTGCTGATCCGCGCAGCCTGGTACACAGCTGGACTGGTGGGAGGTATGTGAACAGCTTCAGGTACGGTAGTGACATGGGGCTGGACTGGTGGGGAGGTATGTGAACAGCTTCAGGTACTGTAGTGATGGTGGGGTTGGAATGTCTTCAACACTTCTACCTTGGGGATTCCAGTTTATATCATGCCCAGGCAAGCTGTGTCAGTGCCATTATGTGTTGACTTTGTTGGTGGATGGAGAGACTTCATATATACTGTGCAGGGGTGGATCCAGAGGGGAGGGGGTGCGCAACCCCACCACCACCACAAAAAAATGTTTCCCTGAGGAGCATTTCACCCTAACCATTTGGACTTCATGACTTATGTGCACCCTCCTTCTCCACATTCCTGGATCTGCCCCTGCTCTGTCATTGTAGCCTGAATTGATGGATTTGTTCAATGTTGTCATCGTATAGCTGGAAAATTGCTGAATTAGGCATTAAACAACAAAGTGAACCAGGAAGATCACAGAGTAGGATGATAATCAGCTATTATCTCCTTGTATTGTGAGAGACAGTTAGTTTCATACCATTTTAGCAATGTTCGCAGTGTGATGATGGGGACATAAGAAATGGGCTTCACACATTGTACCCTTGTTGGGAATTGAACCATGGCCTTTGGCATGACGAGCAAAGGCTTTAACCTCTCACTGCCCCTATTCTTATTGTAATTTGAACTTTAATGTAAGAGACTGCTGATATGGATCAGTTGTTCAGTTAAGTGATTGAACTACAATGTAATTGTTTCACCATGGTGTAGATAGTGGCTCATGCGCTCAGCTTCCTTGTCCAGATTTAAACATTTACAGGCCACTGATATGGTAGCTTCAGCTTCCTTGTCCAGATTTAAACATTATACAGGCCACTGATATGGTAGCTTCAGCTTCCTTGTCCAGATTTAAACATTTACAGGCCACTGATATGGTAGCTTCAGCTTCCTTGTCCAGATTTAAACATTTACAGGCCACTGATATGGTAGCTTCAGCTTTCTTGTCCAGATTAAAACATTTACAGGCCACTGATATGGTAGCTTCAGCTTTCTTGTCCAGATTAAAACATTTACAGGCTACTGATATGGTAGCTTCAGCTTCCTTGTCCAGATTTAAACATTTACAGGCCACTGATATGGTAGCTTCAGCTTTCTTGTCCAGATTTAAACATTTACAGGCTACTGATATGGTAGCTTCAGCTTTTCTTGTCCAGATTAAAACATTTACAGGCTACTGATATGGCATGAATATTACCTACAATAGTGCTCACAGCATTCGACCCACTCACTCTACCCGTGAAGATCCGGGTTAGAGGCACTAACGGGATCGGGCTCGCTGACATGGTTGACACATGTCCTCGGTTCCCAATTGCGCAGATCGATGCTCATGTTGTTGATCGCTGGATTGTCTGGTCCAGACTCGATTATTTGCAGACAGCTGCCATATAGCTGGAATATTGCTGAGTGCGGGGTCACTCATTCATTTATCATGAGTTGTAATCATTGTGAAATGTTTTGCCTGAAAGGATGCGAAGTGAATTGTTAAACCATCGCTTCCTTTGAAAGAGGGGAGGTGGTATAGCCTTATGGCTCAAACATCTGCTTGTCCTGCCCATCACCAATGCTCAGCTCTCAATATGTCCTAGGCTGTGATATTGCTGGAATATTGCTAAAAGTTGTGTAAGACCATTCTCACTAACCAGATCCTTTCACAGAAAGAATATAATGACTGAATTTGTTATTTTGGCACCTAACTAAGCTACAGGTGTTGTGATATTAAGTAGTGAAACGGTTACAACTCCATCATCACCTCACAGAAGTAACTGATTAAGCCAATATTTTAGTTATTACATGTGCCTGCTGATTCTGCCCTCTCAATACACAGCCATAATTCTTTACCTGTCTGTTCCAGCTCTGTCTACTGTGGCAATGTGTGCACCCAGTGAAAAGTTCCTCAACATGGGAGGCCCCTTAGCTATCGGACTTGGAGTCGTGTTTGCTTCCTCCGTTGGTGAGTTGTCTCCCTTTGACTCGTGACTTGGCCCCGAATTATTTCCACCCCCAAAAGTCATCTGTTTCAGTGATGTAGAAAAATATATCATCTGTTTTCTAATACATACAAGTTTGATATCATGTAGAATTATGCAACAAAATTTATCATTTGGTGGATTTAGTGTACAGGGCTACAACTAGAGATATGGTTGGACGTATTATTGACATTGTTCAAGGAGAAAACTGGTGACAGTATCAGGTTTTCAAAGTCTTAACCCAGTCTTTTACTGATTGTAGCTTTGCAATATTCGGAACATAATAACTGTCCACAATATGTGTCCATGTGTATAATTGATTTATTTATTACACATGATGCTATGAATTATGATTTAAAGTGATAGTTAAGATGGTTTGAGACAAACTCTTGGAAAGATTCTGTTTTGTAGATTTGGAATCTAATACCATGCAGTTTCTGAAGTCTTTTGTCCAGCAGTGTCAGAACATATATCATCAGATCTAGCAGTGTTTGAAAATGGAATGCAATAAGGAATGATTTTATGGAGCTTCAGCCATTTTCTCCATTATAATGATGAGATCTGAGTGGCACTGCAACAGAGTTCTCATGATGTTTCTTTTTTCTCACCTTCAGGGGGGATGTTCCTGCCACCCACCACAGCTCTGGGTGCAGGGCTATATTCCATCAGTGTGTATGGTGGCCTGGTGCTCTTCAGTATGTTCCTGCTGTACGACAGTCAGAAGATCATCAGGAATGCGGAGACGTACCCAACGTATGCTGCTCGCAAATACGACCCGTCAATGCGTAAGTGGAAATTTGGTCAATTTGTTAATTTGGTTAATAAAGTTGAGTTCTGCTTACTATGATAAACAGTTATTCCGAAGCAACAGCATTAAAAGGGAAGGCTGAATTTGAGCACCGTCATTAAACTTTGAATACACTGTGCCATTTAGAAAGTGGTCAAATGTAACATATGTTATATTTGGGATTGCACTTTCCCAGTAAAGTACAGATTCTAGCACTTTTGTTGGGTTGAGTCCCATCCGGGATTCGAACCCACACCCTCAGAGCCAGGCACAGCGGTGGCTGAGCTGGTTAAGCAGCTGACTTTGTGTGCTGGCGATTAGGTGCCTGACTCTGAGGGTGTGGGGTCAATTTCTGGATGGGACTCGACCCAACCAAAGTACTAGAATCTGAGAAAGTGTAATCCCAAATATAATATATGTTATCATTAAACTTTGTTTTTGCAACAAGAAAATACTCGGACATCTTAAGGATATCATTATTGATATCTCCATTATTGAGAAGTACATAGTGACAAGGTTAAAGGTTATTCTCAGGACTGAAAGTTTGAACAGTTGAAAACATTTTGTTTGCTACATACGAAGAATCGATTGTGGGTCACTTGATTCATATCTTCCTTTCAACTTCGTTTCTGTTACATAATTCTTTTGCATGTTGTGTTATTTTAATACATAAGGGCAGAGCCGATGACAATGTTGTCTTTTCATTTACACTCGCTCGCTTACTCTGTTACACCACTCTGTTACAGGTGTATCGGAATCTACATGGACACAGTCAACATTTTCATCAGGATAGCCATGATCCTCTCTGGCGGTGGAGGGGGACGAAGGAAGTGAACTGGTGTTTAGTGTGTGTGTGAATGAACTAAAGTGTTGGCAGTGCTGGACATTCTGTGATAGAGGACACCCTTCCTGATAGACGGTGTCAGGTCTAACTGGCTGCATGACATGTGACTGACGTGATCAAACTATACTGACTCAACAGCTCAGAAATAAACGTTTACCCAAGGATATTACTGTATCACCAAATGTTTATACATGTGCTTCAACAGTGTTTATCGTGTTACCTTTGCCAAGTTTATATAGCCATTAGCAACAGTAAGTGATATCATCCATCTATTGTAAAATAAAGAGTAGTAAATAAGAGTAACAGGCTGTTTAACAGTTCAAATTCATGTCCTTTGGGGGCCTGTTATGAAATGTTGAAAATTGTCCAGGATATAGCCAGCTGATGTATTTAAACAAACAATATATATGTATAAATGAGTACTCCTTTCATGTGAAAATGGTTTGAAAAATACAGTTTTCTGTTGGTACATATTCAAGAGTTCTCAGGTCTTTGATTACTAGATTGTAATTTGTAATCCATTAAATATTCAATGACGTCATTCCTTCTGAAGTGTAGTGTGTATCTCCTGGTGTATTACATGTCTCTTTGTGTACCTTAGTAGAAGATGCCAGTTCTGTTTTCGTGAATGAACCTATATTTACAGTACATCCAGAAATTATTGAGATTTAAGATTGTAAATTTTTTTCACTCATTACTCACGTATTAAATGTGAATATTAGCAGAACATAACTCCAGATTCAAAGACAGGTTAACAGTTGGTATTTTGTCAAGTCACCATGGGCAGCAATGCAGGCTTCAATGCGGCGGGGCATACTACTGATCAAAGAAGTTAGAAAGTCGTGGTCCATGCTGTCCCAATATCGGACCACATCTTCTTTCATTTCAGCAATATTTGTCAGATTTTTCTTATTGACACTTTCCTTCATATGTCCCGGAACATTTTCAATTGGATTTAGGCTATAGCTTGGCCAATCTAATAATGTCATATTTTGGGTCCGAAACCAGGCCTGTGAATGCTTTGAACGATGTTTTAGGTCGTTGTCCTGCTGGAAAATCCAAAAATATCAATAGAACACGTGAGCAGATGGAAGTTAATGTCCCTCGAGAATATCTGTGTACCGCTCACTGTTCATATTCCCTTCATATACACAGAGGGGCGTTGCCCCTAACAGAGATATGCCACCCCATTCCTTAAATTTCGGACTGTACTTTGGCTGCTGATACAAAGGTTTTTCAGTTTGTTTGGTCCAGAATTTCAGTGTATTAAGAAACAACCACACAGAACTTTCATCTGAGAAAATCACATTGTCCCAGTTATAATTTCTATGCTGTAAGCACCAGTTCAACCTTCACTCCTTTTGTTCAGTTTTCGTGATGGAATTCCTCGACTTTTCTGCCGACCCCTTGCATGCAGCTCAGTTCTAATTGTCTCCTTACAGACAGCCACAGTTCCTCTATCAATCATATCCAGCCTTAAGTTTTCTAAACTCCTTCGTTTATTTTTAGAAACAAGAATACCAAGCCGCCTCCTGTCACCGACAGTAAATTTTCTGGGCCTGTCTGCGCCTCCCTGGTGCTCAATGCCATATCCATTTGCAATATTTTTCAAAACACGATAAACAGTAGACAAAGGGGTGCCTGTTCTACTTGAAATCACTTTAGCTGATCTGATGTCCTTGTTATAATACTCTAAAATCAACTTCCTCTTCTCTAGCTCATCCATACTGAGGATCACTGAAAATGTCTGCTAGCAAGTAAACAAAGGGGGATAACTCTTCACAAACTAATGAAAAAGGATTAACGGAGTTGTCTCTCTTGAATGAAACCAAGCACTTGATAGCTGGTCAAGGTTGTTTATACTAGAAATCCAATTAAACATATTCCTAAAATTCTCAATAATTTCTGGTCATACTATAAATGCTAATAAAATTACAATAAAATTGGATGAAATAGTGTAAGATGTTTATGTTTTTTAAAAGCACATCCATCCAGTAATTACAACTGACCACAATTTTAAGTATTTAGTGCTGTCATTGTTATCACCATGACTTATGCTTATTGGGTGTACAGATATTTTCCAGTAGGTGACATTTGGTGCGGAACTGGGGTTGATGTGTTCAGATTCCTGTGCTCGGAAAAGTTAGCTGGAATTATGTGTTTTTATTGTTGTTTAAAGGCCAGACTGTACCCATGTGTACATGGAATGGCTGTTGACAGCCTGGGTGATTAAAAAAAATATATAATACTATAAAGTGTATGGGAAACATTTGGAGTTATGTAGCCTGTACCCATCCCCCTTTGTTTACACTTTTCTTCGTCTGTTTCCACGATGGCGCCGGGTAGTTGGGAAATTACCAACCATGATGAAGTACATGGGCATAATGTCATGAGATATTTGTCTATTCACAACTCAGTACTTCAGAGTTAAGTTATAAAAATGTTTTAAGATTTCATATGTAGAGGGCTTAGGTAGCCATCTTGCTGAGTGATAATCTTCGTTATATCCAAACATTATTGCTTGAAGTGTCCCCCTGCTCCGTTTAGTAGATGATGTTTCTGAATGTATCACATATATGTTGTGAATTATCAGTAACTACTGCCATTGAACAAACTCAGTAAAATTTAACGTGAGTCAAGAGTTGATCGGAGATGATGGTGTAGCCTAGTGTTTAATGTGTTCTCATGTCACGCCATGACTATTATCTGGTCGTAAATCATGAATCAGTTGAAGCCAAATAACGTTGGTGGCGGAGAGTAGTTGGATGGATAAACGTGTTTTGCAGTTTGACTCCTGGCAGTTTCTTGTGCTTCTTTTGTGCTGGAACACATGTACAAATAATATTTAACCCCAACAGTCAAATAAATAACAAAAACAAAAACAAAACAGATTGAGCGTGAAGGACAAATGAATTGATCAATAAAACTTAGCGATGACACAGATACAGTTTGACCTCCAAGAATGTACAACTGAGCAGCCCATGCTTTAATAGATGCCTCATCATCCTTCGCCAGTTGTTGGTCATGTAATAGTCATCAGAATAGACCCGTGAAGATCCGTGTTAGAATTTATCTTCAGTATCCCATGCTTGTCGTAAGAGGCGACTAACGGGATCGTGTGGTCAGACTCGCTAACTTGGTTAACACATGTCATCAAATCCCAATTGCGTAGATCGATCCTCATGATATTGATCACTGGATTGTCTGGTCCAAGATCGATTATTAACAGACAGCCCCCATATAGCTGGAATATCGCTGAGTGCGGCGTTCTACAAACAAGCCAACCAACCAAGCATCAGAATAGTCAGCATCATATAGTCCTGTGTGTAATGAAAACACAAAAAGCCATACCATTACTGTACATCGCAGGTGAGATATTTTGACATACAGGACGAGTGAGTTGAGTAAAGCGCCGCTTTGAACAGTATTCATGCAGTTATATCACGTCGTGGCAGCTTAACATGGGAGGCTTAATATGGGGTCAACGACATTCGTAAGCCTATGATAAACCATAGAATTACGACAAGTAACGCTATGTGGATCAGGACCCCGGAAATGTGAACAGGGATAGTTGTTTGGGCTGATCTGGTTGGTTGTGGTAATCTCACACCATTAACGCCATCTGTCGTTCATGCAATCAGCCACTCGTTTATATGACTTGTTTACATGTTGCGCTGACACAGATTTACTAAATCATGAACGGCTATTTCCTCATCCTTATTAGATTTTATCGTTTACGATGACGTACGTGGCTTTCGTTGATTAGGTGCATGTCAAGCAGCATTTTGAATCAATGCATGTCTGTTCAGCGGAACCAATAGACGCACGACTGTGATAAAGCTTCCGTGTCAGGCAATACCTGCAATGTGGTTCCGTACGTTGTAATAGTGTCCTTTAGCATATGTTCATATTGGCAATGTGTTTAAGTGAGTATTGTTTTACGCCGCTTTTAGCAATATTCCAGCAATGTCACGGCGAGGGACACGAGAATGTTCTTCACACATTGTACCCATGTGGGGAATCGAACCCGGATCTTCGGCGTAACGAGCGAACGCTTTAAGCACTAGGCTACCCACCGCCTCTCATTAATGTGAATTCATATACTACTCAAAAGAAGTTAAGGACCAATGTCTTGATAAACCAAAGTAATAGGAAAGAATCGGACATATGCCGTTTCCTTTGACTGGTGAATGTTATGGGTCTTCGTCCGTCCGGTTAGCAATAAGACGTTTTCACCTCATGATCTACTGAAAATACCCAGTATCATTAAGAAAAAAAAAGAGTTCCACATGACCCTGTCTAGAACTCTGTATATTTCAAATATGTTGTCATGTTACATATTGTGATTACCTGCTCCGAGGTCTAGTGGATAGAGGGGCGGTGAGTTAGCCTAGTGGTTAAAACGTTCGCTCGTCACGCAGAAGGCCCGGGTTCGATTCCCCACATGGGTACAATATATTGCTTGAATATTGCTAAAAGCTTCGTAAAACCATACTCACTCCTGAGGATAAAACGTCTGCCCGCAGAGTGGAAAGTGCTTTGATACCTGGTCGCAACAAAACAAAAGGTGTTATACCATGGTGCTTGTTGTTGCCCTGTCTGGCGCTAGACGTTAAAGGCATAGGGGGCTCGATCGTGTCTGTGGTGTCCTGGGTCAAGTTGGTATTACAGAGGGTGAGTGCTAAGAAGTCCCGGCATGAGTAAACAGGTCCAAGCAGCCACGGGTGAAATCTCCTCGTACGTCTCTGCAAAAGTGCAATACTCTTGAATCTTGACTAACAAATCCCATTTCAACTCAACTTATCTCGTATGTTGTAAGGTTCCCTCCCACCCAACATCCTGATACGCAACCACAGAACGGCGTTATACTATGTAGATGTTTGTAATTCTTGTAACTTGTAAGAGTGCACGTATCTTGAACAACCCCATCCCCCACTAAATGTTTAGGTGATACATATATTTAGTTGACTGAATGTCAAAGGTCAAGGTCACAGCTTACGAATGCTTACTAATTTTGGGAAGAGGAGGGGGGGTAGGGGGCATTGATTTTGTACATGACATGTAGGGGTGTCACTTTGTACATAATGTACTTATTTATTTATACAATCATTCATTCATTCATTCATTTACTTATTTATTTATTATATTTAATTATTATTTATTTATTTATTTATTTATTATTATTTTTTATTTATTATTATTATTCATTTTTTTTTTTTATTTATTTATTTTTTTTTTTTTTGGGGGGGGCATTCACATTATACATGATTCTCCATAAAAATCATCATCACTCCTCCTAGCCATAAATTATGAACGGTCCCTTACTCTTCTAATGTGAGTTTTCATACTTCACATTACTGTAATTGAGACAGGAATCTGTGCAGGGACTTCCATTTGAATGGTTTTGGTTGAAATCGTGAAAGACCGTGTTTTCGCTAAAATAAACGTACAAATATTGTTATCACATTGGTATCAACTCCAGTGCTTGCACAGTTCACCTTACTATTTCTACAACCACGCAACTCCACTTCCCGCAAAAAAATATTTACCCTTGGTACAACGCAACCCCATTATTCGTGCGGTCATTTAATTCCACGTTTTGAACGATTCACCTTATTTCTGGCACAACGAAACCTCACTCTTCCTACAACCACTCAACCTCACTTTTCGCACAATTCAATTTAACTCCTGGCAAAAACGCAAACCTACTCTTCCTACAATCACTAAACCCCGAGATTGTAATCACTCAACCACTCTCTTGTACCACTATTCAACCTCACCTTTCCGCCCGGAGAGCGGAAGGTCGCGGGTTCGATCCCCGACCACGTCATACCAAAAGACGTTAAATTATGGTACTTGTTGGTCCCTGCCTGACGCTCGGCATTAATGGGTACAACAAGGACTGGTCGGCTCGGAGTTAGTATAATGTGTCTGAGTGGGGTATTCATGCTTCACTGCGGCATGGTTTCTCAGTGGGCTAGCACTATAAAACCAGCTTCAGTCTGGGCTAGTACAAGCAGCCGCACATACACATACACTAGGGCTGGGACGGGTAGGAAAAAATGGAATCGAGTACCCGCATGTACCTACCCGAATCGGAATCGAGTACCCGTAAATGTAAGGAATAAAGCGCTTCTGTCAACTTTCTGAATATCCAATCACGAGTTGACAGAGATTTTTATAGAAAAACTTGAAATGATGTCAATAAGACACTGAAACTGAACATGGGCTATTTATTTTACGTCTGTTTAACCAGGGAGACTATATGTGTTGTAGAATACAGAGAGTAACACCATTACCGCTGTTACTGTAACTTGACTCCTCACTGCTCATGCTCAGATATATTACAGTCGTTAATAATAACCTCCATTAATCGGACAATGTCAATGATGCAAATGTGTGTTACGTCAATAATGAAAAAGACAAGTTATTGTCTGCCCTTGCCATTACAGAGTTCTCTCCTTTTCCGGGTACTCGATTCCTAGGAATAGGACTCGATTCCAGGTGTACCCGACCCGGATTCGAGTACCCGAGTACCCGTCCCAGCCCTAACATACACACGCATGCACCTTGTCATATGAGTGAAATATTCTCAAACACGACGTTAAACCCAATTTCACCTCACCTCACCTTTCGCTCATCCCTTGCGCCGCTCTTTCCACTCGTCGCAAAACATTCCAGTTTACCCTACAAGTCACCGCATGTCTCCGATGTCTGCACAGCTCGATCCTGAACTCAATCTCTCGAAGCAGATCGCTCGTGTTTGTCCAGAAGTAATAGCAAGAATCGAAGATATTTATAATCGAATTAAAGATATCTCTAATTGAATTGAAGATACGCATTTGTAGCTTGATCTGTTTTATTGATATCTTCAACACATTTAGAGATATTACGAAATATGGTCTTGATATGTGTTTACATCATTTTGAGATATCAGTAATTCTATTTGGATATCAGAAAGTAATTAAAGATATCTTCAATAATTTACCGATATCTTTAAAACATTATTGATATCTTTAAATAGAATGCAAATATATTTAAAACAATTGAAGATACCTTTAATTTCTTAATAAATGTGAACGGCTTGCCATGCGGCCGCTCGATTCCGTTCACCTTTGCCCAGGGACGCATTCCGCCATCTGATCCCGCCCCCTTGTCTGCTTCCCGCAGGTCACCCATCTCCCCTCCTCTCGTTCCCTCTCCTAAATCGTAGGTTTGTTTCACACATTTGCCAGCTCTAGACATCGACGGAAGAAATGCTAATTATGATATTAAACCAGTCACAAATGTTGAAATGCCAGCAGGACGAGAGTCAGACAAACAGTAGAGAACTGCACATCAACACATTTTCTATGCAGACTTTTTTCTTGTATTTGCTGTGAATCGCTATCTCTGTCATTCCCGGATATAACCCATCTCTGACCTCTCACAAGCTCGTTGTTGACAAGAAAACCTCGCTATTTGTGACAGGGAAACGAGAGCTTGGTCCGTCATTTATCTAAATGTTCTCTCTGTGCTGCTTCGTTATATATCTTCATATGACTATTGATTTCCAGAGCTAGGAGGTTGTTAAGGAATGGCATATGTGACCGGTGTGATTCCAAATTGGTTAGTTAGAACTATTTCAACCACGAAGCGACTAACGGGATCGGGTGGTGAGGCTTGCTGACTTGGTTGACACATGTCATCGTATCCCAATTGCGCAGAACAATGCTCATGATGTTGATCACTGGATTGTCTAGTCCAGACTCGATTATTTACAGACCGCCGCCTTATAGCTGGAATATTGCTGAGTGTGCCGTTAAACAACCAGCCAGCCAATCAAAATCAAACATTACGCTACGTTTCGTAATGATCTAACGAGCCATTCCACACAATCAAAACAATTAGCCACATGTACAAATGTATGATTGTCCAATTGTTTTGTAATGTATTTACTCGACTAATTTTATTTGTGATTTCGTCTTTACATTGCTACATTAACATAATCTTCCTGGTGATCACTCCGATGTTTGATGGTGGCTGAAGTGAAAACAAACAAGAATGGTTATTATATGGAATCCCCGTGCCTCTATTTAGTTCAATGACTGTCGAAGACAAAGCGTACTAGTTAATTATACTACAGTATAGGCGCCGTGTCTTGTTTAGAATTTTCAACACAAAATATCTTTGACAAAATTTGAAATATCAGGTTTTCCTTGTGACATGCTTTTTTATTTTTCAAGTATATATAGAGGAATTAGTTTTTAATAACCTGTAACAAATAAATGATATTTTGTAGTCGTCTTTTTCGATTTTGTTAGATCATGCATCACAGAATAAACAAGAGAGAATAGGTGTAGGAAAAACTTTAAATATCATAAATTAATCATCTGTTTCCCTTAAATATCAATGCAATACTGTTAAGAATCAAAGTTCATCTAGTAGCATTAATATTTTGAAACAACTAACAAAACTATCATTCTGTACATACATTAAGAAAAATAGAGAAAACCCCCAGAAAAGATCTTGAAGAATCAATACAAATTCTTGAAGAAAATATAAGATGCGACTTTAACAATCTAAATGAAAAATATTTAGCAGAATTAGCTACTAAGAAAACACTTTTGGAGCAAATTAATGAGGAAGATGTAAGAACTCAATTTCTAAAAAGAACAAAAATGGTATGAAGAAGGAGAAAAACCGACCAGCTATTTTTGTCACCTGGAATACAGGAATTTTACCAGTAAGCTAATAGGTAGTGTTATGAAAGATAACGGCGATCTGATTACAGATGGTAGTGGTTCTAGATGAACTGAATTTTTTTATAGTAATTTGTATAGAGATATTCACCAACATGAGGAACACAATGATATAGATTTAAGTACTATTAGCATTCCAAAGATACCTAAGAAAGAATTTGAGGATTTGGAAAAGGAATTAGCTTAGAAGAAATTAATAAAGCTGTTTTATCCATGAAAAATGATAAAAGCCCAGGAATTGATGGCTACCCCATTGAATTCTTTAAGTTCTTTTGGAGAGATTTAGGCCCATAGGTTAATAGATTTATAAAAGAAACCTTTACAAATAATGAAAAACTATTACAATGAACAGGGGAATTATTACTTGTTTACCTAAATCAAATAGAGACAGAAAATTCCTAAGAAACTGGCGACCTATTTCATTACTAAATCCCCTTTACAAAATAATAAGCACATGTATAGCAAACTGGATTAAATCAACATTAGATACAACTGTACATGACAATCAAACAGGTATACTTGGGAGATGTATGAGTGAAAATATAAGACTTCTATATGATATTGTCTTTGAACTAACAAAACTATCAGTTTGTATCAACTGAACATTAATGTTTAAACTTTGGCTGTGGAAAGGTTGAACATGAAAATCAAAGTACTGCCATGATTGCATTAAACAATCTCCATGTCTCTGCCATTTGAATTTATAACAATTACGATAATTACCGGAATGTATCCCCGTGCAGCATCAGACCATCAGAGAGAGAGATGTAATGCGTGTCTAATGTATGGTGCGGAGTGTACACACACAAAACTGAATTGATCATTCAAATAAATTTAGTAATGTTTACAAAATCATTTTATAAAACTGACAGTGTCTTAGAAAAACAGGACGATTAGTAGATTTGATACCCAGGAGCAAACGATTCGTTTGAATTGAAGACCGTTTTTTCAATTAGTAGTTGCGCTGATTGTATTTTAGCGCTGTCAATAACTCCGTTGCATCATTGCACAGAATCTCCATTGCATCAGAAAGTTGTACCGCCATCTCCAGAACCTTCCACATGTCACGTGTACAGAACATTCTGGCCAAGGTGAGGAATCACGACCTGTCACGCTGATGTCCATATGATCGGTCAACGAGCGGCACAGAAGTTCGCGTCAGCATTAACCAGCGGGTATATCGTGTAGCAGTTGTGATTAAACCATCTCCGAGGAATCGGATAACGAATATGTCCTTTGTCAGCCTTGAGTACACAGCAGGATTAGACAGAACGTCGACTTGCACGATAGCTAGAGGTTCACCTGTAAGCCATTTATATATAATTATCTCTTTGTATTGTTGTGCATGTGATGCTGCAGGCAATGGAGTGGCACCGGAGTGCTGTTAATGAATAGGCAATTTGCTGGCGTGATAGACCCCTTCTCCCCATTCTCCCGTTAGTCAATCCCTCCCAATGCTCTCTCCATTATGGCGGTCGCTTTGCTGCTTGACATAATCTGTGAGACGGCTCAATATAATCCACTGACAGGATCGATGCTCATGTTTCAGTCACTAGTTTCCTGGTCCAGACACGAACATGTATATGTCGCAGGTTGAACAATTTGTTCACAGTACATTCTCACACAAAAAAACAACAACTTCTTTTGAATACAAAATAATTTGTGAGATCATATAATTTGTTTACACTCTATACGTGGTAACGTTCAAAGTATGAATCTGGTCGTCATAATTGCTACCGAGAGTTTAATGGACTGACTGACTGACTGAGTTTGGGTTTACGCCGCTTTTAGCAATATTCCAGCAATATCACGGCGGTGGACACCAGAATTGGGCTTCACTCATTGTGCCCATGTGGGGATTCGAACCCGGGTCTTCGGCGTGACGAACCAACGCTTTAACCATTAGGCTACCCCACCGCCCTTAATGGAGGGCATGACTGAATGTCCGCAAGAATTGCAGAAAAATAGACTGAGTTTACTGAACAGTAAACTATTGGAATATATGCAAATGCATTTTGCCAAATGCAGTAGTATCTGTACTTCTTTCTCTTTCCTGTTAGTAAGGTTCAGTGCAGTTCTTGAAGAGTAGGTTCCAGCTGCCCATGTTTGTCTAAAATGTGGACAGGATTATAGTGCGTGTCCAGGCACTCATACTCAGAAAATTGTTGATCTCGCTATCAATCACTGGTTTGCTTGGCTCAAACAGAAATATTGACCTTTGCCGGGATATAATTGGAATGTCGCTCACCATGGCGTTAAGATTGTTACTCATGCTATTAATCACTGGTTTGCTTGGCTCAAACAGAAATATTGACCTTTCCCGGGATATAATTGGAATGTCGCTTACTGTGTCGTTAAACATCATTCACTCAATCACAGTGCTTCATTGTAGTCACACCAGGTGAACCGAGCATTACGGATTTTTAAGGACAAACAACTTTTGCGTATTTTCTCCTTCTTTAGCACAAATTGTGATTGGTCCAAGTGACCGAACGAAGATGTAAAGATATACGCAGTTGCCAGGGAAGGCAAACTCTGACCTTCATCTGAAGCCCGGCAGGCGTTGATAGTTGCCCATGGTATCGGAAGCAGGTTTCTCTGCCTGATCATGTGACACTCGTCATTTGTCTTTGAGGGTTTGTCTTCTTCTTCTTGATGGTTTATGCTCTTCGTCTTCTGGAAGGTTTGTCCAGCGAGCCCTACATCCTGTTTTCACAACTGGTTACTCACTTCCATTTACTTTGATGGATCTGATGGTCAGACATGGTGACTGGTGGTCAAACATGAGTTCGTTGAATAGTACACCTACTGCCTGCATGCCTGGTCATAACACCAGTCACTGCATTGCAAGGTTCAAACTGAAGCGGATGCTTCCGGTAGACCAAGATATGATGGCCTTTTCACGAACACCTGGTATCATCACTGTTTCATACAACCACTTTCTGTGACTATTTTGCCTTTCATATCCCGTGGAATCTATTAAGGCCAATAATTGAAGTTTGTATTGTTGGCAATTTGAACTGTTCGTCAATTTAACATAACCCCATCCAACTGCTCCCCTGGATGAGCTGATGAGCATAAAAAAACACAAGTTTGGGGTAACCGTAAAAACTAAATTAGTTTTTCATCTTGTAACCGTGACAAGACGCGTTTCCTTCATTAACTCCAATCAGCGAAAGATTAACAATTAACAATGAAATATTTATTCTGCTCTTATACATTCACTCAAAACACGCCATATTACCATTTCTGACTAACGCTAGAAACAGCTGGGCAGGCCACAATGTCAGCATGACCATAGCAAAGAAAGGGATTGTGCTTCACGATGACTTGGAACATAGAATATAACACTGAACACAAACAGTGGATGTTGCAATCGAGCGTTTTGGTCTTATTATTTTATGTACTACATACCTCCTTTTTATCTTATTTTCATCTATAACACCTGCATGTATTGCGTCTAGAGTAGGATGTGTCCGTCTTCTTTGGAGGTTTATTAATCGCGTACATTAAGTATACTGTGTATTAAGTATATTTGTGTAGTATGTATTAAGTATTATACATCTACATGCACATGTTATGTTTTGTGGTTTTAAAATCTGCATTCGTTTCGTTTGTGCATTTTACACTTGCATGTATGTAGTATTTTTGTGAACCTTACATCTGCTTGTATTTGTTTTGTGAATCATAGGCCATGGTGAAAGCATTATATGATTGCAGTAAGGCATTGTTACTGTATTTTACGCATTTGATGCCTGGGTGTATGTAGCGTGTGTTGTGTATGTTAAGTCTGCACTTATGTAGCGTCTTTCGTGCATATGAGACCTGCATGTTTGTGTGCGGTTTGTGCATGCAATGGCAGAATGTGTGGAGATAAACCTGCCTGTATCGAGTAAGGTTTGCGCATGTAAAATATATGAATATGAATATGGTTTGTGCACGTTGTACATGCATGTATGAAGAAGTAAATGCAGGTAATTATGTATGATTTGTGCATGGTTTTACCCGCATGTATGAATATAGTTTATGCAAGCGTTATACCTGTATGTATGGAGTATGATTTGTGCATGTTGTATCTGTAGGTACGGGGTACGGTTTGTGCATGTTAAATCTGTATGAAGTATGGTTTGTTCATGTTATACCTGCATGTATGGAGTATGGTTAGTGGTATATCACTAAATAACTACTGATGGTTCTTTAGTTATGGGAGCGGAAGGTCGCGGGTTCGATTCCCGGCCACGTCATACCAAAAGACGTTAAAATATGGTACTTGTTGGTCCCTGCCTGGCGCTCGGCATTATTGGGTACAACCAGGACTGGTCGGCTCGGAGTCAGTATACAGGTCACAGCTAAAGACCTACCTTTTTGGCCAATACTACAAGTTCCAGCGATAAACTCTCTGCTAGCGCACAGAGCACGGTGAATTGTTGCGCTTTATAAATACATGTATTAATATTATGTTTTACAGATTTAGATGAAAATGCATCAGAAAGGGTTCGGGTGATCCTGGCACAGTCAGGTGGGTAAGGGTTATCATCAGCTCAGGGCCCTCGCCCCCTCTTCACGCAGCCAAAACAGCGAATGGGACTTCTCCCAGGAAACGCTACCTAGTCGAACCCACCAAGAACTTTCCGGAGAATATGTAGACTCCCCAACACTGTAGCCTTCTGCATTACCCAAAGTTTCAGAGGGGCTGTGCTCCCGGTGAAGAACACGGCACACTCCTGATCTGCGCCAAGAGATCAGGAGGTACCACACTATGGGCACCGAGAACAATGGGGAGTCTGACGACAGAGTACTTGGAATGCAAGCGAGACATTTCAAAGGCGAGGTCCTCATGTTTAGCACGCATTTCCTGAATCTTGCCAATCACGTTGCTGTCAAATATTATTATTATTATTATTACTCTCTAGCGTTTACGTTATATTTTCCAGTAATCTATCCGAAGATGAGATTAACTGTGTAACAGGGTCCGTATTCTGTATAAAAAATAATTGAAGCTGGAAAAGTAAAACTATTCTCCATGCAAATGGTGAAGGTTATGATGTATAGAGAACACCAGATGTAATTCAGATGGTATCGGTTTGTCATGTTGATTAACACCGACCATTATTTCTACACACCTATCGACTCCGCCAGATGTCGTGAACAAGCTGAGGTGTCTCATACAGCTCCCACTTAGGCAGATGATCAACATGGAGTAATTGGAGATTAGACATGACATCGACCAGATATTAATGCCGTTAAACATATTAATACATATGTGGCACTTCCACATTAGCGGAACTACATCTGGACATATCCAGCCCGGCGAATCACGATGGTGAGATGAGAGGAATTAGACAGAACCAACGGTATATAGCGTGACAGTCATCGATAGTCTCGCTGCCAGTTGACCCAGCTTGGAGAGGAAGGTCGCACAGACGACAGAGGGTGAGCAGACGACAGTTGCAAGCAGGCGTGAGCAGACAAGTAGAGCTAAAATGGTGACCGGAGAATTCTCCCGCTTTGAGCACTCAGTGGTCGGGATTCTTTACATGCTCTTTGGTAAGTCTGGTGACCAATGTGTTTCTAATGATAATGCTGTTACGTTTTCATGATGTATGTATGTCATTAAGGCCACATTCCCGTCGTTTGTGTCCCTTGTGCAAATTAAATCGCACATTTATAACTGATTGTATTGATATACACTGATATGACATATGACCCTTTTTACCCAGCTGACAATTTCGAAGTCGAATAATGATATTGTATCATACCTTTATATACTGCACTTTCCTGCCCTTTACGCCCAAATTCGGTTCATTTTGTTGGACGAGTGGAACATTCTGGTTGTCTATATCCGCTCCCTGGGAGTAACCAATGCTGTCTACAGATGGTTCTGAAGGTGTTTACTTCCACCTCAAATGCATCATTTTAACATCCATCAACCTCACTTCATGCAAGAACGCTGCAGCCATACCAAGTGTTTTAACGGGTTCTGTCGGTTAAGAGAATATGGTAATTCTATTTGCGCAACTAAAATTTCCAATGTCAAACGCATGCATATATCACAAACAAGACATACATGGTATTCATCCATTTACCTCTCCACACGTACTATATTGATTTATCCAGGTCAACATGGCGATCTGCTCGTTCATAGCCTAAAAATACAGAAGAGATTTAAAGAAAATTATATCACCCTGCTTTGTTTTGTACTTGGCAGATGTTATGATGATTAACTGTTCTCTGGGAAGGGAATCCAAATTAACATTAACGCATCACTTGAGGGAGTATGGAAGTTTGGCATTATATTCTATTGTATGTCACTCTGACCGTAAAGACAGACCAGTGTATTTAATGTAAATGTCATATATCTATTTACACATAGATTCAGATAGGACCTCCGGTTATTAAAGGTGATCCGTAGCTGTAGACTGAAATATAATGTACACATCAAACAATTGGAATGGACAAAAAATACAAACAATTAAAACGAACAAGGGTCAACAGTGGCCGAAAACACTGCAGACATAGGTTCCAAAACAGCAACAGGACATCCCTTTCTAATTCATCACAATGGGATATCCTTTCTTATTTGTTTCACTTTTACCACTACTAGACATTGGTATTCGTTGTCCGGCAGTTTATAATGTTGTAAGGGTATCCTTCTAAGGTATCCTTGAACCCGTCCACCTATAAATGCACTTAAGAGACTATGCTTACCTTATGCTATTGAGTGAGTGAGCTGTGGCCAGCATTGAACAGTATTCCATGTGTATCCAGTGCTGTCAGTGTGGTGTGGAAGGAATATATATAGTGATGCAGGTCCTAGAAGTTTATCTCTCCGGGAAACCCACACTTGATCTATAGTGCTGACTATTCAAGAAAGGTAGTTAGTATGAATCTAGGATTCGAACTCACAATACTGGTTGCAGTACGCCTAGGAACTAATACTGTACGGCGACCTGCAGTTCCTTTGACAACTGTGCCGCCTGCGTTCCGACACTTCATCAAAACAGCCCCCCTCTGAGATATTCCAGGACGATTGCCTTAAGGCAGCGTAAACCTAAACTCACTCACTCACTGTAACAAAACACGGTAGCGTATCGATTGTAGGTATATTTACACACCCCAGAGAATTATTGATATTTATAGAAGCATCTTTCTCCCGCAGTAACTCAACTGATTGTTCCTTGTCATCCCCCAAAGGGAGGCTGCACTCCACGTGTCAAGCTTAATTTAGGTGTCCTATGTCATGATAATGTTGGACTATTGCTACAAACGGCGTAAAACCAGACTCACTCATTCACTCGAAGGTCCCATTCCAAACTGATTCGCCGTCCGAACTTATGCTGCTGGTGCAATACAGACAGTGTATCTGTGGAAGTATTATAACTATCGACCGTTACACCGATTTACATTGAGATCTGAAAATCAGTACGTCAAGGACGTCTTGCCAGGGCTGTTCGAAAGCCTTAAGGTACCACATTGGTATCAGTGACGCCACCTTCAGATGTTTCACACTGCTTTTTTAATTAACGGGTCATTTAGTCCTTATTGTATTTGTCTACATGTCCGCGGTTTATGATCATATTCAATCTAGTACATAATTACATATAGTCTCAATTGCATACAACATAATACGTCACATATCTATAAATAGAATAAGTCGTGTCCATTTCTTACAAGTAACGAGGAGGAATCTGTCAAGGAGATTGCATTTATTTCCGTACGGTCATTTGGTTTTCTCACGTAGAGCAAATGTGAAATATCACTCGTCTCCAACAGCAATCTTTCCTTGTCAATTAGTTCGTTGCTTTGGCAACACATGTGTCAATTGTTGATAACAAGCATCCCTAACTGTACGGCACAGTTTGTGGTGGTCGCTGGCCGGAGCATCAGTCATTAACAACCTAAAATAACTGAGAATGAGTCATATCAATGTATATGCTCAAATGTTTTTTTTTCACTTCTTCATGCTTAAAATGGCGTATATTGAAACACATGAGCAACACAGGTACTTCTAAAGTCAACACGATGTGGTCACCCAAGACGAAAATCAACCTTGCAAAATTATGTTCATTAGCTCACAACGGTCAGTGTGAAACAAAGACTATGACAGTCGGAAATTTCAAACACATCTGTCAAGGACAAAACAACTCACATTATTTCCGTACCCTCATTTGATTTTCTCACGTTGATCTAGAGTGACATATCACTCGTCGCCACAGCAATCTTTCCTTGTCAATTAGCACGTGTTATTGACGACACATGTGTCAACTGTCGCTAACGTGCATAAATAAGTGTACAACACCGACATCAGTCATGGGCAACCCCCTCCACATTAAATAATTGACAATGACTTGGCTAGAACAAGCTGCTTTTGTATTTTCAATATTAACCTATTTATACACAAATATGATAACAGTAATTGACAAAAGTGTCGTTTGTCATTTATGAACGGGCATTTGATTCTATAATAGCTAGATGGTGTCTTCCGGCTCCGGCTTCCTAAGCGCATGTAGTGATTAAAGTCACAATCCTGTTCCAAGTTCCAGATTACACTAAATGCTTTAACGTAGGCATCTGCTCTTCTTTCGCCTGCAGTTACTTCTTGATTAAAATGACCGCCTCCGTGGTGTAGTGGTTAGAGCGTCCGCCCGGAGAGCGGAAGGTCGCGGGTTCGATCCCCGACCGCGTCATACCCAAAAAACGTTAAAATGTGGTACTTGTTGGTCCCTGCCTGGCGCTCGGCATTAATGGGTACAACAAGGACTGGTCGGCTCGGGGTCAGTATAATGTGTCTGAGTGGGGTATTCATGCTTCACTGCGGCGTGGTATCTCAGTGGGCTAGCACTATAAAAACAGCTTAAGTCTGGGCTAGTACAAGCAGCCGCACATCCACATACACACGCATGCACGTCGTCATATGAGCGAAATATTCTCAAGCACGACGTTAAACCCAATTTCACCTCACCTCTTGGTTTAATCTACCGGTCTGTTCTGCCTCCGTATCTCACATAATAGTCTAACTCATTCTGTTAAAGTTCCGATGTCATAGCTACAAAAAGCTGATCAAATATTCTCATCAGATGCAAATATTCTGAGTTTAATGACCTTCACCTGAATAATCGAGAGCATCCTTCAGCAATCTCATAATCTGCATTTTTTATTTCTCAATAATAATGATTTGTATATCCCCAGCACACATTCTTTCTTATGTGTCACGGGGCGGTGGGGTAGCCTAGTGGTTAAAGCGTTGGCTCGTCACGCCATAGACCCGGGTTCGAATCCCCACATGGGTACAATGTGTGAAGCCCATTTCTGGTGTCCCCCGCCGTGATGTTGCTGGAATATTGCTAAAAGCGGCGTAAAACCAAACTCAGTCAGTCAGTCAGTATACTTAATGTACGCGATTAATAAACCTCCATTGAAGACGGACACATCCTACTCTAGACGCAATACATGCAGGTGTTATAGATAAAAATAAGATAAAAAAGGAGGTATGTAGTACATAAAATAATTAGACCAAAACGCTCGATTGCAACATCCACTGTTTGTGTTCAGTGTTATATTCTATGTTCCAAGTCATCGTGAAGCACAATCCCTTTCTTTGCTAAGGTCATGCTAACATTGTGGCCTGCCCAGCTGTTTTTAGCGTTAGATGGTTCGTTCAGTCTTATGTGTCACCCATAGTTACGCATCTTGCAAGAAGGAAACTAAATCATAACTAACCAGATTTTCACTTTCCAACATGTACCCATCCCCTCCACACACACGCACGCACGCACACACACACACTCACAGGCACATACAACGCACACTGTCAGAAACATAAAACACACTCACATAACAAGCAAGCACACGCTCACATTAACGCACACACACGCAAGCACACACACACACACTATGATGCTAATTATATTGCAGCGTTAAATCCTACTCACTATTGCTTGGTATGTTCCGTGACAGGTTGTGTACTTTCCTTGAAGCAGACTATTGAAATGAGTGTGGTTTTTCACTCTGTGTTGCCATGGGGATAAATGTCAGTGTTCTTCAACGATGATCAGAGGAAATATGGTCGTTTCAGGCAACGTGTTTATGCTGAACATATTCGGACATATGTTCCCGGAAGCTTAGGAACTATGTGAAAGAAATGAAATATATCGTTTACCACCTGGATTTTTAATCATGTTTAACCGCTGAAGATATCATACCCTGATCCCTCCTTATGACAATTTGTGCTGGGTGAGTGAGTGAGTTAGAATTGAACGTCGTATCAGCAATGTTTTAGAATATAGTCACCAACTTGTTGCTGAATCCGCAGCATTAGACACAGTTACTTCACCGGGTTTAAATGTCAGTGTCTGCAGTTCTATGTCTGTTCACTCACGCAACCGCCACATGACATGGCAGAGGAAATGAATAAACAGATTCGTTGCCTATATGCTCAGGTTCGGAGAAGACTGGAGCATTTCCACTTCTTTAAGCTAAACGAAACAAATAACATATGAAGTACAGTTTGAAAACATATGCTGAAGACATACTCATTGACAAATGATTTGCTTTCTGAGCCCAAAAAGGAACGGACCGCCTCCGTGGTGTAGTGGTTAGAGCGTCCGCCCTGAGAGCGGAAGGTCGCGGGTTCGATCCCCGACCGCGTCATACCAAAAGACGTTAAAATATGGTACTTGCTGGTCCCTGGCGCTCGGCATTAATGGGTACAACAAGGACTGGTCGGCTCGGAGTCAGTATAATATGTCTGAGTGGGGTATTCATGCTTCACTGCGGCATGGTATCTCAGTGGGCTAGCACTATAAAAAAACAGCTTACGTCTGGGCTAGTACACGCAGCCGCACATACACATACACACGCATGCACGTCGTCATATGAGCGAAATATTCTCGAGCACGACTTAAAACCCAATTTCACCTCACCTCACCCAAAAAGGAACGGCTATAAGATCATCAGAACCTGTACCATTACTGTGAACCTGTACCATTACTGTGTACCATTACTGTGAAACTGTATCATTACTGTGAACCTGTAACATTATTGTGAACCTGTTACATTATTGCGAAGAATGGTCAAGCTTAAACACAGGGAAAAGAGTATTTTATGGATGTCAACTTCTTATTATGAGGAACACATATCCTTAAGTCTTCCTTCAGGTGAATGAGTAAGGATATACTCCGAAACGTTGTGTTCCTCACAATGAAGAAGTTGACATCTATAAAAAAACCTCTCTTCTTTAAGCTTAATGATTTTGTTACGTTTTATAGTTGATGATTTTTATTTTGGGATGTTATTACCTAGTTGTGAAAAGGATAATGGTGCAAGATTCGCTGTTTATGCAATATGAGGGCAGCTGTTGGAGAGGTGACGCCCTCGGGCTAGATGTATGGTTGATTTGAGCTGTAGAACTGGTGTGAATCTCATTAGGCTTGTGACCTTGTTCCAGATGACACTAGACAGAGATTGTAATCTGGATGCAAAAATACTTACGTCAAACAGGAAGCTGGTTAGCATGCTGAACTGGGAATGTAAACTGACCGTTCACCTTTGGAAGGGTTTATTGACTTGTGCACTTTGAAGATGCTTTAAATAGAAATATCAATATCATTATTGCTAATAACAGGTTAATACCAAACGTGTAATTAATAAATACAGGTTAAATGGCTTCTATATCAGATAGTCGATCTATATCGTCGGTGAATATATTTGATTAGTAAAACGTTCATTCTGTCGGTGATTGTCAGGTTGTCTGCTACCACGGGATCCACCGAACTGTATTAAAGGCAATAGACGTACACAATAACAATACAACATCTGTGCGGTCACTTCTAAACCAGTTATCTTTCATTGACAGGTATTGTCGGGGTGATCTCAACTTGATGGTCATTTTGACGTTCCTCAGAGAGAAGGCGTTGCTGAAATCGTCGCGAGCATGGTTACACATCAGTCTTGCTCTTTCTAACATCGGCGTCGTTGGGCCCTCTCCTTTTCCGGCATCGTCAGCGTTCAGTGGCAAGTAAGTCATACTAATATATCTGAGGCTGACATTAGGAACTTGCAGTGGCATGTAAGTCATACCAATATATCTGTGGCTGACATTAGGAACTTGCAGTGGCATGTAAGTCATACCAATATATCTGTGGCTGACATTAGGAACTTACAGTGGCAAGTAAGTCATACCAATATAGTCATACCATGTAAGTCATACGAATATATCTGTGGCTGACATTAGGAACTTACAGTGGCAAGTAAGTCATACTAATATATCTGAGGCTGACATTAGGAACTTGCAGTGGCATGTAAGTCATACCAATATATCTGTGGTTGACATTAGGAACTTGCAGTGGCAAGTAAGTCATACCAGCATGTCTTTGATTTTTATTAGTAACTTACAATGGCAATTATGTCGTACCAACATGTCCGAGGTTGACATTAGCAGCTTACAGTGGCAAGTAGGTTATACCATGTCTGTGGTTGACATTAGCAGCCTACAGTGGCAAGTAGGTTATACCATGTCTGTGGTTGACATTAGCAGCTTACAGTGGCAAGCCACAGTGGCAAGTAGGTTATACCATGTCTGTGGTTGACATTAGCAGCTTACAGTGGCAAGTAGGTTATACCATGTCTGTGGTTGACATTAGCAGCCTACAGTGGCAAGTAGGTTATACCATGTCTGTGGTTGACATTAGCAGCTTACAGTGGCAAGTAGGTTATACCATGTCTGTGGTTGACATTAGCAGGCTTTACAGTGGCAAGTAGGTTATACCATGTCTGTGGTTGACATTAGCAGGCTACAGTGGCAAGTAGGTTATACCATGTCTGTGGTTGACATTAGCAGCCTACAGTGGCAAGTAGGTTATACCATGTCTGTGGTTGACATTAGCAGCTTACAGTGGCAAGTAGGTTATACCATGTCTGTGGTTGACATTAGCAGCCTACAGTGGCAAGTAGGTTATACCATGTCTGTGGTTGACATTAGCAGCTTACAGTGGCAAGTAGGTTATACCATGTCTGTGGTTGACATTAGCAGCTTACAGTGGCAATTATGTCGTACCAACATGTCCGTGGTTGACAATGGCATCTTACAGTGGCAAGTATAAATGTATGTAATACCAACTTGCCTGTGCTTTGCATTAACAACTTACAGTGGCAAGTAAGTCATGTCATACCCATAAGTCTGTGGCTGACATATTAGCAGCTTTTAGTGGTAAGTGCGTAACACCAACATGTATGTGGTTTACATTAGCAACTTACAGTGGCAAATAAATCATGCCAATATATCTGTGGCTTACATTAGCAACTTGAAGTAAATCATACCTACATGTATGTGTTTACATTAGCAAATTTCAGTTAACGATTGTTTGTTAAATTAAAATGGAATATATCAGCTACCAGACTGATTTGTTTCATGCTTGATGTTAAAGCGGGGTAATATACTGATGTGCCACCAAGTTGCCGTTTGAAATATTCGTTTGCTTAGGTGTGTGACTGGGTTAAAAAAATACATCTTCGGTGGAAAAATGCAACAACATCGCTACATGAGACAATATTGAAATGTCTGTTTGGACAGATACTTGTTTATTTGTATAGAGGAAATAATATTTGTGAAAAACTGTATAACATATAAGATATACACATTTAAGTATATTAGGGTAAATGTATATGTTCCACAAATATAAGTGTGGTCTTTATCGTGCCTTATGTTTCAGGTTTCATTTTATTCTGTGGTTTTTTGCAACGAGATAAATTTTATTTTACATTACATTTGAATGTTATAGCAGCATGCTTTAGCATTTGAAACAAGAGTATATTTGCAATACTGGTAGGTGAAACCTTTGGAAAACACGGCTGAGTATTGATTTTATGTCTGTCTAGCCAAGCACTATCTCCTTACTTAATGTTCATAATCATATACAGTTGAGTTTAGGTGGCTGTGCAGCGTTGAGCCCGGTATGCCGGAAACCTTATGGTTGCGGGTTAGATTTTGTCAGCACTGTAATCTTACTTGTGATAAAAGGCCTTCATCATTACGGGCTTCCCTGCAACATTAAGCTGACCCACTGTGATATATGTAATTGGAATACTGTTGAAAGCGACATTAAACCAAATTCCGTCGCTTACTCCAATCGATAATTGTGTAAAGTATGTATTCATAATAATGTTATGTCAACTTAAAGGAGTTTTATCACTAAACACATAGCTTAATATGTCCATTTTATGATGGTCTTAGACGCTCTGTCATTCCTGCATATTACTAAAGCATACATTTCCTTCACGAATAAAATTTAAACATTTGTTTGCATATAAAAATACCCATGTATTATCACTGCTTGCAATGTATTCTTCAGTCTACAGTCACATGTATAATATATATTTCAGGTATAGTATGATGTACGCTGTATCTTTTATCTGGGCCAGTGGCACCCCATAATGGCAATAAACTCATTAAACTAAGCTCATAATTTGTTTCAATCTCAAAACGAAACGATTAAGGTAGTATGTCGTATATGTACTAGTGAGTCAGCACAGTGTAACATCACTTTCTCTGTCACGACGTGTCAAGTGTTAATGTTATGTCCAAAGGGTTGGTGGTGATTTAACACTGAATGTGTACTTAACGAAGCATGTCTCTTTTGGGCAATAAACCTTCTTTGGGTGGCATTTTAAAAGTTGGAATCAGATAGAACAAGTATATATGGATGACAACTTCTTTTATTCTAGAGCACGACGTTTCGATACAGGTTCTTGTATCGTTTTCAAGTAAGAATTATATATATGCTTGTTCTATCTAGGGCACTAAACCGTTCTGCTATTTTGGCAAGATCAAATTTGCTTCACAAACAAATTTCATGTTGTCTGCTGTGTGTTGATTTGACAATATATGCACTTTTAATGTGATGCAAACCTAGATATTAATGGAGCTAGGGGTCCACTTAGGTATTTGCACAAAAGGGTCGGAGGGCAGATGAATGTTTCCTGTGAGGAAACAACGCATGCTCATAAGATTGTGGGTTTCACGAACTGATCTTTTCTGGCTCATGAAATATTCGTTATCATGTGCAGAAATGGAGACATGGACAAGCTTGTATAGGATTCGAACATATAAGGTATCTACCAATGTAAGACTGATTTTTCTCCAAATTAATGTCAATAATAACTAACTTGACACTCTCTGGGTGGATTTGTGTAATGTCCCAGCTATCAAATCCCGCTTTAAATATGTTTCAGACATGCGTAAATACATTTAAAACAAAACCTCAGAACTGAAAAAAGATACCTTATGGTTTACAAGATCATAGGCTTTTAGGATCAATACGAAAGACTGACGCTTTAGAAATAACAGATTCTGCGCTGTCAGACAAAGTATAAAATATGGCTGACACATATAAAAGATGCTTGATTGGGTAAACTTGATGTGGTGGTAAATGTCTAGACAGTCAGCACGCATGCTGCTGACGATTAATGTTCGTATGTTAATGCTCCCTGATGCATGCATGTTCAAGTATGTTTTCATCAATATCATCTTAGTGTAGATCATAGCTAAAAGCATTTTGTTGGAGTGTTGATTATCATCTTGAAGCCTTTCAGAGCAAACTGAGCATGGTTAAAGGTGCAATCGTATTGACGATGACGATGATGCGGACGACGTGATAATACCCACACATTGCATGAAATGTTTGGCTTGCATTCCAAGAACCAAGTTATTTCCCATTGAGACCTTTGCGTTAGGTTTCGTACTTCTAATCCTGATATTGAGGAATCACCCGTGTTAGCTTCCAGGAATCCAGCCCTTCTCTAGGTTGCATGAAGATAGGCCTGAACAGCCTGACTGTCTCCCGAACTCTCAGTGATTCATTTATCTTAATTTATAAACCGTAATGATAAAAGAGACATTACCCTTCCATAGTTAGAAGAAATATTTCCCAAAACTTTAGTTGACTGCATGATGCCGACTGCAACATGATCATGTGTTAAAGGATCCCTTTGCAACAGAACTGACTCTATGTGGGCGCAAAACGTGAGCGTATCCTGTGATACCCGTGACAAACACATGCAAGGGATCACCCGAACCCTCCTTGCAGTTTGTACTTATTTTAGTCTGTAAATAAACATTAAGAAAATAATAACAGGTATGTTCATAGCGTTACATTTTGTCCTGAGTGTGGTGCCAGAATGTAAGCTGCCAAGGCAATAAACAACCTGCGGCGTATAATTCTACTCATTCACTCACATAACTCCTGATCTGGAAAGGTCAGAGTGTTAATGTGCGCCTGTGTATCTCGTGCTCGGCATTAGGAGGCATCACGCCGAATTACTCATCTCGTGCTTAGTAAGAATATTACTGATTGATCGACCTGCAAGATGTGGCACGTTCCCGGAACATGTGAATTGTGCTCTTGGTGCTGCTTACATCTGTGTACTAGACAAGCCACTTTGGTGTATGAATGTAGATTGTGAGTTTGTAGATGTTTTCATGGGATCATTATTGCTACAATCAAAACAAAGATTTTGCTCCAGAATTACTATACTCTGTCCAATGACTAGGCCCCAAAGGTCTTTTGGTGGTATTTAGAAGTGATACACATAAATAAAAGAGTTTTATTGTCAACTTCTTTATTATGAGGAACACAACGTTTCGGAGTATATACTTACTCCATCGTTCACCTGACGTTGTGTTCCTCATAATAAAGAACTTGACATCCATGGAACTCTTTTCCTAAAGTATTCCGTCGCTCAAGTATCATGACACATGGTCAGTGTCAGACCCATCCTTAAAGCAAGTACCCGTGGTTACAATTGGTCTTCAGCAATCCATGCTTGTCGTAGGAAGCGACCAACGGGATCGGGTGGTCAGGCTCGCTGACTTGGTTGACACATGTAGAGATGGTATCCCAGTTGCGGGGGTCGATGCTCATGCTGTTGATAACTGGATTGTTTGGTCCAGACTCGATTATTTACAGACCGCCGCAATATACTGGGATATTGCTGAGTGCCGCGGTAAACAAGACCCAATCCAAACCGTAAAACAAATTGTGAAACATTTAAATCACCTCGCACTCTTCTCTCCCCGCAGATGGCTGTACGGAGAGACTGGATGTCAGCTCTATGCCTTCGAGGGGATGATGATGGGTATCGCTGCCATTGGCAACGTCATCGCTCTGTGCGTGGAACGCTACCTCGTCTCCACACGAAAAGAAGCCAGTGAGTTGACATTATTGATTGGAATGTAAACAAAACCTCTCGTCCTTGAACATGTATTGAATTTCGTTCGCCCACGTAAGTTATCTGAAGGACTTGCGCGCCAACACTGAAAACAATGAGGTGCAAATTAGATATTTCAGTCGTAATGAAACACCTCTGTGTGATGATGGCTTCATTGCAGCTGTATCAGCTTACTGTGGATTTTATATCCAACTACGACTATGGCGAGTGGAGAAGGTAAACACTTGCTTGCCATTTGAATCCGAAAAGTCAGCGGTTGAAATAGTTTCAGCGACTCTTAATAGAATTCTTGAAGGAAAGTTAAGCCTACTCTTGTGCGGGAAATCATTAGTATTGTAATCTAAAATATAATCTCACTCATTCTGGTAACCCACATTTTTTTAGTGGTAAGGTGTGACTCTTATATGTGGCAGCATCCGCTGATTGTAGTGTCAGAACCTATTATGAAACATGGAAGGTGAGCTTCATGGCGGTAGTCATGGGTATCACCCAATTAGGTAATGCATCACTTACGGTTTCTGGTGTGTGTGTGTGTGTGTGTGTGTGTGTGTGTGTGTGTGTGTGTGTGTGTGTGTGTGTGTGTGTGTGTGTGTGTGTGTGTGTGTTAAACGCCAAACTCAGCAGTACTACAGCTGTATGAAGGCTTTCTGTTCTTTTCAGAACCAATTTAGTAACCAGTTTCGACATGGGATGAATTGTACCATTTAACTCGGAAACACCGAAAGCTTTGAACATGTCTTATATTCCAGTGGAGACCAGTCCTGGTGGGTTCTACTGGCTGTCGACAGCTGCTGTGTGGCTCAACGCTTTCTTCTGGGCCATCATGCCAGTCCTTGGCTGGAGCAAGTATGTTACAGTTACAATTGAACCCCCTTAATCAGAACCCCGCTAATGAAAACGCCTGCATTACAAATTTATTACCACAAGGGATAGAACTCCATACTCTATTTTTCGATTTTGCTGGCAATGTATTAATAGTGTCAATTTAATGTCAGGGTTATTTGGGTTTCTGACTGGATCAATGGGGGTTCAGTGCACTGCATTCTTACACTATGCCTTAATGATCAATTAACATTAATGTTAATTGATAACTTAAACAGAATAAGCACACATGCTCATACCACAGTGATGAGGGCAGCAATGCCTTTTAGGCGTTCTCTAATCAGACCGTAGACACGGGTTCTAATCTCTACATTCTTACAATGTGAGTTATGCCCCTTTGAGGCGATCTCTTGCTTTGTTGGAATCTTGAGCTGCGCATAACAGTCGTCATTAAATCGAAGCATTCTCAGAGTTTATGGCTGGGTTTTATAACGGAGACTTTTATAACGAATGTTAATGCTAAGGACGGGGGAAGATTTACATCCTGTAAAAGTAGAACACATAAATCCTACGAATGACTTACGGAATCTCAGTTTGGTCACTGTATGAGCCATGTAACTTAGGATTTTATCTGCATTCACGACTTTGACAGTCGTTCAATGATATTCAGATTGAATATTTAAAGTCGATTTTATTCTACTTGTAAATAGGGCCAAAGGCTAATATTTTGCCAATAGTATATACTTTTTCAAATTACCTGTGCCATACGATTGCTGTCTGTGCTTGATAACTGAGATTCGAGCTTAGAGAGCTGAGTCCGAATCAACATATGACCCTACCCCTTCACGTTTGAATTTACATATAGAAAGATGTATAAGACCTAACGTCCTATTCTCTTCTGTCTTTAATGGACCAGGTGAATATTTACTTTCATATGCAGCTTAACTGATTCTCAATGAAGACCACGTTGAAGCATTCGTAAAATCTTATAACCCCATCCAGTTCTATGCTGTATTGTATTTCTCCCGTAGATTAAAGTAACTGTTTTGTCCTTGTGTTGGATATAATTATTGGCGTGATTAAAATAAACTTGAATAATGAATAAAAAATAGTATTAAAACATAGTGAAAATGGTGTTCAAATCTGCTTTGAACCGAAGTAATTCCTTCATAAACGTATTGCCTGATCTTGACTCGATTAGGGCGGTGGGTTAGCCTAGTTGTTAAAGCGTTCGCTCGTCACGCCGTCACCCGGGTTCGATTATCCACATGGGTACAATGTGTGAATCCCATTTCTGGTGTCCCCCGCCGTGATATTGCTGGAATATTGCTAAAAGCGGCTTTAAACCATACTCACTCACTCACTCACTTGACTCGATTATTTACAGATCGTCGTTATGTAGGTAGAACACAACAAACAAACAAACAGACATTTTGCATATGAACATATTGATTGCAGGTACGTCCACGAGCCAACTGGATCATCCTGCGCCATCAACTGGAGGGATGCTGACGAGGGCTATCCATCCTACATGATAATGCTGTGCATATTCAGTTTCGGGCTGCCCCTGTTCATGGCCCTTTCAAGTCTGTGGGCCTCCGCGGATAGTGGCACGACTATTCAGGTCTCTACTGCATCGTCCAGCCATGTTGACGCGTTCACTGGATTCAGGGAGGACCAGTTGAAATGGGTAAGTGGTTACGTGGTGGGCATTATAGTGTATTGTCTAATATCGCTAACTGTGTTATGACACAGGATGGAAGAAAAATGATCATACGTTGTCTACGACTCTAATGCCTACAGGGAAGAATTACTCTTCCATACTGATCTGGGTCCCAATCCACAAAGGGTTCGTAACGTTACGACCTATCGTAACTCTATACTATATCATTGGCTTACGAATGCTTCGTGGATAGGGTCCCTGATGTGTTTCATTAAAGGTTTTAGTAGAAAATATACATCCAAGCTAATACTCTCATATAGTGAACGGTTGTATTTGAATCACGTGGATTACATTTCGGTATAAGTGTTCATTATGTAATGACGTTACATAGACACGAATGCTACAACCAAAACTGACTCAAACCTTGTATTCATTGGTATTTCTACTCATTTATGATGTGGAGCGAGTCCCTTTGCTTCGGAGACATTTTTAATAAATCAATATAGATCAATAAAGTTCAGCTGACCTGGATATTTTATCTGTGTGCAAGGATAAGAGTAATTTTTCAATCATAACGCGGCAGGGGCGGATACAGCTTTTTAGAACAGTTCGTTCTACCCGTTTTCACGAGAATTTCAATGGTCATTTAATAAACGTTCCGGGCAAAGGGGGTTGGGTGGGGGTGCGCCCCCTTGAAAAACACTCCCCCACCCTACCCCCACACTCCCTGGATGCGCCTGTGCACGGCATAAAGTTCTGCAGCGGCGGGGAGAAGTGACATAGGAAAACGTTTTTATTTCACGTATGAAAACACAGGGCGGGCGAGATTCGGGAAACTAAGACAAAGAATACCGACAGCCTGACGGGTGATGCTTTGTTTGTGACGGAGCAGTTGCGTAACATTTACGTGTGTGATTGAATATAGGTAGCCTTTGCAAACAATTATTGTTTTGGTTCCAGCTGTGCTACTCCCACCTGCTCTTCACCGTCATTGGCTGGGGACCATTTGCCTTCCTGTGTCTGTGGGCGTTGTTCAGCGCCCCAGTCCAAGTCTCCATGATCGCTGCCTGCATCCCTCCCCTCGCCTGCAAGTCCATGGTACTCATGTACCCCTTCTCCTACATCGTGGTCAACGAACGTTTCCGGAACTCCTTCTTCAGCATCTTCTCCCTCACCGGCTCCACTGCTCCGAAGAAGGACTAGCCTGTGGTATATCAACAACTTGCCCATGGAACGACCAAAGATAACTCTAAGACCCTTTTCGCGAACACCTGGTGTTATTTCTGATTTTCTATGATCAGCTCATGTAATTTTCATCACTGTTTTGCCTTATACGCCAAATGGAAACTGTTTTGGTAGACAATCGAGACTGGTTGCCCTCTGGGGTGGACAGGTTTGGACTTGAAGATCTTGAGAAAAAGCATAAAGAGAGGGGCGTGTGTATTGTCAGCAGCCTATCCCGAAATATGGCATTCCTCGCGGAGCTATTCTAACTTCCGCTAAAGGTTACCGATCGAGATTATTTATTTGGTTGAGGCAGGGTGAGTGGGCATTTGTTTCCATGGAGATCGAATGTAGGGAAACTTGCTATGTGATCAGAAGCTGGGCTTTGGACTGCGCTTTACAAGCAGACCAAGCTGCATCCACATATTAGGACGTATAGTTTATTACCACGAAACTGCGAATGGTACAATACTGCACTGTTTAAATATCATACAGTTCATATATGTATCATTACATCGATGTGTCAAAGAAGAATTTCAAAGGTGCTTCGTTTACCATCTGAGAAGAGATCGTATTTACTCACACCTTCTCATCCGATTAAATCGGTCAATGTCTGGTTCAAAACATCCTGTTGAGATCTGTTTTGGGGGAGTAGAGGTTATATATAGAGATATCTCTGGTCGAACTCACTGATGGAAATAACGGTACTTATTCCTATGTTTCTCTGTGAAAGGTATACCCTTACGTTTAACGTTAAGGCTTTGTATGTTTTAATGTACTAGCGGTGTTTTCACGGTGTCTTGTTAATGGATGTGTTTGTTAACTATGTGTATCAATGATCCAGTGGGAAAAGCAACACTGGGATACGTTTGCCAGTTTCTCTCAGGTTGTCTTTCAAAGTAAACTTACGCATTTAGTGAACGCATTTGTGTATAGCGCTGATTCATCTCCCTGCGCAATTCAGCCGCTTGATATAGCTGGAATATAGTGGCTGCACCATTCTCTCACTCTGCGCATTTGTAGCCGTAATACTAAATAAAAGTAGCATTGCTTGTATTTTATTGACGAAGAAGGGGTGTATTTCCTATGTACCTGATGTGTTATGGATGTTTGACGATTGACCGGTTCTGTATTAAATCTTAAGCTGTGTTTCTGTTGTGTAGTTATGTGTTTATGGTGTGTGATGGATGTGAGAGTGTTGTCGTGGCTTTTGTTGACAGTTCTGCAATAAAAATATGAGAATAAGACGTATTTGTTGTGTATAGGCACTTTGATGAATTTGTTTATGAATCGTTGTGCCATGCGGAAAAAGAACCAGGCAACAAAAAATAATTATGGAGGCCGTGATTATATATGCTTAACCACGGTGGTAGTAGCTATTTTCTTTTGCCACAGTGCCAACAATTCATTAACACACACATATCCCAATTGCAGTTTATGTGATGGGTACTGGGTTGTAATAAAGTCATTATACAATAAGATAACGGTTCATTGAAGCTATGTATATACATGTAATTGTAACATATATTTTCCTATCCGCTGAGACATCTACAACTTAAGTAAAAAAACCAGCATTGGTGTTCACGCGAACTAGTGAAACTAGAAAGCCAATGTGGATCCTTCAAATAGTGACTGACAGGACGTATGTCAACAGGAACGACGTTTTATGGATAGACAACGTCTTTATTGCAGTGGACACGACGTTTCGGTGCAGATGGTAACACTTGCTTGATAACAGTTGCAATAAAGAAGTTGTCTATCCATGAACAATCGTTTCTATTCATCATATCAGCATCTAAATGCCACTCTAAGAAGGACTCATGTCAGCCGAGAAGAGATCTGTCCTGTGATGTTCAGTAAATGCCAATGTATTCGTGCACACACAAAATATTAGCATTTTCATACAGTTTTACTTTAAACAATTAAACTATTAACCATGAAACAGCAACTGTGAATTCAGAATTTGAATCTTTGCAAACAACAAATACTTTCTTCTTTTATGAAACAAACTGCAACCGTTCAACAAAGAAGAAATAACATTTTAAGTGTTTAATGATAATTAATATTGTACACCATTATAACGTCTAACATATTGTTCCACAGCAGTCAGGAGGGGGGGTGGGGGTGATCCTAGAATATAAGGGCGGTCTGTAGATGTTCAAGTGGAGGCTAGTCAAACAAAGGGTTATTAGTATGATGGAATTCCCATCCTTCTGTGTACGATGACATGCATCTAGCCATATTCATAGCACTGACCACCCAGTCGGCATTGCAGTTCACTGTCGACAAACATGAGGGGACATATTCGCAACCCGAATCTGTATTCTGGGACCATTCTATTTCAAACCTGATTGGTAAGGTGGCAGTTCTACTGAAGTTCATTAAGAACTTTTTGCGTGTATGGAAATTCAATCACTCTCCTACCCAGAGTTCCATGCGGCCAGCCAGCATAGTACCTCTGCCACAGGCCAGAGAGATGTGACGATTCGTCACATCTTGCACAGTCCATTCAATATGATGTACAGATTTCTAAACTCTTTATTTTTGATGAGTCCACATATCAAATTAAACATAATTGTTAGTGTTGTTTAGTTTCACTGAGAAAATATCCTAAAACATGTAACACTATTTCGATTTGCGTAGCGACCCTTTGTTTACATGGGTTGTACGGCTCCACGTGCTGTCATCGAAGCCAACAGAGAGCAAACGATATGTGTTGTCATAAACCTTACTGTCGCACTTGTAGAAGATTATTTATGCATCAGTGTAAAACATTATGAAGACCGCGTAGAATTGGTTGCGTTGGGCCAGTATCTTCTTACTTACGAATATGTGCGTTTGTTTACAAACAAGAGAAACATCCGGTCTCGTGATATGCAAATTAGCCTGTGGCAGTGATGTTATGCTAAGTCATCGCTGCGCCGGAGTGTGGAAATTCAATATAAACGTAAATACCTGTTCTCAATTGGAGTAGGCACACCGTTTTATACATTTATTCATGTTTATATCTCCATGAATGCAAAGTTTTGCAACATAGTGAATTAATTCTATTTTGATATATTAAACAAATGCATCATCAATAACAAATAGTTTCTGTTGCTAACATTACGAAATGGGTGACATTGTTCGGCCACCTCGGCCATTCTGTTATCGGCCAGTGAGGAAATGGCCCTGCTGCACTTGCGGTCTATTCTTCTTAACGTATGTCGAATCAAACGCACAAAATGGTTTGGTTTACAAATATCACTCACTCACTCACTCACTCATGGTTTGATTGTAATAAATGGTTTGATTTTCCAGTATAAAATTACAGAATCGCTGTTCATTCATTCATTTCATTACCCGTGAAGGTCCGGGTTAGAATATTGGCCTTCAGTAACCCAAGCTTGTCGTAAGAGGAGACTAACGGGGTCGGGTGGTCAGGCTCGCTGACTTAGTTGACACGTCATCGGTTCCCAAATGCGCATATCGATGCTTATGCTGTTGATCACTGGATTGCCTGGTCGATACTCGATTATTTACAGACCACCGCCATATAGCTGGAATATTGCTGAGTGCGGCGTAAAACTAAATTCACTCACTCACTCACTCACTCACTGTCCAACCAGAGAATTAATTTGCCTAATTGCGTCGGTCATGCAGTGTGAGTGACCTGCACAGCCCTGACGTGTACGTCCTGCTTGGAGACGAGCTACTATTGATTAGGAACACTGATGACATCTGTAAGAGCCTTACACTTAAAGTTGTGAGACGAGTAAGCTATTTATCTTCCCAGCGATACTTATGTTATACAATACGTCGTAATCCTGCCATAAATCATTCTTGCTTTCGACCTCAAACGGAACCATTTGACCTACATTGCCGCCACATGACAGAGCAATGGGAGAATGTACATACACTGTACGTGAATAGTGGGACAAGCGGGATATTGATATTTAACGTTCGTAGAAGGTCTCGAGGGACATATAATACATAAAATTAACATTAAAACAGTGAGGTATTGATGGATATTTATGAACGCCGTAGCAAATCGTCCGAAGCCTGGAATTGCCCCCAACTCCCGAGACTGCCCGATAGAATGCTGTCGGTCAGAAGAAGGGGTTCATTCGTATGAAGGCTAGGGCGGAGACTGTGGTTCTGTAATATAAGGTTTAGCGTATGCAGACTGAAAACTGACTGACTGACTGAGTTTGGTTTTAGGCCGCTTTTAGCAATATTCCAGCAACATCACGGCCGGGGACACCAGAAATGGGCTTCACACATTGTACCCATGTGGGGATTCGAACCCGGGTCTTCGGCGTGACGAGCCAGCGCTTTAACCACTAGGCTACCCCACCGCCCCTCAGACTGAAAACAGTTTCAATACATATTTGCTTTTATTAACTGACCTAAGTACATATTTAACAGTTAATTTAGAGTTTCACGTTAGTGCAAGGTAAAACGGTTTGACTTCATTTTGTGTCTGACAATAGTATCCTCGTTCTATTAGGACTGCACATTTGTAGCTGACATAATAATAATATCTGCAGTTTATTTCAAAGACATGTTTCAACGTCTATTTCATGAATATAATTTTAATCACTGCGAAAAAACGTCTGTAAATCTAGCGTTAATTTATCCACGCCCACTTCACAGCACAAAATATACTATCATATTACTATGCAAGTTTCTTTCTACGACATATATTTTCGCTTCATTACTGATGTACATGTGTAGGTATAAGGCAAACGTGGTGTGAAAACATACTCAAAAATCATCAGGGTTTGATGTGTATAACCAAGAGAATTATTCATCATGAATATTTTGGCAGGGTGAGCCTTTTTAACACCCATTTTGCAACACGGCATGGAGATATTTTTTTAATAATATTTTATAATTCTCGCACATGTAACGATATAAATAGGGATCACCATAATCTGCATTGGTTCCAAATCGGAGTCAGCTGCATCTTGAGCTGCTGGAGCATCAGGAAAGATCGAGACATGTGACAATTTTCATTTGGACGATACTGTGTAAAATCTCCATGTTTAATGAATACACATTTAAACAGATCCCATTCTAAAATATTTAGGGCTGCATGTTTAAACATGATCACTAATGTTGAATGTGTGCACAGATATAGGTGACCGGAAGTAGATGAAATGGTGCGGAAACTGGGTTGGTGAGTTCTTTTAGTTTTCAGGCGCGTGGTGTGATATAGGTCAAATGGTTCCGTTTGCAGTAAAAATCAAGAATGATTTATGACAGGATTTAGTCATATAACATCAGCAGCTTTGGGAAGATAAATAGCTTACTCACCTCACAACGTTAAGTGTAAGTGTATTCTTCATCCTTGTTGCTTTCCTCGAGCAGTGTTCAGCTTCCAGTACCAGTTCCAATAAAGGAACAGTTAAACTGGCCAACATGTGTGTTTTGATTGCAGCAGCTGTAAGTGCAGAGTGCAAATGCATATGTGTACATGTATTGGCTGTTGACGGCCTAGTTGTTGTTGAAAAGTATAGCGTAAATACAGTAGTCTATGGGGAAACATATTGAGTGAGTGAGTGAGTTAACATTTGAAGTCACATTGGCAATATTTCAGCCATATCGTGACGGGAAACATTGTCTTGTGTAACCTATACGATGCATTAGATGCTGTAGCGTGTAGAAAGTATTTTTGTTACACAAAATTGTTGTAATAAGCGCCTTCGAGTCAGTGAGTGATCGTGTGTAAAAGTTGGTGGGCGAGTAGGGTGTAAGTATGGTTTTATACCGCTTTTAGCAATAGTCCAGCTATTTAGATTATTTACAGACCGCCGCCATATAGCTGGAATATTGCTGAGAGCGGCGTAAAATTAACCTCACTCACTAACATGGTATTGCAGTTCCAGTTCTGCCTGGTCCCGGAAGTCGAGATATGAACATACTTGTAATAATTTGCGGTTAGCGTTTTTGATTTTGAAACGTTTGGGCAGAGCAAATGTAACTGTGTATACCTTCCAGTCAGGCCATTATGGGTTAATCCTCAGATGGCCTAGAGGTAATTCGGTGAAACGTGGAAATCTGCCAAATGCCGAAAAACATGTAGTTAGACTCAAGCTGAGTGCCGGATATAGAACCTATCTATATTAATTCCACGGGGATCACAGTGTACCATGTAATCCGATATAGCAACTTCCAGATGATGCCACACGGTTTGCTTAATTTAAGATTTTGGAAAATACGTTTTTTCAATAATATTCTATAATTCTCGCATATCGCATATCGAGATATGTGACAGTTTTTAATTGGACGTTACTGTGTAAGATTTGTTTTATAAATGTTCATTTAAACATATGTCAATGATAAATATTTAGCCACGCTTAACTCAGGCCGATACTCGGTACAAGGACACGAAATGGTATGTACAGAAAATGGCTAACTTATAATTATTAATTACTGTCGAGATCGTCCAGCAGTTCACTGACTCAAGCATTGCTGCAGGGCTGAGATGATCTGATGACGCTATTGATAGAAGTGGCTGTAAAAGGGTTGAATTTGAACTACGTATGACAGAAGTCAGTTACATGTAGCTATTTGTCGTTTAACTACAAACACATCGCAAACTGGCTGTCCCTCACTGACTGAGTGAGTTAGGGGTTACGTGGCTTTTAGCAGTATTCCAGCAATATCACGGCGGGGGGCACCAGAAATGGGCTTCACACAGTGTACCCATGTAGGGAATCGGAGTCGGGTCTTCAGCGTGACGAGCGAACGCTTTAACCATAAGGCTGCCCCACCGCCTCTTCTCACTTTGAACCAGTGTGGGACGATTTAACCCATATCTTGATGTCATATACATTATGAGTCTAATAGTGGTGAGAGAATGAACGTCACGTTTTAACATCCAACGTTTATTACTACGACCGGCACCGGGCGCTAAGCGAACTGGTGACTGAACACATGAGCAACGAACTATGTCGTCCATCCACGCCATCGTAGAGGTTAGATGTTTTGTTTTTTAACGCTACACTCAGCAATATTCCAGCTATATGGAAGCGGTCTGTAAATACTTGAGTCTGGACCAGACAATCCAGTGATCAACAACATGAGCATCGATCTGTGCAATTGGGATACGATGGCATGTGTCAACCAAGTCAGCGAGTCTGACCACCCGATCTCGTTAGTGGTATTTAGAGGTGAGGTGAAATTGGGTTTAACGTCGTGCTTGAGAATATTTCGCTCATATGACGACGTGCATGCGAGTGTATGTGTATGTGCGGCTGCTTGTACTAGCCCAGACTTAAGCTGGTGTTATAGTGCTAGCTCACTGAGATACCATACCGTAGTGAAGCATGAATACCCCGAGCCGACCAGTCCTTGTTGTACCCATTAATGCCGAGCGCCAGGCAGGGACCAACAAGTACCATATTTTAACGTCTTTTGGTATGACGTGGTCGGGGATCGAACCCGCGACCTTCCGCTCTCCGGGCGGACGCTCTAACCACTACACCACGGAGGCGGTCAGTGGTATTTAGAAGTGATACACATCAGGAAAAGAGTTTTATGGATGTCAGCTTCTTTATTATGAGGAACACAACGTTTCGGGGTATATACTTACTCCTTCACCATTCAGCATGGGTTACTGAAGATCAATTCTAACCGAGATCTTCACGGGTTTCATCATGCTAGTCGCCTTTCTCGACAAATATGTCATACTGGGGCCAAAGTCCTCCACAGGGTGTCTAATCAATATGTTTATGAGAATATCTAAAATTTGGTTGAATTTCTGCCATGATGACTAAATCGCCAAAGGAATGGCAGTTGCTATTTCTAATCTTACATCGAATGTTTATTGAGGCAAACATAACATCATCCAATGATTTATTGGCCAGCGTAGTGCCCATCATTTTCACGCTGACGACTCTCAGCTCATGGATGACTTCACCAGTAACCCCCAGAGTCAGACTGAGGTTTGTGTCAGGATGGCGTCGTGTGTGAAAGGTGGTAAATCATGGATGTCTAAAAACATGCTTCAACTAAATAGCGCAAAAATTGAACTCATGATTATCTCTTCTAAATCCATATTGCAGAAATATGGTATCGATCATCTCCAGATCATCGATGACGTAGAAATTCCTGTTTCTGATAGTGTTAAAAACCTAGGCGTGTTTTTAGACGAGAATCAATCTATGGAACAACATATTAACCACCTATCGAAGATCTGCCACCGCCACCTGAGGAACATTGGTTCTATCCGTCACCTCCTCACCGGAAACACCACAGCCACACTAATGAGATACTTAGTGTTGTCGCGAGAAGACTACTGCAACAGCCTCTTGATTGGTATTACCAACGACCAACTTCACAGACTGCAGAAGCTGCAGAACACCGCCGCCAGGATTATCACACACACAAAACTAACTAGTCATATCCACCCTGCATTGAAGTTCCTCCACAGGTTGAGAATCAGAGAAGGTATAGAGTTCAATCCTTTAACTCTAACATACCAAGCATTAAATGAAATTGCTCCACTCTATCTCCAAACCCTTGTCTCACCCAACGTCCCACCGAGGAATATCAGATCGGTCGACGAGAAAATTGCCGCGTTTTAGTGCTGAAGCTGTTTACAATGACCGAAAGATGACCTTTTTTAAAGAAGTAGTATATATGTACTGTTTTGCCGCAGTTAATAAGTCCAATATTCTCAAAATCACTTATGCGTTTCTTTTTTTGAAGAGTATCTATTATGGAATCGTACAATTTAGTATTGATTCCTCATGATTATGAACATAGAATTGTTGCATATATCGCTAATAGAAATATGCTGAAATTACGGGCCGACACAGATCCTTTAGTCATACATTTATTGAAATCAACACTCTCGCCCGTAAGCGTTGATCCAAATTTGATTGCAAGCCTAAGTACCATGGTATGACATGCGTCAAAGTCTAACATGATGCCATGCAAAGTGTAATAAACGAAATCTTATTTTTAGTTTTTAGTTCCTTTTTTTTGTGCCAACAAACACACTTCAGTGCATAGAGTTGAAGTCAAACTTGTTTCCATGGAAACAGGAAAATTAAAATGCAAAAAGTCCGCAATTAGCGAAAGGCACCACCTCCGGGTCTGTTTTTCCTGAAAGAACATTTTTCAGTTGTGTTCCAGGAAGGAAAATCGACCCACTCATGAGGCGAACTGCAAACTGCTTCCAAGGATATCGAGAAAGATTCCCGAAATCCATTAAACGCTAAAGGCACCTCTTCAGGAACTGTGTGATATATCTGTCAATTTGCGTTGAAAAATACTGAACGATTTTCCAGTTGTGATGTGTAAACGAAATGATTACGGACATATAGACGGACGGACCGACCGAGAGATGAGGCGTCGATCATATTCCCCGATAAGGGCGGACCCTACGTTCATATATGGAGGTCACGTCATATCTTCTTTGCGTACAAGTAATGCATGTAGGTCAACTATTTCGTGACCGGCCTGACTGATATTCCAATACGCCAGCCGAGGAGGTTGAACAGAATATGTAAACAGAACTTACAGGTTCTTACTCCAAATGACATATTCTTCATGCACAAAAGTAATGAGGAAATGGTTAAGTAAGGGACACGGAATGACACTTGCATTACGTTACTGACGTAGCACATTCTACAGACACCACTGATCGGCTCGTCGATGCGAAGTTGGACTCTTATAGGTCTTGACATTCACGAGAAACGTTTTGCTGTGGAAGGAATATCCTCGTAACTCTTCGTTTCCTTTACATTAATGGAACTGGGTTGTCACTGGAGCCGAGACCCATTATAATGTTTAAGGAATGGAGATTTACGAGAACATTCCCCTACTGAAAATACTTCCCTATTTTTACACTTTGACAAAACATTCTTTCAAGGAAAATATCTGAAAAAAAGACAACTTGGCATCCTGTAACTACAATGGGTGCGTCGACATTGCGGGGAGCATGGGAAACATGTGCACCAAGCATCGTCCAAAGCAAATGCTGACAACGCATGGCGTAATGCTCTTCATAATGTCGTGGAATCCTGAACCAAAGGTATATCATTCGCTTCCACTTTGTAAATACATTGTGTCTCTGACATTAATCAATATATGGAGCACGAGCAAAGATGTATATGTTATCTGATTTTTCGTGTGAAAAGTTTGTTTGTTTGTTTTTCTTTAAGTATATAGCTGGAATATTGCTGAGTGCGGCGTAAAACTAATTTCACTCACTAAAAAACTAAAAAAATTAAGTCCTCTAATAAAGCGATGCGAGTTCGAACCTCCAATTCCAGCCTCCAACCTCCAACATCACACATGTTTTCTGGCACAATGTGAAATCAATCATTTATGTAAATATTTTATAACGTTCTTCCTCTATTCAAAGTGTAAATTAATCGAAATATTGCTTCAGGATGTGTACAACTGACAAACAACCCTCCATAAGGGAGCGTTTCAACAATAGAATGACGTCACTGAAAACGACAAATGGACAAACGACACATAATTGGACGCGACAAGCTAATTTCTTTCTTGAGTAATCTGAGGATGACGCCACTTTCTAAGCGAGGAAAGTCTGTGTCCTCGCGCGAGCCGCGCCATAACAGACAGGAAGTGAAACGCCGGAAAGGACATTAGCCATGCATACAGGTTGTGGACACAGAGTCAGCTGGAGCTGTCCTTGTTCACTGCAGAGTCTTCTAAGGATGATAACAACTACCGATGGTGACTCAAGCCAGTCTCACCTAGGATACTTAGTTTCTAAAAGATGGTTAGGAGTTGAACGCGTACGTTGCAGATATATTTAGATCCGTGAAATGTCACCGCCGAAAGTTGAAAGCTTCGCGTTATAAGTTGTCTTAATATCAGACATCCATCACAGAATCCCAGCCTCTATTTTTCCCACGATTATTGGCTTCCCACTCTGCAGTTAGACCACAGACAAGTCATTATTAGTGGTTACTGTTCTTTGAAGTTCCTGGTTAACTTAAGAGTTACCTGTTGATTTGAAAGCGATGTGCAGCTACTTGCTACTTCTTGTACATCAGAGACGGAGCAGGGGATGTTCTTGTCTTAAAGTGTTTTGAAGGATCTGATGTTCTGAAATCATTGAGAACCGCTTGAAGAAGAATCAATGTTGTATCAAAACAAAATGTGGTTTGACCTGTCAGTGTAGATTCTTTATGAGCCCCCACTCCAACGAAGGATGCGACGCTGGGGTAGCCTAGTGGTTAAAGCGGTGCTCTACTCACTGAAGGCCCGAGTTCGATATCCAATCATGGTAACACTATGTAAAGCCCGTTTCTGGTGTCCCCCATCGTGATATTTCTGGAATATATCTAAAAGCAGGGTAAAACCATACTCACATACTCTCTCACCCCAACGCATGCGAGTGACAAATGTTCTGATCGGTATAATTTTTGAGTCACAGTGTCTAATCAGGAGAATGTAACTGCATCTGATTATGTGAAACTGACGAACCCAAAACACGTATCAGGTTTTAATGTACTTCAAATGAACATCTCAGATACCGTTAAGGGACAATCGATGCTTCTATGATTTCCGTTAAAGAATCATTACTTCCACGTGCTGTGTGAAGAACTTTATTCAACACTGACTTGAAGATGCTATCAGGTGCCTCACTAGTTTAAAGACCGGTTGTAACTATAATTCATGAGAACCTGGTGTTTTCAAATATGGTTCGTTGTTTGGTTGTTGGTTTGTTGTTTAACGCCGCACTCAGCAATATTCCAGCTATACGGCGGCGGTCTATAAATATTCGAGTTTGGAACAGACAACCCAGTGATCAACATCATGAACATCGATCTACGCAATTTGGATACGATAACATGTGTCAACCAAGTCAGCGAGCCTCTTACGACAACTAAAAACTAACAGGCGTAAAACTAAACTCACTCACTCACTCAGAAATGGGCTTCACACTTTGTATCCATGTAGGGATTCGAACCCGGGTCTTCAACCTGACGAGCGGACTCTTTCACACGAATAAAGAATTGAATTGAACCATTAGGCTACCCACCGCCCAGATGGTTTGGTCTATTTGAACCTATCTGAACCTATGTCGATGACCTCATGATACACGATATTGGTTTTCGATATGTATCTCTGTTTCATATGACACATTATCTTGCTTGTCGCACCAAGCATCCTTCCAGAGCCAAGTGATTGCAAAGATGTTGATTGAAATGCCATGTTTGGAAATCCTATACATTTTGTGGTTGATTTGGCGAGCTAAGTTACAGATGCATATTACGACTTACATTATTTGATTGTTGTCACATCTGAACTGATTTGCTCTCTGAATTATCTGATCTGCCGGAAAGAGGATTTATGACAAAAAATTGTTGTCATGTATTCTTAATACATTTGATAGGAAGAGCTTATGTCTGGATTACACGGAAAAGTATTATATATTTTCGGAAACAACAAAGCCAGTTATAAATCGCGATTTCAATGGACCAGTTATAATCAATAATAGAGCTTGTCATGTAAAAGATTTTCGATAAGGTATCGGTAATAGATCTGAAAGATTTCGTCTGCATGGTTTGAGGTTTGTATGCAGATTGACAACAAAATCCTTAAGAACATGGTTTCAGAGATGCACTAAGTACCGTGCTCAACAGAAAGATGGTGGATCTGTGATCTACATCAAACCCTATTTCACTGTCATTGGCAAGCAGGAAGCTTAGTAGCCTGGTTACACTTTTAAGGACTAGAGATTACAGTTCTGAAATGCAGACACATGTTAGAGGATCAGCTTTGTTCCAACACATCAATGATATCAGAGGATGCTTGGTGCCTGAAGGCTTGTATCCTGTTCCGGAACATAAAGGTACAAATCTCAAATGTGGTTTAGTGCATCCGTCCCTTTATCAAGAACAGGCGTCTGGTAACATGGAGCTTACACGATAGATCGTGTGGGATTTAAACACTATCTAAGGTAACATATGTAATATTTGGGATTACACTTTCTTAGTAAAGTACAGATTCTAGTACTTTTGTTGGGTTGAGTCCCATCCGGGATTCGAACCCACATCCTCATGTTCGAATCCTGGATGGGACTCAACCCAACAAAAGTACTAGAATCTGTACTTTACTAAGAAAGTGTAATCCCAAATATAACATATGTTACATTTGACCACTTTCTAAATGGCATTGTGTATTTCACTATCTAAGCTAGCAGTATTTTATCACCTTATATCACGTTGTTGGATTAGGAATTGAAACCATGGTGGTCGTTTTTTCTTTAATTGTGAGTGAGTGAGTTTTGTTTTACGCCACACTATTCTAGCTATATGGCGTTTAATTTAGTGGTGATGTAACCGGCGATACGCACAATCAAGCACGTATCGTACGTTGACTGATATGATAATGTAAGAGCGAATCAAGTGAGTTAAATGTTTTTGGTATGGCCTTCATGATGACTGTTTCAGAGAATGGCTTATAAAACAGTACATGTGTTTATTTCTTTAATAGGCCAACGGCCACCATGACAAATACATCATACATACTTTCAAAAGCGCATTGCCAACATTTGCCTCCCTCCCCCCACCCAACCCAACCCACTTGCAAAGACCTTTCGTGACAGAAGATAGCACTCAAAAAGGAAATAAACATTCATGGATAATTCAGATTATAATTTTGCTTTCCCCTGAAATATATATGATAAACAAATTTGGCTAAGTTGAAGGTTAATACTTCAACTTTAGTTTGTAAAAGACTTATAAACTTCATCATGTTTGGAGACTTGTATACATCCAGAGGTAGGTAGCGACGTGTAAATGTCAAGTACTTAGGACAAACCATGATAACATGATATTCATCCTCTATGTCATTTTTGCAAAAAGGACATAATCGGTTTTCTAAAGCTAGTTTTGGTCGAGCCCATCTTCCTTTCTCAATCATAAGTGAATGAAAACAGTGCTATCCTTGTTTAGAGAGAGGTAACGAGGGTTAACAGAGCCTTTTCCATCGATAAAACTAATATGCGATTCGCTAAACATGAATTGACAACAACAAGAGCAGTCCACACATCGATCACAAACAAGTTCGTATAAATGCCGAAGAAGCAGACTGTGTGAAACAGACGTGTTTCAGAAACGAAAGTGTTCAAAATTACCTGACTGGATTTTCCGGACCATCGAGCAATTGATTGTCTTTTTTTAACAGGACACGTCGCGTAGCAGGCTTATTGCTGCGCGGCGCCAGGCAGAAATATTTCCATTTCTTTACAACTGTAGTGAATGCCGGGTGCCGCTGGTTGGGGCAGGACATGATTACTCTATGCGCGAACACCTGGTGTCATCACTAATTTTCAGTGATCCATTCATATAAATTCCTCAGCTAATTTATCCTTTTCACCAAAGTAGTCTTTTGAGAATAGTCTTTTGCACTGACGTTAAGCATGCCTTTTAGACTAAATGTAGACAGGAGTCGACATGTGTCAAAACAGAACGCGTCACCAAAATGATGCAATGACATTGCTGCACATTGTCCATATCTAAATTTATTTGCTCGTAAACGCAGATATTCTTTTGATATATTTAAATTTATTATACATTATTCCTGAAACAGAATTGTGATCCACATATCCTAAAGAAGTATATCGGAGAACGTCTAGGAAGCTGTCGATAATGGGTTGGGTCATTTACATCTGACAGGGACGTCAAAGGACATTAGTCATTGCAGGCTCGGAAGAGGAATCACAAATTGACAGTTTGTCAAATAGGTCGACCAATTCGGATAATCTTAGATAAATATCTGGAAGAGCGAACTGGCGAGTTAAATGTTTTTGGTATGGCCTTCATTATGACTGTTTCAGAGAATGAAGCATAAAACAGTACATGTGTTTATTTCTTTAATAGGCCAACGGCCACCATGACAAATACATCATACATACTTTCAAAGCGCATTGCCAACATTTGCCTCCCCCTCCCCACCCAACCCAACCCACTTGCAAAGACCTTTCGTGACAGAAGATAGCACTAAAAGGAAATAAACATTCATGGATAATTCAGATTATAATTTTGCTTTCCCTGAAATATATGATAAACAAATTTGGCTAAGTTGAAGGTTAATACTTCAACTTTAGTTTGTAAAAGACTTATAAACTTCATCATGTTTGGAGACTTGTATACATCCAGAGGTAGGTAGCGACGTGTAAATGTCAAGTACTTAGGACAAACCATGATAACATGATATTCATCCTCTATGTCATTTTTGCAAAAAGGACATAATCGGTTTTCTAAAGCTAGTTTTGGTCGAGCCCATCTTCCTTTCTCAATCATAAGTGAATGAAATCAGTGCTATCCTTGTTTAGAGAGAGGTAAAGCGGGTTAACAGAGCCTTTTTTATCAATAAAACTAATATGCGATTCGCTAAACATGAATTGACAACAACAAGCGCAGTCCACACATCGACCACAAACAAGTTCGTATAAATGCCGAAGAAGCAGACAGTGAAAAAAGACGTGTTTCAGAACCTAAATTGTTCAAAATTACCTGACTGGATTTTCCGGACCATCGAGCAATTGATTGTCCCAGTTTAACAGAACACCGTCGCGTAGCAGCATTATTGCTGTGCGGTGCCAGGCAGAAATACTTCCATATCTGTACAACTGTTGTGAATGTCGGGTGTCACTGGTGGGGCAGGACATGATTACTCTTTTCGCGAACACCTGGTGCCATCACTAATTTTCAGTGATCCATTCATATAAATTCCTCAGCTAATTTATCCTTTACACCAAAGTAGTCTTTTGAGAATAGTCTTTTGCACTGACGTTAAGCATGACTGTTAGATTAAATGTAGACAGGAGTCGACATGTGTCAAAACACAACGCGTCACCAAAATGATGCAATGACATTGCAGCACATTGTCTATATCTATATCTATTTGCTCGATATTCTTTTGATATATTTAAATTTATTATACATTATTCCTGAAACAGAATTGTGATCCACATATCCTAAAGAAGTATATCGGAGAACGTCTAGGAAGCTGTCGATAATGGGTTGGGTCATTTAATCTGACAGGGACGTCATAGGACATTAGTCATTACAGGCTCGGAAGATGAATCACAAATTGACAGTTTGTCAAATAGGTCGACCAATTCGGATAATCTTAGATAAATATCTGGAAGTATCAACCGGCGTTAAGCAGGAGATTGCCTCTTGTATTGTAATTGTGAAAGTAGAGGCCAAGTTGTCGCCCCACTTACCGTGCCCCCACGGGATTTCGATTTAAAGTAGGTCTCCAGGCTAGGTGCCATGCCATCGTTCCAATATGGCTCTGATAGATGGTCATAATGCCAATACGATGTCCAGGCTCTATGTCTTATCGACAATTGTCTGATAACAAGAATAGTTGCACCGTTAATCGCTCTCTCTCTCTCTCTCTCTCTCTCTCTCTCTCTCTCTCTCTCTTCTCTCTCTCTCTCTCTCACACAAAATGACACATATCCTATCCGCCTGTACTGAGTTCATTACTCCATACCTGGAATACCTGAATTAACAACAAGTCCAACAAAAACATCAGCAAGCGTACCAAAGGGGTTAAATCCGTTTGACAGTACTCAACTGGCACTTAGAGTTAACTGCTTCAGTCTTGTGCAATGCAGACAACGTTGATGCGAAACATCAACAGAGCGCATGGAACCTTGATCAAAATGGCAAACAAATTAAATTTAGAATGTTTCCAAAAGTGTTTAATCAACATAATGATCAACAGAGGGTTCAACATAGATCAACAATTCATTCCTTGTTTCTTGTACTTATGAAAACGTGTCGCTTTTCTTTAATCCTACACAATGACTTGGTCGTATATATGACTAGCATCCTTACCTTTTGATAAACTCCATCGTGAACCATAAATTCTGTTATTCGGGCCATATCATTTTGGAGCTAATAGTATTGCGATGGTGAATCGACAAGCGGATACTGTGTCCCTCCCATTGCTGATGATATATAGGTGATACTTTCGAATTAATGTGGTAACTTATTTGAAGCTTATTACCACATCACTATGTGTACTCTTACAAAAGTAGGGAAGCTGAACTTTCAATTTAAGTACGTCTACATCCTCAACAAACGTTCAAAGACAGACATCGTATGAACGCACCACCATTTCTCTTTATCACCACCCCTAAACACAACGCATTGGATGCATATACACAACGCAGTAGCCCCATACACATGCATGGCAATTTTGATTTTGACAGTTTTCAAGATGGTCGAGAAATTACTGTAGACCATTAGTTTTGACAATCATCGTGCAGCAAACAGTTGGTAGTGTTTCTTTCTAGCTGTTTTGCTTGGTTTGAAAATGAAAATCATACACATGCACATTTTACGTCATACACCAAGTATCTTTCAATAGCGATTGCAGTACAAACAACTATGGTCATAAGGAAGTACAAGTGGTGATGCACTCTCAAAACATTTACTGTTATTATATCAACGTTAACATTGATTGACTGTGATGTATCTCCCATTATATCTCCAGTATATTTTAGATTTTGACAGAATACAGTAACGCCGACAGCAATCAAACATAAATGGTCATGTCATGAAAGTATTACCGATATTACCATGTCTCAAATCGGAATTGAATCTTGCGTTCCACGGACTCACAGATCTGACAATTTCTCGAGCTAATGCCGTAGACAATTTTTTATACTAGTATGCTACAGTTGCAACATCCTTCAATGGTAATTGCTCACACTATCTGGAACAGTCTTCTGAGCATTCTCTCACATTAATAGCCTCTTCGTTTTCGTTAATAATCATAGTTGTGTCAGCGTAACCATCTACATCAACTTCTTCAATTTCAGTGATGATCGGTTTTCAAGTGGTTATTTATCTTTACACCAATACGTTTCTTTTAGAACTATTGATGATGCTGTTTATGCTTCGGATGGTTATAACATTCATATCTTTCCTGTTATTATTGAATATGTAGAACATTGTTTACATTTTTCTTGATCCAAGTTTAGTTTCTTTGAAACTGGGTGTGTTTCTGCTTCAGCCATGTTTTACTGAACCTCGGTGGTCTAAGAGGCTGCCCCACGATCAGGAGAGCGGAAGGTCGCGGGTTCGATCCCCGACCGCATTATACCAAAAGACGTTAAAATATGGTACTTGTTGGTCCCTGCCTGGCGCTCGGCATTAATGGGTACAACAAGGACTGGTCGGCTCGGAGTCAGTATAATGTGTCTGAGTGGGGTATTCATGCTTCACTGCGGCATGGTATCTCAGTGGGCTAGCACTATAACACCAGCTTCAGTTTGGGCTAGTACAAGCAGCCGCACATACACATACACACGCATGCACGTCGTCATATGAGCGAAATATTCTCAAGCACGACGTTAAACCCCAAAAGCTTGCCTATTAAAGGAGAATATTCCATTTATCATTCAAAGTTTCAATACATTATATCCTATTACGACATAGCTTTCACCAGCTTGTCATTATTCATTATATTCATATCAGTTCTGCATTATATCACCATGTTTACTAATAGATATCGTGACAATATAATTGTTATTTATTTCTAAATGATCGCATTTGTTCCATTAAAAGTACTCTGTTGTGTTTTAAGGTGTTTTCCATTGTGGCCTTAAGCGATTATTGAGATATTAATTTTAATGTCGATGTCTGCGGAAACTCATAGCAACATATCGACCTTGAAATAAAACGTGACTGGACCATTGTAACGGGCCTAGATGATATGAGGTTAAAAGGGGTCTTACGTTACGTTCACGATTATTGCAAATCAGCATGCGGGTATACAGCCGTTTGTGTGGGCAAGAACTCTGGCTGGGTATTTAATTCTGCCCCGTTCAGATACCATGCTGCAGTATTAACCTCGTATACCCTATTCACACACAGTGTACTCCGAGCCAACCAGTCCCTGTTTGGTTGATAAATAATGGTTTTTAACGTCCTTGGGTCGAATCCTCGAACTTACATTCTCCATACCGACACGTTGTCCGCTAGGCCAAGGGGTCGGTTGAGGTGGTGAATATCTAGACTACACAAATACGTCACTGTACTAACTCCATCGATGTTTCAGTATTAACACAAACACATTAGTAACTGAATGTATCTCGGATGTATCACATAGGCTTTTATCCGGTCGGAGCTTTAAGTACAAAGATGTGCATTAAAGTGAAATATTTTGTTGTGGAAATTATCTGATGCCACAGGCCCACAGTGTGAGTGAGTGAATCAATTTGAATTTGTCAATTTTGAATGTTACCATCCGGATCCTGTAAAGCTGCTTTACAAAACAAAGACTAGATAGAAGTGTGTATATTATGTCGGTGAATACGATGAAAATGTAATACATGTGCTATAGCAATAGGGAGACAAAGACCAACGAGCAATGAAAACTTTATTATTTAGAGTGGGGCAAGATGAACATGTAAACATGTAAACAAGTTTGAGGTGGTAAAGATTGTCAAATGAAAAATAGATTGACAACCACATTGTGATGTAATGATTTTAAAACAAATATGCATGTAACGATACAGGTTCGTGATACAGTGCAGTAAGCAAAACACACAAGGTGGTTACTGTAGGGAAACTTTAATAGGATGTGTCTAAAGATGTTTTTGATTAAAGATGAAGTACTAAAGCGTGTACGTAAGGTATTTCTTAGAAGCTGACCGATAGAAAAGTGGACAAAAAGTTTATGGATATACGTTGGTATACTGGAGTAGCAATTGCTATGAACACATATTATTTGTCAACAACAACCAAAAGAACCCCCAAAACCAAAAGACGTTCGTGTGGGACAGCCACATTTTGAATGCGAGAGAATGAATATACATTGTACTTGCAAGTTTGACACATCGGTCACAATAGGATGTCGGATGCAATTCATCATTATCACTAGTACCATTAATTATGTTGTCCAGATGAACAACTGATTTGCCTTTTCATGTGTTTGTGACGGGGCATTGGGGCTGTGCCATTGTCCTCTGTTTGGATGATTTCCTTGGAGCAAAGAAATTTTTGTCGCTTTCTAAAACTCATTTGGCTGGAGAAATCACACAACCCCACCACGTCACTGGCTCATTGTGTTACGCACCTACTGCAGGATACGTGTAAATTATACTGGTACCACATATATTTACACCAGGATTTGTCAAGTTTTACCTGTTCCTATAGTTATAAACATAACCCTATACACTCATATTTCCATGTATATATAGAATACATGTCTATTCAACATAATCACGCATATGATTTAATCTGAATCGTGCTGTGATGTAACACTACATCTCTATATACTTTGGCTGTAATCTAGAATTGTCTTCTCTCCTTTCGTCTGTGACATTTTAATGATTGATGATCTTAGAAACACATACTGTATGAAAACTTGTCGTCGCTATAACTTGCTGCAGTGTTCAAGTTCGTGATTAGTAAAGAGGATTTAAAACACGAGATGATATGAACGTTCGTCTGTTCTTTAACGCCACGCGCAGCAATATACCAGCTATTTGACGGCGGTCTCTAAGCAGTCTGGAGCAGACAATCCAGTGATTGACATCATAAGCATCGATTGGAATGTGAATGGATGGCAGTGTATAAAATAAGCCAAAACCCTAGCCAGACATGAGGGCTGGTAACTTCAAAATGTCACCAGCGCAAAATGGGTTTAACCAGACCAGACAATCCCCAAAGAAAATAACAATTTTTAGTCATTGTTTAGTCGCTGTTTTAGTTATAATATATGTCAACGCAGTGCTTTGATACGATAGTTCAATTTTCAAACTGTAATTGTCAAGTCTAAATGTAACGCTCAATTTGAAAAATAGATTTTAATATATGGTGAATTTTACTCAGATGTGTGGAACATGCTAGCTGTAAATTTAAACCGTCCGTGAGAAATCTAGTCCGTCTGGGGCGATCGGAAGGGACTTATTTCATACACTGTGGACGGTATTGAACATTTACACGTTAATACTTCCGCTGTCTTCCATCCTACGCATTTTCATCTTTGGTTTTGCCCACATTTATGCTAAAATATATATAATTTTTAAACTGATGTATTATTGCTTGTTAGGTGTTTATCAGCAAACACAGAGTTCCCCGTTTAATAAGCAATACGCTTGGATATTTCAGTGGCAGAATAGGGTCCCATTCCAAAGAATTCTATAATCGTCATTTCCCATCCATGATTCCCTCAAGATTATGGTCCTCCATGGATGGACCTCGAAGCCAAAACTACAAACATGGCTAAGACGGTAGCAACAGGATCGAGCCACGCAATCCTCGTATCTTTGGGCACTCGGGGACAAGGTTTTGGACAGTCTCGTTAAAATAATTAAATAATGTAAATTTTAATGCAAAGTTACACATTGACGGATACGAGTGGGAAGTGAGTGGTCCTGCGCAGCAAACAAAGCACCTTCTGTTTCACTTTTCAGGCCAGCCCACTTCATCTAGTCAAGGACTATCATCAACAATCTGCACATAAACTCCTTTCAGAGAGAATACCCATTAAAACCAGTGGAAGTTTCATATGGCACTTTGCTTGGTTGGCACTCATTTCTGAACCGCCCAACAGTAATGAACCATCAATAAATTAACATCTGTCTAGAGATCTTAGTGTCTCTGGCTCTTTTCAGATTACTGAGGAATGCATTGTTTTCATCATGAGATTAACGTGCTTTACAAGCGGATAATCAGATAAATTAATGTGAGTAAAAGTGCAGAATAAATTAATTTCTATTATGGAGTTCCTGGATGTTCATCAAAACACGCCCTTCCATTATGATAAATAAATGTACACGATTCAGGGAAGGGCGAGAGTGATTGTCTGACATGATTGTTTGTTTGAGGGTAGCAATAGTCCTAATTTCTAGTTTCATCTAATCGACAGTATTAAAGAATAAGAACGAACGGACAGAGCATAAGTATATGTTTGTGGCTTTGATTTTGTTACCAGCGTTTAGCTTTTACGTCTCCTTGTTTATTCTGAACGAAGCTTATTCTTTGTGTTGTCATTTTGGCTTTTGTTTCTAACCTGATCCCTAAGAACGTACGGGCGTAACCTTCTACGTGATGATCAAGAACTCCACATCCAAGTAAATTGACTCATTCTCATTCCATCTTGCCTCGTTTCAGATGGAGACTGGTGTATTTGTCGAGTCCAGAGGACATGCCTATGCACTGCATAAGAACTGGGTTAGGAGAATCCGTTTTGTCAATGTGGAATCTCCGTTGGCAACAGGTACAAGTGCAGCAATGGTTTTGGACACAAGGAAACGGTTTCTAATACCGGTTTCAAATACCATCAGGCCTTTAGACTGGCACTTCTTAAAGGATTGTTTTCAGGCAATCATGACTTTTCTCATCCATGCCATTGGTTGCATTTAGGGACATGTATAATTGTTTCTAATGAGTTTTGAAAAGTTTATTTTGCTTTATGAAAATATGTTTTTTCTTTTCGTATTTTCTGTCCAAATCTTTGACTTTGGCTTCAATGAATTACGAATTTGATTCAGATTGTTATTGTGAGATCTGTTGGATTTTATGGTTTTTTGTCAGTGATTGCCGCAAAGATCACAATTTCAAGCAAAGTTATATTTCCTTTCTTGTTTCAGTTAATTTAGTCTGGAACCGTTTTTTCTGATGATTTACAATTGCTTAGTCTTTGTGTTTGGAACTGTATAAGAACCCGCTTTGAGAATGGCAGTAAGGTGATGCCATCTATTTTATAGATCATATTATGTGGAAATGGTTTCTAAAATATTAAAGTTTACCTGTTTCTCAATAGGGACATCATATATTTGTTTATACAATTCATTTTCGGGTTTGGTGCTGTTAAAACTGATGGTTCATGCAAAAGCGCCTGACGAGTGTTGCCAGTCATCTCACCTGGTAAAATACAGTTATTAATGTAGGTGGCCACAGATGTTCTTCACACCCTGCTTCTCTTGTACACTCACGAAGTGTCACTTCAGTTGTATCTCCCACTAAGGCCCCAGTCCAAGCTCCAGTGAAGGAGGCTGACTGGGCTGCGGAGTTGAAAGATTGTGTTGGCTTTTGTCTGCTACTCAGTATTGAACACATCTTCACTGGATTAGCCCTACCTGGGTGATGTACGTTTGGGTCTGGGGTTAAATCATCTTGATCCACCACGGCCACTTGTATATTTATGACCACTTCTTTAAGTCCATACACAGGTTATCTGGTTTGGTGTTTAATATATATATATACATTCAGGATTTTCTGTGCATTCCACGTTTTACCTTCATTTAAAGTTTGCACTCAAACTTCCCATGGCCATTATTCATTCAATTTGTACTCTGTATATTTAGTATTCTGGAATCATCACACTGATCTATTTTCCATGATAGAGTATTTCCTCTGAAACATTGAATCTAAAACTGAACTCACCAATAATGTCACTTGAATAAGAGGTTCGAATCCAAATTTGCAATGGGCCGCCGAACAACTCAAATGAAAAATATATTTATAGCCTACTAGAGTGAATAATATACTATAATGTTTTCGTAAAATGATTTTGTAAGTAAGCGTCTTTTTGCGTGATGTCATATGATGTGCTACTGCCCCGACAATTTTTCTATTTGATGAAACATAAAACGATAAATGGTATCAGCTGCAGTGGCCTATTCACAATCATTATGTGTGTATTATGCCGGACATTGTTGGCATTATGTTGTTGTCTGCCGCTTTGACTAAACCCTTCAAACCTCTTGTCCACGCTATGCCTAAAGAATGGGCGGTGGGATAGTCTAGTGGTTAAAGCGTTCGTTCGTCACCCCGAAGACCAGGGTTCGATTCCCCATATGGGTGCAATGTGTGAAGTCCATTTCTGTTGTCCCGCGCCCTGATATTGCTGGAATATTGCTCAAAGCGGCGTAAAACCATACTCACTCCCAAACTCACTATGCCTCAAGAAATACTTCATCTGAATACAAAAATGTACTCAGAGTTGAACCACATTCTTCAGGACATACTGAGTACATTTATATAACATTTATATAACATTTATATATCATTCACATTGTACATTCATCATGACATGTTTACTCTTCCATTGTATCCACTAGCGATATTCACATAAGCTTGTCCTTGTTTACCAATCCGATTCCTTTCATTGGAAAAATAAATATATTGATTTCGCATATAAACATGTACACTTGAGTTCAAACACATAACTCATCAGGACGTATCTAATAATGTTCCGTTTCTTTAGATGCGGTTTAGATATACTCAATGCTTGACGACTCAATTGTTTGTGAATACCCGAGCCATTGTGAATTGTATCGCAATAAAAGGTATGTATAATTCATGAAATGCATCAAGGGTCCTGTGTATTTACAAGTCGCCGGGTTGTCCAGTCCTGCGTTATATGCCATCGGTGCCAGGCCTCCTGTCATTACATCCACATGGGAAATGATCTGATGTCCCCCCAGATAAAGTAAATGTCTGACCCCAGAATTCCCCTTTTCATAAACATGTCCGATTCCATATTCTGTGATTGTTATCAATCGGGACCGTTTAGAGAGAAAAGCTATTGTACGCCAGTTCATTTGTGATATTTATGACTAAGGACGTACATTCCGATGAGTCCTACTGACTGAAACCATTACGTTGATTGTTTTCTGAATTGGTTTTGAGAACATGGCCACGTGAACTACTTTGTGATGTTGCACTCACGTTCACTTGCCCACGGATTAGATTAAAATCACATATTTTGTAAATGTGTGATAGGTCCTTCAAAGGTATCGATTTTTGGTACATTCATCTTGATGATGTAAACGTTATCCTCTGAACAAGACGGTCTTGGAAAGTTCTCTCCCTTGTCGCCTCATTTGTGATTATTCCGCCGCCATGTGACCTACTTCTTACAGGATCGCGCTCAGTTAGGTCCAGAACTGACCATCCACATTGCATGCGCCTTGGCCAAATCTAACAGGAAACTATTCTGTAAGTGTGATAACCGTTATGTCTAATCGTAATTAATGCATCGCTTTTGAGAAGAAACTTCCTACATCAAAGAGGCAAACATATGAATTTCTTACAACAAAAATACGAATTGTCAATCTGAAGCGAGGATATCAGGATAGATGATTATTTCGGAAATGGTTTTTGTCACAGATGCCTCAGACTGGGAAATGACCTGTCCACTGAAATTTATATCACTAAAGACTTTCACGTTATATTAACGCTGTAGTATTGTAACACCCTTGGGGTGCACGTGTGAAGACAAATGACACGAGGAAATGACGAAGTAGGGAGAGCAACGTTTGCAGTGATGCATGCAAACTTATGTTTAATTTTGTTTCAATGGCAACAATGTAGGTGCAACTTATTAACAATGCGATAAAATAAAGTATGCCTATAAATATCCTCAGTACTGATCAAACACTACACGACGTATAGATAGATGTAATGACAAGGCTCAGTCTCAAAGGAAATAATAGTTATTTAGTTATTTCAACTTAAATGTCTTGCAGAAATGACACTTTATATAATATGTTATCAAGAGAGTGATTCTAAATTTGACTTAAAATATATATACCTAGTGGAAGTTATGATAAATATAAGTATGCTAGAGATGCCAGGTAAAAGTAAGAGCAGGAGCCTATAGTAAGAGTAATCGATGGAATGGCATAGTCGAATTGAATGTCTTATTGAATGTCGTACACCTTGACCACTGATTGTATTTATAGGCATCATTAAGAGGTCATGTGACCTTTCTCAGCCAATCAGAACACAGGTTTGATGGCTGTTATACAATAATCACTGCATAGGTAGTGTCATTTCTAACACAAGTAAGTGATTACTAATTGTCCTTATGTTGTCCCGTTTGTCCGAATACATTTAGGACACAGTAGAAATAATCAGGACATCGAGACAATTTGTTATAATTAACCGTACAATATCTTCCGTCAACGTAGCGTCAGTGGCCGCCATCTTGGTTGGTGGTCAGCTCTGTGACAAGTGACATTACAAAATAGCCAGTTGCTATCAATTGCTATTGTCCTTATGTGATACAAAGTGTCCGAAAAGATCGAACATAATGGACAAATGAGATGTGTGCTAACATCTGATATAACAATAATGACAACCATATATTCAGACTGAGCGACTGGGACGACATTTGATGGACGTCAAATGTATGCCAAGACCCAATGCTGCCAATGTAGCATATAAATATGCCCTGTATCCAGGAATTCATGTTGTCCTATGTGTTCTTTAATAATTCGGACACTAACAAGATTGCTAAAAATAATTGGCAAATGCAAACAGAGAAAACGGACAGCAGACTGCCAAGTCGTGCCTTGAATGATTGTCGGCAGCAAATTAATGTCAAAACACGAACGACTGTCATATTGAAGGTACAAATGTAGGAAATGCAGGAAAATATATATTGTCCCCCATCACTTAAAAAAACGCATTTCTCTCATAGAATACAGGAAAATACTAGATAATGAATATGTGACTTTGATGTACTGAATATGTCACTAAGCCTAGCGTAAATCTTGTTGACAGGTTACCGTAAGCCGAGAAACAGATCAAATTCCTTATTCAGTGCACTCATTTTTAATTTTCATCATTATTGATCATGGAATACACTTTAAGCACTTCCGAGCAAGAACGTTATCAGAAGATCATAATGAATTAGTGTAGTAGGTTATTGATTATCAGAGTCAAAAGTCAGACTTACTTTTATAAATAGCCACAAAGCAGGATTACACACAAGAAATAGTCCTTAATAAACATCGTTGTTATCACTCAAAATACATAATGATTCCAGACAGTGAATAAATATATCATTTGGAGACATGAAATACATAAGGCTGTACAATAATAGTACAAAATGACATCAGTAGTAAGATTATTATTATTATGTTTTACAGATTAAAGATGAAAATGCAGCAGAGAGGGTTCGGGTGATCCTGGCACAGTAAGGCTGGTAAGACTCATCATCAGCTCAGGGCCCTCGCTCCCTCTACACGCAGCCAAGACAGCGAATGGGACTTCTCCCAGGAAACGCTGCCTAGTCGAACACACCAAAAAGAATATGAAGGCTCCCCAACACTGCAGCCTTCTGCATTACCCAGAGTGTCAGAAGGGCTGTGCTCCCGGTGGAAACCCAGAGAGATCAGGAGGTACCAAACCAAGGGCACCGTGAACAATGGGGAGCCTGACGACAGTGTACTTGGGATGCAAGCGAGACATTTCAAAGGCGAGGTCCGCATATTTATCACGCTTCTCTTGAATCTTGCCAATCACATTCCTGTCAAAAGGGACAGAAAATTCAATGATATAAATAAATTCATTGGCTTTATGAAAAAGGACAAATCAAGTTTGTTGGCTGGAATTCTTCTAAGGCTGTATATAGGCCTATTCCACAGAAGTTTGAAAGCATCATTTTCCATGACGCCCTGGACATGTTCAGGGTCTTACCATGGATGGACCACGGAGTCAAAGCCACAGGCATGGCAAAGACGGTAGTAAAAGCAACGAACCATGCCACCAGGTCTTTTAAGATATGGTGTTTGTGCCAAGGAAGGGCATACACTGACAAGGTGTTGTACAGTCTCCGTGAATTCATTGCAAAGTCGACATTTCATATTGATATTTTCTTTAAGAATCACATTTAGGCGATTGCGAGTGGGAAGTGACTGGTCCTGAGCAGCAAAAAGGAAGCCCTCAGTTTCACATTTAAGACCAGCCGACTTCATCCAGGCGAAGGAGTCGGAGGGATTGCTATTCTGTTCAACACACTGCATCTACACACAAATTCTGTCATGTAGAGCCTCCACATTATTCATTATTATTATTATTATTAAGTTTTACAGATTTAGATGAAAAAATGCAGCAGATAGGGTTCGGGTGATCCTGCCACAGTCAGGTAAGGCTCATCATCAGCTCAGGGCCCTCGCCCCCTCCACACGCAGACCAGACAGCGAATGGGACTTCTCCCAGGAAACGCTGCCTAGTCGAACCCACCAAGAACTTTCCTGAGAATGTGTAGACTCCTCAACACTGCAGCCTTCTGTATTATTATTATATATCATTTGTTTTTTGTATATAACATAATTGGATTCTCCCCTGTGCCACCAATCGTGGTTATCTGAGAATAAAAAGAAAGTATTTAAAATATTTTCACACAGCTGTACGCCGCATCCGTCATGTGACTGAAATATGGCAGGCAATATTCACGCACTCGTCCGTACTTTCAAGATTAATGGATGATTTTGTTTTCGTTGTGAGTGTATATGAGTCATTCGCTTGACAAAAACTCTTACCCAATTGCCCTACATTTTCTTGACAACCAATAACACATTTTTCTTAATAATCTCTGCTGGTATTATATCTTTCTCACCAAAAAGGTATTTAGGTGATGATGTGTTCCGTGACACACTCTCCTACTGCCTTGACATTTTAATTAAGGAACAATGATCCCACGTCTCCTTCAGGAAACCTGGAACAGAGTCAACAAGTCCAGATGCCCTTATTCCAGACTGGGTCAGACACGGTGGGTCCTGACACTAAGCACAAGCACAAGCCTCTTGGCCTCTCATAAGGCTTCACTCATAGGCACATGTAGAGCACGTGAGCGCGAGCATCTTGAGAGGCATTCCGGCGTCTCGGCGGCTGAAAGTAGTTCAAACACGTGTCGCAACTCGTGCTTCCAGTATAGTGGCAGCCTTTTCATATTGATAATCAATACCTCACTTACAAGGCCTCATGTTGAAACTGTGCAAGAGTAGCATGTTATAAATGAGTTAAAGGAAGCCCTGTTTTGATGCAAGGAAAGGTCCACTGACATAAAAACGGTTCAATAATGTTGGATTAACTTGATAAGATTGCTGATAGAGAGCTTCATATGATCATATGCCATGAACTTATTATCAAAGCAGGTTTCAGATCCTAGTTTTTGTGTACCATTTTTTCTGTATAAAAATGTAAAAGGTAAAATGTTAATAGGTAATTCTCCCAAGTTTCTCACTGAGGTTTCCTAATTCAAAAAAAAAAATTTGCATGTAGGATATATGAAACCAAGTAATTATCCCATGAATCAGGACCAGTTCATTTAAAATACAAGGTAAACGCAAACGTCTCAACCCGGCAATCAACAGAGATCAAAGTAATTACATTCCTACGGCTTACAATCATCTAATCAAGGCCAATCAAAATGAGGCCGCACCCTACACTTGGTCGATCTGGCCCCATATCCATTGTCTATAATCACAACAACTATTAGTAATGTTCATCATAATGTACATCAACCTCGTTTATTGTGTAAACTCTAATATCCTTCATGTATATATTCTCCTTGTCCGTAATGTTGTGGGCAACTTGCTTGATAACGGTGTTAGCGTCTACACCTAAACGTCGCATCCATTGCAGAACATAAGTCTATTTATAATGTATCGTCCCTGTTCACCAACGCTATGCCCAGATACTGAGGTGAAACGAGACTTAATGTTTCGATTATTACATGTGCATGCGACCGCCTCCGTGGTGTAGTGGTTAGAGCGTCTGCCCGGAGAGCGGAAGGTCGCGGGTTCGATCCCCGGCCGCGTCATACCAAAAAGACGTTAAAATATTGTACTTGTTGGTCCCTGCCTGGCGCTCGGCATTAATGGGTACAAGGACTGGTCGGCTCGGAGTCAGTATAATGTGTCTGAGTGGGGTATTCATGCTTCACTGCGGCATGGTATCTCAGTGGGCTAGCACTATAAAACCAGCTTAAGTGTGGGCTAGTACAAGCAGCCGCACATACACATACATACGCATGCACGTCCTCATCTGAAATATTCTCAAGCACGACTTTAAACCCAATTTCACTTCACTTCACTTCACTTCACATGTGCATGCATACGTAAACAGGTTTTTTATGTGTGTGTGCGCGTGCGTGGTGTGTGTGTCTGTGTGGATGGATGTGTGTGTTGGTGGGTTGGTGGGTTGGTGTTGACCTATAACGTCAACAACTGAGATGACCCCTGATGACCCCTGACCCATGCTTGTTGTACGAGGCGTCTAACGGGATCTCTAATCAGGTTCCACTTGCGCAGATCGATGCTCATGATGTCAATCACTGAATTGTTTGGGAAAGCCTCGATTATTGCAGACCGCCATCATATAACTTGAATATTGCTGATTGGAACGTTAAACAAACAAACAGCCACCGAGATACAATGCCGCAGTTTAACTTGGCCCCCTCACAGCATACCCAGAATACTGACTATTGAGCCGACCATTCCTTGTTTCATCGTGACGACGAGCAACAGGCACGGTAGCACCAATTTTCAACGTTGTTGGATATGATACACTCTTGGTTGGATAAAATACAAGATTATGGTGTTCACAGTGTAGGTATACCATTACATTTGTACTAAACTGGACGAGTAATGACAATAAAGAGGGGTTTTTTTCAATATAAATGTAGATTCTAATGTCAAGTCAATTTTAATCCAAAATTTCCAGCGTCTTTTCGTATGAGATAGAATCATAGATCTTTCCCTAACTAGATACTAGCACACGAAGTTTTTTATTGTCTTAAACATGTTCGGGGTTCCTTCAACATGTAGTACAATTCTCTTCAAGCTCAAAAGGTACCAGGGGCCGTTTCTGAGAACGACTTACCAACATGGCTGTAATATACCTAGCATTGACGTACATGTGCGGCTGACGACCAATAGGGCTTTAAGAAACAAGAGCCAGATTTCTTTCTTGGCGGCAAAATAACCGGGAAAGCATCTTATCATCTAGCCACAATTTGTTATAAGCATGCTATAGGCTCATAAAGAGTTTCCATCGACAAACTAAGGGATAACTCTGGAGCTTTCCACTTTGAGATCAGGTGTTCTGGAAGCCATGGCGCTGTGATGGTAAATGGTTCTAATTAGTGGCAACGTTTATGTATTTTTAGAAACAAAAGAACCAAATAATTTGGACATTAGTATCGATTTTCACATCTTATCATAATTTTTCATCAGGTTTTCCAGAAATGTAAATGCTCATGCGTACCGTGCAGAGATTAGGTGTCGGTAAAAACCGGGAGAGAGGGGAGGGGTCAGTTGCACGTGTGTTGATGGTCAATGTGACACAATATGAACATAGACGTGAAACGGAAGGATGGGGCAAGAAGAGGCATTATGAAAATATTGCTGCAGAAGAATTACGTCTGAACTGTACGATTCAGTACTATGATCAATAGTTGATTACGGCTAATGTGGGTACATACACAAACTGTGTATAGCTAGGGATATGCATGTTGATGAAGATATGATAAGGTGCACACGGAATGTTACCAACTGCAAGCCATGTCCAACAAGCAAGTCCATGAGCTTTGCGAGATGTTTCAAGCACATTTGGAAGTGATAACGCAAAGCTGATGGATGCAAATATTTGCACCGTATGGAGATTGTACAAATTTGATTACTGAAACAATCTGTTTTTGCTAAAGAAAGATGAAACCATGGTGGAACTGGCACTTCATAATCGTTTAATGGGTGAAAGGTCACTTGACTGAGCTCCCAGCCGCATCAAGCACAACATTGTCCAGGTCGAAGCACCAAGGTGGTAACTGCCCAAGACTTACGTGTCAACCTCCTGCTGGGAGATTTGTGGGATGGTATCACATTCCATTACGACTGAAAATGGACATGGCATTAACCGCGCAAGTCAATCAGAATAGTAAACTAGTCACTGATTCCAATTGGCAAAAGGAGACAAACATGTTACCATACTGTATGACCTCTGATATTGGTTACCATGCCCCGGAGTAATTAACGCTCCTTTTCCTAAAGACCCTGCACATATTGGCTGTGTAACTCAGACCCGTAGTACTGGAAGCATTGCAGAGAACACACCAGTCACCAAGTACACAGCTCGCCCTCAACGTAAGGGACACCAGGGGTAGTAATCAGTTTAGTTTGTTCATTGTTTGTTGGGTTTAGTTAGATCACACTTGATGTCCGTCTCTGTTTAATCAGTTTAGTTAGATATAATTATATTATCTGATATGATATGTTGTTATAAAATAATTCATCACCATAACTAACTTATTATTCAATAAGTATGTAGCTGTCGATATTCATACACATGCTCTCAAATTGCAATTCCATGCAATTGGTTGGTTTGCTGTTGCTCGGCAACTCCATGGGGTCTATGAAGCTAATGCTGTCTACGGACATGTCCTGATGATGGAGTACGTATATACCCCGAAACGTTGTGCTCCTCATAATTAAGAAGTAAAATCCATGAAATGCTCTTCCTAATGTGTATCACTACTAAATGCCATTCTCCATGAAAGGAAAGTATCGCAGAGTAAGGATGTAAAAAGAAACTTTAGATATTACTATAGAATATACTTAGTCTATACTCGCGACTCAGCAGGACATCCATGATCCATACGGTAATGGTAGATTGATATCATATGATCATATCTGATGGGGAGTAGCCCAGATAGCTTTCGGACGTTGACCCAACATTGACAATGTTGGCAAAACCATTGCCAACGTTGGGCCAACGTCTGAATGCTATCTGGGAGGCGATGAGAGTTATTGTGTTTCACCGAAAAATTGTATATCAGCTTTATGTGACACATACATGTACATATATTTTGCATAAATATATAATAGGTAAGTATGCATGTGTAATTTTAGCGAGTGAGTGTTGTATCCATGTGGGGAATAGAACCCGGGTGTTCGGCGTGACGAGCGAACGCTTTAACCACTAGGCTACCGCACCGCCCCTGTAATTTTAAACCTTAAAACAACAAGAACACCGTCTGTCAACATTTTCTAAACTATAGACATTTCTCAGTACACATACACGTCTGTTCATTCGTCGTATTTAGCCCAGATGAAGGATTACCTAACCTCAACATTCAAGACCGCTACAACAATCTAAAACATTAGTGGAAAAGAAAATCATGTTTTTACTTTTCCCAGAAAGAAATTCTGTATACATAATTAATCTGCAAGCGTAAAATAGCTCATGTGAATAGAGCCTTAAACTATTTCAAATGTGTGGCTCTTCGCAACTCCTAAGAACAGCTTTGGGGAAGAATTTGCGGTGTGATTTTGCAGTTTGACACATGGTGAATTGTATTATGTCGGCTATGTTAGTTGAGGGGGTTCTCTTCAGCAGCATCGTCACATTTACTGTCAATGGAATAGAAATTCAGCTGTTGGTGCATATCGTATACCCAGATGCGCCATGAGCATGCATGAGTGGGTGGACACTATTATTATTGTTATGTTCTTTATGCGGAATTGATTTACCACTGCTCATAAGAACATCTTCAGCTGATTACTAACATAACTGAAAAGAAATAAAGAGTAGCAGTGAACGAAATATGAACGAAATCGTGTCGCAATTATAGCCATGTAAAGGTCAGGGTTCAAACCAGCTAATATGCCAAGAATAACTGAAACGATAGTCGTAAACATCGTACAAATATCACATACGTGCAGATATTTCACCCCTGGTTAACAAGAACCGTTACTATGTTTATATATATATATATATATGGATGAGTCCATATGTTCCCTGATACTGTCCTTGGAAATACATACGTCTGTTATTGTAGGCTCCGCATGTATCCGAAGTACGCCTTCTGCTGTGGTTGTATGAAATTTACACGGTACATATTCTCAACAATATGGATATGTATACTATGTCCCTTTATCAAGACGTGATTTATTCTCATCATCCTTGTTTATTCAATACTTTTCAGGTCAATGATAATATATCTTCGTTGTAATTGTAAGATCGTAAGCCGTTCTGAAGCGATGACCATTATAATAGAAACAGCAAGACAGCCGAGGCCTAATTATAGTCATCTGTGTCTGAAGTAAAAGATAGCAAAATAATAACTACGGGCTAACTGCTATGTCGATTACACATCCATAAAAAATGACTTATAAGTGGCCCAAACTGACTTCCATATAGTTATGCCTGAGAACGAAAGGTTTATTGTCCACCTGTCTCTTCATCTCTGCTTGATTACATATGCATGGTCACGATCTATCTTTACTTGTGTCAATAGTCGTGGTATTATAGAGTGGGTGTCTAGCGTGGAGGAATGCTTGTAGTAGTAGTACTTGAGGTAAAAAGATGAGCTGAGCCTCACGAACACACTCATTGAAGAGTTGTAATATTAAGTGATAGTTATTATTAAAGACATTGGACGGCTTCCCGTTGTATGACGTCACATTTACTAACAGTACATCTTTCTACGCCGGCCTGTACACGTAAATAATATGACCATAAAACAACGTCAACGTCACACGGTATTATATCAGTCATGGGTAAGCAGAGATTTAATTCAGTGTTGGTGAACTTTATATCATCAGTGATGACACCGGGTGTTCGTAAGAGGTACTACCACTAGCACCCACCAGTGACTGTTTGAATAACTAAATTGTTTGTGTTTGCCTGTTGACACACACCTGTACATTTGTACTTCCGGGGCTGCTACAAAGTTAAGGATCCAAGACTTGGACTAAGATGACGAACTTTCAAACATAATCGAGCCTAAAAATCCTACCTAGTAGATTCTTACAAGAATAAATACTTTGGTCTTATTCCAAACTATGTATTACTCCAGGATATAGAGGCCAAAAAACTCCTTGAATTGAGGTAATCTTAAATGTTTAGATATCTGAAGTTTTCAAAGAATATCAGATGTCTCTTCGACTTGTGGCCATTTTAAAAAAGATTTTAGTGCCTCCAGGAAAGAGAAGGGACCCTGATAATGAGTTAGATGTATCAATGTTGTAACAAGTTGCATCTCATAGTACTCCTGTTACGACGTCTAATTAGTACAAAAGTAATGCTTTAGGAACAGAATGTATGGCAGCTTTCATTATAAAGGGTTATTTTGTCTCTGTTATGTTGTATTCTTTATAAAATGAAAAGTTTAATTTGATCACGTGTTCACAGGTTGTTCACCCAACGCATCTTTGTATTTATAGAGAATGTCAAGGGCAGGAATGTGTGACAAGAACGCTGTACGACTAATAATCCACACATTGACTTAATTTGGGATCAGGTGTTTAGGATGTTTGGATATAAGCAACGGCAATGTTTCTGTTACAATTAAGATTTGTTGGTTGGTTGGCTGTCGTTTAACGCCGTAATCAGTAATATTCCTAGCTATATGGCGGCGATCTGTAAATAATCCAGTCTGGACCAGACAATCCAGTGATCAACAGCATGAGTATCGATCACGCAATTGGGAACCGATGACATGTGTGAACCAAGCCAGCGAGCCTCACCACCCAATCCCGTTTGTCGCCTCTTACGACAAGCATGGGTTACTGAAGGTTCATTCTAACCCGAACCTTCACGGGTAGTCAGTCACAGAGGCACGGTGAATTTCTTTGTCAGGCGTAAAGTTAAAACAATAAAATTTACTGAGTCAAAAAAAGAAACTTTACATTCTTTCTTCAGGGCACTATAAAAGAACAAGAGATGGTAAGATGGTTAAATTGTTATTATTTCATTGCTGAGATCTGTGTGATGTACTCGATACACTGACAGTGCCATAATCATTTCCATTAGGCTATACCGCCGTTCCAAAACATGGGTATACAGAATGTCAAGTCACAAGAATAAAAATGCGAAATTTCTCAGTTCAATATCGTGTATGGCCGCCCCGCGCAGTCACCACTGCCAAACACCGTCTCCTCATCGACTGCCTGATGCTTGTGAACACGTGGTTGGGGATTCTGCGCCATTGCTCTTGCAAGGCAGCGCCAAGTTCCTGCAAATTCTGAGGCTGGTTCCTAAGACCACGAAGCCTTCTCTCAAGTGCATCCTAAACGTGCTCTATTGGATTAAGGTCAGGGGACCTTTATGGCCAGTCCATGACGTTGATTCCAGCGTTTTGAAGGAAATTTCGTGTCAACATCGCGGTATGCGGCCGAGCATTATCATGCTGGAACTGTAGACCTAGGCCATGAGCCGCCATGAAAGGAACGAGTTAAGGGGTGAGCACCTGGTCGCGGTAAGCAGCAGCTGTGAGGTTTCCACTGTTGACCAGAAGACGGGAACGGTTGTTCCCACAGAAAGCACCCCACTCCACGCAACTTCCGCCCCCGAATCTGTCGACTTTGTGTACACAACATTGGGCATACCGTTCACGACGTCGTCTTCAGACTCTATGCCTGCCGTCCGCGAATCTGAGGGTAAACCTGGATTCATCGCTAAAGACGACTCGATTCCAGTCTCTCTGGGTCCAACGGAGGTGACGTTGGGCCCACAGCAGACGTTGACGTTGATGAAACGGCGTCAATATTGGCCCACGATATGGACGTCGAGAATGGAGATTGGCAGCCCGCAACCGATTTCGAATGGTCTGTGAGGACAGTCGACCTCTAAACATCTCAGCCCTGGTTCGTGTAGCCGGCAGAAATCTGTCACGTAGGTGACGTAGGACGATATGACGGTCTTCTGCTCGTGACGTCACACGGGCGATCAGAAGTTGTGCCAGTTTGTTGTATACGACCTCGCAAGTCATACACAGTACGACGGCTGCATTCCATTGCTCATGCGACGTCAATAGCTGATCTTCCCGCTTGCAACATGCCAACGGCACGTTCACGTTGCACACTTGACAATCGTGGCATTTCAAGTACCGTTAGAACTGTGGTTTAAAAGTGTTTTTTCAATTCTTGAGGCCAATGCAAACACGTGCATATGAAGAAAACTTCGATCCGAAGATCACGTGATCGACTGCACGTGCAAAACCTGATTTGGCACTAACGTCATTTGCACGACGAAAGGATGGGTTTGAGTCGGTTTTGCTAACGTTTTTCTAGAGTCGAAAGATAGGGGTCCCATTTCGGATACATAGATGTATCATCAGAGAAAAATTATTCATTATTTTTCAAATTACATTTTGTTAAGTTTCTTTTTTGACACAGTATATTATGAATACAAAGCATGTAAATGTATAGTTAACACAATCTAGCGATGTAGATGTATATCACGATACAGTTGTTATACTGTAATACAGATTACGCAAATACATCCTGCAATGGCAGCACCAAAATCAAAACACTAGAAAAAGCCGCTGAATACAAAGTACAAAATGGAATTGAGAATAAATAGAATGGAATAAATGTTAACGTCAGCTGGATACCTATTATTATTCATTTTGAGAAAAGAATCAATTGTTTGATAGAAAGATACTTTCAATTGCCTTAAATCTGCTTTCAAATATATTTCGGACAATTTCAATACACACTTGGAGCTTTTCGTTTCTCTTTTTATTCATCGTGTTTTGAAATCCGTTAAATTGAATTATGACATAAATGTATATGTTTGCGTACATTAAACACCTACTTTAGACAGGAATACCTATTTTGAAACTCGTACTCTGTGGTATCCCCTGAGTCATTTCAAAGAGAACTAAAGGAATGGTTTATCTGAAATGCCTACTGGACGAGGGAACTTTGCATGCATTCGTATTGTGTAATACTTTAAATACTAAGTTTGGTTATTATGCTTATAAAAGGTTGCCGTGGAACTGTATCATGAATGTGGCACCGATACCACCATATGTATACACAACATAAACAGAGGGTGCTGTTGGCGAGCTGGCTAAGGCGCCAGGCTAGTGATCCAGCGAGGTTGAGGTGTCGGGATCGAGCCCACCTGTGACCGGGGGTTAAAACCTTAGAGTCAAATTTGTGTGCAGACTCTTTCAGTGTTGTCACAACCCCTAGTGTACAGCACACAACCGTGTTCACTTAAAAGAACCCACGAATCCGTGCAGTGCAGTACACTTGGACAAAGTACTGTGACTATGTGTCCCAGTCCACCCAGCTGTCAATGGGTACCTCGTTAGGATGAGAAAGCAACAATAACTCGGTACGCCTAGTGGCTGCGAGAGTTGTATACTCCCCAGGGAGTTAAGATTGATAACACGATGTGTCGTTGAGATTGACATCCAATGATCGAGGGAAAAATACCAGCGCCTTGAGCATGCACTAGTTGCCTGGATATGTGCGCTATATAGATATCCTATAATAATAATACAAAAATAATAACATCTTGTATGTATTAAAGGACAAAAGTCATGTCCAAATCATACAAGAAATGTGTTAATAGCATTGTCCATTGCACGATGCGGACAATGGGTATGTGTCAATAAAAGTCAGTTATCATCTGATATGATTTAATGTAACCCACCTACATGTGTTACCACGAGAACGGGTACAACCACACTCCTTTGTGGAACACATGTGTGGCTGATACGCGAACGATAGTAATAACCTTTCTTGTGCCAGTTTTCAAATTCAGGCGGATTGGTAGTTTGGCTACGAAATGGATATCTTCTAAAGCAGGTATATTCACAAGATTGTATATTTTATGCATATTAATTAAGCTTTAGCATAAGTGTCAGGTGTATCGATGGTCTGATATCGATAGCTAATTATCTTCCAGTGATTTGACCACCTGAACTTGAACAAAGATGAGCAGTGAGACCGAATCATCTGCTTCATGTTTAGATCTTTTTATAAAACAGTGAACAAACACTCACCACAAGATTTATGACTAGAGTGAAAACAGAGTTTTCCTTTAATGTCGAACAATATACCAGCAGCTCCAGTCATCGGTGTTTCCAAATTCTGAGGTACACTGAGGTGCATGTTCTTTCTTTCTTTTCTTACATGGATGTAAATAATCATTCATTTATCATACCTCTGCTAAAAGTCGAGACCATTATGCGAATCGTTTTGTATCCTAAGCATGTGTTTGATCTTTCATTCGGATTTTAAAACACGTGCTCATGATATAAGCTCATGTCAAATTCGTACAATCGATTCTGCTCTTGGCAGAGATTTCTTGAAAAGGGTTGTGGCGCTTTTATCTTTAAATCACTATCAAACAGAAATGATACCAGGTATTGCCAAAATGCTGAGCGGATCCTGTACTATGGGGCACAAATCACAAACACGTGAAAAGGCAAGGCCATATACGGTAACCCTGACTCACTGTGTCACAACAGCAGTGCGTCAGTCCCAGCTTGATACCCGAGTGTTGTCATGACTATGTGAACTGATGGTTTGAATGTGCACTACTGTCTAGCCGTTGAGCCCCGTGTCACATGAACTTCTGAGCAGTCGTGTAGGTATTAATCACATGCAGACATGTAAACAGAAGCCAAGAGTATAGTTGAACTATCGATACAGAGATAACCACAGGCTAACAATGTACATGTATGTCAGTGAACAGACAAAATGCTAAATTCAGGCGGACCGTTTCGATCAATGTGAATGCAAATGGTCACATATATATTTAGGACATTTTGCTTTCTGTTGTTCCGCACCCTACAATTATTGGTAGGATTTTGGTTGCGCCCAGGTTTATCCCTGGCGGTACGGCGGACGACCATTTGACTGGCGTGCCCTTTAAATGGCCCAAGTGGATCATCTGTTGGATATTCTCGGACGGTGAGTCTACTCTTGATGCTGATCATCTAGCACCTTGCACAGCTTTGAGAGCCCTTTCAAGCGCAACGACAGGCAATACCATGGTGAACCATACAGAAGTTAATTAACAGCTAATTCATTTAGGTGTTGTCAACCGAAGTGATTTTTACAGACATATTTCATACTTTCATAAAATTTCATCAGTCATTTCAAAATACGATTGTGGTTTGATGTCTACACATTTATATTTCCGACAAAGATTATATAAGGCAAGTAAGTCGCAATAACGATTTGTCATAGCCTGAAATTCAATTAACTTCTACATTTAATTCGCAGGTGTGTTCTAGTAATACACCTTGGAGGTCATTCGGCTCTGTGTTCAAGCGCACTATTATAATAAAGATATAACCTGACATAATTTCATTGATAATGAATAACACAGTGACTTATTCTTGGAAATGGAAAGAAACATAAATCATTCCCATGTGTTATCGAAAAAACCCAAACATATTTACTTTGTGTTTGATTGTTTCGGTGACACCTATGATAAACAAATGATTGTAATAATGACGGAAATGAATGAAAAGAAACTTTAATTAATTATGGTAAACTTATATAACACTTCCCTAAAAGGCATTTGTAGCGATTAATAATTTGCATTTTCCGGATAAATACTTGGCCTTAACTTTCGAAGGTAGTTGTTTTGTGTATTTTGCAAAGCCATATCCAGCAAATTACTTGCCAGCATAATGTTACGTTGTTAACCAAAACCTAGACTCCTGATGTTGATAGTTGCCAGCTCGGTCAATATAGATGAAGCATTAATGTACAGAGCATCAGTGTTTTCAATCTTCCTGTCAATTAAGTGACCCTCATGAATATATTATTTTATATTAAAGTATATATATGTGTATGAGTGGTAGTAATGATATCCGACAAGTGAAATGACTGACTGACTGAGTTTGGTTTTACGCCGCTTTTAGCAATATTCCAGCAACATCACGGCCGGGGACACCAGAAATGGGCTTCACACATTGTACCCCTGTGGGGATTCGAACCCGGGTCTTCGGCGTGACGAGTCAACGCTTTAACCACTGGGCTACCCCACCGCCCCAACAAGTGAAATGCTCAACGTGGATATCTATGTTTGTGTTTACAGAGGGATTGTGACATCCCACAGAACACAATCAACGAACGTGATAGTGTTATTTCTAATCATTATTGATTATGGACCATAGATCTTATGGACCTTGGTGTAAAAAACAACAGCTTGTGCGCCATTTACATATTTGAGGACGGACGTTATGTAAAAGTAGGACCCCGTAGTCCTGATACATTGTTCGTCACAACCATTGGTAATGCGGAATTGAGCTACACACAGTAATATTCCAGCAAGTTCACGGCGGGGACACCAGAAATGGACTTCACACATTGTACTCATGTGGGAATCGAACCCGGGCCATCGGCGTGAAGGGCAAACACTTTATCCTTCAGGCTACCCCACCGCCCTGAACTACAAATAACAAACAAAAAGAAATAATAATTACAATGTTTATTGAATCTGTTCCTTTTGTCACTTGTGTCTGTTCATACTGTTATCAGAATGGCATATTCATGAAAGTGAACAAGATGCAAAATAATAATGCATATAATGTAATAAGCTTTGCGTGCTTGGAACATTTGATGGATTTAAAACAACCAACGAGCGTATTAACAGAACATGAACACGATGCCCCGTCACATGGAGAGAATTAGAAAAATATGTTGTAGTCCTTTTCGTGACCACTTCCTTTGGACCTGTCAGCATGGCAAACAGTGATTGGTTTTACAAGCATTAAAGGCACAAAACATATGCATAAGATTTGCAAAATCTGCAAATCAAAGACATGACATTGCCAAAAGAGTAAAGCAAACGGCCATATACTATTGTCAGTCGAGATGCATACAGGACACATACTAGTATCAGAACATACATCTAAAGGACATGTACAACTGTCAATCACAATACCTATATGTCATAGTGACACAGTTTAGATATGTACAGGTCATTTGAATTCAGATGTCTTCAGCTCTTTTACCCTTGTCATAGAACCAATCGCGTTGTTTACATTTCATACGCCATTGCTGTTTTCGGATATCTACTAGGTCATATGCGCTGTAAATCGAGCTGAATAATGCTCACATACCATTGTTTATTCAAGACCTTAATGGTCAGGTTCTATGACAGAGTCAATCGATCTACTTACATCTCACATACCATCATTCTGTATGTCATAGGACACTGCCAATTGAGCTATTTGCAGATCACAGATTCAGATATCTACAAGCCATATTTATAACAGCGTCAGTCAATTTATCTACAGCTAATATACTGTTATCAAGCAGGTGTCAATATATTATACAACCTGTCAAATCAAATATTACATTTTATTTTAACTTACTCTTATAGTTCATTTGGCATTGTTAATGAAAACACCTCCAGGTCATGTGATCATTGTCAAGCCGGTTATCTGCGGTAACTACAGATCCCGTACCCAAGTCAGCCCGATATTCACAGATAATATACCTGCTGTCAGCGGAGATATCTAGGTCCTATCACATGGTCAACCCTTATGTATTTTTTTAAAGGATATTAACCACTGTCAAGGGGCGATGGGGAAGCCTAGTGGTTATAGCGTTCGCTCGTCACGCTGAATACCCGGTCGAATATCGATTCCAATAAAGGGTACAATGTGTGAAGCCTATTTCTGGTGTTGCTAAAAGCGGCGTAAACCTAAACTCACTCACTAACCACTGACAATCAGATATCTACTGATCTTACAGTATTATTGATCCAGATATCTACAGATAATTGCATTGTATTATCGAAACAAGACTTCGCATATCACATTGTCAGTCGAGATATATCACAGTTCATAATATCTTGTCAATCCAGAGTCCTTTGTCAATACCAAAGTTCAAGGACAAACACAATTTCTACATATCATATAATACTGACAATCACCACATCCGCAGTTAGTATATATGGTCCTGTCCGTTCTGAGCCTCGGTAGATACAGCGCAGGGTGGTACCATCGAAAGGATGTTTTCTGTTTTTTTGAGTCGCGTTTTCATTTGTACAAATCTCACTTTCCACATCAAAATAGCAAAACATGAAGCCGTATTGTTTTGGACAGCTGACATATAATGATTTATTCAAACACCCACGTATGTGTCTTTGAGATTTTGCAATCAATGTCTGCACCTTCAATGGTAGTAAACACAGTACCTGAGAGAAGTATCGTCTCGGCGCTAACTGCAGATCGCATATTTATTACCAGATACTACACTTCATTTCACAGATGGAACTTTTAATTATCTCATAATGGAAGAAACCGACTTGGAAATGGAAAAGCGAATATAATGACTTATGCATCTTAAACAATGTAATGTAATTTAACGTGTAACTTCTTTGCAATACATTGAGGATCAAATGTCATATTATCTGGCTTTCAGTCTCCCAGTGACTTTGATTGCCGGTTCTCTTCACATGTCGAAATTGAAACAAAGTGTCTGTTACTTCTCATGACCTTTACATCAGAACATTCGCTGAATACATGATTGTCTATTTTCTATACAATCATAATTCAAACCAAGCACTAAATTCATACGCTGCGGTTCTATATCTAGAGGGATAATAAACGTACTTTATTGAACTCACTTACACTAGGTATAACAATCGCGAGGTCGCTGTAGTTGCTGACTTGAGAAGGGGTGGGTATCAAACGCGTTCGGTTTTCAAATTACATTTAGCGGTCTCAAATCAACGATAAAGGACCGCAAAATTGAAAACAGAGTAGCTTTATCTTCAAATTCTCATTCTCATATTGCTACACGTCACCACTCTGTACATAGGAAGAAGTGCAACTCAATAAGGCCTTTCCATATTTCACACCAAGGTCAAACAACACGTTCCATGATGGTACTGTTCTCACTATATGATAACCTAGAGGTGTTCGCAAAACGTCGACTCGGAGCTTATTCCGAGCACCACTGGTTGCGACCGTCACAACCACATGCTAAGGCAAGTCAAGCATTCATGTCACATGCAAACGCGGGGAGATATAATACAAGTCAGAACAGGAAATTGTATTGGGCATTATTGTGGTCCTGGAACCTGATAACGTTCTTCGCATGTCTACAATAACACGACTTAATATTGAATCGTTCACAAGCAACTCTTGAGCACGAGTAGTTTGACATTGAGAAATCTTTTAAGGAAGAGTATGCTAGAGGTTGTGAAATGCTAAACACCAAAATCTGGGGACGCCGGGATGTTGTTCAACAAAACGGAAAGTTGAAGTCTTCCCTTTTATCACACAGTCGAGTGGGGAGTTCTTTTGTCACTCTAAATCGTCATGCATAATCTGATCTTTCATGGGTCTATTTCGTAATTTGAGATACGTAAAGTAGCCAACCTGAGCAGAAATTCAAATTAATGAATAAATGAATCGATCAGCACACTGAATCCCATGTCGTGCTTATCGGGTTGACGACTTCTCATATTTCACATCACCAAATTCTACAAAGATGCCATCAAGGAAATTCAACATTTCGGATACAGTATATACAGACAAACCGACCTGCGAAGATGTAGCTACGCATATCTATGGTTTGCCGAATTTGATAGTTATGTAAACAGAAAACATGTGAAAAGAATTTAACCTGGTTCTTTTCTGATTTTGCAAATATCAAAGCAAATTCTTTGTATAGATGATATAATCGGAAGCATGGGAAGACATTATTTATCGTTTTGTTCACATTTCCGTACATGGACAATGTCTGTTGTCAGTCAAGGTGGCAGTGAGCAGTAATTCATCCACGTCAGGTACAGGTCGTCAAAATGGCACGACACGATCTTGGGTTACTAATGAGTTGAGATTAGGCGTTTGTCATCTTTGCTGTTTTAGCCGAATATTTAAACCCAAATAGACGTGTTGAATAGGGGCTGGTGTGACTTAATAGATTGTTCAATGTTGCACTAAGACTGTCAATGTCAATGCTCGGTAGTCGACAGATGTATTCTCCATATGTTCGTTCAGATCATGGATGGGTTCAAGAGAAGATATTCGAGCACACGTATGCAGTCCAACGTATGTCAATGCTCATTAACACTGGTATTATATGGAACAAGTTTTTATGGATAACAACTTCTTTATTTCGTGAGTGTGACGTTTCGATACAGATTCTTGTACCGTTGTTATCCATAAAAAACTTGTTCCATATTGTACGTCTCAACTTCTAAAATGCAACTCAAACAAGTTAACACTGGTATTGATTCGTTATTGGGAAGTACTATCATTGATCTCATTAGCCTTAAACGATTGTCATTTCTTCGTTATAAAATTGTGTTCGTAATTTTATAAAGCCACCTATCTACAGAATGTGGTCAATCAGTTAAAGGCCCAGTGCGTAAGTAGTATAATGCATATTTGAAACGTTCTTTGAAATGGAATTTCATAGCAAACATTATTCCAGTGTAACGTGATGGAGGTATTTTCTTTATTTGCCATGCCTAAAAAACCTTTCAAGCTTTCATGTAAGTGAGTGTTTTGGTCGTCTTTAGCATTATTCCAGCAACAACGCAGCCGGGGACACCAGCAATGGGCTTCACATATTATATATTTTTGGGAATAGAACCCATGTTTTCGGCGTTACGTCCGAACGCGCTTACCACAAGGCTACTTCAACGCCCCTAGCTTTCATGTACAAACATGTACAAACAGTGTGCATACGACAACACATGTATTGAAAGAAAGTAACAGGTATCATCATGATAATATGGTGAATATATAACAATGAATATATAAAATGTCCACGGTTTTCAGATCACGTAAGGTTGTGTATCTGAATTGCTTCATGGTCCCTGTATGTGAACACGCACTTGAACATCTTCTTGATGGCCAGCATATAGCGTCTGTTCATGGTGATGTACACAACGGGGTTGTACACCGTGGACGTCTTTGCACACAGGGCGGTAATTGTCGATAGCAGAGGAGTCACATTGTATGGGGAGTCAAATAAGGCATACAAGTGAAGGAAGGCATAGGGAGACCATCCAACCACGAACAGCATCACCACTATAACCCCCATCTGAAACAAAAGAAACTGTATTAAATACGTATCCATGAATACACATACATAGAGAATCTCAACCAAGTGTCTTATGATAACCATTATATCAATACGAGTTGATAAAGTTACAAATATATGAGGCTTGCCGAGGATATTTTAACTTTTATCAACGAGTGTTGACATATTTGATATCAGAAGATACGAGGGTGAGATTCTATTTATCATCCAAAATCACTCTTCATTAATTTTCAATGAAAATGTACATCTCTGAACACGGTACTGCCATTAGACTTGCAGTGCAGTGATGACATAGCATTGTGACGTCATAGCATTGTCAGGACATTGTACAAAATCTACTGTCAAAACGATATCTCCTAGGAGATATCGTTTGATCTCACACAAGCGATATCTCCTGTGGAACACAGTTTTGGATGATAAAATGCTGTTCAAACATCTCCAACCACTACCACCTTCGGAGCCTATTGAACAGAAATACGCATATTGTCAAAATAAACTTTCCATTGTAAATACACTTTGCTTCAGAGGATGTTTGGTCATAACTGATGCATACCTCAGAATATTCGTCAGTATACCTCAGAATATTCTGTGAAAATGCAATGAGGATATGTTTCCCCGGAAGCGCAATAGTGCAGTGGTAAGGCGTCTGCCTATCACGCTTAAGGTCCGGGTTCGATCTCCGATGGAGGCACCTAGATTCGGGTCCCGAGATGGGCACATTTGCGTGGTATCCTTGGACAAGATACCTAAATACACATTGTTTCCAGATGTAAAATGGGTACCCGTGAGGGTGTGCTGGCAATGTGAGTGTTTAATTCATTGCGCCTAACAGCAGCATGGATGTATGATCCCCAGGGAGTTGAAAAAGTAGTTGGAAAGTACGATAGTGTCCTATGACCGGGGATAGTAATGTACGTAGCGCCGTGAGCAGGCAATGTACCTGGATATGAGCGCCATTTAAGCGGACTATTGCTATTATTACTATTAATAACTACATGTGAATGACTTCAAGAGACGCGATGGCAGTACTTCCGTCACACCAATGACTGTCAACATGTCAAGGTGAAATATCTACAGTCCGTTTGAGTCAGAAACGGACCGATGAATTGCAAATTTTATCATTGTACAAAACTGCCACATAAATATAAATAGTACACATGTTTATCATTTACTAATACCCAACAGGTTTCTTATATTTGAACATTTTCCGGACTCCACCAAAACAGTTGATTAAGAAACTATCATCATTGAAAACGCAAAAGTTGTTATCTGTCGCGGCGGGTGAAACCGCAGAAACGGAACAGCCACTATCTCGTCGTGCACGGGATACACATGCCTGATGAAAAATGAAGTTGAATGCTGACGTGAGACAGTTGATGATTAAAGTGTATGATTCTTTCCGTGCTGAAGCCGAAAGGGGCAAACCATTTTATGCCATTAATAAATTCCGTAAGCGGGCAGCAAAAGCTTTCATTGGTCCGTTTCTGACTCAAACGGACTGTAATGGGGCTTGGACTGCAGATGCGTAACCTATGAGCACAGGCATTGCCTCATAAAAAACCCAGATAGATCATTGCAGTTAAACGTGTATATCAGAACCTGGTAAAGTGACGACATAAAGTCTCACCGTCCGATCCATCAAAACCATCCAGAGCATACTTTCTGGCTACCAATTACAGCCACTCATAGTCGTTTGGGGAACGACTATATTACATAGTACTTTTCGTGTTATTCGCATTATTCACCCTTCACATCAATTCTTATCAAAATAGCACACTCTATTTCCCCCTATCCAACTGCATACGCCATCTTTAAATGTCACATAATACAAAAACCAAGGAAGATTACAATGATCCAGTAAACACCGTCGCAGGTCTTTTTCAGGAACTCATAGATAGATCACCATGGCAACCGCCGGCTCCCGGGGGTGGTACCTCGACATGCACATGGCGTCTTTACGGGGAACAGCAAGACCATTAAGTGACATTCCGTGCGTCGAGAAGAAAATAATTTCTTACTATGCCGTTTTAAAAGGCTATTTTTATATTTATCCTTTTAAATAACGTCCTGCTTTGTGGCAATATGAATCATTATATCAAGTAGGTGGATATAGTAACCAATGAGAATGAATTCGATATATTGTAGAAAATGATGCATGTTAAGGAAATTTACAAATTTCCTTATTAATCACATTTACAGATCAAAATACATTAATGTAGTAAAGAGCGTCCGGGTGATCCTGGCACAGTCTGGGTTCAAGAGCAGGTAAAGGTCCTTGCCACCTTTACAAACAGCCCAGAGAGTCAGTGGGACTTCCCCAGGAACCGCTGCCTTGTCGAACCCACTGAGAACTTGTTTCATAATTGTAGTTTTCCAGGACGTCCTTTACAGATATATCGGTAGTAGCATGTGTGACATGTACGTCAGAACCACAAGCATGGCGATCGTTGCTTAAGATAATGTGTATGTGCCAACTCTGGACATCAGCGGACATGGTGTTTAACGGTCTCATTAAATTCATTCAATAATGCACATGATGCCAAATCACACTTTGACGGTTCCAAGTGGGAAGTGACAGGCCCTGAGCAGCCACGAGTAATCATTCTGTTTCACTTTTCAGGCCAGCGCTCGTCCGGAATGCCCTCCTTCACTATTTATTATTTACAAATAAAAATAAATAAATACAACAAAGATGGTTCTGGTGATACTGGGACAGTCAGGGTGGTTATGGTTCTCATCAGCCCACGGTTCCTGCGCCCTGAACACGCACCCGAGGCAGAAAATGAGACTTATCGCTGGAAGTGCGGCCTGGTCGGACGCACCAAGTTCTGCAGACGTATTTCATTACCAAGAGTGTCAGTAGGGATGTGTTCCTGGCGTCCAAACTGGGTTCCCATTGTCAGTCAACAAATTGGAACCAAGAACAATGTAGGGTCAGACAACTTGGTAGTAGGGGCGCAAGCGTGACATTTCGTAAGCGATGCTTTTATCGCACCGGAACAATTCACCGGAGTTATTCGAGAGGGTCATGGTTATTGACTTGGATATGTCGGAGGCTGTACACGGGCCTTTTCCAAAGAAGTACAATACCGTGATGACATATTCTTTGTCGTACTTTGGATGTTCATCTAAGTCAAAACCACAAGCACGATGAGATCGAAAGCGATCGAGCCACGCCATCACATTGCTTCAGACACTGTGTTTGTGCCGATACACTGACAAGGGATTATTACTATTTTTCCGCCATTATTTTGTGAAGAACCAGTCACCATATGCTCTCAAAATAATTATCGAGATACTAATTATCCTAAATCAAATTTATAATCCACAAATATGTCAAGACTCTAAGCTCAAGGCATAGGGGCAGGCAATTCAAAATTTATTGATTCAGGTTGACTTTCAGCCGCAACTATCGAAACTAATCGTCCAAATGTGGCATACAGTAGCGGACCCAGAACCCATCAATTTCGGCCCTACGTCGCGGAATGGTACCGCTTGGAATCAACAAATGATGGAAGGCATCTTATGTTAGCAGTTGTTTATCAGAGCTAACCTTTTGAGGCTTCGGAAGAGCGAAAGACAATGGAGTAACAGCCTATTCCTTTGGTAACTGTTTCTTCTCGAACGACTTATGAAGTGGCGACACTTCTACCTCTCGCCTGTGTTCCGACAATCCCCTCTTGTGTCTTCAGTGTGTATCTGGGATACTTTCAAGTGCTAAACACCTATATTCAGGGTCAGTAATACTGTTATTTAAAACGACTGTAAAAAACCTGGTGTGTCAATATAAAGGCTATGATCACTCGTTGACGTCTAATTGTGGTCTTATAGCTCAAACGCCTACGGACAGAAAACTTATAACTTCATTCGTGCATTAAAACATATTTTGATGTTTTGTTCCTGTTCAGATCTTCCAATGACAGTCAGAGGTGACTCTCATTTTAGTCTCTGCTGATGCTTGTCTGTTGAAATCCATGCATACATCCTATACGTAAGTTCTACACGTCATACGTTAAGTATTAAGTATTAAACATCGATATCAAACACAAAGCACATTTTCCCTGTTGACTATTGTTGGTTAGAATTGATTCTCAGTTGTTGTATTTAATAAATTTCAAGCAGTTAGGATACGCGGAGAAGCGGCACATACACGTAGCATTCACCCCCATCGAACAATCACCGCCGACCCTGGTTATAAGCGGTTGGACAATGATGCGATTCCAGTTATGACAATATCTTGCAGATCAAGAGCAGACGAACATGTTTCCAACAGGGACACCGATGACTTCATTTCATTCATTATTCATGTTGGTCCGTGTAGTTCATGCAGAACAAGAGACGGAAATAACATTTCTAATAGAGGCTATAATCCAAAGTACAAAAGTCCAAAGTCTTTTGTAATGCCAATGAAACATACAATGTCTTTCCTCAGCTCTTGAGATTCTTAAAAGACACACAAAACTTTGAGTGACCACTGTCTTATGTTTCTGGGATCCTTTATCTTCTTATGAACCATTCCAATAGACGTGCGACCTACAGTGTTCCTGGAGCACTATGTCGCTGCTGGTATTTCTAATATCCCTTCTATGCATATATCCAATTTAGTCTGTAGTTTCCACTTGCAGGTCATATTCAGTGCACACACTCAAATTCAATTCCTTTTCTTGGCGTCATATTCCATCCCCTTTCCGAAACATGATCCGCTTATGTCTCCCTCGTCTTGATTATAATCAACTTTGCTTCATCAGCCGTGCAGGTAGATTTCGCCAAAGATACCGCCAATGTCATATGGAACTTTCCAAAGTAATCTCACATGCCATAAACATAACTGAAACAATGTTAAATGGCTTAACCCTGTGAATACTCTCGGGTAACATTTCCCAGATTCTGTTTGTTCAACGACACATCTGACATAGATCAGGTTGCAAACCTTGCGTTACCCGTCCCGTTGGCGAGACAGTCAGTCAATGGCCCAATCTGCAATCTATGTTTATGAAAAGGGCGTTCTAATTTGGAAAACATTTGACCTTTTATGTGAATATAATATACTCTCCCAAAAAAGAAACGCATATAGGAATTTCAACTGTATTTTTATGTTTATTTTGAAACATCATGTAGGCTTTATGAGTAAATGCACACTGGGAATGCAGACATATCCGTCTTTGGCACCAACTCGAGGAAAGTCAGTTTGAGTGTCACATGGAGACGTGTGGTGGCGCTGAAGTCAATACCTCGTGTGACCACCGTGGGCATCCAGACTGCAGAGCATCGCCTCGGCATCGAACGAATAAGTCTCAGAAACTCGTGTTGCCCAATCGCAGCCCACTCTGCCTGTAGTGCCTGTGCGAGTTGCTGAAGTGTCTGGGGCTGAGAATTACGGCGTCGTACCCGTCTGTCCAGGGCATCCCACAGATGTTCGATCGGGTTTAAGTCCGGTGATCTTGAGGGCCAGGGGAGCACATTGATGTTGTGGTTCTGGAGGAAGTCTCTAGTGTGACGTGCTGTGTGGGGCCTGGCATTGTCCTGTTGAAACAACTCCCTCTGGCGATCAATGATTGGAAGGAGGTGTGGGCGTAGGATTTCTTCACAGTACCGTTGAGCTGTCAGGTTGCCCTGGATCATCACCAAATCACCTCTCCTACGGCAGGTGCCCCACCCACACACACACACACACATCATAACACTTCCCCAGCCGAATCTGTCCATCTGGGGAACGCAAGCGTCGGCGAAACGTTCACGTCGACGTCTGTACACCCGCATTCTTCCATCGCGTCGTTCCAATAGAAATCGTGATCATCACTGAACCAGATTCTACGCCAATTCGGTAGGTTCCAGGCCTGAACGTTGGTGCACCATTGAACTCGATGTCGACGATGTTGTTGTCGAAGCACAGGGCCAAAATAAGGTCTTCTGGCACGTAAACCAGCCTCTCTCAACCTGTTCCTGACGGTCTGTGCAGAAAGCCTCCTCAATCCGGGTATTTGTCGAGCGGTACTGGTCGCCGTAGGTGTTCGATGACGCAGGTGATGTACCCGGATGTAGCGATCCTGCGCCGCAGTGGTCGCTCGAGGTCGCCCACTACGAGGGGCATCTGCTACCGAATTCTGCCGGCGATATCTCTCCCCGAGCCGTGAAATGGTGCTTTGGTGAACATTCATGCGTCGGGCAACTGCACGTTGAGACTGGCCAGCTTCAAGCAAACCAATGGCGATATGACGGTTGGCTTCACTTAGACGTGGCATTTTGCGTTCGTCAACAATATTCCAAATACAGTGAATAATCGACAGACAGCGATCAACCTTTTATACCCATCATTGAGACTATCTGATCCCCAACTTTCACGTGCATTCCATGTGAATTGTGTATTCTGTGACACTACAGGCCGAAATTGAAAATCATGCTGTTAAATACGGGTATTTTACGGATGGTGCGTTTTGTTGTGATGTTTCAAAACATAAACACCAAAGGACTCATAAACAGAGCAAAACCTTTTGTAAAATGAAATCGTTTTAATTCATTGCTACATGAAATTGCTATTTTCATGATGCGTTTCTTTTTTGGGCGAGTATATGTTAAAATCAAAACCGGATCTTTTATTTCCAGACCCAGTGCTTCGTTTATGTAATCACGTATATTTCTTACTGCAAAGAGAATCAGCATTCGCTCGTCATGTACACAGAGTTGAGTGTATTGTGGTTAAAACGTTCTTTCGTGAAGAAAAATGCCAAGCTTCCCATTTGGTAACGGTTTGCGTAGCTCATATCTAGTGCCCATTTGTGGTGTCCCCCGTCGTGATATTGCTGGAATATTGCTAAAAGCGGCGTAAAACTAAACTCAATCACTCACTCATATCTAGTATCCCTACCGTAGTATTACTGGATTATTGCACCAAAGCGACGGATAAACACACTCAAGAACTCTAAAAACACGGAAAAAAGCGGTATCATTTCGTTACCTTTGTTGTCTGTTTTTCATTTGTCCATTCGACGTTCTCCTGTGCCCCACCCTCCCCGATGGCACGCATGACTCTGAGGGTGTGGACGTAGGCCAGGCCGATGACCACGAGGGGGAACGCAAAGCAGACCAAGAATATCATGATGACGTAAGAGATGAAACCAGCATCTCGTTCCCGGAGATCAATCAGACACGCAATGTTCGACGGTTCTAAGGCATATCTGAAACATGCAGAATCTCATCATACATGTGACGCCACTCAAGTAATCTCCACATAATGCATCGGGACGAAGGGTTCTAGTTCCATGACTATATCCAGCTTTTATCACCAAAACCTCTTACAAAGACACAGAGTAACTGCCTATTTCTAGGTATGATTACCACACATGATATTTTTCACATATTGTGATCTGTATAGATGTCAGACAACAAGGCATTGTTTCTCCTTTGATATTAAGCATCACATCCAGGTAAACAGAGCACCTATTGGAGTTCGTGGGCTTCCCTCACTTTTGATACTTGTGTGCCAGATATTTGAATATTTAAAACAATTGTCGCTTTTTAATTACTTGATATTAAGGAATTCTCCCAATCCATGAATTATGTTTTATGATACCTAAACCAACAATATGTCCACGTCAGCAGGAACAGAAAGCGAGATCGTTAGAAATACTAACTTTATGTATGGAACACAGAACTATCCTCTGCACTTGACTGTATTGACTTATGCATCATTTGACATTCTTTGTAGCTGCTGCTGTTATTCTTATTGCTCATGGATGAGGTTTGGGGTCAGTGACGTTCTTGAAGTTCGAACATGAAGTGTGAGGTGAGGTGAGGTGAGGTGAGGTGAGGTGAAATGGGGTTTAACGTTAAAGATTATTTCGCTCATATGACGACGTGCATGCGTGTGGATGCTTGTACTAGCCCAGTCCTAAGCTGGCTTTATAGTGTTAGCTCCGCGCCGACCAGTCCTTGTTGTACCCATTAATGCCAGACAGGGACCAACAAATACCATATTTTCACGTCTTTTGGTATGACGCGGCCGGGAATCGGACCCGCGACATTCTGTTCTCCAGAACATGCAAGGACAAATATTATATTGATTATCGTGATTTTGTTCCATGCAGACAATATACATACACCTACCTGTGTTTTCTAATTCAAGGAGATAAGATATGGTAACTAGGGTAACATTTAAATATGAACCGTTAAATACAAAAGTCATGTTCAGAAGTATATCACGTGGAGTGATACAACTCGACATTCTAAACACGAGCTAATTAGGACCGGACCATACAACTTATTAGTCAGCGTCATAAAATACGGAAATCTTCGCAGATATTATCGTTGTGTGTGAGTAGTTTCACACAAACCTAATGAAATCCCTCCTTGATGTGTAGTCTCAACTCATGTCCAACCAATGTCATGCAAAGGTCAAGTTAGGATTAGGATACATACCGACTCCAGCCAAGTAGAGGCATTGCTGCCCAGAAGAGGGCATTAACCCATACCGCCACCGTAAGCCATATATAATGTCGACGTGTGATCTCTAGATCTGAAACAAAAAAACATAGAATCACATTACAACTTGGAAATTATGTGTCTCTAGTTGCTGCATGCTTGCTGGTAATCATCTTACTGGAGTTCTTAAACCAATATACTGCATATGGTTCAGATACAGGGTGCGTAGAAATGGAGATTTATTGTTGCCATTTCAGTCTAATAAACTATATAGTTTGATGGATGAAAGGCCTTGGTCTTGCATGTCCGAAGGTGGATATTACGAAACCAGCGGCGTAGTAATTATACGACGTTTGGCAATTCAGTTAATACCGCGTTTATACAAACGTTATAACGTAGAGTAACGCTTCTCTGTCTGACGTTGGGCATTCAGGGAAAACAAGGACCAGACTTGGAGTCAGTGTAATTTGTTTGCGTGCAATATGGATAATTAATCAGCGGTATCTCAGTGGGCCAAAAACGGAGAACTGGTTGAAGTGCGAACCGCTCCCTCCCTCCCGCCCACACACGTTGTTATATAAGTGCTATAATCTTGAGTGTCACTTAAAACACACACACACCAGCACACACCCACACACCCACGAGTCCACCTCTTCAGAGTGAGTGAGTGAGTTTGGTTTAACGCCGCTGTTAGCAATAATCCAGCAATATCACGGCGGGGGTACACCAGAAATAGGCTTCACACATTATTCCCATGTGGGGAAGCGTACCCGGGCCTTCGGCGTGTCCAGCGAACACTTTAACCACACACACACACACACACACACACACACACACACACACACACACACACACACACACACACACACACACACACACACACACACACACACACACACACACACACACACACACACACACACACACACACACACACACACACACACACACACACACACACACACACACACACACACACACACACACACACACACACACACACACACACCTGTTTCGGAAAATGGGACACGCTAATTATTTCGTAAACTTAGCAACATTATCCTTTCTCAATAATTACTTAAGAGTAAACTAAAAGAGTTCGTTTAATATCTTCAGTTTATTTGTACAAATGATCCTTCAACATCAAAACTTGTGAATTACAGAATGCAATAATAACAAGCCTTACTCTCCTGCTGGGTATTAAGAGGCATGTTAACCCAACTGATTTATTGTTATTGGTTTCATCAAAGCTATACTTGTCGTATGAGGTCACTGAATAAATGTGGTGTTCCGATGCGTTGACTTATTTACATGGCTCTCAGTTAACACAGTCGGATGTTTAGTCTTCTTGAGATGCTGTTTATACGACATTTTTATCAAATAAAAAAAGAGAAAACAGTTCACGTGCCCGATAGTGCTAACTTTCTCAACATGCATCATTCTTATATCTCCTACATGATTTAAAGGTATCCTGACAGAGAGATCGAAATACTTGAATTCTTTCATTTGTTGACCGTGATTTTCCTGCTATTTGGATGTGAAATGACTCAACATTGAAACATGCATCAGTTCTAAGTAGTGGGAACAATTCTTAGTCACGTTCGTATGAAATTGATGAGAGAACAAACACACTTCAATATCAAACTCCAGAAAATAACAGATCTCCATTTTCCATTGAGCGTAAACGGCAAAACAGCCATTGGAATTTAAGAATAGATAATTTAAACGTCACTGATAACACCGGGTGTTCGTGTAAAGGATGAGCATTACCTGCCATTAATACCTGCCATTCACACAATCTGACAACCTGCTTATAATATAATGTATATTTCATATATATTTCCTTTACGCTTCAAAGGATTTCGTAGGAATTCGGGGTTCGAATCGGTTCCCAGTAACCTGCCATGGACACTTGGTGCCTTGGTTCATGGCCTGAATCAAACTCCGACGCCTAGGGATGCTGTGCATAATGTCAATCACGGGTTTATCTGGTCCGTTATTTACTTCATTATTTACAGACCGCGGTCGTATGTCCGAATATTGCCAAGTGCAACACACAACGAAAGAAAGGAACATGTATACATGTATAAGTCAGTGCGATATGTTACCGTGACCTAATATTTTCACAACAGTCCGAGTCACAATATGGCTGAAATATTGCCGATGTGACTATAAATTTTAACTCACTCACTCACAACAGTCCGTGGTTAGAAATGTATTTATCCTCATTCATTTTAAAAAATCCCAAATTACGGTACCTGGAGAGTTGGGGATCATCATACACGATATGGACCGACTACTCTCAACGAACCTGGCGCTGCGCTGCGGGAAGAATGGGATCGAAGTTGGGACGCTTGACTAGGAATATGTCTTGTGGAATTCGGTATTGTGTTGAGAATAGAAGCGGATTCACGCGATATTAAGGAGTTTGACTTTTCGTGGTAATTGAAGTGATGGACAGTAGAGCGCTTTGGCCAATCATCTAACACTATTTATGGTCATCTGACGTTCAACGACTAATGCAAATCTTAGTGTGATGCCCCTGTTGCACTCTTAAACTATCTCCTACTATAATGATATACTCTTGTAACAATGATAATAATGATGTAGTGCATGATGAGTAACAGTGGATGAAGTCCACGACCTCTGTATAATATAATAGATTGCCTATTGCACAGTTAGGAATACCTTCTGGCAATGAATCGTTGTCGGTGGTTATATGGAAATCTCCAGTGGAAATAGGAGAGGTAGCTTAAGCTATTTCATGCAAACCTTTATTATTGGAAATTACTGCTAGAAAGGAATGGTAAAATTGTCAACCTGAAATCTGACCCTACGCTAATAGCATAATTTGCACTTATTGATATGAGCTTGATATCACCCCAGGTTTTATCTTTGTTCTCACTGGGAATAATATGCGTGATGCTGGTTTTCCAGAAATGTCAGAAGGTAGACTGTATTGCCGTTTCCCAATGGAAGACATTCGTTGTGACCGTAGACTCGTAGCTATACGGTTCCTTTAGCAGTTTGCGAGCAATATCACGGCGGGGGACACCAGAAATGGACTTCACACTTTGTACCCATGTGGGAAACCGGTCTTCGGCGTGACAAGCGAACACTTTAACAACCAGCCTACCCCACCGCCCCGGGTGACAGTAGAAAGGGACGGTATTAACTATACAAAGAACCTTACAATCAACGTCAATAACACAATTTTATCGAACAACAACGATTCATAATATTGAAATTAATGGTGTAATGTGAATGTTACGCTATGCTATGTACATGTGTAGCTGTAATTAAAAGGCAGGTTATTCATAATCATTGGACCACTGTGTTTCGCAGTACACAACACAATTTGTAAGAAAGTTTGAAACGAGGTGATTTCCATGTTGGAGCGCAAGGCGTCAATCCGAAACGAAGATTAAATAGAATAATGAGTAGCAACAATAGCTAAGGGACCCTCTTTGTAATGTCAGTGGACATCAGTCAAGCATTTTGTCACTGTCTAGAAACATGTATTTTGTCTAGAATACCGATGGAAGCTGACAAGATATCCTTGTTTACTAATACGTATTCAGACCGTGATGACCAGGTAGGTCAGATTCGTTTGTTGTTTACCACCGCACCCAGCAGTATTCCAGCTATATGGCGGTGGTCTGTAAATAATCAGCATCGTGAGGATCAATCTACTAAATTGGGATACGATGACATGTGTCAACCAAGTCAGCAAGTCTGACCACCCGATTTGGTTGTTCGCCTCTTACGACAAGCATGGGTTGCTGAAGACCAATTCTAACCCTGGATCTTCACGGGTCTAAGCCGGTGATACACAGATCCAACCGAATGCCTGCAATCGCCGCTTTTTGGGGTTTTCTTTATAATAGGTAAATCGAGCATCAGAAACTAAGCTTACGGTCGATTCTGCAATATTCAGGTATACAATGAGACAACTCGAACTCGTACAAAACCAATCTGGAAGGCGACTGTCGACTGTCTTTATAGAACTTTGTATTCATAATTATGCTGCAATTAGCAATTTCTGGACATTTGTATTCTAAAACAACACTCACATAAGAACTTGCTGGGACAGTCTGAACATAAAACTGCCCCGTTAATAGTGTGTCAACGATTATTCGTTTATAGATTGCACCTTCGAATGGTCAACAACCCTGGATGAAATATGAAATACGGAGTGGTACAATGTTACTGTAATATGACTGATTTCCCTCGAGGAACAGTTTAGCTGCAATCTTGATTAATTTTCTTATGAAAAAGCGAGTACGTCAACCAGGTGAAATACCAGTCGGAACATCACTGCAGTTATATTACTGGCTGTCAGCTTGTCATGGGAAGAGTGCCGAAGGTGACACAAGAAGCAAACAGTTATTATTTTTGAGCAGCACATGACTCCACCAAGGGCCATTGTCAAAGGGAGTCTGGGATTCCGTCACAGGATAAGCAGATGACCACAACAACATCAATGAGCCATCCCGCCATCAACATAATGCCCGATGATCGCCACTGCCGTTCGAATTCCATTATCTAACTGATTACCTCACACGTACTTTCTGTCCGTGGTGTCAAACGACTGAAACTCAAATGGTTGGAACGTGTGTAACCTTTACCATTTAAAGCCAGCCTGTACTGACGCCAGTCGTAAACTGTCTGGAACAGAAGCAATGAAAAGCTTATATTATCACATTATTTCCTCAACAGTCCATCCTAGAACCTATTTAGGAACAAATTTGTAGGAATATATTTGTCCAAAACGGTTTATGTCGCTATCTGACAATATATAGGTTAGCACACACGGTTTTATGCTGCTGTACTACTTTGAGCCAGAATGTATGTATCGTAACCTTTCAACTTGCAATTCGAGAACAATGTTAGGAATTACGATGTCATTCCAGATAAATGTTAGGCATTATAATGGCAGAGAATGCTGATCCATTGTCAACGTAAGGTGAGCAGATTTCACGTCTCTAGCGATCGTGTTAGTCCAGCTTAATCGTTCCGTGAAGCACTAAAACATGGCCTAACTGCTAAAGTGTGTCATTAGCACTTAAATCAATGTATCTTCTCTAACTCGCTCGATGCATTGTAGGTGTTTTCGAACTTGAATCGGTAGTTGAGGGGTTCACGAAACCTTAATTATATCAACAAGCGTTCATCAAATGTATTCTCAAATGACTTCCTGTGAATGATGATGGGCAGTATCCACGCCAATCCAGTCATCAATATCAAACTTGTATTAAACATTTTCCTGTTTTAATTGCTTTTATTTTCAAGTTTCTACGTACATGACCGCCAGCAAGCACATGTACCTTGCTAAAAAATGTGCTAATAGATCATTCTTGTATTGCATGCTTATGGCTTACATGTTTAAATGCATCTTCATAGGTCAGTATTTAATTAAATGTTTATGCATCAAGTGTTTATGTACATATGGATTAATTCATATCGTAACCGTCCATTGCAACCAGAAATGAACAAAATGTTTGAAGTGTTAGTGACTTTTGGTTTTCTTGTGGAAACAATGTTGAAAAATATATGTAACGATGTCCCAATTGCCGTTTAAAAGTACAGAATTGTCGAAAGAGGTCAATTGACATCAGCCGTGACGTTGTGTCTAGTGTTGCGTGCTTCCAACCTTTAAATGCTGAATAATATACAGTTTTCTGCATCCTGTTTGTCAGTGTCTGGTCTTAATCACTGGCCAGGGACAACGAAGAAATAAAAAAATGATAGCAAGCCAAACGGGGATGTCACCTTTCAAATAACAAACCTTCCCTACACGCCAAGCACTGTGTACGCCAGAGCAAACAGTGTTCACAATTGATATCTCTCGGTGAAATATACATATAACCTATTTCAGCCCAAATGGTCCTGTATTGACTGACTGTTATGATCAGTCCGCTTGCACTCGCTTCAGCGATGTGAAACAACGATGTGAAATGGAATCCCAGGTGTTCTCTCTTTGCAAAGTGGTATCTAATAGGTATAAAGAGGTACATAAATAGTGCTTACAGGTCTCATTGGTGTCCACAACCAACAACGTGTTCTCTGTTGTGTTGATAACACCTGGTGTCACCCAAACCCAATTTCATATAACTGATTCACATTTGTTAGATACTTTGAGGGAATATTGCGTTTTTTCACTTATTCTTTCCTTATAACAATGTTAACACTAACCTTAATCCAATTATATATTTTCTTCCCATTTCAAATAAAAATAAGCAGGCATTGACGTTAAAGTTCATGAATCAAATGTTTTAGCTGTATTTCGTATCTCAGCCCATAATCACAGTCCCAACGTTGTAATGTCTGAACCTCCACAGAACCTGAGTTTCTAGTTATGGATAAGCATTTCCTTTTTACGGATAATTGAAATCCAAAGTGATTCTAATTTTTAAAAGAGACAATTATGATTCTTCTAATGCACTCATCCTGAAATCAGTTTGGTATTTGTTACACGTACATACATCAACACGAACATAAGGACTGAACTGTAAGTACGTAAATGACAACAGGCAGGTCTCTGTTATTATAAGCATATGTTAAATTGATCAACGTGATCAAAACATGATCCATTGATATGGAAATAATTGTATTTGTTTACATATAAATTTAAATGTAACTTGTTTTTAAAGAAAAGAATTTACAAACAAATATGTCAATAGATTTCTGTTTGACTTAACACTGCAATGTAAGTTCCAAACTCATATATGATACCAGTATCAAATATATCACCATACAAAACATCTTTCGTTTTGTTTCATTTCAGCCCACCATCAAACACATTTGTACAGTTACTTTTGCCTGACATTGAATGTTTCTTGGTTTGGTTATATATAATGACATTTACATTTTAAATTAGGATTCTTTCCTCATATGGACATATTAGTGTTTTACGATTACACGTAGCACACATATGCTACGTATAAATGGGTTTTATACTCATGTCTTTCTGTATACACCCGTGAAGGTCCGGGTTAGAATGAACCTTCAGTAACCCATGCTTGTCGTAAGAGGCCACTAACGGGATCGGGTGGTCAGGCTCGCTGGCTTGGTTGACACACGTCATCGGTTCCCAATTGCGCATGCTGTTGATCACTGCACTGTCTGGTCCAGACTCGATTATTTACAGACCGCCGCCATGTAGTTGGAATATTGCTGAGTGCGGCGTAAAACTAAACTCACTCACTTACATTACTCACTCACTCACTCATTCCACTAATAATACTCAATGATGGCGACATGGAATAACATGGTTATATTACTACATGAATCAGGATGAATGCGTATTTATCAAACCATGAATGTGTGATGTGTAATCGTGTGCGTAGAAACACCTTTAGCAGGGTTGGCACTATTAAGTAGAAACTCTGGAAACTGATGGGTCAATGGGATCCTGTTAACTGACTGCTTGCCCCCTGTCGCGGATAAGGGATCGTTGTTGATCTTTTACTGAGTGATGTGAATGGATCAGACATGAAACGCCGCTGGAATAACCCACTTAATGAAGAAAAGCGGCAAAAGGGGTTATGCGCATAATAAAGTTTCACAGAGAATACTTGACACCCAGTCAGACCAGCAAAACCAAGGCTAGACATTTATTCCAGATAAGTGATCCAAGTTGTCCACATGAGCACTTGCATGTTCTGCCAAAGAATACAACTGGCATGTGGACTGATGAAATACCAAATTGCGAATGACCACAAATCCTGAGAGAAAAACCTAATCTTATTATATCAAAACTACAGTACAAGTCTGTTTTACACGTTTACATGAAATCAATACTAATTTCTGCTGAAACACGTAATGAATAATTGCTGCGTCACACGTACCCACAGCGTCTACAGCAACTACACAACACGTCATGCTCTTGTTTGTTTTCTGTTTAACGCCGCACTCAGCAATATTCCAGCTATATGGCGGCGGTCTGTAAATCATCGATCTCTGGGATACGATGACATGTATCACCCAAGTCAGCGAGCCTGACCACCAGATCCCATTTGTTGCTGTAGACCAATTCTAACTCGGATTTTCACGTGTCACACCACACATGTACGTGGCGACATTATTATATATCTAAGTAAACAGTTGCGTGTAGCAAACTTGGGTGAGTGAGTGAGTTTACCATCTTCTTCATAGTGAAATCTGTGCTTAAAATATACAGAAGATTCAATGTTTGGCTTCATTGCTTTTGTGCCAAAGTCTATATGTATGTGTAGTTAAGAAGCATTTGCTATCTCATGTTTTGTCGCTACTTTGATAATATATTCATAAGATTCAGTAGTTGGTTTCATTGACCTTTTCGCCAATGTCTACAAGTATGTATATTCAGGTATCCTTTCATTACCCCATGCTTGTTGTGTCACTACTTTGATAATATATTGATAACATTCAGTACTTTAATTCAATGTTTTGTACCATTGTCCATATGTATGTACATTTATATAATATGGCATTGCTCCCGGCTCTGTGGTTACTATGACAACATATTCATGACATTCATTGGTCAATGCTTCAAAGAATTTGAGCAGTAACAATTTCCAGACACAACCAAGGTCATGGTAGATTGAATACAGAAATGAGGCGGATGGCACATACTGGAAATAGTAACTGTTGATAGATAAAAACAATGTTGTTGTTGGTCATTGTAAGAGATTAAAACAATTTCCAAACACCTCCAAGGAAATTAATGTTCAACTCATATGATCTTCACATTTGTATTGACAAATTTACAACATCTATTTACAAAACCCAGTGACGATCCGGGTTAGAATCGGTCTTCAGCAGCCCTGGCGACTAACGGGATCTGGTGGTCAGGCTCGCTGACTTGGGTGACACATGTCATCGTATCCCAATTGCGTAGATCGATGCTCATGCTGTTGATTATTTACGATTATTTACAGACCGCCGCCATATAGCTGGAATATTGATGTGTGTGGCGTTAAACAACAACCGAACCAAACCCAACTATTTGCAAAATAACTCTAAGTTTTATTCACAGACTGACTGACTGAGTTTGGGGTTTACGCCGCTTTTAGCAATATTCCAGCAACATCAAGGCTGGGGACACCAGAAATGGGCTTCACTCATGTGGGGATTCGAACCCGGGTCTTCGGCGTGACGAGCCAACGCTTTAACCATTAGGCTACCCCACCGCCCCTATTCACAGAATGTTCATATATGTACACAATACACCGTTAGTTATTTAATCCGTTCTATTTGTTATCTTATCACTCACGCATGCACTCAACTGAACAACATCGTCTATAACAAACATGCTTATGAGAAGTAACCCAAACATTTAACTTAATGAGAATAATCCATTGGGATGATTAGAAAACTGTGAAATCATTCAATGTTCTGTGAAACGTATGTACAAGGTTGTCAGTACAATTAAAGCACAACATGTTGTTTACAACAAGGTGTATACAATGTTCATACAATGTTAATACTACTTTAGTAAATGCAAGAAAGACACTCGCAGTAAATGGAATAACATTGTTATATTACTACATGAATCGAAATATGCAACCTAATTTTCAGATGTACTGTAGATGACCTCGTCTTAACAATGCTGTGGGCATGCTTGCATTGAACGTATGCTAAAAGGGAACAGTAAGGGGTTCCGGCTATACTATTAGTGCGTGCCATTACCTAATTACATAGAAACTGCCCGGGAACAACAACTAAAAGCCATACATTTTACGGAGAGAACGGAGCGATAAGTTTCTTCCTAATTCAATGTGTAATTAGGGTAATTACAATGCCCCGTGTACACCTGTCAACCCAGTGTTGTGAACGATCGGGCCTTCATAAGGATCATTGACAATTGCATTCTATTTTAAGAAACAAATATTTATCAGCGAGCTATCTGATTTCTGCATGTATCGGACCACCGTATGTTCTAACGACATTATGTCGCATCTATCACACTTCCGGAGCGGTACAGCCTAAAATCAGGTCTTTAATGTCAAGGAAAAGCGTTATACGTCAGACGAAACCGAAATATTTTCTTTTCATACGAAATGTGACGTATTGCTGACGACAAGGGTGAATAAGGCGTTTTCATTGCATCGGGTATACTGAGTTTTGGTTTTTACGCCGCTTTTAGCACTATTCCAGCAACATCACGGCGGGGGACACCAGAAATGGGCTACACACATTGTACCCATGTGGGGATTCGAACCCCGGGTCTTCGGCGTGACTAGCCAACGCTTTAACCACTAGGCTACCCCACCGCCCTGATATTATAACTGTTGTTAAACATGAATATTAAGCTATTTGAAAACAATACTATTGATTATACGTCGTGCTCTAGAATTAAACAAGTTGTCATCCATATATACTTGTTCTATCTGATTATACGAGTATAATAAACATGGGGACTGATTTCTTCTCATGGTATATACCCTCTATAGTTAAGGGTGAATTTGGACCTCTAATTAACAGGTGTGTCTGAACCATAAACATCATCTAAAGGAGTTTAGAAACATCGGAAATACAGATAAGCCAACATCCTGAAATCCCATACGAGAAAAGACGACTTTGGCATGGATAACCAGAATCAGGCAATCCTGACTAGAACGTTGGACACACATTGTCCAAGTTAACATATGGCACTGTTCGGCATATATGCCACAATTGTATGCCATGTGCCTACATGTATATGTACGCTGGTTCATACATATTGATATTGTTTTCAATACGGGAAACTGTATGCATCCCATTTCGAGTAAACCCTTTTCTAACATTTCTTGTTGTCAGACTATTATTGTGTCGAATACTGCAGCAACAACACATATGGAATTCGACATCTTAAGTTAGAGGAGAATTATTTCATTCTCAAACATTTCTTTCCCGACGATACCAATATGTTTTGTTTTGCAACACCTTCAGCAGGCATTCAAACAGCATCAGAGGATGCATCATATAATTCAGACTGTCTGCGACATCATTGAACGTCAATGCTACTTGGTGACCTCGTCTTTTCACGTGCTTTCCATGTAACGAAACCACAATTACCTCCTCTAAAGTAGAGAGTGTACGTTAGTATCATATTATACTCCTTGCATCAAACATGCTTGTTCCCGGTTTGAAAGGAAACTTTGAGGCAAACGTCAGATAAAAGAAGGATAGTATTGGAAGTAGGTATATTGGGTTCTGATGCAGTAATATAATCCTGCTTGCGCGTTTGATATACAAAGGGTGCGCTGACTGAATTTGAAGAAGAATCGATATCTATTTATTTGAGAGCAGGTTCAAAAGGCTAGATATCGTTTCGTCTTCGGATCATCCCTGAAAATCTATATCCCAAAATACAGCCTGTCTCCTCATCTTGAATCCTTCCCGTTTCTCGTCCTTTTTGTACACACTTCATCTAGCTCTACAACACCAAACATCTGACAAATATGTTGCAAACGCTGATAGGTGAAATAGAAAGAAAAGCAACAGCACCATCTCTATATTGATAAGAAATCACTGTTGAAAACAGAATCGATTGTACAATACATATATCATGAGTATGCGCTTATGAGTCACTATTGAATAGCGCTTCACCGGTGGTTCTCGTCATAAACACATGCAAGAGCGTGTCAAGTGTCTACTTTAAACCATGGGAACGTGTGGTAGAAATTAAAAGAATACTCACATTGATGATATCGACATGTGAGGAAATATCTGTCTATACTGATAGCTGCCAAGCTCCCTATACTTGCTATGCCGAAGAACATTCCATTGAAGGCATACCACTGACATCCAATATAGCCAAGCATCCACCTGCAATGATGTAAAGTGAAGCTCGGGATTATCATAAACAATATCGTTGATGATGTCAGCTGCTGATTATTCTGAAATTCGTGTTAAACATATGTCATACTATCAATTACGTTTAACATTTACATAAAATTATTTCTTTTCTAAATGTCATATTATACTCTTAATGAATAATGTCTTAATAAAATATATCAAATTTATGTCTAAATATTCATCGCTGTATTACCCACAAAAGTATTGCCCATCTGGTACAATCGCTTTCTTAAGTGAGCGGACGTGAGACAGGTTTCACGTCGATTTTGACAGTGTTTAGTAATGTGACGGAGTGTATTTAATTTGGGATGAAAACCTAAAGTGTTAAAGGTCATGTTTAACCTGTATTTGTGAAACCACAACCTCCGGTTTGGTACAGTGAAACCGGGATTCGAACCCAATATCAGTGGAACCTGTGCAGCCAGAAAACACCAGACAACAAGGTGTGCACCTCATATAAATCCTGACCAGGCATCAAATGACTTAAAGGGAAGAGTGTTTGCCATGAATTAGTCATGCCATTCAGCATATCATGAAATATATACACTCCAATCGAAGCAATATATGATAGACCCTATTGACATGCATGACAGTGTAAAAGTATTAAGTGTATTATAAAGGCATTGTACATGCACACAATTTTAAAATGTATATAGAATAGAATTTATTTAAACAAACAGTCAGTTCGAATGAAAAGATGCCTAATTTCACATTCAATCATTGATCTTGAAAAGCATCCCGTCGAATACTTTTCTTATCAGACCGATTTACAGACTCACCTTTCTCTGAGAATAGACCATACCATAAAGGGAAATCCAAACACATTTATTCCAAGATCAGCTATAGCTAGATTCAACAAAAGGGCATTCACTCTTGTCCGTAGAGCCTTAAATCTTATGAAGAGAGCCAAGATGATGGTATTCCCTATGGTACCACCTGTTCCTGAAAATCAAGAAGAAAGCTTTTAGGGAAGATGTTATAAGAAGCTAAGTATTAGCAATATACTAAGCAAAGTGTGAGCAATGTATGGAATAGTAGTTGGCAGTAGCCTAACCAGTTGTCTTTACATCGAAATCGTTATTTAGTCTGGATAATTATCGTGGCGAAGAAACACAATTTCGGATTTATTTGATTATTGACAAAGCGAGTGAGTATGGTTTTACGCCGCTTTTAGCAATATTCCAGCTCTATCGCGGCGGGGACACCAGAAATGGGCACTAGATATGAGCTACGCAAACCGTTACCAAATGGGAAGCTTGGCATTTTTCTTCACGAAAGAACGTTTTAAGCACAATCCACATTGTACACATTGTGGGAAATCGAACCCTGGTCTTTGGCATTAACCACTAGGCTACCCCACCGCCTCAATTATTGACAATGAAAACTCAATTGATTTTAAAGACATTCTTTTTGAATATATAGGTACTATTGCACAAAGCTCCAATGTGGTTGCTCATAAATGAAGAGAACTTCCATTTTCCATTATTGTGTGTGGTTTGATGCTTGGATGGGGGGAGTTGTGTGTGCATGTACATCAAGTTGCTGTCCACTTCCTTTCATTTTAACACAAATACATATGAACATTGTTGGGGTCAATGTCACCGTAATGTACATGCCTGCAAGGCATACATTTCAAACTTTCAAACTGGCAAATTACGGGTAGCGGAACTTGATACTTGTCGTGGGGCCGCATTATTTAGCGTCCATGCCTCAGAGATCAATCGATATCTCCAATTAGCGCATGGGGAATAACGTACACGTATTGGCGTGTTTGCATTATCGATCACGCTTCACTTCCTTTCACTGATTTTATGTTTTAACCATATAAGTGTCACATAACGTGTTAAGGCTTTAAGGAACATTACATTGACAATAAACTGGAAACGTATATCGCTGATAGTGTTTCAAAGTTGAAACAATGAAGGAAACAATGAAATGTGAGATGTAATATAAGTGAGTGAGTTAGTTTGGTTTTACGCTGCTTTTTGCAATATTCAAACAACATCACGGCGGGGGACACCAGAAATGCGCTTCACACATTGTACCCATGTGGGGCATCGAACCCGGGCTTTCGGTGTGACGAGCGAACCTTTAGCCACTAGGCTACCCCACCGCCCCCTGTAATATGAGATGATCAAGTCAAGGTATGTACATAAAAGGCAAACAGAACTTTCTCCAACTGTCTGGATCAGACTACACTGGAATGTTCCGGAAAAGACCTACAGTCTTGTCTCCCAGCCTAAAGTTAGTTACCAACACACCGCAGCCCTTTACCGAGTCTTACCAGATGCATTGTAATACAAATACAAGACTGTTCTATAATGTCCACAAACACTGATCCATTGTATAGACAACGCTGCCCCTTACCGAGTCTTACCAGATGCAATGTAATACAAATACAAGACTGTTCCATAATGTCCACAAACATTGATACATTCTATAGATTTGTGACGCCTTTTAATTGAACAGCTAAATGAAACAAATCCTAAAATTGCCATTATTCTTCATACTGATCAGTTTTCATTTTGGATAAGAGAATGTGAAGTTGTCTGGAATGGCGAATGGTGGTCTTGAGTTGGTGTTTAGTGTTGTGCTTTGTTGTTGACCGTCAAACATTGTATAGTATAAACGTATTTTACTTATATCACATCATGTTGTTTAGTATAAACGTATTGGTCCTGGTATATGTGGACTATTTTAGACCGAGTTGACTAATTTTGAAGAGGAGCCAACTAACATTTTTGTGAGGTTAAAATCAGTTTGGAGTGTTCTCGATTGTTATATGGGTACAGAAGTAGCAACCACTAATGTCTGATTTCAATGACACAGCAAACAGTTTTAGAGTCATCAATGAGCCAGAAATATACTGAGTCAAAAAAGAAACTTCACAAAATGTAATTTGAAAAATAATGAATAATTTTTCTCTGATGATACATCTATGTATCCGAAATGGGATCCCTATCTTTCGACTCTAGAAAGACGTAAGTAAAACCCACTCAAACCCATCCATTCGTCGTGCAAATGACGTTAGTGCTTCTTATGCACGTGTCTGCATTGGCCTCAAGAATTGAAAAAACACTTTTAAACCACAGTTCTAACGGTACTTGAAATGCCACGATTGTCAAATGTGCAACGTGAACGTGCCGTTGGCATGTTGCAAGCGGGAAGATCAGTTATTGACGTCGCAAGAGCAATGGGATGCAGCCGTCGTACTGTGTATGACTTGCGAGGTCGTCTACAACAAACTGGCACCACTTCTGATCGCCCAAGGTCGGGTCGTCCACGTGTGACGTCACGAGCAGAAGACCGTCAAATCGTCCTACGTCACCTACGTGACAGATTTCTGCCGGCTACACGAACAGGGCTGAGATGTTTAGAGGTCGACTGTCCTCACAGACCATTCGAAATCGGTTGCGGGCTGCCAATCTCCATTCTCGACGTCCATATCGTGGGCCAATATTGACACCGTTTCATCACGTCAACGTCTGCTGTGGGCCCAACGTCACCTCCGATGGACCCAGAGAGACTGGAATCGAGTCGTCTTTAGCGATGAATCCAGGTTTACCCTCAGAATGGCGGACGGCAGGCATAGAGTCTGGAGACGACGTCGTGAACGGTATGCCGAAAGTTGTGTACAGGAGGTCGACAGATTCGGGGGCGGAAGTTGCATGTTGTGGGGTGCTTTCTGTGGGAACAACCGTTCCCGACTTCTGGTCATCCGTGGAAACCTCACAGCTGCTGCTTACCGCGACCAGGTGCTCACCCCTGAACTCGTTCCTTTCATGGCGGCTCATGGCCCAGGTCTACAGTTCTAGCATGATAATGCTCGGCCGCATACCGCGATGTTGACACGACATTTCCTTCAAAACGCTGGAATCAACGTCATGGACTAGCCATCGAGGTCCCCTGACCTTAATCCAATAGAGCACGTTTGGGATGCACTTGGAAGAAGGCTTCGTGGTCTTAGGAACCAACCTCAGAATTTGCAGGAACTTGGCGCTGCCTTGCAAGAGCAATGGCGCAGAATCCCCAACCACGTGTTCACAAGCATCAGGCAGTCGATGAGGAGACGGTGTTTGGCAGTGGTGAATGCGCGGGGCGGCCATACACGATATTGAACTGAGAAATTTCGCATTTTTATTCTTGTGACTTGACATTCTGTATACCCATGTTTTGGAACGGCGGTGTAGCCTAATGGAACTGATTATGGCACTGTCAGTGTATCGAGTACATCACACAGATCTCAGCAATGAAATAATAACAATTTAACCATCTTACCATCTCTTTCATCGTTCTTTTTATAGTGCTCTGAAGAAAGAATGTGAAGTTTCTTTTTTGACTCAGTATAGTTTTTCGCCTAATTACAGGGGGAAGTCTTCGCCAGTCCGTAAATATAGCTTCGAGTTTGTTGTTTTTCCACTTGAGTTAGTCTACGAAAGTATCTAATTAATATAGTGAACGAACTGAATCGTAACGAGTGTGTTTTGATGACAGCCCTTGCACCTCACCATAAGTGATCTTGTTGGAGTAGCAGACGATCGTAAAGCTACTGCATCTACTGTAGAGAAAATAATGTAATTGAAGATGAATACCATTCGTTTTAATTTGCCCAAAACCTACTGTACATCGAAAACCTTATTTTTGGAAGAAACCAAGTATGTTGAAATATTTACAAGTATTATCAAACCCATCCAAAGATACTATCGCAGAATTATGTAAATACATTAAGATATGCATGTAAGTACCAAAATGTTTTGTCCAGCCTCCATTTGTAAATGTAACATTTATGTATATTCCAATGGATAACCATATTCTATCCCGTAGACAGTGTAAAATGATGACGAGGGGCATAAAGCCCAAGTCTTTACTGAAAAGAATCGAATCGAATCGATTCTGTCGTCAGAGAATAGAGGACAATTTTACAATGCAGCCTCTGTTTGGCGTCAGAAATTCCACGGAGAGTGGATCATCGCGTGCGTAGGCTTAAAACATCAACTCAGTCAAGACACATAATCAATACACTCGACAAAACCCTTTTCATATCCATCTCGGCTATGTATATTGTTGACATGTGTTCGTATATCACTGTCAGATAGCTTAAAACAATATGAAAACTCGAAATATGAACGCATACATATTGTGAAAGGTGAGAATTTCCGTCCCAAGCGATGGCACCGTCATAAACAAATGCAAACGCTTGTCAAGTATTCACCTAAAACTAAAACAAAGCACAGGAACTTCTGAACAAGAGTCATTTGACGCTCTACGGAATCTTGAAAAAGGACATGTTGGACTTTACCTTAAAAGTTGTGATGTGTAAACGCCAAAGGCTGGAACTGTTGGAATATTGCTTCACATAAATGGAAAGTTGACTATCGGAAAGTTGAAGTCATCTAACTTGTCATGCATCCCTGTAGGTTTTGTCACTTTGAATCGTTATATTATTGGATAGGTCGAAATATGAAACACATGAAGTTGTCTCCCTATTCCCCGTATTTCAAGTTCATGTGGGTAAATCGGTGGAAGGGAACTGATTAACATAGCATTTGGATGTTATTGAATAAAAATAGATTATCGATATTCCTGAATTTGAGGTGAGGTTAACTTCGTGGCCAAATTATTATTATTAGAACCTTGTTTTGATTTTGCCAACTCTTGGCGAAATTCTTACTCATAGGCAGGTAAATATAGCCATCCCCAAGGACGTGAGCAAAATAAGCACACATGGGAATGACTATTTTTTATCTAAATGTTTACATGGGAGTTCATGCACATGCGCATGAGTTTGTGGGAAACGGGCAGAGAATTAAAAACATTCTTTCAACGAAATAGCTTGTCAGCTGCATACATATTTAGTAAGAAAGTTTGGCCAAATTCAGTCATTTTGTTCTGCTATGATATTTTCTGAATTCTGTGATATTGTTTCCATTGAAAGTCCTGCTTAAAACAATATAAAACCTCGAAACATGAACGAATGAAGATTGTGACAGGTGTCTCTTACATGTGTCTAATGTCCGAAATGCGATAAGTACTCACTGTTTGAACTTATGGAAATGACCAATAAATGGTTTCATAAACAAGGGAAACAAGATATATGGGTGTAATACAATCAACATCTGATCAAATTCCTAGAGGACACAACCGTGTCGTAGTCACGTTACACATTTCACAATGTACCGTCGACATTCTTAAAAGAGCCTGAAATGACACCAAAAAAGCATAATGTATCTTTGTATTAACACCTCGTTGGTTTAGAAGTTGTTTATGTCTTTAGGTATAGAAAGTGTTGTCACCATGTAAATTAAAATGAGAAACCAACAATATCTGTATTGGAATTTTGCAAATGTGTACAGACAGTAGACAGCGAAAAATGACTGGTTTTAGGTTTTGCTAATGATTATATTCTTAAAAAAACCGATTCCATTTCGTTTGTATGTAATGACTCTTGGACTAATCGATCATAATCTCATGTTTTGCGATATATAATAACACATTACGGATACCCTTCCTACGATTCAAGTTTAATTTACCATAACATACCTCTGTGAAATATATACTTTGCACCATAGACATATTCTAAGGCCATTTTATACAATTTCTGGACAGTCAGGTAATATTGATATGTCTAATAATGTTTTGCAAGAAGCTGGCATTTGTAACATTGTCAAATAGATGTATACGTGGTGTGCATTTACATATTATTACCCATTATATATAGACCGGCAGACCATCGTGAAAAAGATCACAAAGATGCTGTATCGTAAAACGAATAAGCGAATAAGGATATTTCAAACAGGCTGACTGGCGATCGTACACCTAAGCATATATAATGGTTTCTCTGAAGACAAACATAATAGTGATACTGATCAAAACATTAGTTTTCGCTTTTGTCCTAAAAAATCGGTTTTGTCTGTGTAATCTGTTTACGCAACAAAACATGTCCTACATTTACGTGACACCATCTGGCATATAGAAGTTGTTTACATAAAGAAAGAAAATTGCAAAGAAGCTAAACGAAAATGTCCTTAGTCGTTGTTACGCATGGTGTCCACACCATAAGCATCTGATCCTGACGTTGACATTGACTCTGGTCGTTGTAAGGTATGGATACACGAGATTACATGTCTCTTTATTAGTCTTTTGTTAGTATGTCCTATAAAAGACAGAGCTTATGTAATTCCACCATAATGAGACATTTACTAGACATAGACATCATATTTCATTGGAAGTTCAATTTGTGTAGTTCTATTTCTTCATCTTCACCTAACACTCAGACCCTCCGTTTAATTAGCACCGGCTTTCTTAACTGTCAGAGAAAACAGTATTCTGGAACATATGTTTCCTAAAGTAGTTTTATTAAAAAGAAAGAGACACTATACGATGATCACTGGGAGAAAGGTATTGCCAATGACGTCCCTACAGTTGCTTGATATTGACGTATCATGAACAGATCAGATGCAAGTGTCTGGATGTTACTGACATAAGGAACATCGTCTATTCTTTGATAAGCATGCCGTAGCCCCTACGTCACGTAAGATCGTGTAAACCATAGAAGTGAGATATTCGAAAGTAATAAAATAATATTCTTGTACACTCTTTTCAGATATGACACCAAAAAGCATGCATAACTGCACCAAATGGACCTTGTTTTTTGTAAAGACAAAATTGAAAATACGGCTTGAAATATCTACTGTAAAGTTACTGTCCTTGTTGTAAAAAAGCAATCAGATAACTGTTGGTGGAAAAAGAATAGTTGAGGAGAAACATATTTACCTTTAGAAAACATGTATCACCAATGCCCATAGAACTATGGTGTGGTGATAAGGATGACGATGATGTCTGTCTAAAGCTAATGTCAATGTCACGGAAATCTGATATCCATACACGCAAAGGATCCCAATGGAAGCAATACATTCATTTAGGAATTGACTTTCACTTTGTGAGTCAACTGGAGTATGAACCTTCATAGGATGAGGGCCAAACTGTATGATTGAGTGAGTGAGTGATTGTGGTTTTACGCCGCTTGTAGCGATATTCCAGCAACATCACGTCGGGGGACACCAGAAATGTGATTCCCACATCGTACCCATCTAACGAACTACCACGGACAGTCAGTCACAGTCGTAACATAACAAATAAAGGACGTAGAAATGGCGGACGATAGACGAGACGGGAGAGATTGCCAAAGATGTTCGTAAACCTGTGGCGATTAAAAGAGTTATTCGTCGTCGATCAGTTTACCGACCATTGAAAGGTGATTATAAAAACGTCAAGACATAGTAAGGTAGATTTATAGATTGCTGTGGACTGTATCGTGTGAGTTAAACACCGATCGCGTCTATAGTGTAGACTGACATTTCTTCGTGTCATTCACTAGGGTCGGTCGAAACTCTCTGACTTATCCAAATGTATCCGCAAACGTTTAAATCAATATAAAGGGTTCTTAATGATCTGAACCTCCGCTTCTGTACTATTACTTCTATAGAAATCCTGGGGTGTTCCCTAGAAATGTGGACGTAGGCCATCAGTGTCTCATAGAATATGTATGAACGTCAAAATGCTTATGAACGTCAGTTTCTCGGTCACGTGACCAGCCTCTCGTCCAATGGAAAAGCCGCACATGGTTTAAACTTCAAACTTACAAATATAACGGCATACTGTGAAGCATTAACAAAACTCATTCCGGCACCATGTCGAAGGTGTATATTGTTGCTTCACAGTTACGGTAATATTGTCATGTGTTGATTATTTTGTTTGAGGTGTCTCAACATTATAGATAAACTTTATGGATAACAACTTCTTTTTATTCGATTCCCCACATGGGTACGATGTGGGAATCACATATCTGGTGTCCCCCGCAGTGATGTTGCTGGAATGTTGTTATCCATAAAGTTTGTTCTATATTGTACTTCCCATCTTCTAAAATGCCACTCAAAGAAGTGTCTCAACATGCCATATTGACTCACTAGTTTTACTGAGGTGTGACTCCGAATCACCACATCGAGCTTCCCGTTTACATTTAGTTGACCGGTGGGATAATACTGAATGCAGTAACTTAAAAGCGACGCCATTTCATATTCTGACATTCTGATTCCGGACAAGCTGGACATATCAGATGGTGCCTTAGGATTCGGGATGTTTAATAAGTTTTGTGAGTGACATCAAGTGATATCTCAAATAGTATCACGCACATTACTCCGTTGACATGTCTCAATTTTATATCAAGATTAAACGTCATATATTTTGGTTCTATGATGCAGAAAACATTCGTGCAGAACTGATTATAACTATTTTGGCATATTATATGGGCTATGAGGTCTAAAAGTTCGATATCTAAGCCGTCATGCATTACATATAGCACTGAAAACTTTGACATATTTCGCCCCACTGATCATGATGTGTAATGAGGAAGGATTTCATTGATGGTTCGATTTAAATACAATTATATTTTCGACTGTGATACGTATGATTCAGTTTAATATACAGCTTATACTACAGGGGATCTGACAGACAGTCCGGTCAATCATATTCCTTATGATTTAGTATTCACATATCGAAAAACGATCAATGTAACTCTACAGTGCTGCATGGCTAAAGAGTATTAGGTCTGACTGAACATCATTCGGACAAACAGTGACAGCAGATATTCGATAACGATTTGTTTCCATAAGCCACAGATGGTAATTAGCACACTGGCGTCAGAATATTAGCGCAGGGATATAAAATATACTCAAAGGTTTCGTGCAGCTTATCAGTTTCCGGATAGTCATATGCGACATTTGCTAATATATTCCTCATATCGTGAACATATATAAATATATATAATGAATAGAGGTTACAAATCCATTGTTTAATCGTCAAAAGTATAGGCTGTGTGATTCCACATTTACTTCATCTTTTAAGTATATGTTTGTGTACCCCGTACCCGTATTTCAGCAATATTTTTGCACACATCTACCAGTCATTTAAACACCTTTAAAATTGAACTTAAGTTTGCTCAGCCAGCATTGTTGTCCAATAAATAACATTAACACGTACATTTGTATCATTGGCTATATTTCTACAGGTCAGGTCAGGGTACACAAACACGTGAATCTACTTCTAACTCATCGTCCATCAGACCACTCTTCTGGAAACTACAAAACAAGCCCTTTAACCCCTAACAGCAATCTTTATGTCAGTACAGGATGTCGATTTAGAGAGAGTCCACTGTAATTTGTACGCCAGTGATTTCCAGCATCATCTTTTCTTTCTCAAGCTGGCATGTCCTCTTCAGCTCCATCAAACATTGTGGAAGGTGAAGACATTAATACTACTTTATTGTACAATATATAAGTTTAATTTTTACACAAAGAAAAAGTATGGGTTTTACCCTCATATAGCCCTTTATTTTGATATTTTAATTATGCTTGTTTGTATGATTATATGACCCTATGGGCGCACCATACATTGATTTCAAATCGTAGTAGTAGCACAAAGTAGCATGACTGCCTTGGCGCAAAGTAGCATGACAGCTGCCTTGGTGTCAAACTCGACGTCACTGGAATTTGAGGTCATGGGTAAGGGTCCATTGGTCGGACTAAAGTCGATTTCATGTTCTCACTGATGGCCGAGCAAGTGTCTGGCGCAGTGTGCTTATACACAAGGGAAATTATCGGAGCAGGTACCATATGGGGTAGGGCGTGGGCTTCAAGGATGGTGTGGGTACCTCTCAAAATGAATGTGAACTTGACCTTATGACGTTCAGACAAAACCTGAATGGACAACGGTTCACAGCTGACATGCTAGACTGGGTTGTTGTACCATATGTCAGTGACCCAAAAGGCACACCTTCGTGGACAATGCTAGGCAACATCGTGCAGGTGCCGTTGGTGATTTCTTACAACAGCAATTCTACCTTCGCCCGCCAGATCTGAGTCCCGTAGAGCACGTTTGGGGCATTATGGCCCGCAGAAGACGCAAGAGATGTTATCCAGTACAGGGTTTTGATGTATCAGAACAAGCCCTCCATAAAAAATGAAAGTTTTTTAACGTAATACCTAAACGTGAAATTCAACGTTTGATACAGTCAATGAGGACAGGAGGGTCAGGGATGTTATAACAGTTGGCGGATCTTATACCAGATATTCATACTGTACTCGGTTATTGATACTGATGGGACTGTGTGGGACTAAACATGACCGCACTTGTTAAAGTCATACGATTATCAGCACTACAAAAAGATTAAGTTTGACGTGAGTAAGACAGTACTCTGAATATGGGTTGCTCCTCTACTTTTGCGTTCTTTTTGCGTTTAATTATTACGTAAGGTGTCAATATATCCAGTAAGTTTGAGCGAGGCTTGGATAGGTTCCTTTGCAATGGTAAATGGTAACATATTGATACCATGAAAAGTATGGGTTGTTGCAAAACTTTTCCCTATGTGTATATATCATTATCAGAGTTGTATTTGATTAGTTTACAAATTATCATTCACCTGATAGATAAATTAACATTCTTGTAATTTCCAGGAGGATCAAGTGCAGGAATACGCACCTGTTCACTGGCCCTATTTCCTTGATTTCCTCATGCTGATGAAATCCTGCAAACTTAACCACTACCTAACGACGCGTACTATCACCAGCGAGAAGAGGTCTTCATAGCCTGGGGAATGTACAGGACGATGAAATCACACCACTTGAGCTGTCATACATCTGTACTTCCAGCTCTGAACCACTTGCATTTACTTTTCGGCCATTTGGTAATCAATAGTGAGTTATCAAATAGAGATACATGTAATTGTGTTGAAGGCAAGTAATCCTGGAATGTGACCAGGAAAGTTATATCTTCAAGAACTCTGATACATGTTGACATTTACAATGTTGTTATCTGTAAAATCCATGCAATTATTGTGTTATATTTATAACATTGTGGGTTATGAATTATGGCGGTTATGGCTATGGGCTGTGGGCGTTTTAATCTATGGCCTGTGGTTGTCTTGACATTGCCTTTTGAGGCTATTGTGACAGGTCATTTTGACCTGCTCCCATCCACGCCAATATCATTACACTTTTTGAAAGCTTTATAACACGGGTCTTGGATGTTGAAACATTGATCAAATAACTTTCAACGCTCCTTGAAATCTTGTTACAAATAGCATGCAAAATGACAACACCAAAGTCTGGAGATGCCATGGCTGATTTTCGGTGATCCGTTCATGCAATATTGACGGCTGTTTTGCCTTTAACGCCTCCGGGAACCTATTTCGGCGGACTGTTTCTGACTGGCACGTTATTATCTGTCATTATATACTACCCATCAAAAGTTTAGAATCGCTTAAATCAATCACTATAAGTTATGTATGTACATATGGTTACAACGAAGATGAATTTCTCCACTAACTTGGTGAAAATATCTGCAAACCTTATGCAGATTAATTGCACGAGGATCATGCATCAAATTGCTGAAAAGCATGTGCAAATATCGTGCATGTGAACAGCTGCGTTTTGGTGTCAAGTTTTGATAAAAAAATCGCCATTTTTCACCGGGTTTCATAATTTATTGAACGCATGACAGTAAACATTTCAACGTCACGAATTTGTTTTTCAATACATCAGCTCATGTTTAAACAGTACCTTGAAACTGTATGGATTATTTTACAAAATCTAATTCAGAAGAGTTGACTGAAGTAAGTGGCTACATTTACACTAGTGAATCTAAACTTTTGATGGGGAGTATATATTGACACCCCCTAGCTGGACTTACGATTGAATTGTCTGTAGCATATCATATTCTGAACAGGGATCCGCGCCATTATTACATTTCACATTCGCTAGACGAAGGCTCGGCGTCAGCAATGTTACTCGGGTAATTTCGTGTTATTTTGTGACATTCACACCGTCGTGGAAATTCTAACTGTTATTTTATAAGCATGCCCACACTAGCTGTAAATAGTATTTCTAAGAAATGAAAATGTTGTCAGTTTTCCTATGTGAGTAAACACGGGAGATATAACGGGAGTTTCGTCTTTTACCTTCCATAGGTAACATCATAGATGTAGTTTTTAAAAATAAAGGAAGACAAAGTTTTAAAATACATCGGAAAGGTGTGTACATGGCTCTTAACCAATAATTACTGAATGTTAACACAACACTTATGGACAAACGTATGTATCTGGCATTCTAGACGTTAGTGAATAAATAGGGTGACGTATAGCTCAACTGATAACAACTGCTCATTTTCTGCTGTTAACGTTGGATGCTTACACCGGTATCAGGTTGGAGTAACCACAACCAAGAGATGAGAAGTATTGCAGCCTACTTCTTGTGATAAGCGGGAGATTAGCATCAATAACAGGTGGTAGAAAACTGATAGTATACAGATAATTGGCTAAATCCAGACTTAGAGTAAAATAACAAATGCAGATAATAAGTAATCAAGCCAGATGCACTGTGCTAAAAAGTTGAAACAGTATGAGTAATCATATCGATATTACTAAGATCTGAGATATTACAAGATCTTGATAGATAGAAGGGATGGAATAACCTCGATCACTCGTGATGAAAGATTTGAAACGGCGGTTTTTGTCCCTTTTGGGAATATTCTTTTTGTGAAGTCATGACCACTGGTTTTGGACTTTGTCAACCTAATATGTGATGGCAAGAGAGAGGTGATTTCCTCACTACTTTCACAACGCTCTCTGAAGGAGATATATATTGCGCGGCGGAGTCACCAAGAGAGAGTAACTGTTCTTGCCCTCCCGATCCATTTAGTCTTGTCTTTTGACAAACAGGCTGCTGGGACCTCTATTGTTGCCCCGAAACCCTAGGGTGTCGCCCTTTTCAGTATTTGATTACACACCCTCCTCTTTTGCAACAGTTAATGCCTTTGGAGTAACTCGCCGAAGGACAGCCCGCCATTTCTCAAACAACTTGTTATTGTCAAGGTCTCCAAGAAATGTAAGATACATATTTCCAAAGCAGTTTGTTTTCCAACTAATACAGTTTATACATTACCCACTATGCACACCTGATCATGACATTGACGCTGACATTGACATAGACGAGATTATTTGCGTTTGGCTACATGCGATTAGTGGTCTATTTACAGTATTCAGCCACGCCAAAGTGGTCTTCTATTCTATAAATAGCAAAGCTTATTTGCATCCGCCTTTATTAGATATTTGCTGGAAAAATAAGTCTGATGTGTCAGATCATGGTTCCATTGGCATTTCGCTTGTTTAGGTATCTATTCCATCATCTATTGCGTTGAGATGGATATTGAACAGTTAGACACCCACCTTGAATAACGTTCGCATTTGCTATTGAAAGCTGTATTCCTGGAAATTTATTTCCTAAAATAGTTCAGGTAATATAGAAAGAGACAATTCATGATTGCTTCTGTTCCTAATGACTTCCTTACAGCTGGTTTATGCTGACTGATCACGAAAGCAGCGGATTCCATGGTTCTTGCGTCTGACAAAGGCAAAACATCCCTGTATACACTTACAAGTTATTGATATTCAGAAACACATATGCCTGCGTCTTATGCTTGTCCAAAGGGACAACTAGGTTTAAGGTTACCGAACGGCAGGAAATACTTGTGCTGCTCTTTAAGGAGCAAACCTGTGATATTTTACCTTGTCGACCATGTTTCAACATGTTCCATCAATGTTCTGGGTATGTTAACGTAAGTATTGAGTGAGTGAGTGAGTTAAGTTTTACGCCGCTTTTAGAAATATTCCAGCAATATCACAGCGGGGGACACCAGAAATGGGCTTCACACATTGTACACCCATGTGGGGTTTCGAACCCGGGTCTTAGGCATGACCAGCTAACGCTTTAACCACTAGGCTATCCCAACTCGTATTGCCGTCTGACGCAAATGAAATACATAGTGACAAATGGCATTCACTGTGGTATTCTACGCTTCAATTAGAGTTAATGGACATGGCAAATGCATAAACCCTAAAATCACAAATGGGTAACACCTTCTGCATGTTCCATTGTAAGTTTGAAAGAACACAATTAAGAGTTTTGATTATGACACATTTGAAGGTCTTTAAGGTCGTTTACTATCTGTGTCATCATACATGAGCGTGTACATGTATTGTATTGTAAAATCTTTTCAATGTAACGGCCTTGTGAACATCATGTAACGAAGGCAGATCTATAGGAATCAGTCACTAGAATAGTTTTTTGATTGATGATATATGCACTAAACTGTATTAAATATTTGCATGTGTGTGTATAATCCTGAGAAATCTCCGCCAAAAGCAATGCCAATTGTTGTTTTTCTAGACTATATAATACTATATAATATTATGTGTTGTCATACATTCTATCCCATCGGTGGTAAGAAAATACGAAAGTAATTCACCGTATAATCAGATACTGTGTTTGACGCGTGTATATCAATGCTGTGACAATAGCTGTATGTCTTATAAATTTGCATTATTGACCTTTTATTGAACAATTATATGTTTGCTCTGCACAAAACTCATTCATATCCACATACTTTCAGCTGGGTATTCTGGAAGTTGAAAGATTGAAATAAATACGCAGGTGAAATACATATTATGCATAATGTTTACTGTGGGCCAAAACGACATAAAGTAATCATTCACATTCCCCTCCAGTCTTTTTGGCACGTTAACTCGCTGTACGAAGATCGATGATTCCCTCACACGTTACGAGATAACAAATGTTGCCTCAAACCCCGACGCCCTGAACTAGACAGTGTAATTATAATTAGTGGGAAGTGTTAACATGAAACAAACCATTAGCAATTAAGGTAATCAATAACGGCTAGACTCTGTGCATCATAAATTTTGCTCGGTGGACAGAAACGGTGGAGTTTGAATGATAACTAATGGGTCCACCAGTTACCCTCAAGCTAGTCTCTGTGTAAGGCAGAGAGTAGACTAACATCTTGTCCCTGAAATGAACATATTTTATAGAAACAAACGGGTCCTAAGTTATAATCGTAGAATATGATGAAAAGGAGTCCCCGAAACGTTCTTCATTTCCTGAACCTGTGGTAATCTAGACTTGCCACATATTCTAGACTTGCCACATATTCTCGACTTGCATGGGCTTTCTTGGATATAGATGTTTCAGGGTCTGTATAACAGACTAGGCAGAGAGAGATATGTGTATGTGTGTGTGTGTGTGTGTGCGCGCGCGCGTGGGTGTGTGCGTGCGTGTATGTCAGGGCCATTGGATACTACATCCCCACGGATTTCCAGTTATTCTGATTCTGTTCCTGATGTAAGCATATGAGCTCTTTATACTAAACTATAAGCCATATGGCTGTATAGCCGCTCTATGAATTATATGGAATAAGACTTGAAGCCCATTTGGCTTGTTATTGATGTGCCTGCCCAACAATACGGAAATACTACTCTATCTGCATATTTGGCTATACATAAAATGTTATATCACAGCTGATTTTGACATGACAGAATAACTATAGAGGACTCGGGTGGTCTTTAACTTATTTCTAGTAGTGTATAATCTTCATCAAACATTTTACAGTAGAATCGGATAAAATGGCATATCATATCTGAGACTTATAAGCTGTGTGGTAACAATAACAAGGCGTGTGGAAAATGTGTTCAGATAAAACTCACAATGTCATTTTTGTATTATTTGCCACATAGCCTGAGCGGACGTACACAGAATGACCTTGGTTGGTACGAACGCTGCCATGAATGAGTGTGATATGTCTCCCAGGATCGATAAATCAGTTGAAACATAATCAGCAAGCATACTTGCATTGTGATTTTGGTCAAAACAATATGTTTTCGTTCTTTCTTTTATTGTGTAACCAACCTCTTTTAGCAACCTCTAATCCTCTTGGTGTATACCTAATTGACACTACATTTACGCGTCGAGGGTCACATTTACATCTGTTGGAGAAGTTGTTTATTTCAATAACGAGCCTTGCAAAGAAGCCCCAAGTGAATTCCTGAACAATTTGTTATGCAAGTGATTTATCCCCACGTCAAACACATCTGGTCTTGACATTGACATTGACACGACAACATTTCTTAAAGATACTTATATGAGACTAGAGGTTTGTTTAGGGGCTTCAGCCAAACCAAAGTGCTGTCGTATTCTATAAATATACCAAAGCTTCCAAACAGCCACCACAATTAGATATTTTCTTGACAAGTGAGTCACGTTCGCATTGGCTTAAGGCTACTTTTAGGGTTTTACTTGAATGTTAATCTATGGCGCTTACATGTACATATATCTTAAGCCCCATCATCCCACGCTTGGCTTGCGAGGTTTCTTAGAGACAGGATATTTGTTTTTGTCGCTGTTTCAAGACATAATGTTTCTGTGAATTCTGAAAATGTTGTTTTCCTTATTTTCTTTTCCCCTCATACCTATTGCTCGGTTCCCTACTTTGATGATGAAGTCTTGGCGTCTAGTTCACGGATCATGTAAACATTTGATGTATGATTTTGAAAAATATAGAATTAGTCATTTTTTGCCGTTCTCAGCTGCAACTAATTCAAATCGGAAAGGGGAAGGACTTGCGTCAACTGAGTGATAATGTACCTTTACCAATACTTCATTGTTTTGCAAAACACACACAGCTGTTGAAGACGAAAAAGCATTTAAGAGCCAAATATTGTTACTAGATTTCGCTGTAATCTACGATCGATGTCTTCTGTCAATGTATTCAACCGTTCCTTGTGGGCTACCAAACAAAGTTTGATGAGAGAGGGGATGATTATATTCATGAGGTTAAACCGTTAGAGAGTCAACGATTTTGTGGATATCAACTTCTTTATTACTTTACAACGACGTCGGCATTACGTCTTACTCCTTCTTAATCCAGTCTCGATTCCTTCTTCATTACTTCTTGATTCACGTTTTAACAAAATAAAGACTTTAGTATCCACACAATTTTTGTTTCATGTTCATCACTTCCAAATGCCCTTCTAAAACTGTAAGGGTCAGAGGTTATAAATCCTCCGTTCATATTAACACAAATTTGAAGTGAAACTAAATCGATAACTTGTATACCAATATTCGGGGCTATAACCTTGTCGTGTCGGGGGTGTTTGACAGATCCTAAATAGTTTCCTCCCAATCTCTTCAAGGCTTTTATTTGCCTTGAAAGGGAAAACAAACAATATGAAATTCGATGATTTCGGGGAACAAAAGTGTTTCTTCGTGAGATTACTCACAGTTCACGATACGGTGGCACCAATGCAAGCAGGTATTTGTACCTATGACCTTTCCTCCAGTGATCGAAATAATGGCCTGACCGCCTGCCCGAGGATGGCAATTTTTCTGTCGGACTGCCTGAAAATTTTTTCCACCAGCCCGATTGTCTGGCTGATATTTTTAACTACCTCCCTTTTGGAAGCATCGTATGAATAACACGCGAGAAGATATATTTGTGGCGGGTATCGCTTTAAAATTTCGCTATTAAAATGATTCAGAAAATATATATCATTTCATGATGTAAACCGATAAATGGAATTTCAAGTTTAACAGGCTCTTTTCAAATGTCACAGGTTGGGGATGTGACTGAGTATTTCATTTCATGTTTGTTGTTTTTAATTTGCTGAACTAATTCACATTTGAAACAATGATACGTGTTTATTTTTGTAAACAAATGCAATTTATGAGTCAAAAGTGCGGGCAGGCAACTTTCCAGACGGGCAGGCAACATTTATTGGTCATCTGCCCGACTGTCTGGTTGAGTTTGAAAATTATTCGATCACTGCTTTCCACTGGTATTTATGCAGGGCCTGAATAATTCTCAATCAGTTTTATAAACCCCAGATAAATGTCGTACCGTTTACTCTACATATCTTCAATATGCGATTTAGTTTTAGGTTGGATATGTATTCATAAGTAACTACTGTTTAAGCGTGACATTTAGCTATGCTGTGATAAGGCCCTCTTTAACAAACGTGCTTATAGCAAACTATTAAAATACCGAACAAACAAACGATTTTATGAAAGTTATATGACCACGTACAGACAAAATGGACAAAGGATTTTGTACTTCAGGAAAAAGTGTAAATTTGGCCAAATCAATAGTCACAGATGAATATTTCACCTCATGTTTATTCTGCCTTCAAAGGTACTTATCTCCAAAGAAATTCAGCTGTGATTAAACCCGTACTCAAAACATGATAAATATTAGAACGCATTTAACCTAGAATCAGCTTTTGTGGTCAGTGTTTTGTGCTAAATGTAAACGAGGCAAGTGCTGAAAAGATTATATTCATGAAAAATGAATTTTGCTGGGCAGAAAGATCAGTGCCATGAATAAGAAACAACAGTTATCTTGCAAAGATAACTTAAAGGTCTGAAACTGTCAACTGGCTCTGGATACAGTTAAGGGTGAATTATTAAAACAATCCAAAGTATACTCTCCCAAAAAAGAAACGCATAATGAAAATAGCAATTTCATGTAGCAATGAATTGAAACGTGATTCATTTTACAAAAGGTTTTGCTCTGTTTATGAGTCCTATGGTGTTTATGTTTTGAAACATCACAACAAAACGCACCATCCGTAAAATACCCGTATTTAACAGCATGATTTTCAATTTTGGCGTGTAGTGTCACAGAATACACAATTCACATGCAATGCACGTGAAAGTTGGGGATCAGATAGTCTCAATGGTCTGATGGGTATAAAAGGTTGATCGCTGTCTGTCGATAATTCACTGTATTTGGAATATTGTTGACGAACGCAAAATGCCACGTCGAAGTGAAGCCAACCGTCATATCGCCATTGGTTTGCTTGAAGCTGGCCAGTCCCAACGTGCAGTTGCCCGACGCATGAATCTTCACCAAAGCACCATTTCACGGCTCGGGGAGAGATATCGCCGGCAGAATTCGGTAGCAGATGCCCCTCGCTACATCCGGGTACATCACCTGCGTCATCGAACAGCTACGGCGACTAATACCGCTCGACAAATACCCGGATTGAGGAGGCTTTGTGCACAGACCGCCAGGAACAGGTTGAGAGAGACTGGTTTACGTGCCAGAAGACCTTATTTTGGCCCTGTGCTTCGACAACAACATCGTCGACATCGAGTTCAATGGTGCACCAACGTTCAGGCCTGGAACCTACCGAATTGGCGTAGAATCTGGTTCAGTGATGAATCACGATTTCTATTGGAACGACGCGATGGAGAATGCGGGTGTACAGACGTCGACGTGAACGTTTCGCCGACGCTTGCGTTCCCCAGGTGGACAGATTCGTCCGGGACAGTGTTAGGATGTGGGGGGCGATCACCTGCCGTAGGAGAAGTGATTTGGTGATGATCCAGGGCAACCTGACAGCTCAACGGTACTGTGACGAAATCCAACGCCCACACCTCCTTCCAAATATTGATCGCCAGAGGGAGTTGTTTCAACAGGACAATGCCAGGCACCACACAGCACGTCACACTAGAGACTTCATTCAAAACCACAACATCAATGTGCTCCCCTGGCCCTCAAGATCACCGGACTTAAACCCGATCGAACATCTGTTGGATGCCCTGGACAGACGGGTGCGACGCCGTAACCCTCAGCCCCAGACACTTCAGCAACTCGCACAGGCACTACAGGCAGAGTGGGCTGCGATTGGGCAACACGAAATTCTGAGACTTATTCGTTCGATGCCGAGGCGATGCCCTGCAGTTCTGGATGCCCACGGTGGTCACACGAGGTATTGACTTCAGCGCTACCACACGTCTCCATGTGACACTCAAACTGACTTTTCTCGAGTTGGTGCCAAAGACGGATAAGTCTGCATTCCCAGTGTGCAATTTCGCTATATTTCATTAACTCATAAAACCTACAAGATGTTTCAAAATAAACATAAAAATACAGTTGAAATTCCTATATGCGTTTCTTTTTTGGGAGAGTATATTTACAACATATTATGTTACAATTTTCACAATGTTTTATCGTCCTAAAGACTGTTAATAAACCTAATATAAACTCGGTGAAAGAGAAACTATACCTTTTGGGTTATTTTGTATGACTTGAAATTGGAAATATCTTTAATTATGGATATTATATGAACAACTGTCTGTAGTGATGTTCAAAAACGTACACAGGGGCCAATCAATTGGCTTGGTGGGATAGCCTGATGGATAAAGCGAAGACCGGGTTCGATTCTCCACATGGGTACAATGTGTGAAGCCCACATCTGGTGTCCCCCGCCGTGATATTGGTCTTTAAACGGCGTAAAACTAAAGTCACATCTTACACAGAGTGCCATCCCGGCAGTACATCAGCCTTCAGAGGTCTCATTATGTCCTGGTTTAGTGTGACCTTACGTGCCTGCATTCAGATGTAGGCAGAATATGATCTTAAAGGATGTCATCCCGGTACTGTACGCAATTCAATGATGAGTTGCTTTCCCCAGTATCACTACACTTGTCATCTGACGACTAAACGACTAAAGAATATGAATAACGCAAACGTCGCTGAAACTTTCTTTAGGACGCCTGTCGGCCTTTGCACGACCTTCAGAGCTGTCTAGAATGAAACGTGTTTGTGTGTAAGCAGCATTCAATCCCAGTCATGTATTGTGAAACTCAGATGATGTCTGTCTACACCAAGTTACTGGCTGCATGGGATTCTGCCAATAGCTGGTCACAAACAATGAATTGTCCGAGCTGACAATGTGGCGGTTTGTGTCGAATTTACATTAACTAACCACATATATGTTTCGTGGACCACAGGGGAGTTCCAAGTCATTAGTGTTGCGCTGCTGTATATAACGTATGGCGGGCGTTAGCTGTGGCTCTTCGCAAGTGTTATTTACTCATTAATAGGTTAAACAAAGGTTTTATAACCTACTGATACGTGTATCGTTTACGTGAAAAAAGAAACTAAACCATGACCTTAAGTCGAGAAGTTAGCTGCATGAATATATATTGAAAGATTCATTCATTTTTCATTTCATATGAAGCTCAGTTACTTTTGCTCTGACTTTATATACAGGTGAAATCAGAATGTGTTTACGAACATATTCAAATAGTGATGGCACCAGGTATTCGTGAAAGATGAGCAAACTTATCCCGACAACCCGGTGACTCCAGTCACAAACACATGCAAAGGCAAGTCAATAATTCACATGAAAGAAACACACTAATAAGGATTCTGCATTCTGCATTAAACTTTAGTGTTTGCGACTGAAGCCTCAAATTTTCAAATGGACTCTGCATGGGAGGCGGGATAGTAACCCAGAACTAAGGACTTCAATGTTTCAGTCCTTAAAAGTTATTTCACTGGATACTGAGAAAATGAAATTATTACAAAAAAATAAAAACAACAACAACAACAAAACCAACGAAAAACCCAACATGTCTTACGTTAAGGTACTGTTGAAATTCCCATTATTTTGCAGAGATAGAATTTTGGTTGTCGATGACATCCCAGACAGTGCGACTTAATACAAAGAGGGATTATATACCAGTATTGCACGAAAAACGTTTGTCATATGCAGAAGGAAACTCGTAACTGTCAAGTACTTTGAAAGAATCGCTAAATCTGCGTGTGAGGCTGGATTTCTAACCCGCAATCATAGGTTTACGACACAAAGAAATTGTGCACAAGATCTGGAGTGACGGTGTCGTTATTGTTCCCTGATATGACAGCTGAACCTAATGACAACGTTGCACATAGTTTCGGCTATACCCATTAGAAAGTGTAATCCCAAATATAACATATGTAATATTTGACGACTTTCTAAAATGGCATTGTGTATTTCATAGCTGTCGGCTGTGGGAGCCGTGCCAATTCAGACTTATCAGAGGGGTACACAAAGTCCACAGTCTTGACTACCAGTTGTCCGACTTCCATTTTTGTGGAAGCCGCGGTGGCTGAGAGGTCCGGGCGTCTGACTTTGTGTGCTGGCGATTAGGTGCCTGACTCTGAGGGTGTGGGTTCGAATACCGGATGGGACTGAACCCCAAAAGTACTAGAATCTGTACTTTACTAAGAAAGTGTAATCCCAAATATAACATATGTTACATTTGACCACTTTCTAAAATGGCATTGTGTATTTCACTACCGAGTAAATCAATCATATAGCGGTAAAAACATCGTTATATCAAAATATGCACCAGAGACGTCGAACTATAGATTATTTCAAAAACCAAACTGGAATGTTAGTTGAGTTAACGTTTAATTCGGGTTTTTGTTTCCTCTCTACCATTAGTCGATGGCGTGAGGCCTGCTCAGTTGACTCCCGGAGCTTTTCTTCGTCATTACAAAACGTGGACAAACTAAAAATAGACGTTTCCGATTCTGGTCGCGCAGCTGCTAAGTGATTCTAACAGGCATTTACCGATAATAATGGCTATAGTAGCAATGTTAGGCTTCACATTTCACCTCAACTTTGCTCTTATGCAACTCGTCCTACACACTTACTGATCGTGACGTCAATGGCTCCAGCATTGACATTGACAATGACACTGTTCAGAGTGTAGACAGGAATAGATGAGATTAGGGCTTTATCTACGTATTGAAAACCATTACGCCTTTGTATGTGACGAAGTGTGGTGTTGCTATGAGCTATTTTTGGTCCCTTTACGCGTCATAGGAGACTTGTATAAGCTGTATGCGTTGTGGTAAACACTGTCAAGGGATCTCCATTCATGAAACTTGACACATCTTCTGACTGTCACACTAGAAGAAGGATTAGGCTTCTGCGTTTATGAATCGGTGTATTAGCATCGTCAAAAACACATTAATTGTATATCCACATCATTGAGAATACCTTAACCTGTTAGTTCTTCTTCAAACACACTTTGGCTTTGCTATGTTTTCTCCTGTTATGAAACCATATATTATTACTTTAAAGGGAACTAGACTGTGTGACTACATAAGACATTGTTTTACCGGACCTCCATCATTCAATAAAGCTATTTATGGCGTGTGCGCAATGGACCAATGCAAAAAGAACCACTCTTCTGAATTGTAATTGGGTTCTCCTGACAATAACATTTTACATAATTATCGTGTTCCTGTCCAAAATCGCACCAAAGGCATTTGTTTTGTGTTTTGTTTTAAGGACGTAGTTATATAAAATCTATTGTATATAACTTGAAGATTCGAAATGTGAAATTAATATTTTGACTGATTGCTTGGTGATGTGTGTGTATGTTAAACTGCTTTATATGTATTGGCATTTGAAACTCAAACATAGCAACAATAGACAGTGAGTGTGTGAGCAAATGAGGTTTTAAACAATAATGAAACGTGCTATATAGTATATGCGCAATAAGGTAAGTACTACTCTTCGATGCGTAAAGAATGATGATATTCCAAGGATCTTTAAGGGCTGTTTTACTGCGCCAGCATAAAGCTATGTCGTCCGTCCGTTCTTTCTTGTTTCATTGCATGAACAAAGTGATAATAGGGACAAAATACTGTATATTATAGGGACAAAATTGTTTACTGTATATTATAGGGACTAAATTGTTTACTGTATATTATAGGGACAAAATTGTTTACTGTATATCATAGGGACAAAATTGTGCCGTAATCATTAAAAGGCATGTCGTTTTGTTTGCAATGCATCATCGAAGGTAAATGCCATCCCAAGGTAATATGTGGTTGTATTTCGTACATATGATGAGATATTGGAGGAGCTCTGTATTGGTTTATCACTAATAGGCATCTATATAACATAACCAAAGGTAAACGATAGAGTTACGTGATATTTATATGTGATAGCTTGTCATTTTATCAGTTCCGTTAAATCCCTTATATATCAAACTTCATCTGACCCGTCTCTGTAAAGCCCAGACAGATATTTTGTATTAATGCAAATTGCATTACTTTCGGAATAGGCACATGGTGTTGTGTTCAGTTCACTTAACACAAACATTCTCATTTACAAGTTGCTTCTTAATCAATCTTAAATTATTTACTTTCACTTACATTTACCATTGGACATATTTTACTGGCAGAGGAGCACAACACAGGTTGTTCCGTCCCAGACGCTAGACATCAATTGTAGATGCTATTATAGACACTAATGCTCAACCGCCTTTGTCGTTGCCACACTTTCTCCTCCAACTTACTGTGGCCTGCAGTACATTGTTTGGTAGGGAAGTAAATGGGTATGTGGTCCAGTTCTTCAGCCTGCTTCGATTTTCATTGGTTTTATTATTACAAACATCTGAAGGCACGACCTTACATACTGAATATACCGTGCCTTTGTACGGACATTATGCAGTGTAACTGTTAAGAAATATCCAGTGATTATATTTTAAGAGGGTTCCTGGTGAAGTTATAACAATAGTTGGGGTTAACCTCTCCGCAGAATGAGGTTTCACTGTTTCTTCACTGATTTTGGTCCTAAAACCCATCACATTAAGACATCGGTGCCCCTGCATGGCAAACATGCTGATTCTGCTTTCATAAATACATAACATAGATTCGGCCTGATATGGAGGGGGACAAAACCCCTTCCATGTTCATAAGAAGTAACCCTTAATGCAAAGTCGACTGTACGGTTGCCAATAAGATGATCACGTGTTTATGAATCACTATCACATAATGATGATATCAAGTTTTATCCAAAAGTCGAGTTAATGCTGCCAACAGGTGTCAAAACACACGCAATGGCAAGTTAATTTTGGTTCAAGTCAAAACAGGAAATACATTGGATATCATGCCATTGAGGCATAAAATTCCATAATGTCCTCAAATGTTTACAGAGAAAATGTTTGAATATTGTACCCTTGATCAAACAACCTTTGAGCAAAGGTCACATAACGCTTTTTGAAATGTTCGTAGTATGACTATCCCTCCAACGAAGTGAAATATTGACCCCAAAGACTCTCGCGGATTGATTTAAGCATGACATGAGCGCAAAGTTTACTATTGCAAACATGAAGTTTAAAATACCCTTGAACGCTATTCTGAAAGAAAATTACAATACTTCATTTCATTGTCTATGATGCTGGAAGATATTTGAGTAGCCTATCATAGTGTCATATAAAACAACAAACATACTCTTATACGTTACATTGGAAGTATGACGGGGAGGTAAACTTTTTATTAGGTGTTCTGAGTTAGGTGATCTAATCATATTACAATATTCAAAGACAAATTTCGACAAGCTGGCAAAGTTGTTATTCGTGTGAAATATTTATAATACCAACCTTACAATCACGACACATATGAATTATTGATGTAATGCACTGATTGGACAGTGTTTAATGGCTATAGTACGTCGATATGAGCGAATCAATACTGAGATTGTTCCAATCATTGAAGGGTTTCTGTTCTCCCTGGAGATGGGTAATAACCCTATGAAGATGTGGCAAGGTCATAATTTATTCAGCAGGTCTTTCCATTTGATCGCTTAAGGCCGAAAAAGGTTCATAGTTTCCTAATGGTGACTGGTCATTATGAGAATCGCGACAAAGACAAAGGTGAGCTATTCGGACTTGACTTGTGAAAAACAGGCTTTCATAATCTGCTTTCATATTGCATACTCAGAGAATATGCAGGTACTCGATGATGAAAGAGAGACAGGAGTCCATTTTCGTATTAATAACGCTTCCTCCCAACGGTTGGTTGTTGTTTAACGCCGCATCCAGCAATATTCTAGCTATATGGCGGTTTTCTGTAAACAATCGAATCTGGATCAGACAATCCAGTGATCAACAGCATGAGCATCGATCTACGAAATTGAGATACGATGACATCTGTCAACCAAGTCAGCGAGTCTGACCACCCGATCCCGTTCGATGCCTCTTACGACAAGTATGTGTTACTAAAGACCAATTCTAACCTGGATCCTCTCGGGTCTCTTATTAATACGTTTTGAGATCACTTTATATAGCTTGAAAGTTTTATTCATTCCAGTGCAAAATGCATACTATACAGTCATCATTAGAGCTTTTGCACGTATGCCTGCATTTGGTAAGAACAAAGAACTTCTCTCTTTTCTCTGCGACTAATAATGTAAATGTTTCTATGTGGTTATAAATGAGTGTGTATGGTTTTATCGCCATTTTAGCAAGACTCCGGCAAGATCATGAGGGGAGTCGAACACCGGAAAGTGCAACCTTAACGACGCAGCTACCTCTACCGCCAAATACATCCATGCACAAATCAGTGAAACTAACATTAAAATCATGGAGCACAAGTTTAAGTTAGGATTTTTAATCTACGGCTGCCTGCCATCTCCAGTCTTATTAGCACAGGTCAGGTGGGCTTTTTATGTTCGTAGACTCAGTGAACACCATACGAAGAGAAACCCGTAATGACCTACTCAATCATCAAAAGCCAAGGCCACACCGTCATATGGGAGGGTACCAAAGTACTGTCCAACAAAGACTGGCATCAATGGTAACGACACAAGGCCATTGACCACAGAATGTAATAACCAGCAGTGAAGAGTGACCAAGGAAATACCTACTTTGTGTCCGGGACTTTATGGCTTGTAAGTCTGTTTACACCTATCTCTGGTGCATTAACTACCCCAAACCATGCCAAGGCTAATAGATCCAGCTGTCCTCTGATTGTTACCATTCACTGGTAATTTAACTTGCTCCCATTTGCCCTTTGCTAATGAGCCAATCAGCGCTAAGTAACTATCGGGTTCTCTGGTTCAGGTTCAACCATTGCTTTTTGTTCTACTTCAATAGGTACATATACCTGAATTCTTCATCTTGGCATTGATTCATATGATGAAGGAGTAATTACATACATGTACTCGGAAACGTTGTGTTCCTCAAAATAATAATCCTAGTTATAATATGCAATTCAACGACTTGTTGACAACAGGTGCTCATGAAAAGGGTATTGCTACTAAGCATTCTCTGCATTAGTGCTGCTGCCCGCCACTCACATAATTTGCATCCTTGGATATGTGTTTGTTGCCTGCCTCACAGTAGCAACCCTGTCATAATATCGATCCCGTCATAATTATATCTTTCCTAATGAATCATCCGGCCACGTTCGTTATTATGTAATTGTAATTTATTACGTTTCACCTCCCAGACAGAATACAATTACATCATATTAATGATCAGTATATTCCACAATCTGATTCTCGAAACATGAACTGCTCGACCACAAATTACGTGCGACTGCACTTGACATGTTCTAGAATCGAATGTTAATTAATAACTGATTCTTCGTTCCAATTCGTTGCTGTGTTTTTGATGTTTTTCTCACCACACCCACCGGTAAATAAGTGTGAGTGAGTTTCGTGCCGCTTTTAGCAATATTCCACCAATATCACAATGTGGGAAATCGAACGCTGGTCTTCGGCGTGACGACCAAACGCTCTAACCACTAGGCTACCCCACCGCCTCCAACTGATTGTGGATCAAGCAATTCATTCTTTGACATTAAGAGCAACGATCAGACACATAAGCAGTGAAGTCACCGAGTCTGACAACCGATCCGTTAAACCGCCTCGATTCCGGGAACATGTTTCCATGGAATTCCTTTGGGGATTCCGCTGTGATGAACTATAGTCTACGAGCTTACATGGATATAATATAGAATCAAAGGCAAAACGTCGAGTTAGGAGATGCAAGATATTACCGGCCTCATTTAAAAGAAAAACCCAATATAAAACTGAATTCACTGATCCGTATTAGAATTGGTCTTCAGAAGCCCATGCTTGTCGTAAGAGGGCGGTGGGGTAGCCTAGTGGTTAAAGCGTTCGCTGGTCACGCCGAATCCCCGGGTTCGATTCCCCACATGGGTACAATGTGTGAAGATTATTGCTAAAAGCGGCGTAAAACCATACCCGTAGTCGTAAGAGGCGATTAACGAACTCGGCTTGTCAGGCTCGGTGACTTGTCAATTGCGTAGATCGATGTTCATGATGTTGATCACTGGATTGTCTGGTGCAGAATCGATTATTTACATATCGACGCCATATAGCTGGATCATTGCTCCAGCGTTGAGCAACCACCAAAATAAATCAACTGAATTCAAACACATCATGTAATATATTGTACCTAAATGGGAGGATATCTCAGTTTGTTGCGTTGATATAATACTGCGTTTGAATAGCAGAATTGGTCACTCAATCAGCTCAAGGTTGGTTATTGTCTAACAAAATGATGCATGTGCATTGCGACAAATATTCTTAGGCGTGCGACATCGCCAATTGTTTTTGTATTTTTGATGTTGTCATTGTTCGCATTAAAACTTTTAATCGCAAGTGGTGTTATGTGGATGCCTATGGACACTGTGTCGTAAAATGAAATCAATGTTTAAGTTAAACAGATTTCATTGAGATGACTGACATGATTATTTCTCAACGCTTGTCAATGTCTATCACAGACTGAATACAATCATATCCCTTAAGGTGTTTCAATAAACAGAATTATCTATTGACGATGAAATGTCCCCAAAGCTGTTATTGAAGAGTAATGACGGTCATTTTCTTTTCTTGATATATGGAACACGTCCACGTTTTGACATGAGACCATTTGAAAGAACTTGGAACAATAACATAGCCAATTAGTAAGCATAAAATAACTAATAACACACTGTACCAGCATATTTTTAATGTAATGCTTCCTTTCCAAAGACTTCATGAGGATTCTTTAAGACAAAATTTGATCTTTGATTCAGCTTCACGAATAGGCTTCCTTTCATTTTTCTTGTGGTTTCGTTCACGAGATCTGTGCTGGATGTTCAAGTTCCAATGCACCAGCGTTATGTGATGGTACGTCAGTACCGATAGGAGGTGTGCTTTTAATGTACGTCAGCGTTGTATATAGAAATGTAATAGTAGAGGCTTTATTTCATAAGTTAGCGAGTGCGAGTTGAACAGTGTTCCAATTATCTATATGGAGGCCACTGGCTTATATACATGACATTTACATAAATACGTTCAAAATGCCTGTCCACATATGATAAACCTGCACTTGTAATTTTGTGTCTCTTTGAGGCACGAATTTTATGTGGATTTAGTGACACAGGAAATGATCAAATCGATAATTACAAAATACCGACAAAATACCGCTCCGTAGAATGACAATAGTAGTACTATTAGGAAACACTTAATTATGACGTTGTCGATATTACAAAATACCGAGCGGTATTTCTACGAAAGGTATTTCGTCGGTATTTTGTATCTGTTTGATCATTTCCTGTGTCACTAAATCCACATAAAATTCGTGCCTCAAAGAGACACGAAATTACAAGTGCATGTTTATAGGTAAGACGAATTTATCTTCTTTCTAATGGCGTCAGCGATGCGGTACTATAGGAGCCACTTGGTACATCTGATATAATAACTTATTGATTCTGAATTATAAACACACATTCTTGAAAGAGTTCCATTTGGACAATACACTCTGCTCTGAGTAGATACCTCTTATGAGTGAGTGAGTTTTACGCCGCACTCAGCTATATTTAAGCTATATGGCGGCGGTCTGTAAATAATCGAGTCTGGACCAGACAATCCAGTGATCAACAGCATGAGCATCGATCTACGCAATTGGGAACCAATGACATGTGTCAACCAAGTCAGCGAGCCTGACCACCCGATCCCGTTAGTCGCCTCTTACGACAAGCATGGGTTACTGAAGATCAATATTCTAACCAGCATCTTCACGGGTAGGATTTCTTATGAGTATGGGAATTGTTATTGCCGATTTCATAATGCATTGCCCTACTTCTAGTACCATCCCGACCCACCCACCCACAGAGACGTCTTATGAGCATGGAAATGGTTTTCGTCGATTTCCTAATGCAATGCCCTACCTCCACCCCAACCCACACATCCGCCATTTCAAAAGATGTCCTTGTCATTTAATATGTCGCCATAACGGTAGTTGTCGATGATATTGTAGTTCCAAGTAGTACGTTTATATTCGTTTTGTCGATTCTATTATTGTCCACGTATCATATTCCAGTGATCTTCAGGACGAATCTCTGACTCGTCCTGGTCATGGTTCTGGATTTTCTAAGCATCACACATTTGCTCGTGGGTTTCACAAACACGGTAAACGGTTTAAGCCTCTATTGGACCTTTTTCCAACGTTATGTTGGCGTGATATATCACTAAAACACTGTCACAGACGCGTTAACCTCAACTAAATCTCTCAAATCTGCTCGTTGTCCTCCAGGGAGCAATTCCATCGTTCGATGCTGTCTAATAAAGACAAATAGTTACCATACGCAATGAAAGAACAGATGGTTTAGACTAATGAAATGTTTCTAATCTGTACTTATTATTAGTCATGCACATCGATACAAAATCGAATGCCCAATTGTAGCTATGTGTCAACGATTTATACCATTAACTAATACATTTGTGTGTACGGATGACTTGAGACAAATTGTTTTCGAAGCAAATAAATTTACACTTAATACAAAACCATTTACATTTTGCTATAATCTTGGTGTTGTAAATGATTAATTTAATCTGAACATAGCCATATAACGGGGTATGTGTCGCATGTTATCCGTACATGCGAAATGTGTAACAAGAAGTGGATGGATGCATGTATGCAATGCACCAGATAACAACTGTCACGTGCATCACGGTGGACGGAATATAGGTACATATACCTGAATTCTTCATCTTGGCATTGATTAATATGATGAAGGAGTAATTACATACATGTACTCGGAAACGTTGTGTTCCTCAAAATAATAATCCTAGTTATAATATGCAATTCAACGACTTGTTGACACCAGGTGCTCATGAAATGGGTATTGCTACTAAGCATTCTCTGCATTAGTGCTGCTGCCCGCCACTCACATAATTTGCATCCTTGGATATGTGTTTGTTGCCTGCCTCACAGTAGCAACCCTGTCATAATATCGATCCCGTCATAATTATATCTTTCCTAATGAATCATCCGGCCACGTTCGTTATTATGTAATTGTAATTTATTACGTATCACCTCCCACACAGAATACAATTACATCATATTAATGATCAGTATATTCCACAATCTGATTCTCGAAACATGAACTGCTCGACCACAAATTACGTGCGACTGCACTTGACATGTTCTAGAATCGAATGTTAATTAATAACTGATTCTTCGTTCCAATTCGTTGCTGAGTTTTTGATGTTTTTCTCACCACAGCCACCGGTAAATAAGTGTGAGTGAGTTTGGTGCCGCTTTTAGCAATATTCCACCAATATCACAATGTGGGAAATCGAACGCTGGTCTTCGGCGTGACGACCAAACGCTCTAACCACTAGGCTACCCCACCGCCTCCAACTGATTGTGGATCAAGCAATTCAGTCTTTGACATTAAGAGCAACGATCAGACACATAAGCAGTGAAGTCACCGAGTCATGACAACGCTGTGATGATCCGTTCAACCGCCTCGATTCCGGGAACATGTTTCCATGGAATTCCTTTGGGGATTCCGCTGTGATGAACTATAGTCTACGAGCTTACATGGATATGATATGGAATCAAAGGCAAAACGTCGAGTTAGGAGATTCAAGATATTACCGGCGTCATTTAAAAGAAAAACCCAATATACAACTGAATTCACTAATCCGTATTAGATTGGTCTTCAGAAGCCCATGCTTGTCGTAAGAGGGCGGTGGGGTACCCTAGTGCTTAAAGCGTTCGCTGGTCACGCCGAATCCCCGAGTTCGATTCCCCACATGGGTACAATGTGTGAAGATTATTGCTAAAATCTGCGTAAAACCATACCCGGTCAGTCGTAAGAGGAGATTAACGAACTCGGCTTGTCAGGCTCGATGACTTGTCAATTGCGTAGATCGATGTTCATGATGTTGATCACTGGATTGTCTGGTGCAGAATCGATTATTTACATATCGACGCCATATAGCTGGAATATTGCTGAGTCCAGAGTTGAGCAATCACCAAACTAAATCAACTGAATTCAAACACATCATGTAATATATTGTACCTAAATGGGAGGAAATCAGTTGGTTGCGTTGATATAATACTGCGTTTGAATAGCAGAATTGGTCACTCAATCAGCTCAAGGTTGGTTATTGTCTAACAAAATGATGCATGTGCATTGCGACAAATATTCTTAGGCGTGCGACATCGCCAATTGTTTTTGTATTTTTGATGTTGTCATTGTTCGCATTAAAACCTTTAATCGCAAGTGGTGTTATGTGGATGCTTATGGATACACTGTGTCGTAAAATGAAATCAATGTTTAAGTTAAACAGATTTCATTGAGATCACTGACATGATTATTTCTCAACGCTTGTCAATGTCTATCACAGACTGATTAATTCAGTCTTTGTGGTCATCCTGATCAAAGGTTTTCATCAATCATATGAATTTCAGAGGAATACAATCATATCCCTTAAGGTGTTTCAACAAACAGAATTATCTATTGACGATGAAATGTCCCCGAAGCTATTATTGAAGAGTAATGACGGTCATTTTCTTTTCTTGATATATGAAACACGTCCACGTTTTGACATGAGACCATTTGAAAGAACTTGGAACAATAACACAGCCAATTAGTAAGCATAACATAACTAATAACACACTGTACCAGCATATTTCTAATGTAATGCTTCCTTTCCAAAGACTTCAAGAGGCTTCTTTAAGACAAAATTTGATCTTTGATTCAGCGGCACGAATAGGCTTCCTTTCATTTTTCTTGTGGATTCGTTCACGAGATCTGTGCTTGATGTTCAAGTTCCAATGCACCAGCGTTATGTGATGGCACGTCAGTAGCAATAGGAGGTGTGCTTTTAATGTACATCAGCGTTGTATATAGAAATGTAATAGTAGAAGCTTTATTTCATAAGTTAGCGAGTGCGAGTTTGAACAGTGTTCCAATTATCTATATGGAGCCCACTGGCTTATATACATGACATTTACATAAATACGTTCAAAATACGTGTCCACATATGATACACCTCCACTTGTAATTTCGTGTGTCTTTGTGGCTTGAATGTGGATTTAGTGACACAGGAAATGATCAAATCAATACAAAATACCGACAAAATACCGCTCCGTAGAATGACAATAGTAGTACTATTAGGAAACACTTAATTATGACGTTGTCGATATTACAAAATAGCGAGCGGTATTTCTACGGAGCGGTATTTCGTCGGTATTTTGTATCTGTTTGATCATTTCCTGTGTCACTAAATCCACATCAAATTCGTGCCTCAAAGAGACACGAAATTACAAGTACAAGGTAAGACGAATTTATCTTCTTCCTTATAGCGTCAGCGACGAATTTATCATTTATAATTTATAATTACTTATTGATTCTGAATTATAAACACACGTTCTTGAAAGAGTTCCATTTGGACAATACACTCTGCTCTGAGTAGACTTACTGACTGACTGAGTTTGGTTTTACGCCGCTTTTAGCAATATTCCAGCAACATCACGGCGGGGGACACCAGAAATGGGCTTCACACATTGTACCCATGTGGGGATTCGAACCCGGGCCTTCGGCGTGACGAGCCAACGCTTTAACAATTAGGCTACCCCACCGCCCCTCTCTGAGTAGATACCTCTTATGAGTGAGTGAGGTTAGTTTTACGCTCAGCTATGTTCCAGCTATATGGCGGCGGTCTGTAAATAATCGAGTCTGGACAAGAGAATCCAGTGATCAACAGCATGAGCATCGATCTACGCAATTGCGAACCGATGACATGTGTCAACCAAGACAGCGAGCCTGGCCACCCGATCCCGTTAGTCGCCTCTTACGACAAGCATGGGTTACTGCAGATCAATATTCTAACCCGGATCTTCACGGGTCAGATTTCTTATGAGTATGGGAATTGTTATTGCCGATTTCATAATGCATTGCCCTACTTCTAGTACAACCCCGACCCACACACCCGCAGAGACGTCTTATGAGCATGGAAATGGTTTTCGTCGATTTCATAATGCAATGCCCTACCTCCACCCCAACCCACACATCCGCTATTTCAAGATGTCCTTGTCATTTAATATGTCGCCATAATGGTAGTTGTCGATGATATTGTAGTTCCAAGTAAAGTACGTTTATATTCGTTTTGTCGATTCTATTATTGTCCACGTATCATATTCCAGTGATCTTCAGGACGAATCTCTGACTCGTCCTGATCATGGTTCTGGATTTTCTAAGCATCACACATTTGCTCGTGGGTTTCACAAACACGGTAAACTGTTAAAGCCTCTATTGGACCTTTTTCCAACCTTATGTTGGCGTGAGATATCACTAATACACTGTCAAAGACGCGTTAACCTCAACTAAATCTCTCAAATCTGCTCATTGTCCTCCAGGGAGCAAATCCATCGTTCGATGCTGTCTAATAAAGACAAATACTTACCATACGCAATGAAAGAACAGATGGTTTTAGACTAATGAAATGTTTCTAATCTGTATTTAATATTAGTCATGCACATCGATACAAAATCGAATGCCCAATTGTAGCTATGTGTCAACGAGTGTACAGCCTACAATTTATACACTTAACTAATACATTTGTGTGTACGGATGACTTGAGACAAATTGTTTTCGAAGCAAATAAATTTACACTTGATACAAAACCATTTACATTCTGATATAAACTTTGTGTTGTAAATGATTAATTTAATCTGAACATAGCCATATAACGGGGTATGTGTCGCATGTTATCTGTACATGCGAAATGTGTAACAAGAAGTGGATGGATGCATGTATGCAATGCACCAGATAACAACTGTCACTTGTATCACGGTGGACGGTATATTAGCCAATCTGGTCCACATAAACCAGTAACCATTACTACCAGGGTATCTGCCAATTCACAGTCGGTCTACGTTTTAGTTGGCCTTTACAACACGTAGGGACATAAGGCCTCTATGCGATTGAAAGGCTGAGTGAGTGAGTGATCAGCTTAGTGAGTTGAGGTTACCTCTCGTTAAGTAACACCCTTGCAATACGGGTTGCAAGTTGTTTATTCAGAAGTAAATAAGGCCACCGGCCCATTTTACATGTACAGGCAATATAACTATAGCGTTACTTTATGGAGCACCAGTTGTAATGAATACATATATGTAGTTATAATGAATACATATATAAATACATGTTATCATTATATTACCTTCAAAAACTTTGCCCGTTTTTTTAATGCAAGGAAAACATATTTTGCAAGACATTTAATGTACTTATTATCGGATTTACAAAGCAAATACATTTTTGTAAAGACGGCGAAGTACAATAATACATGGGTAGAATACTGCTTGTAAGGTCTGAATAAACTGGGCATTGCAACAAGAAGTGGTATTTAGATTCTTGAACAATTACAATGCAAAAAGGACACAATCATTCTTCTGGGGAATATTACATCTTCTACCAACCTCAATACCAACACCCTTGCAATATCGAGGCATGAAGATCCTAAATAGGTTCACACGTTCTACACATATGCGGAATCAAACTCGGACTTTCCGGCTTGATGAACCAAGAGACCCCCAGCCCCATATCCCTACATGGCATTAATGGTCTGATTTCTCTGTGTGGTAGATACCAATGAACGTACTAAAGTTTCATGTGTTCACAGAGAATGACATGAACGTGTTTCAAAATGTTTGCTGTAAAATGTGTCGTTATTTCTCGAAAACAGAGGCGGTGGGGTAACCTCGTTGACTTGTCACGCAGAAGACCCGGGTCCCATTCCCCACATGGGTACAATGTGTGAATCCCATTTCTGGTGTCTGCTGTCGTGATATTGCTGGAATAATATTGAGCGACGTAAAACAATACTCACTCTCTTGAGAACATATACAATGTTTTTTCTGGAGATTATTTATACATGCCAAGGCTACTTTCCGATATTATCAAACATGTCATACGAATGATAGATTCTATGTCTAAATGTGATTGATACTGTCAAGGCGTTAGCTGTGATATTCACATTCGTTAATGTGACATCTATATGTTCTTACGGAAAAAATGACATACAGCGATACTGAATCAAGTCTAGAATGAGAGCTGACATAAAACATACATTTGTATATGTGATGGGGAACTGTACCTTAAGGTTCTTATATCTTGTGTTAACAAATGTCGACAATGAAATATAAACCAGTAACGTAAACGAATATACAATATTGTCGGCATTTTATGTATTGAACGTAAATGTTAAATCAATACATTGAAACAACTTGAAGAGAGGGAGTAATTTCATCTCACGCAAAACCAAATAGTAGTCTTCCTTACGACCTAAAGACACCGATGTATATATTCAAATAAAGAACAAGTATTTTGTACCTATGAATGTAGGGTATCCAGTCTACCTTACGAAACAGAAACATTACGGAGTTATATATCTAAGAAGCAAATGCAATAGTCTTACCTATGAATATAAGGTATCCAGTGACAACTATTCTTTCGGGCGAAGTCAATAAACTTGAAGCTGGGTTCTCCAATATTTTGGTAGAGGTGTTGAAAGCGACGGAGTGTGGACCGCCTTCTGTATACGTTGTATCTCCCATGTCGAACTCCACTACAGAAACTGTCTATGACTCCTTCTGTGTCATATGGTGAAGGCACCTATGTCTGGGTCTAATTCTCCTCAACTGACAAACCGATTTACATATGCATGAGTGAGATGTAAGCATCCCTGTATGGATGACAGAAATCGAAGATTTTTCCAATACACTAATTCTATTAATTACACAATTACAGCTGGCTGGTGTTCCGTCTTCCCAATCGGTTTAGCTACCGCTTAACGAGCTAGGTGTTTCCTGGGACAGATCCACCAGTCAACTCATGTTTAAGTCAAGGCTGCATAGGCAGCCAACCAAACCATTGGCACCACAGTTCGGCCTTCCAACAACAGCTACGAATTGGATTGTGATACACCCTCAATGAATTCCTTCCAGGATTAGTGACATTAATATCGCTGTGTGATGATACCTATTACGAACGTATGCAGTGTATCCACTCCTTCAAACAAGTTTGTTACCATGAGAAGAAATAAATTGATTTTGTACGTGCACTCAACACAGGCTGAAAAGGAGTTCATCGTGCGAGCATGAGGGCTGATTTAGAGACCCGTGGCGTCCCAACGAGACGCTATATATGGATACATAAAAGTATCTATATTTTAAGCGTGTGTATGTGTGTACGTTCGTGTGTGGGTTATCGACAGCTGACGAACATCCCTTCCGTGGTAAACAGGCTCCACTCTGATCGATCAAAGATTGATATCCAGCTCTGTGAGGAGCTGGCATAAAGTGCACCGCTGTTTCCGACAACGTTTACCGGTAGGTCGTCATTGAGGAAAGTACAATCATTAGTATTAGCAAAATATGCCTTCTCGAGACGTCGTTGTGTGAAAAGAATGTTGGTTGTAAATTGAACATTGTCCTCTGATAAAAAAAGGTCTATCATTATTGGGAAAATACGAAGCTGGACCAAAGGAAATTAATAAGGCCAATCTGACAAGGCATCGTAGTAATCAGAAATATCAATTATTATTTGAGAAATATGATATCTATGTAATATAGTCCTGTCGCGACTTCCTCTTACCTCGGCGAAGAGTGGCCGGAGAAGAGTATTGATTTATAAATGAAAGCGGGATGGTGTTATTTACTGTCTGAGTTACTGATTACATGTGGTAATGGCTATAAGCTAAGTTATTTTCACAACATCTTGAAACCTGGTTTCGCAGTAACCACTGTGATCAATGATCTCTGAAAACGGGATCAAATCATGGGTAGGTGGAGTCAATATTGTGTGCAGATTGTGGTTAAAGAAAAGTGTGCAACTAACCGCAGTGTTTGATGTTTTATTTAACACTTCTCAAATACATCTAGAACGATTGACATAGACTGAATATCGCAATTGTACAGGGCACTTCCGGGTCATTGTAATGCAGAGTAACAGTGACCTTCACTAAAGGGTTAATAATTCTGGGCAAAATCCTATGTATGGGCGACTAGCAACCATTTGCCTTCCACTTTGGGTTTGATCTTTCGGAATCATATCCGTTATTGCTTATGTCACATATATATATGTATACACATAAATCGTATATCACAAATTTAAATAGAGCCACAGACACCTAAATATCTTATGTTACAAGCGGTGTACAGTCTACCCTGGTTGCAGTGCCCCTGGTAACAACGCCAAATTGCGTATTAAAACATGCTCGCCAGAACGGGTTACGCATCATGAAACTTCCCTGGATACAATGCAAACTGGCTATAATGACACGACCTACCTTTCTCAGAAACAAACTACGTTCCAATTCCCTGGTTACACTGTCAATCTTCCATTTGCCAGGCGATCAACTTCAACACACCGGCTACTGTGATTAGCTGATTATTCAGCAAGTGTGCAAAGTCAGGCGAGTTGCCTAACCATTCCTTAACTGATTAAGAGTTAATCATTTGGACTTGCTTTTCTGGTATTTTTTTATATGAAAGGTCGGCATGACTCAAAGTGATAAAGAAAACTCGCTGCTCTCTATAATTTGACTGTTCATGGCACATGTCACGAAGAATCAGCCATGGCTACCAAAAGAAAGCCCCGGGTACTAGACCTGAATCTGAAAATGAAATCATCCAATATGCATCCACACACCCTATGATCAGTCATCAGAGATATCAGACATCTTCTCCACTGTCTTGAACTACCCTGTTGAAAGAAGAAACATCATCAACAACCACTGACTGAACAAATATACTATTCACACTTTGCTATGGATCAAATCATTGATTCAACAGAAAACTATGATGTGGGGTCTAACTTGGTTTAAATATCTAAGCTTATTGTAAGCATGGATCCTAGGTTTCAGCACGTCACTGCATCTTGTGGATCCCATACCTGCTATTGACAGGTGTTGTGTACTTGTCAATGACGCGTTCCATGATTTTCAAAATGGTGCCATGAAACCATTTTCATAGTTACTCATGTATCAAGTGCATAAGGTTAGATTAAAGTGCCTGTTTGCCTAAAGAAGGGTTACCATATTATTATTTATACAATTTCAAATTATAAATCTATGTTTAAGTAAAGTAAATTTTTGTGATCCTTAGCAAAGTGTGAATAGTTTATAATATGAATGTTCTATTGTTTCCTGTATACACGTTTGAAAGAAGATTTCTTTTGAATGTACATGTAACAATGAATGTCGTGGCTTTTAATGGTCTAGCATGACTGTCCTTGTTGTATGTCCTTCTTGGACAAATGATGTGTTTATGACCAGCGTATACGGTACACTATTTAACTTACCTATTTGCCAGTTCGGACATGTCACTGGATATTATGAAGTTTGGTTTCGAAATATTACGATTGAGGTTTCTTGAACTAATCGTTCGCCTTCGTAATCGAGTAGAAAGAACGACGGAAGAAGAAGGTCGGTGTTCGACACACGATCGTGTCCAACGCAAAGACGTAAACTGATGGTGAATGTTGTAACCCTGCCTGACGCTGGTCATTAAGGGAATAAACAAAGACGCAGAGTCAAGACCTAGCATCTGAGTGGGTTATTCATAATTATTAAACTGCGGCATGGTATTTCACAGATGTACACATTACACACACATTCACAGAAATACACACATACACGCAGAGGTTTCGCCTCATCGTCATCTTGGACCAGTCAGGAGCCCCGTTACTGCTGTAGACGATTCCATGTGGACACCATCAGCAGCGCTCATTGAGCATTTACACCTTACTGGTCAAAGTGCGCCTTAGATAATGTATTGTGTCTGTGTACCCGTCGCCATAACATGTCCTAGACATGCTGGACTCTTTTTAAATGAAGTGTGCTCCGGCCACAGACCATCCTTACAGTATTCCTCTGTTGTGGATACAAGTGAACAAACATTTTGCATCATGAGAAATATCGGTCAAAATCAGAATTCTACATGCAATTCAGTTTATAGTGAAATTTAAGCTTAATAAAGGATGCGTAAACTTCACACAAAGGTCACAGCATCTGATAGCATCGTGTACCTAATGTTGAGGCAGAACGGCGATGTTCCACGATGTTGGAAGACACCTTGACTACATAAGGTTGATGAATTTGCGTTTGGTTGCCCTTGGTATATGAAAAAAAGATAACCTTCCATAAAAATTGTACGACTGTACCATTCCGACTCTGCCACGAGCATGTGTTTGTGAATCACTATCAGATAGTGATGATACCACTCGCTCACGAATGGTGAGCGTATTTCGACCCAACCGTGACGTATCTTGACCCAAATGCGAAGGCTAGTCAATTATTCACAACATAACGAGAATATCTAAGTCAAAATCGGACATCAGTTTTGTGATCGATACGCCAAATTTAGAAATGTCCATCACATGTCTACAATGAAATTGCTTGAAATTTTATTGAGGCCAGGGGTGTTACAATTTTTGAGTTTATGAGGCTCTTAGAAACCGGGGTAAAAGCAGTGCACCTCAAAGGTCGGAATGAAAACTCCTGCGGCTGGATCTGCTGGAATATTGCTCGGCTTAAATGTAAGGTTGATTATAGGACAGATGAAGTCATGCTTTAAGTCATACGCTGTGTGAAGGGTTTTTTTGTCACATAAATCACATAGATGTAAATATGATACGGGCGATGCAGTCTCACAGCTGTCCTCTATTTCTAGTTCAGGTGGGTAAATCAGTGAGAAAGTATTGGCTATTTCATAGTTATTGAAGATATTAGATCATCGATGGCACGTGAAGTTTGAGTTAAAGTCCTATGATGAATTCCCCTGTTTTCACTTTGCCAATCTGAGCAGTATTCTGAATCATATGCATTACGAAACATATCCGCAAGTAAGAGAGAACAATTGGTGCCCATGAGACTAGCGACTTCTTGACTTAATGTTCTATTCCAACATTTTACATACTAGAGTAAGGCCAGCATTATTTCTCTTTGTTGTGTCCCTTTGTTGGGCCTGCCGCACCCACTACAAAATGATTTCAGTATGTTGTAACATAAAACGACTTCGTAGGCACAAATTGTGATGTTCATATTAGCGAATGTAATTAGGTAACAAACACAAAAAATGTACTTACAGGAGAAACATAAAAAAATTATATTCAGGCTCCGTGTAATACACGTGCACAACCAGTAGAAAACGCACGCCACCAGGGCGACCCACAAAAAGATAAATACAGACTATGTATATAGCTTCCGGTGTGTGATTAAAGCATTTCCTGCAGTGTACGTTGTCAAAGGCTAGGAACAGGGATGTCCTTAAGTTGAACTGAGAGAAGAAATTCTGATGGCTCGTGAAAAGGAAACACTCTTGCGACGTATTTTTACGAACCGATAAGTACTGGTACGTGTTCCTGGAATGATAATAAGAAATCATTCTTACGATGCACTTATGACTTTTTAGAGCAATAGTTCTGAACAAACAGTTCCCGTTGAAGTAAAACACGTTTCGTCAGGAAATATAACATGATAACCCGAAGTGCAGTGTTCAGGATAGTCGGAAGAAATTTTTCAGTTTGAAAACAAGTGTGAATATTCGTCGACAAACAACGATAAATCTTGGTATGAGATGTAAAGGTTTACAAGTATACTATCTCAAAAAAGAAACGTAGAGGCGTTTTGTATTTTAAAAAATCTATTAATTACCTATTGTGTTCAAACAATCGTCAAAATATGTAACAAAAGTGTTGATAACATGCTTTTACACAATTGCACAAGTGAAAAGTCGACTTTACCTGAAAATGTTGATTTTGATGAGATTTCTTACAAGAATTAAAAAGGCATCGCCACAACGCAACAGAAATCACCTTCCAGTTGAAATTGTGCAGCAAAGAGCACGCACTCTCTGACTAAAAATCCAGATTACTTTCGGAAATCGGCATCCGTTTTGAAGGAGTTTCGAGGTCAAATCACTACGCCAAGTCTTGACGCTGCGACACAGGACATCGCCATTGAAAGAATGCACGCTGGAGATTACCAGTTTTCTGTTGCCAGGCGTCTGAATGTTAGTCTGAGCACGATATCACTGCTTGCAGGTATAACAAATGACCGTCCCCGTACAGGCAGACCTCGAGTCACCACTGCAGCCCAAGATCGGTACATCCTGGTACTACATTTGCGTGATCGTACTGCCACACGTGTGAGAGCACAGCAGCCAGGGTGCCTAGACTTCGGAGGATATCCGGTCAAACTGTACGGAACAGGTTGAGGGACATTGGACTGAGAGCCAGGAGACCCGACGTCGGGACCATGCTACGTGGTCACCATCGCGCTCAACGACTCCGTTATCTAAAATTATCCACTTGGTTGTATAGACATTACCTTCTTCTAAACTGATGGAAAAATTCAATTTTAAAGTCTATTTGTGGACGAGTTATACATGTTTGAAAATACATTTTCGCAAGAGGTTTCTGGGTTATGCGTTTCTTTTTGGAATAGTATATATCTTTGCTGTCGCAGTCATACAATCATACTTCATACGGATCCGGAAAGGGTCTTGTCACTTTTACCTACGTCTGTCATATTGTGCCATTGTAGATTTTATAAAACTCACACATACATAAATCCCATTGCTGCGGGCTCTCCTTTGTGGAATCATATGAACCGTCTTACTTTCCTTTTAATACGCGCCTTAATGAACCTGTCTAAAACACGAGTCCCTCAGGTGAAATGTGACAATTTATATCAGGCTATAAAGGTAGACTGTGTTCTCTGATGAGGTACTTTCTTGCTTCGAGATGTCTATGTCTGTGATACACTGCAGTTAATGGCCGGAAATGTGTCCATAGATAGCAAAGGTTTTGCTTACTTTCAGAGCAGCGGCGATCTCAACAGTCCACACTTCACTCCATCAGTTTCCTTTTGGGAATACAACACTCGCATCTCCATCGCTCGGACTTTGGCACTGGTGAAATAATATTTAAACAATTTAGTGTTTCTCTCTCTCTCTCTCTCTCTCCCCTTTGTTTTCTCTCAAACTATGAAATTATTGTTATCAACGCAGGACACCCGATGGCAGTCAGTACACGAACTACGCCAACAAGCTACCTCCCATGATATTCAGTTCCGGTGCTTGTTGTGAAGAATTTAGTGGGTGGACCCGTTCAATATCCACGTCACTGTAATGCAGACAGTGATAGTATATAAAAAGCACACCGTTTCCATGGCAATATGAAGGAGACAACTGACCCAACCCCTTGCAGCCGTTCCTATGGCCCCATAACTGACACAACAGACCCAACACTTTGCAGCCGTTTCTATGACCTTATAACTGACACAACAGACCCAACACCTTGTAGCCATTTCTACGGCCATATATCCTACAAAACAGGCCAAACACCTTGTAGCTGTTTCCACGGCCTTATAACTGAGACAACAGACCCAACACATTGTAGCTGTTTCTACGGCCTTATATCCTACACAACAGACCCAACACCTTGAAGCTGTGTCTATGGTCTTATAACTGACACAACAGACCCAACACCTTGTAGCTGTTTCTATAGCCTTATAACTGACACAACAGGCCCAACACACTGGAGCTGTTTCTAAGGCCTTATAACTGACTCAACAGACCCAACACACTGGAGCTGTTTCTATTGCCCTGTGAATAACACAACACACCCTACCACTTGGAACCTTTTCTACCCCTTGGAGCTGTTTCTACAGCCAATAACACAATATAACTGAGCCGTTTCAACTGTGAATAACAGACCCACCTACACTTGGAGCCGTTTCTACAGCCTTATAACTGACACAACAGACCCACCACACTGGAGCTGTTTCTAAGGCCTTATAACTGACTCAACAGACCCAACACACTGGAGCTGTTTCTATGGCCCTGTGAATAACACAACACACCCTACCCCTTGGAACCTTTTCTACAGCCTTATACCCGACACAACAGACCCAACACACTGGAGCTGTTTCTACGGCCATATAACTGACACAACAGACCCAACACATTGTAGCCGTTTCTATGGTCCTGTCAATAACACAATACACTCTACTCCTTAGAGCCGTTTCTATGGCCCTGTGAATAACAAAACACACTCTACCCCGTGGAGCCGTTTCTACAGCCTTATAACTGACACAACAGACCCACCACACTGGAGCTGTTTCTAAGGCCTTATAACTGACTCAACAGACACAACACATTGTAGCCGTTTCTATGGCCCTGTGATTAACACAACACACCCTACCCCTTGGAGCCTTTTTACAGCATTATAACTGACACAACAGACCCAACACACTGGAGCTGTTTCTACGGCCATATAACTGACACAACAGACCCAAAACTTTAGAGCGTTTCTACGGCCTTATAACTGACACAACAGACCCAACACATTGTAGCCGTTTCTATGGCCCTGTGTATAACACAATACATTCTACTCCTTGGAGCCGTTTCTATGGCCCTGTGAATAACAAAACACACTCTACCCCGTGGAGCCGTTTCTACAGCCTTATAACTGACACAACAGACCCACCACACTGGAGCTGTTTCTAAGGCCTATATAACTGACTCAACAGACACAACACATTGTAGCCGTTTCTATGGCCCTGTGATTAACACAACACACCCTACCCTTGGAGCCTTTTACAGCATTATAACTGACACAACAGACCCAACACACTGGAGCTGTTTCTACGGCCATATAACTGACACAACAGACCCAAAACTTTAGAGCGTTTCTACGGCCTTATAACTGACACAACAGACCCAACACATTGTAGCCGTTTCTATGGCCCTGTGTATAACACAATACATTCTACTCCTTGGAGCCGTTTCTATGGCCCTGTGAATAACAAAACACACTCTACCCCGTGGAGCCGTTTCTACAGCCTTATAACTGACACAACAGACCCACCACACTGGAGCTGTTTCTAAGGCCTTATAACTGACTCAACAGACACAACACATTGTAGCCGTTTCTATGGCCCTGTGATTAACACAACACACCCTACCCCTTGGAGCCTTTTTACAGCATTATAACTGACACAACAGACCCAACACACTGGAGCTGTTTCTACGGCCATATAACTGACACAACAGACCCAAAACTTTAGAGCGTTTCTACGGCCTTATAACTGACACAACAGACCCAACACATTGTAGCCGTTTCTATGGCCCTGTGTATAACACAATACATTCTACTCCTTGGAGCCGTTTCTATGGCCCTGTGAATAACACAACACACTCTACCCCTTGGAGCCGTTTCTACAGCCTTATAACTGAAACAAAGCCCCAACACCGTGTAGCCGTTTCTACAGCCTTATAACAGACACAACAGACCCAACACACTGGAGCTGTTTCCATGGCACTAAGGATAATAAAAGGCGTAGACGGAAATAGATTAAGTTGATTATGATGTGAATTACATAAATTGTTATGGTCTGGCGGCAACTTCTATTACAGAAACAGTATGTGCTAAATTGTGCCACGTATGCCATAGCTCAGTAACAATATATAACATACCCCCAGACACATTTAAATGAAAAATAGGTTATATCATGTCCACATGACAGAACTTGCCTATGATGAGGACACAGCGCAACATGTATAATGTCGTTAATATGGCGGCAAACAACGCCAAGCTTAAAGGGCGATGCTCTTGTCACTCCTAAAAGATATTCAATTGTCGTTCAGAATGATACGCTGCAGATTTTACTAGTGTTTTTCTTTGAAAACTCACCTTTGGCTAAGGATTTGCACATATAGTATGACCAGAAATTATTGAGAATTTTAGGAATATGTTTAATTGGATTTCTAGTATAAACAACCTTGACCAGCTATCAAGTGCTTGGTTTCATTCAAGAGAGACAACTCCGTTAATCCTTTTTCATTAGTTTGTGAAGAGTTATCCCCCTTTGTTTACTTGCTAGCAGACGACATTTTTAGTGATCCTCTATGGAAATTTTTGGATGTTCCAGCAAGACAACGACCCAAAACATCGTTCTAAGCATTCACAGGCCTGGTTTCGGACCCAAAATATGACATTATTAGATTGGCCATGCTAAAGCCCTGACCTAAATCCAATAGAAAATGTTTGGGGACTTATGAAGGGAAGTGTCAATAAGAAAAATCTCACAAATATTGCTGAAATGAAAGAAGAGGTGGTCCGATATTGGGACAGCATGGACCACGACTTTCTAACTTCTTTGATCAGTAGTATGCCCTGCCGCATTGAAGCCTGCATTGCTGCCCATGGTGACTTGACAAAATACTAACTGTTCACCTGTCTTTGAATCTGGAGTTATGTTCTGCTAATGTTCACATTTAATACGTGAGTAATGAGTGAAAAAAATTAAAAAATTACAGTCTTTAAATTCTCAGTAATGTCTGGTTGTACTGTATTTAAATATTACAAAACCGATTCAGGTAATACCTCTATAATCAGGCGCTTGTAACACACCAAGCCTTGCCTATGCATTCGTGTTAAATGTCTAGTACGTGCACGTCCTGAAACACACAAAGTGCATTTCGCACTCATATGGACTCTAATGGAATCTTCGGTAATGATTTCTGCAAGGTTTGCTCATTTCGTAAATTATGCTGTGGAACAAAAGGCGCTTATTATACCTTTGATGTAACGAACATTAAAACAACCGTTATTTAAAACCTAATCAAAATGCATAAGCGTATTTAATATACAGCGCTGGGTATCTGAGCAGATGAAGAATCAAACACTATTCAACTCTGACGGACACGCCATTCTGCTATCAATTGTGTGTCGTCGTGATGTTCGTTAATGCATGAGGAATGTCAAACTTACACGAAGCTCTAGGGCTTTAGCCGGATAAAAGAGCGTCACGTTTATTAGCACTCAAGATAGTAGAGACAAACTGAGGTCTGAAAAAAACAAAAAAACACACTGTATGTTCAGCTTCAACAACCTGAAACTTAAAAGATATGGCGAAATGAATGTTTTGCAAAAATTATACCACCAAACATTTCGTAATAATGATGATATTCACCAGAAAACGTAAAGGCTGAAATATTGTTTTTAGCACCAGACGCTTTAGCCATGTCCACCAACGAGCAACACCATTATTACCAATATTTGATTTCACAGCCTTCGGAGATAAACATTTGGACTAAAGAAGTTGTTAAAGAATATTCTTTTTGAAACATGAAATGGAAAGTGTATTTTGACATGTTCCCACTTTCGAATTCATTGTTCTAAAATATTTCGAGAAAATATAGCAGTGATACTTTGGTCATTAATGAAAACGAAGGACGCGTTGCGAATCCTAAGCATACAGGAACATAGGACATAGGAACATTTGTCCTGACAATGTTTGTTTGGTCGTTAGTTGGTTGTTGGTCAACGACGCACTCAGCAATATTCTAGCTATATGGCGGCGGTCTGTAAATAATCCAGTCTGGACCAGACAATCCAGTGATCAACAGCATGAGCATCCATCTACGCCATTGGGATACGATTACATGACCCAAACAAGTCAGCGAGCCTGACCAACCGATCCCGTTAGTCGCCACTTACGACAAGCATGGGTTGCTGAAGACCAATTCCATTCCTGATCTTCCCGGGTCTGTTTGTTCGTCCTCACATATTCGTGTTTTTTAGCCTGACTGTTGAAGACTTGATGGTTTCTTTGCAGCACCAGGTAGGCACGCTGTGATATAACTGCAATACTGTTCAAATCATTAATTCTTTCTTTCTTGATATAATATTCAAAGTCTGAGCCGTATGGAATGTATGGAACGCTATAAATATTACACATATTCTACGATTTGCCCACAACCTTGTTGATCTGGGAACATATTTACAGTGACCAATGATTGGTTCTTGCCCTTGAAAGACCACTTCGTATACTTCTTAACAGGTCGAACATAAACCAAACAGGCATAGTAATCATATTAGCACTAAACCTTATTGATTGTCAGGATAGGATTGCCATTAAGTGAATCTTATTATCTAACTAACATTCATCAATTAAGATTCGATCGTTAAACCCTGAGTATCCAAGACAATCAGTGTCGTGGTGTTGGAGTTCCCGATACTGCAGTTGTAAAATACTGCAAATACTCGTTTCTTGATCCGTGGTATTAACCTGTTCAGACATCCATCATATGTCTACAATCGGATTATTTCTAATCGCGTGCCAGAACGACCACCTCCCATCCTGCTCGTGGATCGCGCGCGATCGATGCTGTGACTTTCAGGGTGGTGAAATGGCTGTAAATTATTAGTTTATAGTTGACTTACACCACCTGTTCAGTCTTGTACCAGCGTTAATTTTAAAGTATCATTGATTAGTTTGCCCACTTTGTTCAAAGGTTAATTCAGAATCAGTACTTTATTAAGAAATATACAGCTCATTAGAAAACAAGATTAAATATTTTAGAAAGAGCCATTTAGCCATCATGGCCTGAAACCTGTGAGGTTACGAGGGTGAGAGTGAGTGCATGAGGTTGTGCGCCATTCTTAGCAATGTTCAAGCACTATCTTGGCGGGAGACACTAAAATGAGCTTGGGCGTTTTTTCTTGATGTAAGAGGCCGCAAACGGGATTTGGTTGCTTATGCATATTTACGTGTGCAATTTGCGCAGTTTGGTGCTCATGATATCAATCACTGGATTGTCTGGTTCGAACTCTTCAGACCGCCGTCGTATAGCTGGAATATTGGTGAGTGCAGCGTTATAGCATACAACATCGCGTTTTGTAGGGAACCTTTTTCATTGATTCATTTATCACGAAATGGAGAGAGTTTTGATACCGTCCCCATCAAGGCACTTTAATTTCTACTTCCAATTGTGAATGAGGCCGATGACATTCTTTTATTCTTTTCACGAGCACATGCTGTCATGACTGGGTTTAGTGAATCATTTACTTTTCTTCGCTGTTTTGCAGTTTAGTCCCGTTTAGCTTGAATCTGCATCCCTGTGGATATTCGAGACTGGTTATACTCTGGTGTTGATGTTTTGAATTCACCCGATGGATCAGTACCGTCAATATTAACGGGATTCGCTATAAATTACTTCTGTCGCAAGTTTGTATAGGAATACCATGATGCAAAACGACTTCTCCATTCGTCTACAATGCAGTAGAGTCCAATGATTGATGAACCTGCGCTTAATCGACAAGATTGGTCATTGGAAGACGTTTACAGTAATGATTTAACGCTAAGTATTGTCGTTAACGATGTGTTAACAACGTGTCAATGACGTAGGACCTGTATTTGTCGCGGATCATCAAGAGTCACCTTCACTCTTCCTTCTCTTCCACGTTAAACACAGTCCATGTGAACATTGCTCGGTGTTTGTTTGCACGATATTCCAATAACATGCTCGTTGATAAAGTTAGACGCAACAGAATTCCTGTTTCCTGTTGCATAACATGTTAGCTTATGAAGAAAGCATGACATGACCAATCTGTCAAACAGGAATATTTAAGAAGACTTCGATTTCTGGTGCTGACAAACGTAGGTTCGTTCCTAAGCTTAACGAATTAGGGATTAGAACCCACAACATTCGTATCCTGACACGGTTACGAATGGCGCCATTTAACACGTTTTAAGCATCAACCATCTCGTGTACAAGCATAAATGTCCATATTTACATGCTTTTGTAAATATGCACTCTTACGTATTCGTGAAAGTGAAACGTGAGTGTGTAAATATACACTCATACGTATTCTTGTTAGTTTAACGTGAATGTGTAAATATACACTTATTACGTATTCGTGTCAGTTTATGTACACTCATGTATTTGTGTCAGTTTAACGTGTGTGTGTACACACGTGCGTATTCTTGTCACTTCTACCCTGTGTGTTTCGCTTTATGCAACAAACGTTCAAAAACGTTCCTGTCCTACCAAGTTGACTCGCGATCGTTCTTCCAAGTCAGCCTCTCCGTTGAAAGACCACTTGTGAAAGACGCAAAATGTATGCAAGGTAACGAAACGCTTTTCATATTCTCCATTGGACCCAAAGCAACCTTTCCATGTCGTCAACAAACTGATATGTTCCCTAGATTATTTCATACTTCTTCATTACACCTTAGTCAAATTCCATGTGGGTGTAGTGTACATTTACGTCTACACAGGGATGTATAGTTGCAATATTGTATTTTTATGCAATGCATGTGAACACTGTTGTTTTAAGACAATTGGGCGATCAGTACTGTTGTAAACTCATAAGTCATTGCTACAAATTAATGGTCCCTATGGAATCTGATGTAATGAGACACAGTACAACATACATTGGTACAAGAGAAGTGCGATTAATCTTTCTGAATGTATGGGATCCCAGGTTACCACAAGTACCCAAAGATGATTTAAACGTCTTTGTCACATGTAATAAATATAAGCGACAGCACCGTTTCACAGTGACTAGACATTCCCACTGTACCTTGTGTTACTTTATAGTGTGCAGGTATACATCAATCAAGAACAAATAATGATCCCACAGTCATGCAACGGTATTATTATGGTCACTGATGACTTTAATTTCGGCATGTCCCACAGTCCAGCGGTATGATTATGTCTACTTAATACGTTTTTGAAAACTTTATTGAGGCCGTGGTAGTTATAAACCTGAACAACAACGTTTAAGAAAGATTAGTAATGATGTTCTTTAATCCTTGTAGAAAGTGAATCCTTTTTTATATAATAAGTCACAAAATGTATACCCCGGAGACTGCGGGTACAGGGCTTGACATAAAAAGAAAAAGTTGACTGCAAAATTGAAATCATCAGTCTTGTGAATAGCATTAGATCAATATGAACTATAGATCAAAATATGAAACACAGTCGGTTTCACGGGTCTTTTTGTTATTGGCACAAGTTGGTAAATCAGTGGGGTGTCAGTTCATACATATACATGCAACCGAAGTTTTAGTGAAATGTCTTGGACAAATGCGGCTACATTACCATATGCCATAAGTATAAATGTCTTAGATATACAGTTACAGGTGTACGCAGAACCTAATAGAAGCTTCGTTCTTTCAAAACAATACATCTATAATATTGATGTTTCTGAAGAAAATGTAAATTTTAAAGAAATCATTTAAAAGCATAGAAATCGTGCCTTCAATTCCTGAAGTGTTTTACTTCCAGCTAGTCCCGATGTTGAATGTCAATGCCACGCGCCACTATGTCCATCGTGATAATTTGTAGGAACTGTGAGCTTTGAAGTACATCTTTTACGTACGTAGAATCCCCACCAAGGGCTCTCTTACTGGCTTGCGTGATCAATATGTCCCTGGGGACTTAATACACTGACAGATGAAATCCGAAAATCCTTAGCATTTAGTTTTGACACTTAGCTGCCTCCATTTCTTTTCCCCATACGCGTATCTTTTCTCTTTATACACGTCATTGTAAATTGATGAGGCGTCTTGAAGGGATATTTCAAAGAAATTTGTAATACATCATATGACCTTTCATTGTACACAAGGATAGCAAGATACTGAGAGGTTCTGAAGTCATCAGCTGACAACGAGAAACCTAAACCTTTGACAATGACTTAGAAAACTGAATCGGAAATAGCTATGACAACATATCACTCCTTGTTTAATCACTTGGAAACATTCAGAATTTACTTGACGTAGGATGAAAGTTTGTTGCTGTGATTTTAAAAGTTAAGTTTAAGTAGAAAATCAGAAAAAATTATCGAAATTGACGCTGACGTTTATCATATTATACGGATATCATTGTCCGTTACAGTTACATATATTTCATGAGGTTGAGAACGCAGTCGCCGTATATCCTCTTGAGGATGTGTTTCGGTCACATCAGTGACATTAAGTTTGGGTCACACTTATACTTATATTTGTCTGTCAACACTATATACGCCTTTATAACTGATGAATGTCTTCGATACTTTTGTGAAACCCACGACCATGGGTACGGCGACAAATCTAGAATTCTCTGATCACACATTTCTTACACGCTTAGAGGACAAAACGATTCACAGCGAATTGCTGCGCCTTTGACATCTGATCTATCTGTGACCCCAAAAAGCCACACAACCATATCTGCCTGAAATCAGTAAATACTACATTAAAGACACTCTTTAATTAATTGAACGAAAGGTTTGAAAACATGCATTGTAGATATGTAGGATAACTAGAAATATTTTGCAAGCAGGTTGTTGAAGAGTTCCTTCGGCGTTAAGACTCATCACATACTCTCACGCAGCTATAACGAAGCACAAGAGACCACCAATAAATCAGTTGACCAAAGACGTGGCATAAGTATATTATATTAAGCATTTATAATTAGGCTAAACTGTGGGATTCTATATCATTTGATTGTCCAGAATATTAATAAGAATAATTCTTTCTCCTGTATATAGTAGGGTTTGTAAGGAAAGGGTCGTCAGTCATAGAAGAGTTGTGGTGACAGAATGTCCAATAATCAGATTTAAAGTTTAAATCAAAGTTGAAATCTAATTAGCAATACAGTTGAACCTTACTATGCGATATATTCCCGGTCAACACTCAACCTCTCAAAATGCACTTGGTTCATTTGTAATACGTTTAGTTAAATGTTATATATGGCACCACAATGCTCATTTTGATTAAAATAGACAAAATCAAATGACATTTTATCAAAATACGTTGACGATATTTCATTGTAAAAAATGCTTACTTACTTCTATATTTACGACAGTGTATTTGATTCCTCTCACCGTGCACTAATACTAGTGCCTCGCTGAAAACTTTCTTCCGATCTTTTCTTTTACCTAACTTACAGATTTGCCCGGGTTCTATTCCCCACATGGTAAAAGGTGAGGAGCCCATTTCTTGTGTACCCATCTGTGACTTTGCTGAACATTGGTCGTACAAACCATACTAATCCACTCACTCACATACTAGAGTACCTGCTTTCATTTGAAACTTAACTAACGCTGTACACTTTTCAATACAGGTTCATCTTGGGGACGTCTACGCCGTCGCAAATGGTCTCTTTCGAAAGTTAAATTATGATAACTTTTCTGCCACAACTATACCCTGTGGTTGTATAATCATCAACTGATTCTGCCCCTTTGACCTATTTTAGGTAAAGCTGAATCACTTACACCAAATATTTAGGACATGTGTAGAATTGTGTCCACTTCTGAAACTTACAGATGTAAAAGATAAAGATTCTTGAAAAGATGTTAGATTTCGTTTCTTCTACGCCCACACACAAACACTCCAAAAAGGTAATTCAAAGACCCATGACTTATGACTCGTTTAAATAATGATGACAAAACTATATGAATGATCAACTTCTATATTTTCACAATAGCGACGTTTCGGTATAGCTTCTTATACGGTTTTCAAGCATATGTAAGAATGATAGGGTGCCCAGTTTTCATTCCCCCATAGCTTTGTTATGTTCATACCAAAGACTTGAATGCCACCCAAACAAATCGTTTAAATAATACTCGTTTCAATATATTGTTGCAACACATAAATAAATGTAACAGAGTTTAGTACGACACTGCTACCTTAAACAAATGAAATGGAGTATAATGACAAACAAATTGCAGTGACAAGTTATCATTTGTTCTGGCGGTAACTATCACGACTTTTTAGAATATCGGATATGTCACACCCACATGTGTCATAAATATTCCATTGAAGCAATATGTAACGTTACCGTTAAAATGCAGTTTACAATGACATACAATACCAGAGGTAAAATTCAGTGGGGGATTCTCTTGCTGGATATATAGCATGTACATTGAGCATGACATGCATATACATAGATCGAACTCTGTCAAGCATAAGGTAATGGAGCCTATTCCTGTTTCAGGATTGCTGGATTGGGATCTTAGTAATGTATGTGGAGTACATGTGGTTAGAATGTTACATGGCTATAGTTTGTAGATGGATCCCTGTGAAGCACAACAAGGTAATGGAGCCTGTTCATGTTTAAGGGTTGCTTGACTGGGATCTAAGTAATGTATGTGGAGTACATGTGGTTAGAATGCTACATGGCTATAGTTTGTAGATGGATTCCTGTGAAGCACAACAAGGTAATGGAGCCTATTCCTGTTTCAGGATTGCTTGACTGGGATCTTAGTAATGTATGTGGAGTACACGTGGTTGGAATGTTACATGACTATAGTTTGTAGATGGATCCCTGTGAAGCACAACAAGATAATGGAGCCTATTCCTGTTTAAGGGTTGCTTGACTGGGATCTTAGTAATGTATGTGGAGTACACGTGATTAGAATGTTACATGACTATAGCTTGTAGATGGATCCCTGTGAAGCACAACAAGGTAATGGAGCCTATTCCTGTTTAAGGGTTGCTTGACTGGGATCTTAGTAATGTATGTGGAGTACATGTGATTATAATGTTACATGGCTATAGTTTGTAGATGGATCCCTGTGAAGCACAGCAAGGTAATAGAGCCTGTTCCTGTTGGAGGACTGTTTGACTGGGATCTTAGTAATGTATGTGGAGTACATGTGGTTAGAATGTTACATGGCTATAGTTTGTAGATGGATCCCTGTGAAGCACAACAAGGTAATAGAGCCTGTTCATGTTTAAGGGTTGCTTGACTAGGATCTTAGTAATGTATGTGGAGTACATGTGGTTAGAATGCTACATGGCTATAGTTTGTAGATGGATCCCTGTGAAGCACAACAAGGTAATGGAGCCTGTTCCTGTTTAAGGGTTGCTTGACTGGGATCTTAGTAATGTATGTGGAGTACATGTGATTATAATGTTACATGGCTATAGTTTGTAGATGGATCCCTGTGAAGCACAACAAGGTAATGGAGCCTGTTCCTGTTTAAGGGTTGCTTGACTGGGATCTTAGTAATGTATGTGGAGTACACGTGGTTAGAATGTTACATGGCTATAGTTTGTAGATGGATTCCTGTGAAGCACAACAAGGTAATAGAGCCTGTTCCTGTTTAAGGGTTGCTTGACTGGGATCTTAGTAATGTATGTGGAGTACATGTGATTATAATGTTACATGGCTATAGTTTGTAGATGGATCCCTGTGAAGCACAACAAGGTAATGGAGCCTGTTCCTGTTTAAGGGTTGCTTGACTGGGATCTTAGTAATGTATGTGGAGTACATGTGGTTAGAATGTTACATGGCTATAGTTTGTAGATGGATCCCTGTGAAGCACAACAAGGTAATGGAGCCTGTTCCTGTTGGAGGACTGCTTGACAATGTTCCTTAGTTTAGATGTGTAGAAACCAGTTAAGCAAGTAGCGGTAGCTTGTCTCCCTATTTCTCCCACTAGCAGGGATAACTGGATTGGATACCTTAGCAAGAGGTATATATTACCTATAGATTTTGGGGGAAAGATAATCCGCCTGAATGAGCAGATAACTTCCAGCAAGGGAATCCCCAATATTGAAGGTAATTAAACCAGGTGGTGTACAACAATTGAGGGGGTGGGGCTGGAATGTTGTATCACAAGGACGTACGATTCATTGGCGATGCAGAAGTTGAAGGAAAAGGTAAACTATCCGGAAGAAAGGTAAACTATCCGGAAGTAAGTGCAGTCCTACCATAGATTGGACTGGTGTACACAACGAATAGGTCAGTCTGAACCTATTGTAACAGAGCATATAGTATAAACTAGTAACAGCGCATAGGAAGACATACATATTCTGGAATAGAGAGATGGTACGATGTACAAACTATTGTATGCCATTATGATTTGACTGGCATTTTTGAAGTTGATGAATAATAAGAAAAGTACAATAAGAAAAGTATAATACTTTATGAATAACAACTTCTTTTGCTTGACCGAAACGTCTCATCATCATTAAAGAAAGAAGTTGTTATCCATAAAGTATTATACTTTTCTTATTATGCCATTTTACACTGCACTCAAATATCTGTGAGTTATTAAAGAGCATTATTCCATTGTGAAGCCCTTTAATGCATTAAACAAAAGGTTGATCAACGTAAAATTATATATAACAACTGTAACTGTTATGACTCATACGATGGACAAGTGAGACAAACTGAGAGTCAATTTTAAGGCAATAGACAAGAAATACGTAGGCATGACGCTCTGTATGTCAGCTTACGAGCAGAGATAAAAGAGATCTGCCTTCCTAAAACAGAAATCATGAAACGTTCATTTTCATCTTGGAGTGAAGTACTGTGGTTGGTGGTAAACTGCATCATATGTGTCTCTGCAAATAGAAAACTTTAAATTGTTTGTGTCTGTTCTTTAAAACTATTCATCAAGTGTTGAATCAGGTTACTTCTGACAGTGAACGAATGGATTATACCAAAAATATCCTCCTTCTGTTAGATTATCTAGCTACAGCAGATAGAAATTGCAAATGGGAGAGTGAATGAATGTTGTTTTACGTTTTAAATATATGCTGAAATTATTGCACATATATCGACGTGGACGTGTTTGTATTACCAGCCATGACACATCTACTGATGCCGATTAACTCGTTTACAAAATAACACAGTACACAGCCATTTCATCGACAAAGGAAAAGTACCACCTCCGTAAATCAGAAAATAAGAAATTGTCAAGAGGTGGAGTACTTTGTCATGAAGTTACAGTAATACCAGAAATAGATTCACACATTACATCCACGTGAAGACTCAAACCAGTGTCTTCAGCGGGATGGAAGCTCTTATGACCACAAGGCATCTTTCAGGACTGCGTTTTGTACAAACAAACGCAAATGAACCACACCATTTACAGTACTGTAGCGACGATTGATCAATTATATTTGAATTTTTAATGTCAGTATACTGCAACTGAGCGTCGTTGTGTTTTCATGTATGACACTACGCGAGGTATGTATTTTGAGATGTGGTTGTATGACCTCAAGGTTACATAGAGCTGAAGAACGTTCCTCAATTCTGTCAAAAGCCGTTTAACAATTTGATCTATTCGGATCGATTTCACCAGTGTTTCGTGTCGGATGTTGAATGTGTACACACGTCATGTCCGTTTTGCTTGAGTTGATGGGACGGTAATGATGGCTGCTGAATGGTATCCCCGTCGTATCGTTAGTGTTTTTGAAAGCCGCTGTTTCACTATATTGATGCTATAAATGTGAAATCCTGTTCGTATTTTGAATCTTTTGTCTGTTATATGTGCTCCGATGTCTGCCATAGTCTGTTAATATTGATTCCTACAGAATCCATAACGGACGGCGTCAGCCTTTCACGCTCAAGAACACGGTAAAACGAAATCAGGTCACACAAAATACAGAACGCGCCCTTTCAATTGTTAACCTGATTTGCTTATCCTTTTCACGGACAACTGATGTCTTCACTGATTTTCAGAAATCCATTCCTTTAATTTTCACAAACTTTCCGCTCAAAGGAATCTGTGGGATAATCAAGATTAGGTGTTTTTGGCCATGATGTTTTATGTGTACGTGAACGGGGTCGATGATTCTGCTGGTGGAATGAACCTTCCGTTTTTAACACAAGTAGGATTTGTTAATAATGCCTAGTCAGCTCCGAAGTAAGGACCGAGAGATTAAAATTACCCAACACTATGGAGAGGTACATGCAAATCTATGGGAGCATCTGCACGTGTCACAGGGGTACCCTGAGTATGTGATCTAGAATACCAGTTGAATGAGTTAAATTCTTGTAATGGGACCACCGGCCCATTTTACATTTTCAGGTGTTACAAGTTTCGAATGTACATGCGAGCGCCAATTTACAGTATACATGAGGTACATATGATGAAATATTGAACATATTGTCATTGGAGATTATCACCATTGTCAATTTATTATCAAAATTTGAGACATTTCTGTTTCATTTTTGGGCTGAAAAGATAAATCTGACTAAACCTTTTATAATTAATGGATTAGTTGAAGAAAACAATTGAACACACTTTTTATCTGATGGGTAACTCCAAAAATATTCTGCCTAAGTTCGTTATAGAATGGACATATAAAGCAAATATGAAATATGTCTCCACTTCTTGAATAATACAAAAGTGGTACAACCTCTCCTTTCTTGGAATTTCAAGCTTTCTTCCATCTGATATCATATGATTATGACCCGAACAACGAAATTGTGATAATGAAATCCTATAAACTTCGATATCTAACTCTGCCAAATATTTTTAAACAGCATATTCAATGCTGATATTTCTATAAAATGACAAACTAGAGTATTTACCAAGTGCATCAGAAAACAACTGGTTATCAATATCGATGCACCTATGTCTAAATTCTAATGTAAATTTCCTTTTATTTTCCACAAACTGAGTTTCACATACATTTCCAAAACAAATTAACAACCTTTTCACTTTTAATGCCCAACAATCATTTCCTCTTTCAGCAAGATTATACTGATACAAATAGATACGCTCAAGAGTATAAATATCACCCTGGGATAACAATCTTACATAATATTTCATAATTTTGACATACTGATTGACTTTAAGTGAGAATTTTCACAATTCGAATTCGAACTATACGTACTGATCATGAACGTGCCTTGGTGTAGATTTACTTTTCGTCCTTCCAGGTCTGTTGATCTTGGTCGATGTAACCGTATCGCTTTAACACATGGGGCATGGCCTCGCTCCCTAAAGCAGGATATACATTATGGTGTTCTAATGGCGTGCTAATGGTGTGTTAATGGCGTGTTAACGGTGTATTAATATCGTATTCTATCAAATACATGTATGTTCACAAATATTGTAAAATGCATTTCAACTGCAAAGATGGTTCTGTAGAAAATCGCTTTTTACTATAAATAATGTTTTACCCCACCAGGAGGAAGCCCTGGCTTCAGTTGTCTCCATCCACTCACAAACCGTTGGCAGAAATTAAGGGACAACTGTCTGGCAAGCATTATGTAAACTATGATGACGTCATTTTTACTATAAATAACGTTTTACCCCACCAGGAGGAAACCCTGGCTTCAGTTGTCTCCATCCACTCACAAACCGTTGGCAGAAATTAAGGGACAACTGTCTGGCAAGCATTATGTAAATTATGATGACGTCATTTTTACTATAAATAATGTTTTACCCCACCAGGAGGAAGCCCTGGCTTCAGTTGTCTCCATCCACTCACAAACCGTTGGCAGAAATTAAGGGACAACTGTCTGGCAAGCATTATGTAAATTATGATGACGTCATTTTTACTATAAATAACGTTTTACCCCACCAGGAGGAAGCCCTGGCTTCAGTTGTCTCCATCCACTCACAAACCGTTGGCAGAAATTAAGGGACAACTGTCTGGCAAGCATTATGTAAATTATGATGACGTCATTTTTACTATAAATAACGTTTTACCCCACCAGGAGGAAGCCTGGCTTCAGTTGTCTCCATCCACTCACAAACCGTTGGCAGAAATGGGATGACCATAACAGGGAATTATGTTGCAAACATGAACGGCTCCTGAATCAAACTTTGCTCCTTCAATCGTGTATAATGCCACACTGCATGATCTCCTCAGTATATGTACTTGGCGTCAGTGAATATGAACAGTATTCGAATTTGAACTATACGCACTGATCATGAACGTGCCAAGGTGACAGATTTAATTTACGTCCTTGCAGAACTGTTGATCTTGGTCGATGTAACCGTACCGCTTTAACACATGGGGCATGGCCTTGCTCCCTAAACTAGGATATACATGATGGTGTGTAGATGGTGTTTTACTGGCGTGTTACTGGTGAGTTAATGGTGTATTAATATATTCTACCAAATACATGTATGTTAACAAATATTGTAAAATGCATTTCAACTGCAAAGATGGTTCTGTAGAAAAATGGCTTGGCTGAAAAGATTTAATTTTTTTTGCCATCTCAGGAAATCTTTAACACATTATCAGCTGCGCATTCTTTCCCGTGTAGCTTTTAGCGAATTCTATTAACCGAGATTGTACTTCAACAAAGTAACATACGCTGCCCACGGAGAGTCTTTAACTGGATGTTTTATGAAGAAATATAGAGATGTGTGTAACATGAACAGTGGTACTACTCCCTATGCCTCTCAGTATTGCAGTGGCGGTGGGGTAGCCTAGTGATTAAAGCGTTCGTTCGTCACGCTGAAGACCCGGGCTCGATTCCCCACATGGGTACAATAAGTGAAGCGCATATCTGCTGTCCCCTGCTTTGATATTGCTGGAATATTGCTAAAAGCGGCATAAAGCTAAAATCACTCACTCACACTGTAGTACATTGTTTGTGTAACTTAAACACATATATCACTTTTCATACTGTTAATTCAATTCAAACGTTCATGATGGCCTCAGCTGTCTGATTCAGATAGTGTGAGGATGAGACTGAGATTATGTGTTGGGTTTTCGTGAACACCTTGTGTTATCACTATTTTACTGCGATTCATAAAACAAACACTTTTGATAGTCGGAATGCTGCAATGCTATGCTTCAGGAAAGGTGTATGCCGTTTTGTTGTAATGCATTATAAGCCGTGACGCTGTGTTGGTTCTCTCATATAACACCTGAAACCCACCTTTTCACCACGATCTTGGATTACAACCATTTTTTATAGGAATGTCCTGTTATGCTGTAAATGGTATTATTCAATGTTGACTCAGTTTAATTTGGCATCATATGCATATTTATATTTAAATATTATGTATATCAAATATTAAAATGGCCTTTTTCAAAAGTGTATGGTCAAACTAGTAATTCATGAACACTTTACAGTCAGTTTACATGTGCTTATGTTACGGTTAATAATTTGACGTGACAAAAGGTTCAAGAGGTTTGAACCAGCAAAATAGAACACAGACAAATCTAAAATATTCAATAATATATTGAACAAACAATGAGCAAGCTACAATGAATGACATTACATATTTCTAGCTATAGTAAGTACAATGCAATTGAGACACAAATCTAAAATATTGGGTCACAAATATAAGATATCAACTCACCAGAGTCTTGACATTTACAATGATAACATATATACTGATTGAAGGTTGTTTACAATGACAGAAGGCAAGCACGGTCAGTCTTGAAATGTTGAGAAACTCGACGATGGCAGACAGATGTGTATAAATCCAGTCATGTGAAAAGGCCCGTCGCACAACTCAACAAGAAGCCATTATATAGCTCTTACACAGTTTTCGAGCATAATAGCAAAGCTAGGCCCCCTCATTATTCTCTCAGAACGCCATGGAACTACGTGGAAAAGACACGGAACTCAAAACAAAATAAAGCCAGACAAGGGAGGCAACTCTGAAGCGCTATCAAAAGGGCATGCCGCTACAAATACTATTGCCATTGAACATATATGATGCGATATGCGAACCAAAACCCACACTCAAAACTTTAAACATTGTGACCAATAATAGCTATCACTTAATCAATGTGATATTACAAATTACAAATTACAAAAACAAACAAACCACACTCTCATAACACTTAAGAACGACGTTTATAACATATTGCAAACTTTGTTACCACAAGTTCTGTGGGAGCACGACGTGCTGAACTGCTTGTGAAAAATCTCCAGTGTGTCCATATTTCCAGTGTGTCCATATATAATCTGTTACAACCGATTCAATAGATCACAACCTGCACCGCGCTGTTTCATCACTTGGGAAATACAGAAACATATGAGATTGTTTTTCCCATCTATTCAAATAATAAAGTTTTAGTACCTCACTATTCTTTTCTCGTCTCTTTATTAAGTAGAAATGAAGTAGGTATGACAACGCGTGTCACATTCATAAAAATTAGAGCTCGCAATCACGTGGGTACGATGAATCGTGTTCTCTCGCTTTGAAAACTGCCAAATACTGCAAATCAAGACTAGGTCCCGTGACCATACGGGTTTTGAAATAAAATAAAATTAATGCAAATCAGGACTAAGTCACGTGACCATACGAGTGAAACACACAGGGATGCTACGTGATCCCACTCCGCTTGTCCTGATATTCTACAGGTGATAACCAACACATTAAATATATTTGAACTAAACTGATTGTAAGAGGGCACGAAGGGCGAAGTCGTCAAAGGCGCAGCAATTAGCTGGGAACAGCTGTGTCCCTAAACCGTACCCCGATTTTCAGTCTTGTTACTGGCAATATGGCATCTGCCACTGCAGGTCTAACTCCTGAATCAATTTCATCAATACTCCCAATTATAAGTGAAATACTGTGTAAATACTGTGCAAAACTCATTCACTCACACGTCTGGTAACCTTACTCAACCGTCGGGCGTCTGATCAATAGAGAGCAACTTGTCAAAGGCTTATTTCACTTCCTGTTTGTCTATTGATGATCAATGATTGCTACGTATTGACATCCGAATGTATGGATCAGTTTTAATCAAGCTTATAAGGCATAATATATCCGTTTATACTGTAAGACGATAAGTTAACACTGATGAACACTGATAGATAATATACGTTTGGGATATACAGACAAATGATTATGCATATAGAAACATTTAATCCTCATAATATCTAAGTATGATTCGTGGCTTATGAATAATGATAAAATAATATTTTCGGAATAACGAGGTAATGATATACACCATCTACTACCTGTAATTTGATAGATAAGATATATGGTTACTATGGCAATGACTTACGAATAACAATTTTTCTCATCATTCGAGTAGTACTTTCTCTGAAATTTGGTAATTCTGTAACTTGTGACACTCTCCTTTTCAGGTTTATCAAGGGTTAGTTTGTAATATGCTTTGAGAGTATTCGCCATTATCTGTATCTGAGGTTAATTTCGGAGTGCCACAAGGACATTTAACACTAAAAATCATCAATGACATAGCACCATGCACCTTCTGACCAGACAAAATTATTATGCTGTATGTTGGTACGACACAGGCGAGTGGACACTGGAACTATTGACCATACCAAATCCCATGGGATGACAGTCCCTTGGAGAACTTGGTCCAACAGGAACTACAATCATTGTTGAAGGTATTGTTGTGTATGTTTCCGTTGTATGCATCTGTAGTTACTAGTGTTCTTTGTTAAGGGGGTGACAGTATTGTGGTGCGAATTTGTATTTTACGAGTGAGTGAGTATGGTTTTACGCCGCTTTTAGCAATATTCCAGCAATATTTTGGCAGGGGACACCAGGAAAGGTTTTCGCACATTGTACCTATGTGGGGAATCGAACCCGGGAGTAGTATGGCAACTGATAGTTTTGGACCAGTTTCCCTCAAGGCCTTAATTAGGTTTAATAAATGATGAATAAATGAGCGTGGTCGAATGAGACCATCATTGATATGCAGCTATCTCGCTGGCGGGCAAGAGGTTTGACGGTTCTGCAGCGGGCTCTCGCCATAGCTCGTAGAGCCTTTTGGGCCCAATACCAAAGCGCTTTTTGACCTTGGGGAATCGTCGTTGTTGTCCAGCCTAGACAAGATGTCAATCTGCAAATTCGTTGTTTGCTGCGCATGAGCCGACAACATCGTCGCGGGTTGTCCCACACGAACTGACAACATCGTTGCGTTTTGCTCCGCACGAGCCTCGATCTTCCCCAGACGATCGTAGAAGTCCTGGATGGTTTGATTGGGAGTTGTCTCACCGGCGGGCAAGAGGGCCGACGGTTCTGCAGCAGGCAATACAGGTTTGCTGGAAGGCGACATTGCATTTGGAGCTATTTCGCCGGCGGGCAAGAGGTTTGACGGTTCTGCAGCGGGCTTTCTCCATATCCCAAACAGACATGTGGAAAAAACTAGGTTTCCTAGTCCTAGACATGTCGGAAATTGGGATTTCCATATAGACAAATAGAAAAGTATGGGAAATAAACACAAAGCCACCAAAAAGAGATTTGTCCTCCGACAAGATCCAAGAAATCCATGCCCTTTGCGGTGTGCTCCTGGCAGCCAAGGTCAAAAAGCGCTTTGGTATTGGGTCCAAAAGGCTCTACGAGCTATGGCGAGAGCCCGCTGCAGAACCGTCAAACCTCTTGCCCGCCAGCGGGATAGCTCCAAATGCGATGTCGCCTTCCAGCACAACTGTATTGCCTGCTGCAGAACCGTCGACCCTCTTGCCCGCCAGCGAAACAGCTCTCAATATAATATTTTTCATTTTTTCAAAAGCATCCATTTTTGTATACTCCTGAGTACATCTTAACTGTAATGCGAAAACATATTTCACCAAAACCTTAAGCATATCAATGATGGTCTGATTCGACCACGCTCATTTATTCATCATTGACGGAGCCTTTATTTAACCTAATTAAGGCTTTGAGGGAAACTGGTCCAAAACAATCAGTTATCATACTACTCCGGGTCTTCGGCTTGACGAGCGAAGGCTTTAACCACTAGACTACACCAGTTTGTATTTGAGATGATTGGGAGTAGGGTACATTCTTGGTGGGATATTAATATGGGAATGGGAGGAAACATAACTCAATACAAATACTTAGTGCCGTTATAGGTTGCCAGGCAACCAGGCTTGGACACACATGTATACATTTGTTTACCTCTAAGAACGATGAACTCTTCTTAACCCCAGGGGTTTGCCATTATGAAACTGAAAAGGTTTTGACCCGTCCATTATCACGTACGTTTCTTATATTCATGACGCAACTACTTCTTTTCATCTAAAATTGTATGTAATATGTGCCAAGTTTAAAGCTTGTTGAGTGAGTGAGTTAAGATTTATAGTCACATCGACAGTATTTCAGGCATATTGTGACAATATCAAGATATATATTTATAATAATTATAGATTAATTATAAAAACCTGTCAGCGAAGGACAGTAAAACAACTAGTTTATCACAGATGCAAATTTAAAAACTAGTAATTAAATTTAAAACATTTTGACTATTCAAAACGATACAATATAAAAACAGGCTATAGACTGCCAAGCTTGTTGATGATATTTACATAAAGAAACATAAAACACATATGTTCGTCACCACACATATCTGCACCACTAACGGTGGCTTGTGCATGAGCCGTGTTGCCCTCTGCACTCACCTCAATCGATTACCACCTCTGATGTGAGTGAGTGAGGTTAGTTTTACACCGCACTCAGCAATAATCCAGCTATAAGGCGGCGGTTTGTAAATAATCAAGTCTTGACCAGATAATCAGGTGATCAACATCAGGAGCATTGATTAACGCAATTGGGATAAAATGACATGTTGGTCAGCGAGCCTGACCACCCGATCCCGCGATTCGCCTCTTACGACAAGCATAGGCTGATGAAACAAATTCGAACCCGGATCTTCACGGATAACCTCTGATGTAATTACAAGACACGGGTTAGTGCATATCTGCTAAGTGTGGACATACTTCTCTTTGTCGCTCGTATCTAAACTCATGTCCAAAAGAAACGTTACTAAATATTTTTTAAAATATTTTTAAATTAATGATACTTTTTGGAGAAAAAACATATTTCTGTGTATACCACGTTCCTAAACAAACGTATTCGATCGAAAAAAACGGTAACATTTATTCACTTAAGAAGCAATCGCACGAATACTCAAAATGACGTTAAGTCGTGTAGCACGAAATGCACGTGCAGATGAACTGTATAAAACCGCTGGTCCGACACGTTGTGCCAACAGCAGTAAAAAGCACACAAAAGAAATGGCACGCTTGACAGCGATGGAGAGAGAAAGAGCCGTTGGAATGGTCCGACAGGGAGCATCACACGCCGCTGCAGCAAGAACGTTTGGATGCGCGCGCATAACGGTTAATGCGACGGTTGCGTCAAATAGGCCGAACAACAGACAGGCCGAGAATCGGGAGACCCCGGGTGACCACGACTATTCAAGACAACCACATCCGGATACTTCACCTACATAACCGCTTCGTTCCTGCGACGTTAACGGCGGCGACGGGACTGGGACACCGGATCAGTCGACAAACCGTCTACAGGAGACTGCAGGCACATGGTATCCGTGCACGTCGCCCCTACCGCGGAGTCTACCTGACACGTCAAAACAGAGTCAACCGATTGATATGGGCCAGGCGTGTTCGGCGGTGGCAACGTCGAAACTGGGCACGTGTCTTGTTTTCGGACGAAAGCCGGTTTTGCCTTTACAAGAACGATGGTCGGCAGCGAGTATACCGAAGAGTTCGTGAACGTTTGGCGCCGAACTGCATCCAGCAAGTCCATGCATTTGGAGGCGAGGGTGTAATGGTGTGGGGAGGTATCTGCGGTGATGTGAAAACGAGGCTCGTCATTATTCGGGGGAACCTGAATGCACAGCGTTACCAGGATGAGGTTTTACGACCAGTCGTGCAGCCATTCGCCCAACAGCATCCAGGAGGAATCGTGTCCCAGCACGATAACGCTAGGCCTCATACGGCAAGATTGACCCGGAACTTCCTTGCCAACGCCAACATACAGGTTTTGCCATGGCCAGCGTGTTCACCGGATTTGAATCCCATTGAGCACATATGGGATCACCTCAATCGGAAAATCAGAAAACGCCCTGCGCCCCCAGCCAACCTCCAACAATTGGAACATTGTCTCCAGGATGAGTGGCAGCGAATCACCCCTAACGTCATCCGACGTTTGACGTCATCAGCTATGAGGCGTGTCATGGCATGTATCGCAGCTGCTGGTGGACATACCCGGTACTAAAGTGGCGTTAAGACTGTTTTCAGAGACTACCCTCACTAGCCTCCTCCACTGTGCTAAAATGAAATTTCAAATTTGGGCACCACACTTCGTTTAAAGCCCTGTGTTAATGATTGTAAATCTTTGATTGCCATGACTTTTTGTACACATGCCGTAAAATCATTTATCTAATGAAAGATATCAATTTGAAATGTCTATGTTGTTTTGTTTTAATTTAGTGATCTTTGAAACACGTGGTATCGTTTCTTTTGGACACTAGTTTATATTAGGTGTATGTCTGATCCACATCGGGGGACCGCCTCCGTGGTGTAGTGGTTAGAGCGTCCGCCCGGAGAACGGAAGGTCGAGGGTTCGATCCCCGACCGCGTCATACCAAAAGACGTTAAAATATGGTACTTGTTGGTCCCTGCCTGGCGCTCGGCATATTAATGGGTACAACAAGGACTGGTCGGCTCGGAGTCAGTATAATGTGTCTGAGTTGGGTATTCATGCTTCACTGCGGCATGGTATCTCAGTGGGCTAGCAGCTTCAGTCTGGGCTAGCACAAGCAGCCGCACATACACATACAAACGCATGCACGTCGTCATATGAGCGAAATATTCTCAAGCACGACGTTAAACCCAATTTCACCTCACCTCACCTCCACATTGGGCATGCCGGTATGGTTCAGCCATTTTATATGCGCTTCATTGTCACGCACAATCATTAACTTCATTAAATGCCAAATAACCATCAAATGTTATTACACTATTTACCCCAATGGGTTGAGAACGATTGATCTTTTTAAGGAAATTATCTAACCGGACACAAAAAAAGTGTTGTCACTTTCCCACATTTTTTAAAACAGTATCTGTATCAGCCTAACAAGAAAGATAACTCTTGTACCCCTGTCGTGTACAAACGATCTTGGGCTGTGGACAAAGATGAACTGTAGTGAAGGTATAGAAATTGATGAGCGTCATTATTCAAAGTGAACACCTCGATTGAAAGAGTTATATTCTGAATCTGAGCAGAAGGCCAGAAAGCCAAGCAAAGCTTGCATCGTACAACTAATGGTCACACCATTTCACAGCTAACGCTCTCAAAACGATTCAGGCCTAGGTTGACCTGTTGAAGACGTTTCCCAAACTTGACGGATCGATGATCAAAATTGTATCCGGTGCGATTCTGTATTTTAATAAGCTCGTTGACAGTTTACAGTTGATATTCATCGTGCATAATGTTCTTATTTTGCAAATTCTTGATAATGTGTATTTACTAATTAGCACCAGGTGCATTGTATGAGTAGACTTTACATCAATGTGAACCAATCTACATTGCAACGGCTCTACCGAGCTTACCTTCATCATGTTACAGAGACCCAATTATGTTTCGAGACTTTTCAGCACCATTCCCGTGAACTAGTGATCCTCCTCACTTCGTGCTTTCCTCTCGTGGGAAGCTGCCGCGACGTGATTTAACAGGAATACAGTGGCGTTAAGTCCCTCGCCCATGTTAAACCACTTACAGTTTTTATAAAAAGTGTGACAATTGAGCTACGACCAGTAGGATATAAGATCAATCGATTTTAATTATTTCGCCATTACAAGAGCAAAGGAATCCACAAGGGGCAAGATTCTACTGAAGTAAATTCGAATAATGCCACCAAATGTAATGACGCTCTGGTTGTATTTTTCTCAATGACATGTTTTGCACAATGACATGTACCAAAATGACAAAAGGCTTCCTAGCTCAGAATCAACAACAGCACCAATAGGTTAACACAATCATAATGGTTTAAGTAAATTTAGCAGCAATAAATTTCATATGTTACGTCAAAATACAACTGCTCTAGAACGTCAAGAGAGGTGGCGTTGCATGTTACGTCATTGCAAATACAGTACACATATTGATTGTGATCTAATCCTGTCTAAGAATTAATTAGGCTGTCGCGCGGAATCATGTTACATAAGATCCCTAACTACCGAGCCTGGTCGTAAGAGGCGCTGAAAGGATCTGTATTTTCAGGCGCTGTGACGTGGCCAGCTTGAGTGTCGGTATTTACCAGCAGTGTGGATCGATTCTCACAATAACGATGACTGGATTGTTTGGACCAGACCTTGAACAGCCGGGGTATTGCTATGTGTGGCTTCAAAAAACAAACACACAGATTTAATTACTTCCAGGCTCTTGGGAGGCTCAGTGTTCAACGGTGCTGTGCACAAACCATGCCCTTATTCAGGATCCGCTCATTCTGGGTTCGAATCCCCATTCATCTCATATATGATTATATATGATAAGGTAATGTGTATACGGTATTTCGACAATTATAGAAACTGAAATCATTGCACCTTGGTCCGTACTATCGTGGTCTGAGACCCCGTGGGTATACAGTGTCCTTAGTACCCCATTGTTACTGGAACAGATGACCAAGTTAGGCATCATGTCTACTGGTGGTTGCACCCATATGTTGGTGTACGACGGGACTCTGAGGGCACTGGAGCCAGGAACACGTGTTCTTTGCCCACCACACTAGCTCGACATAGTTCGTGCCCTGGAAAACAGTCACAGTTTTGTTTTAATTATTTGACAATAATTGAGTAATGAATGACAATAATTGAAATCGTAATATATGAAGTGTCAAGAGTCATATTGTCGCAGTCCCGTCAAAACCTTGGTATGTCGGCATTTTGCCAAAATTGACTTTAGACGACAAATATCTAGTAACAATGTATTTTCTGTCAAATTCTCTTAACAATCCTCCAATAGAAGATACAACCGTTTTTCAAAAGCATCTATGTTATTGGTCACCCCAAACTAACACGTAAAACCTCGTAAGTTTTAGCGCTGCCATTTTGTGAAAATGTGTTTCGATGCTTCTTTGCGTTACTTCAGTGGTATTGTGCTCGAAATACCACTTACGTTATGACATTCATTAAATGCTGAGAAATAAATATAAAACAACATGTTTTGGCACATAACTGAAGAACCTGGATAACTGACCATGCATGTATTTTCACACCTTCACCACCTCTAGGGTATTGGATTGGATCTTTGATACTTGTGTTGTACCCATTACCGAAACTGCTATCCCTTTATTGTAGAAATTACTGAAAATCAGGTTTCTGGAAGCCAACGTTCGGTCAGTGACTGAGATGTTAGTCATAAGTAGGACATGAACTACAGTCATGAGTCGACTAGTACTTGCAGATGAGTGTCGCAATAAATACACCGCCTACTCCAGGCCTAAAACGATCAATGACCTAGCAAACCCGGTAACAAAGGTGGAGATCCACAATTCACTGGCACTAAATACTGAACCCAAGCCGTGATTTTGTTCATGCCGAATCACACTGATGACTGGCAAGAGCTACCTCGTTGATCACAGACAGGGCAGGAAAAAAACCATCTCAAAGGTGTTGTACAACCACTGAACCACAAGGAAGCAAAGTACATGTACAAACATCTTCAGGAACTCAAATTTGTTATGCCATCCGATAAGCATCTGATCTATAATGCTGATCTGCCTACTCTTGAGAAATAACTTTCTTTCGCAAATCACATAAAACTGTAAGAGCGAGACACATTTCTAAATACAGTCACTTTAGTTGAAGTAGTCTCAGACTGTATGCTCTAAAGCTGATAATCCAATATGTTCATCATAATTCAGAATGTAGCACAGGAGGAAAATAAGTGACAAAAAAACCCAGGAAGAAAATAAGTGACAAAAAAAAACCCACCCCGCGTGCCACTGATGACCCCCGACCTCCCCAGAACAAAATGGGTGACACCTTTTTAAAATCAGATGAGCGGTCCCTAAGTTACAAATATGTGTTTGGTTGTTTAGTCATTTTAATTAGTTTGTCAGCACTGTTGAAATATGGTAACGGTTCACTCATGTCTGTTCTGTCGGTTATCAGACCTCGGTGCATGTCCACGTACATGGTTGTGCCCAATAGTTTGCTAAGAGTTAAGTAATCAGAATAGATACAGAACAATTCGTTCCATTCTCCATGTTTAAGTTACAAAGTTGTTTAACAATGGTTGCTCATTTTAAGGAGTTCGACTATGATCGTTACAGGTGCAGGGCCCCTTTCTGTGAGACGTCTGTAAGTGAGATGGATTTTTCGAATGATATGGATCCACAACAATTAATCATTGTACAGCAGTCATGAAGAAGTGGTCGAATTAATATCTTCTTACACCGATGGAACAGGTCATGCATAAAATGATCATTTTCTTGTTTAAACGCGGGTTTTATTTCATAATGCAATAATGGTTCTGGTTCGTTGAACAGGACACCAGACCGTCTCTTCTTCATTTTCAGTTGTTATTTGAACTCATTTAAGTGCAATTACCCGTTTTTCATCGTTTTCCCCTTGGTATCAAAATATCCTATTTAAATATAGACTTGATGCAAAACCTCGTATTTTTCATCCAGTCTAACCCTTTGGAATTAAGATGCCAAACATGTTTGGTTTCTCTGCAAATACTGATGCAAAGTTATGGTTGAAAACTCATTGTCTTACGTTTGCACATAACAAAAAAATAAAAAAATTGAAAATGAAAAAAACTATTTTCGATTATCTCAAAACTTTTAAAAGTCAGATACGAGGTTTGGACAGGACTGCAACGATATGGCAGAAGGCGGTGGCTCATGGGCCAGTCTGGCGATGTTATTTATCTGTAATCTGTGGCTCTTGAGAATGATGTCATGAGCCGAACCAACCTACAATTCTTCCTTTTTTAGTTTCCACAGCTTTTCATATCTTTATCCTAGGGGTATTTAGCCCCTGTAGCCCTGATGCTGCAGAGAGACTTCAGCTTCAGCATCCCCCTCGCTGACTCTTGAGGGCGGCTGGGGAGCTGGTGTGCCATCAAAAACAAATGAACGCAGACATGTCGATAAGGAGGTCACTCCTGTGATAAAAGATTATTGACCACGAATCAGAGTGATTGCTTCTGCTCATGGAACAAGGCTATATCTCACGGTATCAAAGGTGTTTGTGGAGGAGTGAATATCACACAGCTGTGCACCCACATCCCCACTTGTGGAATATGCACAGAGGGACAATATGTCAGTCGCTTGTGTTGACACTTTGTTAATATTCATATTTGTTCAGTATGAACAAGACGCTGTCATCGAGCAGAGGCGTCCTCGGTTACTTTGCTCGCCGTCTCTCTGACATGAAAGAGGAGGAGATTGCTACTGACCTGAAACACCGAGGAGTTAATGGTATCAAACGATTTACAAGAACAACACAACATGGAAAGATTGTTAAAACTCAACCCTACATGTTTACTTTTTCTCAGTATGCAAAACCAAAATCTTTGAAAGCTTCATATCTTAACAGAACAGTGAACTTTATGCGAGTGAGTGAGTTTAGTTTTACGCCGCACTCAGCAATATTCCAGTTATATGTCGGCGGTCTGTAAATAATTGAGTCTGGACCAGACAATCCAGGGATCAACAGCATGAACATCGATCAACGCAATTGGGATACGATGACATGCGTCAACCCAGTCAGCGAGCCTGACCACCCGATCCCGTTAGTCGCCTCTTACGAAAAGCATGGGTTTCTGAAAATCAATTCTAACCCGGACCTTCACGGGTGAACTGTATGCAGTGAAGTTGATAAACTCCGTTTTGTCACGAGTCACAAGTTGGCCATTGGACGAGGTTCTGCCGGCGGAAGTAAACCTCCGTTACATTGAGTCGATAGAGGACAAATAGCATGCAACGCAAGGCTGAGCATTTTGCCTCTTCTAAATCAATTCAAGACATTATATGCTAGCTCACGGGGTACTTTAATAAAAGGTAAACGCCAACGTAGGCAACAATACTGTCAACAATATCTTCACGTACACTCATGTCAAAGGTATGGAACATGATTCAAAAGATCAAAAGTAAAGTATCTTGTATCCAACGTTGTGAAAGTTTTGCTAAACATTCTCTCTCTTCCAAACTTAAAACTATCAAGGGATGAACACTGTAATTAATTTACTTTTTGATAACGGGAAAGGTCACAATGAACAATTTTCTATTCATGAACTCCATACCTGCCTTTGAGCAAGCTCATGATACTGCACAGAAAATGCTAACATACAGCATCAGCCACAGAAGCACTTTAACAGAATCATGTTTAGAAACACTTTTGAGTTTTTTCAGCAACAGTTTTGACGTCAATAAGATGTCTATCTTCATGATGTTAAGCTGTAGGTGTTCCATGACCTTAACTTGGACGTGATGATATAAATTATCGAACAATGTCATTAACAAGATGCGTTTGCAAAACTATATAAGGCATGATCAATAATTGACTAGTTTGGTACTTAGTGACCAATAATCTACTTAATTATATACAATGTGGTTTCCGGAAAAGCCCCCCAAATTAACAACGAGCATTTAGGTGTTCAGAATCATTTGTTAACATGAAGTCTGTATACCTTGAAAAAGAATATCACGCTACGTGGAAACATCGTATTGTGGATTGCCAGGCCATCAATTCATATTCAAGTTATTGACTGACAGGCAATGTCAAGTCCGCATGAGCTAAACCCTGTCCGTTTATTATAATCAGGATTAGGGTGTCCCACAAGGTTGTATTTTGTATATCACTTTATTTAGCCTAAAATGATCAGTTTATCAACAGTTTGAAATTGTGTAATTGATGGATCGCTGGATGCCTACTATTGAAAACATTCATGCTGATTAGAAACAGGCTTAAATTTTCAAATCGACGATTGTGAAAAATTACAATCTAACAAGGTTCAAGGTTCAAAACATTCAACTGCAGCGAGGTCAGCAATTTGATAAACCGCTGCCAGCAAACAGACCAACACCACCCAAGATCGGGAAGACCAAGAGTCACGACACAGATCGAAAACTGATACATCCGCAAGATCCACCTCAGGAACAGATTCGTGACGGCGACGTCAGCGGCGGCGACAGCACTAGGACACACCATCAGCAGACGAACAGTCCTTCGACGACTTAATATGGCTTGTATACGAGAGTAGCGCACCCTTCTGTGGAATGGCCTTGACTCGTCTACACCATCAACGCAGACTGCAATGGGCACAAACTGTACGTCGGTGGCAGTGACGTGACTGGGAGAGAGTGTTCTTTTCAGATGAAAGTCGGTTTGGTTGGTCCAGAAACTGCATTCAAGAAGTTCATCCGTTCGATGGAGAAGGCGTCTTGATATGGTGTGGCATTTGTGGCCAGAGAACAACAAGCAAGACTAGTTATCAGTCAAGGAAATCTGAATGCCCAGCGATACAGGAATGAAGCGTTGAAACCTTTTGTGGTGACCCTTGATTTGACAACAGCCAAGAGGAGTCATTTTGCTGCTCGACATCGCAAGGTTTCACACCTCCAGACGTTTTTGAGAATACCTGCACAACGTCGACATATTGCTTTGTCCATGAACTCTGATTTGTGTAATGTTTAATTTTGACCCCTTGACGCTTTCTTAAGGAATTGCGATAAATGCAAAAAGAGCATTACAATATATTTTTGCAAATTATCGTACAATAATTATCAATAATCTCACATACGTCTTTCTATATTTTGGTCAAGGGATGTCTGTGATAACCTTCCTTTGCCTGGTAGTTTATTTGATCAGCAGTTGACCTTTCGTCCCCACGTTAAATATTTAAAGATACATATCTGAAGGCCCTTGGTGTGATAAAGCAACTCTGACCCCTTCTGTACTTGATTATGGCTTCATCGTCTACGGCAGGGCCTGTAAGAGTAATTTACAATTATTGGATATTATTGCCTTCAGAATTCTCCCATTAATATATAGTCTTAAGTAGAGGCTGATGAGCCATCACTAACACAACGGCTTAAAAACACATCCTTACACCACTGTATTATAATTTTCTTAAATTTCCACATCAATCAAATATAGCTTATAACTGTGCCTTAATCCGTCGTATGGGGATCTGTACAGTGTTAAACGATCCTTCAGTCCTCCCTTTGGAATAAGAATACAACCGGGAATTTCTGGGATGGAAAAATGACTCCCAGCAAACATTGTTTCCTTCACAGCCAGATGTTGCATTAACAAACCGACAACAATCTGACAAATAAACTAATGTATAAAGAAACTGTAATAAATTAAGAAGCACCTAAAATACTAACAAACCAATATTTACCGATGGAAACAAGGATGATGAGGCAGTAGCTGGCGTCATTGGATCTAAGACCAGATCATCAAGATTTCCAAATCAAATCTATATCAAAACTATTAAACATATAATTCTCAGCCTAAACATTAAACGATAACAGTTTAAAGTATTTTCTGATTTCTTTTCGTTACCAGTGCCATTAAAATAGTTCCAGGCAACTTTTAAGTGAAATTTTCGAATTACATAATGATCTTGCTACTGGTCAGTAACCTCTAGGTTGCCCAGCCATGTTTGAATTACTGGTAATACAATGGACGATGCCGCAGCTAAAGACGGATCGTTGACATTTCTACTGATCCCATACAGCCAATATAAGCCTGTAATAAGATGTAACTCCAAGGCTATTATGTCAGAGAAGTTGGACACCCATGTAGGTATCAATAAGGTGCGTGATATTTAACCAAGTATTGATTACACCAACTTGGGTTGTCAATCCAGCATACTACTAAGATGTCGTATTGGCCATGTGAGAAGCAGACATGAAAATTTACATAAAGATGAGTATCCTCAGGTTTGAATCCCTTGTGATCAGGGAATCACTCTGAAGCATGTCTTGATTGATTATAATGTTTTCGCCAGCACTAGGGATAACCGTTTCAAGGTTTCATCCTCAAAAGATATTTGTTTGGTTGCTGGCGATCTATTGCCCCCAGCCAATATATAGCCAATAGATATGCTGTTATGTAGTCATATGTTAATGCATTCAAATTATACACTGGTTCCGAACCGATCGGTCATTACATTACCAACTTATCATCGATCGGCGGGGAGGTTAATAAGAATGATATGTTTCTGTGTTCATTTTGTATGACCCAGCCGCGCCTCCAACCACCGATCATGAAGCTTCCTCGACAGACGCAGTATTGACAACTGAAGCGGTCAATTAAAATGGTAAGACGCTGGTTGTGCAATGCAACTTGTACAGCAGTCTTTTGCTTAAGAAATACAGTTCGCTCTACCACCATATATAGTGTAATAAAACACACTTTATTATAGTTAAAGCACGAGGACGCTTGCGTCCGAGTGCTTTAACGTCATAATAGTTCAGGGCGAAAGTGTGTTTTATTACACTATACATCGTGGTAGAGCGAACTGTATTTATTTTCTAAGATGCCAAATTTAATAATTTCTAAGGATAATTACAATTAGTTTAAGGCAGAAAACAAAATTAAATTAAATTAAGAATCCTCGCACAGGTCTAACTGGCGCGCTGTTCTATTGATGTGTCTGCCCCATTACGTTAAGACGAACGTTACCAGAAAAACAAATGATAAACAGTTTGTTGACGGTTTACGTTCGGATTCAATATCTTCTCTAAATTATTTTAATTACATCTGTGATCAACGTAAACCATATGGGGCAATATGCTTCCTGATACAGTTATCATTGAAGTACACGCGAACATTGTAAAGGTCTTTCACGATGCTAAAATATTTGTAAAGATAGGCCTAGGTGTTTGATCGGTGAGCGGGCCACGATTAATGTCATCCATCTTTTGCCGAGTTCTTCCATACAAACTAATTTACTAAGGCCCATGGGGACACATGTCGCGAGCAATCCTTATGAATTGCATTGCATTAGTGACAACCATTCCCTGAGGCTGGACAATTATGTTGTCGCCTTGACCTTCACTCATGGTGAATGCTGTTTGGATTTGGCAAGCGCCTGTAGGGGTTGTTCATGTCGCGCCATTTTGTCACAACGGTTGTTCAAGTAACCACCTGCTCGGAGGTTCTTCCAACACTTGCTGTCAAGACATAAATACAGTGAAGGCAGATTCGTGCATGTGTCAATCCATGATTGTTTTGGACACTTCTTTGCATCGTGTCAGAAATATGAATAAGTGATTACCCGACTTATTTAAGCAGATTGAGTGAGTGAGTGAGTTTAGTTTTACGCCACACTCAGTAATATTCCAGCTATATGGCGGCGGTCTGTAAATAATCGAGTCTGGACCAGACAATCTAGTGATCAACAGCATGAGCATCGATCTGCGCAATTGGGAACCGATGACATGTGTCAACCAAGTCAGCGAGTCTGACCACCCGATCCCGTTAGTCGCCTCATACGACAAGCATAGTCGCCTTTTATGACAAGAATGGGTTGCTGAAGACCTATTCTACCCCGGATCTTCACGGGTCCTAAGCAGATTGAAGATGGAGGATCGAGCCATAACCATATATAAGGATACACATGTATTACAAAAGCGAACACTCATATGTTTTGATTGGATGAGATGCATTTCATACAGGCTGCAATCTTGAAGACATGTGTGCCGTTATTTCTGGTAATCAACGGTAATTATTTTATTAAAATACCTGTTATGAGTGACATATCAGAAAACGGTAACATACAAGGCCGGTATGTTATCTGAGGAAGAAATCTGCCTAAATCATTCATCAGTACTATCAAATTTGGCTTAATTAAACTGAATACATGTCCACCCCTCGTTTGTACTGGATTCGAAAACTCTATAAAAATCGTACAGAGAGCGATACTGTTGGATCCAGTAAATGTACCACCAAATCAATGTCTCAAAGATAACGGTTACCCCAATCCTTACACTATTACGAAAGGAGTTTGTGGGAACTGTATTATTTTAGAACCGTCAGTTCTGACAAAGCCTTTGATTTTCAAATTTGTACACAACTTTGTACATGACAAACTTCATTCGTTTGGAATGAATTTCTTAACAATGATAGTCAGCCATATATATAATTACAGATGACAGGTCATACGACTCTTGCACAGATGTTGTTCAATGAAGGTTACAACATTAAGGGCTTCAGTAAAACTTTCGAAACGTTTCATGGTACATATGCTGAGGACATTTCTACATTTGATTCTTGGACGAAAATGATGCGCGATGCAATTACCTTTTTTGCGTTTTTCCCGTGTTTTTTAGCAGTTGAACAATACACTAGCCGAGCCACTGGTGGAGCAGGATACGCTCACCTTTTCGCTAACATCTGGCATTATCACTATTTGTAAGCAATTCATTTACCCATGCAAAAGATATTGTCGGAATCGAACCGTCGACTGCTTTAAGCCCTCTTGTTTTTCACATTTGGTTCTCATCATGATTGTTGCATCAACCAAGTCTTATAATTTTGCAGCAATGTTTATGTAACTGAGTTACCGGCAAGTATAGGTATCCAGCTCTCAATGCTCGCATACCTTTTAAATAGATGCACGGCGCTTAAGTGATTAAGGTGATGTGTAGCACCCGTTTGAACATGGAACCCGTGAAGATCCGGGCTAGAATTGGTTTTCAGCAACCCATGCTTGTCGTAAGAGGGCCGTTGACTTTGTTGACACACGTCATCTGATCCCAATTGCGCAGATCGATGCTCATGCTGTTGATCACTGGATTTTCTGGTCCAGATCGATTACTGACAGACCGCCGTCATGTAGCTGGATGATTGCTTAGTGCGGCGTTAAACAACAACCAACCTATTAATTCATATGCTGAAGGAAAAGCCTAAACGCTGACGCAGAGATGTGTGTACGTGATCATGGAATATGGATAGGGTGCTGACAATCCTGTACAGTTGATAAGGTCGAATCTAGGTTTCTGGCACGGATGTTGTTATCGGGGGATTTGATTTCACTGGATCCTGCAACACTGTAACATGTGTTTCTGTGTTTGCAACCATGATGTGATTGTCCTGGTCCAGACTGAATGATGGGGGCGCGGCGGTCGAGCTGGCTATGGCGCCAGGCTAGTGATCCAGCGAGGTTAAGGCGTCGGGATCGATCCCACCTGTGACCGGGTGTAAAAACCTTGGCGTCAACTTTGTGTGCAGACTCTTTCAGTGTTGTCACAACCCCTAGTCTACAGTACACAACCCTGTACACTTAAAAGAACCCACGAATCCGTTGGTACACGTGCAAACACCTAGTTGCGGGTAGAGCAACGTGCAGTGAACTTGGACGAAGTACTGTGACTATGTGTCCCAGTCCACCCAGCTGTGAATGGGTACCTCGCTAGGATGAGAAAGACACAATAACTCGGTGCGCCTAGTGGCTGCAACAGTTGTATACTATTGAGATTGATAATACGATGTGCCGTTGAGATCGACATCCAATGATCGAGGCAAAAAATACCAGCTATGTACGCTATATAAATATCCTATAATATTGTACCTGAATTATTCCGATGTTAAATTCAAACAGTCAGGCATGTGCATTGAGCGTCAGAAACCTCTACAATCTTGAGGTTCCAACGCATTAGGCATGCTTATTTTATTAGATATCATTCTCAAGGCTCATCTACTGTCCACTACTACTAAAGTAATCTGCAGGTAACTCATTTCGCTTTTTAAAAAGAGATTTCATAAATATCAACATAAACATTTCAAGAAACCAAACCCATATTTATTTATTGATATTATTATTTGAAAACTCTGTTTTTCTTTGCAAATCCATGTTTTACGACGTGAAACTCTAGCTATTTCCAAATGGCAAGCATTCTGGACCTAAGAATAGCAATTTTCTTGACAATTAACTGACAACTCGAGGAATCGACGGCTGCTTTTCAGCTGAAGAAACACTTGATCGATTACTCAGAAGTAATCATGTGAAGTAATTTACTGATTGATGTACCTGCGATGTTCATCATTCACATTCCATGAAGTAGCTTCCGTGAAGGAGAGTGCAAATAAAGGCATAACACTTTCACCAAAACTATCGAATATGGCTTGAAAATTGAAAGACGCGTGAAGGCGAACCTCTCTGAATCCTTACATGTCGTCGAAGCGTAAAATGAGAATCTAAATAATTCATATACATTTTACATCTTCAAAAACTTGCCCATTTAATGCAGCATCAAAAGGGACAACAGTCTCCAGAGTTTTAGTTAAAGGTGGAGTATACTGTGGGATTCTGATGATGTGTTTGAATGTTTTGTATCACTTCAAGCAGTGGTAACACCATGGTGTTGCCCAAAACTCCGCCGGTGACAAAAAATGCAGTCAAATGTTCACCTGACCAAACACGAGAATGTAATATTGGTGACAATTACATTCAAGTCAATATTCTGAATTGCATCGGACATAATCTTGTCACTGATGCGTCAAATTAGGAAATGTCCTCCAGATGTATTCCATAAAACGTGATGAATGTTTAATTGACGCCGTGACTGTTGCAACCTATGAATTATTTATAGAATGAAGTCACATCGTCCTTTCGTGGTGTTTTTTGTGGTCTTGGTAGTGAGGACGAGTATTAGTTTTTGTAAAAGATGTAGATATCTTATTTGAACATCTTTAGTCTTGACTTTGATAGTCGGGCCCTCGATAAGATTGGAACGTCGAAATCCCTGAACACGATAATACCGTGAGAGGCAGAACTTGTTGTAAAGTGGATAGTTTTGTTAGAGTCGCAGTTCCTGAAGTTCTTGAATGAGAATGTCTAAATCCTATTCAAAATATAAGGTTCGTGGAGACACCTGACCATGGCTGCAGTACCTAAACAGTCTTCGCCAAATGAGTGTATAGTTTGGAAACATGAGAAATGGTCTAAATATCCATCTTCATACAGCAAATTAAAATATTTAGACATCACACCAGCATTTAAGTAGGTTTAATGAAGTTTGTATTTTGATATGTGATCATTTAACCTTTCTCACATTTCATAACGAGGCCTTTGTTCTCTCAGATATTTGACTCTCCAACGTTCATATGCCTGTCATATGAGTATTTTTACAAAGAAATCATATGAAGTGAACGTCAATTCAAACTTAAACAGCCCTGTAAATACATCAGGATATAATGTTTCATCTTAATGCACAGACCAATTCAGATACCCCCGATTCCATGAAATTGGCGGCTATGAATACTGATTAAAGTCTAGGTATGGTTATATATCCGACGGCGCACACATAAAAAGATCCATATGTCTTGAAGTCTGAAAAATCAGTATGCTACACGGAAGGAGAAACCTCAAGTTTCCTTTGATACAGTCATCTTTGATGTCAAACATGCTGATCTGGCTAGACACACGTAAGGAAAATCGTCATTCATTTATACATGGGGCATGTGTCACTAATCGTGGCGACAACAAATACGATACATCAAAGGTTCAGAAAAGAATTTCGAAAAAGAAAGTAGTCTTCTGAAGTTTACTGAGAAAACGAAATGTGAAATGCTGGACCTCCCAATACACCATACATAACATATATGATATGTTTGGTATAAGACATGAAGGGGGAAAGTTGGCATCCCCAGTGGCACCAGTTGAGCTCACTTCACATTATACTCATCAGTCTTGTTACTCACTGGAGACAGAATTTCCTCTCAAATGGACAAAACAACCTAAACAAGGGCACCTGACCAAGAAGTTTGACTTCAAGTATGTTGATGATCTGACATTGTGCACTAATGGCCAAATAGATAGTTCCTTTCCGCTGTGCACTAATGGCCAAATAGATAGTTCCTTTCCGATGAAATATGTATAGAAGAGACTGGATAAAGCACCTCATGTACCATGATTAAATCACCATATTTAGATCTGCATAAAGATTAAGAATAATACAAAATAGACAAGATTGGATGACAAGAAAAACCTCTTCATGCGTCCAATAGTGAATCAATATTCGAGGAGTTCCAGTCTTCGGTGTCTCCATTTCGCAACTTTTGAGACAACATCGATCATGCTTCCTCTACGAAAACTTACAAGAACTTCATACGACTCTTGCCCAGTGTGACAGCATTCCTGTTGTAAGTAAAGCCTTCAAAACGTTTCGTGGTAGACATCGACGTTCACAATCATGTCGAACTGAAACCGACCAGAGTATTATCATATAATATATGTTACAGTGAATGTGTCAAATCAGGAAATGTGTAGATTTCCTTGAATATTTAGGAAATCTGTACATTTCCGATTCACTCAATAAATGTACACATTTCCTGAAATTTTCAGAAAACTTACAAATTTCCTGATTTGAAGGCGTGATTTTTTACACATTTCCTACGGAATTCGGATACGATGACATGTATCAACCAAGTCAGCGAGCCTGACCACCCGATCCCGTTAGTACTATGGATGTAAGGTGACATCACGGCATAAACGCAATGTTAATTCCATGATGTCAACAAGACATACAATCTTCACATCATGTTGCTGTGCTATATGTCATTCTGTGATGTAATGTATGATGTACATATGATGTAATCGCCTATCTTGTCTACCGGAGGAATATCTGTTTCATGTTATTGTGCAAAAATGCAAATACGGTACATTACCGGAAACATCAGATTATAACAATGGAGCTGAACTGATACAGTACGTTACACAAAAGACAAAAGTCTGAAGATCCTTTGTACAGATATAATTTCTTCAATTCTAACCGGTTTCACACTGTCATCATGAGAATGACGTTGCTATACTTTGTGTATAACAGTGTTGCTAAGCTATGACGCCACTTAGCTATGACGTCACTAAGTTATAACGTCACAATACAAAGGGCACGGAGCTCTGCATAGAGTGTGCGTCTAAAATACAATTTGAGGTCTTTAATATACAAGCAGTGGAATATCTAATTAATTTCATTGTATACAGATGGACAGAGTCGGATTTTACTTTGTACAATTAAGTTTAGGTCTGAACAGTTTGATGAAATAATTTCTTTAACTTTTCGTTTTTCATCACTGTCCGACAATATTTTGTAATATGGGAATATTGTAAAGTTTCGTATTTTGTTCCCAGCACATCTTTCTACATGTCCACTAAGTGGAATACAGTGACAGGAGGGGTCCCGAATTTGCTGTTTGTGAACTCTCACTCTTGAACGTAGGGTATCTCCCGTCTGGCCGATATACTCCTCGCCGCATCCACTGCACTTTATGACATATATAAGATTCTGAGATGCACATGTCATATTTTCATGTTCTTCGAAGATTTGACCAGTCTTGCACTGGTATATAATTCCCTCTGTTAGATATTGGCATGTGCCACAATTTGGTCGCTCGCATTTAGTTACAGATTTTGTGTCTTGACTAGATTCTATAAAGTTTGCCCTCGTTAGAATTTGCTTGATACTCTTACCCTGTCTTTTGCTTTTAATTAACTTGACTTGTGTCAGTTTATCTTTTAAAATGTCGCATTTCTTAAAGGCAGGAGAGTTTCACAAACTTTTTTACTAAAGTTCAGGATATCGGGGGTTGAATGTTGATACAAATGGAAGTACATTTTCATGAACTTTTCCTTTAACTTTTAGCAGTTCACTTCTGTTCGGTTGTTTTGCTTTAACTATAACATCTTTAACGATTTATCTTAGGTAGTTCCTCTGTAAAAGTAAATCTTTCAGTTCATGTAGCCTGAAGTCTACACGCTCTGGATTTGAAACTATGGTGCACATTCTTCGCGCTAAAGAGTAAGGGACATTGTTTTTTGTGTGGCGTGGGTGACATGAATTGTAGTCTAGATACTGTTTTGAATCTGTAGCTTTATAATATATGTCTGTTTCTACAATGTTGTTTGATATTGAAACATGTACATGTACATCAAGGAAAGGAAGATGCTTACTGTTTATCTCATTTGTAAAAGACAAACTTGGGTGTAACTTTTGTAGCATGTTGGAAAGGGATTCGAAATCACTTTCACTTCTTTTCCAGAGTATATAACAGTCATCTAAGAATCTTTTCCACTAATTTGAAATTCTGTATTAAATGGTTCGCCAAATGTTTCTTCTATATTAGAATATAATATTTCCTCTAAATATCCTAGAACAAGGATAGTAAGACAGCTTTTCTTTTTGTGTCCGTTAGGACGACCTTTAGCGCTATGTGTGCTAAAGGTGCTGTCAGGCCTCGATTTGGGGAATTAGCTAGAGGGAGCAAGCCTTGAAACCTTGAAACAAGAAAGGAGGCAGAGCTGTGAGATCCAGGGTTTATTCAAGCAAGTGTGCCTGAGATGGAAGAACCCAGGATTCTATACCCCACAGCTCTACTCGTTTGTCATTATCAAGTTTCTATAAAGTTGAAGTTTCCATATGCCTTATCTACCCTATGCTGACAAGGTTTACTACACGAGGTAGGTGGTAAGAAGATGATTACCTAACAAGGTTTGATTTTCTTTATGGTGTAGCCACGGTCAGCTTGCGCCAGCTGCTTAACAAAATATCTGTCAGCGCTTGACCATGGCATTTACGACAGGACAAAGAGGATGGCATGATGGTAATCTCGATCTTGTTCAACAAAAGTTGATTTTCGATTACGACTTAGTTAGTGGTAGACATGCTCCTGCTGGGATGGGACTACTTATCTGTGCTTGACCAAGGGATGTACCAGAGAAGAAAGGCCGGAGCCGACACAGCTCGCTAGCTTCATCTTTGATTAATTAGTTTAAGGTTGGCGTAGACGCATTTGCTAATTGCCTACTACTGCGCTTGACATGCGGGCCATAAACAAGACAGACTATGCACAGAGACTTGCACCTATACAGATTTCCTTCGTTAAGAATAATTTGTGAAAAATATAGAAATGTATGAAGAAATATATGCACTGTAATAATACCCCTATGCGTCGTGGAGCTTTTGTCCTCAAAAGCTTTTACAAAAACAGAAAAAGGGTTACAAATACAGTGGGTGTACAATGAGAATCAAAGAGGTGCGCATGATAGCGTTTGACAAACGTATACACAATGATCAAAACATAAAAATAGGATGGACATAAGGTTAGCACGTTTAAAAACATTATGGTACAAGGATTAAAATACAATTATTTGACCTGAAATACAAATACACACTGCAGTAGAAGAAATCAGGTACAATTTAAAAAGATGGACAAGTCAAAAGGAACCTGAAAAAGGTGAAAAGATACATAGTATATAATTGAGACAGGTTGAATGATGAGGGAGTTTTTAGCGTTCCGTAACAATTTGCCCTTTAAAAGACCTTTAAAAGACCATGCCAGTTGGTTCCAAAACTTGAAAATACCCATGGTGGACTAGTAAAATATATGCGGTAAACGGTTGCTGAAAGAGTTTGCGTAATTTGCGGGAAGTGAGATAGGAGACCGAGATTGATCTGGGGATGTTGAGTGAACGGTCGGTCAGTTTATTGGTGACATGGAAATCAGGCCAGTGGAGTGTGAGGGTGGAAAAGAAATATCCTGAGAGTTGAAGATTTTCTATTACAGAAGGAGGTTGGATGCGCCAGTGGGAAGGACACAGTGTGAGTGGAAAAAATGGAATAGTGACACAATCAGGACCAGTAGTGAGTTCTAGGAATAGACAGTTGTTGGGTCGAGAATATTGTGTGTAAAAGACAAAGATGAGAAGTGCTGTCAGGAGGACAGTCAGGATCCCTAACAGAATGGAGACATGGTAGTCAGTTAAAGTAGTGATTGCAAGATCAGAAGGATTAATGGTAGTAGATATGTAGGCATCGTAGTTAAAGTTTGGAAGTAAAGCAGATTTGACAGGAGCAGCGTGGGATATTAAAACAAGTGCTGCCGAGAGTGCGTAGTTTGAAGAACATCCAGATGACCAAATAGATAGAGAGGACCGATATACTGGTGCTGATGAGGACAATAATCGTATTTGTGTCGGGCCAGGAGCTAGGGACAGCAATCTGACCATCTAGGAGGGGTTCCGCTAGATTCTGGAAGATGGTCTGATCATTTTTGGCCCGCTCAGCAATTCGTCTGAGACTTAAATGGGTATTCTTATCTTGAGCAAGTATTTTGGAAATTTGGTGGGAATAGATATGAAAATCCGGAATTTGAATTTGGATGGCCTTCTTGAAATAAGTGTCACCTGCAATGGTAGCAAGGGTTGAAGGATCAAAGAAATGCTGTAGGAGAGCAAGGTTCACAGGGTGCAAACGTGTCAGCTTTTCAGATGTGTTGTGACAGGTGCCAAAGGCTGCAGGATAATAGAGTGTTTCCGTGGAAAGCGTACAAGAACAGGGAGTGACCCAGAACACAGAAGGTACAGCCAGGTACCATACGACGATGACCTGGGCATGTTAGCGAGAGAAAGGGTATTTGGTAGACCAGGACATGGGAAGAATCAACGGGAATAAGTTTAGATGGTTGTGGCTGGGTTATGTATCTAAAATTGCACATGGATTTGATATCACTTCTTCTATCTTGGAAGAGAGCAATTTCACACGATGGATTGTTCGAAGCTTGAAGAGGAAAGCGAAAGGGACAGTGAAGAAGTGACCGACCTGTGCAAGATGATAGCTGAGAAGTATCAAGTGTAGCATAGTGCTGAGAATCAAATGAGATAGCAAAATATGATGGGAGATCCAGAAGCTGAGAAGAGTGAGAGGATGTTTGATTGACAGGTACAGGGAGTGAAAGAATTTTGTAGAGATGAAAAGGCTTGCTGATAGAGGAAATGGGGAATTTGATGGACACATAGATGTTTAGTTTGGTTCTAGCATATAGGAATTGGGCATGTGCATAATAGAAAGACGGATCAGTTTGTAGAAGGTGGAATCCTCTGTACTTTTCAGATAGGAGACGCGATAGATGATGGGTTGTTTGTTTTAAGACTTCAGGAGAAAGAAGAAGTGGTGACAGACGACCTTGAACTAAATCTAAAATGCCTGATTTTAGTTGATCCAGTTGATGCTCAATATCATAAGCATGTCGTATTTGTTCAGTCAGGAGAGTAGAAAGTAAAACAAACGTTGCTTGGAGAGATTTGGTATTTCTGTTAATGGTTTGTGTAACATATTGCATGGTGTAATGGTTGGCTTTGATACCTTGCAATGCATTTGTGAACCGTTTGTCAATGAGTTGCATGAAAGAAGAGAGGTGTTGGGAGTGCTGTCGAAGTGTATTGATAACATTCATTTCATGTTTTGTGAGTGTGTTAATGTGCTGTGCAAGGATGTTGACATCGTCTGTAGTGGCGGTGCCAAACAGAGTCTTAGAAAAGGCCCCAACAAAGCTTAAAGTGCCCGTTTGGACCTGGAAGGAGATTTCAGTTTTGATTCTGGAATCAACTGTTTGATCTGTGTACGCGTTGTGTTGAGGTGTGAGATACATTTGGTTTGCAGAGAAAGAAGGTGTGTTTGAATTTGTTGGATGAGAAGGCATGTAGCATTTGAAGTGGGGCATGTTGACAAGGAAGGGATGGTTGGGTTAGATGGTAGCCTAATCTCATATGTGTGAACCCAGTATTCGGTTGCAAAATGGACAGGGGTTGATGGATTAAACAGTACCCCATAATTTAGTCGCTGGATCGGTTTTTCAGCCACGGCAGGATTCACAAATAGCAGCAGTAACGATAGGATAGTGGCTCCCCATGATGGACCTACGACAAAAAGAAACCAAGGGACAAGTCAGATGGGATGACCATAATGCAGGAAAGTTGTGGCCGCAACATTTCACAGTGTAGCATTTATAAAACACAAGGTAATATGATTACCTGTAAAGGTTGGTTAGAGCTCATCTACCTTGACCAAAGATGACATGTTTACAGGAGGAATACCATGGAAGGTCATGATCTATGATTTTGCAAAATATTTGTGCTTCTGTTTTCGTCTGTGGCCCAATCGGGTTCTGTAAGTGTGGTAATCACTTATCATTTCAGGACTAAGGTTAGAGGCTGGTTCCCAGGTACGCTGTGGGTAACCTTCCCATTCAATTAAGTAATGGGTTTCTCCTGATCGCTTTTTGGCTTTGTGAATGCGTTTTACCGCATACAGTTGATCATCTTGTTGGGAAGATGATGGGTGTGTGTTGTCTGGTTCATTATCTGGTTCTTGGCTTGACATGTGCTGTGTTGTGATAGGATTGTCTGGCTGTGAGGCTGTTGACGGAGTTGGAGTAGCTGTTTGTGAGCCTTGTCTATGTGCATTGTCAGGCTGGGAGGATGTTGACTGAGTAGGTGTTGCCAGATGCTGGGTGGGTTGTGACACTTGCATACGAGGAGTGGGAGGTGTATAAGGCTTGAGTCTGTTGGCATGTATGAATGATTTATGTTCCTTGTTTGTGCTTGCATTCATGAGTTTGTATGTGTGGTTTAGACCAATGCGAATGATTCTGTAAGGCCCTATCCATTTCTTTGATAGTTTGGGTGAAAGGCCGGTTTTGACTGTGGGATCAGTCATTAGAACCTGATCACCAACAGAGTAGGAAGGCTCCTTGGCTCTGATATCCTGGAGACCCTTGCTTTTGTCCTGTGCAGCAGACATGTTGTCCTTTGCAAGTGATTTAGCCACACTGAGGTTTGTTAAGAGATCTTGCAGATGACCCTGTGCATCCTTGCCAAGAGTAGATTTGGGCAGTAAGGTAGTGTCAAAAGGGAGATTCATTTCCTTCCCAAACAGAAGGTAGTGTGGCAAATACCCAGTTGATTGACAAGGTACATTGCGCATGGCCATCATTACACATGGAATGAGTTTGGAATGTTCTATTACACAATTCCTCCTCTCACACATGCCATTGGTTTGGGGGTGATAGGATGAAGTGTAATAGTGTTTGATATCCAAGAGTTCACAGAGGGCATTTACCAACTTGGACGTGAACTGCCTACCTCGGTCAGTAAGAAGTGTACGAGGACCACCAAATCGTGAAAACACCTCATTAAACAGGATTGATGCAACCTCAGATGCTTCTTGAGTGCGCATTGGGAAACCTTCAGTCCAGCGAGAGAAGGAATCAACGGCAAGGAGAACGTATTTGTAGCCTTCTTTAGTCTCAGGTAGTGGACTGAGGATGTCAACATGGACACGAGAGAATGTGTCCTCAATAGGCATAGGCACCATTGGTGCTGGCTTGGCATTTGTCCTTCTTTTGGAGCGTTGACAGTCATCACAGGACTTGATATAATTCTCAATATCCTGGTATAGGCCTGGCCAATAATACTTAGTGAGTATTGTTTGACGTGTGGCGTCTCGTCCAAAGTGGCAACCACCAGCTTTGGAATCATGGTAAGCAAAAAGAAGCTCTTTGCGACAGCAAACGGGGACAGCTAGCTGTGTGACCATGGGAGGGCGGTTGTTTTTCTGACCTCTATGCTTGGCATGATAGAAATGGTACAGAATACCGTCACGAAAGGCCTGCAAGACCCTTTACTTGAGCATCGGTATAGGTGGAAGGAATTTCACCTTTCTCAATGTAGTCAATGATTGATTCCCCAATTCTTTTCTGTAGTGTGGAGAGAGCGACCGCCATAACAGATTACTCGTTCTCTCCCCTGTGAATCAAGTTGGCCTAAAATGTACCCTATTGCAGTTTGTGATGCATCAGTTGTGAGTATGAAGGGCTTTGTTTGGTCAGGGTATGCAAGGATAGGTGCAGTTGTAAGAGCTTGTTTCAGCTTTTCAAATGCCTGCTGACAATGGTCACACCATTCAAATGACACATCTTTTTTCAGAAGGTTAAACAGTGGGGAGGCTATGCCAGAAAAGTTGGCCACAAATTTGCAATAATATATGATGCCAAGCCCAAGAAATGGCGCACATCACGGACATTTTTAGGAGGTGGGATGTGTGTGACGGAATCTATTTTTGAAGGATCAACATGGATGCCATCTTTGCTGAAGATATGACCTAAATAGGTGACTTGTTTTGTGGCAAATTTACACTTGCTGGGTTTTAGAGTGAGGCCTGCTTCTCTGATCTTTTGAAATACTGCCGAAAAGGTTTTGGAAAATATTATGATGTCGTCAACATATATCAATATGTAACGCCAATTCATTTCTTTTAGTGCCTCTGAAATTGTTTGCTGAAAAGCCATTGTGGCATTTTTGAGACCAAAGGGGAGGCAATTCCATTCAAACACACCATCAGGTGTAATGAATGCTGATTTGTGTTTTGTTTCGGGGTGAAGTGGTATTTGCCAAAAGTCACTAGCACAGTCAAGGACACAAAAAAATTTGGCATGGCTATCGCCTACAGCATCAACGACATCTTCAAAACGTGGTAGAGGAAAAAATATGGGCTTGGTAACTGCATTGAGGCGTCTATAATCTACGGCAAAACGGTAAGAAGAGTCACGTTTTTTAACCATGACAACAGGAGAGTGCCACTCAGACGAACTAGGCTGAATGATATTAGCTTCTGACATTTCTTGTACTTGTCTAGAGCATTCTTTCCTAATGGCTGCATTTTGTCTGTAAAAAGGGAGTCTAATGGGTCTGGCATCACCTGTATCTATTTTGTGATGATGTAAGTGAGTGTGTCCTAAGTCTGACAAATCTGTGGCAAAAACTGACCTTTGTGATTGTAGAAATGCATGTAAATGTTTTCGTTGTTCCTGTGTGAGATCAGCATCGCTTAGGTCAAACTCAATGTCTTGTGAATGTGTTGTGTTAGCACTTGCAGAAGGAGAGTCAGAATCAGACGTGTCAGGGAGGTCAAGGACAGATGTAGGGTCAATCTCTGAGGCAACAGCAATGACAGTTTTAGAAAACAGTGTGACATGGCTGTCACTTGCATTAAGTAATCTCATGCAAACTGATTTGGGATGGTTTGCAATGAGACATTTGGCACCTTGGAGCTCCATGTCATTTAGCGTTCGGACGGGTTCCAAGAGAAAAACTTGACCTTGTTGACAATGAGAAATTTTGATGGGAATATCAGCTTGAGAGTGTGGAGGAATGACAACAGATTTGTATGGCCTTACATAACCTCCATTGATTGATGCCAGAGAGACAGACACAAGACCTTTGAGGGCAGGTCTATGGTGACTTTGTTGGACTCAAGGAAGTCAATGCCTAAGATGAGTGAGTGATGTAGGTTATAGAAGACATGAAAGGTTTGAGAGAGATAGATGTGACCTATGTTGATGTCAAGAGAGATTGAACCTAGCACAGAGAGTTTTTCACCTCCTACACCAATGATTTCAGTGAGGTAAGATGGACCTAAATGAAAGGGTTCGATACCTATCTTGCGTAAGTAGCCCATGTTGACACAGCTAACTGAGGCACCTATGTCAACAAGAGCTAATGTTCTGTCTTGTTTTACCTTGACATGAACAAAGTTGTGTGGTTTCAGGTAGGTCTTGAAACCACACCTTTTGCAGCCCCGTCCAAGTAGAAGGGCAGAATTCTACAGGATCTGTAGTCAGAGTGTCCATGGAGGATGTTGAAGTTGGCAAAATCTGCCCACCAACTTTCAGCATCCTGCTGTCCATTGTACTTAGGGAGGTGTACTTGAGCCATTGCTGTTGGATGTTGCCGGGTGTTATCAGACGAGCTGGCGAAGGACAGTGATGTGATGTCTGACCTCGTCTCGTACGTTGATAAAGGGGGTGATGGTGTCGTCAGGCGTGATGTTGTGTCGAACTGTGGAGGTGGTGTTGCTAGAGGGGACTCAGGTGTACGGAAGCCTCTCAGTTTCCTCTTGTAGTTTTCAGGGTTGGCTCCAGGCATCGAGGATCGAACGTCTCCACCAATTAAGACAGCTTTTCTTTTTGTGTCCGTTAGGACGACCTTTAGCGCTAGGTGTGCTAAAGGTGCTGTCAGGCCTCGATTTGGGGAATTAGCTATAGGGAGCAAGCCTTGAAACCTTGAAACAAGAAAGGAGGCAGAGCTGTGAGATCCAGGGTTTATTCAAGCAAGTGTGCCTGAGATGGAAGAACCCAGGATTTTATACCCCACAGCTCTACTCGTTTGTCATTATCAAGTTTCTATAAAGTTGAAGTTTCCATATGCCTTATCTACCCTATGCTGACAAGGTTTACTACACGAGGTAGGTGGTAAGAAGATGATTACCTAACAAGGTTTGATTTTCTTTATGGTGTAGCCACGGTCAGCTTGCGCCAGCTGCTTAACAAAATATCTGTCAGCGCTTGACCATGGCATTTACGACAGGACAAAGAGGATGACATGATGGTAATCTCGATCTTGTTCAACAAAAGTTGATTTTCGATTACGACTTAGTTAGTGGTAGACATGCTCCTGCTGGGATGGGACTACTTATCTGTGCTTGACCAAGGGATGTACCAGAGAAGAAAGGCCGGAGCCGACACAGCTCGCTAGCTTCATCTTTGATTAATTAGTTTAAGGTTGGCGTAGACGCATTTGCTAATTGCCTACTACTGCGCTTGACATGCGGGCCATAAACAAGACAGACTATGCACAGAGACTTGCACCTATACAGATTTCCTTCGTTAAGAATAATTTGTGAAAAATATAGAAATGTATGAAGAAATATATGCACTGTAATAATAGCATAGGTAGGAGCCATGTTTGTGCCCATTGCCGTACCTTTAACTTGTTTATAATGGGAACCATCATAATGAAAAGTGTTATTGCTCAGAATGAACTTTATGCTTTCGGTAATGAATTCTTTAGGAATTCGATCTGGAATTACAAACGTATGTTTTTCTAGCCAATAGCTGATAGCTTCAATTCTTAGATCATGTGGAATATTGGAGAAGAGATTAACAACGTCAAAACTTACCAATTTTGTACATTCCTCTACTGATTCGGGTACACTATTGAGAAAATCAGTAGTATCCCGTAAATAGCTTTTGACGTTTTCGGTGAAAGGTTTTAGTAGAATAGTCTACAAAATTGCCTAATCTTTGTGTTGGACATTGTGGCTCCGCAGTAATAGGCCGTAATTTTAAAGCATTTGCAGGTGGTAACTTAACATAGGGAGATGAGAGATTTTTACATCCTGAGCTTATAACCGCACTTTTATGAATTTTAGGGAGTCCATAAAAGTTACTTTCCTTCGATTCGAAATTAATGAGGTAATCTTCTTTTTCTGTAAGATTACTGAAATATGAATGAACTAATTTTTTAAGATTTATAATTACTATTTTTTTCCGAGTTTTCTGGAAGCTTTTCGTAATATTCACTATTTGTAAGAATGCCTAGTGACAGCTGCCGATAATAGTCGGTGTCCATGATAACTGTGACTCCCCCTTTATCGGCCTGTTTAATCAGAATGGAGTCATATTTCGCCAGTGAGTTTAAGGCTTCCCGTTCTTTACCCGAAATGTTAGATCTCCCTTTATATGAACGCTCTGTGAAAGGTAATTCCTTTAATTGCTCAATTACTTTATCATAGTTTTACCAGCTTTGGGTGTAAAGTTACTTTTGTTCTTAGCGAGCGACACATCTTCAATTCCTGTATCAAATTCAAAATGGTCTAAAAGCGTAACTTTCTACAAAATCCATTAATATCTGTCTCTAGTTCATGTAAATCTTGTTTTGCATGAGTAGGGGTGAATTTCATACCTTTCAATAACACTGTGATCTCCTCCTCCTTTAGATCTACAGAGGATAGAGTGATAACTTTAGGCTCTATTGTCTGCCCCCCTGTGCCAGGGAAGGCTCTATGTCACTAAAAAAGAATCACTGTCTTCAAATGTCGCATGTTTCTGATTCCTATAACGTGTACGGTCGCGGCTGTGTTGGCGAGTCCCCCTACCGCGTCTGTACCCGGACGCCTCCACTGTCTGTCCCCGGTAGTTCCTCTGTGACTCCTCCACTCTGGTCTGTAGTGTGGTTGGCTGGAAGAACGGTTGCGGTCCGGTTGTGGGTGTGGCTGTGGGTGTGGCTGTGGGCCCGGGTGCAACTCCTACGCTTGGGTATTGGTTGTTCCAAGTGTTGTTTCTGACTCGGCCTCGGGATTGGAAACTGTTGCGACTATTATAATCAAGGTTCCATTGTGGAGCGCTTCCATTTGAATTAGGTCTCCGTTTCGTGCCGTTTTGCTGGTTAGTTGTGGGGTCTCACTGCATCCGCATATGATGTATTTTCACTCCCTTTTTCCTTTATGAATGGATTTTCCCCACTAAGATGTACTTTTGATGCAAATTTTTCATGCCACAGAATGTTCTGAAGTCGTTTTGAGGATATTTCTTCTTCAGACTTGCATGTCCTCCTCGACTCATTTTGGGGCGGTGGGGTAGCCTAATGGTTAAAGCGTTGGCTCGTCACGCCGAAGACCCGGGTTCGAATCCCCACATGGGTACAATGTGTGAAGCCCATTTCTGGTGTCCCCGCCGTGATGTTGCTGAAATATTGCTAAAAGCGGCGTAAAACCAAACTCAGTCAGTCAGTCCTCGACTCATTTTACAGATGTTCACGGACTTGTCCCTGACTGATCTTGTCTATTTCTTCATTCATTTCTTTGTCACCGGAATATGTTTTTAAAAGCTATATTCAATATGGTATTTGGTTTTTAAAACGTACTTTGGCTCCAATGTTATTTGCCTGTGGTTCCGGTTTAAGGACAAGGTTTTCTAGTTAAACAACTCTGCCAGGAACAGTCCACTTTAAATCAGTCGCCTAGGCCAACATGATTCTTAAATAATATTTAAATTTTAATATTATGGTTACAAGCAACACATTTGTCTTACAGGTGAAGTACTTCATGCTGACATTTCTAGATATAGAACAAAATCCAGTTACCTTAAAAAAGTTAATACTGCAGGTATGCTTCAACACCTTTCGTTGCTAAAGCACTCATTCACAAACATTTATTAATATAAGAAATCAGCCACACATAGTGTGTCATTAGTAGTGTTTTCCAGCGCTACATCCTAACTCTAGGTTCAACTGTTCAACCGTAATTCTTACCTTGCCAAGTCCATTTTCTACCTGCGTTAGCTGTTCATTAAAAGTTTTATCTGTGAGAAAGTTCCTTGATATTTGAATGGTTTAGTTGTTTTCGAGACCCTAAATGAAATAAGAGTCTCCTTTAAATAAAATGTGCAAATAAAATGATCTCTGTGTGATATAGATCTTCATATGAGTCATGTTGTGTATGTTTTAATTATTCATGAAGGTGTGCCAGAAAGAAGCTTTTTGCCTGTCCAAAAGCCTGAATGTAGAAATAAGTCTTAATTTATACATAGTGTGAAACGAACTTGCCAATTTCCATTTGAAATTACGTAAGTGCACATAACTATACATGAATAGAAAGCGGTACATTTAGGTAATAGCATCCCATCTATTCTGAAAGCCATGTCATTACACAGTTCTAAAAGATGTTGGAAATATTCCTTCCGCAGCAAATAGACTTTTAGATTGAATTTAACGACAAAACCTCAACAAGAGTACATTCAAAATCAATTAGCCAAAGTAAATGTTACTCTCGAGCTCGAAATAAGATGAGGCTCGAAAATTGATGTCTCGGGAGGAATATATCACACAAATCATGAAATGAGAGTAATTATGTTATATGAGTTGAAGCAAAGATGTTGTTCGAAACAAAGTTCAAACTGAACCAGGGACCTGTTCAACAAACCAAAAGACAGCATCGCGACTATCCAGAGTGTTTGCGATATTAAAGGGGCAGAGAGACCGCAGGGAGCGGGTATTTCAAGTTGGATAGCTTGACCCCAATCCCTTTCACATTTGTGAATAAAATATGTTTAAATCAATCAGAGACCGTTTGGGCGAGCCTATTTCACCTTTATTTCACATTAAACTTACATGATCGAGATGATAAAATAATTGAATGTGACGAGTGCATGTCTATCAAGACTCTTGATCAACAGACCCGTGAAGATCCGGGGTAGAATAGGTCTTCAGCAACCCATGCTTGCCACAAAAGGCGACTATGCTTGTCGTAAAAGGCGACTAACGGGATCGGGTGGTCAGGCTCGCTGACTTGGTTGACACATGCTATCGGTTCCCAATTGCGCAGATCGATGCTCATGCTGTTGATCACTAGATTGTCTGGTCCAGACTCAATTATTTACAGACCGCCGCCATATAACTGGAATATTGCTGAGTGCGGCGTAAAACTAAACTCCCTTCCTCCTTCCTTCCCTCCTCTGATCAACATGGAAAAAATTACGATTTTTCTATGAACCACACGACCACACATGTCATCTCGTACCAAGTATAATACTATCTACCTGATACATTACATGTGTACTCTCCACCACTGCATATCACCCTACAGACCAGTGATTAATACTCTGACAAATGACTGGTCGTTTAAAGGTTCTTGAAACACGTCACGGTGTGAAGTATTACGTGTAGGAATGTCCTACCTGGACAGAGGAAATGTCGCATCTGTGCATGGAAACGATGGCGAGAGTGATGCAGCTGTTGACGTGATGGGCAGGATGCCGCCCTTGATACAGATTATGTCAGAGGTAATGGGATAACTACTCCACAGCACTGCAGGACCATCCAGAAATATATCCACAATACATCCAGAAAAAAACATACATGGACTGTCTCAGGATTTGAATTTGCAAATTAAAGCAGTGAAACAGTGAGTAGTAATTAGGTGACTAGTGACAAGTTTTTTTTAAGTAGTAATTAGGAAAAGCCTTGAATACGAACATTCGTCAAAGAATTTCCATCTGATATTTTAGGTCTCAGGGACAAAGTTGAAATTAAGAAATCATAATTGTTTATACTGCGAAAAAAGCAAGATAAACACCTGCAATTCAGCGGGGAAAACAACTTTCAATTAAATCATTTATCACAGACAAAAAGGGAAGGTATTGGAGGGGTGTAGTTTGAGGTGTTTCCAAACCTCAGAAAATGGTCCTGGTGTAAGAAACTAACCATACAGGTACTATCAATTATATTATCAAAAATAACATGTAGCTTTTTCATACGCCGGAAAATATAAATTTGGAGTTATTTGTCCTTTCTAGGATTTCATCCAGCACGTTATCATCGATATATAAATGTTTAATCGTAAGTCCTGAAGAAAAGAGGGTATAATTTTAAAAGGTTTAATAATTGGAAAAAAAACACCCGTTTGAAGTGATAGATTACGGGGATATAATTTCGAAGCTGTTCTTTGTTTCTCACAGATATGAATTCTCCTGGCCATGTCGTATACATCAGCTTTCAGTGCACAATCGCAAGGAATTATAAATATACAAATCTGCCAAGCTGGGCACTTCTCAATACGACTATTACAAGTTCGTGATTTGTTTGTATGCTACTTAAATGAACAGAGCCATATAATGGTAAAATTTCTTGTGCGTCTGGAATGGACAAAGCAAGCGCGTTTGTGGATTCCTTTTGGTTTCGTGATATAAAAAAGTGCTTCCATCTTAAATGCAACATTCGCTTTAATGGTGAGCACGAAGAAGTTACGATATGATAGGTATATATTACATGCTCTTTCAGATTCTTCTGTGCTCATCTAAGCAAACAGACCTTTTAAACCATACGATTGACAACATACTTATATTTTACATGAAAGGTTTTGCGTCATGCCAGCATTTCCAAATGCAATGGAGTTTAACGCTAGACATGATAGCTCACTAGCAAAGCACTACCATAGAAACATTACCACTGAGTCTGGATATGAACCCCATCGAAATCTTTGGGGCTATCTTGAATTGGACGCCAAGTTCGAGCCAAAGATCCTCCTATTGTCGTCGCCAGTGGTGGTTCAGAAAATCACAACAATCATTCTTTTAGAACTGTGTGACTGTACCTTTCGGCATTGTTGATATTCAGGTCCTAGTGTATTCCTCTGAGATTGCGGTTGGTGGGGGTAGCTAAGTGGTTAAAGCGGTCGCTCGTCACGCTGAAGACCTGGGTTCCATTCCCCACGTGGCCACAATGTGTGAAGCCCATTTCTGGTGTCCCCCGTCGTGATATTGCTGGAATATTGCTAAAAGCGGCGTAAAACTAAACTCACTCACTCACTGTGAGATTGCAAGTACGTTATTTCCAGATTTTCATTTCAGTTTTCTTTTTGTTTTAATTTGAGAAAAATATGTTTCAGTACCTTTTATACGCAGACTCTTGTTGTCTAAGCATACACAATAACAGACTAAGTTTAATTTAACGTGTTGCTGAGGAGAGTGAAAACCAATCTGCTCATAGTGATTTGACCACCTTCCACCGAAGTATGAAAATCTCTCTATCTATTTGTAATTTGTATAGTACATATATACATGTATGTTTCACAAGTGACAAGTGAAACAAATATACCCCAAAACCCATGCAAATCTATAATGTGTTTCAAGTCTAGATTACCGAGGGCTGTCTATGTTATATTTTATGTACATGTATAAGATTTAGGAACTGTTTGATTTCTGTAAGACTTGTTCTTTTCAGAGACTAGATGTCAGTCTACAGCGCGTTTTACGATCTTCCAAGCAAAACTGTGTAATCTATTCATCAGTAAGAAACACCATCTTGACGACCTCACCACTAGTGGTTTTCTTTCTTTGAAATTAGAATATATCTGACAGGTCAGAGGTTACGAATCCATTAACGCCACCACCCAGTTAAAATCAGTCATGCTCTGACATACATATACAATTAATTTCGTCCAAGAAGACACTTGGCTAAATCAAACCTCATGAAATTCTACTGCCTCGGTGAGAGTGTTGGAACTGTTCCCTGGGCGCTGCTCAATTATGTTGTCACCTTGACCGCAACTTATTGTGGGTGCTATGTAAGGGACCAGGCGCCTGTAGAGGTTGTTATTGTCGCACCTCTATATGTACAGAAGTTGCTAAAGCCATGGCATTATCTCTTCGGCCGTTTCCGGACACCAATGGCCCCTTGGTTCATCACGGTAATACATTCATTGGCTAGTGGCAGTTCATGTATGTCAGTTCGTTGGTGTTAGTCTTTATCTTGTGACAGATATATGAATAAGGACATCTCACCAGTATTGACCACTTTAGTGAAGCAGATTGCAGACCGAGGGCTTAACATAATGCACAAGGTATGTACTATAATTATAATTGTCAAGCTTTAAGATGGCCCCTCACATCTGTGTTCACATAATGTGAATCGAAATGTGTCATGTTCCAGATAATTACACTTTTATTGCGACGTGCATGCACCAGTTATGCCGTAGTTTAACGTAGATACCGCTGTCAGACACAGTGTACTGTCTTTAAGCCGACCACGTTTATACCGAGAGCCATGCTGGAAGTACTATCACTTAACATCTTATCTTATAACCATTGCTCCTCGGTCAGACGCTCAAGACCACTTGATGGGATGTTCTGTAGTTTGAAAATGGTCGTTGTTAACTGAAGACAACGGGGCTTTTCAACCAGGAGGTTTTTTCACCCACAACGCATCCTAACAGGCAGCAGCATCGTACACATATATTGGTTTGCCTTCATTGAGCAATTCCATATATACATAAAACGCACAGTTAACCAGCAGAGACACCGTCTCAGTCATCTTAGTGTAGATCATCCTGACGTTGATGAGTTGGGCCAGTTCAAATACTACTCACCTCAACTCGACCCATTGTAGTGTTGTAATAGGTAGGAAATAGGATTTGCAAGAGTTTTAAAGACGAAAAATTGAAGACCCATAACAAAAGTAATACTGACAAACGCCAAAGGTGATAGGCAAAAAATGTGGATTTGTATTGTTAGTTGAACACAATAGATTGTCATGAAAATCGATTAACTTGTTTTCACAAACCAAACGTAATTATTTAATTCAATGATTAATTTGAAACACTTTATACGTTTTTATACGTGATGGGTGCAACTCGTGGGGCAGAACATTCTGATGTCATCACTATTTGTTAGTGATACAGCTGGAATCTTACAGTCTACTCGACTTGGAAGTGATACTTCCTGATGAAATGGAAGGTGTTTTGACGCTTTTATAGATAATGTGACAATCTCGACATTTGGCTGACTTTATGGGCTTCTTAATTGCTGGCTGTAAAATGAAAATATCGAAGGTTGTTTGGTTTAGCTAGATCTATTATTCACGCAACTCATTTAACATGAGGCGTATTTTATTGCAGTTACAGAACGTTTCCATCATACACATTCCACATGAAGCAGATATGGCATTAGAAAATGTGTGTAACTTTCAGTGTGATAATTGTTGAGTATTCTATTAGGATAGTCGTGTGGAATTAAAGGTGTTAGGAAGCATAAGGCCCACAAATCCTCACATATTGTTGTTTCACAAAATTACTTCATCAATATCATTAACAAACCTGAAGATTTAATTCACCTGAGCAAACCGAGGAGCACAATTATGGTGCATGTTAAAAATGAAATTGCATGTCATTGATGTTGAAAAATTGAAAAATGTGATAATTTATTAAAACTTCATAAAAGCAATGGGTATTATAATGCTGTTTAAGCAACTTCTGAACCGAAGTCTCTAGAATGATCGGGATTAGAATGAGGCGGCTGGCCCATGTGATTTTGCAGGAGAACTCATTCATTAGAGATTGCTTTAAGTTTTACCTGAAGACAAAAACGATTTACAAGAATCTAGTTTGACGGATTACAAGACTGGCTATTCTTTAGCGCTGACTTCATGTATTTATCATGTATTTTCATTCTTCTGAGAGTACGTATTTTTCTCCTTTGTGGATAAATGCGAACATTGCTTTGACAATCGATCGCTAGAAGGCTTATCTGTTCTGACAATACACCGGTTTAGTGAGTGCACGTTAAGAGCATTTCACCTGCTGTCTGTCAGGAACTCATGTCAGTCAGCACGGTGTAAAGCATAGACAGGGTATTTCACCACACCATACAACGTGCCATCACAACGTATTAACCACGGTAAGGAGAATCCAACGAAAAGAAGCCAATTCGATGTCATACACCTATCCACAGGCATTGCTGTCTCCACGAAGATATTAGCGTGTAGCAATAAATGCCGGCACTGTTGATGGTCCTCATGTCGCCATTATTATTTCTTGTCTGTTTTTGGCTTCAATGGTATTTCCATTACTACAACATGATCATAATCCTACGACCACTTTGTAAACTGAAATACGTATGGGATAATTCCATTTCTATCGTGACATAGAAAGGGTTCCTAAGTCCTTGCAAATACATGGCAAGTGAGATGACCAGTAATTCATTAATGACTTGAGTAGAACAATTGTTCAGGTAGGGGAATGCATATGTAGTCCTTCAAACACACACTGTGAGGTTACATTGGTGTGGTTTTGCCTCTTTAAGTATCATATCTAAGGCGACAATTGATCCTTGCAACCCCTATATCCATTTCTGATTCTCTTTTGATCCAGATGCGTAATATCTTTGGAAGCACTTCATGATGACACAAGAACTGCGAGACACATTATGAATATTTTGTATTGTGTATTCAGATATCTACGGGAAGGTTTTAGCATAAGTCTTATTACCTTTCATGAGAAGAAGTATGGTCCGATTGATTGCTGGTCATGGGTAGACAAGGTGTATTAATGCTGAACCAAATCGTAGCAAAGTACTGCTTCGCCAGTCATGCAAAAGTATGTGGGAAACCTGAGGCGATTACTGAAGCTTCATAATGCAAACAGATTCTGTGATATCGTGCCCAGTTGTGGATCGTGTCATCTTCAGTTGCAACAAAGCACTCAGGACACTTGTCAGGACACTGACTGTCCAGGAGATACTATCATACCTCTCTTGTTGCGTGCAAGTAAGACTATAATGACATGATTCCTAACAAGAATTGTCCCAACAAGAATTGTCTTGACGACTTGAAGTCACTCCAGACCTAACCGGATGAAAGCAGATATGCATGTCATATCGTGTATATCAGATTTACCAAAGACTGCCAGCTGTCATTTAGTCACGCTCCTTCAACGATCTTACGGGACACCCATAGCTGTTCGTGTGTAACGTGCCTAGCAACCTTGTGGAATCTGCTGAAAGGATAACAGAAGTACCAAACATCATAGGAATTGTAGTTGGTTAATGACCTCAATGCCTGGTTATCGAAATGATGATTTGTAAGGAAATTAATGCGAATATACAAGGGACACTTTTTCACATTAAATTGACACATTTTGTCTTATGTGCGTTTATTGACATGTCGACGTCTCTTTGCATGGGCGTACCCTATTACATCCAAACAAAGCTCCAAATAGACAAATTGATGTGGATTTCGCTAGATTGCATGCGTCTAACCAAGTCAAGTGTTGATCAAGCTTTTACGAGGGATGCCGACTTTGTAACAATATCGAATTCGGTACATGTACAATTTTCCTCGGTAGTCTGACCTGTCTCATTTGTAAATGTGATGTTTGGAACTCCCTGCTTCAGGTTTCAAAAGGGTTAGATGACAAGTTACTTTAGACAAGGAGTCGACACTCGCAGTAATCTAGTCGCGCATTAAAGGCATAATTTAACGAACAGGAGGCACTTACACAGTCTGGATTTACACTGGGTGAAGGATGAGAAGTAAAGATCACCAGGATGTTATCTGGCTTCACCATTGACATTTGAATTAACAGCCTTTTGGCTTAACTATGTATGTAAGAAACACGACCCCCTGACCTAAATATCTAATGCAATCTTAAAAGTGTAAGTGGAATAACTATATGTAAGAAACAGAGAATATAAGTGAAAGAAAACATGTGAATGTCTGTTGAAGATCTAGAGTGTTCTGAATGACCTCCGTCATAATTTGTATGCCTATTATCAAGGACGTTAAATACAAAGATGCAGTTAAGGTCATGTAGAAGTTAACAATAGCATATCAATGTGCTAAATGTGTGTGGTGTATAAATTTCAAAAGGATAATATCAATCGGGATATTCTTTAGTAAGTTGAAACTGTTTCAAACGCTCGCTCCAAAAGGAAATGTTGGACATTGTCAGACTTCACTGCTATAGAAAATCCTATGGGTAATGTCTTTACAGTCTTATATTGCTCTTTTCTTCCCAGTGAAACAGAATTGGCATAACCATACCTCCAAGCGTACGTGTATAGTGTATTTGTGTCACGTCTTACAATACATTTTGCGATACATTTTGTATCAGCGACTAAGACCACGTTTCGTGTACCAAATACCACCAGACGTGTTTCCCAAACTAACATATTTTAGACGATTTTAGCTGTAACATATGGTTTATGGTCACATGCGGACTTGTAAGGGATCGTACTGAACGTGTGCCGCAATGCAATGAGTCACATCCTCCACTTCCTTCGTTCACAGTAAAGTAAATTACCGTATAATAATGTTTTAGATATATACCGATTCATTGAGGCAACACACAAGCAGCATGAGGTTACACCCTTAATCACCACCGTCCATCGGAACCCCTACATCAGTCCCCCTTAGCATGACACCTCTGTACCGCAAGCTTTGGTCTGCGACAAGAAGATCAAAATATATTACCATGTTTTATTGACACCAGAAGTTCAAGTCCAGCCTCAGCATAAATGGCAAATGCAGCTTGTTTCAGACGTTGAATGGGTCAAAATCTATGGAAAAAACTTTCAGGCCACAGAAGAAACAGAACTCAGGTGGTTCCAGTACAAATTGTTGCACAGAATTCTTTCCATCAACTCCTTCCTCTATAAAATATAACAAAGAGACAATAATCTCTGCACTTTCTGTTCTTCATGTGAAGAAACTCTCATTCACCTGTTTTGGCAGTGTCCATTCGTAGATATATTTTGGAATACCTTCCATCGATGGATGACACAGAAATGTGACCATATATTCAATCTGAAGCTCTCTGTCGAACTTGTTACTATTAATGGCTAATTTTTTTGTGTATAAACCACACATTGGAGGTGACTCTCAATCACGTAACATGGACTTTCAGACAATAAAAACATTGAAATTAAAAAAAAACAACGCGTGTTTTAAAAATCAGTTCAAACCCGGATGTTCACGGGTCATTAACGCAGATCGAACTAAACACAGCTTCCATCAGGGGGTCATACCCCACTTTGCCGGACAGCTGATGTGATGATAACGGATTAAAAGTAACGGCCCGGTAGCTTGCCGGCTATAGTCTGTTTTCAATGAGCAGTTGTCACCCGTAGTCTCATTTTGGGGGACATCAGCGTTTGGCAGCTGAGTTTGAACTCATTATTACAAAGCACCAATTTGTTTTGTGTGAACTCTATTTTTAGTAACTAATTTCAGTGAACTCGAATTATATCAGCTAAATTGAGTGAAGCTTTTTCAAAGGATTATTTCTTCCTGTATATAAAGAATGCAGACATGATTCCCTCATTGCAAAATGGCAAACGCACAAGTTAACATTGAGTTCATTCCGAATTCAAGAGGAGGTAGACACTTAATCTATCTTGGTCACAAGTTTAGGGTTAAGAGCACAAAAGGGGACCGAGTTCATTGGAAATGTTGTAAGACAGGTTGTCCTGCAACCGCCAATACCGTTCATTGATGTTCTCAGCAGTTCCAAGAACATACACAACCATCATCATGAAACAGACTATAAGTTAATCCCCTATTGTTATAGGGATTATCGCGCATCAGTGATTTTTTATTCCGAACAAAAGCATTCGGCAAAACGGGAACCCCCCCATCAGGGTGATGTAATAAGGGCATCAATGCATGCGTTTCAGAGTTATACCAATTCCTACGTGTTAATTCGACATTAATTACTGGTACACATTGGTATGAGAGTGTGTTTTTGTAATTTGTAATATCACATTGATTAAGTGATAATTATTATTGGTCACAATGTTTAAAGTTTTGAGTGTGGGTTGTGGGTCTCATCTCGCATCATATATGGTCAATGGCAATAGTATTTTTAGCGGCACGCCTTTTTGATAGCGCTTCAGAGTTGCCTCCCTTGGCAATCTTGTTTATGTACGGCTTTCATCATGCCGTGGAGTTTTCCACTGATTTCTATAAAGTTCTGAGTGGATAATGATACAGCCTGGCTTTGCTAGAATGCTCGAGAACGGTGTAAGAGCTGTATTAAGGCTGGTTGTTGTGTTGTGCGACGGACTTATTACATGACTGGAGTTATATACATCTGTCTGCCGTCATCGAGCTCATACATCTGCCTACTGTCGTCAAGTCTGTCTGTCAACATTTCGAGACCGTGCTTGACTATTCAACTACTGTCATTGTAAACAACCTTCAATCTGTATATATACTAGATATCTGTATTGTCATTCATTGTAGCTTGCTCATTGTTTGTTCAATGTATTATTGAATATTTTAGACGTGCCTGTGTTCTATTTTGCTGGTTCAAAGGGAACTCTTAAACCTTTTGTCACAGCAATTTATTAACCGTAACAACATAATGGTGATTTACACGAGGATTGTTGGCGTTCTCTTAACTTGTCTTTACCCTCACAACTGTGAAGACATCTGATGGTGTCTATGTTTTCTCCTGTCACCATATGGCTTGGCTTTGAATGTGTTTAACAATGACTCTTAGCAATGTGCATGATTCGGTGAATGTTTCGCGAAGTCCTCGTATCATCACTATTTGATATTAATTGATAAATACATGACATGACGGGGTCGGAATCCTTTAGTGGTCTCCGCTGCTAATGGTTCTCATCGCTTCTATTAACATTGATGAAAGATAATACTACATACTGTACTTGATTCGTCTGTTTAATAGTCCCTAGTATGGTGATCTACCTTCAGTTGTTGGCGATCTCTAGCCTTTTTTAATATTGTATTGTCCAAATAGTGCTATTAGTTTTAACTTTCTAAGCTAGTTTTAATTCAAATTGTGATTTTCTAGTTGTTTTACTGTCCTTCGTTGGCAGGTTTTTATCATATCTCTATATATTATATTTCAATGTCAAATGTTCTCGTCACGATATGGCTGAAATATTGCCGATGTGACGTTAAATTATAACTCACTCACTCGTCTGTTTAATAGACACATGTGCTGGTCAACGTTCCAGTATCAATCCTTTCCCGAAGGGAACAAAATACAGACGCATTGTGCATTGTAACATATAGAAGAAACGACAATCATCTTAGCATTTCGAAACATGATTGTTTGACATTCATTATGGTGCAAAATGCATGAAGTTTGAACTCGTCGAACGGATATTTTACAATACGTATATAACGATCCCTATTAATCATGCTTACGCTGGAAGAACTATAGTCTTCGCATAGTATGTCATTTTGGTGACGTTAGTAGAATATATTACCAAACGCAACGAATATACTTGAAAGCCATTTAGCAAACAAAAAATCCAAATAGAAGTATATCATTAATCAACTTCGTCACTAAATCGAACCTTGGCCTTCTTCGCGATGAGAACGTTTCAACTTTGACTTTCATCCACCCACCTCCAGGAAAAAGTACAGCCGTTTGTTGATGCTTTCAGCTGTCTAATTCATGAATACTTACTACATGTTAAGATTAATTACCTGCCACATATAAAACAAAAGGCACTTCCAGAACCTTGATGTTCGTATCAAGTTCGTCTTGATACCGCAAACTTCAGCTTCGTCACTTGACTGTATAGGCAATAAACTGTCTTATATTGTAAATTATTGATAGCACACCGATGTCCTGCCTGCTGCTGAGTCAGACGATGATGATATACCTTTCGCTTGCATGACTCCCTGACGAGATCATGTACCGTTTGCCAGGAAGTCGGGAGTATGAAGGCATCTTTGGAAATTGTCTAATTGACCAGTGACACACACACACACACACACACACACTGCAAATCATGAAATAGTTCCGTTACCAGTTATACCAAATTACACCCGGCCTAGAATGCGTCATGAAATTAAAGCGAGATCCCCTTCCGTTTGAATGTAAAACAAAATTGTGTTAACATAATAATGTTATTACATACCTATTTCCATACCTATGGAAATAACATTTCTATTCACTCCCCATTTATGCCTTTCCAAATTGCAGCAAGGTGATTCGAAATTACCCGTCAACACCTATGATTAATATTGCCAAATAATTACGATAATTAATTCAAAACATCACATCGTACCAGACGAATATATTGGTGTATATTGCTAATTTCAGCAGAAGGCGTATCTGTATAACATTAGCCATGGGTCTGCCTTCTGTTTACTGAATCATGATCATATGACTCGGAATCTTTCACTTGGTGACCCCAAGCCTGAAGGAATTATTGACGACGATACTTCTGCTTTGTAGCACTGTGTGCACTACCCTGCAGAAGTCCTTTTCACAATTATGTTCCATAATGCCTTCTAATGTGAGAGTGGGTACATACCCATGTAAAACAGCTTAACGATTGTATTCGCGGCGCCCAATGTCTCTCAAAGATCTTAAGATCTAATAGGCTTCTTTTATTCATTTTATGAGTATAATTTAGATGCTGTTTTATTTCTGTAACACATGTTGATTTCAGAGACTAGACGCCAGCCAAAATCGCGTTTTATACCATCACCACAAGCTCTATACTAGTAGTCAACATCACTAATGTCTCAGATTGATTCTGATCTTATAAGACGTCGTTATGGTGAAGGACACGGGTGACCTCCAGTGATATGAGGGAATTACAATACACTCAGAAACTAATCCAGGATGCACTCTTAATTGGTTTGAATCTCTAGTTCGTCCTAATGACGATAGAAGGTTTGTGACGTCCATTGTGTAATTTATCAAAATATATTTATAAATTCATTTTATCTTTGTCCACAGTGCAATAGAATATAAACAAGAAAAAGACTTTATGTATCAAAATGATGTGTCTGCTGTTGTACACTTCTTCTCTGACCCGTGACCCGATAGAATTGGTCTTCCGCAACCCATGCTTGACATAAGAGGCAACTGACGGGATCAGGTGGTCAGGCTCGCTGACTTGGTTGACACATGTCATCGTATCCTAATTACGTAGATTACGTGTTCAAGCTCGTATTTACAGACCGCCGCCATATAGCTGGGATATTGCTGAGTACGGCGTTACAAACCAACAAACCAAACAAACAAACAATACCTCTTCTCTTGTCAAACGGCAACTGTATTGTATGAAAACTGGCTTTTATGTCAACATGGTATTTCTCTCAACATTAAACGTCAATGCCAGAGAATAACCCAGTCTGGATTATCCACCAAAACAGATGTTTTCGGGAGTAAAGTGAGACTAGCAGTCACAAAATATATCATGGTAGAAATGAATATTGATATATTTAAGATCTGGCCTTCTAAGCAAGACTGTGAATTCATAGGTAAGAAGCACCACTTCTTTTTTGAAAATAGAATATATCTGACCGGTCAGAGGTTACGAATTCATTAACGTCATAATGCAGTCAATACCAATCAGGCTCTGACATACATACACGCTTCCTTTCGTCCCAGATGACACTTGGCGAAATCAATCCTCATGAATTTCTGCTACCCCAGCGAGAATGTTTGAACTATTTCCTGACCGCAACCTATCGTGGACGCTATGGAAGGGACCAGGCGCCTGTAAAGGTTGTTATTGTCGCGCCATCTATATGCACTTCTGTTGCTAAAGCCATGGTAGTATCTGTTCCGCCTTTTCCTGACCCCAATGGCCATTTGATTCATTACCTTAATACATTCATTGTCGAGTGTCGGTCCTTGTACATTTCAAGCCGTTGTTGTTATTCTTTATCTTGTGACAGACATATGAATAAGGGCATCCCATCAGAATTGACCACTTTAGTTAAGCAGATTGCAGACTCAGGGCTAAAGATAATGCACAAGTTATATATTATAATTATAACTGTCAAGCTTTGAGATGGCCCCTCAGATCGTTTTGTTCATATGAGGTGAATCGAAATGGGTCATGTTCCATGTCACAATTACACTTGTATTGCGACGCGCATGCATCAGCGTAGTTTAACGCAAATACCCTACTCAGAGACAGAATACGTTTTTACCGACAGCCGTTCAAGAAGTACCTCTCTTAACATCTTTTAGTATGACATAGCCGTAGCGCAAACAACGAACCACAGCTCCTCGGTTTAGATCCTTTGACCACGGGGGCGATCTTGTAGTTTGAAAATGATCAGAACTAACTGAAGACAAAAGGGCTTCACCTACGATGTCTCTTTGAAGCTTTGTTACCGTGAACACTGGACGGAATATGACACAAACGATGTTCTTCTACCCTTAATACATTGCCACGTAATGCCGCAATATGCTTCAAAAGTAACGAGATGATGTTCAAGTGACAGCAACGCTTTGAAGAGCGAACTCTTTAACCCACAACTGATCCTAACAGGCAACATCATTATACATAGAAATTGCTCAACGAGACACATTGTTGTTTAGTGAAATGATTATGTGTGGGAAGCTTTCGCACAGTTGTACCATGCATTCGGTTGAACAATTGGCATGCATTTGCAAGTGTTTGTGATGGGTGCAAGGCGTAAGGCAGGACATCCTGGGGTCATCACTATGTCACATCTATCTGCAAAGGACACGTCCTGACGTTATGGAAAGTGTTTGGACAATATCGACTTTTGACTGAGTTTCTAAACCTGTTCTTGGATTTCCTAACTGCTGACTGTAATCTGAGCCTGAACAAACTCTTATGCAAGCAACCAAATTATCGGAGACGTATTTTACTGCAGTAACAGTATTTGTCCATCATGCACATTCCACATGAAGCAGCGCACATTCCACATGAAGCAGCGCACATTCCACATGAAGCAGAGTACATTCTACATCATGCTTAAGAGGCATAAGAAAATGTGTGTTACGTTTTAAAAAAACCCTGGCTTTTCTGTAGCGCTCATGTTATGTAAGCATTTTCATTTTTATTTAATCCAATAGTATTTAATCATAAGAGTTCGTTTTTGCTTTAAGTATACGTGAAGATTTACAAGACTAGTTATTCTTTGTCGCTGATCTTATGTAAGTATTTTCATGTTTATTTAATCCATCAGTTCGCATTTGTCTTCTTTGTAGATAAATGCGAACATACCTTTGACAATGGATCGCTGGAAAACGTATCTGTTTTGACAATACACCGGTTTAGTGAGTGCACATTAAGAGCATTTCACCTGCTGTCTGTCTGGAACTCATGTCAATCAGCACAGTGGTAAAGCAAACACAGGGCGCATCACCACACCATCCAAAGTGCCATTACAAAGTATTAATTGCATGAAGGAGAATCCAACAGACACAAGCCGATTCGGCAAGATACTCCTATCCACAGGCATTGCCCTCTGCACGTCGTGAAGATATTAGCGTGTAGCAATAAATGCAGGGTACAGTTGATGGTCCTCATGGTGCCAGTATTGTTGCCTGTTTGTTTTGGGCTTCAATGGTATTTCAATTACTACAACATGATCATAATCCTACGACCACTTTCTAGACTGAAATAAGTATGGGAAATTTCACTTCTATCGCGATATAGAAATGGTTTCCGAAGTCATGACCACCTGCCCTTACAAATGCATCTGTATGTAATTCGTTAATGATTTGAATAGAACAATTGCTCAGGCAGCTTAATCAACATATACTCCATCATATACACATTATGAGGTTACAGTGGTGTGGTTTTGCCTCTTCATTTTTTCTACCAACAATTGATCCTTGCATCCCTAAAATCCAGTTCTCTTGTGATCCAAATAAATGATTTCTTTGAAAACATTGCATGATGACACAATATCTGTAAGACACCCTTTGAATGTTTTGTACTGTGTATTCAGACATCTAAAGAAAGGATTTAGCATCAGCCAAATCACCATTCCTAAGACAAACTACGGTCCGATCTTTGCAGAACTAAGACTGAACATACTTTGTTTCCACGAGAGAACAGTTAAAGCATATTCTTTGGACACATGGGAAACGTTCCAGCACCGCATTCGAACACCATCAGGCCTCTGCGCCATATTAGATTTGTGTTTTAATGGAATTATATTCAGGCATACAGTTTTAATGCAAGTACAAGTAAGACCATAATAACATGATTCTTAGGAAGAATTGTCCTTGTCCATGTAATCATGATGCGACAAAACTTCACACCACAGCAGCTGTCAATCAGGATGAAAGCAGATATGCATGTCATATAGTGCACAATCAGATTTACCAACGACTGTCAACCGTGATTCATGTGACACCGATAGTAAATCGTGTGTGACGTGCCTCCACGAAATCATTGCTGATCGAAAGGATAACATGCAACAAACATCATAGGACTATTGGTTTGATGAAGGCAGGATACTATTGCGTTCGTGAACCAGTTGGTTGGCCACAAACCTTGGTCATCGAAATCATATTTTGTAATGAAATTAATGCGAAAATACAAGGACACTTTTCCTCGTTAAAATAACGCGTTTATTGGCATATCGACGTCTCTTCGCATGGGCCTACGCAATTACATGCTTCAGATTTCAGAAGCGTTAGATAACAAGTTATTTTAGGACAGGAGTCGACACTCGCAGTAATCTAGTCGCGCATTAACGGGCAAACACTTAAAGTGAGTGAGTGAGTTTAATTTTACGCCACACTCAGCAATATTCCAGCTATATGGTGGCGGTCTGGAATAATCGAGTTTGGACCAGACAATCCAGTGATCAACAGCATGAGCATCGATCTGCGCAATTGGTAACCGATTACATGTGTCAACCAAGCCAGCGAGCCTGACCACCCGATCCCGTTAGTCGCCTCTTACGACAAGCATGGGTTACTGAAGGTTCATTCTAACCCGGACCTTCACATTCAACTCATATATAATAACACCTTTGCGACAGAATTACATTCAAATTTTTTAACAATGTTCCAAACACACACTGACTAAACCCCACATCAAATTTCTGAAATTTATGTTGTCACTGCGGTGGGCTCCTGAGAATATTGAACATAAAATGAATTAAGTTTGTGTGAATGAGCGAGTGGAGTTTTTTGTTGCCTTTCACTCCAGTGTGTGATACCAGAATGGAGCTTTATGGCACCCTCCCATTTGTCTCACAGCTTATGAGAACACCTTTTGTAGACTGCGCAAAATAACGTGTCCTACATATTACCTCAAGGTTGCAATGGAATAACCCACACAAAAACAACTAAATCTACTTTTAGTCTTTAGTTCTACATGAGAAGTGTCTCATGTCTATTTGACTTTATTGGTGAACGACTTGTTATGTGTGCTTGATAGCTTTCTGTTTAAATAAATCTCAAATGGCCTTGGGGTCTTTGCTCATAAGTCTCGCAGATGAATCCACTCTAGCAAGTAATACTCCAGTTGAGTTACAGAGTCAGTTTTCTAAAGGTCATTGGAATGAAAATACGTTGAGGGATAGTTATCGCGCAAACGAAAAACATTTATTACGTTCAGTAACAAAGTAGTTGATGCAAGTGATATATTATGTGAAACATCCCTTGGAATACAAGGTGGTATATGAAGAAGTTAACAATAGCATATCAACGCTCACATGTTGTAAATGTGGGTGTGTAAATTTGGAAAGGATATTCTATTTTCAATTTATAATATTAATCGTGATATTCTTTAGTGAGCTGAAACCGTTTCCAGCATTAAGCATGTGGCATATTTCCTGCGCCATGCATGGTTTTCAGTCTGATATTGTAGCGTGTGACCTTCTGTTCCAAGTGAAACCAAACTGGAACGACCTTTCATCCAAGCGTACGTGTATAGTGTATTTGTGTCACGTCTTAAATACACTGAAACACATTTTGTACAAGAGACTAAGACCACATCTCATGTAGCGAATACATGTTTCATCAGACGTGTTTCCCAAATCGATCTATGCTGGTGAGTTAGTATGGTTTTACACCGCTTTTTCAATATTCCAGCAACATCACGAAACGGGACACCAGAAAAGAGCTTCACACATTGTACCCATGTAGGGAATCGAACCCGGGTCTTCGCTTTAACCACTAGCTACACCACCGCCCTGATACATATTAGAGGTTCGCAAATATATGTATAGCTGTAACATATGTAGCTATGAGTTGTGGCCATATGTGGTTAGTAAACATGTCTTAAGATATATACCAGTTTATGGAGAAAAACTCAAAAGCAGTACGAGGGCGTTCCAGCTATATGATGGCTATGTTCTAGCTATATGACGGCGATCTGTAAATAATCGAGAATCAACTGGAAAACGATGACAAGCAAGCATCTTGCAAGTCAGACAACCTGAGCACACAATCGCGTAAGTTGCTCCGCACTCCAAGTTTCTGAAAATGTCTTCTAACCCAGGATGTTCACGGGTGAGATTATCGCAGAGCAAACTATACATTGCTTCCATCGGGATGATGTATTGACGTCGTCAAGGCATACATTTCACAGCTACGCTAATTCCTAGGTATTAATTCGATATTAATTACTGGTACACATATGGTGATTTACATAGGACTGTTAGTGTTCTCTGAACTTGTCTTAACCCTCACAACTGTGAAGACATCTGATGGTGTCGAGAGTTTCCCCTGTTATCATATGGATTGACTTTGCGCGTGTTTATGATGGCTGCTAGCAATTGGCAGGATTCGCTGAATGTTTCGAAAAGACCTCGTCTCATCACTATTTGGTATGACAGGTCAGGATCCTGTTGTGGACACTGCTTCTTATGGTTTCCATGATGAAAGTGATTACCGTACTTAATTCGCCTGTTTAATCGTGCAAATAAAAGCGTGTGCTGGGGCTTCAGTGCAACATTACGGTATCAATCCTTCCCGGAGGGAACTATAATTCAGATGCATTGTGCATTGTAAAACATAGAAGAAACAACTGTCATCTAAGCAGTTTGATACATGACTGACATTCATTATGGTAGCAAGTGCACAAAGTTTGAACTCGTCGAACGGATATTTTACAATACGTTTATAACGATCCCGAGGATTGGAAGAATTATGGTCTCCGCATAGTGTGGCATTTTTGACGTTAGAAAATATACGTAACGAATTTGATGGAAGGTCATTTATCAAACCAAAAATCCAAATAAAAGTATATAAAGTTGTTAATCATAAATCTAGTTCGTCAATAAATCGACGAGAACGTTTCAACCTTTGGCCTACACCAACCTCCAGGGAAAACAACAACCGTTTATTGATGCTTTCAGCTGTCTAATTCCTGAATAGCTTCTAGATGTTAAGATTAATTGCCTGCCACATATAAAAAACAAATATAACTTCTAGAACCTTGATGTTCGTATTAGTCTAGTCTCATACCGTAAACTTCAGCTTCATCATTTGACTGTAAAGGCAGTAGACTGTCTTAAATTGTAAATTGTTTATAGTAAGCCGATGTCCTGTATGCTGCTGAGTCAGACGATGGTGATATACCTTTCTCTTGCATGACTGCCTGACGAGATCATGTGCCGTTCGCCATAAAGTCGGGAGTATCGAGGCATCTTTGCAAATTGTCTGGATGACCTTTGACAGACAGACACGCAAGTCACAATGTAAATCATAAAATAGTTCCGTTACCAAATAAACCAATTTACACTAGGCCTAGAATGCGTCATGAAATTAAAGCGAAGTGTGCTACCTTTTGAATCTAAATTTAAAATAATTGTTGTTAACTACTATAGGGATACTGATTTGGATGAAGTATAACATTAAAAATCTGATCAATACCTTTTAAACTGTTCAACTATATAATCCATATAATATTGATAATATTACATACAACACGTCACAATATAATTCTGGAAACCCCAAAGTCCAGAAACTCGGCGCTGTGGCCAGTTTACCTATTTACATGCTTATCGAAATAGCATTTCTATTTCAGAACACTCCCCATTTATGGTTTTTTTCAGATTGCAGCAAAGTGATGCGAAATTACCCAACAACGTCTATGATCATATTGCTGAATAAATACAATAATTCATTTAAAACATCACATCGTACCTGACGAATATATTGGTGTATATTGCTAATTTCAGTAGTAGGCGTATCAGTGCAACATCAGCCATGTGTTCTGCCTCCTATGATCAACTTTGACATTGAATGATGATGATTTGTGTTAAAACTGTAAGAATAATGATAACTCTAATGGCATTGACAAATGGTGGTGTTTACAGAAAACTCCGGCAGTCTATCATATGCTTGGCCTTTTTTGTGTCCTTAAATGTTCAACTGTGCGTCTGCGGAACCTTCTTATGTCAGTGGTAGGACATCCAAATTGTTCAATTGTTGTTTCATTTTACAGTATCCAATTTGTCCTTGTGTTGAGAAAAAATGTTAGCCACCTGAAAATCTAACGTGATTGCCTAATGTTAGGTGACAGGTTCATGTCACTTTGTTGAAGCAATTTTTCACGTATTGAAAACATTATTAGATGACTGGTAGCTGGACTAAATTGTCTATTGACATCCCTTCTTCAGCATTTCAAGTCAGTTTCATCACCTGATAAAATAGGGATATCATTTTTCACCCTGGAGCATGATCATCCTTGTGGGCACTTGAAGGAATATGTCTATCCTCGCGAAGTATGATTTGGTGACCCCAAGCCTGAAGAAATGACCTCATTTCTGCTTTGTATTACTATTTGCACTACCGTGAAGAAGTCCTTTCCACAATTAGGTTCCATAACTGAATTCTCTTGGTCTTTCTGTAAAATTTTAGGTTCCATAACTGTTTTCTTTCTGTAACATATGTTGATTTCAGTGACTAGAAATCAATCTAAATCGCGTCTTGCGCCATCACCACAAGCTTTATACTATCACTATTGTTTCCACTAAAAACATTTCTTTAGAGGTAAAAGAAAGACAAGAGGTGACAAATATTTGATTCTAGAAATGAATATTAACATATTTAATATCTGACTTTCAAAACAGATCATAACTGTGCATTCGTAGGCAACAACAACCACTGTCGTGTCGTGACCACCTTAACACTTGAGAAATCTTTGAAATTAGAATATATTTGACATGTCATCAGTTACGAATTCATAAAATTCATAATCCAGTTAATATCAGTCAAGCTCGGACATACATGAACAATCACTTTCGTCCAAGAAGACTCTTGTCAACGTCAAACCTCATGAATTTCTGCTGCCTCAGTGAGAGTGTAGGAACTGTTCCCTGGACGCGCCTGTTGGGGTTGTTATTGTCGTACCGTTTATATGTACAGCAGTTGCTAAAAGCCATGGCAGTATCTCTTCGGCCGTTTCTGGACACCAATGGCCCCTTGGTTCATCACGTTAATACATTCATTGGCTAGTGTCAGTTCATGTATATGTCAAGCCGTTGTTGCTGGTCTTTATCTTGACAGATATATGAATAAGGACATCTCACCAGTATTGACCACTTTAGTGAAGCAGATTGCAGACTGAGGGCTTAACATAATGTACGAGTTATATATTTCAATTTTAATTGTCAAGCTTTGAGATGGTCCCTCAAATCGTGAGGTGAATCGAAATAGGTCATGTTCCAGATAATTACACTTGTATTGCGACGTGCGTGCATCAGCGATGCCGTAGTTTAACGTAAATACCGCTCTCAGACAGGGCATGCAGACCGTGAACGGACCACGTTTATACCGAGAGCGATTCAGGAAGATCTCTTAGCATCTTATATTATGACATAGCCGTGGCGGAAAAAGGGAATCACTGCTCCTCGGTCAGACCATGTAGCCCACAGGGGCGGCCTTGATGGGATGTTTTGTGGTTTGAAAATTATCGGTTCTAACTGAAGAAAACAGGGCTTCACCTAGCATGTTTTTGTTTTAGTTCTTTTACCATGAACATTTTGACGGACTATGACACAAACGATGGTCTTCTATCCTAAATACGTCACCACGTAATGCCGCGATAACTTTCAAAAGTAACGAGTGACAACACGCTTTGAAGAGCGAACTCTTTAACCCACAACTGATCCTAACAGGGGGCAGCGTTATACATAGAAATTGCTTTGCCTTCTTTGAGCAATTACCCATATACATAAAACATACACAGTTAACCAGCAGAGATCGTCACCGTACTGTAGACCATCTTGATTTTGATGAGTCGGGCCAGCTCAATTAGGATCCGCTTCAACGAGACACATTGCAGTGTTTAATGAAATGGTTTGTGTGGAAGTTTTCGCAAAGTTGTCCCATGTATTCCCAGGTTTGTTCGTGTGAACAACTGACTTGCCTTTGTTATGGGTGCAGCTCGTGGGGCAGGGTATCCTTGTCTCATCACTAGTTCATATATATCTGCAAAAAGAAACGTCCTGCTTTTATGGAAAGTGTTTTGCAAATATCAAATTTTGGCCGACTTTCTAGATCTGTTCTTAGATTTCCTAACTGCTGACTGCACGCTGGACCCATCGAAGGTTGTTTGGTTTAGCTGAACACACGCTGGATCCATTATTCACGCAACTCAATTGTCATGAGACGTATTTTACAGTAACAGTATGTTTCCAGCATCATTCCACATGAAGCAGAAACTGCATGAGAAAATATGTGTATCATTTAGTGTGTTAAAAATTTGAGTGTAACGTTTTAAAAAACCCAGTTTATTGTTGAGTATTCTATTAGGATAATCAAAGCTATGGCGTGGGAAATTAAAGATGCGTCAAAGCGAAAGGCTCCCAAATCCTCACATATTGTTGCCGCATGAAAGTTCGAATGAAATAATTCATCAAAATCATCAACAAACGTGAAGACTTAATTCACCTGAGCAAACACGGGAATATAATTATGGTGCATGTTAAAAATGAAATTGCATGGGACATCGTTTTGGTCACTGACGTGGCAAATTCTGAAATGTCATCACTTTCTTAAAGCTTCATTAAAGCAATGGGTTTTATAATCCTGTTTCAGCAACTTTTGAACAGGAGGCTTTTGAAGGACCAGGTTTAGCAGGAGGCCGCACTTGGTTGTTGAGGGAACGTGATGGGTCGATTTTGCAGGTGAACTCATTCATTTGAAATCGTGTTTTCTTTAATTTTACCTGAAGATAAAAATAAGATTTACCAGTTTGACGGATTAAGAGACTAGTTATTCTTTGGCGGTGACCTTATGTACTTATAAAGTATTTTCATATTTTTTTAATCTGACAGTACGCATTTTTCTTAATGCGAACATTACTTTGACAATCGATCGCTGCAAGGTTGATCTGTTCTGACAATACGCTTGTATAGTGAGTGCACGATGTATCATTTCACTTGATGTCTGTCTGGAACCCATGTCAGTCAGCACGGTTGTCAAGCAACCACAGTTCACATCACCACACCAAACAATGTGCCGCCTTCACAACGTATTAACGTCAAAGGAGAATCCAACAATTCCTCATCATACTTGTGTCCACAGGCATTGCTGACTGCCTTTGAAGATATTAGCGTCTAGCAAATGAAATTAAATGTCATACATCTTTAAAGAGTGACGTACAATCTCAGACGAGGCATCGTTTGTTTCAAATATATATATATATATACATTGCTTTCCTGTACACAACTATTTATCATCATATATTGAGGAAGTTGACAATCTCTTTTCTGTAGGTCTTTGGTTTCCAAGAAGGGGATAACGAAATTAAACGCGATTACTATTGTAATTCGGTGTCAAATTGTTAATTCTGAAAATAACTGTTCAAATGAGAAATCTCAATGTCGTAAGCTTTTATCCCACTCACTTCGGTCTTACGTGACACACTCATACGTGAACCCATATTATGTTTGCATATGTTCAGTGTTTGTCCTTTACATGGGCATTCTGGAGTTTGCCCCTTAATGTCCCTATGTGTCATCTTCTTCAAAATGGGAAATAGCTCGTACACCAAGTAAACTGATTTATCCTAACATCCACTTCACCTGGTTTCAGATGAAGAATTCTGCATTTGTCGAGCAAGGTGGTAATGTCGATGTCTTTGAAAAATGACGCGACAAGGAAAATCCGTGTTTTTCGTGTTCTGTCTCCCTTTGGCAAGTTCTAAATCATTCATGTACATTTGGTGATTCGTGATATAGAGACACAGAATGATAACCTTACGCAATTTTGTTGGTAGAAACAGAAAGCAACGAATCGCCATAACATGTTGATGTCCTAATGGAAATGGGTTCATGATCATCTCCCCATGCAAATACATCACAAGTTAAGATGCCAAGTAATTCATTAAAGACTTTAGTAGAACAATTGCTCAGGGAGGTTATTCCATTTGGTCGAGACAGAGAATCAGTATCTTTTCTATAGTCTATCTAACACACATTGTGTGGTTACAGTGGCGTGGTTTTGCCTCTTCAAGAATAATTTTAATCAACAATTAATCCTTGCAACCCCCAAAATCCATCTCAAGCTCTCTATATATAATTGGAAACGCAATGCATGTATGACAACCTCAATGTCTGTAAGACAACCGGGTTCTCTATCAATGTTTGTACTGTGTATTCAGACATGATATAGGACAGAAGGGTTTAGGATCAGTCAGATCACCCTTCCAAAGAAGCGTGGTCCGGCTTTTGCACAACCAAGGCAGAACATCCAAGAGAGAACTGAAACAGTTAAGTCATGTTGTCTGGGGATAGTTTCCAATACAACCGGGCCCATACTAGATTTGCGTTTTACTGACATTTTGTTTCAGGCATAAAGGTGTCACGCAACGCAACAATGGCGACCCTATATTATGTACACGTTCATGTCAATGGTACCCTCTGTCTATGGTTTCAGTTGCCGCGTATAGATCACAATTGGTCCAAAGCCCTTTCACTAGAATCCTCGGGACGTCTCCAAGATAGCGTTGCCTTGTCGAACCAAACAACTTTTCGGAGAACTTCCCAACACTGCAGCCCTCTGTGTTACCGTAGCGTCACAACTGCTATGTCCCAGACAGCCAACCCTCACAATGTCAGTGCTCTCACAATGTCAGTCGGCAAATGGAAAGGTATCAAACCTTAGGCGTCGAACAGTGCGAACAACTTGTTACTCGGCAAGGATGGCCGCATAAGTGACGTATTGTTCTAGATCTTCTCTAGAAAGGTACAGAGAATTCATTGATATAATGTTTGTTCACTAGATGTATCCAAATACGAAACGGAGATCAAAGGTTGCCTTCATGTGATTGATAAGTGTAGTCGAACATGACAATTTGGACTTTGGAAAGATCACTTTGTTTAAGTAACTGATCTAACTCGGCTTATTTGGGTCTTGTGAAGTCTCGGGAATTACAAACTTAGGGAGACATTATCCGTGGTTGTCGGCCATGCGTGAACAAGGTTTCTTAATACCTATACGTGAACAAAAGTGTCGCAAATACTGCTTCGCCAGTCATGCAAGATTGTGTGGGCACCTCGAGGCGATTACTGAAGCTTCATAATGCACACTCGTCTGTGATATCTTGCACAGTTATAGATAGTGCCATCTTCAGCTATTTTACAACGAAGCACCCATATACCATATCAGAACAGAACACTCACTGACCAGGAGATACTATCATATCGTTCGTATTGCATGCAAGTAAGACTAGAATGACATGATTCGTAAGAAGAATTGTCCTCGTCCATGTAATCCTGACGCGACAAGACTTAAGATCACAGCAGCTGACTTCTTGAAATCACTCCAGACCTAACCGGATGAAAGCTGATATGCATCTATCGTGCACAATCAGATTTACCAATGATTGCCAACTGTCATTCAGTCCCGCTCCATCAACAATCTTACGTGACACCAATAGTTATTCGTGTGTAACGTGTCTAGCAACCTTGTGGAATCTTTCATGATCGAAAGGATAACACAGGACTGTTGAGTTTGATGAACGAAATCCCAGAGCATATTACTTCATTCGTGAACCAGTTGGTTAATGGCCCCAATGCGTAATTATCGAAATGATGACTCTTAATGAAATTAATGCAAAAGTCAAAAGATCACTTGTTCACATGAAAGTGACGCCTTTTATCTTATATGAGTTCATTCGTGTGTCAACATCTCTGTGCTTGGTCGTTCTCAGTGGCGTCGGCCCGGGGAAAGCCCCATTTCAATTTTTAGTATACCCGGTAAAGCGTCAAACCTGGTTCTGTCGGGTATTGCCGGGAAAGCAACAACATGATAGTTGCAAAGAAAACATCAGATTACCGTAAATGAGTTGATCGTCCATGATTAACAATTGTTTTCGGTACTCCTGTTTGCGCATGTTATACGAGTATGTGTTCGGTATGTTAAAACAACCTGTTAGAAGTTTTGTTTGATCCAAATTTATCTATTTTGTTATTTTTCCTTTTATTTGTTCCCATAATTGAATACAAGCATATGAACCAATAAATGTACAAATGCATGATCAAAGCTCGTTGGTTTCAACAAAAATGTTACATCAACTGATAGCGTAAAGAAATTATAATCCAGTCAAGTTATTCAACTTCAATTAAAGATTAAGTCAAAAGTTAAATAAAGAGAATAAAGGAAACCATTTGTCTGGCGAGGTTGATTATACTGACAGTGTCTACTGCACTTTCAGCGACAATGAACATGACTTGTAGTGAAATGATATGTCATATATCAAATATATTAGTTCAAATATATGCTGTATCAATAGTATTAATTCATATATTATTAACAACGGTTCAATAAACTCTAAATCATTCAAATTCTTTTGTCTCTGATGTTCTTACTCAGTGCCGGGAAAACCCTTATTAAAAATCACTGAACCAAAAATATGGCCGGTAAACCCTCACTGTATTCTACCTATATAATTTGAAATGTCACTTACCAGGCTATAAACCTTCTCAATGACATCCAAACAAAGCTCCAAACGGACAAAGTCATGTGGATTCTGATGCAATAAACCTTTCTAACCAAGTATCGTGTCATGTGTGGGAAGATATTTTGATCAAATGTGATCGAGCACCGAATTTGGTACGTGTGCAATCGTCCTCGGTGACCTGGCCTGCCACATTTGAAAATGTACTGTTGGGACTTTCCTGCTTCATATTTGATCAGAATTGAATGACAGTTACACGACAAGCAGATAAAAGTTCGTATAATTTATTCGAACTTAACTGATACTGCAACCAGGAATTATAATCTACGGTGGGTAAGTGTTTTTGTCTGATGATAGGTGTTTCAGGATATGGATGATAGGTGTTTAGTTTCATGACGTACTGTAGGCCAGGGCCGACTCTCACAGTAATCTAGTAGCGCATTAACGGCATGATTTAAAGACTATGAGGCACTTACACAGTCTGGATCAACACTGGATGAAGGAACAGAAGTGAAGATAGATGCGCAGTAGTAATGTCACCAAGACGTTGTCTGGCTTTACCACTGACATTTGAATTAACAGCCTGCTGGCTTAACTATGCATGAATGTAACACGACACCCTGACCTAAATATCTAATGTAATCTTAACAGTGTAAATGGAATCACTGTAATTAAGAAGCGGAGGAGACAAGTCAAGGAAAACGTGTGAATGTCTGTTGAAGAGAGTTCTGAATGACCCTCGTCATAATTTGGGTGTCTGTTATCAAGGACATGAACCATTAAGATCAGGATACCTTTGACCTACGCCCACCGACCTCCAGGAAAAACAACCGTTTGTTGATGCTGTCAGCCGTCTACTCCATGAGCGGTTGTTATATGTTAAGATTAACTATCAAAGTCAAAACATTGATTACACAACAGTCTCGTTTCCTGTTGACTGGGTTCCATCCTTTTGCGCAACTTAGTACCATAACCAGTCCAGAATATTGAGACCAATTCATTTAGCTGGATACATAAATATTAATCAGTATTGATATTAGTAATTAATATATCTAAGCACTTGTATATTGCAACACTGCGCTCCTTTTAATCCTTGCAAACACGTCGTGCAGAGTGCTCTGTCGTACAGCGAGCTCTGACAAACGGAAACCTGGAAATCGTGGATATCTCAAAACGAGGCTGTGCCGCTAGAAATGTTTTGCGGTCTGGTACGGAATTGATATTATATCAATCCCATTGTACGTTACAGAACTACACTGAATAAGCAAACAACACACATAACAGGTGTAACCAGTAAGCCAGATCATTTTACGACCTCATCAAACAGGGGCAGTCTGTGACGTCTTAGTTTACGACATGCTGCCTACACCTCGCCATGAAATATAGAAATACGATGTTATTAAAGTTAACGATTAAAATTCATTTGTAAATACTATTTTCTTATGAAACAAGGAATTGGAATTCAGTGTAACCATAGTTGATTGTGATGTCTATTTTCACTTTCACACGAGAAAATTCGGATCGGCTGAAAAGTAGGTCATTGTCTGAATAGGTTAATGAGACTCATGTTTCGGTTTGTGCCACATATACATTCTACATCAACAAAAATGCACACGCTTGATGTTCGCGTCATTTTAGTCTCAATACCGTAAACTTCTGCTTGATCATCTGACTTTATGGGCAATAAACTGTCCTGCATTGTAAATTCTTTATGGCACACAGAAGCCCTGCCTGGCTGCCTGCGAGATCCTGTGCAGCAAGTTGGGAGTATGGGTGGGTGAGTGAGTTACAAAGTCACATTGGCAATATTTCAGCCATATCGTGACTAAAACTAGTTCTAAATTCATAATACATATACATAACAGATGAAACCCTGTCAACAAAGGACAGTAAAATTACTAGACTATCACAAAATGAGTTCAAACTAGCTAGCACATATCTTTAAAAGTAGAAAACTATTTTTGGACAATACAATGTACAAATTGGCTATAGATCGCCAGCAACTGAAGGTAGATCACCATACTAGGAACCATGGGTATTTACAGTGCCTTTGCTACCTACATGGATCCTAGCTGGATTTACACCATACCTTCAGCCACTGGTGATTGTAGTCAAATCTAGCCATAATTTAAAATTACAAAAATACTACGTTTAAAACATCTGGTAAGTATAAATTTACCTTGAATATTACATAACCCAACAGGAGGACAATAATTTTACAATACTTCAACCCCGTTGGGAGTATCAAGGCAGGCCGAGATCATGTGCCGTTAGCCAGCAAGTCGGGAGTGTGAAGGCAGGCCGAGATCACGTGCCGTTAGCCAGCAAGTCGGGAGCGTGAAGGCAGGCCGAGATCACGTGCCGTTAGCCAGCAAGTCGGGAGCGTGAAGGCAGGCCCAGATCATGTGCCGTTAGCCAGCAAGTCGGGAGTGTGAAGGCAGGCCGAGATCACGTGCCGTTAGCCAGCAAGTCGGGAGTGTGAAGGCAGGCCGAGATCATGTGCCGTTAGCCAGCAAGTCGGGAGTGTGAAGGCAGGCCGAGATCACGTGCCGTTAGCCAGCAAGTCGGGAGTGTGAAGGCAGGCCGAGATCATGTGCCGTTAGCCAGCAAGTCGGGAGTGTGAAGGCAGGCCCAGATCACGTGCCGTTAGCCAGCAAGTCGGGAGTGTGAAGGCAGGCCAAGATCATGTGCCGTTAGCCAGCAAGTCGGGAGTGTGAAGGCAGGCCGAGATCATGTGCCGTTAGCCAGCAAGTCGGGAGTATCAAGGCAGGCCGAGTTCATGTGCCGTTAGACAGCACGTCGAAAGTATCAAGGCAGGCCGAGATCATGCGCCGTTAGCCAGCAAGTCGGGAATATCAATGCAACTTTGTAAATTGTCTAAATGACCAGAGAGAGACATTCAGACAGACAGACGCATGCACGCGCGCACACACACACAGAGGCATGTACACAGGCACGCACGCGTACACACTGTAAAGCATGAACTAGTTCTAGAGTGCGGCCTAGAATGCGTCATGAAATTAGTGCAAGGTACCCTACCTTTTAAATTTAAAACAAAATTGTGTGAACTAGTATCGTGATAGTGATTTGGATACAATAGAAGATTACCAATCTGGGCCCATATTTTCGAAGCTCTCTTGGCGCTAAGATAGTCTGATCAATAAGTTTTAAACTATTTAACTATAAGTCATATTATAGTAATTGTACACACCTATCGAGAGAACATTTCTATTTCAGAACAGTCGCCATTTATACCTGTTTCAGACTGCAGCACTATGATACGACATCACCTAACAACACCTCTAATTAATATGGCCAAATAATTACGATGCTAAATCATTTATATATTGGTGTATATAGCTAATTTCAGCAGCAGGCGTATCAGTACAACATGAGCAATGCCTCCTATTTTCCTCGTCGACATTGACTGATGATGATTCGTTTTTAAACGGTAAGACTAATTTGATCACAATAATGGCAATGACCTACGGTGGTGATTAATGAAAATTCGGGCAGTCATTGTGTTCTATTGTGAGTCCAAGAACATTCATGTTAGTTTTTGGACATCCAAATTGTTCAAATGTTGTTGCATTTTACAGTGTCCAATTTGTGTATATATTGAGGGAAAATGTTAGTCACCTGAAAGTCCAATGCCTAATTTATAGCTGACAAGTTCACGCCAGTCTGATATAAAACATTTTTGCACGTTTTGAAGACATCATTAGCTGAGTGTTAGCTGGATGACATTGTCTCATGACACATTCCACCTTCATGTTTTAATGTCAATCTCATCACCTGACAAAACGGAATAAAAAATGCAATAATTTTTTTCTGAAGCATGATCAACAATGTTGGCACTTGAAGATGTGTCTCGCCTCGAGATGTAGCACTGTTTGCACTGCCGTTAAGAAGCCTTTTCCACAAGTGGGTTCCAGGCACTCCACGATTGTTGGCAAAGTGTCTGGCTCTCAGAAGGGATTAAGTGGGGGGAAAAAATCAGCAACCGTCTTCCGTCAAACCTAGCGAGACAAATCTGAAAGATGTTAAAAAGAGAAATCGATAACAATATATGGTAATCCTGATATGAAGTTGTGTACATATATACAGTGCCTTCTAATGTGAAGGCCAGTACACATGTGTATACTTTGTACATGTAAATCTGCCACTTCCATTAGTTTCTTTGGGAATACAGATATGTAAGCACGCATGTTCTTGATATTTGTCGTGATTACATTGTAATTATGTTACATATAGGCATGCATTAGCTTTTAGGAAACACGTGTATGATAGATAAATACACATTGCATTCGTAGCGCCCCAGTCTCGGAACTCGGGTATTATTGAAAACTGAATAACAATCGTCCATCATCGTGTCCGTCTGAAACACAGTTACTTAGACGCAATTATGGTGAGATCGTAAGTGGATCTAATTTAAAGCCTACAAACTTTGCTGAAGACCCTTCCAGAACAACCGGCATATATTTTTGTTTGTCAGCCATCACAAAAATCTAGACTTAGTTGAACACTGAAAGAAGTCGGTAAACCCTTAAAGCTTAGTATCTTTCTTGTTAAGGACTAAGGTTGTCTGTCAACTTAGAACCTCCAAGAAATTATACTTAAGAGCCAGAATCCTTGGACGTGTAAGTCTTCAGGCTTCTGACGTGAAGTCATAGTTACTCAGAAACTGAAACTTTTAAACAAGATACCACGTTACATTACATAAAACAAATATTGTGAACGAATTATTTTTCAACATGCCAACGAAAAAAATAGCACACTTAATTGCCACTTAAGACTGTGCTCCGCAGTCTTGTAGAAGCGTTAACAAGACGAAAATATGTTTTGGTAAACGGTGTTTTGGTACCATACAATCGTTATGTGGAACCGTGTGTACACGTTTATAGACAAAACGTTTATACTACCGGTGAGTGAGTGTGGTTTTACGCCGCTTTTAGCACTATTCCAGCGATATCACATCGGGGGTGACTAAAAATGTTGCTTCACACATTGAACCCATGTCTTCGGCGTGACGAGCGAATGCTCTAACCACTAGGCTACCCCACCGCCCTTCTACCGGCGAAATAATAGGGAACTAGATTATTGTGGGCACGATAAAGGTATCGGGTATCAGTAGAGTATCCGAGATCTTACGAATATTTGACAATTGTAGGTGTAATTTCTCGACTTATCGACAAGTACCATCCAAAGGGTGGTATTGCAACAATCGGGCAGTATAACACTTGACAGATTAAAGGCTTTGGACAGTGTGAATGGATATTTGAGAGGGCATCGAAATTATACGTCTTGTTGTTCCATTAAAATTATCTATCGAAATGTTTAGCTACGAGCTGTCAATGCCAGACCACATGATACTCGAGTCGTCACCGATTACTGTCAACGCGAAGACATACGGAAATGGCCTGTCCAGCTGAGTGCTCTACAATTTCCTCCAAAGACATCTGTTGCTTGTTGTTAGGAGGAGAGTGTAGCTAAAGATCCAGCATCCGCTTGTCGCAAAGCTCGGGGTAGCTTTAGGCGGAAAGGCAAAAAACACCAAGGACAACCCTTCGCAAGTTAATCAACAGCACGCCATCCAGGTGCCATGCATGCACTGCTCAATGTTGTGAACACACTAGATATTGATCACGAAATGTATCTTGAATACATTGAACTGCATTTCACCTTCCCTATCATTTCATCATTTCCCTTTTTTTGTTAGTAGTAGACAATTCGCTAATCAATAATTGATGAGGAAAGTGTCTTGATTAAAGGTCAATTATCTTCAATAATAATGTCACTGATATCTTTTCTGATCTCATATGGACCGCTGGGATAGTTTTTGAATTGGCATTGAAGGAATAATTATGACAGGTAAAGTCACCTGTGCACACAATAGTGCTTAATCATACTCAGAGGAGATAATCATGAGAATAATGTTGATCCCGTCCCTGCTCATTCTTAGCGATAAACGTCTGTGTTTTGCACTTTTAATTACTTCCTATTACTTTCATTTGCTGTGAGGTTACAACGTTTTATGACGTTTGAAGGAGAAGCTACAAGAAAATATGTTAGCTCTTGTATCTGACAACTATGTTGATATTTTATTCCAGAAGACACAAACTACATGTATTATTTTTTAATTTCAATTATGTCAAGTGGCCTATTGATTAGAGGCATGTCAATGTCTGGTGCTTATGGTACCAGCTGAACACATTCTCGGAATGAAGGAATAAAATATATAAGGGCCTGCGTTTATCTGTCTTATGCCGTCACCTCAACCTCACCTCACCTCAACTACGTTGACACTCCGTGGTGTTGTAAGTGGTCGTGGACGTCATGTTAAACACCAGATTAACCCCCAACTCAACTCAGCTCAACTAGTTGACATTCCCTGGTGTTATAAGTGGTCGTGGACGTCATGTTAAACCCCAAATTCAACTCAACTCAAGTAGTTGAGACTCCGTGGTGTTATAAGTGGTCTTGGACGTCATGTTGAACACCAGATTCAACCTCAACTCAACTAGTTGACACTCCCTGGTGTTATATGTGGTCTTGGACGTCATGTTAAACCCCAGATTCGATTCAACTCAACTCAACTAGTTGACACTCCGTGGTGTTATAAGTGGTCGTGGACGTCATGTTAAACCCCAGATTCACCTCACCTCAACTCAACTAGTTGACACTCGGTGGTGTTATAAGTGGTCGTGGACGTCATGTTAAACCCCAGATTCAACGCAACTCAACTCAACTAGTTGACACTCCGTGGTGTTATAAGTGGTCGTTGGACGTCATGTTAAACCCCAGATTCGATTCAACTCAACTCAACTAGTTGACGCTCCGTGGTGTTATAAGTGGTCGTGGACGTCATGTTAAACCCCAGATTCAACGCAACTCAACTCAACTAGTTGACACTCCGTGGTGTTATAAGTGGTCGTGGACGTCATGTTAAACCCCAGATTCACCCCAACTCAACTCAACTAGTTATAAGTTGATGTTAAACTCCGTGGTAGTTATATAAGTGGTCGTGGACGTCATGTTAAACCCCAGATTCAACGCAACTCAACTCAACTAGTTGACACTCCGTGGTGTTATAAGTGGTCGTGGACGTCATGTTAAACCCCAGAAACCCCAGAGTTGACACTCCGTGGTGTTATAAGTGGTCGTGGACGTCATGTTAAACCCCAGATTCACCCCCAACTCATCTCAACTAGTTGACTCTCCGTGGTGTTATACGTGGTCTTGGACGTCATGTTAAACCCCAGATTCACCCCCAACTCATCTCAACTAGTTGACGTCGTGTTATACGTGGTCTCCGTGGTGTATATAAGTGGTCATGTTTGGACGTCATGTTACTCAACTAGTTGACAGAGTGGTCGTGGACGTCATGTTAAACCCCAGATTCAACGCAACTCAACTCCACTCCGTCAAGATTCCAACGTCATGTTAAACCCCAGACTCACTTCAACTCAACTCAAGGCTAGTTGACAAAGCGTGAAAAAAGTAAAAGCCATCCCAATTACGCATTCACTCACAATAAGACACTGGGTTACCTTGCAATACGACACACGCATTAGCTGAAGCCGGTGAGGCACATGTTAGTTGTTAAGTCAGAGCTTTCAAAAACTGCTCGGGACGGTAGTATTGGACGGATGGTCCTTGGAATGATTCCTACGAGATTACATTTTGGTGAGTACATAAAGTTATATTTTTATAAACGACCTACATGACCACACATAGTGCAATTCCATTATAATTGGCATATTAGATGAAACTTGAAATTGTTCACCATGCAAACCATCTAATAGTTGGAATCTTTTCCCTGTGAGAAGGCATTGAACTCTAGGAAAATAGTGTTCATTCAGAGCGCAAGGGGATGAAACCACAGCTGAATTCACAGCTTTACCGATTTACTGGAATCAGTTGCATTTTGGTGTCGCTATAATTGACTTTTTGTAAAGGATGAGAATCTCTGTGTGAAGGTGATTCGTAAACAGTACAATCCGAACTGTACAGTGGGGATTTCTTATCATTATGGAAATGATATTTGACCAATTTCTTTCAGACTGACGGTAACCGTTTTGATGTTGTGAACTGTGCCTACTGGCTGAGCACAGACGTGTTCATCTTTAAATTTTGTCATTTGTATGTATTATCTAATACTACCATCAGAGTATAAAATACGACACACATTCGCGATGAAAGTGACTAGTCTAATCCCGGTATCAGACAGTCTGTCTTATTTCATGGAACAAGACATATGTACATCCTGGTAACTACATTTCGAAGAATATTAAAATATTTCTGACTTTTTTCTCTCTTTTTTCATGCATGAGTCTACTGATATGTTCTACTAGACAGCATACCGAGTTCGCAAACCGAAACATGAGTAGTCTCATTAACCAATTCAGACAACGACCTACTTTTCAGCCGATCCGACTTTTCTCGTGTTAAAGTGCAAAAAGACACTACAAACAACTATGCTTACACAAAATTCCAATTCCTTGTGACATAAGAAAATGGTATTTACAATTTAATTTTAATTATAAAGTGTAAAAAAAAGTGTATTTCTATATTTTATGTTGAGGTTTAGGCAGCATGTCGTTAACTAAGACGTCACAGTCTGCCCCTGTTTGAAGAGGTCGTACAATGATTCACAGTTCATCTGGCTGACTGGTTACACCTAATATGTATTTTGTGCGCTTATTAAGTGTAATTTTGTAAAGAACAATGTGATTGATATAATATCAAGTCCGTACCAGATCGCCAAACGTTTCTAGCGGCAGAGCCTCGTTTTGAGATTTCCACTATCTCCGTTTGTCAGAGCACGCTCTACGACAGAGCACGTTGCACACGTGTTTGCAAGGATTAGAAGGAGCGTAGTTTTGCAATATACAAGTGATTAGATGTATCAAATAATACTGATTAATATTTATATATCCCGTTGAATGAGTTGGTCTAAAAAATCCGGACTGGTTATTGTACTAAGTTGTACTGGTTATTTGTCCTATTGTAGGACGGAACCCAGTCAGCAGGAAACGAGACTGCTGTGTTATCAATGTTTTTGACTTGTGGACAGGAACACTCACCTAACACTACTGACACTCCTAAGCCATCTAAATAACACCCAAACCTTCAAACTCTTATCAAAACTAGCCTTCTAGGTGGCATATACTACATGATATAGTTACCTCCCCTTACTGAGAAGACCGGTTGAAAACTGCTCTGACAAAAATCGGTGAAAAGGTGATTTCATAGAGCACTTACTTCAAGATAGTCCTGAAAATAGTTGCAATACAATATGACACAGATGACAGAGCCTATGGACACTATTCACGATATACCCTGTAAAAAAGCAGCGAACTTTGTCAGTGAGGTAATGGCGGCCGACGGCCGGGTCCCGTGTAGTGAACACACCAACACGCCTAAAAGTAGTGACACTAAACTAAGCACTAAAAGGGAAGTCTCTCAAGGGTGTAAGGTTTAGAACAAGTGGAAGAAAGTCGGAAGAAAAGTAAATCTACCGGTGGTGATAGAGATCAAGACACTTGATTGGTTTCCGATCATGAACAATCCAGTCCTAAACATGACTGCAGTGAACAATCATATCACACGGTCCTTAAGGCAGTCGAAAGTCTTTTGGTGATCTTAAGGCATCGTTCCTAAGTTTGAGCAGTAGAATTGACACTATGGAAGAAAAACAAGAAAACTATTGAAACTAAACTTGCTACTAAATTCACAGAAATTTCTTCAAGAGCTATTTTGATGAAATAAAATCAGTGAAAGCAGAGTTCGATGAGAAATACAAAAGTCTTTATAAATCAGTGTCTGAAAATGAAATGTGTGAATCTTGGTAGCTCTTATGCTAGTGTGACAGCCAGTTCAAGGTCAACTGATAAAAACATTGTGATCAAAAATCAGAAATCTGATGTGAATGAGCCTGGAGATCCTAATATTGCATAAAGTGACAGGACTGATGAGGGATGGTCTGAAACTTAGCAATGTTAAAGAACCACTAAACTTTGTTTTTTGTTACTCTTTTAACCATTACATATGAAAGATTTGTGGTTAGTCTTATGCGGAACACCAAATTTATTCTTTAAAAACTTGTGGTTAATTAATACCGAGCGATTAAAAGTGGCCAAAAAGTCGCCTGCTTCCCTCCCGCCCGCCAACGAAACCACAGACAGGTTACGTAAACCAGCTCACTGCAGTGACGTCATATGAGGAACGATTTTCAGTTAGTTGTATAGAAAATGTGTAGCACGCTCATCATTTTGATGATTTCTCGACATTAACGACGACATGCCGAATCGTTGCTTTGTTGTCAATTGCTCCTAGGGGTCGGGCGATGGTGTCCCCATGCACAGATTTCCACAGGACCCCGCAGTTCGTGCTAAATGGGTTATGTTTGTGAGTGCGAAGCGAGCGTTGTGGAAGCCTGAAACGATATCTTACTTGTGTTCAGATCGCTTCAAGGAAGTTAAAGAATCAAAACTACTTACTAGTTGTAGTAAAATATGCATATGATTGATGACCATAAAGATTTTCTATGACACAACTTGTAACATAACGATTTCTTCCTCGGAAGTGAGGTTGTGGTCGAAGTAACAATAATATTGTAAGTAGTATTATATTGACACCCACCTCGCTGCCACGAGAGAAATTGTTATGATATGCTATGTCATGCAAAATCCTATTGGCCATCAATAAAATACATATTTTACTACCAGTAGAAAGTAGTTTTGATTTTGTAACTCGGTGAAAACAAACCTAAATACCATTTATCCTCAGACTGGCGGATGTACCCGACAGGGCGCCGCCATTTTTAAAAATAAAAAAATCTGTTAGAATTAATGAGATTATAGTTTGTTTTCATCAAGTTAGAAAATCAAGACTACTTTCTACTCGTTGTTAAATATGTATTGGAATCATAACCAAACGGATTTTGCATGACACAACTTATAACATAACGATTTCTTCCACGGAAGCGAGGTGGGGGTCGAAGTCACAATACTGCGCGATAAATTTCTTGCTACATTCCCATGGTTAATGTCCACTCACCAGTATGTAGATACTAGTCACTGTGCGTCTTTATATTTGGTCTTATAATCCTAATTAGTTTATTATCACACTTGTATGCATTTTGAAACTAAATAAAAAGCAGACAATCTGCTGATACTTATAGTGAATTTATAACAGAACTGTAATATCTAGACATTTTATAGTTTGCCAATGTGAATCATAATTCGCACACACACTAGTGCATGTTGTCTGTCTCATTACACTTCACGGCGAAAACAATGATTCTGTTGAAAGCTACGACAAATGAATAAAAACAAAATGCAAATATTAAAATTAAAACAGATTAAAGTTATAGGAACAATATCAGGCCATTACCTTGTTCGAGGAATGTATCCATCAATATCCACAAAACTGTTCCAAATGATGTGTCTTTTAACAGTTTAATATACGAAAAAGTGATAAATCTTTTCAGGTATTGGTGTATAGTCTCATTGGTCACCCAAGATAGCACACCTGGCAACTAATTGCATAATGTCCGCCTTTCTTTAAAACAGTAATTTAGTTAGCCAATAATGGGCAATCAATCAATGTATTGCCGGTTAATCCTTTGAAAGAAGGGCGTTGTTTTACGCAGACACCGACACGACAGAGTGTATTCAGTATAGATTAGTAAATCTACATACATAAACACTACCTTTTGACAATTCCGCTGTGTAAGATAAAAGTAATTAATCAATCAGCGTGTTATCGGTTAATCCTTTGATCGATGTTTATAATGACACAAGAAATGCCAAATGGGAACCTTTGTCGGGTAATCTAAGTGTGTTACCACTAATTATACCTGTTATAAATTCATTAACTGACCATCAAGTGAATGATGACAAATAACATGTGTAGGTTTATACCACCTAACACGGGTTACAACGTGGGAGTATTAATTGCTGTATTGCATGTGAAAACTTATGGGCCGACACTGTTTTGAGAATACAAACAGATTTTTTACATGACATGATTAAATATCGAGGTAAAACAACACAGAAATGGGATCAATTTGGATCCGTCATTATACAAATAGGGCCTAACGACACAAATCGATTTTGACAGAATCGTCTATGAAAACAAGTTGTAACTCGGAAACTAGGCAAAGCAGGAGACAAAATTAAATGACAGTAGATTGTGAGAACATATAGCTTTCATTTTCCACAACAATTGTCACGATTTCAGGTTTATACAAGCCTGTAAACACGATAATTTACCCCCTAAAATGTAGATGAATTCTGCATCGGCTCTCAAAGCTATTCCTCATATGACGTCACAGAGGTGCGCCGCTCTGATTGGTTGAAATTTCGTTCGCGGGTGAGAATTGTGCACTGTTGTCAAAAAGGTCGATTTAAGTCAATTAAAGGTCGAAATGAGTAGTTTTAATGACGGGGTTTCATTTATAACGATGCCAGTTAGTGATTTATGTATTTGTACCCCCTAGGAATTTATGTGACCTTTAAAGTTACGCATGTAGAACGGAAACTAACTAGAAGCAATAATCCAGAGATAGTAATAGCCTCTCTATAAACAGTTGAACAGATAAATCAGGTCCTGAAATCCAAATCAAAGCTCGGAAATCCTACAAAATAACCCTCTGTCAACATCTCAAGCGAATTAACCCCAGAAGAACTGCGAAACCAACGTTCACTCAGGACACGTCTTAAGGAATTTGGTAAAGATTCACAATATCGCGTTTATGGATCAGGAATCGTTACAGCCAAACAATAGGACATATTAAAGGTTTGCTCCTGGTATTGTGGGGGTTTGTCATTAGAGAAAAATTAGAACTCATTCTTCAGAGAAAATCTTCTTTTATGTGATAACACTCATGTGATTGCATTATGTGAAACATAACCAAAAGGAAATGATAGCCTATCACTGCCAGGTTATACTTGGTGGATCAATAATAGGAAAGAAACCACCACAAAATCTCGACGTGAATCTGGGGCGGTATTCTTAAAAGGACTTAGTCTAAAAAATTGATATAAGTTCTAAATAAAACTTAAGATTTGAGTTAAGACTAATGTTTTTTCCTAGTCACATTCACAAAAAAAGTATTAGACTTTCGTTTGTGTAATTTTTGGCTTAACTCTATGTATGGCCGCCAGACATAACAAGTCAGTTGACAAAAATGGCCGCCAGACATGCCAAACCGGGCCCGAATTTTCCCTCTATCAAAGTCTTTCTTTGCTTTACTAGTTCTGTTAAATGCAAACATTCGTCTTGCTCTAATGGGTTTTCTTTTCTTTGCATCATTGGTCTCAGTTTCTGCCATTTTGGTCGCTTTGTTGTCGTCTGCGATACGATGACAGAAGGGAATCCCCGCTTGACGTCACTTTTTATTTTCTTGCATTAAAGAGTTCCAGCGGGAGTCTTTCCGTTGCTGGTATTTTCCCCATTTGCATCGATGAGCACGCACATCGGCTATGAACTTAAGTTTTTGACTAAGTCACTTTATGCGTACGAACTTAAGTTTCTGACTTAGCAAAGTCAATTTAAAAACAAAACAAACCTAAGACGTTATCATAAAACTCAAAATAATCAGGAATGACAGATTTAGTTGAATTAGGGAATATAGCATCAAAACACATGGAATCAAATGTCTTTGTGGTGATTTTAATTCAAGAGTGGGAACTAATGCAGATTTCATTGAAGGGGTTGATGTCATTCCAACAAGAAAGATAATAAATTAGAACTCCTACGGTCATTATCTCATGGACGTCGTAACGTATTTTTGTATGCTGAATGGTCGCTCATCAGAAGGGACAGCTGTTATAGACTATGTTTTGATACCTCACGAACAGCTCTCAAATCTTCACAGACTTTAAAGTTCAGTCTATAACAGAAGTTTTATCTGATATAATAATATTGGCATTCCATCATCACTGCCAGACCACTCTCTACTCAAGTGGAAGTTATGTTTATGAGGACTTACAAATAATTCTACAATAACGTCAAGTGATAATCATGTGAATGCTGAAATGGCAAAGCCAGGTTTTAAACTTGATGATTTCCCTATGAACTTCCTCAATTCAGCTAATGTAAGCGCTTCAGTTCTTGATACTATTGAAAGAACTCGGGATAATGTGGAAGCTGCTGATAACATTGACAATGCCTGCAATGACTTCCTACACCTGTTAATGTCAGACCTAGATGACTCGGTCCCAAGAAGATATGCACGCCCCCAAACAACTAGAACACACAGGTGTAACACAAAGCCTTATTAGGACAATTTGTTAGAAGATGGAGGATTTCTGTCTGCACAGCTGACAAAAGGTGGAGGAAAACTAATGTATCAAACCAATCAAGCAAAAAGCTGAAAAGTGATTCATGACAGAAATGCCTTTGACCGTCTACTGAACGTAAACATTCACTCAATAAACAACAAAACCTGGATTATGTATTAAATCGACATGAAGATAGAATCTATTGGAAACAAATAGGAAAAAATGGCATGGGAAGTCAGCGCAAACCAATTATTCCAATGGAAGAGTCTAATAATGAAGGGACTGTTTTATCTTATATTAATGATGTTATTTGGGCTGATGACTATGGAAGACTTTATTATGAACCCATGGAAGATTCTTGCGACTTGATACACTAAATGAAAATGGAGATGAATTCAAAGGAAAATAACAAAATAGAACTGAAAACCAAGCATTAAACTCCCTTATTACAATTTAAGACTGACAGACTGAGTTTGATTTTACGCCGCTACAAGCAATATTCCAGCAACATCACGGCGGGGACGGCAAGAAATCCAAATCACATAAATCCATGTCAAATGTAACCCGGGTCTTTGGCCTAGCGCCAACGCTTTAACCAGCTAGGCTATCCGACGGTCAAAATACTGGACGTTCTATGCAAATACTAAATGGCCTGGTAGTAAGCGGATAAGATCAAATTCTAAATCCATTAAAAATGTAATTTGCAACAAAACACACAAAAGTTGGTCATCATTTTCAAGAACATTTCTGAAATAATTTCAGATATGGAGGTGCATGATTTTTTGTTCTTGTCTGTGTGCGCTTGTGCCGTACTATATTCAATGTTTCCTCTTACATAGCAAAAATAGTCAATCATTACAAACCAAAAATTCCACAATTTATGATTATAGGTACAGGAAAAGAGAAGAAATAGTTCATTCACAAGAAGATTAAACATCTCCAAAATATAAATGCTCCCTCCATCCAAAATGACAGGTAGCAGAGAGCTTTTCGAATATAGAGTTCCATATCAAAAGACAAGTATGTTATGGTTTCATCTGATCAATAATGACTGAAGATGCACATAATATTTGGCAAAAGAACTCCAGGACAATAATTCATATGTTAAAGTTTTGGATATTTTTACCAATAAAATATTTAAGTCAATAGACTCAAGGGCAAGTGTGGCAGATAATCCAGATTTTTCATTCGCAAGGAAGCAGTCATTATGTTATCATTATTTTATTCCAGTAAACATCACTAAACTGCACGTTTACTGTGTGTTTTTCTTTAAACCAATTAATTACATTATAGCAATTCAGTGACAATTTTGGCGAATTCAATTTTACAAATATATGATCAAATATTTTCTGTACGTTTCCTTTATATACCATTTCAACATAATCAAGGTGTGAGGTAATACTATGATACTATGTTTATAAGTTTATTTTCATAAAATATTTATTAGAAATTGAAAACTCATGGCGACACAATAATCGTCTTCGCTTACAGATCCCGTGGCAGTTGACACGTTACGATATTGAATTTGGACTTCATGCTGAAGGCCGTAATGAAATATATCCATGAGCATTAAACATGCAAAAACCCACTTTTTAAGACGAGTACGAAAACACGTGTTGGTGCATATGCTTTGAAAACCAAAATTACACGGATTAAAATGGTAACTGCAACACACTGTACTCTGATTTCAACAAAAACAAAACTGAAATTGAAACATAGTAACACATTACTGCAATCTGAGAAGAATACACAAAAACGTGAATATCAACAATGCTTAAAAGTATTGTCATCATGACTACCCCACAAATCTGATTGTCGCACAGTTTTTAAACAATGGTTGTTCTGGTTCCACTGCCCCAGCTAACATCACGAAATTGGGCCAATACTGGCCCAGTAAAGTCAGAAAATTGAAGCACATGAAAATGTTTACTAAATTGTGTTTAACGTTTTAAGATGTAGGTACATTTTAACCCCTGATAATATATATTATAAACTACAAGTTGACCAAAATTTACTTATCTTAAAATGTATCTAAAATTCATGAAATTGCATATATAAAATATGAGATGCACACCTTAAGGGTCCCTATGAAGCGCGTTTATGAGCTCAATCAGTTCTGTTCATAACAAGTGTGAATAACAACTGCATTCCCCTTATGAACATTTGGATAAATGTACTGCTAACATTAGCTACAAAACAATATAAACTTACGTGTTGTTGCAGCACACACATCCTTCTCACAGTGTCCTTCATGATAGTTCCACCAATTAGAAGCAGTTGTTAAATCTATTGGGAAGAATCAAATAGATATACTCAGCAGCACAAAAGACCGTCAGAACGAATTCAAAATTAGATAGGCACTGTAATCAAATCATTACAGAAATGGACATTATTAGCAGATCAAAAACATTTTTGTGTACAATATCCTGACATATCAATGAATAACTCAGCACAATTCCAAGACGTTACGTGAACGTTTGCAGTCCATTCAGACTCTTGACTTCAGGATCTAGTGGGACCACTACGAGCGGCAATAACTCCAGCACAGCGTCTATGCATGGAGTGCACCACCAATCGATTGATGAAGGCCATTGAGAAAGGCCTGGCGCAATAAATCGGCTGTGTTCGGCCTTGGTATGACATTATTCAGTCTCCCCTGAATTTCATCCAAGAGATGTTCAGTTGGGTTTAAACCAGGACTAAGGGCTCGCCACTGCATACTAATGACACCGTCCTGCTGTACGAAGTCCCGTGTAGCTCTTGCAGTATGGGCCCGGGCGTTATCATGCTGGAAAATGTTGTTCCGGTGACATGCGAAGTGTGGTATGACGTGGGGTCTAAGAGCTTGGTCGATGTAGCGCACCGCTTTGATGCCGCCTCCTCTCCCTGGACCAAGGTTCTGGAACACCACAGGACCCACTCTCTGGTTCAGGCCTATTCCATCCCATACCATGATGCTTGCACCTCCCCATGAGTCTCTTACCATAACACATTGGTCTGAGTAACGCAGGCCACGTCGTCGCCATATTCTTGTTCTCCCATCTGCAGTTGATACGCAGTACCGACCCTCATCTGTGAACAGAACAGTTCTCCATTGCCTGTATCGCCAGTTTTGGTGTTATAGGGCAAACTGTAGACGTACACGCCGATGAAGAGGGGTGAGAATAGGTCCACGGTAAGGTCTACGGCAATGGAAGTTCCCGCTGTTAAGACGTCGGCGTACTCTATCAGTACTGATTGGTCTTCCGTGTGTTCCCACTGTCTGGCGTGCTGTTTCGGATGCATGCATGAAGGGATTCTGTACATGCTGTCGCACAACATGGCGGTCTTTCCGTCTTGTGGTCATCCTTAGTCTGCCAGTACGGGGGCGATCATTTGTGGTGTTAGTGGCCCGGAAACGTTGCTGCAGCCTGTAGATGGTCCGAACGTTGACCTGGCAGTGATTGGCAACGGCTTGTGTAGTGTGGCCAGCTTTCAGTCTTCCTAGCGCCTGGTGACTCTGAGCTGTCGTGAGTCGCGGCATCCTACTGACGTTGTAATGTGAATGTTTTAACCAGGTTTGGGGGTGCATTTTATAGGGCTGGTCTTTGTGGACAGCACGTGCAGCATGGGTTGCATGAAAAAAAAAAAGGAGAACACCGTGCAATCTCCGAAATCAGATTGCGTTTTTGAGACCATTTCCTGGGTTCCATTCTGAGTTTACAGTTATCCGTTTCTGCAAAGGAAAATTCCAAACTAACGTTTCTTTTGCTGCTTAGTATATGTTACCAGGAATCGGATTAAACATAAAACAGAGCTGAAATGTGTACCCATCATGATCAATCAGTTACAAATATATTTGAAGTATTTAAGATATGAGGAAAATTACCAAAACATTCTTGACATATTTATCAGTGAGGCTATCTTATAGATCAAGCAATCCCTGGCTAGTAATATGTGACAACTTGAAATCGTCTTGCAGTTGTTGTTGTTGTGTCGTATTGTTTGATAATTTCATCATGATATCATTTAGAATCTGGCGTTGAGATAACTGTTATTTTTATCTATGGACATTGCCGAAAATGACCGACTGTCTATAACGATCAATTGCTGAAGTTTGCCTGACCACCCAATCCCGTTAGTCGCCTCTTACGACAATCTTGTGGTAAGTATGGGTTGCTGAAGACCTATTCTACCCCGGATCTTCACGGGTCTGTAATGCAGAGTACATCGTATACCAATATACATAGTATAGTGCAGTGTCAATAAGACAGTAGCATGTGTGTATCTTATTTTAAAATTATAGCTGAAATGCAAGGAAATTAATAGTGTACAACCTGTTAACATTGAGGAGTCCGATGACTTTGGATGTGCCCTTGTCGGAGATGGCAAACTATTAGAGCTTCCGTCATCTCTGCTCATAGCTGAAAATTCATGCAAAAAATGTTGATAATAACAAATGTATAGAATGTTTTTGTACAAAACATATGCTGTAAACTTAGAATGAATATGAAGCTTAAAGAATAGTGCCACGGCACTGTGGCCCACATGATTAATGGACCGAATTGCTGAAGACACATTATGTTTCCATGTACTGAATATCACACCATAAATACAATCACATCAAAACAGGGTCACAATTAAGAGCATAAAAAGAACTTTCAATTTTGAAATACATGTTGGAGTCCGTTTAAGAGCATCTGCATAGTAAATTCCAGCTTCAAAGCTGTAAAAACTGCTGACTTACGACAGATAAGAGGATTTCCACTATGGCTACCATGGCATCCATATTGGATATCGGACTCGAACCCCATGAACGAATTGAGACGTACTTATTGGTAGGAACATAGCAACCAAGTTTCAGAAACGCTGCCGATGGACAAACAGGTGGGTTTAAACTAAATTTCAGAATTAAAGCTGAAATGGCATATGCCTCTTACCATATCTGTATCAGTGATTATGTTTTGCGGAATAGACACTTGCGTGGCAATTGTGATGTCTCCATTATGTTCGTTGGAAGTGTTTGGTAGGGGTGGTGATATGTCATACAAGGACGCATCTGTGCCATTCGATCTGGTGTAGCTGCTAAAGCATCTGGTGAAGCATCCCTCGGACTTGTAACATCTGTCAGTCTCCTCCTCATACTGGCAATCAAACATCACATTGGTAGCAGGGGCGGTGGGATAGCCTAGTGGTTAAAGCGTTCGCTCTTTACGCCGAAGAGCCTGGTTCGATGCCCCCATTTCTGCGTCCCCCGCCGTGATATTGCTGGGATATTGCTAAAAGCGGCGTTAAACTAAACTCACTCACTCACTACTACCAGCATGTCTCATGTGTGGCTGTCTCAAGATACTGATTATATGAATATGTTTTTAATGTTATTTAAGCAACGCATATATGAATGTAATATGCAGGTAATTTTTAATAACATAAGCCCATCTGATAGGTTATAATATTACCTCGGTTTTGATACAGAATATTATATCATGAATATTAGAATTGGGAGTTTAGGAGATATTTATGTTTGCTTAGATTAGGCAAGTTACCTATTCAAACAACTATTGGTCGTTAGCAAGGTACAGATAAATGTTTGTGTTTCTGTAAGACTTGCAATGATAATGTAGTTGAAGATTTTTGTTTGTCTGCCCAATGTATAATTGGTAAATAGATACACACCATCTAGATTTTCTGATAACCCTACTTGTTATTCTTAGAAGTTACTAGTATGCAGTAAAGACCATTAAAATATTTTAAATGTAGCAGAATATGTTACATATTGCTTGTCTCTCACTGTCACTTTCATTATATCATTATATTTATGATCGATTGCGTACATGGGCCGATCGCCTGAAACCGAATAAACTATCGATTAGCATCTGATTCCTCTGCCATTCCCGGTACAGTGTATGCCCCAATTCGTAATTTAAACACGATAAGGTCCAGCTCGAACTTGGCGTCAAACATAGTCCGAAAGATGCTCAATGGGGTTTATTTCTAGGCTCCTTGCGGGCCATGGTAATGTTTCGATGGAATTGTTCTCTGAAAAGGGTGATGACGGCACGAGACGACCATAGCGTTGTCATCCATGAATGTCTGACGATTGATAAAGATAACAAAATGTGGTACCATGGCCGTATTCAGTACTTCCTGTCGAATACGTTGACCTTTGTGTTTCCCAGGTACTGTAATGAGATCCAGCTTGCAGCTACATGAAACGCAACCCCACACAATCACTGATGGGTTCAGCTGCATAGATCATCCTCTGATGATACCACGTCTTAGCGTGCAGAAGAAACAGACTTTCGTGAGACCAATGAATCCAACGCCGTTTCCTCAAGTTGCAGTTCTTGGAGTTTGCACCACAGCAGGCGTTTCCGCCTGTTCCCTATCTGCGAGGAAGGGACGTGTGCGGTTGGACGACGTGCCCTCAGACGTCACAGCCTCCTACTGATGGTAATGATGGAGAGTCTGAGAGAGACACTGCAGTTCTTCGACAGGTTGATCATACTGATGTGTTGCCAGACGGATTTGGACCCGATCATCATGGTCATTGGTGTTCCTCAGTCTGCCAGGACTTGGACGACACTTTACTTCCCCGGTGGCCACATGGTTCCTCGTAGGCCACAAGATTCCTCTTAAGTGGACTAACAGCCAAGTGGTTATTGTTCAAGTTAGCATCAATGTTGCGACAGGACACCCCTGCATCAGGCAAGCATATAGCTTGCCATCATGTATTTTCTTAACGTCAAAGAAGTTACTTTTTAGTACTGCTGTCTTTTAAATCATTTCAGGAAATTGTAACACACATACTGCAATTGTTAAAATCATATTCCGCTTTGCTCGGGACCATCGCATCATGTGAAAATATGACCCATAGGAAAAGAGCAGTTTGAGACCTTCACAAAGGAAAGAACAAAGCCGAGTAACAATGTGTGTCTTTTACGTATTATTGTAACTTTGATTGATTTATATAAAACCGTAAACATGGGGTAGAGCAGAGCTGGAAACAATGAAGAGTGACATAGAACCCTTTTCATAGTGTACATTATGCGTCAGTCACGTGGGGAAATTTAGATGATTCTGATCAGCATGAAAAACAGACACCATCCATATCAGAAAATGGATGCTTTCGCACTGGTACAAAATATGACCTGTTGGCACATATAGAAGCATGTGTTACAGCAATATCAGAAGAGACTGTTGTCACTTTAATTATCTTTCTACAAGGCTTGACAGGTATATCAAACAGATCTTGAAGTATTGCCTTTGGCTATTTGCAGAATTTTGGCATTTTTACTTTTCATTATTTCCATTGAAAAAAATCAATTTGGACTTTAAGTAAGTGTCAGTTGATTTGTTCTTTTCAATTTATGGGGGCTGGGGGGATTTGTCATCTTCGATGACTCTTGTTTCCAGATGTGGTGATTGCAGGATTTAATTCACTGTCAATTTTCTTTGTTTAGGTGTAGCAACTGATAAGTATCTGATCTAGATGTCCCTCCGCCAAACCAGGTCCTGGCTCAGGTATGTTACTCACCGTGCATATTCTCATTATTTCTGTCCATGTTATAAGATAAATTTGAATGCCAGATTTACTGGAATAATCTTGATCCGTCCTGATCATTCCTCCTGGAGATGTTATCAATTACAGACAGCCTTATCACAGATCATCCCAAGAGGCATATACTGATTGTAACATTGAGAAGGCATTGATCATTTAATCCGACTTCCTTCCTTCCAAATAATCGAGTCTGGACCAGACAATCCAGTGATTAACAGCATGAACATCGATCTACACAATTGGGAACCGATGACATGTGTCAACCAAGTCAGCGAGCCTGACCACCCGATCCCGTTAGTCGCCTCTTACGACAAGCATGGGTTACTGAAGATCAATTTTAACCCGGATCTTCACGGGTTCATCCACACAAGACTCTGGTATGGCTTACAGACATAACTCTGCTCTCTCGATTGTGGTGAACAGTTGCATATCATAAAGAAAGCATTTTGTTTTCCTGAATGAAAAACATAATTATTTATATGTTAGTACATGTGTTTATGATCAAGATACCAGCCAAGCTGGGACAACTTTAGTAGTGTAGCTATTACACCCATATATCTGAGATATTACTGAGTTAAACAACAAACAAATTGTAGGTCTTCAAAGTCAGCATTCTCAAGAGTAATTATGAGAAATGGAATCAATACAAGATGGCGTAGTAAATTTGTTAAAAGCCAGACAAAACCGGTACTTACAGTAACGCGGTGTACATTAATATTCACGATACTTAGTCATAATCGGTAAGTGTACTTACCCACTGGATACACTGTAACAGGAATGGATGGGTAGCATCTAATCGCCAACAGAAACGAAGAACAGTCTTACTAATATCGTATGACTATCATTAATGGAAACTAGATACCTTTCGAGCATCATATATCATATATAATGACAAGTGTGTTTTCGTTCTGTTTGAAGATTAATACATCCGCGCTCAACCCTACAAATAATCATACAACTCAAAACTTTAATATTTTCTGAAGGATTCCATTTCTCAGGTAATCGGTCGGGCTAGTGATTGTTTCGGAGTTAATTTATGTTGAATTTAATGCACACAAAGTAAAAACAAGTTCCAGGGTTTAGTAAATTCAATAAGTGGTGAATTTGTTTTTAAAATTAAATTGGTGAACTCAGACTCAATATATTCAGTAATTGAGCTAAATTCACTGACATGGTGAGACGACCCCATACTGTCAAAACTATGATAATAGGCGTAAATTACTTCCAAGGACACCGACAAGTCGGCCTGGCGGACCTCTCTGCATGTCTATTTGGTACAAATGCCGGCCTCACAGCACGCCCCCAATTGGTCCCACGATTATCAGCAATAAAGCGTGTGTTTTCATATCAACTTTGTTTATTATCGTCATGTTTTATGAATAAATAAGCGCATTAACACATATTATGTCCTTAATCATAGTGAAGAATACTTATCACACCAAACTCTGAAAGGTTAAAAAGGTGTATTCCCATACTGCCTACAGTTCCAAACTGTCTACAGGTTAAAACAACATGATAGGGTCCAGTGATCAGGAAGTAAATACACCGCTCTGACCTGTTCTACCCTTGCTAAAATGAACTTGACCAGTTACTTGGTTAATGAACTGACCTGTTCTATGGTGTCTTCCCACTCTGCCTACAGAAGTTTAAAAAATGACAAATGTTGGTTGGTTTATTCATTCTGAGAATTCTCTGTCTTTACATGGAGACATGGATTTATCATCCAAAACTGTGTTCCACAGTAGATATCGCTTGTGTGAGATCAGACGATATGTCCTAGGAGATATCGTTTTGACAGTAGATTTTGTACAATGCCCTGACAATGCTATGACGTCATGAACTTGTTGACGTCACAATGTTATGACATCGCTGCACTGCAAATCTAATGGCAGTACTGTGTTCAGAGATGTACATTTTTCATTGAAAACTAATGAAGAGTGATTTTGGATGATAATTAGCATCTCACCCTCGTGTCTTCTGATATCAAATATATCAACACTCGTATTTGATATCAAAAGACACTCGGGTGAGATTCTCTATATATCATGAAAAACTGATAAGTTTTACAGTCTTTTACTGGTTTTACAGTCTTTTACTGGTTTCACAATTACGCACAACTGACAAGGATGTCCATTTCGTTGCCATGGACTCCGATATGTGACGGGACCCAGATAAAATAAATTTGAATATTTTTGGTTTGGTGGTATAGTATTCTCCTGTATATGTTATGTATTAGATGTAGAGTAATTTATGAGAGCCTGTATGGAGCTTAAGGAATCCGTAAAATTGCAGATGGTAGTGTATGTGTGTGTGTGTGTGTGTGTGTGTGTGTGTGTGTGTGTGTGTGTGTGTATGTATGTATATATATTCTATGTAACGTATAGGAACATGTATCATAATTTCCTTATTGAAACATACAATACATATCAAAACATAAGAAGAAATATTTTCAAAAGCCTTTATTCATGATAACATAATGTTTACAAACCTTTGGTGTTCGAAATTCAACTCTGTGTCAACCGCCAACGATAGGACATGTTAGAAGGGGGTTCGAAAGACCATTGGACAACAACTCCCAAAAGCCACGAAAAATCGCAAACAGATGTCTAGACATCAATGCATAGTCATAGCAAAGGCACTTGAATTCAATTTCAGCACATGCACAATTAAACGTCCATTGTGTCAGGGTCAAAACTCTCAAACCGTGATGCCGTGAAATCATGAGGAGAATATCCCTCGTCCTCTAACGACGGCTCGGCTGCCGGTAGGTCACAAAACGGGCTGTATTTAATGGTCCCTTGGCTAATCATGTGCCACAGCCAGACTGATTTCTTGACATATTAATCAATTAAAGTTGAAGTACATCATCGTTACCGGCTGTAACCCTTCATGTTACGGAGCTTCTCAATAACATAGGCAGCCACTGACAGTAGAGACCTCCACATCGATGTTGGTCAAGTTCAGCTGCATCCAATGGTAGGTGGAATGGCATGTATTTTGAATTTGCATTACTTACTTGGGGTAAATGCTTAGTATTCTAACTAATAACACTTGCATAATTAAAATTGATACCATGTTAATTATTAAAGTATGTTGGAGAAATAAATTGGTAACTTTTACAACCTGTCACCTCCACAATGGAAGATGTAAGAGGCGACTAACGGGATCGGGTGGTCAGGCTCGCTGACTTTGTTGACACATGTCATCGTATCCCAATTGAGTTGATCGATGCTCATGCTGTTGATAACTGGATTGTCTGGTCCAGGCTCGATTATTTACAGACCGCCGCCATATAGCTTGAATATTGCTGAATGCGGCGTTAAACAACAAACCAACCAACCAACAATGAGTGATAGCATGGCGCGCTCATTTCTATTAAATGATATCTCGACTATGAAGACGAAGAATATGAAGAACTTCCCATAACTCGTTTGGTATTAGCATTTTACATCCCAGCTGTGTTGTTCAGTTATTGTGTACCTGTATGTTCCCGAAGTAGAGCAGAGACCAATTAGTTGCCTGAAACGTTAGAGTCTAACTAATCTTATGTAATGGAAGGATTACGTGAGATTGCCCTCTCCAGCGAGTCAGCCATTTAAAGATTTGAGAGGGAGAACCAGACAACCAACGAGTATTGAAAATCCCAAATAGTTATTCAATGGATGGGCCTAGTCCTAGGAGGAAACGTAATCCCTCCATTACTAAAGATTAGCTGATAGAATCCCAGTCGAACATTAACTTACAGGTTAGTCTTATTTAATTGGTATATAATTCTATCAGCTAACCACGCAATGGTCGGTATCACGTGAGATTTGAAGACTGATACTCTCACACGATCTGTAACCACACAATAAACCTGAAGAGCTCGGGTTATCAAAACAAACAATGACAAATTTATGTCAACATACAGTAGACAATTGATTTACAATAACAGCTATTCAAAGTGTCACGTATAGTGAATTACTTGAGAACTGCTTCGGCTAAACGTTTACTTGAATCAGTAGGTTTATGGTAAAACCGTGTAAATATAGTCTCTGAAGACCAATCTGCTTTATTCAGAATCTCTGATACAGGCACTTATGCAGCCCTGGCTGCTGATGTTACCACGACTCTCGTGCTTTGAGCCGAGATCACGCACGTTAAATGTCGCACCGAGCCAGGTCAATTCTAATCCAACGAGATGTAGTGTATGGTTTAAACATATTTAATTCTGAAACGAATGGATTGGCAAACAAGCTACAAGCTTATATTAATGCCGCTCCAATACAATTTGAATAAATAAACCAAAATTATCATACAAGATAATCACATGACAAACCACAAGGTTAATGTACAGTCTGATGATAATTACTATTTCAATAACATTTTCATTATAACAACCGATATATTTCTTAAAGCTAACAATTCTTCAACCATATTTGGTACCAAATCTACAAGAAGCAGTGATAAAGAGGTAAACAGATTTTAAGATGGCTAGGTTATCAAGATGATATATTTCACTATTTCCATATAGAATTGTCTTTAAGCTGTACCCTTATATATTGTAATATACCGCATCGTTTCTCAACACAGCGTAGTTTGGACAGACAAGTAGATAGTGTTGTGTATCTTCACGATAAGCGCCGCACGAACAGGAAGGATCGTTTGAGATTTGTCATTCAAATTTATGATAATTTAGATCACTACAGCCTAGACGAAGCCTACAATGAATAATTTGACAAAATCGACTTCCATAATTCAGATCATAATTTTCCAAATGAATATCTGGGGGGTTACTTTTTCAGTAAATATTTTTTGTATTATTTTAATGTCATTTGGTAAAGCATTCCAAAGATCGACTGTCCTTGGTAAAAATGATTTTGAATAAACAGTTGTTTTTTCGCGAATATTTTGTAAATTTGGTGAATTTCTCAATTTGTACGCATAACTGGCCGAAACGCTGTCTGGGACAAGATTACGTAAATAATCTGGTGCTTTGCCGTTTATCATGTTATGGAAGAGGGTTAAAATGTGTACACGTCTTCTCTCAATAAGGGGTATGAAATTAGTTTCTGCATATACACGTACATGTAGTTTGTTATGGCTTGTGCCTCTTGTTGCCCCGCAAATTGTCCTTAATGCATCTAGTTTTTCCAGATCGGTATTCTGAGCAGCGGTGCAGTTATCCCACACATGACTACAATAATCAAATAGCGGTGATATAAAAGACTGATACATAATATGAAGTGATCTACGTGATAAACGGTATTTCAAACTTCTCAAGCAAATTATCATAAGAGTAACTCTAGCTTCAATTCTATTAATTTGAGCAGCCCAGTTAGCATCCTTTTGAAATATAAGATCTAAGTGTTTATGTTCTTTAACTTCATTTATAGAAATCCCTTGCATGAATAACCGGGGTTTAGGACTAGCAACCCGTTTTCTGCTAAATTGAATTGTTTCCGTTTTATCGGGATTGAACTTCACCTGCCATTTATTTGCCCACATTGATATTCTTCATAAATCGTCATTGAAACATTTTGCTGTTAAAACAAGATCTTCTATTATTACCTACAATGATGTGTCATCAGCAAAAAGACGTATGTTCCAATCGATATTATCAACAAGGCCATTGATATATATTAAGAATAACAAAGGTCCTAAAACTGCCCCCCGACGAACACCTGTCAACACAGGATTAAATTCAGTTGTATCCATTTATAAGTACCTACTGAACTCTGTCATATAGATAACTACCTAGCCATTCTATCTATTTACCATACACAACTGTGTTACGAGTGGAGAGATCACACAACAATTTAAAATAGTTTTAATAATGGCAGTCTATACATATGTACAAATGTGCAAAACAAGTATCATTTCATATGGTTAAAAGTCTTACTTTGGATAAACAATATTGTTCCTGTTCCATCACAATGCAACACAATTCATTTGTAAATACCATTTTCTTATGAAACAAGCAATTGGAATTAAGTGTAACCATAGTTGTTTGTGATGTCTATTTTCACTTTCACACGAGAAAATTCGGATCGGCTGAAAAGTGGGCCATTGTCTGAACAGGTTAATGAGACTCATGTTTCGGTTTGATGGCACATTCAGAAAGTCAGTTTAACTAGCCGACATGGCTAAACCTCTCATTTCGCTCCCGACTTGAGCACTGATCACTTTGTGTTTTAACTTGCTTGAGGAAGTCAAAAGCCCAAACTACAATTATATAACATCATTGTTGTTTCCATGCTTAAAAAGATTAACTCAAAGGCCTTTAAATCTTAGAGAAACGCTATAATCGGGCATTGTTTATGGAGCGACACATGGATGTACATGTTCAGTTTTGAGATTGTTTCATGGCGGAAGGACGGATCTAAATGATTTGTTTTGATAATGCTGTATCTCAAACTCCTCATATTCAAGCATATTTATGACAGAATGTATTTTGGAACAGTCACAAGTTATGTGGTTGTAGCGACGATTTTAACGGCGTTTAAAGGAGTATTTCTAATTTTTTTTAGCCCAATGCAGAAGTAAAGCTCAGAGTGACGGAAGTTGTGGAAGTTTGCATGAGGTCAGAGTAAATCATGGGATGAATCCTGGGTTCATCCAGAAAAGTGAGTGTGAGTGAGTGAGTTTAGTCTGCAAATAATCGAGTCTGGACCAGACAATCCAGTGATTAACAGCATGAACATCGATCTACACAATTGGGAACCGATGACATGTGTCAACCAGGTCAGCGAGCCTGACCACCCGATCCCGTTAGTCGCCTCTTACGACAAGCATGGGTTACTGAAGATCAATTTTAACCCGGATCTTCACTGTGTTTATACAAGCACAGGGGTCATGTCAAAATTACTCACAGCAGCAAGTGAGTGAACTGAACTCAGGCTTAATGAGCATCCACGATAATGTTAACAGTGTTCACTATATCTATGAAAACTAACTTGTAAATAAACACAGTTCACTCAATTTTAACAATGTAATAATTTAGTGAGTGAGTTAATATTTAACGTCACATCGGCAATATTTCAGCCACATCGTGACGAGAACATATTTGACATTGAAATGGAATATATGTATATTATAAAAACCTGTCGACGAAGGACTGTAAAACAACTAGAATATCACAATTAGAATTAAAACTAGCGTGGAAAGTTAAAACCAATAGCACTATTTGGACAATACAATATAAAAACAGGCTATAGATCGCCAACAACTGAAGGTAGATCACCATATTAGGGACCATGGGGACTTACAGTACCTTTGCCACCTGCATAGACCCTAGTTGGATTTACACCATCCCTTCAGCCCTTGGCGATTGTAGGAAAATTTAGTCAAAATTAAAATCACAAAAATACTACGTTTAACAAAATCCCGCTAAGTTTAAATTTACTTTGAAATACAATATAAAAACAGGCTATAGATTTTGGGACAAAATCCCGCTAAGTTTAAATTTACTTTGAAAGTTTTTGGGACTTACGTATCCTCTCAGGAGGACAATACATTTTACGCTACTTCAACCCCCTTTGAGCATACAGCCGCAAACAATCTAAGTTGATAATCTGAACTACCAATTATAAAACTTTCACTATTTACAAAACATGCATCAAAATTCATTTAACAAATATATCTCTTTTAAAAAATCAATGATTAAGTGATAATTAACATTATTAAAAATGTCCTTTACTGTTTTGATATTGACTGACTGAGTTTGGTTTTACGCCGCTTTTAGCAATATTCTAGCAACATCACGGCGGGGGGACACCAGAAATGGGCTTCACGCATTGTACCCATGTGGGGAATCGAACCCGGGTCTTCGGCGTGACGGGCCAACGCTTTAACCATTAGGCTACCCCACCGCCCCGTTTTGATATTGAAATATTTATCCCTTATGATGGAAAATTCAACACAGTCAAGCATGCTTGACCGTGGTTCTCTCATCACAAGGGATACAAAACAGAGGATCCTCACCTTTCAATAGGTATGCATGAGTATATCCAACAGAGGACGATGTTGCATTGGCCAGTAGCAAGAACATTATATATTTCAATGATTTCGATTAAAAGTGGATGTTTGCAAGAAAGATTTTTGATAGCCTGAAGGCACGAAAGAGAGTCTGAAATTATTATATATTGTTTATATTTAAGATGGGTTTTTTTAATATATTTAAGAGCTGTTAATATGACATTAGCTTCTGCTGTGAAAATAGAACTGTTATTTGGTAATCGAGATAATATTGTTCTGGATCCAATGACAGTGGCACAAGCAACCGCGCCACCATCCTTGGACCCATCTGTAAATAAGGATTTTTAACATCTGTCCTAAACTCTTTCATCAGCTATACTCCATACATGCTTTTGTGGGCCAGAAGATGTTTCTTCTTGTGTTTGCTTTGCTCCCAGACTAAAAGCAATCTACATATAAAAACTTTTTCCAGACCTTGCAACTCGGGTTGCATCGCCATGACTTCAGGTAAAACTGACAGTCTACCAAACCCCCAGAACTGAACCATCGCCTGAGACCTGACTACATCGCCTCCGACTTTGAGGTTGCTGCTCAACCAGCTGCTGTTGAAGTATTTCAGTGTGAACTCAGGGGTTGTATGTTTCACTACAGACAAGCCATATGGCGAAGTGCCCAGCGTTTTGGACGGCAGTCCAGATTTGCAAATCCAATATGTAATGTAAATATTGTGCAAAGTATCTCACCTCATTGGACTTTAATTGTTTATAATTGTGAAAGTGTGTAACCTGTGTAATATACCTTTTAATATTCTTATATTTCTTATTTGTGTAAATGCATTAAATACTTGAGATGACCCCTGCCACCTCCTATTGTTCTTCCAATCAACACGCATGACTGCTTCGCCACCCTTAACAATAGGGTGGTGGCAAAACGAGGAGACCCCTTCTGAGTCATGGTGAACAGGTATTGTTGGAAATATAAACATATTTTGGAATCACTTCAAATTTATAATTATGTCTATACAGATTTATAGATATACATTTATATGTATATATGTATAAGAGATTCTCATAACAACTGGAAAGGGCGACAGGCCTGTAGTTGCCACATTCATTTACTGAACCCTTCTTATGCAAGGGAATTACTGATCCTTTTTTCCATATCTTGGGAATACAGCTGCATGAAGCGGCATCTATTAAAAATCTCATGGGGGAATAATAATTTCGTAGCACTTTGTTTAACAAAGGTATTTCCAATTCCGTCGGGGCCAGTAGCTTTTCTATTATTTAAGGAGAGTAATATGTCTTGGACATCTCGCTGTGGTTAATTCAATACAATTTAATCTACTTTCTGTTATCATAGCTGGTGGAGGGAGTGGGCGGTCGGGATCTGGAACAGTCGATTGAATGACAAAGAAATCATTTAAAATATTTGCTATTGATTCTCGATCATCATATATTCCATTATCATACAATATGGGTGGAGATGATATAGATTTTTTCCTTTTTCCTAATATGAGATTTTATCAACCGCCACCATGTCTTACTATCACAATTTTCATTGATAATATTATCCAATTAAGAAAAATGTATTTCTTTTGATGTCTTTATAGCTGATACCAATTTATTTCTAAAACTTCTAAACAGTTCCCAGTCAGTTGAAGAATTACGTCGTTTGGCAAGCTTATGTTTGCGATTACGTTTGCGAATTAGGTTTCGTAGTTTAGCTGTCGTCCATGGTTTATCTCTGTTTCTAACTGTTACAATCCTGTTTGTAATAAATATATCACAAGTATCAAATAAAAAAATCGGTAAATCGGTAATCAATGTCGGTTATATCCAACATTACTTTCCAATTAACCTGATCCAAGTAAGAGAATAATCGTTCAAATTCTAATGATGAATAATTATATATCCTTCTCTTAAAACTTGTGGTAGATGGTTTGTAGACTGGGCAATGGTCACTACATATTGGGTATAGTGATACTGTTTGATATATGAAGCAAAATGTCTTAAAACAGTGCCTCTCAGTTCCGAGGTTAAACAATACATTCGTTGAAAGTGCTCATCTCAATAAGTTTTGGTATAACTGGTTTGGCAAGCCTACCTGGCGTAGCCTGTTTTACTCATTCAGAAAGAGCGCTCCTTAGTGACTGACATCTTCTTAATCTCCAGCAATTGCAGATGTTAGCAGGCTCTGCTTTGCAGATAATTTGAGGGACCTGCAACAAAAAAGAGATTGAAAGTGTGAGAACCAGGCTTGCGTAGGCCATAACGGTGCCAGGGGAGGATAAGCTTTTGGAAAAAGGGGGGTGCGCAGTTAATTTCACCCATTTTCTGTGAGTTTCAATGGTCAATTATTAAACTTTTAGGACAAAAGGGAGGGTGCACACCCCACTCGCCCACCCGCCCATCCCCATCCCCTGGATCCGCCTGTGGGTGCGATTAAAATAACTCAATCTTGCTCAGATAGAATCTTTTTTAAACATCTGGATAGAAAGATAAAATTTTGGGATGGATAGATAAGATCGCTATGCCACGACCAATGGTGGAATGCATTAACTGCGCAAGCCTCTGACTATAGACGCCAGCTCACACGATTTTCTTATCCCGCGTGTATGCAAACATGTCAAATCCAGGACAAATGTTGAAATGTGTAATGATGGATTTGAGATTTGTAGTTTGAATATTTAAAGACCATTTTGTTCTACCTCGAAATCTGTTCCTCTGGCGTGTTGCGATCCTTTCAGGTAGCTGGACACTTTATCGTTTTCAACTTTGATGCAATCGAAACATCACCCATTCTGGTCGTGAATAGTTCAGTTACAAGTTCTGCCAACATCTGGGTTTTTAAGGAGTAAGTTTGTTTTAATTTCATTAAAGAGACCATTGTCAACTCAGGTGTCTTCGACTGCTTGTGAGGAAGAGGAAGTAGCAACTGTTGACGCATGCCCAGTATGGTCACTCAATAACTAACCGGCAAAGTCAATCGAACGTTTATTGGTTTGTTGCGTGTCCGCGCCATCAGAATAGATGGTTTCTTCTAATCGGGATGATACCCTTCATTATACATCTCGTTACCCTAGATTTCATCATTGTTTCAATTTGGTTTCAAGTTTTAAAACCAGACATTCCATTGCTCAACTTTTGAATTCCGGTCATGAACGCACCTGCAAGAGGGTCACTAGCTACGTTCCTTCATATCTTTGGAACACCCTGGCTGTTTGACAGACCTTTTGCCATCCTAACATCTTTATGGTGTCTTTATTGCCCAAGTATTTGTGTCAGTGTTATCAGGCATATTGTCAGTTCTTGTGATTTTATTGCTGTCTTCTATTCGGGGACAATCCCCGATGCAAGTAGCTGAGATCTTCTGGCTCAGTAATGGGAAATGATAACCAGGCCATCCTTGTATGATGTCGCAAAATGTTTCAGCTATATTTTTGTATTTGTTTGCTTGCTATGAAAACTGTGTTATCGATAATTTCGTACATAAACTTTTGTGCGACAAAAAAGTTTTAACTTTCTCACACAATGGACAAATATAGGACTGTATTCATGGTCTGCTTCTAAATAATGTTCACGACGCTGTTTTTTTAGAAATCCATGCAAAAAGATGTCAACACTCACCAGTGATGTGAGATGGATTAATTTCTTTCTGACAGTATTCTGCATTTTGCGACTCCGATTTTTATCGATATTTAATTAACGATTATCGATCTCTATGATCTAATTTATTTCGATAGCCAGCCAGATTTGTAATATGTAATAAAGGAATGTCTAGCCACCCTAGGCAATTATATAAAACGATTTTTTGTGCAAATGTAGTAATAGGATATATCGATATTGAGAGCCATATAGTCCGTATCATCATAATCGATATCAGTTGTCTGTATCAACAAATCCATGTAATCATTCCCAAATTGAATATAGGTCCCGCCGTCACATTCATTTCCCTCAGCTGAAATACGTGAATGACTGAATGCGAATCAAATGAGAAAGAATAGAAGACTCAGCATTTATGGAAACAGCCCCGGGTGCCGTTGTACAAAGCAGCCTTAGCGCTGAGGTGATCGCAACTACCATACCTCAACTTACCACTTACGACAGTCGTAGCGCTGTGGTTGCTTTGTACAACGGCACCCTGATGTAGACATAATGAATTAGGCTGACGTACTATTAATAGCCATTGGGAACTATAACTCGAATTCACATGCTACAGGTGTGTATATGATTGTGTGCTCATTGACCTTACACTTTGATATTTCTGAAGTCGTTAAAGTCCACATCTAAAGGGAGAAGTGTTAATATAATCTGATATTCAAATGGAGCTAAAATATTGAAGAAATACAGTTCGCTCTACCCCATGTATAGTGTAATAAAGTACAGTTTTGCCCTGAACTATTATAACGTTATGGGGGTAGAGCGAACTAAATTTCTTTTCTAAGATGCCAAATTTAATACTTACCGAAGATTAATCTATGGCACAAATCAAATAGAAAAACGAAGGTGTCGGTGGCCTAAATTAACAATGCTCGTTCAGGGCTAACTGACGTGCTGTTCTGCCCCGCTGTTTTGCCCCCCTACGTTAAGACGGACGTTACTAAGGAAACACACGATAAAAAAGTTTCAAGTCGGTGTACGGGTTAAATAACTTCTCTTTATTCATTAAATTTTTGATTATTGTAAACCACAGGAGGGAATATGAATGTTGCATTTCTACTTTCAATATATATTAAAATCAGTTCATCCAGATGAAGCTGAGTAGTCACGCGACATTCCTCGTGTGCATTGTTTGACTGTGGACATAGGCTCAGTCGGCGAACATTGCAGTGTCGATGTTCAATTGTCATTCCAGCAGAGACAATTATATCCCTCGAAAGAAGTTAACGTAATGTTTCCATTTAGCCGCTTGAAGCAACTACAAACCAAGAAACGGGATGCTGTGGCGTAGTTTACTGTAGGATATTGTACAAGGCGATAACAATGGCCAAGCATCCTGACGTCGGTTACCAGGGGTACATTGTACCTTTGATTACGAGGGGGAAGACCAGAATGGCATGGTGACGTCAATACAGTGTGACGTAAAGCAAAAAGTATACTTTATCGCCTGATAAGGTATTGTAGCCGCCTTTGAACTTTTAGCGAAGCTTCTTATGTGTATGTAAGGAAATGTATTCTGAATAAAACTTTGCATTAATAATGGACTTGTCCATGTACGTCAACTTGCATGGTCTTGAGCAATATGACTGAATAAAACGATTTACTCCCATTAGTTAGACATCCCAATTGTCAGACACTAGACTAGGGATAAATTAGGGCAACACCCATATAAAAATGGGAATGTCCAAATTGGATACTCAACCAGTTAGTTGAACCTAAGGAAAACTGTTATTGTGTGTAAATATCTTGGAGTTATTTTTGATAGAACATGTTCTTTCAAATTATCGATCTTTATCAAATCTCTGTCAACAAACTGCATGTATTTTGTTTTAAGCATAAGTCGAATGTTAAACTTATCAATACAATGTCAACTATATCTCTTTGATTCAATGTTGAAACCAATCTTGTTGCAGGGTTGTGAAATGTGGGGATATGTTAATTTAAAACAAATTGAAATGAATATGCGTTTTATGAGAAAATCATTACCTGTAAAGAAAAGTACCACATTGTATATGCTTTATGGTGAATTAGGTCGAGTGCCACTTTCTGTTGATGTTAAAACTCGTATGTTAATCTTTTTGTCTAAATTATTTACAATCAATTCATCTAAGTTATCTTCAATGTATTATTCTATTGTATATAATCTTCATTATGAAGGTATTCACAGCTGTAGCTGGATTTCATTTATAGAAAAATATTTTTAATAACATTAATAAAGTTCTGTTCTGTTATTAATTTTATGGGCCATTCCTATTTCTTTAAGAGGTAACAGACAGGGGATTAGCTATGCACTCAACCAGATGGTTTGTTGTTTTAACCTGTCTATTGACTATTGGGATGTCTGACAAATGGGAGGATACCAATAAAACGTTAATCAGCTCAAACAGAATCCATTGTGCGTGAACGGAAAATAGTGATACTGCTTAATCCACTAATCCTTTGTTTTTACAAGCTCCATTATCAAAAGTGAGCACAGTGGTGATAAGCCTTTCCCGCCCGTACATCCAGGAAATGAACACAGTAAAACCATTTGGTAGCCTGACTACGATAGATGATTATCGGCGTTTCTGGCTGGTCTGTCTCTGAGGGCTAATAGATGGGTTAATTTTTATTACTGTACAGCTACAAATACCACGGATGTGATTTCTGTGCTTTAGAGGTGATGTGAAATGGGGTTTACGTCGTACTTAAGAATATGTCGCTCATATGACGACGTGCATGCGTGTGTACGTGTGGCTGCTTGTACTAGCACAGACTTAAGCTGGTTTTATAGCGCTAGTTCACTGAGACACCATGCCGCAGTGAAGCATGAATACCCCACTCAGACACATTAATGCCGAGCGCCAGGCAGAGATCAACAAGTACCATATTTTAACGTCTTTTGTTATGACGCGGCTGAAGATCAAACCCGCAACCTCCCGCTCTCCGGGCGGACGCTCTAACCACTACACCACGGAGACGGCCTGTGCATTTAGATCATACACCGTAATTGCTGAGTGTAGGGACCAAGAAGCTCGGTCTAAATGTGATCCGTTATCAGAATTAACGTGCAGTTTATCTCAAAGGGAACAATATCCTGTCGATGCAGTTTATCTCAAAGGGAACAATATCCTGTCGATGTTAAGTGCCTTCAGTAATATTGCCTGACTTTGTGTTGTTTAACGATGTTGAAAGAGTTTTTCGCCTCATAGATCGCAGAAAATATGAACATTTTATGAAACACCTTTGAAATTCATCAATGATAAATTGTGAATAAGTAGACCTCCAGGGTATTGCTGTTTACAGAAGAAATCCCATGGTAATCGACTATGTTCCAGGACATAATCCAGATCCCAGTGTTGTTGAAGATCAAGAAAACTCAACGATGCTACTTTGCAGATTTCAATACTTTAGGGCATACTAAACTAAAAAAAAAATTTGAAAAGAGCAACAGCATGCAACAGATGATAGAAAACGACAGCTGAAATGAAATCGTCCCCAACGAAATATCCCGTCCTTGAGGAGATTCTCATCATCCTGGTTAAAACTGGTGTTTGACACTCTGCGCAGTTTCAACTATCAGATCAGCGCCCAGTCTTCCTGGTGGTTTATTGTAAGTTCAGCACCTACTGTTTTGGGATTAGATCGCTGACATGACTTAATACCTCATTCTGGAAATATATCTAAAAGCATTAGTAGAATTTCATACATGACGGCGAAAGTGTAAGTCCAAAAATAACATGCTACTTTTGACCGAGTTCCCGAAGGACCCGTGAAGATCCAGGTCGGATTTGGTCTTCAGTCACCCATTCTTGTCGTAAGAGGCGACTAATGGGATCGGGTGGTCAGGCTCGATGACTTGGTTGACACATGTCGTATCCATCTAGCGAGTGTGCCGTTAAATAACAAACACACAATCACACTTTCTCGAAGGCCAGTGGAGCCTTATCAATTCTACACTTGCAAGAGGAGTACACAAAGAACGGGTCCATCTGTTAGTTGCCAGACTTCCAGTTTTTGTTGACCCGTGAGCATCCGGGTTAGAACTGGCCTCCAGTAAGCCATGCTTGTCGTAAGAGGCGACTAATGGGATCGGATGGTCAGGTTCACTGACTTGGTTGAAACATGTCATCGTATCCCAATTGCGTAGATCGATGCTCATGATATGTTATTCACTGAATTATCTGGTCCACACTAGATTATTTATGATTCGATTCGATTCGATTGTTTATTCAGTAAAGACTTGGGCTATATGCCCCTCGTCATCATTTTACACTGTATACATGATAGAATATGGTTATCCATTGAAATATAAATATTTTTTACATTTACAAAAAGGAGGCTGGACAATACATTTCGGTACTTACATGCATTACTTTATGTATTTACATAATTTTGCAATACTATCTTTAGATGGGTTTCTTAATAATTCCAAAAATTTCAACATACTTGGTTTCTTCCAAAAATAAGGTTTAATCAGCTGTTTTCGATGTACTGTATGTTTTGGGCAAATTAAAACGAAATGGTATTCATCTTCAATTACATTTACATTATTTTCTTTACAGTAGATACAATATCTTTTCTCCCAAACAATATTTTCATAAAGCCCAGTTTCAATTTTTAATTTATGACACTAAATTCGTAACATACTTAAATACCTAACAGTGTTTGGATGTAAAGCATCTAAGTATAATTCATATCCAAATTCACTTTTGATATTACTGTATAGCCATAATTTACTACTTGAAGTAATGTCATGATGCCATTTTTGAATAAAACAATCAATTAAGCGTTGCTTAAAATGACAACAAAACGTACTAGCGTCAACACATTTACAGACCGCCGCCATATAGCCGGAATATTGTTGAGTGCTGCGTTAAACAACCAACCAACCAACCAAATCCATGTTTGTGGAAGCTGCGGGGGTTGCCTGGATCAGGTCAGGTCATGACTATGCTTGCTGATGTTCTACTGCCACACCCACAGTGTGTCGCTTCGAATCTCGGATGGGACTCAACCCCCAAAATTTCCAAAACTCGTACTTTAATTAGTAAGTGTAATCCCAAACACACTCACGCACACACTAGTACAAAGTGAACATGTATTATTAGTAAAGTTTGAGATAAAAATAAAGACAAGAAACAGTATTATATTATGGCAGATTCGTAGGTTGAGTTACAGTTTATTCAGCAGTGGGAGCCAGATAAAAGTTCTTTATTATGTCCCAAAGAGGAACTAACACTAAAGATAACTCTGTCACGAAGCACAATAACTGTGTCGCGAAGCAGTGGGTCGAGGCCAGGAAATTATCTTGAGGGGTGGCTTCCAAATATCTACACAGTTAGTTGAAATACAGCAGTCAGAGAGGGCTGATAATGTGATATCATCCAATGAGTTTGATTAGAAGAAGAACTGAAACGCACACCATTAGTTTAAGGAGCAGAGAGACACCAAAACCGCTGTACGTTTATATAGGACTGTTCCATGTTTAGTTTTTCTGTCGGAAATGTACTTTAGTCAAATTGATATTCGCAACGTCACAAATATTTTGTTCATTTACTTTCCATTAATTCTGTTTGAAGATATTCACTTTGTTCTTTTTATTTTGACCATATTTTTATTTTAACGAAATTAATTGAGTCTGAAAATGCATGTGGCATTTTAAACATTTTAAACTGGTTTATTTTTTAATGTTTAAATACCAATTTCATTAACAACAGTTGCCTAACTGTATCTTGAATCGATATCCTCATTACGTTTAATTTCCGTCTCTCGCTACTTATATTCAAGATGTTTCCTCTTAGAATTCTGAGCTACGTCGCTTTAAGATCAAAGACGCCGACTGTTCTTTATCCCAAATTAACTTTGAGTTACGTCATAATGCACTGATGTTATGACGATGACCAAAGTACTTCCGCTGATCTAACGTATTCTTGTTAACAACTGTCCTTCATTACTGTTAAGCAGGATGGCGAATCCACATCAGTTATCGATTAGCGAAACGTTTTATGAATATTAATCCCCTAAAATACGGCAAGATGACGTCACCAATGTATTGCGCTTCAAGGTTTCCCAAACATACTCAAACAACTGTCACAGCTGTCACAACATTGTCAAATCGGGCGTTCTTGCCCTTGGACACCTGTATATCTCTGAACACAGGAATACGCAATTGTTGGACAGGTGTCATAAACAGTATTCAGGGCTCGAAAATATTAAAAATCTGTAATGTGAACTTTCCACTCGTCCTTCTAAAATTGTACTTGCCCTATGCAGCATAATGAAAGTAAATTTAAACTATTTTATTTCAAAATGTTTGCTTGGAATAAAAGTACAATAAACAATACTTACTTTGTCTGCTAATTCGCTCACTATTTAAGATAGCTAAACTTCAAAGAAAAAGAAAAATGTTACTTCCCTTGGCTTTGTAAGACGATACGCAGTTCAGATTTGAAATATTTCAGAAAACTAGCGGATTACAAATCAGCGTAGTGGATATTGTAAACCCAACATAGCATGAAATAGTGAACTATATTACCTTGTTGAAAATATCAATGACACCTGGCAAGTGCGTTTAATAAATGACAGGATTTTTAAAATATTAGATCAAATTAAAATTTCCACCTCATCTGTTTAACTCTTTCAACATCAGTCAACCAGAGACATTTACTGCCATGACACCGAGTTCCCGGAGACCCTGAGATCTTAGAGGAAGTCTGTGTTTACCAAGGAAAATATCAGCTTGTAAGGCATTACTGCTACTACATATACACCATTTGAAAAGTCTAATATCTCTCTTAAACAAATGTGAAGATACCTAAATCAATGAATTTATGTAAATATGTTTTGTATCTCTCTGATGTGTCAGTAGCTCTGCTGAAGTAACACAAACTCCTGAAAAGGCATTAAAGTATTATTCTATTCTAATACTTCTGTTTATAAATATGAAATATATTTTTTATCATATTATTCAAATAATACAACTATAACGTAAATAAGTTGATATTTAATGAAAATGCAAGCTTACTTTCCAGATAAACCACGAAGGGAGCAAAAAATGCGGCCATTTTTTTCCATTTGTAACATGTCATACTATATATCCCCTTACTTTTTCTTTTATATTTACATTTTCACGTTATCGGAAAATTATTATGAAAAGATTTCTCAAATAATATGTATGGTCGTCTATTTCCCGATATCAGTAGCTTTCCGCTCGGTAACGTGATACAACAGCGTGAAATACCTCCGTTTTGGAAGCTTCGTACGGATATCATGGCAATTCGTTTGATGGCAGGTATCGTTCGAAAGCTCTGAACATCAACACTATCACTGCACTCTTGCCAAGATTATTTTCGCAGTTGTAAGAAGCGATTTTATTGGATAAAGATTGGTTTCTAATGACGCTTTTATGTCACAGTCTGCTATGAGGATCGTGATTGGACAAAATTATGCAAATATGACCTAAGGCAACCAATCAAATTGTAGCAATGGATAGTATCCTCGTAAACGAAAACTTTTAGATTGAGACGAAAGTTTTGGGTAAATGCATGCTTTTCTGAACGTGTTACGCAAAAATCACCACCTATACGTATATTATGGAACTTAGTGGACACATCGTGCTATGCTATAACCATTGACAAAAATGCTTCATGCATATATTTTAGCATTAAACATCGTGTCCGAGCGCGAAGTTCGAGGCGACGAAAGCCGAAATGTCACTTGATATAATTAATTTACACGATCGCACAAAAGATGGAAATAGTAAGTTATAATGTACATTTGACAACTTTTATGAGTACTGTTATTGATTTTATTCTTCAGTTTATTGAATTTGTTTAATTATTATCTCGAAACATTGTTAAAGGCAGTTCCGGATCACTAACGAAACAACGACTGCATGCGCCTACGCGAAAAGATATTTCAAGCGTCGAAGGACAATTTCTGTCTTAGCCATGTTTCATGTTACTTACACCAAAATATGAAATCGATACGATCCTGATTTATTATAGAAAACTGGCAAAAGAAACGCTCCGCCATAACGGTAGTTGCGAATCATTTCAGGGTATTCCGGATCACGTGACATAACAGACAGTGTTTGGTTATTGATACACGTTTGGGGCAACGAGGGGCTGTGTCAAACAGTAACGCATGTTTAATTGAACAGATCGATGAACAATATTTATAATGATGTCTCATTTACGAATAAAAACATTTCAGTTGATAACAGCATCTGCTAGGTAGATAGTTTTAACACTTGCTGCTCATTACAACACACACATATTCCAGTATCAGGATTCCAGGTACCAACGTGAGCTGAAAAATATTCTCTTGGGGTTTATACATACGTGGTTTAAGGTAATGATCTCTTTTATATCGAAATTCAGTCATATTCAATTCAGAAGATAATCATACCACAGGGTCGTGCTGTTTATGGCTGATGAATTAGGTGAAATTCGCTAGACGCTGATCTGTTGTGAATCTAATGTACTATTTTATATTTTGACGTGACTTTGACACGCGACTTTAACTTGTAAATTACAACAATCAAGACAACAATCAAGACAAAATAATCAATTTATTTCACAAACTTTAACGCTTTATTCAGTAAGTATGAGACATTTATAACATCACATCATCAGTCACTGAAAGTAAAGCTAACGAAAATAATCAATTAATACTAACATATTTAAACTCTTTATATGCGTGTATCTTCATATGTCCAAAAACACAAACAAACTAGTGTCTATTCCAGCCTCATTGATTCCACCTCTGGCATAAGTAACAGGGCATTTTAATTGTCATAAAAGCCCAGTCTCTGTTGCCGTGGTTAATCACGTAATGACAAGGTATGACCACGCCTCCTCCTTTCTCTGCTGGTGCAGGCCAAAGGGAAAACTTGGAACAGGTTCTCCAGCTGGCTCAGCAAACACACTGCCACCCACATCAAGAATTTGCCTGAATGACCCTGCAAGACCTCTTGGCACATGACCAATTGGTAGACCAGCTACATCCTTAAGTACAAGATTACGCTTCACATCTGTAACCAAATTATGCATATCTACTGGAAAGGTTTCAATACAGGGTATCCAAACCAGACAAGCATTTAGGTCATGAATATTTGTATATTCCCTGTCCACTGCGAGGGAAGTCACGGGATCAGTTAAGGGGGGTCTAATTTTAAACTCATGATATCCCTTGATCACACTGTTTTCAAGTCTGATTGGTTGCCTTGAAGGTGTATGACAAGATGCTGCCGGTCGTAGTGGCTGAGACAGTAATGGACGGACAGGTACTGAAGCACAGTCTTGCCTTACTGGTTGTGATGAAGACCCCACGGAAGTAACCTGGATACAAAGGAATAACCTAGGATACAAAAGTTTAGGCACACTTGTCTTGTTTAAATGCCTTGTCATGAGAAGGTATGATGCGTTTCGAACATGCAGTCTTTGGTGATGTGTTACTTGTAAAACTTACTTTGACAACATATGATGTCGACACATGTACATTTATGGTATAGGTTTGAATGTCAAGGTAAAAAGTACTCAGAGTATTGTAAAGTAATAAAAGTCCCTCTTCTAGTCAGAACAACAAATGCACACTGCGTTTGTTTTAGAAATGCATATTAGAGAGAAGTTATATCATGTTTCTCTCTGTGAAGGATATATAGTTTCAGTGTAATATACCTAGTGTTTAGTACGATTCTCACACGAAGGACACATGGATGGATCATCAGCTGAAACACTGGGATGAGTTGAGCAGTGTGAATGTATCCACTCCATGCAAGAATCACATTCAACCCAAACGTGACCACATTCAAGTTCCTGATCCTCAATCCACGACATGTGACAACCCATACAGAAGACATCTTCCTCCTCTGTTTCACTCACAGATGGAGTAGCCACTGGTTTAACTCTGACTGAAGACTTCTTCTTTCCAACTGACTTTCGCTTGGCAGGAGCGGCTCCTTGAAACATAAGCTGAGCCTTTGCTCTTTTTTTCTTGTTCGGCAAACTGTCTAACTTTCTGAAGACTTTTTAAACTCATGCCCCTGATGCATTCATCTGACGTTACATTGTCTGGCATATTATCAAGAACATGGGTTCTCTTGCGCAGAGAAACGTGCTTGATGCGTGGCAGTACAAGAGATTCTTGCAGGATTGGGGATACCGACAACGTATTAACATCAAAGGACGACTCTCCATCATCATCTTCAGTCATAACAAACGGTGTTTCAGCGCTAGCAAGGAGCTCCAGTCCAGACATGTCCGCAGTGGGTGAGGTTGCATCATGGATACTGGTAGTCTTCATACATGACTTATCATCAAGTTTCTTGTAAGTGTCAAAACATGGAGACAGCCCAACTACATCATATCCCTCCTGGATACGTTTCTGGTATTTCTCCCTTACTGATGTTGACAAAGCATCTTCCAGGGATCTTAAGGCCATAGCAGCACCTGTGTTCTCACCCGATATACTGTCTGTTTGGGTTACAGTGGTCGCGTTGGAGCTAGGTCCTTCATGGTCCTCACAGACTGCAAATGTGAGTCCAGGTTTCACATGATCCAGTGTGATGACAGAGCTGTCAACCGGGAAGATGCCAGAAGATCGAAAACTGTTTATGACGGTGAGTGGCTTATAGAATAAGAGAAAAGCCTCATGCAGTTTCTCAACAAATGTTTCCTTTCCAATGGACATACCTGGGTGCTCTCGGCTGTGCCTCCTAGCTACCTGGTTCCATCGTGTCTTTAAGGGCCCAAACACTCCTTTGTCGAGAGGCTGCATTACATGCGTAGCATTGGGTACAATTCTGTACAACTCGATGCCCCTTTCCTTAGCATCCTGGAAAGCTTGGAAATCCACATGACTACTTACGCTATCGATCAGAAGGACCACAGGCCTTTCCCTCCTACAGTGCTGATCAAAGTGCTGCTCAAAGGCTCGGAAACAATTGCATCCATCCAACCCTTTTTGGTATAAGCGATTGAACTCCCTTCAGGTGCACCTGTCAACGGATTATAGCCCCTTGGTTTAGGAGCCGGATATACAAAAAATGGAGGCATCATCCTGCCGTCTGCACATCCACAAAATGAACCGCTGTTTACTTGATCCTCCGGATACATGGAACCTGTGAAGAAAGTGCTGCCTCCTTGGTTGGTCCAACCACTGTACTCGCCTACCTTCGCATGGAAAAGCCAGTCCTATCTTTAGATAGAAAGTCCTTGTAGTCATTATACCATCCATCGGTCCTATCTTTAGATAGTTTAGCCCTGCTAACTTCAAGGGGTGTCTCTTTTCTAGGTTGAACAATATGTGAATTCCTTTTAAGGAAAGAGTGGTACCAGTCATACCCCGGCCTGTTATCTTTAAATGGTTTTACCCTATTTTCCTTTATGACTATGTTCTGTACAAATTCTAAAAACTCGCATGGTTTCAAGCCCATACCCCGAGATGCCATTTCCTTTAACCACTGCGCCATCTGTTCCTCCTCTCTCTGGTTGAAGGAAGGCATAGGCCCATTTTTTTATTGATCTCTACATCTCCCGACAACCTACGAAACAGAAAACCATATGATAGGTTATACATTTCCGCCGCCTTTCGGATGGATACCTTTTTGTTTTTACGGCATACAAGGCTCTTCTTACTCTATGATGTCTAGGAGTGGTCTGGGAACTGGTTTGCTTGGCTTTATACTTTTGGGTGATGCTTTACAGCGGGGCTCTGTTTTTTCCTGGGACTTACTTTACATGATTTACGTCTCCCCATGGTGAATTATCTGAAATATTAACGTTAACTGACATACTATATAGAGTGACTGGGAGGCCCTCTGCACTATCAAAGTAAAACTAGGTACTGCCGTTCCCTGTAATAGATCTCCAAACTCCAAACGTTAGCCCATGGGCTAACGTTTGAAAAATCATCTCAGTATTTTCTCACGGAGACTTAAATGAAGATTTCTAAAATGTTTGGTTGCTCATTTACCTTTTAGCCATTAAAAGTTAGAGGTAAGCCCTTGACCCCAAACGAACGTTATAAAATGAACGTAAACTATGACTTCACCAATGCGTATCATACACATAAATACATTCATGTTTAAAATGTGACTATTCTAAAATATTAAAAAAATTATGCTAGTTTCGTGGCTGATGCACATTGAACTATGCTGTATATGTATACTGTAGCTCTGTTTGTACCATACAAAAATACATTAAGTTATTAATAGAATTATATGAATTGGAAAGAATAATATTTTCAACCCCTAAGCGTTGTCAAGTTGGTTATTTCCAAAATTGATAACCCTTTACCTGGCAAAGTCTTCTGTATAGCAAATTACAAAACAGGTAAATTGAATATCAACAAGTTTTGCGTATCTACTTTGTGCAAATCACGTCCTCCACAGACCCTAAAGTAAGTATATGTTTTATATAAATGGAACCAACGTAACATTGTAAAAATGTTGACTATATTTCAACAGTTATTAACATTTTTTGGCAGTTGAAAGTTTTGAGATGATCCCTTTATTCCGGTGATCCGGAACTGACTTAACCACGTGGTCATTAATTATAGCCAATCAGGATATTCGAAGCACTTAGGTTACGAAACCACGCTGCGTGATATCTGTTGAAAAAGGATACCAAACGAACATCAAGACTTAAACTTTGCGGTTAGTTTTCGGGGAAATTAAAAATACTGCTAATCGGGAATGACGATGTTAAAACTTAAACTTATTGTTTTGAAAAATAGTTGGGTCAGAAAACGTACTCGTCCTGTAGGACGAGCAAATTATGTTCTTCACTTGCCCGAAGCAAATTTTACTCGTCAAAACGAGCGGACGAGTGGAATTTTCGAGCCCTGCAGTATTACTCAGGGTATTCTGAAATATACTGATGTGAAATAGAAACGGAATAGACGCCATGTCAGAACCCAGGATGTCGAATTACGTCGATGACGTTTCATGTAATGAAACAAACTCAGTAAGCACACTGTATCGTGGCTAGGTGTGGTTGCTGGCAGTGGAAACAGTGTTGCACGCGACTTCAAGTGAGTGAGGGAATTTTGTTTTACGCCGCACTCACCAATATTTCAGCTATATGGCGGCTATCTGTAAATAATATAGTTTGGACCAGACAATCCAGTGATCAGCAGCATGAAGATCGATCTACGCAAATGGGATACGATGACATGTTTCAACCAAATCAGTGAGCCTGACCATCCGATCCCGTTAGTCTCCTCTTACGACGAGTAGGGGTTACTGAAGATCAATTCTAACCAAGCTTCACGGGTGTGTTTTAAGTGAAATTGCTCAGGGCAACAAAGTTGTAGCGTCTTCTTGTAACTGCAACTGTTCATGGCAAAGCCATACATATTACACTACACTTCTGGTAATATATACATCATTGTTTGTGCAGTTCTAAAAAAGCATTTTCCATGTTGCATGGAGCCCTTCTTCCTATATCATCAAATACTTGTATTTAAAAGATAGATGATAGATTGCAATGTTATGGACTCGAGTCATTTCAACTATATATCCTTTACAAAGGTGATCCCAGAGTGAGTGTAACTGTATCATACGTTACCTGACCGGATCCGGATTCTTTATAATCTACTATTCAAAAAGGAAACGCATAACCGAGAAATCTGTTGCGAAAATGTATTTTCAAACATGCACAGCTCGTCCACAAATAGACTTTAGTACATGAATTTTTACATCAGTTTAGAATAATGAAATGTCTATACAACCAAGTGGATAATCTTAGATAAGCGCGATGGTGACGACGTAGCACGGTCCCGACGTCGGGGCTCACAAATTGTGCCCAAGTCGTGCGTCATGACTGAATTAGCTGTCAGTTGCTTAAATGAAATGTAGATCTTCACCACGGAAAGAGGATCTCTACGAACTAGGTGCCGATATGTGTTCCTGGAAATCGTGGTTGCAGCGGAAACAAATGAGCTTTTAGGTAAGACTAGCTTATCTTACACTGAAATTGGTTCACGTTTTCGGGAATATGTATTGTGGTTGCCGGGTGTTTTCAGCATTTGAGACCACTTGTATTTTGTCCATGGCGTCGGAGATAGAAAGCAGCGACATATTGAATTCTATTAAACATTGTAAGTATCATGTGATGTTCAGTGTGTGTTAACCTGTGTACCACAAGTGGTTCGGAGAGGGTACATAGGCGTACACACATGGTACTTCAAACCATATGCCCTAAACTATACGGTTAACATCAGTGTATGAAATAAGCCCCAAACCCAGCCAGACATCAAAATGTTACCAGACCAAAATGGATTTAACCAGACCAAATATGGTGAATTTACTCAGATATATGGAACATTTACAATTCTCTACAATGTTTACCAGACCATCGGGCTGGCTGTAAATTTAGACCGTCCGTCTCAAATCTAGACCATCTCGGGCTGTAGGACGAGCCTTATTTCATACACTGTTAACAGCGAATTTATATGACAGACATTCATTCATCCAGGTCCGGATATACGGCCGCAGTTTCACCGAGTTCGCAACATGCATCGCAAACTAAATTAATCATTACCCTTTAGCCTAGGCATTCGGATAAATATCTGTTCATTTGAACTCAACGAAACATATTCGAAATATGCATGTCACCTCAGGTGTGTTCCGATTCAGCGGAGAACATGAAAATTTATTCTTCCCTTTTTAATATACCAGAAGTTAGTATTTATTGTGATGTGAGATAAACATTATTATTACACGTTGTTCACATTTGTTCAACTTTGAGTGTATCAAAGTATTCACTCGTGTAAATTCTCCACATCGAATTGACATATGTATTTGCTTGGGATGGATTCAGTTAACTTTAATAAATGTCATGGGCACAATACAATGTGTGAGGCCCATTTCTGGTGTCCCCCGCCGTGATGTTGCTGGAATATTGCTAAAAGCGGCGTAAAACCAAACTCAGTCAGTCAGTCATGGGCACAATGTACACAATGTCTCAAATGTGTACAGGAAGGCACAGCATCCATAACAGAGTGAGTGAGTATGGTTGCAAGCTAGTGTTAGTAATATTCCAGCAATAACGGGGACACCAGAAATGGGGGCTTCATACATTGTACCCATGTGGAGAATCAAACCCAGGCCTTTGGCGTGACGAGCGAACGCTTAAACCTCCAGACTATCCTGCCGCCCAACGAAATATCTGGGTCAGCTACCCAGCGTCATGACATTCCGTCGACAGCGTTCCACCACGCAGCGTAAAGTTATGCTTCTCCTCACTGCAGCATCACGTGATCACCCCGTGACTGCTGTGACGCTCAGAACGCGGCGTTAACGGTTCTACACAGAACGTTATCAATTTCGTCAGGCTGGTCTGATCACAGACGGTATGTTTTCGTACTCACAGCAAAAGCATACGCGATTGTACTTCAGCGGTTTCAAAATATTGGCACGCAAGGCTGGAGACACGCATCGCGGGCATTAAGGGTATATATATTTACTGTCCACCATTCACATCAAAATATGAATCAAATTTAACATATGTTATATTTGGGATCACACTTTCTTAGTAAAGTAAAAATCATAGTACGTTGTTGGGTTGAGTCCCATCCGGGATTCGAACCCACACCCTCAGAGTCAGGCACCTAATCGCCAGCACACAAAGTCAGCCTCCTAACCCGCTCAGCCACCGTGACTTCCCCGACTTATCATATATTTCGGCCGTGGGACCCGTGCCAATTTACACTTATCAGAGGGGTACACAAAGTGTAGGCTACCAGTTGTCCGACTTCCATTGTGGAAGTTGCGGTGGGTTAGTGGGTTGCGTTGCGCGATGCCTGACTGACTTGTGGATGTGGGTTCGGATCCCAGATGGGACCCAACCCAACACAAGTACTATAATTTGTACTTTAGTAAGAAAGTGTAATCCCAAATATAACATATGTTACATTTGACCACTTTCCAAATGGCATTGTGTTATGATTCAAATTGTGTTTCGTGTAAGGATATGCTACATATCCTCAGGAAACATCAACATGAAAGTTATTTCAAGGAATTTTATTACACATGCTACAATGCCTCTTCTAAGAATTCTTCTTTTCAAAGATGCCTATGTTTGAATATGCGGAGCAATGGACAATCCCGTTAAGCCTTTCTTTGACAGAAAACGCCCCAAAACCGCATGTGGTATTTTTGTACATTTCTTACATTAAACATAACAATCGGGCAGTAAGGAGGTGGTCTGTACATTATCCTGTCTGGACAAGACATTCCAGTGATAGAGACTATGATCTATAATATCAACCAATTTAGTCAGCAAACTCGTTAGACGCCTCTTACCACAAAGGGCCTTTGAAGAGAGCCATTACCAATACCAGCTCAAGTCGTAGTTGTTGGTAACAAATTGGTGTTTTGACATTGAGCTTCGATGTATTCTGCTGTAACCTATGAATAATGGGTTATAGGCCATAGTAATTTAGTAGCATTATTGGTGACGGGGCGTTCGACAACATCCATAACTTCATCCATAAACAAGTGAGACCGATACGAAATGATTTGTCGTTATAACATTGACATTTATTTGGCGGAGACGTTGATCATCGCAGTCCAATTTATTTTTGTGCTGTAGTAGTCCCAGTAGGAAAATGGGGCGCTTAACCTCTATTCATAAATATGTCGGTTGATATGAATAAAAACTTACAGATTCGAATACCTGTCAACTCTAACGCCTTTGGCCTGAGACTGACACTTCTATTACTCATCTCAGGCTCTTACAAAAAAACCGATACATCTCACGGGTTCAAATGAAAATTAAAACAAATCTGCTTCTCGAATCCTGACCTTTCAAAATCGCACAAATCGGACTGAATACATCGTTTACAGTGATGTTCTGAGAAGGGAATTTGCAATTATGCGTTGGCGCCAGGTTCCCCCCGACACCTCAAGCCTTTTCTCTATCTCGGAGTTGGAATGCTCTGGCGTTTATGGTTATTATGTTTTGAATGTATACTCGTCAACAGAAGTTAAGGAACACACGATTCTGTCATAAACTAGTCTATAAAGCCACTAGTGACCACATTCGTGAATGGCTATCAGGTAATGACACGGGATGTCCCCAGTATAGGTGAGCATGTTCTCTCAGTATGCACTTTATCAAGGACATGTCTCTTAATTTTCAGTTCTATTAAGTATAATCAGCCGAAGGAAATGTCAATGATTCAGGTACGCATTAACTCATGTTAAACGACCTCATTACCAAGTACTGTGGATTACCATCAATACACATGTTGATCATTAATATATTGTTATTTTGTTTTTCTTCTTGTCAAATATATTCAAAGGTTGACACGGAATATTCTCTGTTCTGATTGCTATATAGTATGTTATACAGTGATGTATGTTAAGGAGACACAACATGTATCAGCTCAACGCTGGTATCATGCAGTTCCACATTTCAGATATCAAGTATCAGCTGACAACGTTTTGAACTATCATATATGTTCCATATCTGCAGATATCAAGCTCTTTAGCCCTAAGATGTCGTAAGTTTGAAATGTCGGCGCTTAACATCTTGCCTAGCTTCTTCCTGGTGTGTCCAAGGTACACAGTTTGTATGACTCTGTGAAACTACAGTTTTGGGAATCATAAGTTGAGGAATTCTGTTTTATTCATTTTACAATATTTTATAATGATCTGTAAACTGAGTAATATGGACTGCGTCTTCATACGTTAACATATCAGTGGTGTTCACTAGAAAATATATTCAATTTTTAAATGCACGCCATCAACCTCTGTGTATGTGTCCTTGCACGTGCATCTATCAAACAGCATACACCTGCGTGTCGGTCATGGCATACAACGCATAGTCATTTTCGTGGCCACTGTCATTGGATCCAGAATATTACCTTCTCGATTGCCTGATAACAGCTCTGTTTTCACAGCAGAGGCTAACGCCATATTAACAGCCTTATAATATACTAATAAACACCCTAAATATAAACAATATATCCTCTTTTCAGACTCTCTTTCGTGCCTTTAGGCTATTAAAATCTCTCTTGCAAACATCCACTTTTAATTGAAATTATTGAATTATATAATGAGCTTGCTACTGGCCAATACGACATCGTCCTCTGTTGGTTACCCAGCCACGTTGGCATTTCTGATAACACAATGGCCGATCTTGCTACCAAGGCAGCACTGAACAAATCTGTGAGACCACTTCCTATTCCATACACTGATTATAAAGCTACCATTAGATCGTATATCAGTGATCTGATGCAGAAGAAGTGGGACACCCAAGTAGGTATCAATAAATTACATGCAATAAAACCTTATATTGGTTATACCTACTTGGGTTGTCAGTCCAGATTTGAAGAGGTCATCATGCGACGATGTCGTATTGGTCACACAAGATATACTCATGAATACCTACTGAAAGGTGAGGATCCTCCGTTTTGCATCCCTTGTGATGAAAGAATCACGGTCAAGCATGTCCTCCTTGACTGTATTGATGTTTCCATCACAAGGGATAAATATTTCAATGTCAAAACGGTTAAGGATCTAATTATCATTTAATTGAATTTTAAAAAGAAATAGAATTACTTGATGAATTTTGAATAATATGTTTTGTAAATAGATAAATGGTATTTTAAACATGGTAGTGTAAATTAGCACTTGCGATTGTTAGTGGCTGTATCCTCTAAGGGGGTTAAAGTATCGTAAAATTATTGTCCTCCTGAGAGGATACGTAAGTCCCAAAACTTTCAAAATTAAATTTAAACTTACCAGATTTCTAAAACGTGGTATTTTGGTCCATAGTATGGTGATCTACCTTCAGTTGTTGGCGACCTATAGCCAATTTTTATTATGTATTGTCCTTATTTGAAAGCCAATTTTGGAAAGAAATGCTAGCTTTATTTCTTGATACTGTGATATTCTAGTTGGTTTTACTGCCCTCCGATGACAGTTTGTTTTTATAATTTACATGACTTTGTATTTATGGTGAATTCTAAACTTGTCACGATATGGCTGAAATATTGCCGATGTGTCTTTAAATCTTAACTCACTCATTCACCCACTCATTTTCGTGACTCTTTGTGAAGGTTAACATGTGTCACTTGAAACCCTTATAATATGGTGTCTGTTCGTGAGTTAATGGATATTTTCAATGGTTCACAAGGAAGAGTAATCTGGGCCCCGCGCGGTACACTTGTCCACTTATAGGACGTGATCAGTTTATTGTATTCTGCACTGTGTGTCATGACCCATTGCTGAAAAGGGCTGCACTTTGAGGAAATGTTTAACGTGCATCAGAGACAAGCTTAAGTATGTGAAAAAACTGTAAACAAATACTTGTATCAAGCACCTGACATGTTTGACACATAAGGGCCATGAGGAACAACACTAGGCATAATTACTGCTGTGTAAACGTCATTTACTATTGATTTGACAGTCGTTGACATGAAGGGCCTGATGTGTGGATTTTGCAGCTTATTACAGCCTGCTGGCCGCTTGCTGAGACTAATGAGAGAGAATGTCCAAATATCAACCAACATGGAGGACTTACTTCCATCTTACCCAATTAGTCACAGAAATATAGCTTGAATACAATGTTCGTGTTATAATTGGTCGCCATATTGTTTGAACAACCGGGAACTGTTAGAAATTTGTTTTCGTTTTGAAACACATGTACATTTGTACTTAAACGTCATGTTTCTCTGTTTTAAAAAACAACCTTTTCATATTTGTAAGAAATATCTGATTAAAGCAGAGTTGTCTGTACGATGACGACTTCATTCTGAGCTTCTGTCTTTTAATTCAACATCCAACAGTGATGAGATATTCGCGATAAAGTGAGCGTGCAGTCTTTGCCTATCGCTGATACACAACACACACACATGCAAATGCAGTCCATATGTTCTTCTGAATGCAAACAGTCCATTTGTTCCGCTGAAAAAACACAGGGACAGTTGATAAGGGTCAAAGCTGATCGGTCAAATCTGCAAATGACCTCGATATGTCTACTACGAAACATTTTGAAAGCTTTACTTCGCCATTCATCGTTGCCAATCCGAGTAGAAATTTGATTGACAAACATCAAAATGGGTTAACGTTAAATTCGAATCATATTTCATAAATAACAAAAAAGGAAACACACAATAATCAATCATTTGACATTTTTTACAGCAATATAAAGATAACTACGCATCCAAAACCAATTAATCTTTAGTCCCTGGTAGAAAACTCTGAACTTGGATAGTGGTAGCTCAATCTGCTTTAACACTTTGTTATCTATTCGTAAGATCCAGTACTCTGTCTTCAAAACTTTGTTACAGACGTCCTTCATTTCGTTAATCGTTAATCATACTGGCTCCTCGTTTGCATGGGTATCGTAATTGTCCTTCCCTGAACAGCATACCATGAACATAATTTAATTTGTCGAGCAATCGACATGTGATTTGTCATTCACCTGATGAGAGAAAAAGGTGGTCCGGACACGCCTCTTGAGACCATAAATAAGTTGTTGGGGTTCATCTGCAGGTCGGTGAACAACTGATTATTAACTAAACCCGTAGTGTGAAGTTGCGTGGATGTTTATCGAAACAGTGTCTTGTTCAATGAGGATAAAACTGGGATTGTCTCCAACTCGAAGAGTAAATAATTCAGGGTAATAGATTACATGTTTTGTTGCAGAACCTGAATGAGCCTTTGAAGTGATGTACATCACAACATCCAAAAGAGTTTACAATATAGGACAATTGAAGCCACAGACCATCTCTGCTAATGTAACGAGCCCTCGGTTTAATTCTGTAGATCTAAGGATTTGTGTATCGTTTAGGCAAAGTGCAGGTTTTGCTGCCTCTAATTTACGATTTCGGTGATTGGACGAGTAGCGTTTCCTCGTTCCAAAGTAATAAACCAATCTAGGGGCCTGATTGTAATTTATCTCAGTGTTTGACTGCTCGCATTAGAAAGCCAGGATGATGTCAAACACATTGGAATGTTCCTTGTGAGCTTCTTGCCCTACGTTGCAGCTGGTCCGATGCTTGTGGTAGCGGAACCTGTTTCAGACGTCGGGGCAGAACGTGGTTCCTACGACCCATTTTGAAACGACAAAGTATACAAAGGCTAGATATTTGTAGGACAAACGGTGATATCAACTCGTCAATCAACTGTGGTCGCTGGTAGCTTCTTGGAGCTGGATTGTGACTCGGATGATGGGTATTTCAAGAACGGGAAGATCTTTCAACTTTTTAAAGTAAAATTTTCACGTACCAAGTTTTTAAACGTAGTCTTTTTGTTCTTTTGAATTTTTTAATTATCCTACAATCGCCAGCGGCTGAAGGGATGGTGTAAATCCAGCTAGGCTCCATGCAGGTAGCAAAATTAATGTAAGTCCCCATGATTCCTAGTAAGGTGATCTACCTTCAGTTGTTGGCGATCTATAGCCTGTTTTTATATTGTATTGTCCAAATAGTGCTATTAGTTTTAACTTTCAACGCTAGTTATAATTCTAATTGTATTATTCTAGTTGTTTTACTGTCCTTCGTCGACAGGTTTTTATAATATACATATATTCCATTTCATTGTCAAATATGTTCTCGTCACGATATTGCTGAAATATTGCCGATGTGACGTTAAATATTAACTCACTCACTTAATTATTACATTGTTAAACTTGAGTGAACTGTGTTTACTCACAAGTTAGTTTTCATAGATATAGTGAACACTGTTTACATTAATATCGTGGATGCTCATTAAGCCTGAGTTCAGTTCACTCACTCGCTGCTGTGAGTAAAATTTGACATGACCCCTGTGCTTGTATAAACACAGTAGCTGCTAATCCTTTTCAGGGTGTTGGCAAAACGAGGATAAACCACACAGAAGCTATGATTACCAGTGACCACTCTCCACTGTCTATAAGTAAGTTGGGGGTAAAGAAACAACAATGATGTTATATAATTGTAGCTTGGGGTTTTGACTTCCTCAAGCAAGTTAAAAAACAAAGTGATCAGTACTCAAGTCGGGAGCGAAATGAGAGGTTTAGCCATGTCGGCTAGATAAACTGACTTTCTGAATGTGCCATCAAACCGAAAAATGAGTCTCATTAACCTGTTCAGACAATGACCCACTTTTCAGCCGATCCGAATTTTCTCGTGTGAAAGTGAAAATAGACATCACAAACAACTATGGTTACACTGAATTTCAATTGCTTGTTTCATTAGAAAATGGTATTTACAAATGAATTGTGTTATATTGTGATGGAACAGGAACAATTGTTTATCCATAAGTAAGACTTTTAACCATATAAAATGGTACTTTGTTTTCTCGTTACGATATGGCTGCAATATTGCCGATGTGACGTTAAGTAATAACTCACTCACTCACTTGTTGCCGGAGGCTGTCTTTGGTGATAAAGGTTTGTTTGAGGCGTTGAATCTATTACAGGTGGTGCTGTATAGGGACTTGTTTCGTCTTGTGGTGATTTTGTACTTTCGAAGAGACCAAAACACACAATTTATGCTACAGATACACACACATGTTTATGTGTAAGTCACTTATCCTTTATACCGATTCAAACAATATAACCAAAACTGGTTATACATAGGTTACGTCCCGTGAAGATCCGGGTTAGAATTGATTTTCAGTAACCCGTGCTTGTCGTAAGAGGCGACTAACGGGATCGGATGGTCAGGCTCGCTGACTTGGTTGACACATGTCATCGTACATGTATCCCAGTTGAGTAGATCGATGCTCATGCTGTTGATCACTGGATTGTCTGGTCCACAGGTGTTTAGTTACAAACCGCCGCCATATGGCTGAAATATTGCTGAGTGCGACGTAAAACTAAACTTACTCACTCACATAGGGTACACGTACAGATATGCAAATATAGATACTTTATATAGTTTCATTCTTTGTTAAAGGCATTAACCACATGCAGACAAAATTCAAAATCTTACACATCACAAGGGATAACTATTTCAAATCACGAACGATGAAGGATCTTTTTAATAATATCAGTTCTCATTTAGTTATTGCATTTTTAAAAGAATTAGATTTGTTGAATGAATTGTAAATAGATAAATATTTTAAAATTGGTAGTTTAGTTGAGCAGCTGAGATTGTTAGTGGCTGTATCCTCACAGGGGGTTGAAGCATTGTAAAATTATTGTCCTCCTGTGGGGGTACGTAAGTCCCAAAACATTCAAACTATATTTAAACATACCATTAGTTTTAAGCGTAGAATATATATTATTTTAACTTATGAATAAATTGTCTAAACTTGCTGACGGCTGAAGGGATGGTGTAAATCCAGCTAGGGTCCATGCAGGAAGCAAATGTACTGTAAGTCCCCATGGTCCCTAGTATGGTGATCTACCTTCAGTCGTTAGCAATCTACAGCCTGTTTTTATATTGTATTGTCATTTCTAGTTCCAATATTTTAGATTTAATTGCTAGTTTTAAATGGATATCTGTGATACACTAGTAGTTTTACTGTTCTTCGTCAACAGGTTTTTTAATTTCTAACTTTATTCATCTTTAATATCATTATAAAATGTTCTCGTCACGATATGGCTGAAATATTGCCGATGTGACGATAACTCACTCACTCACTCAAAATCTTACAAGGGATCCTTATTCCCATTTGCGCTTGTGCCAATGTCAGCAGTTCATATCGTATAGTTCCCTAAATGCAAATATATGTATGGGTGTGCAGTGACATTCCACTGATGACACCACAAAATGCAATATGTAATTCCAAAACATTTATTTTATATTATTAACCTCAATCTCGTTTGCCTTACAGAATATGGTACCGGTCGTGAAAAGTGAAACAAATATTTCATGAAAATGTCATTAATGCAATGCTTGGCCATTTGACTTTTAGTCTATATGTAATTACCCTTGGCTTCATATAGATCGAGTTGCAACATGATGACAAGCCTTTTGCAAGTGCCATCCTCAAATAACCTTATGAACACTGACGATAAATGTATAATCAAAATGATTGGACGTCGCATCGCGTCCGTCGTCATCGATGTGAACAGTATCTAGTTTGATTAGTGATACTAAAGTACAACGCCTTGTCGACATCCGTTCTCTTCCCTTGATCTTCCCACGTGGTCGACGCCTCCACTAGCGTCACATTTTACGACATCACTACCTCCATTATTCTGCATGCCTCTTGCTACTTACTTCAGTTTGAAAGTTTGATTCACACAGAGTCTATGTTACAGTGTGTGTATGAGTGCGCCTATAATTAGGTTCTTTGGTCTCATTGTGTAGGAAATGATACAATTTTGACTTAAAATATCTTACCAAGACAAATGTATTGCGAACTGACCGAATGAGGATCGTATAGTCATGGTTTGGTCGCGTGGTACCTTCCAATTTTGCTTACAAAATGAACCACTTCATTGTCTGACTGTGCTTGAATATTTTGAAGGACAGTATATAGAGGTAATATTGATGACTTGTTTGCACAACAACACACAGTATGTACTAAAGGGATAAGGCAATGGTCCATTATAGTGATTTACTTCGGTCGGTTCGCCTTCTCAGATGGTACTACATTCGGTTCGCCTTCTCAGGTAATACTACATTCGGTTCGCCTTCTCAAATACAGAAGCTTAATTGCAAAACAATTGATAATAGAAAATACGGTAAAAGACAGATAAATGAACCGAGTCATGTTCGAGACAAAGATATTTTATGTCCCTCGTTATGACGTTAAATGGTGCCAAATGCGCCCTTCCTGATAACGATCTTTAAGGCTCAATAGCCAATGGGTAATTTGTTTTGTCAGTTCATTCCTTGGATACGGGGTTAAACATATTATTAATTTATACATACGTGTGCACATACAACCACAAAAAACCGCTTATCTCCTGCTAATATCCTGCTAATATCTAAGCAAACCAACACGAGAACTGGTTTTATCCATATGAACGTCAAGCATATGCATGCACTGTATCTGATACTATTTTGTCACAACCGATCTGTTTATTTTCTTACTGTTTTGTTGTCTTACTTCAAAATGTTCCATGATGATAAAATATCGATTTGGTATCACATCACGTGCTATTTCCGTTCAATGTAGTTTTAGAACCAACACCTCTTCAAATCTCCTCCGCACTGTCATAGTATTTCATAATGCACTGTTCTGCTAAAGGGCAAAGAGACCTGAAACAATACATTTTCAATATTTCATCAATGTGGATATAGCTTTTAATCTTCATACATGGCGACATTTTAGAGGTTGTTTGTTTAAGCAATAATACAACTTTTGATGAAATTGGAATATGGTTCAAAGCGGAGTTGAAACCAACACGGCCAGTCACTAACAAAAGCATAGATGTACTTGATTAGTTCTATTTAGCGGGAAAGCGACATTATGGCCTCAACAACCAAATCAGAGGAAAATATTATTTAGTTGTTGCATTGTTTACTGCTTTGTTTCCTGACAACACACTTGTTATTCACTATTCTGTTTGGTAAGTAAACATTGTTTAGGACCACTGTACAGCTGTACCAACTGTACCAACTTCGTAGATCGGCGCTGATGATGTCAATCATTGGAGTGTCTTGTTCAGATTCGATTACTTAGTACATATATATAGATGGAACATTGCTTAGTCCCTTCTTAAACAAGAAGCAGGCAAAGAAGCAAAACAACTGCCATGGCTGGATACTTCTCAAGACAGCTATCCGATAAAACATCTATTGGATGAGATTGCACGATGCCTACCACAGGACCAGAACCAGCCGGCAACTTTGTTGTAGTTTGGCATAGTTAATATCATCTCCCAGACTATTAGACTATTTTTAATGATATAATGCCTCCAATCTAGGCTTGAGTTGTGCCAATGAACATCGTCATGCGATATTCGTACATATTCAGGATCGATCAAACCAGGGTTCGATAACCGAAGCCTGGGAGGAATGAAACAACATACCTTCAGGGCCTACAAGATCACTCGCATGTTTTTTTACGCTCGTTAGGGTGACCCAAAAGAAATGTTTCCGGGTTCTTTTCTTAAGCAGCGTATTACAGTTTATCGTTCAAAGGAAACCATGCAATGCTTGAATTTGGCGGTTACTGGCCATCTCATTTGAAACAGCCGCCTTATCCTGACATATTTGTTCCGATGTGATACATCTTCTCGCCTCTTACCGTGATTGACAGGTCCTGTGAAATGGTTTTGATGCTGCTCTCTGTTAACTGGCGACTGACATTGTGGGCGTGTCAAGTTATGTACATAAATTAAACAATCACCTGATGCAAATAACGTCACAGTATGTAATCCTTCGATTGGAATGTTTATCCATCTCGAAATTTCCGTCCGCTTTAATTAATTTATATACCTCAATGAACAGAACAAAATATACAGTTTGTAATGAAGCACGGTTACGTTTCGCTTCTTGTTGTTTTTATTATATGGACAATTGATATTATTTTTCATAACACGCCATCGAATACCGGAACTACTTTCAACATACGTTTACTGTCACGAGTGGTTCCGTTGATTCACAGATAAGGTGGTCATAAATCGCACTTACTGTGCACTTTCAACAAAATACATAATACATTGATTGATTAATTAGATAACCAATGTAACAACACGGACATGGAACCGATAGACATCGCTTCACCATGTAATAACACACTGCTGTTTGTACAGACTTGCTACCATCGCACACCGGTGGCTTTCACTGCTGTTAGCACAATGATAAACTGATTTACGTACCTGTTATGTGAAGGACGATGAGAGACTACTATCAATACGGATGTTTTACCTTTACACCAACATTCAGTATTAAATTTACATGGTAGTGATTAGTTTGTCTACATTTACTTTCGTCAGTTCATGTACGATACGCCCTCTGGCGTGGGATATCCTAGTGGTTAAAGCGTTCGGTCGCCATGCCGAATGTCCGGGTTGGATTCCCCGTATAGGTACAGTGTGTGAAACCCATTCTCGTTACCCGCCGTGATATTGCTGGAATGCTGCTAAAAGCGGCGTAAAATACACACTCATATACATCAGAATTTTCTCAAATGTAATAGCATGACGGTACACAAACATAATGGACAAATGATAAACATGTTCACTGTAAAGTGCCGTTAAATTCGAGACATTCTTATCCAATACATTGACATGACCCTCTCCATAACACTAAATTATACTAAATGTGCACTTCTTAAAACAGTCCTTATGGTTTAATAGCCAATGGAGTAATTCGTATTCTCTTAAACAGACCTCATTTCTATGTTGTCATTAAATATGACAAATAAGTTGAGCAGGAGGTGTCAGTCATAGTTGAAGCAGGTAGGTACCTAGGGTTCGAACCTGTAAGGGATACTTCATTTTGTACTTCCATGCGTTCAGTTTCCCAAGTAATTGCCTTCCCATTGCAAACCTACAGTGAGAAAAACGAGGACAGTTAAACAAAAGCAACAACATAATACCTGTCTCGAAGAAATATGGTTTCAACTGAGGCATCCTCATGGCTGGTAACTGTCTTCATCATTAATTGATCATCAAAGGGTGGCATTGTTGGCGAGCTGGCTAAGGCGCCAGGCTAGTGATCCAGCGAGCTTGAGGTGACGGGATCGAGCCCACCTCTGACCGGGTGTAAAAACCTTGGAGTCAACTTTGTGTGCAGACTCTTTCAGTGTTGTCACAGCCCCTAGTGTACACCACACAACCCTGTTCACTTAAAAGATCCGTTGGTATATGACCAGATGGTGGCCACAAGAATATGTGCAAACACCTAGTTGCGGGTACAGCAACGGGCAGTAAACTTGGACAAAGTACCGTGACTATGTGTCCCAGTCCACCCAGCTGTGAATGGGCACCTCGTAAGGATGGGAAAGCCACATTAACTCAGTGCGCCTATAGTGGCTGCAAGAGTTGTATGATCCCTAGGGAGTTGAGATTGATAAAACATTGTGCCGTTTGAGACTGACATCCAATGATCGAGGGAAAAACGAAGCGCCTTTGAGCAGGTGATCTGGATATTGGCGCTATGTAGATATATATCAATGAAAAAAAATATTTGTAGTTTACAGATTTGTTTAGTCTATCTTTTTGTTGATCCCTGGCGCATCAAATCGAAGTTTCTAGTCATGCAGGTAATGTTTGTTTGTTTATCATGATAGCGGCCGATGATAAACAATCCTATCTGTACTAGACTACCCAGTGAGCAGTGATACAGTGAGTGAGTGAGGTTTAGTTTTACGCCGCACTCAGCAATATTCCAGCTATATGGCGGCGGTCTGTAAATAATCGAGTCTGGACCAGACAATCCTGTGATCAACAGCATGGGCATCGATCTGGGAACCGATGGAACCAATTGGGAACCGATGACATGTGTCAACCAAGTCAGTGAGCCTGACCACCCAACGCCTCTTACGACAAGCATGGGTTACTGAAGATCAATATTCTAACCTGGACCTTCACGGGTCAGTGATACAGTGAGCAAAGGTGCACGCCATCATGGTATGATGACACGCTGTTAACCAATTCACCAAGTCTGACGACATACACAGATTCTTGGGGAATTACTCTTACCCGGAATGCCGCAGGGTTCGGGTGGGATTGGGGGTGGTGGGGTACCCTAGCGGTTAAACCGTTCGCTCGTCTCCCGAATGCCCGGGTTGAATGTCCCACATGGGTACACTGTGTAAAGAGTCTCAAAACCAGTCTCCACCCGTCACTAAGATTAGATGCGCCATAAGGTATGTTGTGTCTTACTTCTAGGTATTATTTGTCATAGTGTTTAAAGCATGAGGTGAACCGGTGTGAAAATAATCGATATATTTTTATCTTACTTCAAACCGTTCCATCAAAGTATTATCAGTTTGATGCGCCCTCAGTCTAACACAGTTACAAAAAACTAACGATCACCTTTCAGTTTTCGGTATTTATTGCCACACAAGCGTATTTCACTAAGTTATTGTGACATTCACAATGCAAACGGCCGAGGAGTACTACAAAGTTCAGTACTCCCCCGACATCTGGATCTATCTTTGCCCCACAAGCATCCACAACTCGGTCCCCCAGGCTATATTTACCTCTGAAAGGCACCACGAGTACATTCCTGTACACCGGTTAAATAAAAAGTGAGCAGAGGACTGTCGGTAGCATATTTAGAAATCAATAGATGGGCGTGTAACATAGCTCGGCTACGTCGGAATCTCATCTGTAGGTTTCCCATTAGCACCAGGATCATTATAACATACACGTTCACTGAGGAATTGCCACAGTTATACGGATGAAACTGTGTCTTACTGTTAGATGTTCCATTCCCGGGTCTCCTGATAGGATGTTGTTTTAAGGTGGCATGGATGACGTTTCGCAGACAGAAAGGTAAGATGTATGTTTAATATACTGACATATTGCTCATAAGTGTTTTTAAAAGTAGAATGGTCTTTTTATGACGAGTTTTCGTTTCTCGTAAAGATCTTTGATAGTGTTTTTGTGTCACGCTGAATCTGGAGCAGACAACCCTGTGATGGTTATTGCCAGGAACGATGCACTTCATCGGGTACATTACCTGAGTCAGCCAAGTTACCGGACCTAACCACCGAGGCCAGTATAGGTGGCTGGGGAATTATTCCAGCCCTGTATACCCCTGGGGTGACATTGAAGGAAAATAACTTTAGTTGTATACAGGAATCATGAAAAATGAAAATAATCATATTTTCTCAAATACAGAAACGTAGTTATCAAGCACTTATTCCACTATCTGATATACCAATGGCAGCATTCTGTGAAAAGACACTGCATGTATATCGGTAAATATATGTATCAAACTACGAGTATTTAGTAAATGTCCCGCAGTTATCCTCCAAAGGAGCAACATTCTTGAAGCTACAACATATAATTAGGCTAAAAACAAACACATCTTAAAGGTTTAGTGTGCATCAAGTAATTAGAGAAGGGCACCCAGAGAATTTACTCTAAAGATAATGTTTCTAGATGCTCCTTTCGACTATCAATAATAGTAAGATAACCGAGTTAACACCAAGTTTATTTGAGTTCCCCATAGTTTACTGACATCTTGAGAGCCCCTGGTATCATGCAGTGATAGGATAAGGCAGGAGTGGTGTGCTGTAGATCTTTGTTCTCCTTGCCCGCGTTGACTGCTTTACCGTTTTTCTTGTTATGTATACACCATTGATCTCCCCGCTAAATGATCAACGCCTCGGCCAGTTTAAGCCACAATGTTCATCATTTGTATAATGAGGCATTGTACTCGTACGAAGTATTACGTTACCGTTATACCTCACCATCAGTTTAAATGATAAATTCCCTGTCTACGTATGATTTATTTAGCTTAAGGTAAAATAAAGACGCCTTTGTTTATAAAAATAGGAGCTGTTTGCAATAAAATACCAACGAATGTACAATACGAATGTACAATTTCATTTACTTTAGTGTGAATATGAAATAGTATAAACATGTATATATTTTACATAGTTCTACCCTTGTTGGTTTTAGTCGTAAAAACTGTTCATAAATACAGCTTTGATTTTTCTGTCTTGTTCGTCACACCGTTTTCAGAGCAGATTAATCATCAATTATTCCGTCTATTTATTCACGACGTCAGGATCTATATCATGTTTGTGCATCATCAGAATTTCAAAATATATGTATTTCTATTGTTTAGTCTAGTTTTTCATGACAAAAACAGCAAATAACAGCTTGCGCATACATATATATATATATATTAATAGATAAACAGTTCATGATAAGAGTCACGATCCACATGTGTGAACGAGTGACCTGGCTGTAACGTCGCTTTCAACAGTACGTGATTGATATTATATCGTGTCAGCTTATGTGTAAAGTAAGCTATGTAGTACAGGTCTTAGACCTTTATGAAAATCTTATGAGTGAGTGAGTATGGTTTTACGCCGCTTTTAGCAATATTCCAGCAATATCATGGCGGGGGACACCAGTAATGGGCTTCACACCCATGTGGACAATGGAAACCGGGTCTTCGGCGTGACGAGCGAAAGGTTTAACCACTATGCCACCCCACTGCCCCGAAAATCTTATGAAGGCATGACAACTGTATGCCTCCATGTCGCACTTAACTATTCGTTAAGAAATAAAGTTGTTTCTGTAGACATTTTATATTGTAAATATAATAAGCAGTGTAAAGTCATTAGGGTACGTGTTCATAAGATTTAACTTCTGCGTTTTTGTACGAACGTAAAAAATTGCCGTACATCCGCTTTTACTGATAAGCCGCCATGAATGAACGTATTTCTGTGTCATCTCTTCTTTTGGTTACTGTAGTCTTTAATCCAGTCAGTACCCGTTCTTAATGTACCAGACCCTCGAAGATCCGGGTTAGAATTGATCTTCAGTAACCCATGCTTGTCGTAAAAGGCGACTAACGGGATCGGGTGGTCAGGCTCGCTGACTTGGTTGACACATGTCATCGGTTCCCAACTGCATAGATCGATGCTCATGCTGTTGCTCACTGGATTGTCTGGTCCAGACTCGATTATTTTCAGATCGCCGCCATATAGCTGGAACATTGCAGAGTGCAGCATAAAACTAAACTCACTCACTCACTCTTAATGTACCATGGTTGAAGTGTTTTTCAGGTGAACAATTGATTTGCCTTTGCATGTGTTTGTGGAGGGGCAGGCTACGCTCACGTCTTTGCGAGTACCTGGTATAATCTCTGTTTAATTGTTTTTCATACGCACAGCCATGCGTAGGTCGTGACTCGCACAGTGAAGTTTTGCTATGGCGATGGAAATTGTTGCGTCGTCTTAATTAACTTCGGGATCAATGAACTCGACGGATTCTTCTCAGTGATTAGGTATGTTATAGAATCAGATTACGTATCGTGTATACAGGCAGCGCACGGTCAGATTACAATGTGTAGGTTCGGTGTAACAACCAACAATACTTGAATACCACGTATGTTCAGAGATACGTTTAGAATGACGTAAATTGATTCCTACGGTCCTGTTGAGTAATGATACAGAAATTGTAAGATTACGATGTTCATCAGGTTACACACTAGCTGTTACATTCGTAAACAGTCACCTTCGAGGACATTCGTTCACGACACACTAAACATTTCAGGATTTATTTTAAAAGATGTGAGCTGGCTCTTCTCCACGTACCCGTTGCGAATAGGAAATGATATGTAAATAGAAATACTAGTAAACGTGTAAAGTAATTAATTCTATTAATTTTGAGTGGGTATCAGCTTAAATTGTAATCCTGGTATATAACGCTCACAGCTCGTTATGTGAGTGGTGTACCATATCCGTTATCACTCAGCTTTGAGAAGTGGCAAAATGGCTAGATGCAAGTATAAGACTGACTTGTTCATATAGCATAAGCCTTGACTACAATGGTACAATAGATCACATAGGTTTACAATTGCAATAGGACAAACGTATTACCAAACACTCATTACTTATTGTTACATATTGTCCATACCGATGTCTTCAACTGCATTTAATATGTCTACAAAACACACATTTGTCTTATAATTATAAAACCAGCAATTGATTCAGCCGTCGGCAAATATTTGCAAAATCTTTACGAATAATCACTACGGTAGTGAGTCGATGATGGAAGGAACTGTAATGTGTACATACTGGAAGGGCTGCCTGCGATATTGCTTGCTTGGCTCTACTAAAGACTAATTATTAACGGCGGTGTGTATTTGTGTGTGGAACCTGGTAATCACTCAGGTTAAGAGAGTTTATTTGCGTTTGAATGAAGTACGAATGTGTATTTATGTTACTGAATGGATATCGAGTACGGAGGTGGTTATTTATGGTACTCATCGCACGGTACGATTTACTAACATGAATCTAACAGTAAATTGCTAAAGCGCAAATGAATACCTGTGACAAACATTTTTAGGTCAAACGTATAAAAATGTATTTTTTAGCTACATCAATAATTACTGCTGGTATTTTGTGTCCGTCACGGTATATAAATCTTGCTAGCGAAACGAACTAACTGCCGCGAGCTGAATGAATGTTACAATATATACAGACAACGGGGATGCCGATGGCCAATCGATATCATACAATATTGACACAGAGGATTGCATCACTGATCCGAGTCATAATCGGTCAGAAATCCGTAGTGGGATACAAACAGCATGGTTGTATTTTATCTTTTAATAACCAAATATAAGATTTGTTTGCGTGTTTGTTTTGTTTTTCTTAAACAACCAAGCTTATCTTTTGTAAAGATTCAGTGAAACATTGTCTATTTCCACACCTGTTGTATCTTGTGGTGCATCGAGACTATTTGGGCTGAAATCGGAGCTCACTCTGGGGAGAAAAAAAGAGAGCTCCGTTGATGTTGGTGAAACTGGGTTAAAAGAACGGTTAAGACAAAAAGAAATGTAGAGCTTTTTAACTGTGGAGGTTTGCCATAGCTTCTATATATTCCTGCTTGGAATTGACGCTATCAAGCAAAGGTCAGCTCCGGAAAAAAATGAGTCTGTGAAAAACATATTACAGGGTATATGAAATTGATTTAACAGTGGTTCAGACTCATTATCGGACAAAAAAAGTAACACAAACAGAATTTAACCCTAAACACAAACTATACAAAACGTAATTAGACTGAAAACACTCTAAATATAGGTCCAAAACACACCTACGACACCACTATGGTTTATCCGTTCCTTGTTTGTTTTGTTTATCAACAAGCACAAAAACCGATGGGTGTATATTTTCTTTCGCGTGGCAGTAAATGTTACCACGCGCCAGCTAAAACCGCTGTCTACGAACTGACGCATGGCTTCTGAAACTCAAAGCATCAAAACGAACGAGGTAACGAAGATATTTTCTTGGTGTCCTTTAGAGGTTGGTGTGATGAACAACGAGGAGAGTTCTAAGGATATTCAACTTCTTTATATAATTTAATAAAATGAGCAGGTGCTTGATAACGGCGTTAGTAGTTACACCGAAACGTCGCTCATATGTGTTAGTGTGGCATTCTAGAAGTTGGTGGCATAGAGATGACGAAACTTCATGGATGATCAACGTCTCTATTTTCACAATAGCGACGTTTCGGTATAGCTTCTTATGCCGGTATATGTTTGAAAACGGTGTAAGAAGCTATACCGAAACGTAGCATAATAAAGAAGTTGTATATCCATAGAACTGTCCTCGTTGTTCAACTTAACCGGGCAGTGGATAATGTCTAACTTGCATACAAAGGCGTCAGCAGGCTGAGACATATCCATAGCAGTTATTGAATGGTGAGTCTCAGTTTGTTTTTTGTTCCTACAAACACAAAGCGTTAAGTGCTTTATTGCAGACGTTTCATCTTCAAAATGCAGAAATTCGATATCTCTCATGCAACGTATTGTTCACCGTCTGAGCAAAACTGATTTTCTATTCATCCAAGTATAAATATAGTCGGCTGAGATAGGTCTATGTTTATTGTGTAGATGGAATCATATCTATGGATCATATAGAAAAATACAGGGATAAATATATGCATGTAGTTATGTAAATACAGTAATTATGTGTTCCCTACCATTGAGAATATGATGTGGATGGGAATGGGATAAAGATATTTCAATGATGTTTATACACAGAAAGATGTGCGTGGGACGACGGTGTAGCTTAAAGCGGAATATTGGATGAAAGTTATTACTACATGTAAGTCTTTCTGTTGACCACGAAAACCTGTATGTGACTCCCCATGTAACATGGTTCAAGCCGAACAGTTTGGAATGTAATATGAATGAAACCGGACTGCGTCTCAAGTGAGTAAGTATGAGTTTACGCCACTTTTACCAATATGCAATCAAAATCACGGTGGACAATACCAACTGCCTTGGCACAGTGCACCCATGTGGGGAATCTAATCAAATCATTTAGCGAGAAGAGAGAATGTTTTTGCCACTGGGCTACAACGCCGCCCCTTATGTCTCACAGGGTAACTCTGAGGTTGACACGAGGATTAGACAGGAATATATTCGTTGCTGTGACATGTCTCCTGTTATCATATTTGTGGGTCTCACCGCCAAAAATATAATGAGCGAAAATGTCCACTTGGCGTTATTATGACTTTACAACCTATCAACTAACTCAGTACCACCGTTGACTTTAGCAATATATTCTCAGTCGCAGTACCTAAAACCACAAGGACTATTTGTCTTGTCCGACGGCCATTAGTGTAGCTACGTGACATCGATGTCTGAACCATCAGGTCGAAATGTCTTTATCCACGAATCTTCTTAATAACTTTTGTGTTTCTCTATTGTTTCTACATTGAGCCTGTAATTAAAGTAAAGTAAGACATGAGTTGTGTTGAGTTGAGTTGGGCTTTACGTCACATCGACATTATTTCAGCCATATATATTCTTTTTCATTATTATTTGTAAACAGAAAATATCATAGCACCAAATTAAAAAATAAGCAATTCGTCATTAACATTATATAGACTGTTACAATTCATGGTACAGGTCAACTTCCCTCAGGTAGTTAACAATGAGATGCCCGCTCACGCTAGAAAACAGGTCTTTCAGATTTATCGCTTCGTAGTGTGAATCCCTTGCATTTGAAAAGTCAAGCAGAATATGCTGGATGGTGAACATTTCATCGCTAGAGATACACATAGGAGGTCCGTCTCCGTCCGTTTTCAGAAGATAGTCATGAGTAAACCGACTGACCTCGTATACATTTTGTATAGCCGCACACAGTGTACGTTAGTGCTCTATTTTTATGACTGTTTTGTACCGCATAACAAGCAAATATACTGAATCTGACGGCTTCACGTGAATCAATTTTTGTTAGTTCGTTACACACCGCGAACAACTCGCAAGTAATTGCTTACCAGCAGGAAATAGCACTAATGCGACCAACTTATTGCGTAGATTCAACGTTCCTATCGCGTAACTACGATTTAAGTGTTCGCAGAAAAAACATTACATTCATATCTCGATAACTGAATTTACGACACTGGACTTACTCTACGACATCAAAAGTATTGATATTCCTAACTAACGAACTGAATCGATTTTACGACATCTGTTGTGTGTACATATTCAGTGGTTCAACGGAAAGTAGCTGAGAATTCACAACTGACAATCGCTACCCTATTTGTCTCCAGTACCAGTTGTCAACACATGACATGGCTGATGAAGTGATAGTGACATGACATGACATGTCAAAAGTCAAAAGTCAGTGTCAGCAGAATGACATGACATCTCCTGTCACTGGCGAAATGTGGGAACTAATGAGACGTTTGGGAACAATTGCTTTCTCGCCTGTAGTGTCACCGACAGATGTAGTGGGCTGTCACAATGTTTGACGTATTTCCATAAATGTTTGATAGGTTTCAAATCTGGTGATCAAGAGGGGGAGGAGAGGAACTGAATAGCTTTCCTGGGAACGTATACTTGACGGCGTGAGTCACTTGGTCTGACATTAGCCTGTTTTGGCATTCTGAGTGATGCGGAGTAGGACAGCAGATTGTGATCTCACTAACGTTTCGGTGAACGTGAGCCAGGCTGATCATATCAGGCCTCTGCCCACATCGTTACCATACCTCCTCCGAACCTCTCACCTCCCTGAATGCAGATTTGAGCAGAAAGTTTTCGCCACCGAACCCCACAGTTCTCCATTCCAGGTAAGACTTCTTATTTAAAGATACGTAAGTCGAAATGTCGAAATGTGTGGCAAGCATGTAGCTAACTATACACTGACCAGTAACACTTACCTGCTCCAACACAAACGCTGTGTCAGTTCACACGATCACTCAGTCACTGTATTCAAGCAAACACTCGGTCTCGGAACCGCCAGCTGCAACCGTTATCTTTTATGACATTTACGTCCTGCGATCGAGGTCAACACAGACTGAAGCTTTACCAATGTGCCCGGATTTATCTATACACAATAAATTCTCACGCAAGCTGCCGAAAACCGTATCCTTATCACACAAAGGGTGATGCCTCTACTCTGAGGGCGTTGCTATTTAGTATAGAAGTGACGTCATAGTTCATTCTCTACTGCATGTTCTTCCCAGTAACAGCTTCATGATTTATGAGACTTTAGTATAAATATGATTGATTGACTTTGATGATTGTTGGTATAACACAGCAACATGTAAAGGTCCGTCGGTCGTTGGTTACCAAATCATCTAAAACACACTCAACAACTCAAACGAGTAACTCCTGCTTTTCAGTAAACGGTAATTGCGAAAATCGAAACTTCTCTATTTTGTCGTTGCTTACAACTATGACAGTGATGCCGAGTAATATCACGGGGGCGACAGAATTGATTTCATACGTTGCAGCCATGAAGAGAATCAATCCTGGGTTTGCGTAAAGGTTGTAAGACAACGTGCTCTGTCTGAGGCTGTATATACTTACATATTTCAAACGTCAACTTGAAACTGCTTATATAATTATATGAAAGGCATAGGCGAATCCAAGGGGAGGGGGGTGGGATTCAGGGGGTCGAAAATTCGTGGATCCGCCTATGAAAGGAGAGTCAATAAACTACATACTAGATGGTAACTGTCAAAGCGGGTGTTGACACAGATAATAATAATGGCCATTTATAACGCGCCTTTTCCACACACTCGTGCATGCTGCCTATGAGGGGTTAGAAGGTTATTAGTCAGAAGACTTGTCCCACCGGGTACCCACTTTCTGCTGGGTCAACAGAGGCAATTTTTAACAAACTCATTTGCCTAAGGTGAGAGCGCATGTGTCACATGTGCTTCGTTGTGAGGACAGTTTGACTCCTGAGAGTTTCAGTAAATCAGTTGTGAAGTGTCAAAGTTGTATCTTAATGTATACATATTAAACAAAACTTAGTTGTTAGTTTAGCACAAAACTTGCATACATCTGATATGTTTTCCAGCAGGCTGTCCCATAACTAGGGCATGCACTATCTATTACATGTTACTAGTAGTTTACTCTGCCGCCAGAGATAGCTATTTATATAATGCAATGAGGAAACCTATGTTCCGTACTTACAACGTTCAAGTAAACCCTTGGAAGGACACAACACATCTGTATACTGACTGAATGTATACCCAAACTAGTCTATCAAGTGAAATTTGAACCCTGTGCGAATATAAACGTTAATGCCACAGAGCAAGCATATCGATTATCCGGCGAACCAGATTCCAAAGTCAAAACGCCGCTGAAGACCATATGAACGGATCACCTAAAGTTTACAACATCAAGCTCCAAAGAGGTTAACCATGCCCCACCCTTCCGGTAGCGATAAACGATCACTCAAGTCGCTTCAATTCTATGTGTTCGTCGCTTGATATACCACAGTGGTAGTTCTTCAATGCAACGACGACAAACAAAACAGTCCCCGATTATGAAATTTAATCTGAAAAGCAACCGATACTCAGTTACAGTGGTTCCTTTTGTTGGATGAAGACATAGATTTTGTCAGCAGACAATGTAAACATGACGGTACAAATAGACAATGTTTTGAACACTGACTGAAAATAGCATAACGTTTCAAACTGTTCCCAGGCAGAACGTAAAGCCGTTAGTTGAGAGAATATGGCGGCATCTTGATCTGAAAATACACCACCCTTACCTGAACACATCTGAAACCCTGCAACAAAGACATGCTATTTCAACCAAAGCTGACCCGTGAAGATCTGGGGTAGAATTGGTCTTCAGCAACCCATACTTTTCGTGAGCGGTAAGACTAACAGGATCGAATTGACACATGCCATCATATCCCAGTTGCGTAGATCGATGCTCAGGCCATTGATGACCGGATTATCTGCTTCACACCGCCGCAATACAGCTGGAATATTGGTGAATGCGGCGTTATACAACCAACCAACCAACCAAATCAACAAAAGCTAGTCTGATTAAACACAAATAGCTGATGATGATTTCGCCTAAAGCATTCACCTTACGGATGCGAACATCACGTCGAAGTTTGCAGCGGCGCGTCTCGTTGAGGATTAATGCAATATTTTCTGTTAGTTGACAAAATATTCACCTAGGGTGGATCAGGGGCTAATTACTGTTACTTGCCTGAAGTGACAAATTATCTGGGTTGGGATTATGTCAGGTTATCAGTAAACTAGAGGTGGTGACCCGCCTAGTATTTCATCCAGTGGCACTCTATGAACCCATCCGATTCGAAACCTTTTACCTACTGCGGGCGTTTATTGAGTCCTCTCGGACTGATGGAGTGAACTGTACCCATTGGTCAGAAATAATTAGTTGACGGGTTTCCTCTTTCGGTGTTCATTGTGGGTCATCTTCTAAGCTTGGCATAACTAAGACATTTCAATAGTATGTTCTTAAATTTGTAAGCTGCAACAAACGATTAAATCCTACTGCCTGAAAGACGTGTAGAAGTAATGGCGCCGTAGAACACTTTCTTGAAATAATAAGAGTTGATGTTCAACATTTTTTCTCCCGAGCAATTACTTTGAAGTGAAGATAAGCTGAACGAACATTTTTGTCATGTTCACTGAAAGCCATCGCTCATTTGAAATTGGAGCCAAAGCCACATGTACACGTGATTTGTAAAGTCATTATGCATATCCGTATTTAGAAATGGAACAATGGCACCCCAAGTCAAGGTTGTACACTTGAATGAAGCAGTAAATAGCATAATTTGGCGTGATAATTGGACGATAAGCGAAATATGGTCTGTTGAATATTTTATTATATGCCGTTAATGGACATCATTTCCTGGACGCGCGTGACACAAATATATTAGTTTAATGGATAACTCTAATTCCCAGCTACGGTCTGGTGATGAGAGCACCCACTGAGTCGATCTGCCCACCTGCAGTTCTTGGCTTGGACATTAACTACTTAGTTTACTTCTATTTATTGTCGACAGTGGGCGGTACAGCCAAGACTCATACTTAGTTGTCAAATACATTTCTCGCCAAGCAAAAAAGTGGATTTAATCTTACTTTTTTATTGCTTACAGAAAAAGTGTATAATTATCATCACAACGTTCTGTTATTGTGACATCACTGCATGTGCCTCTACCATGTGTCTATTCTGTGTAAATTATCTCTGTAGGTTACAAAATAACACACATTTATGCGCACGGGTTTTTTTTCCATTCGATCAATTATTCGCACGTATAGAAGTATGTTGTATTATTCATATACGTGACTTACATAAAAACAGCTGCTGGGCAAAAGCAAGCAAACCATGTTTGATGATATCTTTAAAATGCATTTGGAAGTTGGAAAAACTTCTTTGATTCTCAGTAATGTTGTTTCTGAGATTCTTCGTTGACCTTCAGGTGAATACTGAGTAAGACTATAGAGTTAAGATATATAGAAAATATGATGTTGCGTTAATATACACCACGGTGAATGTCCTAAGACCCCGAGATAATGACGAAACGAAAGGGATTAATAATTACAAGCCAATTAAATGCGCTGAAGGAGTAGTAATTGGGCTGGTAGTAATAACAAGGAGATGACTATGGTAACACTATCAATAAGCCAATCAAGAAGAACCTATGTGGTTGATGGTATGATTATAGCACAGCGGAGTACACGAGGAGTAGGTGGATGCCTTTGTGTCTGTTAAAGGCTGGCTTCTTTCTTTGGATTTCAGTATATGTTCTGAAAATTTCCTTTCCTCCATACACTGTTCTTGTTATGGTGACTATTGGTTGATATCAGGAAAAGTGGTGGGTGGTACATTGTATGAGATGTGCGGGGAGTCTTAACAAAGGGTCTGTGTTCTTTATCCTGGAGACTATGGGTCTTTTGAATCTATTGAATATTTTCCAACTCTCTCTCTCTCTCTCTCTCTCTCTCTCTCTCTCTCTCTCTCTCTCTCTCTCTCTCTCTCTCTCTCATATATCACTCCTGTGCTCTCTCTCCCCGCCTCCTCGCTCTCGCTCTCATACTGTGCTCTCTCTGCTCTCTCTCTCGCTCTCTATATCATCTCTCTCTCTCTCTCTCTCTCTCTCTCTCTCTCTCTCTCTCTCTCTCTCTCTCTCTCTCTCTCTCTCTCTCTCTCTCTCTCTCTCTCTCTCTCTCTCTCTCAGGGATATTGCTAAAAGACAACACTCACTGACTCGGTGGGTACGATATGGCACTCGGCAACATTTTCTATTTCAAAGCTACCTATTTCATTAAAGATTCTTAGTATTCTAGTATTCTGTGTAATCTAACTGACGGAGATAAAACCCTGGATATTGACAATCTTATAAAAGGCCATTACGGCTTAAGAGGAAAGGATGATATTCCAGTAAATTGCAATGCGATAAATATAGTTACTAAAGGAACTTTGAAAGGTGATCGCATACCACTAATTTAAGAACATTTATAGATCAAAGTACATTGATTTTACAGTGACATTGTTCTCAACAGCAGCTGTATCAAATTCAAAATATTTCTGCATATCAATTAGTCCTCCAATAAAGTGCGAACAGTATACAAACCGCAGTATATCCCAACTAAACGCACGTTATAGTGATACTTTGTCTTTTGTATCAGTTATTGAAATTCTCATTTATTGTGTGTACCATAGACTTGAAAGCGATCTAATCTTAGTGACCAGAGAAGGTATGCCGAGTTTAATATGTTTCATGTTGTTGAAAAATAATCAATATAACCATTACTCACATTTATTGAATGACAAATATACGATAACTCTCAGCAGGTGTGTATTAAGCGAAATATTTGTGGTTGTCTAAATTCTTTTTCAATTTTAAAGGAAACATAAAAGTCGTCTGAAGTGATGCATTTCTCTGTACACCATACCAATGATTGTGGTGAGACCCGCATCATTTGTATCTTTCCTCGATGATGTAACTAGAATACTGGACGAAGAAGCGATAAACAGTACTCACTCACACATAAGATTGAAACATGGGATTCTGGCGCACCTATGGTATGACCGAAAATAGAATGTTGAAAATATTTACATGTCAAATTTGGTTTTATAATTTATTTGCATTTTTCGATTTGCACCCAGAGAGGCTGTACACGAGTCATATCAGAGGATAATAAAGGGTGTTTGTTGGCACATACATTTTAACAATGAAATATTTACGAGAGGTTTTGCATGCCTATTTCTGTATCGTCGTGTATTAAAGCTTAGTCTTCACAAAATACGTTAGATGTGCGGGTACGAATGTACGTTTTCAATGATAAATAAATTTTGTCAAACTCATTGGTAACAAAATATTGTATCTACACAAACCATAATGAGATGCTTTAGAAGTATGTAATCTAGTGCCGTCATAAGGTTTTACCATTAGTTTTGTGACAATGACAGTCAGAAAGACATTGTAGGTAATAATGATGTTATTAACCCAGGAATACACTTGTAATGACTTTGATGTGAAGGGATTTCTATATTGCCAAAGGTATTAAGATGACTGTATTCATCCAAATGTATATATTTATTTTAGGGCTGGATATTGCCCTGATTCTCATATTGCGATATATTGCAATAATTTAAGAGATATTGCAATACATATTGTGATATATTGACTGGAAGGTTTCTGCCCAAGTGCTTACATCATAAATTCATAATAAACTCTCCCAAAAAAGATGGAACCTGAACTTTCAGTTTGGATAAGAAGTATAAGCTTTACAAACTTTTCAAGGACAGACATCTTATGAACGCACCACCATTTCTCTTTATCACCACCCCTAAACACAACGCACGTGCACAACGCAGTAGCCCAATACACGTGCACGGGGAGTCATTCTTGATTTAAACAGTTTTCAAGAAGGTCGATAAATCACTGTAGACCATTAATTTTGACAATCATCTTGCATCACACGGTCGTTAGTGTTTGTTTCTAGCTGGGTTTTCTGTTCTTTCTTTTCTTTTGTTTGAAAATGAAAATCGCACACATGCAAATTTCATGTGATTCACCAATCATCTTTGTAGAGCGATTACTGTGCATGTGGTGATGCGCTCTCTAAACATTCATTATTATCATATCAACATTGATTGACGCCGATATATCTCCCATTTTTTCAGTCGTAGATTAAAATGAGGTTCCATTACTTTTTTATGAGTATAGCCCTCTGTGTACGACATCATTTTCTTAGTTGCTGTTACACCATGCTTTCACGCTTCCCGTCCCCATTGTGTAATGGCTGTATGCCGATGGTTTACAAATAAATAAAATGATATAGAGTCTTAATATGGAATGTTTAATTGAAGTATTGCAACAAAGTTTTGCGAACATAATAATGAAGGTAATAGTAGGGCTGTGACGGGTAACCCGGATACCCGGGACGGGTGGGTAATGAGTTGCACCCGTCTCAAAACCCGGCCCCGTTATGATCATGTGACTAATAGATTAAACAATGTAATATGTTATTCTTTCATGATTAAAAGGGTGTATTGTCTTTGTAGATTTAGACATAATTACAGTCACCTCTTTTGAATATAATACATGGTTAAGATATTGAAAAACTCGAAATTTTAGCCTCAGAGCTGAGGAATATATTGCCAATTCTTACAAATTTGATGTCAGGAATTAACATAATGGGTATCCGGGTAGGGTGGGGTAATAGTGGGTGGGGTACCCGGGTTGAACATTTGGACCCGTCCCAGCCCTAGGTAATAGTATAACATGATTTTCATGGCCAGTGTTGTTTGCTTCAACAGAATGCACTTCAAATGTCTTCAGTGCAGTAAATAATTATTGTTACTGCATGTCAGTGATTCATTCATCTTCAGTATAAACATGTGTTGACATGAACTATTGCAAAATGAAACAAAACATGATTTTGGTTAACTACTTGAGCTTAACATCTCATGTGACTTCTGCTAACTAAGATCCGTGACTAGAATGTCATTATACAGTCACAAAGTTTATAAGACTTAAGCCTTTGTGATAAATTGATGACATATGTCCTGTTATGAAACAAACAAAAATAACAAAATAATGTGAATTGTGAAATGGTCACTCAGAGCCAGAGGCTCTACTAATAAGTCCAAAAACAACACAGGTCCATTTGAGGCCACTTAATTCCCCCAAACTGTCACATATGAAACCATTGAAACCAACAAAACTTAAAGCATTTGGTAGAATATTTGGCAGTTTTGGAGCCACTAATAAAGACACTTCCATTTGTAAAATGTTACATGAAACCAACAGAGATATAAGTACATTAATTTTGGCACTTTTTGTTGCCATGGAAATCAAGGGCAGATACTTCAAAGGGAGCTAACTCTGAATGACCCAATATATTGCAGAATCTGAGTCATATCGCGATAATCGTATCACGAGATACAGTACCGGTATATACCGGTTTACCGGTAATATTGCACAGCCGTAATTGATTTCCATTCATCTAAACTAAAACAACTCATTTGTTCCATTTTTTTAATGTAACAAATGCATATATGGAAATGTACTCAGAGAATGACGTTTATCAGCATTTTTTTTCAATTAAAGAAACCTTATCTACAGTGGTCCCTGAGGGCTCTGACATAGTGGTTATGTGTTCATGCTAATTGAAACGAGTTTGCATTTAATTCCTTACATTATCACACTGTTTACTTTTAGTGATTAGCCCAGATACACTTGTCAACTATAAGCCAAACTGCGAGAATGTGAAGACGGCAATTATGTTTAGACACCTCGTCTCTTTTCACCAGAATGCATAAACATTGATCAAATCGCTGACTTTTACATCCCTTGAAGCAATTTTGTGGCCAAGAACGTTGACTTCAATAGATAGGACTTCTGATCCTGGTCTACAATACGTTACTTATGCCATCCAAATCGATGACAAGGGGTTCAGTATACAAAGATCACAACTCGATATGGCTGAAATATTGCCGATGTGACGTAATAACTCACTCACTCACTACATAACTGAGTGTGACGCTCCCGGTAATGGTTAAATGTGAAGTGGTAATGATAAAATAGAAGATTTCAATCATAAATGGGGTCTTCTCTTCCCAATACTTTGATGAATTTAAAATGTACCCAATTTACCTGAGGTCATATTTCTCTTTTATTGACTTATAAATGTGTATTAACATGATATTGACATAATACCTGTACATCATCCACCTGTCTGTACACCACTGTTCTACATATCATGACATTGTAATCCTGGGAACCAATAAAAAATTTTTAAAAAAATATAAAAAATGTGAAGTGGTTTCTCTGACTCCGAATCTGTTGTATACTCTGTACACCCCCCCAAAACAACAACAACAACAAACAAAACAAACAAACAACCCCCAAAAAAACAAACCAAAAAAACAACAACAAAAAAAACAAATCAAACAAAACAAAAAAAACAAACTTTGCGTAGATCGATGCTCATGGTGTTGATTAATGGATTGTCTGGTCCAGGCTCGATAATTTACAGACCGTCGCCATCTAGGTGGAATAATGCTGAGTGTGGCGTTAAACAACAATGAATCAATCAGATGTATTCTTTATGCATTCCATGTACAGAGGTGATCATGGTGAGTCTGTCGTAGGTGTGGCACCCATATGAATTTGTCGTGCGCTGCAATTGTACAACGTGGTCGACCAGATCTGATAACTGTTCCATAGTCTTGCAATGGTGATTGGCGATACGTGCAAAAAGTACTGGGTACGGCCAACGCCTGTTTGCAGTCAGCCGGTGACGTTCTTGCTCTGAGCATCTGTCAGTCGTGGCATGTTTTCACTTTTCTCTCGAGCTTGCTGTACAATTGTAATGACAGACAAATGGAAACCCGATGCCCAACAATTCATGTTGCACATTCATTTCATGTTTGTGTGTTTGGGAGCCAAGCGTCAACATTACCGAGTTTTTGTGTGTTTACCCCTCTTTTTCAGTATTTTATATTCTACCTGCACAGATCACTTCAGATGCATGCGGTCATGAGAATTTCATATTTTGTACTCATTTGGTAGAATATCTGAAAAACTCCGTCAGATATGTCGATATTCCTACTGTTACGCTTCTTATTTCGCAGAGCATATAATGGTTATTTTCTCAGTCCATATGCTATTGTCGTAAATGACTTTAGGGTCCAAACTCCCTGATGGAGTAACTGGACTTTGTGTACCAACGGATCCTTCAACAGTTACTTACACGTATTGCCGTTCCATGGTTAATTTTAGACATTCCCCTGCCATTCGCATGGCCTTGACGTTTCACCAAGGAATGGTGTGTGTCCAACGACCGTTGCTCCTAATTACCTAACACCATTCCTGTACCCACGCACATTTATTCAAGGACTAATGCAACTTACATAGACTATGTTTAGCTTAACTATATCCTGTGATATATCGTTTTGTTTCGTTAAAACCAACCCCTGACCTTATGTTTGTGTCGTGGAGGGAAGATTACTGGAAACCAGTGACCTATAAACTCATTCTTGTATAAGTTTCTTTATCCGTCTTTTATTGATTTCCTTCATGATTTCCATAATTCTGAGACTTTCTGTCTTCCTGGCTTTTTGCAAATAATCCATTTCCGACGCCAAAGTCTCATTTCAGCCCCCACTCCAACACTAATTGATTCTGGTCTATTTGCAACAGAACTACGATTAACTCATTCAAATCTTCCGAACAATTACCCTACATAGCCACAGTGATTTAAGTCCTCGTGTCCACAGCTTTACACTAATGTCGTACGTGTATTTAATCTGTCTGTCCACAATAGAACAGTTCAAGACACGAAGCTATATTTGTGTGCAAATTTATGTTCGCTTCAACGTTGTTCATATGCATGTTTGGACGTGTGTATAATGATACTTGGCCACGTGAGATCGTTCACATGTCAAGTTTAGGGGTTGCCAAAAATAAACATTGAATATGTCAAATATGGCGTCTTAGAGCATAAACGTTCTACTTGTTTGATTTTGTAGAATTATGTTTTTAAAGCACAAGGACAGACATGTCTTACTGTAACTGAATACGGTAATCCCAGCCATGTGTCTCCTACAATCCTATTGCACGTACAATTGGTTATAGGCATATTTTAGTGCCCGTTGCCCTGCAGAATGAAGGAGGTGCCTTCCTTTACCAAGTTTTGAAGACGCAGAAATCATTAATGGGTGCCATTCCTTACTGACGCCCATGATCAAGCACGTGTTCCATTGTTGGCATGTCTACTTATCTCTACTGCTGCCACTTCTAAGTGAAGACGTCATTCACTGGGGTTCAGGTTGACCTTCCATATATTGTGAATCTGTATTGTAAACCAATACAGATAACGCCGTCGGTTCCAAATGAATTCCCGTGCTTCAAATACTCAATAAGACCCGGAAATTGGCCAACACATGATGTTTATCTCCTAAATGGGAAGCCAATCGGCTGCCCTAAGACTGCAGTAATAAGGAAACCACATCATTAAATTGTAAGCGTAACGGTTCCATTTTCAAGCAAGAGTGGAATGGTGTTTTGATCAGTATTTACGTTTTGATGTATTGTCTCATCTAAAGGTGACGCATGACGTAAACAACAAAGGTGAACACTTGTGGTGACAGACCCGGAATTACAATAGGGACTTAACTGGGATCCAAACATCTCGCGTAACGATCTTTAATCAGCATGCAAGGTGCGGCGAACGTATTTACGTAATTTAAACACAGTGTCAGAACCTGTTTGTCGTTTTATTGCTGTTATATTGATATGTTTCAATTCCATTCCTTGTTTAAACTCTTCCATGCTGTGTTATGGCGTCACGCGTGCTAAAAGTCACTATTCGACAGCCCGCACCAAAGAAAATTCATTGGTCTCGACGAAGGAGAACTGCCTGTTTGAAATTGCGGTTCTTTGCAGTCATTGTAATCTCTTCTTGCTTTAATTCATCTAGAACATGAAACTTGAGCCCTCAGAATCACATTTTCAAAGGCTTGAAATTGGTTTGGTTTCTATTTTTCTAAGACGGGGAATGTATTAAGTTACATTAAACGCAGGGTTCGATATTTAATGGGATTTTGGTTTGAACAAACTGCCATCTATATGTGGACGTGTCATAAACCAATAGTGACGCAGGTCTTAGCCGTTTTCGTATGAGTATCGTAAATTGGTATTTGACCAAGGATGATAATTAGGCAGAATCTGGGATTCTCACCAAGAGTCTTATACTGGAACAACAAGGTAAGCAACCCTGCACAGCCAGTTACGATACCGTACTTCCAACAAGTGGGCCACCATCGCCATGAAAGGCTGCAAGGTATCATACAGGCTAAGATCTTTTGCAAGCTACAATCGAAATAACGATTGACCCGAACCATTAAGCTAAAGTATACTTGACACATGAAGACGTGTTTTTGCTTGTTGAATTCAAATCAATACGTCGACCACACGAAGATTGTATCACAAATGTCACGCCAGATGTGTTGTTAAGTGCGATCTATTTCCAGTTAATAGTTAAAATGTCACTAACATCCGAGTCTGTAGTGAAAGAAATGTTAAACGGTTTCGATACTATTACTTTTGTAATGCATGTGATAAGGTAACCAAACGAAGAAATGGTCATTTGTCCCAGAAATCTGTTTTACATTTACATAAACATGGCCAATGTACATATACATTTGCCCAGTCGTACTGGGCTTTAATTCGGTTTACTATTAATTAATTCTTAATAGTATGGAAGAAAGCCGTCAAACAAGTGGACATTTGTTTTTCTTGCGAACTTCCAGCATGACAATGGTTCGGCAGTGAAATCAGCCGTTGGTATGCAACATAAAGGGGCAAGGTATTGTCGTGTTGTCTCTGCCAGACACAGTGGCACCACCCCCAGTATTACCGCTACTTATACATCTCCCATCTAAGGATTCGGTGTATCGCGGTGATGTCATCAGCATTCCTGTCGGTCGCCTGACACTGTCCAGAAGAAAATCAAAGCCAACAGACGTAAAGCCGACACTGGAACATCAGCAGCAAGGCCATCGATGAGATCGAACACAGTGATACTCGCTGACCAGAACTGGCAAAGAGTCGTGCTCACGGGCGGGAGCAGATGAGATCTTTTCAGGGCAGATAAAGAGTTCGTGTCTACAGACATCTACATACAAAACACATTGATAGAACCGTTACTCAGAAAATAAGGTGAACAGATTGCTTCGGTCAGCACGACTTATCACCTATAGAACACGTGTGGGATTACCTCGACCGTCAAATTGGAGCACTGCAAATTCGGAGAACCGTTAGCGCTGAGTTAGTTGTTGAGTCTCATTTCCCATGTCCCATACACGACATTGACTGACAAGTGTGACATTCTGAAGGATCAAATGGAGTTTCATGTGTTTATTGCAGCTTTGATGGTTGATCGATAACTGAAAAACTAACCTACATTTTTTTTATTCCCCAGCCTGACTTCATATTGTGACTTCAAAATGATTTCATATTGTGTTCCTATTCAAGGCAGAACGTGTAAAAATGTTGTATTCTCATGTCGTTGGATACAGTATGTATCTCCCTTGATATTGGTTCTGTTTTAGGAAATTCAGTGTTGGTGTGAACTTTCCTCTGCTTCTATGTTTACAGCTGACACATTATATAAACTATCACACAAGGTCACTTTGCTGAACCTCTCCATGTGAATTAAGAAAACACAAAGGATTTACTGGAATTATTGCAATCCCAGGAAAGAAGAATGATACATGTTTAATGTTTGTACACCACTATCCATCATGACAAACATGTGAGACCTTCATTTCTTGATCCACGGAAAGTTTGACTTATGTTCTGACCAGAGGTACAACTCTATATTAGTCTGACAAAAACGAAAGCACATTCCATCTGCATCTGCAAAGCAATAAGCGAAATGCCCTTCTTTAGCACAAATATACAAAATGTCATCACTAATGTCTGAGGTAAAGACATTAATGTACAACAAGAAATAGAAATTCCTATGAGCACTATGCCCCCAAAGGATTTATTTGAATTTCTTCAGTCTCGGAATTATATATAGGTGACGCTGATGACTGAACCTTCCCAGGTACAATAGAGCGTGCTCTCTCTACAAAATGTCACCGAACGTCATACGGTTTTGAAAGTTGTCCGATCACTGTCAGGACCATTAAGGCTTCAGGAAAGCGTTGAAACATTTCATATTAGACACGTAGATAACATTGTCAACTTTGACGTATCACTTTCCTGTTTGGAGTTGATCTATGCTGCCCGGTGGTTTTCACATGTTCGTTCACCAAGTGACTTGTTTTCGGGACGGTACCACCAGTGGGGCAGGATGCCCCCATCCTTTTAGCAAGAACCTTGTATTATCACTGTTAATATCCATAAACACATGCTCATGACACAGGTCGTTTCCCTTCCGTATGGGCGCAATCTATTATTATCCCGTTATATAAAAACGGAAATGCACAAAATCCTGACAATTATAGGGGTATTTCTCTGACTAGTATTCTAGGTAAAACTTTTACATCTATTATCAACAGTAGGTTAACACAGTGGTCGAATATGAGAGATTTAATACCGGAACCTCAAGCTGGATTTAGAAAGGACTACTCAACATTTGATCATATATTTACCTTGTATGCTATTATTGAGAGATATTTATCCTTTAGCAAGCGAAAGTTGTATGTAGCTTTGTAGATTTCAAAAGGCGTTTGATTCTGTAGATAGAGGTAGAATGTGGAAATGCTTAAGAAATATAGGTTTGAGAGGTAAAATGTATGGTATCATAAGATCGATGTATTCCAATGTAAAGTCATGTGTCCGCTGTGGCTATGGTGTAAGTGACTTTTTCGATTGTCCTGTCGGTCTGCGTCAAGGATGTATTTTAAGTCCTTTACTTTTCTCCTTTTTCATTAACGAATTATATTTAGATATCATGAAGTCTGGTAAACATGGCATCCAACTCTCTCCCGATGTAATAGAACTTTTATGTTATTATTTGCTGATGATGTCATTCTTATGTCCAGCTCTGTAATTGGTCTTCAAAATCAAATAGATATACTCTCAGCGTATACAGATAAATGGCAGTTGAGTGTGAATCTAGATAAAACAAACATCGTTATATTCCGAAGAGGTGGTCCTTTGTCGGCTAGAGAGAAATGGTTTTAAAGATAAACGTATGAATGTTGTGAATGATTATAAATACCTTGGCATATTGTTTACCCATACGCTGAATCTGAATAAGTCCGTACTTAACCTGGCGAGGAGAGCAAAGAAAGCTCTTTTACAACTTCACTCTGTTGTTCCTATGCTCGGTCTTGTTCCACCGACTATTTACTTCAAATTATTTGACTCTCAGATACAACCGATTTTACTGTATGGATCTGAAATGTGGGTTTTAAAGAGTATTATACCATAGAAAAAAATTCATTTGCTTGCCTGTAAAAAGTTTTTAAATGTTGGTTTGTCAACACCAAATGTTATGGTTTATGGTGAATGTGGGAGGTTCCCCATTGTACATATCATCTTATTGTCGTTGTTTAAAATATTGGTGTAAAATAATTAATATGCCTGAACATCGTTTACCTAAAAAAGCTTTCAATATGCTTTTACATCTTGATTATCTTGGAAAGAATAACTGGACATCTCATATTCGCACCTTACTATTTAGATATGGTTTTGGTTGTATTTGGTTATCACAGACAGTTGGCAATGCAAATATGTTTATTAAACAGTTTCGTATGCGGGCTATTGATATGTTTAAGCAGGAATGGCATTCAACTATTAATGAAAGTTCTAGATACGATTCATATCGTCAGTTTAAGTCGTTGCTTGAGCCAGAGTGTTATCTTGCTCACCTTCAATACAGAAATATTCGCAATGCTTTTATACGGTTTAGATTAGGCCTTAATGATTTATTAATTAACCGTGGAAGATATGTTTCTATGGAAAAAACCCAAAGATTATGTCCATTCTGTTTTATTATTGAAGACGAATTCCATTTTATGTTTATTTGTCCTGTATATGAAAATCTAAGAAATAAGTATCTACCGCAACTGTCTTTATCTCAAATCAACGTTAATCTATTGTCTTCCTTACTTTCCAGCAAAGAACCTCCAAAACAACACAAAGTTGCTCTATTTATCTACAATGCATTTTTGTTAAGAAAAGAATTGATAAGTTAGAAAATTGATTATATATGCCATTGTTAAGATGTATCTCTTTTGTATATGGGCCTATGGCCTTTAATACAATAAAATATTGAATTGAATTGACACAGTCGGAATTATAAATCGTAATGAAACAGGTATGGAGATTGTAAATGAGAGTGTGCAAGTGCTGGGCTCCCTGCTATTTACCTCAGGCATGCTCTGCACTATGTAATTCCGGACATTTTACAACTGTCTAGTTTGTATGGATTCTTATTTTCAACCTCTAAATCAAGAAGAATGGCACCACGAATGGCGGAACCGGAAATACCTAGGACAATAATAATGATTAATCTCAAATCATCTTAGCATTAAATACATCATTACATAGACAAATGTAAAATTATATCGCGATTAATTTTGGTTGACATAAATAACTTAGCCATACTGCTGAGAATCGCATTGATTCCAAATTCCACCAACCCTGTTCCGAACTCTCGACCAGTCTATTGGGTATTGATTACCTTGTTATGTTGGCCTACTCTTCTCGTTACTAATGACAAACAGCTTCGCAAACAGAATAAAAAAATCGGGCGGAAACGTTAAGGTAATAATTATTTCTGTGATCGCGCCCAGTGTTTGCAGGCACGTGTCATACACCACATTGGACGTTAGTAATAAAATCAGGTTCTTATTTATTCCTATTGAATTATATTACATGATACAGACCGAAGAGGAAAGCTATCCCTCCCGTAATTATGTGAAATCTCTGCTGAAACAGAATCCCTTGTACGATTCCAACCATCTTCTGGATCACAATCGCTTATTGTTTACACCAGGTGTTCGCGAAAAGTCGTTCTGTATCACTGATTTTATGCAAGATAAAGATCGATCATGATTGATTTCCAACAATGCTTCTATTCAGTTAATGGCAGTGTGGGAGTGACCGTTCCTTCCATCACGCCGCTTTTGTCAGTATGAGTGAGTGGAGCAGCCGGAGATAGATGAGGTCAAGGAAACCCGGATGTTAAAGGTGAGCGTCGCATCATGATCTGGTCTACTTTTACAGGCCAGGCGTCCAGACGTCCAGACGTAGTGTGTGTCATATGTAAAACAGCGACATACTCCTTTTTGTCGATCATTACGGATCGATTGACCTGATTCAGACAAGTTCAGCTGACAGCTAGAGTGGACACTACATGACATGTCTGAAACGTGTTATTCCATTTAATTGGTTAGTTCCAACTGAGCAGTGTGTTATCGTTATACTTTCACATCACTTTCCCAAACTAATTACACATGAACAAGGTTCATGTTTGTGTCTTCTTTTGGTGGCCCTCGTACTTTTTTTACCCAGAAAGAAAACAGTTCATGTAAAAGGTGTAACGTTTTAAGAAAGTAGCACACACGATAACGTGGAAACGATGTTCAAGCACGAACTGTTTATGTGTCCCATGGGATCGTGGCACTATACTGAGACGGCGCTCTACATCTGGACTTTCATACAGGCTCGCATCATTGAAACATTCAGCAGGTGATCGTTATGCTTTGTGAGTTTTATTCTGACCTTGAAAGTTTAAACTTGAAGTTTATGTTTTTTAAGAAAAATCAATTTGTTAAAAGTGCAGTTGCACCTCACCCACATACCCACTGAGTTGATCCTGCCTTAGTTAAACAGTAGTTGTAAAAGTAGTAGCAGTAGCAGCGGTAGTAGTTATAGTAGTAGTAGTAGTAGTGAGTAAGTGAGTGAGTTTAGTTTTACGCCGCACTCAGCAATATCCCAGCTATATGGCGGCGGTCTGTAAATAATCGAGTCTGGACCAGACAATACAGTGATCAACAGCATGAGCATCGATCTGCGCAATTGGGAACCGATGACATGTGTCAACCAAGTCAGTGAAACTGACCACCCGATCCCGTTAGTCGCCTCTTACGACAAGCATAGTCGCCTTTTATGGCAAGCACATCGGTTGCTGAAGACGTATTCTACCCCGGATCTTCACGGGTCAGTAGTAGAAGTAGTACTTGAGGTGGTAGTAGTAGTAGCAGTTGAGGTAGTAGTAGTAGCAGAAGTAATAGTAGTAGCAGTAGTAGTAGAAGTAATTGTAGCAGCAGTTGTAGTGTTAGTCGTAAAGGTAGCGGTAGAGATAGTTGCAGTAGTAGTAGTAGTAGTAGTAGTAGTAGTAGTAGTAGTAGTAGTAGCAGTGGCAGCAGTAATAGTAGTAGCGGTAGTAGAAGTAGCAGTAAATTTAGTGGTAGAATAGTAGCAGCAGCAGTAGTAGTAGTAGTAGTAGTAGTAGTTGTTGTAGTAGTAGTAGAAGGAGTTGTAGTAGTAGTAGCGGCAGAAGCTGATGTGCTTTCGTTACTGATTGTTCACTTATGCAGACGAATGGTGAGCTTCCCTAGTCCGTTTGAACAGATGTATGGCTTTGTGCTCGTCTAATTGTGATTGAGACAGTGGATCAGACTGTCATTGTTGATATTGATTAGTTGTTATCGGATTCGTATCAGATATAAGCGGATCTAAAACGGCCTGGGGTGCTGCTGAGTGATGAACTTGTGGACTCCAAGTGTGTTTATGCCTGTGTTGCATCGCCGTTGTATTCTTCGTTTTTACCAGAAGTAGTAGTTGTAGTCATATATAGCCATTGTAGTCATATAGGCACCATTAGTGGCACCAAAGGCGGATGCCATCGATCACCATTTGAATACCACTTGCTTATTACCAAGTATATAAGCCTGTATAATCTCTGTCCCACTGACAAGTTTAATTATGTGCCTCGCACACAGAGGTCTTAAAACGGATTATAGTGTAGAACCTTGAACAAAGTGCTTCCGGATGAATACTTCACGCAAGCTGAAGCGACTCGTGAATGCGAGCCAAGGATTATCACGTGAAGCCATGACACTCTTATCAGGCAATCAAAGCCGAAATATCCAAAGGGGCCATAAAAAAAATGATTGAAATAAAATACAGACAAAACATGTAGTGGATCTCTCATAATTCCTTCATGGCAGGCATGAAAGGGCGTGTGCGATAAAAATAATCTTGGAACATCGCCATCACCTGACTGGCGCTACATGTTCCGTTCAATCAAGGTTGATTGATGAGACAAAAACGAAGAATTCTTACAAAAACGAAGAATTCTTACAAAAACGAAGAATTCTTTAAGGAACAGTAGTACACGTGAGAATGACAGAAGAGGGAGTTTAACAAAGGTGCAATTACTGGCCGAATCAAAGATGCAAGCTAGTTCAAAGTTATATAAATAGAGCGTATTAACCGAGTGTGTTTCCGTATCATTAATATCATATATTAGGAATAATAATGGTATCATGCGAGCCTTTGGCGAGCATAGTACATACTGTTTATTCCTAATATATGAAATTTATGATACGGAAACACACGAGGTTAATAATCTCTTTATCATATAATGTCATTCTTAAAATTACTCTTAAAAAGAAGCAAATCGTACGTGAATTTATATGAAGAGAATCGAGCATTCGCGTAAGAATACTTAGCGGTACATCAAGGTGAAGGTCGTTCAAGACGGCGACATATGGTTGTGACTAGTCGCTAATACAGTGCAAACATAACTCATGCTTAAAATAAGATCTTTCAGTCTAAAAAGAACAACAAAATCGGGCAGGGTTTTCTTGGGAGTGTTTCTATTTTCACTGCGGGTAATCACCTCATCAATATCAGTTTCTGATACCTGACGGAATCGATTCGTCGTCTGTATTGTGATCGATAGATCGAAATCCTTGGTTGGTACCTTTCTTAGACGATTGCCTTTCAGTCGTGCCTCACAATATGTACCTTCAACTTGAACGAAGTACTCCGTTTCATGTTTTCCAAAGTCAATTACTGCAGTAACGATTCGTGAACCTCTGTCATCAATTCTTACAGAACCACCAATTTTGAGAATGGGGGCAGCCATGTTTGTTTACAAACAATGTAAACTCGCGACGACGTCATCAGTGAAATGTTAAAACGTTTTAGGATTCGCATGGCGTGTATGGAGTTTTGCGAAAGTAGTTCGTGGATTGATGTAATTTGCATAGTTATCAGATTTGGATACCAAGTTTATCAGATTGCTTTATTGCACCGATAACACCCTCCATTATATGATAAATGGAAATACGTGTAGGTCAAAGAGCGTTTTCAATTTGTTTGGTGCTGAGTAAATTACGATAGAAAAGAGGATGTGCAGCGTAGGTGTTTGTATTTTGGTTCTACATTCAGTTCACCTTTATCTAGGTAATTACGTATTAATAATAAATTCACACCTTACCTTTTATAGGGGGACATATGTAAAGGCTTTTTTTTTGCTTCACAATTATTAACATACTTGTAGACTAAAGCTATTATAGCAACAAATGAAAAGAAATTCCCCGTATCCTGTTTGTCAAAGGTGACTAGACTTACATTCGGGCGTACTACCTTCTTGTATTTCGGTTGGGTCCCACCATGTATCATTGGTCATGGAGACGAAGATGGGTTTAGTAGATTTGATTATAATTTCAAGACGGCTAAATGGGATGAGCAAACGAGTCTTCTGTGTACTTGTTGTGGCTCTTTATTAGTCTTCGTGAAATTACGCTCAATTTATGTGACGAAAATCGAATGATATATCTGGTGCATCTTGTGACGGACATTGTATGACACACAAAATCAGCGATCTACCATACCCAACCTCTGCGGCTTTCGCAAAAATGAAAGTGTGGCAAGTGCAAATTAGCGATTAGGTGACTTAACGCCGAGATACCATTCAACTATTCTCAGAAAAATACAGATAATGAACTACACAGTGAGAATAATCCTTTATCAAAAGGATCTAACACCCAAACATGTGTGGGGAAACATCGCTGTTACTGAGAATGTTTTATTAGTACTCTGTCTGCATTCGTTGGTTTCCTTCCAAGACAAGATGCATGTATACATCACTGACACTTCCACATTAAGCTGTCATGTTTTGATGTAACTGAAATAGCCTGCAGTGTCACGTCAAACCACGCTGCCTCAGTGTATATCTGTTGGATATGTCTGGGGTGTCAAAGCTACAATAGGTAAATGAGAGATAGTTCTTGAACCCAGCGCGGCAGTAGTACATCTAAAACTCTGGGATTATATTTGTCTGGGATTAAGTGAGATAGAGAACTTGTAACCGCAATACCTCACACGAATTCAAACGTATTATTCTTCTCTATTTAAAATCCTCCAAATGACGTTTAGATCAACTACTCCTACACTCATTCGTCGGATCAATTTCCAATATACGCAGGCGTCTTTGAAACGACGATGCATTCATCTGGTAAGACGAATCTTACAAATAATTACCCCATGCCGTTCTTCAATTTTCTGGAACTATTCTGGAAATCGACATCAAACGGCTAGGCGTGGTGTGTGTTAGGTAGATGGGTGAGTGAGGTCGACGCTGCTTTGCATTATTATTACCCCAGGATCGGTGCACATATAATGGGCTGTGACCTCTGGCCTTTACTTGATCACACTTATTGTATGCTCTCTTTCATATCTTAACCACGAGAACATACAATTTATTTAACCAGGAAATGCTATCAGCCCTGTCCCAGAGGAAAAGGTAAGTGTTATTACTTTCGGTATTTTATTACGAAATGCAACTGAATTTTTCTTTTTTATTTATACAGTGTTAATTACATTTACTAATCACTTGCAAATGTATATATTTATGTATCCCTTTTGAATTCCCGTTTGCCCGTTCATGATCCCAGAGGACGCCACACAGGAGCCATTTTATCCATTAGCAGACACAATACAAATTAAAAGTCAGATAAAACAACCAACTTTTTACCTCTGATGTTCTGAAGAACAGCAAAAACTGATCTCCAACATTATTGATTTCCCAGTTGTCCTAGCCTTACGCTTGCTCCAAGCAGTCAAGTGCAACAACTGGTGTATGAGATCATTGTTTACTGCTTGTCTTCACTTTACCCAAGTTTCAGAACTAACGCATGCGATCGTCTTCTTTTGACTCAACGTTACGTACAGAATGTACAGCGGCGAAATACCTTCAGTAATAGCTACATTTTTCTTTCTTTTATAAAACTTCTATTTAACTTGCATCATTGGTCATGGAGACGAAGATTGGTTTGGTAGGGCTTTGTATTTGAGTGTAATTTCAGGACGACTAAATGGGATGAACAAACGAGTCTTCTGTATGCATACTGTAGCTGTTTGAAATCACGCTCAAATGTACGTGATGAATATCGAACTGGTGCAACTTATGACTGCGGGGGGCGGTGAGGAAGCTTCGTGATCAGAGCCTTCGCTCGTCACGCCGAAGACCTGGGTTCAATTCCCCACATGGGTCAAATGTGTGAAGCCCATTTCTGGTGTCCCCGCCGTGATATTGCTGGAATATTGCAAAACCATACTCACTCACTTATAATTATGACTGCCGTGGCGGGTATTGGCCGTAAAGTCCATGGACATTCGAATTCTTTGATGATCACTGTGTTAACACTTAAAGGATTTTTCAAGTGGAAAACAATTTACGTCGTAGCGATTCCTTGATGGCATAGGTCCAAGGGCCAGTAACCTATATACTGTGGTCGTAGAAAGAGGCACTCTTGGACATGATAAACTGGAAATGGTGTCAGTGTTCAAATTTCTTGGTGCGTATTTTGAACAAAGATTAACATTGTCTCACCATATCACACATGTGTATAATACATGTAACAAGACCATCAATCTATTAAAGTGTATTTAAAAATACTGGGGTGGGGTGCTGATAAGTCAACTATGTTATTGCTGTGCAAGGCCCTTATATTATCCAGACTTGACTATGGTTGCCAAGTGTATATGTCGGCGGCTAAATGTCATCTTAATAAGCTTGACCGAATTCATCCCAAAGCTTTGAGAATATGCACTGGGCCCTTTTCAACAACTCCAACCTCAGCGCTTCAAGTTGAGTGTTCAGAAATGCCCCTTCACCCTCGAAGACAACAGGTATCTTTGAAATATTTCTTATAAATGAAAACCAAGAACAAACACCATGCATTCACTGAAATTGTTAATGACTGTGTGGAATTTGTCATGTGTGACTGGTCTCATGGCAAATTACCCTTTGGCTTGAATGTACAGAGATTAGCTGATCAATATGGTATTTACAACTGTAACCCAGTTGATCCTTCTGCTCCGCCTGTCACACCTCCTAGATTTCTCCTGAATTGAATTCTGAACTCAGTGTAATAGTGAATAAGAGAAGGACCAAAACATAATAAAAGTGATAACTCAAGACTTTCTGTCTAGAAAGTTATTCTAATTTCACACACACATATATCTAGACTGATGCATCGCAAGAACCATCGATCGTACTGCTGGGGCTTTTTGGATACCCGATTTATCGATCGCTAAGGTGTTCAGATTCTCTGATTATCTTTCTGATTTTGCAGCTGAACTTTTGTCCATTTTGCAAGCCTTGAGATGGGTAGATGAACATGACCACGCAATTATCTTTACAGATTCCATGGCAGCAATTAAAGCTATAGAAGCTGGTGCAAATGGATCTAGAGATGACATTGCTCATGAGATACATCTTTAAACATGAAGTTCATTGCATGTGACATTGTGCGGGTCCCAGCACATGTTGGAATACATGAGAATGAAATTGCAGATAATTTGGCCAAATCCGATTGCAATTTCCTGAAGTTGATTTATTTAAATTTCAACCAAGCCCTAAAGATTTTGAAAATGTTTTATCGAAATCTGTTACAAGGAGTTTGCAACAGTTGTGGGATACAGGTACTACCGGCCGACATATGTCAATTTCAATGTATATTTATTTTGCTATTTTATCCTCTGTATGCATTGTATGTATGCTTTTATGTAGCGCCTTGAGCATGTATCAGTAGGTGGAAAATGGCGCGCTAAAAATATCCATTATCATTATCATTATCATATGTACAAACTTAGACCATCATAAAATTCGTCGTCGTAAAAGCGTGATGAGGTCATTCTGTCACGTCTCGGACACTGTGGACAAAATGCTTACAGGGAGTATTATAGATAAGACGGTCTCTTCTAAATGTGGCCATTGCAATTTGGAGACGCGTGAAAATATTGAACATTTTCTAATTACATGCCTTGGGCAAAATAACATAAGACATAATCCTCAGAAGTGCTGTACTTGAGGTTGATGATATATATTCTTTAGAAACAGTTTTGGGCCCCAATATCATGTACGGGTCCGTGCAACGGGCAGTTTTAGATTTTGTCTCGTCATCTGGAAAATATGATGTAATCTAGACAGGCTCTCAAGTGGCTAAGACAGATTTAGTTCTGTGATTTTAAATCTTTTAGCGCTCTCTCATCTTAACCTAATGCTTTTTAATGAATAAGTATTTCATGTTTCAGAAAAGGAAGTGATTACTTGAGGTTTTTAATCCGTAACACGAAGCAGAGGTTATTCGATATATGTATACCTCTATCTAAATGAATATTAATAGTGTTGTCGGTTCTTTTATGTTAACTAAACGATTCCTATTGGCGATGAAATTACCTATGATGTTTTATTGACTCAAGTCAATTTTGGGCGCAAATAGGCCTCTTATTGGCCCACGTCGCCCTAAAACTATAAAACCAACCAACCCAACCGTAGAAAGAGGAGACTAAACAGATCTGTTGCTCTGCCTTGGTTAATTTGTTCATCGTTCAACTTAGTCAGGGGAATAAGTCAAAAATAAGTGGTTTCTCTCGAAGTCAAAGCAGGATTACTTTCAGGTCATCGTCTTACAGCTAGAATTTTGCTGACTGTGAAGTTGAAACACAAGGCATTGTAAGGAGTGAGTTGCGTTTTACGCCGCACTCAACAATGTTCCAGCTGCATGGCGGCGGTCTGTAAATAATCGAGTCCGACCAGACAATCCAGTGATCAACAGCATGAGCATCGATCTGCGCAATTGGGAACTGATGACACGTGTCAAAGCGAGCCTGACCACCCGATCCTGTTAGTCACCTCTTACGACAAGCATAGTCGCCTTTTATGGCAAGCATGGGTTGCTGTACGTATGTACGCACGCACGCACGCACGTGTATGTATGTATGTATGTATGTATGTATGTATGTATGTATGTATGTATGTATGTATGTATGTATGTATGTATGTATGTATGTATGTATGTATGTATGTATGTATGTATGTATGTATGTAAAACCTATTTGCCGCTCGAACTCCCGGTCTTTGGTGTGACGAGTGAACGCTTTAACCACTGTGCTACCCCCCATACCCTCAGTTCATTACGAGGTAGCTGGAATTTTCCTAACTAGCGCATTAAAGAACATTCAATCATCCGCTCGTAATTGTGACAAATTCATGTCATACATTAATGTGAATAACAGTCATGTTATATCCTTTGAATAGGAACTGATAATCACTTCCACTGTGCCAGTAACCTAGTATTATGAGGGACGAGTATGTTATTTAGAAATTGCTATTTTAGCATCAAGTTCTATCTCACAGTTAAAGGTGTCTGACCGCCGTGCTAGCTGTTCATTCCTCCCATTTGCTATGTACCAAACATACAGCGGACTCAATGTAACATCTGGGCATTACAGAGATCAAGGAATGCCAGTCAATTAACAAAGAGTGACTCTAAAGTGTTATAGCTCAGGTCAGGCTTGAAGAATTACGTCCCAATCCATAGGTTTAACTGTAATGGTCAGTTTTTGTCTTTTTCATCAATTACAATAAACAAGTAAAACGCTATAGGCATTATTATTATTATTATTATTGACATTTATAGCGCACATATCCACGCACCAGTGCAAGCTCAAGGTGCTGGTATTGTTTCCCTTCGATCATTGGTTGTCAATCAATCTCAACTTATTATTTCTATGGTTCCTGTCCATTGTGGTCAGATATACATGGACCACTCCGAACAAACCGATTAATGATTACACAGTGCCATTGAGAAAGTGGTCAAATGTAACATATGTTGTTCTTGGGATTACACTTTCTTAGTAAAATACAGATTCTAGTACTTTCGTTGGGTTTATTCCCATCCGGGATTCGAACCCACCTCCTCAGAGTCAGACTTAATCAGCCACCGTGGTGGCTGAGCGTGTTAGGCGGCTGACGTTATGTGTTGGCGATTAGGTGTTTGACTCTGAGGGTGTGGGTTCGAATACCGAATGGGACTCAACCCAACATAAGTACTAGCTATATAAAATCTGTAATTTTACTAAGAAAGAGTAATCCTAATTATAACATACCAGTATGTTACGATTGAGCGCTCTAAAACATCATAAGTCCCCATGGTCCCTGGTATGGTGATCTACCTTCAGTTGTTGGCGATCTACAGCCTGTTTTATATTTTAGATTTAATTACTAGTTTTAAATATATCTATCTGTGATAGTCTCTAGTTGGTTTTACTGTCCTTTGTCGGCAGATATTTTAAAATGATTACCTTGTTTTCATCGCTATATGGCTGTAATATTGCCGATGCGATGTAAATATTTAACTCACTCACTCACTCACTCTATAACAACGTCATCTGTGTTATCCATGTACAATGGACACTTTCAACCGATATACCTTTGCACCGTCGTAAATTGTGTGAACAGTTTTCTTACCTGCATCAGTGCCCGCTACTACATGCAGCTGAAAAGCCGTCATTTACAGAGGCAATGGTATCGTTTTTCAAAACACACATACCATAACTCTCTCTCTCTCTCTCACACACACACACACACACACACACACAGACACACACAGACACACTCACACACACACACTCACACATTCACACACATTCACACACAAATGCGACGTCGTTATATATGAGCTAAACCCTTCCTCCCCAACTGAAAGGCGTATTATTGCCATCTTGACGTCCAAAACACTTGACTTTTCGAATACATCAGGAGCGGTGGGGTAGCCTACTGGTTAAAGCGTCCGCTCGTCACGCCGAAGATCCGGGTTCGATTCCCCCACATGGGTACAATGTGTGAGACCCATTTCTGGTGTCCCCCTGCCTTGATATTGCTGGAATATTGCTAAAAAGGGGCGTAAAACCATACTCACCTCACGCACTCGAATACATCATACATTTCTTTTTGTGTCATGTTAGCCACCATCGAACATTTACTTTGCCATGTACATAAAGCAATGACAGACATTTGTTGCAGAACAAATGATACTCATATATGATTGCCATGATGTCGTAACCGAAAAAGTGGGTGTATAATTATGTGGTTACAATGTTGTGGAAATCAAATGATCGATATCAGACGCTGGCGATAAAGGCTAGATTTGAATGACAACAATTGATTGAAGCACCTTTGCATTTTGGTTCCATCGGACTGGTAAACACCTGTAACAAGACCATCAATCTATTAAAAGTGTATTCAAAAAAATACTGGGGTGGGGTGCTGATAAGTCAATCTATGTTATTGCATATGTGCAAGGCCTCTTATATTATCCAGACTTGACTATGGTTGCCAAGTGTATATGTCGGCGGCTAAATGTCATCTTAATAAGCTTGACCGAATTCATCCCAAAGCTTTGAGAATATGCACTGGGCCCTTTTCAACAACTCCAACCTCAGCGCTTCAAGTTGAGTGTTCAGAAATGCCCCTTCACCCTCGAAGACAACAGGTATCTTTGAAATATTTCTTATAAATGAAAACCAAGAACAAACACCATGCATTCACTGAAATTGTTAATGACTGTGTGGAATTTGTCATGTGTGACTGGTCTCATGGCAAATTACCGATAAACCTTGCACCGTCGTAAATTGTGTGAACAGTTTTCTCTACCTGCATCAGTTCGCTACTACATGCAGCTGAAAAGCCGTCATTTAACAGAGGCAATGGTATCGTTTTTCAAACACACACACACACACACACACACACACACACACACACACACACACACACAAAAACACATACATACATTTTCTTTTTGTGTCATGTTAGCCACCATCGAACATTTACTTTGCAATGTACATAAAGCAATGACAGACATTTGTTGCAGAACAAATGATACTCATATATGATTGCCATGATGTCGTAACCGAAAAAGTGGGTGTGTAATTATGTGGTTACAATGTTGTGGAAATCAAATGATCGATATCAGACATGGCGATAAAGGCTAGATTTGAATGACAACAATTGGATTGAAGCACCTTTGCATTTTGGTTCCATCGGACTGGTAAACACCTGAAAGCTACATTAATATGTGCTTACTTCTCGTAAATACTATACACCGAGATACAGCAGAATTTAGCCAGTCTCGCCCATTCACTTAACTATCACCCCTTTGCTCCTTAATAACGGATATCAAACCCAATCAATAATTTATAAGAAGCAACTTTTCGAAGTTTGTTTATTACGCTTTTATTAAGTCGACTCTTTGATGCCTAATCTAGTCTAGTCATTAATATACTGATCAGCTGTATCTGACTACATATATCTGTTAGGTACAAAGATGACCCAGTAAAGCACTCGTTGATCAAACGCGCATTCTACTAAATCATTACATATAAACATGTTAATACTTCTCTTTAACCTTTAGGTACGTAAGTCCCAAAACATTTCAAGTCAATTTAAGTGTACCAGGTTTTTAATCGTAGTATTTTTGTGTTTTAATGTATGGCTAAATCTCAGCATCAACGCCAATGGCTGAAGGGATGGTGTAAATCCAGCTCGGGTCCATGCAGATAGCAAACGTAATGTAAGTCCCCATGGGCACTAGTATGGTGATCTACCTTCAATTGTTGGCAATCTATAGCCCGTATTTTATATTGTATTGTCTTCTTTGATTGGAATATTTTAACTTTGCTCGCTAGTTTTATATTTATATCTGTGATTCTCTAGTCTTTTTACTGTCCATCGTCGACAGGTTTTTATCTTCAAAATGTTTCCACTTTTTATTGTATGGATTGTTTTCGTCACGATATGGCTGAGATATTGCCGATGTGACGTTAAATAGTAACTCACTCACTCCTTTAACCTTTACTTAAAGAAACATTGTGACCTTTAGAGCAAAGTATTGATGTATCGTTGTATGAAGGCGTTGATGTGTTGATGGACCTTGAACATATTCGCTTCCAACACATGACAGTCCCAGCGTTCAGTGGAAGTTGGATCAATCGTTTCAATTTGACAATGGGAAAGATTGGATGTGGCAGGTTTCACAGCAATACTTGATAGCGTATCGATGCATGTAAACTCAATTTAAGATGTAACAGATGTGCAATGTCATGCCAAGTCACATTACATTGTCATTCTGGTTCTTCAAAAGTCAAACATCACTGATGTTTCCAGCACACGTGTAATATCAAAATGAACCGTGCAAGTCTCATCTAACAATATTTTGCTTTCTTGCAGGATTAAAGGATGTCACGGTGCAAACAGATATATGAGTTTAACGTGACACTCTTAATTGTGTTCAGGACAAACACATGATGGCAAGACCAGAACAGACCTGACGCAACCCTTTGTTCGCGAGGACATGATGGAAGAAGACACCATGTTTTGTTCGTTAAAATTAGTTCTGGAGATAAGCGATAATACCACTTTAATATGACATCGTATTCAGTCTTCAACATTAACACTGTTACAGTGTCCACAGTGACGACAGAGGCTCCCGCTACGGACATTCCTCTACCTGCAATCGGATACAATGTCATGGGTTCAGTCTTTTGTACTGTCTCCGTCGTCGCCTTTTTCGCCAACGGATGCGGATTACTTGTGTTCCTCAGAAATAAGACATTACGCTCGCCGACAAATCTGTTCATCATGTCGTTAAGTATATGCGACATTCTGATGGCAATTTTCTCAACCATTTCATGTGCCGCCAGCTTCAGCCATGGATGGGTGTTTGGCCATGTGGTCTGTGTTCTTGAAGGTTTCATGGTGTACTTCCTAGGCCTTACCTCCATGTACCTTCTGGCCGCCATATCAGTTGACCGATACATTGTGATGTCGAAGCCCCTCTTGTCCTATAAGATTACGCATCGAGTGGCAGCCACTGCAATCTCCGCGTGTTGGGGGTTGGGCTTCTTCTGGGCTGCTCTTCCTCTGGTAGGGTGGAATCAGTATAACTTGGAAGGAGTCGGGATTTCTTGTAGTATTGTATGGCAGAGTGAAGACCCCGTCAACATCAGCTACATCATCATCATCTTCTCCTTCTGCTTCATCTTCCCCTTGTGTCTCATGGCCTTCTCCTACTACAATGTTTACATGACGGTGAGTCGAGATAGACGTAACTGTGTCCTTATTGCTAAATACTGAAATATTGTTCCTATTGTGAAATATTTATGCCTAATAACTAAAACCAATCTTTTAACAACTGTATAGTTTATTTTTACCATTTCTAAAGATTGCATAATGTCATATTCTGAGTATATCAAGCCATTTCTTTTCCTCCGAAATATCTATTTTGTGTTAATATTCCATTACAGTTGTATAACAGTTTTAACGGAAGGGCATCTTTAAAGCCAACTTTCTTCTATTACTAAGATAGGAGTTTAGGCAAGTGTAAGTGATTGTGTTCAATCACCAAACAGTACGACCATAACGTCATGACCATAATTATCCTATGGCAGACAATAGTCAATTCATGATCACATTTACTATTTCCAATATATTGTGAAAACATCATGTCAAATCTGACGTTATTCTGGCATGCAGTAGTCATTGTGACAACTCTACACTTACACAGAAGTAAGAACTTGCATTCTGGCTCACCCAATAAGTATATAGTAACGTCTGGATAGACCGTAGTGCTGGTCCCACTTTGAGATATTTGCAAGCGTTAAGTGCGTGCGTGGCTGCTTGTATAAGTTCGCAGTAAAGCCGGCTTTACAGTGGCTGACGACTGAAATATCATCTTGCACATTAACATGGCTACCCCACTCCGGACACAGAATAGCTGCCAGTAGTTTGATGCCGATGACAGAAATCTGTTTACAAATGTCCCTGTTGCCGACTAACATTTAGATGGAGTATGTTATATGGTTTTTAAACATAGGTTATGTTGTAGCCTTGTACTTATTTCACTTTTCACATAATATCCTTTGTGAACGCAAGAATTAAATCCACACTTGTGTAAGTGATACGTAAAGCAGATCTCATCAGTGGAACTTCAACTATGAAAGCGTGTTGTGTTTCCCGTGCTGTTCGAAGAAAACCGAAGCCCATAAATATAGGATTACATCACGAAATTCAATTATGATGACGCCCCTACGAACAATGATATCAAAATGGCAAAAGAGCAGTAGTTTGATGCCGATGACAGAAATCTGTTTACAAATGTCCCTGTTGCCGACTAACATTTAGATGGATTATGTTATATGGTTTCTAAGCATAGGTTATGTAGTAGTCTTGTACTTGTTTCACTTTTCATATAATATCCTTTGTGAACGCAAGAATTAAATCCACACCTGTGTAAGTGATGCGTAAAGCACATCTCATCAGTGGAACTTCAACTATGAAAGCGTGTTGTGTTTCCCGTGTTGTTCGAAGAAAACCGAAGCCCATAAATATAGGATTACATCACGAGATTCAGTTATGATGACGCCCCTACGAACAATGATATTAAAATGGCAAAAGAGCAATATCAGACGAGCTATAAAAGTACTTATGAGTGAAGGGCAATGAGCCGTATATATGTCATGGGTAGTTTTTAGTGTAGAAGTGATCGATTGATCCCTCATTATTACATATAGAGTTAACAAGTGGCACGACACAAGGTCAGTAAGAACATTAGTGGTGTTTGTGGGAAATGGGTCAAGATAAACACAAATTAATGTAATTATTCCAAAGACCAAAAATGAATGAGTGAGTGTGTTTGGTGTAAAGCCTGCAAAGCAAGCAAGCAGGTGTATTTACCATACTTTGAAACATATGTCTGTCTATGCAAAACGTCTTATATTGTGATTCGTTATGTTAGATGTGAACCATGCTACATACATGCAGTGAATGAAACATTACAGTTTGGGTGACCGTATATTGTCAGAGGAGCTATGAATGTATTGGGGAGAGACGTATGATACGCCTTCTAACAGGGTGGATCATTGTGGACGAGAGACATCAATATATCATGCATAGGTTTAGTTCAGAAGTTTCGAGGGCCTAGTGGTTAAAGCGGTCGCTCGTCACGCCGGAGTTCGCTTCCCCACATGGGGAGAATATTACTGATGTCCCCCGCCGTGATATAGCTTGAATACTATCCTCACTCACTCACTCACTCACTCACTCACTCACTCACAGATAAATCGTAAATGATCGTACATGACAATCCGGAGTTTACAGTGCACATCAATAGGAAATCAGAATAACGGGGGAATAATTGGTTTGTGTATTATTGCGGATGATGATCAGGATAATCAGAAAAACTGTGATGAATATTTAACAGAGCAGAAACTGATTTGGGGAAAGGCTGCGGCCATACGCTTACTTTAATGTGTCACTCTACATAGCGCCGACCGGTATGCTCATTGCGCTCACAATGAATAAAGCATTAATGAAGTCCATCGATATAGAACGTTTTGTAGAGAAATGTTTTGAGATGACACTTAAAGTTTTCAAGGGTTGGAGATAGCTTAAGTTCATCAGGGACGGAATTCCATTTGACCAATGTAAGACTTTATCCAAATGATTTGAGGTTCCACTTTATATCCGAGCCCATGGAGTAAAGGGACGTTTAAGATATCTCCTAATTATTGTGTCAGATTTTGAATTGTGTTTAGATGCGTAAAAGTGATTGAAAAATAATCAACTTGGCAAAAGAAAGTATACACTTAAACATGGGCCTGAAGGAACGATTATATGCCTTATGAACACGTTACTAGGTCGTTACACAATTTTGATTCGCGTTTCAACACCGAATATCCAGTTCCTGTGTGTTTCATTTTATCCACCATTTCTAGCTCAAGAGCAGATTTGATCCTAATATGCAATCATTCAGCAGTTGACCTGGAACGAAATCACTTTCGGGTGATTTGATCCAGGAATTTTCCTACTAGGACGAAAACCAAAATTTACTTACGCACGTGTTCTTTGATACAAAAATTGACTGGTACGGGTAGACGGACGGTGCAATCAAGTGATAAAATCCCGTTATGTCCGATGTTATATAATGTTGTCAGCTCTGAACAGCTTGTTATCGGAAACATGTCAGAGGAAAGGACTGGGCATACATATTGCCACGATTACATTGTTCTCAAGGGTCACTCCAAGACTGCTGCTCCTATCACCGTTAAAAAGCCCTCCTATTACTAAATTCACGTGGAGATTAGATTGCTATCTATTTGGCATGTTTGTTGAAACATCTTCTCATTCCATCACGTCGAAAAACCATGTGAGGTTATAGATTTAGCTGTGCGACCATTAGTGAAGCTGCATGAGCAGGCTAGAAGTCTTGTTGTCTCCTTTGAACTGCAACCAACCATACACAGCAGGCAAAAAACACCACATACACGAAAACCTTTTCAAAGTACTATCAATCTTTTATCCAAATAACAGAAATTGGAATGTGGTTCATATACGAACACAAACTTAGAAACTGATTTAATTCGATTTCCCATTTTCATTTCAGGTCCGGAATATTGCAAAATGTAATGTGTGGGACTCAAAGAGTCGAGTGGCCAGAAAGAATCTCAGACTGGAACAAAAGTTGTTTAAGACATGTTTGCTCATGGTTTGTAAGTATAACCTGTATACTTATCAGATGTTGAGTACGTGAGTGGGTTTTCTCATCTTTAAACAGTTTTGCAGCAAAGGACGAGAGGACACAAGAATGAAGTTTCAGTCATTTTCCTTATGTGGTAATCGACGAGGCGTGACGAGTTAATGCTTTTAGCACGAGACTACCTCCTCGTGTATATAACAAGGACTAATCTCATATGTATGTGTTATTATAGAGACAAATCAAAATGTATATTACGAATTCATTTACATAATTATATGGTCGGAGCTGCTCTTGACTCGTCTGTTGCAGCAAATGGGCAAAACAGTCATTTTTTGTGCGTTTACATTTTTTTTCAAATATATTACAAATACAAAAGCGAAAGAAACCGCTGAGTTAGAGGGAATATAAAGACACGAGTAATGGTCATGTATTTGAAACCGACATCAGAGTTGTAGTTTTATATAGTGTTTCGGATAATGTTATCACACTCGTACCGTTTTGAAATTGTGATGGTTTGGTCAAATCAAATTTACAAGAGTATGCTATCTTTTGCCCAGCAGTTTAATCTATGGGAAGCCAGTTTTTGAAACATGTATAACAAAACCCTGCGAGGATAGATTAATAAGTGTTATGCCTTACATTTGATGCGATGGAGAAACAAAACTAACGTGTGCCGAGTAATTGTTGGTATCAAGTCCATCATATGTCATTTACTTTCTTCTCTTGTAGTTGGTACCATGTCCATCACGTGTCATCTTTTTCCTTCCGTTGTATTTGGTACTAAGTCCATCACGTGTCATCTTTCTCCTTCCGTTGTATTTGGTACCAAGTCCATCATATGCCATCTTTTTCCTTCCGTTGTATTTGGTACTAAGTCAATCACATGTCATCTTTTTCCTTCCGTTGTATTTGATACCAAGCCCATCATATGTCATCTTTTGTCTTCTGTTGAAATTGGTGTCAAGTCCTAGCAAATGTCATCTTTTTTTCCGTTGTATTTGGTACCAAGTCCATCGTATGTCATCTTTTGTCTTCTGTTGAAATTGGTATCACGTCCATCGTATGTCATCTTTTGTCTTCTGTTGAAATTGGTATCACGTCCATCACATGTCATCTTTTTTCTTCTGTTGAAGTTGGTGTCAAGTCCTGCTCATGTCATCTTTTTTTCCGTTGTATTTGGTACCAAGTCCATCGTATGTCATCTTTTGTCTTCTGTTGAAATTGGTGTCAAGTCCTGCAAATGTCATCTTTTTTTCCGTTGTATTTGGTACCAAGTCCATCGTATGTCATCTTTTGTCTTCTGTTGAAATTGGTATCACGTCCATCATATGTCATCTTTTGTCTTCTGTTGAAATTGGTGTCAAGTCCTGCAAATGTCATCTTTTTTTCCGTTGTATTTGGTACCAAGTCCATCGTATGTCATCTTTTGTCTTCTGTTGAAATTGGTGTCAAGTCCTGCAAATGTCATCTTTTTTTCCGTTGTATTTGGTACCAAGTCCATCGTATGTCATCTTTTGTCTTCTGTTGAAATTGGTATCACGTCCATCACATATCATCTTTTTTCTTCTGTTGAAGTTGGTGTCAAGTCCTGCAAATGTCATATTTTTTTCCGTTGTATTTGGTACCAAGTCCATCGTATGTCATCTTTTTTCTTCTGTTGTAGTTGGTAACAAGTCCATCACATGTCATCTTCTTTTCTTCTGTTGTAGTTGGTATCAAGTCCATCAGATGTCATCTGTTTTCTTCTGTTGTAGGCGTGTACCTGCTGTCATGGCTCCCATATACGGCTGTATCTTTCATGTCGGCGTTTGGTGCAGGAGATATTATTTCCCCTTTGATGGCAACGATCCCGGCTCTTGTTGCTAAGTGCAATGGATTATGGAACCCTGTGATTTACATAGGCACAAACGCTCAGTTCAGGAATGCTTTCTGTGAACTCCTACCGTGCGCGACATTGAGGAATGATGCGGACAGCAATACTGAACCGAGACAGGCGTCTTCGGAGGCCAGGAGTTACAGATTTGGGTTCCTTAGTGGAAAGAAAAGCCAAGCCGGTCAGACGTTTGGTCTTACTTTAATGAAGGATAGTATCGCTGTCGATCATACTGTTGTGGAAGAATTATCACCAAGGGAGTCTCCGGTCAATGGTAGATGTGTAATACATAGAGCTGAGTTGTCCGATTTAAGTACCGGAAATATAGCGGATATTTAAGTGCAGTTATTATTGAGAAGCTGATCAAAACGTGATTCCTTACTATAATTGAAGAAAGAGTATTGTGTCATTTATGTCAACCGTGACGTTGTGCCCAGTGTAAGTACTGACGAACATTCCATGTATGTGAAATAGAATCACCATAGTAATGCGATCTGCTCATAATACCTGTTGTAAACGATACTTGCAGATATGTAAATGTGCAAAGGTTACAAATCGTGATGAGCCTTATTTTTATTTTAATCATAAAAATCTCATAATATTTATATTGTAGCGACATCTACATTTTGACAACAATGTTGTGATTTGCTCACATCCGGTATTTATGAAAGTATTCCGATGGTTGTTGCATCAAATAATAAGGTTCAGCGTTCACATATATTGGACGAACAAAATATGTAAAAAAAATTATGGACGTGCTTTGATGCATTTGAACTGCAACTGATCCTAAAAGGACATGCTCACTTTCTAACGTCTTTGTTCACACTGAAGTATAAAAAGTATTTAAGTTTTTTTTCATACAGAACACAAACTTTTCGATCTCAATGTGTTATTATATCTACAGTCCGTTTGAGTCAGAAACGGACTGATGAATTGCAAATGTTATCATTTTACAAAATTGCCACATAAATATAAATTGTACACATGTTTATCATTTACTAATACCCAACAGCTTTCTTATATTTGAAAATTTTCCGGACTCCACCAAAACAGTTGTTTAAGAAAATATCATCATTGAAAACGCAAAAGTTGTTATCTGTCGCGGCGGGGTGAAACCGCAGAAACGGAACAGCCAGTCATGGCGGGGGACATCTCAGAATCTATTCCGGGAGACCTGTCGGTTGCTTGTCTGTCGTAGTGTCATAGTCACGACTGAAAGGGATGACAAGTGGTGCCACAGTTGCCTGTTGTAAGCCATCCCAAGACCAGTAACCTTGTTCAATGACGTTAGCTACCTTGTTGACACAGATTTGCCAAGTTTCAGTCGTGATTTTGTTAAGGGATTCCTTAACCAAAACCTCTACGTCACGTAATCTAAAAGTTGTGTTTGATCTGGCATCATCTCCTTTGACAATACCCCATATCATTTCAATGGGGTTAAGGTCACAGTGATAGGGTGGAAGTCGCAGAATATCGTGACCATTACTTTTTATGTAACTGTCAACTTTGTAGAAAGGTTCACCTTTGTGGGGTTTTATGATCTCATATAGCTGAGGTTTCGTTGCCTTTGAAGGCTGTGCGATCTGAAATTTGTAGAACCATGATATCATACCACCTTTCGACATTTCGATGTCGGGGCTTTACTGTCGGGGTCCTGCACGCTGTGGTATGGGGCATTGTCCATTACGATAAAAGACTTCTCTGGTAGAGCTGGTACCAACTTGTTTTTTAACCCAATCGAGGAAAAACGCACCATTCATCTCGGAATGGTAGTCTCTGTTATTTGTGGACTTTGCCCTGAATACCAAGTCGCAACCTGGGAGAAAGCCTTTGCTGGAGCAACCAGCATGGAGAATGATTAGTCTCTCTCCTTTCCCTAGAGGCAGCTTTCTACGTGACCCCTTATCACCCCCATCGGGTAGCCACTGACTGCTGGCAGTGTGCGAGGCATTGACCCAGGTCTCGTCCACGTACACTGGTTCGAACCCTTCCTCGCGCTTCTTCTTTATAACCCTGAGAAAATTATTTCTCAAGCGAACGATATCAGGGCGTTCACAGAGTACTGACCTATTCTCCCCCGAAATTTTCTTATAACGATACCCGAAAGAGTGTAAGAGTCGCCAGAGAGTGTACTTTGATACTCTGAGGTTGTGTTCTTGCTTCAAATGCTTTTTTTAAAATTTTCAGCGACATGTATTTGTTTTCAGAATAGAGCTTGTTGATAGACTGCCTTACAAGGTTATTTTGACAGTTGTCCAAATGTTTTAATTTGTGTGATTTTGACACGACCCCTACCTGCTTCGCATCACCCTCACAATGTTTGCGTTCCAGAACATTTGTCAGTACCCTTGCTGATACTCCTAAAGCTTTTGCTGCCCGCTTACGGAATTTATCAATGGCATCAAATGGTTTGCCCCTTTCGGCTTCAGCACGGAAAACATCGTACACTTTAATCATCAACTGTTTCACGTCAGCATTCAACTTCATTTTTCATCAGGCATGTGTATCCCGTGCCCGACGAGATAGTGGCTGTTCCGTTTCTGCGCTTTCACCCCGCCGCGACAGATAACAACTTTTGCGTTTTCCTGATGATAGTTTCTTAAACAACTGTTTTGGTGGAGTCCGGAAAATTTTCAAATATAAGAAAGCTGTTGGGTATTAGTAAATGATAAACATGTGTACGATTTATATTTATGTGGCAATTTTGTACAATGATAAAATTTGCAATTCATCGGTCCGTTTCTGACTCAAACGGACTGTATGTAATATGGAGAACAGAAAACATGTTCGAACTTTTTACTCGGTTTCATTGAAATATAAAGCAGATAAAAGTTCAAGAGCGAGTTTTCCAAATTATGAATTGTAAATACAAATGATCATATTGTATTCTGTGCAAGTTCATGTTTAACGTCAGATGGGTATGACACTAAAAAGCTCAACCTCAAAGTGTCTTCTCTATAGCATTGTATATAACGAGCACTACGCAACGATATCACTGTCAGGAGCTGGTGCTAAACACGTGGGAAAGTTTAAGTGTGGATATCCGATATCTGTGGACAACATCAATGTTTACAACGATTTTGGTGGTACGTTGCTCAAGATTGCATCGAACTGCAGATTGCAGCGAATGGGATAGTTGGTGGGATCAACCTGTGTACATCAAAATCAATCATGCATGCATGTATGTTTGTGTGAGCGTTCGTTCGTTCGTGCGTGTACACATTTTTCAGTTACTTGATACTTCTCACAGCAGGCTATACCCTTGTGTAATGTTCTGGATTTACTTCATACTTCTCACAGCAGGCTATACCCTTGTGTAATGTCATGAATTCAATTCTAAAGATCCTGTTCATGTATTTCTTCAAGTTAAAAATAATCAACACTGTGCAATATACAATATGCGTTCATGCAATTCCTTGGTGTCCATATAGATTTCCATGTATGAATGATTTGCTACACTAAACAGTTGATCATAAAAATGTATTGTCTACAGAACACATTTGTTCTATATTTGTTTTTTGATATAGTGTTTGCAATCGATCTGGATACCTTTACGGTTTATTGGACTCTCAGTGTTATTTGATCTTATGCATGTACTTTGTCGTTAGGTGATTCTGTAAGGCGAGTTAGTTAGGCTCTGGAAATTCTTTGTACTAATACATCACTTTATGTAATGCACACACAATGTCCCAGTTTGACACTTAATGACGAAAACGACGTCTACACAAGCACCTACCTTTAGGACATGAGATCGTGAATCAGATTCCCATTTGGTGTGATTCAGCATAGATATGAAAGGAAATCCGAAGATGGCTCACCATTTAGACCTTTACCTCTTACAGGCAGGGATCATGTTCGCATTCAGACAGACCTTGACACCCAACTCTACATGGACAGTATATCAATCATTACTCTTGCTACGTTTAAAAAGGCTTCGTGATACTACTGCAAATGCTACAAAAACATACCAAATAATGATAAATCATTCCCATAATCATAACATACTGAGTGAGTGAGTTTAGTTTTACGCCGCTTTTAGCAATATTCCAGCAATATCACGGCGGGCATAACATACTGAACTATTCTGACGACATCATGAATATTTATGAACTGCTATAAAATTGAGTGAGTGAGATAAGATTTCTGGTCACATCAGCAGTATTTTAGCCAAATAGTGACCAAAACATGTTATACATTCATGACACATAAATCGAAAACATAAAACATGTTGAAGAACTACACTAAAAACCACCAGAAAATCGCAGATATAGAACCTGATGTAAAACCAGCATGTAAATCCAAAACCTAGACAATACAACATATAAAGCAAGCTACAAATCGTCAACAACTGAAGGCAGATCACCATACTAAGGACCATGGGGTCTTACTGTACGTTTGATTCCTGCATGGACCCTAGCTGCATTTACATCATCAATTTAGTCATTGCCGATTGTGCTATTTATCTATTCAAGAAACATATTGATCTGAATGTTTCAAACAATTCAATATATTTTTGAAAAACCTGGTCAAAAACATCCCTCATTGTTTTTATACTGAAATATTGATCCTTTTGTGATGGAAAGACCAATACAGTCAAGCAGGGCATGATTGACCGTGATTATTCCATCACATGGGATACAGATGAGAGGATCCTCGCCCTTCAACAGGTACTCATGTGTATATCTTGAAAGGCCAATACGACATCGTTGCATAATAACGTCTTCAAATCTGGACTGACAACCCAAGTAGATATAACCAATAGTTGGTTCATTAGATCACAGCTTTACGTTCAAATATAGGTTTGTAATCAGTATTGGGAAGTAGAAATGGTGTCACAGATTTGTTGAGTGTAGCTTTAGTTGTGCACAGCATCAGCCATACTGTTACCAGAACTTCCAACAGGGCTGGGTAACCAACAAAATACGATATGGTATTGGCCAGTACCAAGAACGTGAAATAGTTCAATAATTTATATTAAAAGTGGATGTTTAGAAGAGATGTTTCAATAGCATGAAGTCACAAAAGAGAGTCTGAAAATATGACTAACTGTGTATAACAAATGTTCCCCTAAAAACACTCCATAAATCGAACAAACGGCAATTGTATCACTCTTTAGTAATGGTTAATATGTGAGTTGGGGTAACACAAACGTTTGTCGACTTCATTTTTGACACCTGCTTGTACAGTTGTGTGTACTTTATGAATAATCGATTGTGGCGCCCACATTGTTCACCTCTGGGCTGTTTTAGCCCACCGATTCTTCTGAAAAACAGAAAATAACAAAGACGAAGAGACAGTGATTGTTTATCTACACATATTTGTTCATTATCGATTAGCTGGAAATACATATTTGCCTGGAGACAAAGAGACTATTTGATAAGCGTGAAATTGAGTGCAAATATGGGAAATGAAAACGAAATTATAGGAAGCACACAGTGGTAATTATCTCTTTTCATGTCATGTCATGCTGACAACAATCAATTGTTTAGATTAAGTCAGCCATCGAAGTTAGATTACAGGCAGTCTATGCAAACAGCGCTTGAGTTAACAGCCCAAATGGGCAATATATTGCCACATTACATGTAACCATATTTGTGTACAAAAACAATAAAGGAAAACCCCTATCAAAACATATAGGAAATGAAAGGCAATATTGTATCCAAGTCGGAACCGCATCGTGAATGAGATGTTTTAGAAAACCCTGCACAGTGACTTAAATGGCATATTTATCTGATACAATTAGCAATTGAACTTGGTCGGTTTACACATCGGTAACAGGTTCCTCTTTGGGACAATTACATTTTGAATTCATTGGATCAATGTTTTACTTCACTTGGCAAGGGACCAATATACACGAAGTTCATACGTGAAAGCGTGAACGGTTCACTACTAATGGCAAAATGGTCTTAATTATCCCTAACCTCAATGACGTGTTTTGTACTTAAGCATGATTGTCCCGCCAAATACATGCACGCTTTATGCCCAGAGCATGGTCATATATTTCCAGGTGTTCGATAACAGGTTCATCTGTTGGATGGCAGCGTGGTTTTAAGAGAGACTAGCAATGACGTATTGTAATTAAATAAATAAATAGAAAATACAGCAACAAACAGATGTGAGACAAACAGTTTCTTCTACCTTGGCATGCCAATTTAAAAAATAACTTTCAAAATATACTAGTAATAAGCATATGATGATACGAGCAGCATTTGCTGGGGGCGTCCTAGTCTACTTTAACAGGTGAACCATCACATTTTTTATTATTTATAATTTATTTGGCAACAGGTGGTGTTTCGTCACCGAAAGCATGGTTAGATATATCTTGTATACTTCAGGTGCTTTAGGCCAAAATGTATACTTATAAGATTCATGTACACAGATTCATGAATCTATGGACAGCATCAAAATCAATCTCATAAGTCGTTGTTTCTCTGCTCCCATGACATCTTCGAGTTTAATACAAAACATCCAAGTACACTAGTATGACGTTTTATATATTTTTATTCTATTTTACGTCAGGCTCGATTTCAATGGCTGGCGTGGACAAAACGTGTGGGTTCTATTCTCCAAAAACTGAAGAATAGACTTACGAAGCAGAAACTATGCATACTCAGATACATTGTTTGTTCAGCCATGGTACTCTACTATTGGGATTCACACATACGTTGAGGCCTCTGATGGCTCCATAAAACGTGTGTGAACACATGTAACGTATTGTTATATTTGAGATGACACTTTCTCAGTGAAGTACAGCTTCTAGTACTTTTGTACTCTCAGAGTAAGACACGTAATCGCTAGCTGATGACGTCACGTATCCAGCCCACTTCCGCTAAGATGGACAACCCCAAAAGACCTGTATTGTCCTCCTTAGAGGATACGTAAGTCCCAAAACATTCGAAGTAAATTTTGATCTGCTACATTTTTAATCGTAGTATTATTGTTATCTTAATTTGTGGCTAAATGTAAGCACAATCGCCAATGGCTAAAGGGGTGGTGGTATAAATTCAGCTAGGGTTCATGCAGGTAGCGAAAGTACTATAAGTCCCCATGGACTCTAGTATGGTGATCCACCTTCAGATGTTGGTGATCTATAGCCTGTGTTTATATTGTATTGTCCAAATAGTGCTTAACTTATAGTGCGTTTGGCTCAAAAGCGGACCGATGAATTGCAATCTAACTCGAAAACTAACATGCTAGTTTTAATTCTAACTGTGATCGTCTAGTTGTTTTACTGTCCTTTGACGACAGGTTTTATAATATCCACATATTCTTTATCACCGTTAAAATTGTTCTCGTCACGATATGGCTGAAACATTGCCGATGTGACGTTAAATATTAATTCACTCACTCACTCAAAAAGACCTAGATACCGATGCGTATCAAATATTAGAACTGTGTTGTGTCATACTGGTGCATTATTAGATGTTTTTGTCACTCACTTATACATCCCCAAGCAGTAAGTAAGAATATATTATCTACTCTTTCTACAAGCTCTCTTAGCCATTATGGAAGATGTCACGATCAGTTAGGTCGTGTTTGCATCCAAGAAGAGTACTGTACGTAACACATTTAGATAAAGTGTAAATGTGGTCTCTTCTTTCTGTCGGAAGTGTGTATTCTGTAGTCATAATCATGAACAAGTCAGTACTCAGTACGTTGAGTAATACTCGAGTTTTCTCACTATTTGTGAGCCCTATTCACACGATACACATATTTATTACGTTAGTATGAGTTCCAGATGTACGTAATATTGACTTGCCTCTGACGTAAAACAATGACAAAAACAGAAACAAAACAGAGATATTACATGACATATATTTTCTGTATCGCTGTATGCGTCACTGCGTTCAGACAAGATGTTTATTTGTTGTAACTTACACGTTGATGTTTTTGACGATATACAGGCTTGTATTTGAAGTTTTTGAAAAGCGTATTTATTTCAGGGCAGAATATAATCCTTTGACTGCAAATAGCACAGCTTTGACCATAAATTTGCAGTTTATCACGATCACAGTTCCCTTCCCAGGCACTTTGATCATTATTTCAGTTTTATTACTACTCCCTATCCGATTGACATGCGTGAAATGCTCGAAGCGATGCACCTCATAAGGGGCATTCACACAATGCAACTTGTGTGCAGTTTGTTGTTTGTAACACTTTACGTCGCGTGGACATGCACACTCGTATGTATGCAGCTTGATGCATAGTCTGTTTGAACGTCATTTTCTTAGGCGGATCGAGAGAGGGGCTGTGTGCGTGTGTGTGCATCTCCCCTTCCCCTTTTGTCCTCAAAGTTATCAAATGACCATTGAAACTCTAATAATAACGGGTGAAAATGAAGTATGCACCCTCCCTTTCTCAAAAGTGTGCAACCCAGCTTTCTCAGAAAGCTCTATCCGCCCCTGGTTTTCGTAATCATAAAGGTAGGATATTTTGTACTTCCATGACAACTTCATTACAGACCCGTGACGATCAGGTTTTCAGTAACACAAGCTTGTCGTAAAAGCGTCCAACGGGTGGTCAGGCTCGCTGACTTGATTGACACATGTCATTGTATTCCAATTGTGTAGATCGATGCTCTTGCTCTTGATAAATTGATTGTATGATCCAGACTCGATTATTTACAGACCGCCGCCATATAGCTTGAATATTACCGTCAAATTAAACTCACTCACTCACTTCTTAACATGACCGGGCGGAGGGGTAACCATGTGATTAAAGCGTTCGCTCGTCACGACAAAGACCCGGGTTAAATTCCCCACATGGGTAATAATAATAATAATAATAATAATGTGTCCATTTATATAGCGCCAAACTGCACACTAGGTATGCTCATAGCGCTAACAATCAAGGCCATTATTACCCCGGATAACCCAAGCTGCCTGTTGTGAAATGTGTGAAGGCCATTTCTGGTCATCCCCGTCGTGATATTGCTGGAACATTGCGAAAAGCGGCGTAAAACTCACTCACTCACTAACTTACTCATGCTTGACAACGGCAAAAGAATCTATACCGAAAAGTCGCATCATATTATAATAAAGAAGTTGTCATCCATAAAGTACCCTACCTATTACGAAATAGGACATACTCAATTCTCGGTAAACTCTTATTTCGGTATTTATGATTTAATAGTTATGTAAAACGATAAAAAAAAACAAGAGTAACCTTGTTAGCTCAATACAGGTTCTCACACATTTGCGTCGGTCCTATTATTGTGGGTTTACATGGTGCTATTTTTAACTTTAACTATGTAGCTGTACCCTACATCCTCAATGTAAATATTTATTCAAATAACCGATAGCTGCATGGGGAGTTCAATTACAAAACTACAGGGTGTCTGTTTTTGTCAAAACACACAAAATGTATCTGCGAAGTCTCCGCAAGGTCACAAAAACTCATGTGAACCTTAATATTGGACAATGGTTACAATATATCCATGCCTATCACAGAACATATATTTCACACTCATCTACGACACTCTAAACAGGAGAGGTGAGGTGAGGTGAGGTGAAATTGGGTTTAAGGTCGTGCTTGAAAATATTTCGCTCATTTGAGGGCGTGCATGCGTGTTTACGTGTATGTGCGGCTGCTTGTACTAGCCCAGACTGAAGCTGGTTTTATAGTGCCACTGAGATACCATACCGCAGTGAAGCATGAATACCCCACTCAGACACATTATACTGACTCCGAGAGCCAGGCAGGGACCAACAAGTACCATATTTTAACGTCTTTTGGTATGACGCGGTCGGGGATCGAACCCGCGACCTTGCGCTCTCCGGGCGGACGCTCTAACCAATACAATACGGAGGCGGTCCTCTAAACAGGTATTTGTGAAATTGTCTACTAAGTCACAAATACAAAAGGTTCAAAGGAAATCAGTCGAATTGATCAAGTGTAGAATAAAACCTTGAGCTCTGAAAACCTAATAATTATAATTATATACATAACTGTCTTCTAAAGTGTCTAGTTTCAATCGACTTGTGCTCACTGGCGCTATGACAAAGTTAAAAACAAATGCATGCACATATATGTTGCGGCCATTAAATTTCCGAGACCCGTGCTGGGATTGGATCCACGGACCTTCGGACGCTTTGTCCATATGACCAAAGGGTTAACCCCTTCAAGGTCAGGATGTCATCTGTGTAATGACTCCACGCCCTGTTATATATATACACACAAGTCTAGTGGAATGCTGAGAGGAAGAGGTGGGTTTTGAGGAGAGACTTGAAAAGGTCTTTGGATTTGGTGTTTCTTAGTTCAGATGGCAGAGAGTTCCATAACTGGGGACTGCAAACTGAGATGGCACGGTCAGACATCGTAGAAGTAGACAGAGTAGAGCGACACTGGAAGATCGAAGTGCACGTGTAGGAGAATACAGGGAAATCAAGCCCTCAATATGACGGATAGTTATCATTGTTGAGTCAGTCATGGGTGATAATAAAGGTATTGAAGATAATTCGAGAGAAGACGGGAAGAAGTGCAAGTTTTCGGGAGCAGGAGTGATGTGTTCAGTTATAGGAATCTTTGCGATGCATCTGAATTCACTGTAACTTGGCTATGGATTTATTTGTAAGACTGACTGACTGACTGAGTTTAGTTTTACGCCGCTTTATGCAATATCCCAGCAATATCACGGTGGGGGACACCAGAAATCGGCTTAACACATTGTGCCCATGTTGGGAATCGAACCCGGGTCTTCGGCGTGACGATCCAACGCTTTAACCACTAGGCTACCCCACCGCCCCTTATTTGTAAGAGAGCATTGCAATAATCAAGCCTACCAATGTCCCTACTATGCCTTGTTTTAACCGTTTTAACCTTTAACATACCTAACATACATCGCTCCTTCCTATTCTGTCCGTGTAGCAAGAAAGATCCTGCTCTGAAATCACCGCATACAACTCTCAGTGAAAGCGTTGTGTAGGTTACCGGGTGTGATGTCATCTATCATTCATCACACCGTTGAACATATTTGTTTTGTGGGTGAATGAGTACACATTACAGTTAAGCATTGAGGAGTTATGCCCCTTTTTCTTTGTACATATATACCTCCCTTGTTGTTTTGACGTCAAAATGTATGTCCGTCACATTTTATTAAAGCAAGTAGTGAGTTTGAGTGAGTGAGTTTATTTTTACGCCGCTTTTAGCAATATTCCAGCAATGTCACGGCGGGGGATACCAGAAATGGGCTTCATATATTGTACCCATGTGAGGAATCGAAGACTAGTCTTTGGCGCGACGAGCGAACGATTTAACCACTAGGCTACTCCACCGCCCTCTAAAACAAGTAAGTCACTTCATAATGTAACCATACAGTTGCACTACACTACTGTCATCACTGGAAAAAAAGTCCACATTTGCAAGTTTGGAAATGTCTTGGAGAGATGATGTTTCCCAAGACATTTCCAATTTGGAGAGACGAGGTTTCCAAGACATTTCCAATTTTGGAAATATGATATTTCCAAATTGGAAATGTTTGGAAATCACCATTTATTTTCTAGTGGTGGTTCAAATGTACGGCAAAAATTCGCACTTACAATTTCCATAAATCTGTAGAATAATGCGTTCACAATATGTCTATTCAGCACCAGAGAAACTTGAACAACGCAGATCACTTACCGCTTTTCAAACCGGTTTCTAATTTTACACCATGTAATAAGATGCAGTGCTATACATCGGCATTAACTTAAAAAGTCAGAGTGTTCATTTTTCAAATCAGTGCGTCTGAACATTAACACCAGGTCTTTGAATGGCATTTACAAGTCATACACATAAGGAAGAGAGTTTTGTATGGATTTCAACTTCTTTATTATGAGGAACACAACGTTTCGGAGTATATCCTTACTCCTTCATCAGGTGAATTAACTATAACACAGCAACCGAAATCCCAGCAGTAATTTAACCGCGTGATCCGTACTTTAAGTCGACGCTGTGTGAATGCCAAGGTGAGCACTATTTGAACTCATACAACTAATTGCATGCAACAAGCTGCAGCATCTAGCTGTATCGTGTGAAAGGTCCTTTAGAGGTGTTAACTTTGCTGCTTACAAACTGGCATCACTTAACATACACAGAATTTGATTCATCTGACCAACCTCTGAGTTCCTAGTGGAAGATCCGTTTGTGAGCTTAGGAGAACCCGAGGGCAGCTGTCGTTTCTGGTCTCTCGTGTAGTCACTGAACAGCTTAGGGACTAGTATCCTAAGGTGTTTGTTATTGCGCCTGGCGTTGTGCGTTAATGTAATGAAATAAGGACAGGTTGGGTCTGGGTATGACGTGTCAGAGTTTGGGGTTATACTACAGCATGTTATCTCGGTAAGCTATCACAGTTCTAAGCCAGGCATTAGGCCTGGACTTGACCAATCAGACACACATACTGACCGCTACCTATTTTGGTGCATCTAATTTAAATTCATCTAACAGCCAACGGTGTATTCTTGAGGTATTTTTTCAATGTCAGAATCCCAATGTAATAATGTACGAAGCATAATTACAGAAATAAAACATAAAATGCTTCTCGTGATTGCAACAGATAGCTTGTGTGTTTCAATGTTATTTGTTATTTTTTAATTGATCTTGTATGGTTATTTACTGATTTCACAACACAGTTTGTCTCCAACCTATTTCTGGGTTATCCCGGCTAACCCACATTCTGTGAGTGAGGCACCAACTCACCAACAATCGAAGTGAGCTATCTAAGCCACTGCGGTTTCCACTGAAATGGTCTGGCAACTTGTACCCATCAAGTAGAAACTGATAGGGCTAACACGTGGGGAGGCTATGCATACACTTTGAGATTTAGAAAGTGGTCAAATGTAACATATGTTCTGTATGGGGTTACACTTTTAGAAAGGTACAGGTTCTGGTATTTTGGGTGGTTGAGTTCTGTCCGGGATTTCAACCCACACTCTCTGAGTCAGGGTCCAAATCTCTAGCACCCAGAATCAGCCTTCTAACTCACTCACCAACCGCGGCTTCCATAAAAACAGTTTGCTAGATTTTGTGTCCTGGTGATCTTCTGGTCACGTTTTGACAGGTGTCTGGTGTTCTTTGAATCTGATGTTTGGGGTTCTGAGGGTTTCGCAAATACATGTGATCTGGTACATGTACTCAACCATAAACATTGTGAGGGAGAATATCTTTGTTGCTTCTTGAAGTACCATACACACGACAACCACATGTAGAATGTTGAACAAGACAATGTATGACCTAAGGGTGGAATACAACGACTCACTAATCATCAACGTGGGCGTGATACAGGAAATGCTGGACAATCCGTTGTGGTAGTGGGACGGGCCTTGGCTGTAGTTGTCAGACAATACACAGACTAAGAACCCATGTGCAACCGACGGAGTACCGTTGCAGATCGCCCAAGGTCTTGGGGATCTGGGTGTGACGTCGCACCAAGATGACGTACAAATCAGGTAACGCTATCTCCGCAACGAGATTTGTTAGAGCAACTTCCTCCAGCACAGTTGCTTAGAGTGTCAGCACAGATCATTAAGAATCGACTTGTATCCAAGCTGGGCGAACATACACAGGACCTAGCCTGGCGCCTTTGCATTATGCTCAACGTTCACGATGAGTCCAGAGATGTACAACAGGAACCAAAGACACTGGCACAGTAAGGTCCTCACTGGTCCTGGGCTGAAATTGCCTTTCCGTTCCCCTGAATTCAACCCGACCAAACACATTTGGAATGAGCTGGAAAGACTAGTGCAACGGCGAGAACTTGGACAAGCATTCGTTACAGGAGGATGAAGAGACGTTGTGTTGCCGGCACGGCTGCCCTAGGAGATTTCACTTGTCATTCGTCTTCCTCTGTTCAAAGAGTTTTATCAGTGTGAAGTAAGCGTTGGGGGTTAATGTAACGTCACGTTCTATTTTTCCAATCCACTTTTTTATCGTCTGTATTTTAACCTGGACAACAATGTCTTACACACCTGTGGGAGAGAATCCCATGTGAGAAAACTGCTATCAGACATATATGTGAGATATATTTCCAGGTTTGTGATTATGATGAACTACTTTCCTTGAACGCAATTCGATAATTAAATGAGAATGTACATTATAAAAAAGATCCTTCATTGTTTTGACACTGAAATATTTATCCCTTGTGATGGAAAAATCAAATCATGTCCTGCTTGACTGTGATTCCTTCATCACAAGGGATGCAAAATGGAGGATCCTCACCTTTAAGTAAATACTCAAGTGTATCGAGAATGGCCAGTACGGCATCGTCTTAGAATGACCTCTTCAAATCTGGACTGACAACCCAAGTAGGTGTAACCGATAGTTTGTTTTATTGCAAGTAATTTATTGATATCTACTTGGGTGTCCCACTTCTTCTGCATAAAATCCCGGATGTAACTTCTTATAACTGTTTTATAATCACTGTAAGGTATCAGAAGTGGTGTCACAGATTTGTGGAGAGCGGCCTTTGCAGCAGAATCGGCCACTGTGTTACCAGTGATTCCAACATGGCTGGGCAACCAACAAAAGACGATTTCATATTGGCCAGTAGCAAGATCATTTTGCAATTCAAGTACTTCAATTAAAAGTGGACTGTAGATAAAGATCCGATTCAAGTCCCTGATCTACTACGTGAGCATTCGTTTAACAGATTCGCTAATTCACAGATGACAATCAGAGCCAAAACACACCACATAAAACAATGTAAAACATGAAACATTTGCCGGGATTCATGAGTACAAATAAACCCGTAGATATCTACAGCCATGGTATACAAGCCACAGCTTAAAATAGTCCTCCGACGCATAATATGCAAAGTTCATTTCTTCGTTACATGCAGGATGTAATCAACTACAGTCACATATAATACACCTCGCCACATCTGTAACATCTCATCTGTAACATCCCACGTGGAAGTGTCGGGCTCCGGGGAAAACTGTGGCGAAGAAAAGAAGTGAATGTTACCTAAGCGATGTCACATTCAAGCACACGGGTTTCACATAACAAACACTCTTCTTTATTTCTGGTTCCGGTCCATGGGGAATATTGTGTCTGAAATCAATGAGCAACGCCAGCAAATGTCCCAAACGATTACAATGACGTCACACTCTCAATGATTGCATGCTTGCAAAAAGAACAATCATCTACGTTGTATCATCGTCATTTCAGAGTTTAATTTATTTTCTTTGATGTTATATAGTTAAGCATCATCAGTATCGCCTTGAAAATGCACAGGTGTGCAGAAACGTTTTTGTGGAGGGTCAACTGAGGTATGGATAATGATCAAGGAGCCCAAGGACGTCACTCATTCATAAACGTTGTGGTGTGTATTACTGCGCCACTACGATGCGAAAATATTATCTTTGAAACTGTTCGACACAAAAAGCAATGCAATTTATGGTGTGTAAGAACCAAATTATTGCATTCGTATGTGTCACATGCCACGTATCTTACAACAGTTTCTAAGATAAATGACAGACACTCGTGTACCGTCCTCTATATAACACACATCTATTTTCATAATAATACACAGACTACGTCCATTGTGAGATTCATTCCTCTGGGTTTTGGACATGCGTCGTTGGTGTCAATGACGTTCAGATGGGTCTTGAAAGATTGGCGTTGTTCTTGATGACGATGAAAATCTAATGACTGGCAGGACCTTGGTAGGATATGGTGAATCTGATGGATGATGGGTGTAGTTTTGGGTATTGGCCCGGAGCTCTTGTAAGATTGTTTTTGAGACATATCTGCCGAGCGCTTAGGATTTATTGATTTGATTATCTGTGTTATTATCTGTGCCACTATCAATCCAGCTGGCTTCCATTCCTATCACTTTCACCAATCAGTGTTATTTACCCCTTGCCTTCCTTTTTTCCACAACCGATCGGTGCTTATTATCTATCAGTAATTATTTAAGCCTGGAGTTACCTGTACTTCGGGCTTCTATTTGCCCATCGCTATTATCAATCAGCGCGAAATAACTACTGGCCAAGTTTCCACCTTTCCAATCATATCACGTTTGTTGTTCTCAAATATACATACACAACCTTTCCTCTTCCTATTTGAGAGAGTAACACTATACTTGAATCATCTTACTCCTCAAGTTCTGAATCCAACAAATGCAATACCATTATGTGTTATTTTTAAAGATATTGTCGGTATTTATCGCTACGTGTGTTTAACAATTTATCTCTTACATTCTTTGGTACACATCACAAACAATGTTATCAGAGCTCACAAGGGCACGTTTCACTGTGGTTTGTTTCAGTATAACAATCCTAGCAATATCAAGACGAACAAAGAACAACCTAAAAATTGCTTTTCTATCCACTAGTATTATGGTGACCCTGAAATAACCAGGAAATAGAAGTAGTGTTCTTGGTTTCAATAATAGTTCTACGTTTATGTTTTATAGTACCAAGGGTCATTTTAATTTTCCTAACACAGAAACCTCTGAAATATATACACAGGAGTAAAACAACCAAACTCATCTATTCGCTCACCTTGCTTGGGCCGGAGCACAAATAACCTCACAACAATTACTATGGCGTCTACTTAGAAAGAATATGTATCGCGTTTAACATTGGGTACATCTAAATAGGGTGTGTGGGAGCCTGATTTGTTTCCCTAATTGAACAATTCATTGTGGTGACCAGCAGTCTACTCTGGTCCTCTCCCCACTTTGAATTAGAAACAACTTTCAACAAGTCAAGTACTTTCACACCTTAACTTTGAGTTTTTTTATGTGTGGTAAGATACTCAAATTGCCTGGCCCAGGAACGATTATTAGCAAGTCACATACAAGCATACCCTACTAACCCACATTAACAGATGTCTACACGTGACTATTAATTGATTGTGTGATGTCCTATATGGCAAGCTCTTCCTTGATCAAATTACGGTCATGGTAATTGAACGGTAACAACGAGGTCGATACACACGTGGGTTAAACTTCCATCACATTCCACGTATACTATTACCTACTGCAGTCACCTACATACGTACAACAATCCATATACAGTGATATAGTCCGGCATTATATAAATAATGTAGAGATAACACGTGGGCAGTTGGTGTAAACATACTGCTAGAGTGCTGCAGGCGACTCACACAGCAACGTTTCATGTTATGTCATTGAAAAGTTTGTTTGTCCTACACGTAGGATGTTCTGATGCTATGCTCTTTCTATCACAAAATCACAGTTACTTATGCAACTTTTGCTCGAAAGATTCTCAGATTTGCTTTCAGAGCTTTAAGAAACGTTTTATGGTGGACATACGGTCATGTGTAGACACATGTGTCATCCAACAGCATATTATGAAAAGTTTCAACTTGTGACATTTACGTTTACAGTAACGAGCAGAAAAAAATGCGACTTTTCACAGACGTAGTTTCAAACTTTATTTACTGATAAATTCAGTTATATTTTTCATACATCAACTCTGGATACTGAAGTTTACATTTATGCAAGTCAATAGTCTGTTAGTCCACCGTTTCTCTCGATGCGCTGCTGGATACGGCGTCCCATGCTGTCAATCAAATTGTCTATGTAGTCCTGGGGAAGGTCCATTCATATGTGACTGATGAGATTAGACCACTCAACGACACTCTTCGGTTCCAACTTTTCTAATATTTTGTCCTTCATAATCTGCCACACATTTTCAATTTGGGTTCAGGTCGGGTGATGCCGCTGGAAATTTCTCTAAGGTCCCGTGACTCGTTTCAAACAAGTTACAGGTACTTGTGTCTTGACTTGTGTACAGGTGCATTGTCCTCTAAAAGTTTGAAAGGTATTCCACTTTGTCCTATATGGGATTCCACTATGCCTTCTTGTATAAGTTGACAGTACTTGCATGAATCCATCCTTCCTGTAATAGTTAGCAGCGGCGTTACCCCGAGTTTTCCTATACCACCCCAAACCATGACACTGAGTGAGAACTTCGGAACCATTTTGCAGCTACGTCGACCTCTTGGCCAACTCTTTCTTGTGATCCTATAAAACTGAAACTTTGATTCGTCCGTAAAAATCACATTTGAAAAGTCTGTAACCTGTGTTTCCCTGCACCACTCGAGCCTTTTCTCCACATGTGCTGTTGTCATCAATGGAACTTTCTTAGGCACTCGCTTGACATATCCAGATTGCTTTAAAGATCTGCTAATTGTCCATTCTGATACCTTAGGGTTCCTTGATTTGACCCCTTCACAGCAAGCTGTTTTGCAGACCAGTTTGGGTTCGCCGCCGCGAGACGCGCGATACGCCGTCTGTCATTTGCCCCAAGAGTAGCACGACGTCCCGATCCAGTCTGTCGCTCTGTCCCTAGCCCTGCGTCAAATTTCTTCAAATTTCGGTAAACAGAGGCCCGATGCAGTTCCGTCAGTTTCACAAGTCTAGTTACGGATGTAATACCTGCTTCATAATATGCCAAGAGTCGATTTCTGTTGTTTTGTAACGTCATATCAAAGCTTCGGTATCGTCTGCTAGCAAAGAGGTCACGTGATCAAGCCATCCCCACCTGAAGCCAAGGGAGATAATTCCATACCAACGAGGCAAGCTACTGGCGGCTAGAAACAATGTATTTCGGCTTTATTGATAGTAGGATCGAGTCTACAGAATAATGTTTTTTGTCGCATTTTATCTGCTCGTTACTATACTTAAATGAATATATAGACTTCAAGAAAGAGCTGGGGCCACCCCACGACAGGGATGGACGGATGTCTATGAGCACCTAACATAAATGTCATTACAAGGAACCGCCTGAATTGGTAGCTACCATGGTGTCGAGGGGTGTGTATTAGGACTAGTACTAGAAAACGCAGTCCAAAGAAGCTTATGACAGGGGGTGAGTAAGTGAGTTAACTTTTAAAGATACATTGGCAGTATATCAGCCATATTGCGACTAAAACAAGTTATAAGTGAGTGTGCTAATATTTAGCGTCTCACTGGCAATATTTCAGCCATACCGTGACGAGAACAATTTAATTTATATCAATTATAAATCAATAAATTTAGAACGTAGAAAAACAAGTTATAATTTCGGGATAGATGCATATACGTTATAAACTCCTTTTAGCAGAGAACATTAAAAACAACTATCACAGAAACAGAATCTAAAACTACCCTCTACATCTAAAATTATATTTCTATCAAAACAAACAATATAACAACGGGCTGTAGATCGCCAGCAACTGGAGACCATGGGGACTTACAATACTTTTGCTACCTGTATGGGCGAGTGAGTGAGTAAAAGTTTAACATTACCTTGAGAAAGATTTTGCATACATAGTAAATACAAGTTGTTACAAAACCAATCAAAGGCCTGTAAAATAACAGAGTATCACAGATGTTTAAAACTAGCATGTAAACCTAAAACTATGTTACTTACTTTATTTAAGACAATACAATTTACAAACAGGCTAAAGGCCACAAGATAAAAGCACATATATAATAAATGTACGACTATATCTAGTTGCATATTAAAGCTCGGATGAAAAAATGCACTTGAGGGGTGACTTCACAGGACGAAATTTTGACGTTTTAACAACATTCGTAAATATTGTAAGTACAAACTGTAGTTTTGAAATACAGACTATAATTATTCATATAACCTCAACTAATTAAATTACATAATGATTGTAAAAAGTTTGTTTGTATTTTTTTACATCTAAATGTGAAAAAGATGGAACTTTTGTAGTAGTTATATTCAAAAAATTACCTAAAAATGTCTTAATTCAAATCGCATAGATAATCTTGTTCACCCATAGAAGTTTCACTTCACAATGAATTTCAAATTTATACCAGTATTTCCTACTGGAGAAACAAAGGGGGGAACCTCTCGCCAGCTATGACAGGGTTTACTATAGAATGTGTAAAGCCCTTAATTTGACATAAAGCCGTGTTTACAAAGTTGTAAACAAATCAGTTACCTCAGGGGTCGTGTCAAAATCAAAACCAGGTAGGAAAGACAAACTGGATAGCTTTGATAAGGGTGTCATACACCGTGCAGGTTATAAACTGTATGAACGCAAAATCCCACCGACGTGTCCTAAAATACAAGATGACATCAAAGATACAATAAATGTCTCGGAAACAACACTGATTGTAGCTCTGGCAGAAATGGGGTTCAGGTACACCAAAAGAGGAGATGACAGAGCTGTGTTTATATAGAATAAAGAAGTTGTATATCCATAAAAATAGTCCTCATTCTTCAGCTTTTATCGCAGTTGGACGGACCAAGCGTTATCATTTTGGATAACGCTAGTTACCATAACCTGCGTGGCCCTGGTACCATCACACCCACCATGAGCAATCTCAAGGCTCAGTTGCAGGATTTTCTCACTTCCTGTAACGTGCCGTACAGGCAATCAGAAACAAAGCCCCAGCTCAAGGAAAAAATCCGGCAGCACAAAAAGCCAATCCAGTACATCACTGACGAACTTGCTGCAAAACAAGGCCACATAGTACTGCGTCCACCAGTATGGCACTGTGAGCTCACGCCCATCGAGCTGATCTGGGGTAACTGTAAGAATGTTATTGTTCCCAATAATGCCACATTCAAGCTTTCAGACGTTAAAGAGCTTGTGTATGCTTCTTTTGCGAGAATTACCCCCAGAAGTGTGGCAAAAAGCTGAAGACCGTGTTCTAAAAATACCGAATACCGTCTGCGGGACGGCGTTAACGTCAGCCGAGTTGTACCTGTTGTAATTCGGCTAGAGTCCACGACCAGGAGTGATGCTGACACTTGATATTTTGAGACGGTCCCTGACATGTACTGCCCGTACGTTACATGAACGCTGTCACCCTGTCTGCCTGCCAGGTGGGTCACAGTAGAGTTTGTTTTCTACCATGGAATTTTTCTAAGTTTTCGATATTTTATGAGTAATCATTATGATTAGGGAATGGTACATCGTGATTACTCATATGTCATATTAGGTCGAGGTGGTATGAATGATTATATATGAGTTTTGAATCTGAAATATCAACCATTATGAAATAATTGCCAAAAAGCATTTTCCAAGCATTTCTTCTTTTTTTCTTAGGGACCATGGGGACAGTGCTTTTGCTACCTGCATGGATCCAAGCTGGGTTTACATCATCCCTTCGGTCACTGGCAATTGTGAGTGAGTGGGTTTACTTTTACGCTGCACTCAGCAATATTCCAGCTATGTGGCGGCGATCTGTAAATAATCGAGTCTGGACCAGACAATCCAGTGATCAACAGCATGAGCATCGACCTATGACATGTGATACGATGACATGTGTCAACCAAAGCAGCGAGCCTGACCACCCGATTCCCTTGGTCCACACGGGGGAAGAGATGTGAGCGTTACCCATCACTCACCACGAGGAGGTTGTTCTTCATGAATGCCACTTACGACTGGATATATTTAGTCGTGTGGGAGTATAATCAGGCCTTATAGAGTGTCATTCTCCGTTGAGAATATTCAAGACTATGGATCAATTATTCTCGAAAAGAAATGTAATTACGTGTACATGTTTGATGTTTATTTTATATTACTTTACATTCTCGGGATAATTTACCAGAGAACAAAAACATATTTCCATTAGAAGACATTGATCACTGTTATATGTAACTACAGAAAACGAACGATAATTACTAAAAATGGTCATTCCAAAAGGAAATTGCAGACATCAAGGATACAAAATGTAAATGGTGATCATTAAAAAGCTGTTAATGTCATAAACTCTGTTTGAATTCGATCTGTGCCACAACTATGTTCCATAATTATTTTGTTGGGTTTGTGATCAAAGCCTAAGATGTTGACAATTTGTAATACTTAAAGGAGGGGCAATTGCCATCAGAAAAGAGGACTTCTGCAGCAAAATGTGTTTTACACGTGAAGTCGTTCTGTTTATCCGATAAGGATTGTTCATATTCACAGATGAACTCAAAGCGACTGTGATGCATTGAACGTTCGTCTTCCTGGGAGCCATAATTAATATATATTATTTTCACCATAGCAGAACGAACACGGACAAGTGAATCAAATAAACTACTTTTATTTTGACTTACTTAAAAAACGAACTTTAATGAAAGAGAAATTTTTCTGAAATCACACATCATAGATATTTACATTACCAGAGATGGGTAAATTTGATGACAGTGTCACTGCATGTTTTACGCCGGAACACCTATCCATGCTGGTTGATGAGATCATATACACACATTGCCCTCAGTCCCTGAAAGACACAACACAGCACAACACAACACATCTGAGCAAATAACCGTCGAGTTTATTAGTCTCAGTGCCACGTACATCATCAGTCAACAATAGAATGCTTGTAACCAAGTTGCAGAAAATGTAATGATCATATTAAGAAAGTACATATACACCAAGAACATAAGTGATGCAAAACAATTACACAGAGTAAAGACAATTTTCCGATATAGCCAGTATAGAACAAAGGTTTATACGTTTGAAGATAAAGTGCCCAGCTCTAAATGATATATGACATTACCGTGGGCATTTAAACATTATAACTTGTTAATAGTCACGATATGGCTGCAATATTGCCGATGTGACTTAAAAATCTTAACTCACTCACTGGGCATTTAAACGAGCTGCATACTCTGATAGGCCCAAAGCATATCAAAGCATAACCGGTTACCATAGTTAAACAAGACTGAAGTGACATAGTATCAATAGTAGTACAGTGAGAATAATGATACACCCAAATATGACATGCTCAACATAAACTAGCAGGTATTGCCAAGGGTAATTGTGAGTGAGTTAAAATCGAAACTCTCGTGAAAACAGGTGAAACTCAACGTGTGACGTAAAACATGGATGACAAACAGGTTTCAGCTCGTGAAACATTGTATTTTACTTTGTATAATCCACAATTGCTAAGCGCGATAAAAATATTTGTACAACCATGATAGAACCCAAAAGGTTTCACCATATGACGTATGACGCTTTTATAAGTATTAACCTATTTCATATTGTTGATTTGCAGGACCAAATGACCTCGGTCTTGTGTCGTGACCTTGACATTGACGCCTCCTCAATTGACAACTGCTCAAAGATGGCAAATAAATTATTTGTATGCTAGTATGTCTTTGAGGGAGATGTTGGTTGTTGTCGGTCGGCTGTCAGTCGATTGGCCACAGAACATCAGGTTAAGGACCTTCAAAGTTCATGTCAACCACGACTGACAACTCCTAGGGACAGGGACATCGAGTCGATTTCTGTGGTGCATGAGTGATGGTCGACCTCGTGCTTAGCGCCGCAGAAAACAACGTAATCTCTTGGGAGCACGTACAGTGTCGTGGGGATTCATTGATGGAGTTGATATGCCTCTCACATGACCGTAGACTCTACCTTGTAGCAATCATACTAGATTCGAATGGACAACGTACATAACAGACACCGTAGACAGGGTACAACATTCTGATGAGGTAACAGGTAAGGATCCAATTGTCGGACAAAGTGATTTCATTTGTTCATGACTGACATCAGATGGTCTAGCTCGTGCGTGGAGATATATAGATACATCCGAAATGCTGTCATTTATCCGTGTTTCTACAACCTTGAGATTAAAACGTTTCCTTCATAACACTTAACCGGCATAAAAAGGCATTTTATTTTCATAAAGAATAAATTTCAATTGTATTCAAATCTTTTGTGTCTCATTATTCATACCATGAATAGCTCTGTACTTTTGATGTGCATATTATGCTTTACAGAAGTGTGAGGACGATTTATAGTTTACTGTCAACTCATCTCATAGCGTCATTGTACCCCTTTGTTGGTTTAACTGATTCTAACAGTCTCTAGTATTCAGGATATTTACCCTATCTCTATTATGGTACTATGTATTAATGTTTATATTTCCTGTTTCTACTGTACATGGAATAGTAAACATGATGATTATTTCGACGTTCGTTTTCTTACAAGATGAATCCAGGAGGCATTTATAGCGAATATTGAGGTGAAATGTGGTTACACGTTCATAGTAGCTGGCAGGCGGGACTAGACGGTTCAGATATATAGGCTTTATCCCTTAAGGGACTATGCTGGTCCAGATCTTTTTTAACCATGCACACTAGACTGGCAACAGGATCATCATCTTTATGCGGATGATTCGGAAATGTCGATAGTTTTAACCCCAATTTTAGACAATTTGACGGCACCCGGAACAAGATGGAAGGTTAAGGTAACAATGTCAAATCGTTGATGATTGTTTAAATGATGAGAGAACAGATGTAATGGTAATTACTCTGCCTTTAAGACAACATAAATTACAGCTAACTCACTTCATAATTGTATAGCCTTTTATTCCATTTTCTCATTAACCATATGTGTTGTTTTGACTCATCCATTATTATGGAAAGTCAAGTTCATTTTCTGTTTCATGTCATTTTCCTTTAATAAAGTTTGGACCCATTCCTCACCTTCTCAATACTGACGCTACAGCTGGCCTGTCAAGATCACACAGTAGAGGGCTGCCCCAATGGTAAAAAGGTATGTTCGGTAAATTTGGAGATCATTGTTCTTTCGAGTTCCTCATGTCAATCAAAAAACGTCACACATTGAATGTACTCTTTGAGGATTGATTCATATTGGGGAGACACAAGAGAAAATATGGACACAATTCAACCAGTATAGACCGGGCATCAATGGGAATGTTTCCAATTGTGTCTATATACCAACATTTTAATTCTGAAAATCACTCCATCCTGTGAAAAGTAGGATATTAGAACAGTATACCACCATTCTAATAACGTTAAATGCAGGTGACCTTGCGGAATGTCAAGAGAAGATCATTGGATTCGACTGTTACGTACAACCATGCCATGTGGATGTAATCATAAAATATAAGACCTTGGCAGTCTAACTAACCGAAGAACTGCCAGCGTCAATGTATTGAGTTTATTTCCAGCATCGACGCAGCCATGGTCGCAAGAAGGGAGGAAGCCCAAATGATACCATTCACTTGGAGGAATTGTTGCCTCTTCTGCATTAACCGTTGGGACTGAACAAAGTGAGAACAAGACAATACTCTCTGCCATTAAATAAATGACACGACTCCAGTTTTTGCTGATGGATGAGTCTACAGACAGCAAAAGCCACAGTATCGACTAGAGAGTATAGTTCTTTATGTTCCTCGGAATGTTTGTCGAAACCAGAAACAGATTCATCTGTATCAGACAAAAACCGCTTGTTCCTGAATCCGAAATTTGCAAACAAGGGAATTGATGCTTTATATGTAAGCAACATCCCGAGACAAAAATCCGATTCCTAAAATATTTCAGATTACCAACAATATCATTTTCCAATACGAACACCCAGATTGTTCAATTATAGGAATGTGTTGCAGAACGTGGATTTGGAAGACTTATGTTTACTTAATTCACAGCCCCCGAAATACTCGTATATTATTTGTGTTTCTATCTCTTGGTATGCTTGTGTCTCATTTGACACGTTTTTTCAGCGAAAACACCCATCTGTATGTATAGTGTTGGACGAGACAAAACTCTGCCTATTGATAAGTGAAGGTAACTATATTGTTTATAACGAACTTGCGGAGTAACGAAATGATTTCTTTGTCCCGGTCGCTTCTTATATAGTTTAGTCTTTAGTCGAAATGCGTACACGATCTTACGTCATACTCTCCCATATCGCAATCCGGCACATTGGACAGTGAATAATATAGTCTTGAACAGGCACACCCGTGGCTATTTTGAGCAACGGCTTAGAGTTACAATATAAGAGTGACCAAAATCATTCTAACATCCATTAACAACAAGCAAGAATTAATGGGGACCTTTTCTAAGCCAGATTCCAGAATTGGAATTTCGATATGAAACTGGCAGTGTATAATGCATGCATGCCTTCCCACCCCCTCTTGCGAAATGCGCATAATAGAAAGCATGGAGATCGAATGTCGAACCGATATTGTTGCCATCAAAGTCTGTGACATAAACCTACATCGCTCCGACCTATCCAATTGTCGTCAATATTGTGATGGTAATTATCAACGAACAATGACCAACTCACTGACAATATATTTCAATACGCTTTGAACACTGATTAGCCAGTGACAACCTATCCAGAGGTCCCGTCATCGCCAACTGTGCCCCCCGTTATAACGCGCAGGCGTTAAGATGTAATACCTTTCCTTTAGCTTTTGTTGAGAACGGACACATATTTATCCGAATGTGATGAATTGATCGTTTCAGGAAATATGTAAACATCACAGTGTAAACTCTTTGCTTGAAAATAACTTTTGAAAATACATACGTGAAGGCGAGTCAAAACGAACCCAGCCGCCAGATGATCGGCATTCAGGTTAGTCAGTGCTAATTAGAAATAATTGCTTCCCGAAAATATGATTTAAAGACCTGCTTTAGATCTATAGCGTTGACCAGAACTAGTAGCATTCGAAACTACAAAACTTTTTGGTGTCGCCCGAAGCACCCCGTTTTACAACGTTGTCATTATTGTGAAATTACACCACCACCTGACAATCCACAAACTTAGCACAAGATTTTAGACTGACTGACTGACCGAGTTTGGTTTTACGCCGCTTTTAGCAATATTCCAGCAACATCACGGCGGGGGACACCAGAAATGGACTTCACACATTGTACCCATGCAAGATTTTAGAAACGTAGTAGGTCAGTTGGGGAACCTTTTAAGATAAAACAGTTTTTTGATGATTATGGGAAAGGGAGGGGGGTCATTGATTTTGTACATGACATGCAGGGGGTACACTTACTTTGTACATAAATTATAGGGGGGGGGGCATTCACATTGTACATGTTTCTCCATAAAAATCATCATATCACACTCACACACACACACACACACACACACACACACACACACACATAGATTATGAACGGTCCCTGAAAATTTGTCCACAGGTAGCCTGGCTTCCATGGCTATAGTGTCAATTTCTATCCCTAGAAACTGGAAACAGCTGACTGGCCCGACTGTTTTTTCTGGGGCTAAGGGAACCCCTATATCTCTGCCCAGATTTAAAAACGCAACCAATTCGCGTAGACAAAAGCCCTTGCTACGAAACATAATGAAGAAATCATCTAGTTTCCATAGTCACGATATGGCTGAAATACTACCAGTGTGACTTCAAATTTTAACTCACTCATTCGCTACATGCAATTTCCTTTTTCAACATGTCCCACTTTTCCCCGGTTTGGTTTTATAGGACTGGTGAACAATTCAATTTCCTTTGCATACGTATCTAACGTGTGTCATTATTTGGTCAACTTTTCCTGAACATCTGGTAGCATCGCTTGTTTATAGTGATTAATAGACATATGTTTGTGATGTAGTCACTATCATTAAATGGGCTTTTCATAATGATGTCTTAGAATTATTAAGAGGGCAAAATAATTCGCTTATTCTATCATTATAAAGTTTCATGGCTTTAAGTGTTGGATTTTCTGAAAAAAGTTCGAACTGCAGATTTTTTTAAAACCAAACATTCTTCCCGAGAAATAGTTTCCTCTAGCCTGTATCAAAGTTTAGTCTACGCCATTGCATTTTAAGCCTATTTTTCGTTGAAATTGTGCCCCTTGAGATCGAAACAGGTGGTTGTTCCATGTCGCATTTCTTACTATGACGACTACTGTATCACACGGGCTGGTCGATCTGACAAGGGAATGGTTCCCGATTTCATCACTGTCAGGCAAACAAAATGAAATAGTACCGGAGTACAGACGCATTTGTTGCCACATTGTGCTCTGACAGTTATAGATGCTGCGCTCTTAATGGATGCTTGCGGACTACGCAGTAACACAATAACACTGCATCTCAGTGTTCAGTTGTTTGAGTGAAGATACATTAACCTTCGCATTTACATACTCTTCCAAAAACATTAACCCTTGCTTACAGTAAGAGGCGATTAATGGGATCGGGTGGTCAGGCTTGCTGACTTGGTTGACACATGTCATCGTATCCCATTTGCGTAGATCGATGCTCATGCTGTTGATCACTGGATTGTCTGGTCAAGACATGATTATTTACAGATCGCCGCCATATAGCTGGAATATTACTGAGTGCGGCGTAAAACTAAACCCACTCACTCACTCTTCAAAAAATGTATGGGAACTTAATAATTTTTTAATTTAAGATTCATTTGAATAAAGTAGGAGATATATCGGAGTCAATCCATTTTGATATGATAATAATGAATGTTTTGAGAATGCATCATCACTTGCACTTCCTTATGACCATAGTTGTTTGTACAGTAATCGCACTTGAAAGATGATTGTTGTATGACGTGAATTTGCATGTGTACGATTTTCATTTTCAAACAAAATAAAAACGACTAGAAACAAACACTTACAACTGTGTGATGCAAGATGATTGTCAAAATTAATGGTCTTCAGTTATTCATCGACCTTCAACCGTCAAAATCACGCATGACACCCCATGCACGTGTTTGCAGTTCGAGGCTAATTCTGCTGGTCCTGGTGTCGTTTCGGAGATGACTTGTGAGCGTACAATTGGCGAATGTTTAGCCCAAATCGTTTCCTCAAGGTGAGACATGTGAAGGTCCGGGTTAGAATGAAGCTTCAGTAACCCATGCTTGTCGTAACGGGATCGGGTGGTCAGGCTCGCTGGCTTGGTTGACACATGTCATCGGTTCCCAATTGCGCAGATCGATGCTCATGTTGTTGATCCCTGGGTTGTCTGGTCCAGACTTGATTATTTACAGACCACCGCCATATAGCTGGAATATTGCTGAGAGCAGCGTAAAACTAAACTCACTCACTCACTCCTCAAGGTGAGCACCTCATGAAAATCTGCATTTTGATTGCTCTTTAGATTCGTCTTAAGCAAGATATGCTTGTTGTGTTTAGGGGGGCTGGTAAAGAGACTTATGGGTCCTTGATATGGGACTTTGATTGAAAACTTTGACACACTTTGAAAATATTTCGTTAAGTTTTATTTTTGCCATAATTGTAAAATGGACATGTGGAGCCAGGATGCTGATTTTGTGAAATGTTTTTTGTTGATCTACGCAATGGCCTAATCTTGAGTTTCTCATCAGCGTAAAAACAATCAGCGTGATGTCGACACCGAGAAGTGATTCTATTCAGCTGAAGAATAGTAAAATAATAATCGATCTTATCTTGAAGGACAAATTTATATTATTCTTTATGTAGGCTAACATCTGTAACAGATGTCCTCGATTCATTTCGTTCTCAATGTAACAAGATATAACAGGTTAGTATGTCAGTATGTGTGGCAATGTGTGACTCAGACTCAGAGTACTTGAAGCACCAAACCATATGGTTTGTCATATCCACAGAACAGAAAAGCGGTCTTGTTTGTAATTTTTTCCTCAAAGAAGGCGCGTACATCCAATTCAAGTGGTTCTGCTGATAGTCAAGACTGAGCTTTCTTTCGGCCGCTACATATTTACAATAAATGTGTATTCATACCACAATATAATCAGTCGCTATGCATTTTATATGCCTATTGACATGTGATATATATTTTACTGGTGTCAAAGTGTAGAAGCAAACTATTATATTATCTGTTGACACATTTTGATTTCAAATCAACTAACTATTGAATCGAAATCATTACATTGTTTGATTGAGTTTGGTTATACGCCACACTCAGCAATAGTCCAACTATATGGCGGCGATAATCGATTCTGGATTGAATCCAGTATTCAACAGCATGAGCATCGATTGGGATACGATGACATGTGTCAACCAGCCTGATCACCCGATCCCATTAGTCGCCTCTGACGACAAGCATGGGTTACTGAAGATCAATTTTGACCCTGATCTTCACGGGTTCATGCGTAATTAAGTTGTGCGTGTTTTTTGGTTCCCTTGTCTTCACAGTGCATTCTGAATCATATACTGAGTCAAAAAAAGAAACTTCACAAAATGTAATTTGAAAAATAATGAATAATTTTTCTCTGATGATACATCTATGTATCCGAAATGGGATCCCTATCTTTCGACTCTAGAAAAACGTTAGCAAAACCCACTCAAACCCATCCATTCGTCGTGCAAATGATATTTGTGCCAAATCAGGTTTTGCACGTGCAGTCGATCAAGTGATCTTCGCATAGAAGTTTTCTTCATATGCACGTGTTTGCATTGGCCTCAAGAATTGAAAAAACACTTTTAAACCACAGTTCTAACGGTACTTGAAATGACACGATTGTCAAATGTGCAACGTGAACGTGCCGTTGGCATGTTGCAAGCGGGAAGATCAGTTATTGACGTCGCAAGAGCAATGGGATGCAGCCGTCGTACTGTGTATGACTTGCGAGGTCGTCTACAACAAACTGGCACCACTTCTGATCGCCCAAGGTCGGGTCGTCCACGTGTGACGTCACGAGCAGAAGACCGTCAAATCGTCCTACGTCACCTACGTGACAGATTTCTGCCGGCTACACGAACCAGGGCTGAGATGTTTAGAGGTCGACTGTCCTCACAGACCATTCGAAATCGGTTGCGGGCTGCCAATCTCCATTCTCGACGTCCATATCGTGGGCCAATATTGACGCCGTTTCATCAACGTCAACGTCTGCTGTGGGCCCAACGTCACCTCCGATGGACTCAGAGAGACTGGAATCGAGTCGTCTTTAGCGATGAATCCAGGTTTACCCTCAGATTCGCGGACGGCAGGCATAGAGTCTGGAGACGACGTCGTGAACGGTATGCCCAATGTTGTGTACAGGAAGTCGACAGATTCGGGGGCGGAAGTTGCATGGTGTGGGGTGCTTTCTGTGGGAACAACCGTTCCCGACTTCTGGTCATCCGTGGAAACCTTACAGCTGCTGCTTACCGTGACCAGGTGCTCACCCCTGAACTCGTTCCTTTCATGGCGGCTCATGGCCCAGGTCTACAGTTCCAGCATGATAATGCTCGGCCGCATACCGCGATGTTGACACGAAATTTCCTTCAAAACGCTGGAATCAACGTCATGGACTGGCCATCGAGGTCCCCTGACCTTAATCCAATAGAGCACGTTTGGGATGCACTTGGGAGAAGGCTTCGTGGTCTTAGGAACCAACCTCAGAATTTGCAGGAACTTGGCGCTGCCTTGCAAGAGCAATGGCGCAGAATCCCCAACCACGTGTTCACAAGCATCAGGCAGTCGATGAGGAGACGGTGTTTGGCAGTGGTGAATGCGCGGGGCGGCCATACACGATATTGAACTGAGAAATTGCGCATTTTTATTCTTGTGACTTGACATTCTTTATACCCATGTTTTGGAACGGCGGTGTAGCCTAATGGAACTGATTATGGCACTGTCAGTGTATCGAGTACATCACACAGATCTCAGCAATGAAATTATAACAATTTAACCATGTTACCATCTCTTGTTCTTTTATAGTGCCCTGAAGAAAGAATGTGAAGTTTCTTTTTTGACTCAGTATATATATATGAAAGCTCATTTTGGCGTCTGTATCAAATTAATGCTAATTCTTGAAAACTATTCCACACCAAGAAGTGACATAAAAACAGTATAAAACAGGCATTAAGGGGCCTTACATTTCTTATTAATTCTTCTAAAAGGTCATACCGTGTAGCCTTGAACGATACGTATTCTGTCTAATGATTTCATGTATACATTTCTAAAGATAACGTCTTTTATGTTGTGTTTCATCCATCAAAGCTGTACGTGCCGAGCCTAAGACGAGTCAAAAAGTCTGCTTGGTTTGCGATAGCCTAGAAGGTAATGAGGAGCTGTATTGAGGAAAAAGAACACGGACTACAACATAATTAACATGCACCGTTTACTCGCCCTACATTTTAAGACATATATTATTTCACCATCCCTCTGTGTTGTGCTTTTTTACCCAGATGTTATACTTTCCTCGCCAGCAACTGGTTTGCCGTTGTCACTGATGGTATGTAGATGATTCTTGTTAAAGAACAAACGCTCAACGAAGCAGAAATACAATAAGATCCAATGACATATAGTTGAACCTTAATGTTCGCGCAGTGACCAGAGAAAACGTTATTACTACATACGGGGCGGTGGGGTAGCCTAGTTGTTAAAGCGTTTGCTCGTCACGCCGTAGACTCGGGTTCAATTCCCCACATGGGCACAATGTGCGAAGCCCATTTCTGGTGTCCCCAGCCATGATATTGCTGGAATAGTGCTGAAAGTGGCGTAAAACCATACTCACTCACTCAAAGTGAGTGAGGCTCGCATTATACAATTTTTTTTCCTAATATATGACATAAATGATACGGAAACACACTCGGTTAATAATCTCTATATACGTTACTTGTAAAAGAAAATAATGATTGAAGGGGCACAGAAACAGTGTCGATGAATTTTTGTTCCGCTTACAACCTAAGTACAATCGTCATTTATATACTTGTAATACAGCAAATGACTTCGTGAGCGTAACGCTAAGGAGCATATTTCAATATAACATTGTTGAAGGATTACAAGGGAATTAACAATTATTTTATCTTTGTCCCTGCGCGGGCTTGTTGGTTTTGAAATCGACAGGCAACGGATTATCAATGCATTGATATGAATTTGAATTAATTGGCACAACCTTCACCTATCCGGTACAATCAGTTTGGTATTTGGTTTAGGGTTTCATTGAATTTTCGAATTTATTTCTTTGCGACGGCGTTGGCAAAGGTCATATCCTACTTCAAGACGTTTCCGATAGCGCCACTCATATCCTTTAATCTTCGTCGGAATCCCTTCCACATCAACAGTTATAAATGACCAAAGGTCAGAAACATCCATCAATGCAAATTATATGATTTACACAGTCGAGTGTTATTACATATTGACGATTGTAACACAGACAACCCGATTACAAGGAAATGCTGCTATGAAGCTTGTAATGATATATTTTTTTAACTTTTTGTGTTAAAGAGGTATTGTCATTGCATTTCATTTAAATTTCATTCCATGCATCTGGTATATAGTCGGTATCGTTGAAAGTCATGATGCTCGAAAGGAAATCAATTCATCTTGAACTAATTAGATATACCTTGGCATGGGATTAAACATTTGATTAATGGTTTTAGGCTCATTTTGTCTCAAAGGTGTATGAGTGAGTGAGTTTTACGCCGCACTCAGCAATACTCCAGCTATATGGAGGCGGTCTGTAAATTATCGAGTCTGGACCAGACAATCCAGTGATCAACAACATGAGCATAGACCTGCCGAATTTGGAACCGATGACATGTGTCAATCAAGCAAGCGAACCTGACCACCCGATCCCGTTAGTTGCCTCTTACGATAAGCATGGGTTACTGAAGGTTCATTCTAACCCGGACCGTGTTAAGATTTTTTTCATTGATCCTGTGTGGAATCTGTGTAAATTATGTCGTTGTCTAAGGATGTGATTATCTTGTTTTACTTTAGCCTTGAACTTAGTGTTAATGTGGCGTGGCATACACAACTACTACATATATAACACGATATCGTTTAATATTTGTAGGGGACTAATGAAGAATTCAATTTCCTTTGCATACATTTCGCACGAGTGTCATCGTTCGGTCACCGTTTCCGAACACCTGGTCATCGCTATTTGATAGTGATCTATAAACTTATGCTTGTGATATGGTCAGAATCATTAAAAGGACTCTGCTTTCATGAGGATTTCTTAGAATTATGAAGAGGGCAAAATAATTCGCTTTATTCTATCATTTTAATATTATATGGCTGCAAGTGTGGGATTTTCTGAAAAAAGTTCGAACTGTCTGTTTTTTTTCAAAACCAGACCGTCTTCCCGAGAAATAGCTTCCTCCAACCGCTATCAAAGTTTAGATTCCGCCATTGCATTTTAAGCCTATTTTTCGTTGAAATTGTGCCCCTTGAGATCGAATCAGGTGGTTGTTCCATGTCGCATTTCTTACTATGACGACTACCGTATCACACGGCCTGGTCGATCTGACAACGGACTGGTTCCCGATTTCATCACTGTCAGACAAACAATATGAAATATTACCGGAGTACAGACCCATTTGTTGCCATATTGCGCTCTTACAGTAATACATGCTCACAGACTACGCAGTAACACAATAACACTGCATCTCATCGTGCAGTCTTTAGGGTTAAGATACAATAATTTTTGCATATATTTATGGGACTTTGATTTGCAAACTGTATCTCCGAAAGTATTTGTCTTCGCTTTCTTTTTGCCATAATTGCAAAATGGACATGTGGAGCCAGGATGCTGATTTTGTGAAATGTTTTCTACGCGATGGTCTAATCTTGAGTTTCTCATCAGTTTCAGGAAAGAAACCTAGTCAAGAAATGGCAAGGGTGATCATGTGTTTGATATAGTGGACACTCTTGCCTGGGGACGACGAATCAGGGGTTGGTGTTATTATGTCGGAAATGCGTCTACACATATATTAACTTAATAAGCTACAATGTTTTGAGATATGTGCTCAAGGTCATTCGGAGAAGGGGCTTCTTCCGCTTTTCCTTTTACAGTTTTTATCAGAGATTTCTTTGGATTATTTTTCAGGTTTACATAATTATTAGTATATGGCTTACGGCAAAGGTAATGGACTGACTGAGTTTGGTTTTACGCCGATTTTAGCAATATTCCAGCAACATCACGGCTGGGGACACCAGAAATAGGCTTCACACATTGTACCCATGTGGGGATTCGAACCCGGGTCTTCGGCGTGACGAGCCAACGCTTTAACCACTAGGCTACCCAACCGCCCCGCAAAGGTAATGGAAAACTCAGACAGCATGATTAGAAATAATGTTTGTTTGCTCGATACTGGGAAACACGATGATGATTTCTTATACACAATGAAAATGAAAGAGGTATGACCTGAGGTAAGGCTTTACCATTGTTGGATTTGTATATTGTGTGTTATATTTCAAAACAAAACTATTATTAGTAACGTATTTTGTATTAGGCTCAGACCACACGGCGAGTGTTGGTGTATAATAAAAGACCCTTTCAGCGACTCACCATAAAAAAAATAATGATACTATGTGTTCGCTAAAAGGTGAGCATATCCAAATCCACCAATCACACCCTCCATAAACGCATGCAGAGGCTGGTCAGTTAGTTCTTGACCTGAAAAAAATCGGGAGCATATTTATGGTACGAGTCCAAATTAGATATAGGAAATAATTTGGAACCATATAATCTAATACTTAAAACTCTCTATTTTAATAATGATGCCCCATTGGCATATTTTATACACTCGTTATATACTTTCATAAGTCTGTTTCTCTGAGTTCTGTATCTGAACAGACAACAGTTGGTTTGCAGCTCGAGGTTAATTCTGCTGGTCCCGGTGTCCTTTCAGAGATGATTTGTCAGCATAATTCTAGCGATCGACAATTTAATTGAACTGGAATTGATGTCCGATTTATTTCAAAGGAATGTTTAGCCCAAATCGTTTCCTCAAGGTTAGCACCTCGTGCAAATCCGGGTTTCAATTGGTCTTCAGACTGCAGGGTCTTCATCAAGCCATGCTTCTGACGAAATGGCATGATCCGATTGGCTCAGACAGCGGATATGTCAGTCAGTGATTGTATGAATTATAGATATGTTAGTATATATAATTATATCTTGTTTTTGTGCCATGTAAAAGTTTGTGAAAATCAATATTATCAAGACGGATTCTCTAAATGGCCTCCTAGCCATGTGATTCGTGATTCGTTTAATCCTTTGTGGGTGTATGTAACAATTGTTGTTGATAACTGTTGATAAACTGAATCAAAAATTAATCAAAAATGAATATATGGATCTGTTTGTAATTTAACGTCGATATTTAACAGCGATATGACGGCAACACATAAACGATCGAATAAGTGTTGAATATTTCTATCGACCAGGGTTATGCTATCACTCTGTCAAACTTTAGCTAATCACTGAAACCGACAATTCTTTCATTAAGTCTCTTCCGAAAATGTTTCTTTCGTCAGTGTCATTCCCCTGCTCAAGGGTTTTGATAAAAGTGGTATCAATAATTAATCCACTGTCCAATGCGGCGTGAAAACACCCACTCTTTTACGAAAAGCGAAGGTTTGTGAGGACCTTTGTTAACACGGATTCCCCGCGGCGTAACAACAATCTGTGTGATGTCGGCACCGAGAAGTGGTTCTATTTAGTTAAAAATGAGTAATATAATGATCGATCTTATCTTGAAGGACATATTTTATTATTCTTTATGTTGGCGAACATGTGTACCAGATGTCCCTGATTCATTTCGCTCTCAATGTAACAAGATATAACAGGTTAGTATGTCAGTATGTGTGGCATTGTGTGACTCAGACTCAGAGTACTGTTTGCCTTGCGGATGTGGTCGCCTTTCAACAAATATTGACCTGAAAACTATTTTCACACCAAGAAGTGACATAAAATCATAATAACACCCACTTTAAGTCACCTTACATTTCCTATAAATTCTAATAAAATGTCAAAGGTCATACTGTACAGCCCTGTACGATATATATTCTGTCTAATGATTTCATGTGTACATTTCTAAAGATACCGTTATGAATGGTTGTATTTTTATGTTCGTATATCAAAGCTCAGCCCAACCTAAGGCGTGTCAAATGTCTGCTTGGTTTGCGATAGCCCAGATCGTGAAGCTGTAATGAGGAAAAATCACGGACAACAACTGAATTAACATGCACCTTATACTTTAGTTTGTATTTCTTTTTGTGACTATAAATTTTACTCGCCCTACATTTGATGTGTTATATATTATTTTACCATCCCTCTGTATTGTGCTTTTTTAACCCGATGCTATACTTTTCTCGTCACTGGTTTACCGTTGTTGGTAAAAGAACAACGCTCAACTAAACAGAAATACACTAAGATCTAAGTGACCAGTGAAAACGTTATTGCTGCATACTCTTGTCACGTTTAGTCCTGCGAGGTAGCCTGCGATTGGAGTGTTGGCACATGAGGCTGAACCATCTGTTCGATTCCAAAAAATTAAACAGTTTGTGAGGTAATTTCGGACTTATAGTCACCGTGATATGGTCCGGATATTGCTAAAAGGTAATGTTTAACATAGAATTAATGTTTAAGAAAGCATAGAGTCTGAAAACATTGCAAAATATTTGTTATCCTTGGTATTATTCAACTATATTACGCACTGCACTTGGAATGTACCAGGTCAAGATCCTCAAATCTGATGCCTTTGTCTGTTTGTGCCATTTTAAGACGTTGACGAGACGTGGCATAGGCGCGCGATAGTAGTCTGTTGTCTGGAGTATCTATCTTTTCGAAGCATCGGTGATATTTTAAGTAAATTCCTGACGGCTCCTGGTTATCTTTTTCATCAAGAGAATGCAACGTGTAACACGCAACGTTTGGTAACGTGCCCGTCATAAGTTGCACTTTTGTACTGAAATCCCACAAAGACTTTGTGGTTATGAATTGGGACTGGAAAAGGATCATTTTAGTGTCCTATCGAACGTCGCCAGTCGTTTAATATTGTTATGACGATGATATATACTGCGTAGATGATATATGTCTATAATGAGAGTGAGGACAAGCTTTGTTCAGGTATGAACACACAGGAACAAAAGAGTCTTCAAACTCAAACGATGTCCATTGTGCGATTCCAAAGATAATATTAATAAGCAGATGATGATATCTGGTCAGCGTATCCTTTCCCAATAGTGGCATTCCTAATACACACGTGGAAAACAAGTAAATTGTTAACATATACTCCTCACAAAAAAGTTAAGCAACAAGTATTTTTTTCCACATATTTTCTTCATGGGTATATGAAGTTATTACTTGGCATATAAGCCATGCAGGAGAACCCTTTACGATTGATGAACTTAAAGCATTTCCCATATTGTTTTTCTGATAACATTGTTAGCACCGCCTGAACGCAACCACCCTCAAAACTCACATGCAAAATGCATGGAAAACATGTGCTATACACGTCGCACATGCGTTCTGATTGCGTTAAAACTGCCAGCAACGACAAATTGTTGACAGTAACATTTGAGAAATGGCTAGGCGTCACTTGACACCAATTGAAGTTGCTCAAATTGTTGGAATGGTGCAGGGGGGTCAGACCCAGAGTGCTGTTGCCAACCATTTCAATGTTCATCGAAGCGTCATCTCCAGAGCGATCACTCGTCACCAACAGACCGGATTGATGACTGAGAGACCACGCTCAGGTCGTCCAAGGGTGACAACTCCCAGAGAGGACCGATACTTGGCCACCCTAGCCCGGCGGAACAGGTTCACCACAGCCAGATCTCTCCAGAATGACCTCCAGAGAGTTGCTGGGAACAGAATCTCCACACAGACAGTGAGGAACAGACTCCATGCTGAAGGTCTCAGGTCCCGAAGACCAGTGCAACGTATCCCACTGCCTGCACACCATCGTCAACAGAGACTGAATTGGGCTAACCAACGACGTAACTGGAGAGTCAATCGCTGGCGTAATGTTCTCTTCACAGATGAGTCAAGATTCTGTCTGGACTTCAATGATGGTAGGGCTCGTGTGTGGAGAAACCGTAACGAACGATACGCCAACTGTACGATTGCTGAACATGATCAGTATGGAGGTGGGAGTTTGATGATCTGGGCAGGAATCCAAGTTGGACGACGAACTGATCTTGTGGTCATCAGACGAGGTACCATGACAGGTGTGAGGTACCGAGACGAAATTGTCACACCTGTGATCATTCCGTGGGCTCAGCAAGCAGGTCCTAACTTCATCTTCATGGATGACAATGCCCGTCCACATCGAGCAAGAGTTGTCACTGATGTTCTTCAGACCAACAACATCACCCATATGGACTGGCCTGCAAGGTCTCCTGACCTGAATCCTATTGAACATGCTTGGGACATCCTCGGAAGGCGTGTGTACGGCCTCCACGTTCGTCCTCAGACTCTGGATCAGCTTGAACAGGCATTGCGGAGAGAATGGCAGAACATTCCACAACAGACTCTAGACAGACTCATCTGGTCAATGCCTAGACGTCTTGAAGCGTGTATTCAGGTCAATGGTGGCCATACACGTTATTAAACTTTGGATCAGTGCTCAAAACTGACAGTAAAAGTGTTTTCAGACATTTTCATACCCCGATGCAACACATTTTGCACGGCTTTTTCAGTGACACTGTTTTTGATGATTTGCAAGTCAGTTATTGTTCAATGAATTTTGATTTCTTTGTTGGAAAAGTGTGTGGATATGCTTTATCTTTGTTATGTTTGATTCAGTTGTAATGATCATGAGTAAAGACATATGTACTGACCAAAAATACACTTGTTGCTTAATTTTTTGTGAGGAGTATAGTACGAGACAAAATGAGTGAGTGAGTGAGTAACAGCTCTTAAATATATTAATAGACACCCCAAATATAAACAATATATAATATTTACAGAGTCTTTTTCTTGCCTTCAGGCTATTAAAAATCTTTCTTCCAAACATCCGCTTTTAATAGAAATAATTGAATTGTATAATGAGCGTGCTACTGGCCAATGCGACATCGTCGTTTGTTTGTTACCCAGCCACGTTTCAATATTTAAGAGCTGTTATTATTGCATTTGCTTCGGCTGTAAAAATAGAGCTATTATCCGGTAATCGAGAAGATATTGTTCTGGATCCAACGACAGTAGCACAAGCCACTGCGCCACCATCCTTAAAGCCATCTGTAAATAAGGATTTATATGTATTATATTTACTTCTTAATTGGTTATATTCTTGTTTATATTGTAAGTCATTCGTTTCGGATTTTTTAAATGTGGTTAATGTTAGGTCGACTTGTTGCCTAACCAATTGCCAAGGAGAAGAAAGAAGGCGAGAAGGAGATATATTTTCCCGCTCAGTGCCGGCAGCAGAAATGAATGGTTTAATTCTGAGCCCAAGAGGCGGGACAAGAGAAGATTTTTTGGTGTATAAATCCTCATAGAAGGGATTAAAGACACAGTTATGTGCAGGATTAGATTCGTTAGAAGATAGTTTTGTTATATATAGCAAAGATAATTTTATACGACGTTGTGTAAGAGATGGCTCATCTGCCTCGACATAGAGACTGTCAACAGGAGAAGTTCTAAAAGACCCAAGACAAAGCGTTAGGCCGTGGTGGCGGACAGAATCAAATAGTTTTAGGTGGCTTGTGCAGGCTCCACCATATACGATGGAGCCGTAATCAAATTTGGATTGCACCAATGATCTATATAAGTGAAGGAGGGTTGTTTGATCCCCTCCCCACTTTGAATTGGAAACAACCTTTAACAAATCGAGAGCCTTTAGGCATTTAGCTTTAAGGGATTTAATACGTGGCAGGAAGGTTAAATATGAATCGAAAATTATACCCAAGAACTTGGCCTCCTTAACAACTTTGATGGGTGTGCCATTTATAAATAGTTCAGGGTGTTTATGTGGTTTGTATTTACGGCAGAAATGTATACAATTAGTCTTTATTTAGAAAATTTAAAGCCGTTTTCAAGACACCATTTATCTATTTTGTTTAAACACAACTGCAGTTGCCGTTCAATAGTATGCATGTTTTTACCACGACAAGAAATATTAAAATCATCCACAAAAAGTGATCCATCAATTGAATCATTTAAACCTTCGATAAACTGTTGATCTTAATGCTAAACAGTGTGACAGACAAAATACTGCCTTGTGGGACACCCTGATCCTGATTATAATGATCAGACAGGGTAGAACCCATTCGGACATACGTCATCGTATCCCATTTGCGTAGATCGATGTTCATGCTGTTGATCACTGGATTGGTTGGTCAAGACTTGATTATTTACAGACCGCCGCCATATAGCTGGAATATGACTGAGTGTGGCGTAAAACTAAACCCACTCACTATCTCTTCAAAAAATGTATGGGAACTTAATGCATTTTTAATTTAAGATTCATTTGAAAATAGTAGGAGATATATCGGAGTCAATCTATTTTGATATAATAATAATGATGTTCCTTATGACTTCCTTATGACCATGGTTGTTTGTACATTAATCGCACTTGAAAGATGATTGTTGTATGAGGTGAATTTGCATGTGTACGATTTTCATTTTCAAACAGAATAAAAACGACTACAAACAAACACTAACAACTGTGTGATGCAAGATGATTGTCAAAATTAATGGTCTTCAGTTATTCATCGACCTTCAACCGTCAAAATCACGCATGACACTCCATGCACGTGTTTGCAGTTGGAGGCTAATTCTGCTGGTCCTGGTGTCGTTTCGGAGATGACTTGTGAGCGTAAAAATGGCGAATGTTTAGCCCAAATCGTTTCCTCAAGGTGAGACATGTGAAGGTCCGGGTTAGAATGAAATTTCAGTAATCCATGCTTGTCGTAAGAGGCGACTAACGGGATCGGGTGGTCAGGCGCGCTGGCTTGGTTGACACATGTCATCGGTTCCCAATTGCGCAGATCGATGCTCATGCTGTTGATCACTGGATTGTCTGGTCCAGACTCGATTATTTACAGACCACCGCCATACAGTTGGAATATCGCTGAGTGCGGCGTAAAACTAAACTCACTCACTCACTCCTCAAGGTGAGCATCTCATGAAAATCTGCATTTTGATTGCTCTTTAGATTCGTCTTAAGCAAGCCATGCTTGTTGTGTTTAGGGGTGCTGGTAAAGAGACTTATGGGTCCTTGATATGGGACTTTGATTGAAAACTTTGACACATTTCGAAAATATTTCGTGAAGTTTTATTTTTGCCATAATTGTAAACTGGACATGTGGAGCCAGGATGCTGATTTTGTGAAATGTTTTCTGTTGATCTACGCAATGGCCTAATCTTGAGTTTCTAATCAACGTAAAAACAATCAGTGTAATGTCGACACCGAGAAGTGATTCTATTCAGCTGAAGATTACTACAATAATAATCGATTTTATCTTGAAGGACAAATATATATTATTCTTTATGTAGGCTAACATGTGTACCAGATGTCCTCGATTCATTTCGCTCTCAATGTAACAAGATATAACAGGTTAGTATGTCAGTACGTGTGGCAATGTGTGAATCAGACTCAGAGGACTTGAAGCACCAAACCATATGGCTTGTCATATCCACAGAACAGAAAAGTGGTCTTGTTTGTAATTTTTTCTCAAAAAAGGCGCGTACATCCAATTCAAGTGGTTCTGGTGATAGTCAAGACTGAGTTTTCTTTCAGCCGCTACATATTTACAATGAATGTGTAATCATACCATTATATAATCAGTCGCTATGCATTTTATATGCCTATTGACATGTGATATATATTTAACTGGTGTCGAAGTGTAGAAGCAAAGTATTATATTATCTGTTGACACATTTTGATTTCAAGTCAACTGACTATTGAATCGAAGTCATTACATTGTTTGATTGAGTTTGGTTATACGCCACACTCAGCAATAGTCCAGCTATATGGCGGCGGTCTGTAAATAATCGAATCTGGATTGAATCCAGTATTCAACAGCATGAGCATCGATTGGGATACGATGACATGTGTGAGCCAGCCTGATCACCCGATCCAATTAGTCGCCTCTGACGTGTTTTTGGTTCCGTTGTTTTCACAGTGCATTCTGAATCAGATATATATATGAAAGCTCTTTTTGGCGTCTGTATCAAATTAATGCTAATTCTTGAAAACTATTTCACACCAAGAAGTGACATAAAAACAGTATAAAACAGGCATTAAGGGGCCTTACATTCCTTATTAATTCTTCTAAAAGGTCATACCGTGTAGCCTTGAACGATACGTATTCTGTCTAATAATTTCATGTATACATTTCTAAAGATAACGTCTTTTATGTTGTGTTTCATCCATCAAAGCTCTACGTGCCGAGCCTAAGACGAGTCAAAAAGTCTGCTTGGTTTGTGATAGCCTAGAAGGTAATGAGGAGCTGTATTGAGGAAAAAGAACACGGACTACAACTGAATTAACATGCACCGTTTACTCGCCCTACATTTTAAGACATATATTATTTCACCATCCCTCTGTGTTGTGCTTTTTAACCCAGATGTTATACTTTCCTCGCCAGCAACTGGTTTGCCGTTGTCACTGATGGTATGTAGATGATTCTTGTTAAAGAACAAACGCTCAACGAAACAGAAATACACTAAGATGCAATGACATATAGTTGAACCTTAATGTTCGCGCAGTGACCAGAGAAAACGTTATTACTACATACGGGGCGGTGGGGTAGCCTAGTTGTTAAAGCGTTCGCTCGTCACACCGTAGACTCGGGTTCAATTCCCCACATGGGCACAGTGTGTGAAGCCCATTTCTGGTGTCCCCAGCCATGATATTGCTGGAATAGTGCTGAAAGTGGCGTAAAACCATACTCATAAGGCTCGCATTATACAATTTTTATTCGTAATATATAACATTAATGATACGGAAACACACTCGGTTAATAATCTCTATATACGTTACTTGTAAAAGAAAATAATGATTGAAGGGGCACAGAAACAGTGTCGATGAATTTTTGTTCCGCTTACAACCTAAGTACAATCGTCATTTATAAACTTGTGTAATACAGCAAATGACTTCGTAAGCGTAACGCCAAGGAGCATATTTCAATATGACATTGTTGAAGGATTACAAGGGAATTAAAGATTATTTTATCTTTGTCCCTGCGCGGACTTGTTGGTTTTGACATCGACACGCAACGGATTATCAATTCATTGATATGAATTTGAATTAATTGGCACAACCTTCACCCATCCGATACAATCAGTTTGGTATTTGGTTTAGAGTTTCATTGAATTTTCGAATTTATTTCTTTGCGACGGCGTTGGCAAAGACGTTTCCGATAGCGCCACTCATATCCTTTAATCTTCCACATCAACAGTTATAAATGACCAAAGGTCAGAAACATCCATCAATGCAAATTATATGATTTACACTGTCGAGTGTTATTACATATTGACGATTGTAACACAGACAACCCGATTACAAGGAAATGCTGCTATGAAGCTTGTAATGATATATTTTTATAACTTCTTGTGTTAAAGAGGTATTGTCATTGCATTTCATTTTAATTTCATTCCATGTATCTGGTAAATAGTCGGTATCGTTGACAGTCATGATGCTCGAAAGGAAATCAATTCATCTTGAACTAATTAGATATACCTTGGCTTGGTATTAAACATTTGATTAATGGTTTTAGGCTCATTTTGTCTCAAAAGTGTATGAGTGAGTGAGTTTAGTTTTACGCCGCACTCAGCAATACTCCAGCTATATGGCGGCGGTCTGTAAATAATCAGGTCTCGACCAGACAATCCAGTGATCAACAACATGAGCATCGACCTGCCGAATTGGGAACCGATGACATGTGTCAATCAAGCCAGCGAGCCTGACCACCCGATCCCGTTACAACAAGCATGGGTTACTGAAGGTTCATTCTAACCCGGACCTTCACGGGTCAAAAGTGTATGAATCAAGTACAATAGTTGTCACATTATGCATCAGGTACATCTGAGCTCGTGATCAGACAAGAACTGATTTATTAATGTTAATGCTTTAATACCTTTAGCCATTGTCCTCCATGTTAAGATTTTTTCATTGATCCTGTGTGGAATCTGTGTAAATTATGTCGTTGTCTAAGGATGTGATTATCTTGTATTACCGAAGCCATGAACTCGGCGTGACATACTACATATATAACACGATATCGTTTAATATTTTAGATAGTATACATTTTCCATATTTTCGATATAGCTGAAATACTTCCGATATGAATTATCATTTTCACTCACTCACTCACTCACTCACTCACTCACTCACTCACTCACTCACTCACTCACTCACTCACTCACTCACTCACTCACTCACTCACTCACTCACTCACTCACTCACTCACTCACTCACTCACTCACTCACTCACTCACTCACTCACTCAACTCAACTCAACTCAACTCAACTCAACTCAACTCAACTCACTCACTCCCTGCAATTTCCTTTTTCGACTTGTACCACTTGTACCCTGTTTGTAGGGGACTAATGAAGAACTCCTTTGCATACATTTCGCACGAGTGTCATCGTTTGGTCACCGTTTCCGAACACCTGGTCATCGCTATTTGATAGTGATTTATAAACTTATGCTTGTGATATGGTCAGAATCATTAAATGGACTTTGCTTTCATGAGGATTTCTTAGAATTATGAAGAGGGCAAAATAATTCGCTTTATTCTTTTATCATAATGTTATATGGCTGCAAGTGTGGGATTTTCTGAAAAACGGTCGAACTGTCTGGGTTTTTTCAAAACCAAACCGTCTTCCCGAGAAATAGCTTCCTCCAACCTCTATCAAAGTTTAGTCTACGCCATTGCTTTTTAAGCCTATTTTTCGTTGAAATTGTGCCCCTTGAGATCGAATCAGGTGGTTGTTCCATGTCGCAGTTCTTACTATGACGACTACCGTATCACACGGCCTGGTCGATCTGACAAGGGAATGGTTCCCGATTTCATCACTGTCAGACAAACAAAATGAAATATTAACGGAGTACAGACACATTTGTTGCCATATTGCGCTCTTACAGTAATACATGCTCACAGACTACGCAGTAACACAGTGACACTGCATCTCAGCGTGCAGTCTTTTGGGTTAAGATACAATAATTTTTGCATTTATTTATGGGACTTTGATTGCAAACTGTATCTCCGAAAGTATTTGTCTTCGCTTTCTTTTTGCCATAATTGTAAAATGGACATGTGGAGCCAGGATGCTGATTTTGTGAAATGTTTTCTGTTGATCTACGCGATGGTTTAATCTTGAGTTTCTCATCAGTTTCAGGACATAAACCTTGTCAAGAAATGGCAAGGTGATCATGTGTTTGATATAGTGGACACTCTTGCCTGGGGGCGACGAATCAGGGGTTGGTGTTATTATGTCGGAAATGCGTCTACACATACATGTATATTAACTTAATAAACTACAATGTTTTGTGAAATGTGCTCAAGGGCATTCGGAGAAGGGGCTTCTTCCGCTTTTCCTTTTGCAGTTTTTATCAGAGATTTCTTTGGATTATGTAAATATATTTTCAGGTTTACATAATTATTTGTATATGGCTTACGGCAAAGGCAATGGACTGACTGAGTTTGGTTTTACGCCGATTTTAGCAATATTCCAGCAACATCACGGCGGGGGACACCAGAAGTAGGCTTCACACATTGTACCCATGTGGGGATTCGAACCCGGGTCTTCGGCGTGACGAGCCAACGCTTTAACCACTAGGCTACCCAACCGCCCCGCAAAGGTAATGGAAAACTCAGACAGCATGGTAAGAAATAATGTTTGTTTGCTCGATACTGGGAAACACGATGATGATTTCTTATACACAATGAAAATGAAAGAGGTATGACCTAAGGTAAGGCTTTACCATTGTTGGATTTGTATATTGTGTGTTATATTTCAAAACAAAACTATTATTAGTAACGTATTCTGTATTAGGCTCAGACCACACGGCGAGTGTTGGTGGATAATAGAAGAAGACCCTTTCAGGGAATCACCATAAAAAAAATAATGACACTATGTGTTCGCTAAAAGGTGAGCATATCCAACTCCACCAATCACACCCTCCATAAACGCATGCAGAGGCTGGTCAGTTAGTTCTTAACCTGAAAAAAATCGGGAGCATATTTATGGTACGAGTCCAAATTAGATATAGGAAATAATTTGGAACCATATAATCTAATACTTAAAACTCTCTATTTTAATAATGATGCCCCAAGAGGCATATTTTATACACTCGTTATATACTTTCGTAGGCATGTTTCTCTGAGTTCAGATACAGGTGTTGGCAACATTTAGTTTGCAGCTCGAGGTTCATTCTGCTGGTCCCGGTGTCCTTTCAGAGATGATTTGTCAGCGTAATTCTAGCGATCGACAATTTCATTGAAGTGGAATTGATGTCCGATTTATTTCAAAGGAATGTTTAACCCAAATCGTTTCCTCAAGGTGAGCACCTCTTGCAAATCCGGGTTTCAATTGGTCTTCAGATTGCAGAGTCTTCATCAAGCCATGCTTCTGACGAGATGGCAGTCAGTGTTTGTATCAATTATAGATATGTTAGTATATATAATTATATCTTGTTTTTGTGCCATGTAAAAGTTTGTGAAAATCAATATTATCAAGACGGATTCTCTAAATGGCCTCCTAGCCATGTGATTCGTGATTCGTTTAATCCTTTTTGGATGTATGTAACATTTGTTGTTGATAACTGTTGATAAACTGAATCAAAAATGAATATATGGATTTGTTTGTAATATAACGTCGAACAGCGATATGACGGCAACTCATAAACGATCGAATAAGTTACTATCAACCAAGGTTATGCTTCCACTCTGTCAAACTTCAGCTAATAACTGAAACCGACAATACTTTCATTAAGTCTCTTCCGAAAATGTTTCTTTCGTCAGTGTCATTCCCCTGCTCAAGGGTTTTGATAAAAGTGGTATCAATAATTAATCCACTGTCCAATGCGGCGTGAAAACACCCACTCTTTTACGAAAAGCGAAGGTTTGTGAGGACCTTCGTTAACCCGGATTCCCCGCGGCGTAACAACAATCTGTGTGATGTCGGCACCGAGAAGTGGTTCTATTCAGCTAAAAATGAGTAATATAATGATCGATCTTATCTTGAAGGACATATTTTATTATTCTTTATGTAGGCGAACATGTGTACCAGATGTCCCTGATCCATTTCGCTCTCAATGTAACAAGATATTACAGGTTAGTATGTCAGTATGTGTGGCATTGTGTCACTCAGACTCAGAGTAATGTTTGCCTTGTGGATTTGGTCACCTTTCGACAAATATTGACCTGAAAACTATTTTCACACCAAGAAGTGACATAAAATCATAATAACACCCACTTTAAATCACCTTACATCTCCTATAAATTCTAATAAAATGTCAAAGGTCATACTGTACAGCCCTGTACGATATATATTCTGTCTAATGATTTCATGTGTACATTTCTAAAGATACCGTTATGAATGGTTGTATTTTTATGTTCGTATATCAAAGCTCAGCCCAACCTAAGGCGTGTCAAATGTCTGCTTGGTTTACGATAGCCCAGATCGTGAAGCTGTAATGAGGAAAAATCACGGACAACAACTGAATTAACATGCACCTTATAAATTTTACTCGCCCTACATTTGATGTGTTATATATTATTTTACCATCCCTCTGTATTGTGCTTTTTTAACCCGATGCTATACTTTTCTCGTCACTGGTTTGCCGTTGTTGGTAGATGATTCTCGTAAAAGAACAAACGCTCAACTAAGCAGAAATACACTAAGATCCAATGGTCGCACCTCAATGTTCGCACAGTGACCAGTGAAAACGTTATTGCTGCATACTCTTGTCACGTTTAGTCCTGCGAGGCAGCCTGCGATTAGAGTGTTGGCACATGAGGCTGAACCAACTGTTCGATTCCAAAAATTTAAACAGTTTGTGAGGTAATTTCGGACTTATAGTCACCGTGATATGGTCCGGATATTGCTCAAAGGTAATGTTGAACGTAGAATTTATGTTAAAGAAAGCATAGAGTCAGCAAACATTGCAAAATATTTGTTATCCTTGGTATTATTCAACTATATTACGCACTGCACTTGGAATGTACCAGGTCAAGATCCTCAAATCTGATGCCTTTGTCTGTTTGTGCCATTTTAAGACGTTGACGAGACGTGGCATAGGCGCGCGATAGTTGCCTGCAGTCTGGAGTATCTATCTTTTCGAAGCATCGGTGATATTTTAAGTAAGTTCCTGACGGCTCCTGGTTATCCTTTTCATCAAGACAATGAAACGTGTAACACGCAACGTTTGGTAACGTGCACGTCATAAGTTACACTTATGTACTGAAATCCCACAAAGACTTTGTGGTTATGAATTGGGACTGGAAAAGGATCATTTTAGTGTCCTATCGAACATCGCCAGTCGTTTAATATTGTTATGACGATGATATATACTGCGTAGATGATATATGTCTATAATGTGAGTGAGGACAAGCTTTGTTGTACATCCTACGGTTCAGGTATGAACACACAGGAACAAAACAGTCTTCAAACTCAAACGTTGCCCATTGTGCGATTCCAAAGATAATATTAATAAGCAGACTATATGAATCACTATCAAACAGTGATGATATCTGGTCAGCGTATCCTGTCCCAATAGTGGCATTCCTAATAAACACGTGCAAAACAAGTAAATTGTTAACATAGTACGAGACAAAATGAGTGAGTGAGTGAGTAACAGCTCTTAAATATATTAATAGACACCCCAAATATAAACAATATATAATATTTTCAGAGTCTTTTTCTTGCCTTCAGGCTATTAAAAATCTTTCTTCCAAACATCCGCTTTTAATAGAAATAATTGAATTGTATAATGAGCTTGCTACTGGCCAATGCGACATCGTCTTTTGTTGGTTACCCAGCAACGTTTCAATATTTAAGAGCTGTTATTATTGCATTTGCTTCGGCTGTAAAAATAGAGCTATTATCCGGTAATCGAGAAGATATTGTTCTGGATCCAACGACAGTAGCACAAGCCACTGCGCCACCATCCTTGAAGCCATCTGTAAATAAGGATTTATATGTAATTATAATTATTTTTTAATTGATTATATTCTTGTTTATATTGTAAGTCATTCGTTAATATAAAATCTGTGGGGAATCGGTTTTCATCCAAGTCAAATCTGTTTGACAGCCTGAAGATGATTTAGGTGCTTTATTGTTCGCCTCAGATGGTGTCTTGGTTTTTGAAGAATACGTTTATTTTAATTCAGATCTTTGGACAAGCTATTTGGCTTCGGCGAAACTAATATTTTGAGTGAATTTGATCTTGTTTATCTCCATCTGTAGCTTCCAAATTGGGCATTCTTTAAAGAAAGAGGAATGGTCTCCAGAACAATTGGTGCATTTCTTATAATTACTTTTACAATCTTCTGTTGTGTGTGTCTTCTCACCACAGTGAGCACACACAACAGACAATGTGCAAGTATTTACACCATGGCCATATTTTTGGCACTTGAAACATCTCAGTGGATTCGGAATGTACATATCCACTTTGATTTGACAGTAACCAGCCTTTGGGGAAATAGGAGCAGTTGGAGTGGAAAATGAAGACAAATAGGTGATCGTTTGTTGGATCTCATTGTTTTTCCGGTAGTGAAACGTTTTACGTATAGCACTCCTTGTTCCTTCATCTCTGATGCAATATCAATTTCCAGCATATCAGCAAAAAGTCGGTCTCGGTCTCTCACTATGCCTTTGCTGGTGTTACGCGTTCGGTGGGCAGAGACTGATACGGGAATGCCGACAAAAGAATAAGTTGACAGGAGGTTGGTTGCCTGTTGTCTCTTACTGCATTCAACAAGTAGACAACCTGTCCGCAAACGTTTAACGTTTTTAACATCTCCTGCAATGCCTTGAATGCTTTTGAAACGGCAAAAGGGTTCAGCTTTACAGGAGTCTTGTCAACGGTCTCAAGCACTATAAAACGTGGCCAGTATCCAATAGACGTGGACGGTCGTTGGTCATTAACATCAGGATCTGTGTCAAGAGGACGTCTTCTTTTTAGTAGGGGTTTCTTAAGCCATGGTTAGTGTTTAAAGGTACATCATCCGAGTTCCCACTCACCATGGAGTATCATGAAGACAATGCTTATCACAAGTGGGTCTCCAACTTGCAGCACCAAAATTACTCGGATGATATACTCCAGCAGAAAAAAATAAAAGATGAATTCTTCCACCAGATTTGCCCATGAGCCCCGCAAGTTCATGTCAACATACTTCAAAGTCAAATGATGTTCTATGAATAAAGGGCCCCAAGACCAAAAATTTAAACAATTCCAAATCAAATTTTGTGCATGTACATAAATCGATGCACAGGGCCTGCATGACCAGCCGATTGATTGAACCGGGCCCATTCAACCACCCGTCTAGGTGAAGTAAGGGGCGAAGTGGTGTGTTGGGCAAAGGAACTCTATTCCTGGAACCAGTGCCCTCAACCACCAGACTCCCGTCCTCCACCGACACAGGGGCGCAAACCACGGCAAACAGGTTGCCCAATTCGACCTAAGGCCAGCAATTGGGTGCTGTGGACCAAATATACCCCCGGGTCCATACGGGGGGTTGAAGAGCACTTAGCGTTACCAACAACCCACCACGAGGAGGTGGCTCTTCACGGGTGCCTTCATTGATATGAATATGAAATAATTGACACAACCTTCAGCCACCCGGTACAATCAATTTGGTTTTGGGGTTGGAGTTTTATTGAGTTTTCGAATTTATTTCTTTGCGACTGTGTTTGCGAAAGAAAGAACGATCATATCCCATTTGAAGACGTTTTCCTGCATATCAGATTCAGATCACATTTCATTTCATCCTTAACGGCTATAAATGACCAAACGGTAAAGTGAGAAACATCCATAAACCCACGAAGTTCAATATAAATTATATGATTTACAAAGTTTAGTGTTATCACATATTGACGACTGTAACACAGGCAACCCGATTACAAAGAAGTGCTGGTATAAAGCTTGTAATGATATATTGTAATAACTCCTTGTTTTAAAGAGGCACTGTCGTTACATTAATTCAAATCTCATTTAAATGTGTCTGGTATGTGGTCGGTATCCTTGACGGTCATAATGCTCGAAGGACCTATTCATCCTGAAGTAATTATATCTTGGCTTGGGATTACAAATTTAGATAGTAAAAGTAGTATATTTTTATTAAAGTGTCACACGCACAAGTACATTTTATAGACAATACATTATTCAACAGTTAAAAAACCGTGCGTCGAGCCACAAACTGTCTTATGAGACACTAAGAACATAATAAACGGTAATAAATATATGAATATAAAATGTACATTAATCAATGACATTTCCCGTCTTTTAAACATATTTAGAAGTGAAGAGGCTAAAATATTTTGCAATGGTTTTTCTTTCATAAGAAATAAAAACTTGTTAGTATAATTTAGGTTATAAAATAGATGGTTACATAAATCATAAATCATTAAGTAATATATAACAAATATTTGATTCATGTTATGTATACAGTCTTCGTTATATAGATTCATTCCATGTCCGTCAGACATATGGGCGTTTCTCCAAAAACATATTCTCGACGCCTTACACCTATGAAGCCCTAACAATGACATCTTATGATAGAAGCTCGGTGTCAAATCCCATTCATTATCAAACAAAATAAAATGAACATACAAATATGAAATATAACAAACGAACAAAAAAATGCCAAACAAAAAACATTAAAAAAACACACAAAAACTACCACACGTTTCAAAGTATATGTTCAATGGGGGTTATAGTATTGTAAAATTATTGTCCTCCTGAGAGGGTACGTAAGTCCCCAAATTTTCAAAGTCAATTTACACTTGCATACACGTAGTATTCTTGTTATTTTAATTTTGGCTAACATTTCGTACAATCGCCAGCAGCTGAAGGGATGGTGTAAATCCAACTAGGGTCCATGCAGGTAGCAAAGGTACCTAGTATGGTGATCTACCTTCAGTTGTTGGCGATCTATAGCCTGTTTCTATATTGTATTGTCGAAATAGTGCTATTAGTTTTAACTTTCCACGCTAGTTTTAATTCTAATTGTGATATTCTAGTTGTTTTACTGTCCTTTTACGAAAGGTTTATATAATATACACATATTCCATTTCAATGTCAAATATGTTCTCGTCACGATATGGCTGAAATATTGCCGATGTGACGTTTAATATTAACTCACTCACTCACTCAAAGTAAATGTTCATGTGGTGATTATGAGCAAATAAATACGTCTTGTAACTTCGTGTGCACTGTGCACGTTTTTGTCATTGATCCTATTTACACATTATGCAACAATTCATTATGTAACATCTTTATGCGGTTTTCCCACAACACCTGTGGTTATCCGGGATTCCCTGGTCATCAGTTAATTGCTTTATGGTGCAATTAGTGGCACCACCCCCTGGTTTATCCTCGTTTTGCCACCACCTTGAAAAGGATTATTAGCTACTGTGTCAACAAGCACAGGGGTCATGTCAAAATTGCTAACAGCAGCAAGTGAGTGAACTGAACCCAGGCTTAATGAGCTTCCACGATAATGTTAACAGTGTTCACTATATCTATGAAAACTAACTTGTGAGTAAACACAGTTCACTCAGTTGTAACAATTTAATAATTAAGACAACTGCAGTGACAGGTTAACACATAATCAGTGAGATGGTGTATATAAGTATTGGGAACACGAAACAGCTTCATTGCAAAATGGCCAATGCACTTGTGAATGTCGAATTCATTCCTTACAGTCGTGGTGGCCGTAGTCTGGTATTTCAAGGTTTTAAGTATAGAGTTAAGAGAACGCGAGGTACCAGCATTCACTGGAAATGCTGTATTGCTACATGCCCAGCCACCATCAACACTTCGAACGACCTCATCACAACCCAGAACCATGGACACAACCATCTTCCAAACGTGTGCAAATATTGTGTAATTTCATTAATAATACTTGTTTATAATTGTGAAAGTGTGTAACCTGTTTAATATATTTTTTAACATTCTTATATTTCTTATTTTGTACTGTATTAAAATTTAATTTGTGTAAATGCATTAATTACTTGAGATGATCCCTGCCACCTCCTATTGTTCTTCCAATCAACACGCATGACTGCTTCCCCACCCTTAACAATAGGGTGGTGGAAAAACGAGGAGACCCCCCACCCCTCACCCCCTGCTAATGTGCATTTTCGGACAATGGCGTCTGGTGAAACTTGCAATCAGCATTCATTTGGCGTTTCTGGAGTAGTTATTCAATCAACGATAGGAATTTACGTGTACACTGGATCACTGATGTTTTGAATGCCCTAGTGCAGAGAGTCAACATTGAACAGGTCCATAGATGTTAGGTCAGTACGTCGACGGTTCTGCTTGTCATTGAATCATGCAGGAAACAATTCGAGCACGACTCAGTTGTACCTTTGCATAATAAAGTGGCCTCGTGCATGTTGTTTATAAAGGCAAATTGAAGAAAGAACCTTTGTTCTCTTCTCACAGGCGAGTTACAAAATGCTGAATGCCACCTTAATGAAGCCAAGAGATTAAGCCTATATCTGTATACACCTCATGTAAGCCCACTAAATAACACGCAAACCTTCAAAGAAGTAGGTGTATAACTGTTATTAAAACTGGCCTTCTACTTCACATATAAAGATAGTGATAACATCAAAAATACAAAAACAAACTATACAACTACACAAAACAAGTACTAACTTAAAAATACAAAAGCAAAACATAAAAGTAAACAAAACATTTACCAACTAAACCATCTCTTAGTTCATCCCCGACCACGTCTCGCAAATTTCAAAATTCATAGTTTTCAGTATGCAACCTTAACGCGTTTCGTCAAATTCCACTGAAACTTGATCCCGTGTTACACGCATGTTACACGCGTGTGTGTCCTAAACTGCATATACTACCAACAACACAGGATGGTGATCCAGAGATCCATACCTAACACTAAAAACACTTCTAAGCCCACTAAATAACACCCAACCCATCAAAACCGTTGGTATAATTCTTAGCAAAACTGACCATCTAGTTCGCATCTATTCCCATATAACCAGATAGTGCTAAGTTAGAAAATACAAAATCAAAACATGAAAGTTAACAAAACAAGTACCAACTAAACTATCTCGTAGTTCATCCCCTACCACTTCTGTCAAATTTCCGAATTCAAAATTCATACAATTTTAAGTAATTATGCAACCCTGACGCTCTTCGTCAAATTCAACTGAAACTTGGTCCCGTGTTACAGAGAGAGAGAGAGATAATGTTTATTTGAGTCTCACTTTCTGTACATTGTCATAAAATGCATGCGTTTTGTACAAAAGTTAATAGTACAGAAACCACCCGTTAGGTTATGGGAGACTATATTAAATCAATAGAAACATTGTGAACCAACAAATATCAGGACACGTATAATCGTATACATTTGAAGTTAACACGTACAGGTATGCATACATACATAACATATATACAACAAACATACATTTAACAAACATATAATCACATATACAAAACAGCATACAACCGCACATAATATACGCATACACGCATACATGCATGCATGCATACACGCATACACGCATACATGCATGCATACATGCATACATGCACGCACGCATGCACGCATACATACATACATACATACATACATACATACATACATACATACATACATACATACATACATACATACATACATACATACATACATACATACATACACTTATACACACATCCACACACACACACACACACACACACACACACACACACATACATACATACATACATACATACATACATACATACATACATACATACATACATACATACATACATACATACATACATACATACATACATACATACATACACATGTATTATAATCATACATTGAATACCCACGTATGCAGAATACAGATACCATACACACAATATCATTAACACAATACAAACAATACAATGAAGTACAATATAGTTACGTACATTCGTACTGCTGTTACAATGCCTAACATTCATACACCATGTGTTGAATTCATCTAGTGTTAATGAATGAAAGAGTAGAATATTAATACATATTAAAACTTAAGATACAAGTAGTGTATAATATTTAAGATAATGATTGACGTCGTTTATACATGTTTATAACAGTATCACATAGGAGATGGACTATGCCAGGTGTGTTTAATAGATGTGTAAATTTAGTAACTCAGGAGGAGTTATTAAAGGATGGATATACATCAGATTGTTTCATTGTTTGAAACAGGTCGTATCGCAGGTCGTTGTACATATCACAGTCTACAAGAAAATGATTTCATTTTCTATTTTATCCGAACAGAAGGGACACACCCTACCGTACGTTGAGAGGTATTGCGGGCCGACTGTACCTGAGTTTTTCAATGTTTAATTGCAGGCTGCCACAACGAAGAAGTGCTAACATCTTTCTTGAAGATCGTGAAATGGACCGACTTAAAACATAAGCTTCAGGCTTCAAATCTTTCTTGGTTAGGCGGTATGACACGGGACTCAAACGAGTTGCACATCCGTTGAACACCCGTGTCACATGCGAACTATTAGGGAGTGAATGAGTTTAATGACAGAGGGGGCACTGGCCCATTATACATAGACAAGGTACAGTATATTGCACAAGTAAGCGCCTGGAAATTACATATTATATTTGTGATAACAGAAAACGTGCTCATAATTTGAGTGCCAAGAATACATACTTTGCAAGCGATGATAATACATGGGTATTTTTGGATGCTATTAACTGTTGAAATTTGTTTTCTGAGGGAAATGTATAATAATAAGCAGGAATAGCGCGTCTAAACCCATCATAAAATGGGCATACTAAACAAAAGTGATACTCTGATTCAATGTTTCTAACTACGCACAAAGGGCATAACCTGTCTTCTCTAGCTAAACCTATTTTCCTACCTTCTTCGATTAATAATTTATGACTGGAGCAGCAGAGAGATGAAAGGGCAATACAGTAAACCTTCACAGGTATACACGACAGATAAACTTCAAAGTTTGCCTCGTGTTTTATAGAGCAGTACAAAATTAGTTTATTATACTTATAAAGATCTTCAAACCAACGTTGCTTATCAATGTCTATACACCTTTGCTTGAAAGACGATATGAAATGATTTATAATACCAACATCCTGATTTCTCCACACTGCACCGAATCCATAATGAAACAATAATGATTTGACCTCTAATGACCAACAATTTAAGCCCTTATTTGCTAGTGACCCGTGAAGATCCGGGGTAGATTAGGTCTTCAGCAACCCATGCTTGCCACAAAAGGCGACTATGCTTGTCGTAAGAGGCGGGGTCGGGTGGTCACATGTCATCGGTTCCCAATTGCGCAGATCGATGCTCATGCTGTTGATCACTGGATTGTCTGGTCCAGACTCGATTATTTACAGACCGCTGCCATATAACTGGAATATTGCTAAGTGTGGCGTAAAACTAAACTCACTCACTCACTCACCTTATTTGCTAGAGACAACTGGTAAGAATAAACTTTCTTAAGAACAAAATTATCTTTTTGATACAGCAGTCTTATCCAAAACTTTATATTCCTCACATAACAATTGACTTTAATTGAATTCCGTCCTAGCTCACCATGAGACACAATATTTGGTACAGATCTATGTAAATATAGCACCTCCTTACAGAAACGATCATGAACTCTTTCCACGTCAGGTGATGGGTGAAAGCCCCAAACCTCAGAACCATAGATAAGAACTGGCAATATTTAACATCAAATATGTGACATAGCATATGAATTGGTAAGTTCGAAAGTTATTTACTTTAGATTTCAAACACTAAATGACTTTGGTAGCTTGGAGAGCTAATGTTTTCTGAGCAATATACCACGACCCAGAACTTGAGAAATGTACTCCGAGGTATTTATAGGTAGGGACAATATCTAAGATTCGACCATTAAAAGAGAATTTTTCATAGAGCTTAAGTCTTCTTTTTTCTGAACACAATGACACTGCTTTTATCTAAATTAACCAACAGCTGCCACTTATCACAATACCTTGACAAGTTGTCTGACCTCTTTTGAAGACCTTTAACTGTACTGTCCATCATCACTATATCATCTGCGAACAGAAGCATAAACACTTGCAGCATACCGATATTAATAGACCATTGATAATCCTGCCCTAGAAACTCAACTATGCCATTAATGGCATGTTCCCATTTCGCCTACATCCCATTTCGCCTACAGTCTCAAAACAACAATTCATGGTCTGGTGACTGTTATTTCATGCATGAGCAATATATGTACCCCCTTCAGATATAAATGGAATCTCCCTTAGTTTTCCTTTAATTTGATTAGTAGCACATGTAGACAACTTGGCATAAAAATATAAAAAAATGTTTTTCTTTCATATTTTTTATTCACAGCAAATCATAGTACAATATAATACAATAATCAAAATGGCACTGGCTGTTAACTAGTACACAAATCTTCATAGCCTTAATCCTTCAGCCAATTGTTTATATAAACACTGGTTATAAGCTGACTCCGTTTAAAGACAATGATATATTTACCTTGTTACTCATACATTGTGAAACTGACCTTCCTGATCCTTTTGATCTTCATAGCCTTAATCCTTCAGCCAATTGCTTATATAAACACTGATTATAAGCTGACTCCATTCAAAGACAATGATATGCTTATCTGTTTACTCATACGTTATGAAACTGACCTTCCTGAATTCCACTGTGTCGAGTCCATTCTCTCAGTAGGGGTGCATTTTCTATTCCCTATTCGCCTACATGTTTTCTGTAGGCGAAATGGGATGTAGGCGAAATGGGACTCAACCCCATTAATAAAACACGAAAAGAGAAAGGGAGACAACTGACAACCCTGACGGACTCCAAACTTACAATCAAGGAACTCTGTACAACCATTCCCAACAAGAACGCAAGATTTTACATTTTCATACATATTTCTTATTAGTTTAAAAATGCGACCCTTAATATTACCGATCCATAATTTATATAGAAGCCCATTATGTGTAACTGAGTCAAAGGCAGATTTTAAATCTATAAAAGCACAGTAAAGTCTACCTCTATACAAGGACAAGTATTTGTTTATTACAGTGTCTAAGATGAAAATAATGTCTGTAGTTTGAAAACCTTTTCTGAATCCAGTCTGCTCCGGAGCTAAAATATTTTCTTTAGTCATATGAGCGAAATATTCTCAAGCACGACGTTAAACCCAATTCCACCACCACCATCCACTAAAACCTGGGGATTTCCCTAGCTGCATATCATTTATGGCTTTAACGATTTCTTTAAGTGAAATATCCTTATCAAGATAGTCATTATCGACTGTATTGTCCACGAGTTCATCATTAATAGAATCAATTTGATAAATTCAAACACAGAAGCCTAAAATTCTTTTTCACAATCTGCTATGTTTGTTCCTTGAAATAAAGAATGAAAATGCTCAGTCCAATCTGAGGGTGAGATATTATTCCGCTGGAAATTAATGGATTTAAAATGTGACCAGAACAGTTTACTGTGTTTGGATATTAAGGCATTGTTCAAACTTTGTACAAAATGTTTAAACACATTCGCTGATTTCTGTTTACACAGTTCTTTATATGACTGATTCACGATATTTATGTCTGTTCATTTCAGTGTTAGAGTTACATAATTCACGATGATCGGCTCGCTGCTGCACGTGCAGCACGACACTCGTTGTCATACCAACTGTTGTTATTGTCCCTATTGACAGCAGGATGGGTAGCAGTCCTCGGCCTCTTAAACGGGTCAGCACAATGTTGAATCACTTCCTGGAAGCATGAAAAAGCATTTCGATTGTTATTATAGTTTATATAATGTTGGAAGGTGTCCTGAAGAAGTGTTGTACTTTGGTGATTCCAGTTGTCTAAGTATACTCCCTGTTGCTTATAATTCCAAGAATATCTTGAGATTTGTTGTAGTTCCCCTTGTGGAATGTTAACATCTCCAAGAGGATTTGTCAGTCTCAGTGAATAGACTAAGGGCATATGTGTACTTTCTACTTCGTTATAAATGTCATCGAAATTATTAACTCACTAAGCACGAGAGTCACCTCACTACTCCACACCTGGAACCCCTCGCTGATTCCCCACTCGCTGTGCCGAGACTAATTAGTGCTCATCGCACCTGATTTCCCTGGCAGGTTTCGGGGATGACAGGAAACTGTCTAGTCGTACAAACAAGTCCTGATTGTTTGATTGTGTCGTAAAGATATATGTTGAAAGAAAGCAAATGTGAATAAATATCGTGTATTGCAAAGTTTTATGTAATTTTATTGCAAGTTTCTCTTGTAGACCTTAGGCGGCTTGTACATTTATATTTTATCACAATATGCATGTATTCTTTGTATGTAAGCGATGAGACACACATAAACAAATTCTCTCTCTCATATCATTGTGTGAGGTTTATTTTTACAAAACATCTATGATAATGACATACTGTAAAGAAGAATTTACTTACATACTTTGACGAAAATAGCGTTTTTGCCGATACATTTCTAGTGTATATGAATTATTTTAATAGAAGTACTAGTATGTTAGTCTGTGACTAACATAGAGCACATTCATAGCTTGGTTCCGAGACTCCGTCTCCGAAACTACAAGCTATAGTTTAAGAAATAACTCCGAAATAACTGAAATTTACAGTCGAAATGCCCCTAATGTCAAACCCTTTCTACCCGACACAATAAATTTATGGAATGCCCTACAAATTCCAAAGAGTCATGCAGTCTCGAAGAATTTTAAAACCTAATTACAAAAACCGAAAACAAGATTTATATTGATCTTCTAAATGGCATTGTGTAATCATACTTAGAGAATAGAGAAACCCAATTTCACCTAACCTCACCTCACCTCTTCTGAAAAAATAAAATATTCAATGAACTATTTCTTCTTTGCAAATATAATCTTTGATAATCTATTTCATTAATCAACTCATCAATGAACTATGCCTCCTGTGGGTACTGGGGTGGGCTGATCCCACTTTCATTGTAGGGATCTGGAAACACCACCTATGTGCACTGAACCATTAATTAATGTGTCTCACAACTGGGAGTTCTCACAAATGGGAGGACACCCTTAAGACAAATAGGAGTAGATAGACACTTTGGCGAGTTTATTTGTCCTCATTTTAGTGTTTTCCGATAAGTAAAACAAAGCGATTGAAATCCAACCCTTGAGTAGAGATAGTATTTATTTTCATATACATTTTACGCACACAACTAGTACATTAAACATAATGGTTTGCTTAACATGTAAATATAATCTTCACCTTGATACGACTGAATATCCACACTAAATTAAACGTATAACAGAATTCACGAAGTGACACTATACTGAATTATTATAGTGTATAATAGTGTTTATTTTACAGTTGTCACGGGACAAACCTTTCAACAAGGACGTAACTACATATGCATTCTACTGGAGGCTGTTATTTCAAGGTCGAAAGAGGTGTTCAATTATCTCATTACTGTAATCTGATTGAATGATTATACGCATGTGTATCGATACCGTAGCTGAGATACTATCCAGCTTTTATTGACGATGGATCAATAGAGACTGAGTTCATTGATACACGTGATAATTGCACCGGATTTGATAATTACAGAGATCAAATACAAATGTTTTACACAATGCTCATGTAAATTGCATAGGTGAGGTGACAATTCAAATCAACATGAAACTTTCAACAGCTTGAAAAAAATGCTTGAAATACATTTGTATGGTTTACATGTAATAACTTATGATATTACTTCAGTCTATGTGTGAGATTTTTTTGAATTACCAACTTACTGTGTTTTGTAACAAACGTAGTAAAAGATTTCATTGTTGTAAAAACACTGACATGTATATACATTCGATGCAAAGGCGCGACTTATCACTTTATATTCGCTTAGGTAACATTATCAACTTTAGATTATGGAAAATAACTAGTTACAATTCAGTAAGCTTCAAATTAGTAAGTTCAATTATGTCTAATCTATTCGGGCTTGGATGTATAATTGTTTGTTTTTATACATTATGTTTCATTATATGAAGATGACAACGTAATAATACCTAAAATGTAAATTCAAACTATTCTGTTGTGTTTGAATTCTTTGTATGTCCTTGAAATTTCGCATATTGTTTCCCATTTATTAGGAAGTTGAAGAAAATATAATCTTCAGTAACCTCTAAACCATTACATCTAATTCAATCAATGTGCATACGAAGTATTTTAGTATCCATTCCATATGAAGAGTACCAGACACTTACCTCTGTAAAAACATCATAATCCTCTTTCTCGCCGACATGTGTTCATTTGCCAAACGCTGTACAAGCCTATGATAATGATTAGCAATTGCTATCAAAACACTTTAAATTCTTCTTCTGATTGACACTAAAGATAGCATCTCTCGTAAGAAAAGCTAATATTTGCTCAGTACTACTAAACTGGTTGAAATAATAGGTACACTGCGATTTTAAGTACAACACACATGTGCGTCTCTCGCTGAATCAGAGGTTCTTTCTGTTGACGAATATATGTGGCTCTCGCTGTGAGAAACCTCCAAATTCCTGACCCATAAACACGTCACTCGCTGTGAGGAGCTGATTAATTCGCGGCTCTCGGCCTTAATGAGATATTAAACAACATAAATGATTTGTCTGAGCATAATACATAATCTACAACACTACTACCATTATTTGCAAAGCATGTAAAGCGTCCACAGTTCTTATCATTACCGATCCTACCATTACATATACGAAGTCCAGTTAACTTGCAGAAGTCAAGGAGGGCGTGTCCTCGTTTATTGATGATGTGATCCTGAGATGTTCGTGAAAGGTAAGTATCTTCTTTACAGTTGATATCTTCATCGATAGGAAGGTAACGAGTGTCGTCATGTTGAATATAATCATAGTGATTTCCGTCCCCTGTTCTAGCATTAAAGCCTCCTTGAATGATGATATCACAGTTCGAGTGTCAGATCTATATTTATCTATATCTTGAGTTAGGAGATCAAACAAGTTCTCCTCTGCATGATAACTGGATCCTTCAGGCGAGTAGTACACGACGCCATAGAGCAGTGGATCGTTATCAGGGATGTTGACTTTCAGCTACAGCGCATTGCCGGATATGATATATACTCAGCAAAAGTATTTTCGATTAGCACAAGGATACCTCCTGAGTTTCTAATGGCATTTGCGGACTTGTCTCGGGTGTTACTGTATTGGGTATAGCCATGGAAGTTGGAACTGTTATCAGAACACCAAGTTTCAACAAAAGATATACAATCGTAATTATTCATGAAAGATAGGAAATCACTGTTGTTTAAATGTTTCTTGAGCCCTTCGACGTTCCAGAGTACACAATTCAACTTTTGATTGTCAACATAATGGGTGCCTTGGCCACCCCGTTATATTCAACACCTACATCAGTATCAACGTTCCCACTGCCACTGGTGCGGCTCTCAAACACAGGGTATAGCTTGCGTGCTCTCTCCCGCTGAGGGAACGTCCTAACGAGCTCAAGTTCGGATTCTGTTCCGTTTAATTTGTACAGTTTATTTTCAACTATGAGTTTGTCATACTTAAGTGCAGAGTGACTTCCTTTCTCCCGGGCTTTATCCATGAACACTTTCAGTTTCCGGCGTATCTCTCGTTTCCTTTGTGTGTAATCCTGCGACACAGATACTTTGCTGTCCTTCAGTTTCCCAGACGCTCTTAGCACTGTCACTTTTGGAAGTCTTTGAATGTCACTAGAATAGGCCTTGGTCCACACGATCTACTGTATATGCGCTTTGCGTTATCTATCGGAAGTTCTCCCGGTAGGTTCATAGCTTCACATAGAAGAGAGTTCACAATTTCGAGCGTTTCTTCTGCTTTTCTCACCTGCGGATTCGTTGACGTGATAGAAAATAATGTTGTTTTTCTTCATAGAGTTTTCCAGGGAGTCAATTTTGTTGGTTAGTATATGTACTGTATTCCTCAGTGTCGTGTTCTCTTCAATGATAGTTTGGGGCGGTGGGGTAGCCTAGTGGGTAAAGCGTTCGCTCGTCACGCCGAAGGCCCGGGTTCGAATGTGTGAAGCCCATTTCTGGTGTCCCCCCCGCCGTGATATTGCTGGAATATTGCTAAAAGCGGCGTAAAATCAAACTCACTCACTCACTCAATGATAGTCTCGCTCTCTGTGACATGAAGGATATCAGTATCGGATGAAAGCATCCTATTCTGCTCCTGTATTGGCTGTTATGACCCCCATCTTGTTGGTTGTGTTATCAAAACCATACAGTAAAACATTGTGAGCTTAATTAGACGTATATAACGGTCTACCGACAAAGTTTGCCGGAGCGATGCAAGACACGTCTTGTCACTGTGACCACCAGGTGGCGCTTCCACTATTAGGGAGTAGTGTAAAGGCAGCTTCAAATAGGATAAAACGTAAATCCTTATAAAAATTACATTTCATTAAAAAATGAAATTCATCTTCAACTATATGTACATGGGAATCATTATCATATATGATACAATATTTACAATGCCTTTGTAAAAGAGGAACAGGTGGCTTGGCATATCTGCCGGTTTCAATGGACAAGGGTAAAATACCACATCGAAATTTGGATAAAATACGTCGATGATCTCTAAACATTAAATTTGAACATAATTTTTAACAACAGAGGGAGTGTCTTTATACAAACGATAGGTGCTCAATTTATTACCATTAACTTTTCCAACATCATTCCAGAAAGATGCATGCAAACAGTCAACATCCTGTCTTTTTAAGAATTCCTTAACATAAGTAATACAACGTTTAGAATCCCAGTAAAGTTAGGTTATGGTTAGGGGTTATTTTCTCTCAAACGCGTGTGAATCAAGGCTATATGCGTTCAATAGTTATCACATTAGGTATCATCGGATTACACAGTATATTCGACCTCGTAGGCAGACAAGAACTGATTTATTAATGTTAATGCTTCAATAACTTCGGTCATTGTCCTCAATGTCACGATTTTATCATTAAATCAGTACCAGTGTGGAATCCGTGTGAACTATGTCGTTGTCTAACGATGTGATTATATTGTATTACCGAAACCACGAACTTAGTGTTAATGTGGCGTTATACACATCTACCCCCATGCACTATTGTGCATACATCATTAATTAGACTACGTAACATTATTTCATTCTCATTAATGTGCATATTTAGACTATCCTCAGGCAATAAAATCAGGAAGAGAGAATTATCCCCCAAAATCGATGCCAATGGGGAAATAGCGGTAAACATGAACCGAATTAATGACTGAAAATCTGTGATGACTCCAAATCGATAAGCACCTGCCTTCCTTCTAAGACAAGGTTACAGGCAATTACTAACGCAAGGAAAGGCAATATACACATATAAAAAAGTACCGCAACACATAGGATTGTATTCCCATATAGCCATATATATTCATGTGATAATTATGATTGTTTGTAGGAGTGTTTTGACCCTTCGGGCGATTTTAGATGTACACGTGCGACGATCAAAGACGAGCATCATTTACAATATGTGTTGGCGTCATTAAAGAAATGCTAGGTTTCAGTAAACAATTCTTATAGCTCGATAACTTGACAATCAATTGATTTCGTTTTCGATAAGCAAATATGGAGTCTCCTCAATTGACAAGTGCTCAAAGATGGCAAGTTATTGGCATGTGGAATGTTGACGTGTATTTGAGGGGTATTGTTAGAGATGATAGTTGTCATCCGTTGGCTATTAGTCGATTGGGCAGAAAATATCAGTACACTAATGACGTGAAAAACCGTCAGCGTTTATGTCGACCACCAGTGACATCTCCTTGGTATAATCCAGTCCTTCTCCGAGTCACAAGACATCATCCGTTCATGTCAACTGGAGTGTTAAAACAGAGTGACTTCTTCCACATCGTCGTTTGTTCAACGGAACGGTCCTTAATCATATACAATCGGGTGGATATTGAGTCAGGCGATCTATCAGACGTCTGTTGTTATCCCCAGAGCACAACTAAGCTTGGTGTAAAGCTCGACGCCACTAGAATTGGAGGTCCAATGGGGAAGGGTCCAATGGTCGGACGAAAGTCGAAAGTCTTATGTTCATGTTTTGCTCGTGTTTGGCCCTGCTGAAACACTGCATATGTACGTTATCTTGAAGCAAGTACCGTTTTGCTGGGGGCTTCATTGAGTGTGTGAGTGAGTGAGTGAGTTACGATTTAGAGTCACATCGGCAGTATTGCAGCCATATCGTGACTATAACAATATATACTGTAGTAATAAAGAAAAGTTATTTAGTAAAATCTGTCAACAAAGGACAGTAAAACACCTAGGCTACTACAGATAGAAAGGTAAACTAGCATGTAAGCATAAAGCATGTATTACAATAGAGGACAATACAATATAAAAATCGGGCTATAGAGGCTTCATTGAGAATGTGAGGGTGACATGAGTTTCTGTAAACGACCTTGAGATGATCAGATAAAAACTGGATGGGCACTGACACACTAGAAATGGTTGTCGTACCACATTTCGATGATCATCCACAGAACACAAGGCCAGTTTTCATGGACGACAATGCCAGGCCACATCGTGCACGTGTTGTCAAGAGACGGTAGCATCACTACCATCTTAGCTTCACAGAACATGTTTGGTTCGTTATAGGTCGCAGAATACGCCAGACAGATACTCTAGTACAGTGAGTGAGTTAGGATGTTTGGCCTCATGGGCAATATTTCAACCATATCGTGACACCTCCAATACAACATCTTGCTACATCAAGATCCTCCAATCCATCATCTTAATGTATTGAAAGATCGTACGAAAGAGTCTAGAAAATGAAGGCCCTTGGTGACGTTACGTCATACGACCATACATCAGCACTACAAAACAGGTCATTTTTTGCCATGTTTGCTTATCTCTGTAACCTGTAGTTTTTCTTTCTTTTTGCTTTCTTTTGCATTTACTTATTCATTGAGAATCGATTTATCCAGATAGTAAATTTAATTGAGGTTTGAATCAGTTCCTTTGGGATTTTTATGGAAACATATTGATGCCATGAGTAAGTGAGTACTTTGGTTTTACGCCTCTGTTAGGAATATTCTAGCAACATCACAGCGGGGGGACAACAGAAATGAGCTTCAAGCATTGTACCGATGTGGGGAATCGAAGTCTTTTCTTAGACGTGACGAGAGAAGGCTTTACCACTAAGCTACCTCATTGATACTATAAACATATGGGTGTTATGATATGTATTTCCATGTGCAAACATTAAGAATATCATAATTATAGTAAATATCAAACACATTGCCAAAGGTTTGTGTGGCAGTTACTTAGTCTCAAATGACATCTAAGTGAACTTAAGCAGTACTCGTCAATGTTCTTATATCAGAACGTCCTTTAACCGGCATCATAAATGCCATTGTCCTCGGACATGCCAGGGCAGTCTTGGATTCGAGACCATGATTAATAGATCATGACAACACACTCAAAGAACAGTGGCGTATTGAACGGATTTGAGGTGTAGTCCGGTCAACAGATCTGACACATCAGATATCTGTGAACAGCATCACGTGGCATGAAGCAGGTGCTTGGTAGAGTTGATGAGTTGTTGTACGGCGACAGGTTTACAAACAGTTTGAGCGGAAATCCTTCAACAAGTCAGAGGTGCGATCAAAGCGACAATAAATGTGTCTTCCACAACCCTTCAAGTTGCACTCGTTTTACTGGCTTCCGTTGCATGAAGGGGAAATATGTCATGACAGTGTTCATGCTTAACGTCTATCGAAAAGGTGACAGAGAGTTTGCTTGACATTAATGTCAGCAGTATGAATAAAACACACGGATCTGGAGAGGTTGGGATCGGAGTACCGTTCCTTCGCTGTACTATCACATTGCCTGCAAGCATCCTTGGATATTTCGTTAAGACAAGATGTGCAGAGAAAAGAGCAAAGCTAAGGAAGTTCTGGAACATATCTTCACGTATTCCCTCTTCTATCTGCATCTCATTTGCAAATAAATGTATACCATTTCGTTCTAAACTCACACGAGGTGCGCCTCATATATTCTTAGAGGAATAAGCAACACCAGTTTTATTACTTTTATGTAACTTTCAATTCCGAACATATGTCTAAAACGATATGAGTGAATATATACAAACCTACAAAGTCCTTTGAAGACTTGTAGGATCGGCTTAAGTTTGTCAGAAACTCAATTCTTAGAGCAATTCTTTCTCAGATTACGTCCAGATATGGGAAAATAGGCAGCAATAAACCCGGCTACTATGAAAAGGTACGATATGGCTCTGTCCAACCTGAAATATTCAAATCCTATTAATTGTGTTCTGATTATGTAGTTTGATCGTGTATTCTGATATAAAATTTTGAATTTGGCTACACTACCGATGTCACAATTCCGTTTTCCGTGTTACACAGATGGTACTATCGGTGCTTTCTTTCTCTTGTGTAAATGTGTATCTGATAAAATCTTCATTTGATAACAGGGTTTACATAGGTTGGGACGTAATTGGTCTGTCAAACATTTCATGTACGCATTAACGTATTACAACATTTATGTGGATATCAAAAGCATATAATCAACTGTTGCGGGCACAATATTATACCTTAAAATTCATTATCACAAAAAATGAATTTCAAAAATGGACATACAATATTCATTTGTCTTCAAGATAACCTGGGGGCGGTGGGGTAGCCTAGTGGTTGAAGCGTTGGCTCGTCACGCCATAGACCCGGGTTCGAATCCCCACATGGGTACAATGTGTGAAGCCCATTTCTGGTGTCCCCCGCCGTGATGTTGCTGGAATATTGCTAAAAGCGGCGTAAAACCAAACTCAGTCAGTCAATCAGTCAGTCAAGATAACCTTTTCTTGTAAGATTGCAAAGCACCAAGAGCTGCATATCTCATTATGATCACATCTTTCAGAGCCAATGCTACATCAAATATACAGTATATTGAGTATAGTATAGTAGTTCATTTCCCCTAATACAAAATATTCTACCATATAACTGAGTTAATCCATAATGTATTGTAATACGACAACAACAACATCTGTTGATTCCTAAGTTGAAACAAACACGTTAACCGGAAATAAGAAAAACTCCCTGTAAAATCAACAAACAACAAAATCATGTCACATGTATGTCATTTGACACAAATAAACATATGTGTCCTAGACAATTGGGTATTACAATACCACTCAAATCGCTGGTTAAACTGATTTGAATTAGGAATACGTATTACAAAACAAAACAAAAACAAAAAGGTACTCAGAATGGGTCTGATGATTAGTATTGTAACACCAAGGATATGTCAACTATGTTGAAATCTATAATCACAAGCAAACGTGTCAAGTGCGACATAACTCTTTTTGAGTTTAACCATCAAAGATCCTGAGAGAGTGAGTATGGTTTTAAGCCGCGTTTAGCAATATTCCAGCAATATCACGGCGTGGGACATCAGAATTGGGCTTCACACATTGTACCCATGTGGGGAATCGAACCAGGGGCTTCGGCGTGACGAGCGAACTCTTTAACCACTGGGCTTCACCACCGACCCCTCAAAGATCTTGAATTCCAATATCTGGGGAGATATGAATCATGCATACACTTCCCTGATGTACCGTGAGCATGCAAGGCACAATGGGCGTACTAAACCTGAATTATGTATGTAATTACCACTGTGACGGAACGACTAGTTAAACGTATTCTACATTGCTGATTATTTATATTGCAGACGAATAACTAGATGAAGGTCACCTCCCATTGTTTAGTGTATCTGTAGTAATTGTTGTCCAGTTACCTTGTCTTTCAACAAGAAGCATCACATACAAACCATGCAGGTGCAAATACTATGAGACAAAAAATTGCATATTATTGCCACTAAAGACGGCATACCGAAGTTTACCTCACCAATGGTTTCTACATAGATGTAAACATTACTAAAATCAAAGTAGTGAGTGTTTTCTTCCAACTCTTCAGCTGTGCACACGACGATTCAAAGGTCAACTTGGGATACTCTTGTCCCTGGAGGATGAAACAGGGCTTCATTTTACCGGATCTGCCTCTGTAGATGTATTTACTTAATAAGCTACAATGTTTTGGGAAACTTGCCCTAGGGCATTCGGGAAAGGAGGGTAATATGGGTTTCTTCCGCTCTTCTTTCAGCAGCTTTGAGGGAAGATTTCTTCGGATTATGTAAAAATATTGTTCTCTTTTACTGAGATACTAAGATAACTTTGTTCAGTTGATGTACAGCCCAAATTGTTGCTTTTACGTCTGTTGTGTGTATTTTGGGCTATGTATTTCTGTCGACGCTTTACAGGTTATGAGAAAGTTGTTTTTATTCTCTGCTTCTCCACATTTACATAATAGTTCAGAATAGTTCACACCTTGCATCCAAACTGGAATTTTAAAATTCACAAAAAAATCCGATTTATGTTTCTTTTAATTATCATGTTAAGGTTGTTGTTTCTAAAGTTAACGGGTAATTGTGGCTAGGTTTATTGTTCACTGGAGACAGGAAATATCACAGCCTTTTAATTCCTACGGGTATAGGGGGGAATACGATTGTATTTTAACTTTAAGACTAATTTTAATGTTGCACATTATGTAGAATTTCCCACCCCCAGGTCACACAGAGGAGCTCCAGCCAATTTTAGATGTGGTGTGTCCCCGATTCGGGTTTAAGGCTGGCCGGTATGATGGCACTGAATGAGAGTGTTTTTGTTTTTTTCATTGGGATGAGGTGAAAGATGAGTGCCATGTTTTACTGAAATGTCCATTGAATATGAATGAAAGGTTCATTTTAATTAACAAAATTATGCAATGATGAATGTGATAGTTTTAATGGTTTTAATGACAATCAAAAGTTATAATATATCTTATCCAGCCCTAATGTGTGATTTATTGCTGCCCAAAACTGTCATTTTATTCTTTCTAAGCGTAATTCTTATGTGTATGTATAAGCGTATGTATATAATACCTATATCAGCTTTATGTTTTAATTGCTTATATAAATTCATTATTACATTATCGTTTTATACATTGCCAACAATATTTACAGAACTTAGTCTCTCATAACTCCTTATAGGAGTGGCTCAACGTTTAGTACCTTTTTGTACTGTATTTTATATTGAGGTGAGAGTTTAATAAACATTCTGTCTGCCTGTCTGTCTGCTCGCCTGTCTGTCTGTCCTACCATGGCAAATTTTAGCAGAAGAATACCGGACCGAAAACCTGTCTAAATGTTAAACCTAAATGTTAAATGATGAATAATAAACATTTCCAGTTCAAAGATACTCTTATAAAGAGTATAGGTTTGTAATTTGGACAATAGCAGAAGACCAAACTGTTATACATACAAGTTTCATCCTTTTCTAAAACTTTGCCAAGATTACTCCGTACGTTCTTGTCCTTGGTGTAACCACACAAACATATATCCTTGTGTACATAATACACTTCAATCTTTTGAAACCCAGTTTGCTCTACCGTCACTATCATACAGTAACAACAGGCTATGACTCTTCTTAAATACCTGTGCTCTGGCATCCTTAAAATATTGTTAACCAATGTTGAATTATCCTTTGAATTGGGTGTAGGAACACCGGATTGTGTCCATATTCACCTAAAACAGCATATGTAGGTGTCTTCAAAGTCAGCTGCAGATATCTGTTGCATGCTGTTACTGTATTTTGTCTATAGTTTCAAAATGTTTAAGTCCCAGGATTTCACAGCCACAAATTAAGATTGACAATAGTTTAGTGTCGAAAATATTTTTAAGAAAAGCAAGATTTATGGATGTTAACTTTTTTATTGTGAATAACACGATGTCTCGGAGTGTATGCTTGCTCCTTCATCAGGTGAAGCATACACTCCGAAACATCGTTCATTTCACAATAAAGAAGTTGACATCCATAAATCTTGCTTTTCTGATGCATTCTGAATGCCCATAAACAAATTCAAAATATATTTCTCTGTAAAACGTCGTCTTAACCAAGTACACGTGCGATACTACCCAAAACCCTTATGGATTGACCAGCCCGTCGGCTAACAGCATATTTCCATGACAAAGATGGAGTACAACAAACTCCAAGTTATTTGTATCTATTTACAACTGACAGTTCATTACCGTTAAAAGCGTTTACGGAATACTATTACTTTATGTTGCTGGGTAACCAACAGAAGACGATGTCGAATTGGCCAGAAGCAAGATCATTATACAGTACAATTATTTCGATTAAAAGTGGATGTTTACCTGAATGATTTTTCAAAGCCTGAAGTCACGAGAGGGGGGCTGAAAATATTCTATATTGTTTATATTTAGGGTGTTTATTAAATTATATATTAAAGAGCTGTTAATATGGCGGTTGCTTCAGCTGTGAAAATAGAGCTGTTATCCAGTAATCCAGATGATATTGTTCTGAATCTAATGCGAGTGGCACAAGAAACTGTGCCTCCACACCAAATAAGGTAAAAAGAGAGAATCTGTTATTTTTGTTTGTATTGTTTTGGGAGACACGAGGACAATTTCTTTTTCACAATTAAAAAGACATGATCTAAGGCATGGCTTTATAGTTGTTATATTAATAAATTTTGCTTTTGATTTCAAACTGAAACAAATTCACAATAAGGCTACATAGAGCTTGTACCAGGCCAGCATATGGCTTACGTGTTTACTTCTCAGACAGAAAGTATCAGAGCCAGATTTATTTGGTTGGACAAAGGACAACAACCCATGCATTGTGTGGATGACACTGCCAGAAGCTTTCACGAAGTCTCAACCTCTATGTTCAAAGAATTGTATTTGTAAATCTTCTCAACTTCTATGCACATCGCTCTGTAACTTCAATGGGAACTGTTAAAGGAAACTTCAGATGTTTGACAAATTGATGTCACGTGACTGATCAAAACAGTAACTTTTTCATTAATTGGATGATGAATTATATATTTTACTACTAAAGATAAATCCTGTTAGTTATATTTCTTGAAAGTATTCAAAATAGCTCTTTGAACGGCGAATATATCTCACATTTTGCAACAAATGAATATTTTTTTTATAGTCGGCGACCATTCTGGGTGGACTTCAGCACTCTTTGATTTTTGGCGGCCATCTTGGATTTTTGGGTAAATTGGCCCAAACATTCAGGCACATCCCCAAAATATGCTTTATCACGATATTCCCTAGCACTGTGCATGGTTTTCTGCTTTAATCCTGCGGGGTAAAGTCACAACAGTGTTAGAATTGGAAATCCTTGCTTTTAGGGGGCCATCTTGGACGCCATCTTGGATCTTTCGGAAAATGGGCCCAAAATTTCGGGCACACCCAAACAATATGTTTTATCATTATGTTCCCAAGCACTGTGCAAGGTTTTCTGCTATAAAACCAGCGGGGAAAAGTTATATAGCGTTAAAATTGGAAATCCTTGATTTTTGGCGGCCATCTTGGACGCCATCTTGAATTTTTCGGAAAGTGGGCCCAAAAATCGGGCACCCCCAAAAAATATGTTTTATCATGATATTTCCCAGCACTATGCAAAGTTTCATGCTTTAGTCCGGCATGTAACAATCAACCTCAAAATCGTACCTAAGCCATTGCACTAACACTCCAGGCAAAGATAGAGGGTGCAAAAATCCTTTCCACATCCATACCATGTCTGTTATTATATCAGAATCATATGTGTAGAAGTCACTATCAAATAGTAAATAATGTTTTCACCTTTATCGAAAATCTCGGAGCAAGAGTCGCGCGAAGCTCTTTGAAATAATGGTGAAAGGAGAATGCTGGATTGTACCATAAAAGTTGTGAAATGTAAACCCAACAGCTAGAGCTTTTGGAAATTGCTCGACATAAAGGGAAAGTCATCAGATATGCGTGTATTCGGACACATTAAACCACTTGATACAATGACAGTCGTAACTTTGAAAGCTCTCACTGGCTAATGATGCCTCGAGGGGCATATCTGTACGCTCATAGTATGCATCCGCTAAGTGTCTGTATGTGTGCATTGCAGTTTGAGACAAATTCTACCGGTTTTAGTGTCGATTACGAGATAACCAAAGTACTAGCAGTCGTTGATTTCACTTAACTGAAACCGTCTCCGAACAATCTCAAAGGTGTGTCAAAGCCAAATTGTTCCCCTGAAGATGCCGTAAAGATCGGGGTTTTACTGGTCTTCAGTTTAAGCATGTCATTATAGCTGTAACAATCTGCTAACGGGATGGGTTCGGGTTGGCGCATGTGTTAGTTTTCCAACTGCGTAGATCGATGCTCACGATGCTAATCACTGGATTATCTGGACCAAACTCGATTATTTACGAACCGCTCTCAGACAGCGGGGTTATTGCTTAGTGAAGCGTTAATCAATAAACAAAAGTAGTCTCCCTCACATCGAGACAGAATGCAATAAATGACGTATGTAAGAGGGTACTCACTTTGTGCTTTGGGATAATTTTCCCAAAAGACAAATTAAATATTGTGAAAAAGTGTTTTGGCTGTGACTAACACATGGCATATTTGAGAAATGTAAGCATCTGTTATACTACCCCGTAGACGTTTAACAGTTTTCGTTGCAACATATTAAATGTGAATATGAAACAGAATTCATTTGTAGTCGTATCAAAAAGGAAACATAAAACTGTTTGTAGTTTTGATAGAATTATTACAGACGATATCTTCCCCTATTTACAGACTCGTGAAGATGCGGGTTTGAATTGATCTTCAGTAACCCATGCTTGTCGTAAGTGGCGACTGACGTGATCGGGTGGTTAGGCTCGCTGACTTGGTTGACACATGTCATCGTATCCCAGTCGCGTAGATCGAGGCTTATGCTGTTGATCACTGGATTATCTGGTCCAAACTCGAGTATTTAGGGACCGCCGCAATATATCTGGAATATTGGTGAGTGCGGCGTAAAACTAAAGTCACTCATTCACCCATATTTACAGACCTTCTTCAAATGCACTTATGACGTTGTGGTTATCTATTGACATTTCAAAAACGAGTATTATATGCATGTAACATCATTGAATGATTGCAAAGGCGATTATGTGATATAAGGGTAATGCTATTTTTGAGTGCATTATCATTTGCAGAAGCCCCAAGACTTCCATTAACTTCCATTGAAAAAGACCGAGGGTTTCTGCAAATGATAATGCCCTCAAAAATAGCATTACCGTTATTATTGCTAAAATAAATGGAATTTGTGTTGAAAAGAAAAAGGAAACAATGAAGGAATTTGACTAAGTTTACTCAAAACCAACTTTTGACGGGCTTGACTGACCGAATGCAATTACGCCATCGAACAATTCAAGTGACGTCACAACAGAACGTGACGATATACGACCTTGGCCTTTGACAAGACCATAGCCAGCAACATTTCATGTCAAACTATGTCAGACACAACGTCAGTTTTCAGTGTTCGGTTTTGGTCCAACAACAACGTTAATAGTGCAATTGTTAAGGTTAGCACCGGCAAGAAAGCCAATATTACCGCTATTTAAAATGCTTTGACTTGTTTTCCCCAGAATATCTGCCAGTCCAAAGCCAATGTCGAATGAACCGTAGGCCCACGCACCGACTATGACGTCACTTGACAACAGAACTGATAGTGGCGGGTCGTTAAGGTTGAGCGGTCCTATATCATTTGCAGCGACCCGCAAATTTCTGATAACAGGAGGGCCGTTTCATGATAATTCCATGTATTTTAGCTATAATATTTGTTATTACCTTTGTTGGTTTAGATATCGACATGAGGTTGAGGCAAATATGATCAAGGATGACGAATTATCAACAACTATTAAATAATCGGCACAACCTCCGCGGAGAAACATTACTCTTCTGGTACGATCAGTTTGGTTTTGTCGATTGTGCTTTCAAATGTTATTGAGGTTTGGAATTAAGTTTGTTCCGACGGCGTCCGAAATACTTCCGGGATAATCTCCCTTGAGGACGGTTTTCAACAAATATCCTGTCATCCTGGGTCTGTATCTCTTCCGACGCTAATAGCTATATATGACTCAACAAAAGTCTGACAGATCCATCAATGTCACGAGGTTCAATACAAACTTATTTGCTTTACATACAAAGATGTGTGTTATTACACATTGACGATTCTATGATTGGACGTATAGATACACAGGTTTTGATAACAGCAGTGAAAATGTAAATTCAAAACATGATGATCTTCATGTTTTGAATTGGCATTGTCACTGCTGTTTCCTTAAATGTCCTTCAACAGGCCTGTTATATTGTCAGTGTCGATAACGCTCATGATACCGAAAGACAACCCATTCTTCCTAACTAATTTGATATTAATGGCTAGAGATTAAAAGAGGTAATGGTATAAGTTTCATTTCCTCATGAGTGGATCAAGTCTGCATGCGTACGATAGGCATCATCAGGGGCATATCATCGGATTACACAGTGCATTCGAGCAAGTAATCAGGCAACGGTTGATTTATTATGATAATACTTTCATAAGTTCAGCCATTGCCCTCCATGTCTAGATTGTGGAACATGTATGTGAAGTATGATATTGTCTGAACGTGTAATTGTATTGTACTCCCGAAGCCAGTCATTTACTCAAAGCTGTTGGGTGTGATATACAGGAGTTGCACAACAAATTCCATGCACCATTCTGCCTACTTCAGGGATTAGACTTTTAATAGAATATTTCATTCTCAGTGTGGTTATTGTGAATGTACTCAGTATCTAAAATCAATGCTTGAGAATGACACGTCTCGATTATCCCCGAAACAGATTCCAAATGGCAAGTAGCGGTGTAAATGACATGACTGGATCACGGTGATAGCCGTAAGTGGGTCAACATGGGCTGTCTTATCGGGAGTTCTAATGCAGTGTTACACACAATCGCTGAAACAAGTGCTAAAAGGAGAAGACGCATGCCCTCGGCCTGGTGCAAATAAAAAATGGAGTCCTTATACCGCACTTTGCCATTGGGTTCCATTAGTACAGGTCCCCCTGAGAGGATACGTAAATCCCAAAACCATTGAAGGAAAATTACCAGGTTTTTTAAACGTAGTATTTTTGTGCTTTGAAATTATGGCTAAATTTTTCAACAATCGCCAGCGGCTGAAAGGATGGTGTAAATCCAGCTAGGGTCCATGCAGGTAGCAAAGGCTAGAATGGTGATCTCCCTACAGTTAGTGGCGATCTACAGCCTGTTTTAATATTTTATCGTTTTCAATAGTTAAAGTGTTTTAGATTTAATTTATTTACTAGTTTTACATTTGTATCTGTGATAATGCAGTTGTTTTACTGTCCTTCGTCGACAGGTATTTATTATTTACTTTTGATTATTATCAAACTATAAATTGATTTAGTCTCGATATGGCTGAAATACTGCCGTCGTGACTAAATTTTTTATCTCACTCACTCACTCACTCAATCCATTCGTACAGTAAAGATTGGTTGGTTGGTTTGTTGTTTAACGCCGCATTCAGCTCTATTACAAGTATATGGCGGCGGTCTGTAAAGATTTTAGTCTGAACCAGACAATCCAGTAATCAAGAGCATGAGCATCGATCTACGCAATTGGGATACGATGGCATGTGTCAAACAAGATCCCGTTAGTCTCCTCTTACGACAAGCATTGGTTGCTGAAGATCAATTCTAACCCGGATCTTCACGGATAGTATAGTAAAAAGAAAAATAATGCTGTACAGTTAAGTATTTGTCGATGTCCCTAAACCCAAAATAGCACCAGATTATTAGACAGATCTGTATAACAAGTCTCATCAAGAAATTTTCCAGGCTTTTCCATTTACATGTATTCTGTGGGAAAGGACAACACTGTATATAAACGTATAAAGAACAACTGTCTTATGGATCTAAAAATAAGTCTTGTTTTTAGTTGGTTATGATCGTAGTTTACTGAATATTATAGCTTTGTACGTTTTGTCACAATGATTCCACCCATACATAAACAGTAACTGACGTTATTCGGCTTCACTATTCTTTCCATTGAGGGGCGGTAGGGTAGCCAAGTGGTCAGAGGGTTCGCTTGTCACGCCGAAGACCCTACTCCCCACATGGGTACAATGCGTCAAGATCATTTGTGGTGTCCCCGCCATGATATTGCTGGAATATTGCTAAAAGCGTCTAAAACACACTCACTCACTCACTCTTTTCATTGCCAAACTATCAGTATGGTCAAATATTCATGAGCCAGTGCCTCATCTCATAGGATAGTAATTATTGTTCTTCAATAACATACTGTTATGTACTACTTAACATTTCATAATGTGAGGTAACACGACAACTAAAACATATTGTGTAGCTATGTTTTATCAATTTGAAATAACATGTACACGCTTAATCTTCATGCCAAATTAGAATATCGTCCGTGTGACCAGGTATCCGAGCTATAGGGCACACTTCGACTCCACCTGAATTCTCTCAATCCGTGTTAGACGTAGCACAATACTATATCCCAAAACACACTTCTCTGTGCTTATGTTGCATCTCATGTTGCAACCTCGCATGCTGAAGCTTAAAAATTATTTTATGTCAAGACATACACATACAAAGACCACATATATTATCACATGATGAATACGTCCTCATGCATGTTTTCCGACAAGGACACAACTAAACTAGCGAGCAAAAGAACGTATAACACCTAATAGTTGTACTGTTTTTGATGACCGATGGGTAATCAGGGCACTTGATTTCACTAAATAAAACGTGCATTGGAATTCACGTGCTTTTATTCCAGTGTTTTTTTACATTCTCCAGGGAGGTAACTCCCTTGCTCTTAATTGTTTTTGCAAACCGTTAAACAATAATATCGCTAATAGCGTTATAACACTACATCCCTCTTCTCCTTGGATGAAAGATTAGCTTTAAAATAAAATAAACATAAGAATGTTATCTTGACATAAATTATAAAATGATTTCTCAAATTAACTTTAGCGTCCATGTGGCATGTCAATGTCAAGTGTGTCCTTAGTCTCCTGAATTTGAGATTCTGTGGGTTGGCAAGGAGCAGGTTTGAAGAAACTGCTGTTTCTTGTGACTTGTCTGTCCCCACATTTAGCACTTATCATGGAGCCCTTGGTTGAGGTTACAGTGTAAGGAATGGGTTCATAAGGCGTTTTAGACTTATGAATTGATGTGTCTTTCAGCAGCACTGCATCTCCTTTCTGATAATCTGATGGTTTTACATACACTTTTCTGTCTGCATATGTTTTCATCTTTTGCTTTGCTTGGGCATCTTTCACTCTCATGTGCGCATCAGTCTCACTAACCTGACTGTCTATACTCGGTAATCGGTTTCTGAGGTTACGTTGAAACAACGCAGTTGCAGGAGGAACACCAGTGGATGAGTGTGGTGTAGTTCTGTAAGATAACAAGAACTTGTACTTCTCCTGTTTCCAATTGGGATGCCCTTGTACCAAACAACCTTTAATGGTTTTCTTTATGGTACGCATGAAACGTTCCGTTTCTGCATTTGCACGAGGCCACAAGGGTGTTATTTTCCGATGTTTGAATCCAGTGTTTTCTGCATAGACTTTGAAATCATGGCTATTAAATGGAGGGCCATTGTCAGTCTTGAGCACATATGGTATTCCAAATTCAGAGAAAACCTTATCCAATCTTGGAATCACACTCCTAGCAGAGATACTTGACATGATTTCCACAACCACGTATCTTGAATATTCGTCTTGGATAACCAACAAATAGTCTCCAGTTTCGATTTGTCCAAAATCCGCACTAAGTTCACGCCATGGTCCATCAGGTAGTTTTGACATTTGTAACGGTTCTCTTGATGGCGTTTCAGTTGCGATTTGACACGTTAGACAGTTTTTAACAGTGCTTTCAACCATGTGATGCATGTTTGGGAACCACACCTTTTCTCGCAGTAGCGATAGTGTCTTAACTATTCCTTGGTGCCCAGTGTGGGCTAGGTCCACAGCTTGCTTGTATAGGCTTTCAGGTAAGACAATCTTTGTCTCTTTTAGCAGAACACTATCATTCACCACAAGTGTTAGTTCATTTTGACACTTCTTCAAAGTGTCGTACACTTTGAGATTAACGTCATTTGATGACGATTTCCAGTTTCCAGTTTTCACTGACTGGTTGACTGCTTGTAGTGTAGGATCATTGTCAGTGGCATTCACAACATGATCTATAGTCATTGACTTGGGTACTGTTTTAGATACCACATACTGAATGTATTCTTCAGCAACGGCTTCCTGTTCACTCTTCTGGAACATCTGAGAGGGGTGTCTACTCAGATAATCTGCTGGATTGTCTGCACCTGGTCGATAGACAACATTGAAGTCATATTGCTGGATTCTCATCATCCAACGTTCAATTCTTGGTGGCAGATTTGCTTTTGGGTTTCCAAACAGGCTTGTCAATGGTTTATGATCAGTGTATATTGTGAAGGAAGAACCAAACACATAAATGTGAAAATGTTCACATGACCATGTGATAGCAAGCGCTTCACGTTCGGTTTGAGAGTACCGTTGTTCAGTCGGTGTGAGAGATCTACTAGCAAACTGAACTACTCTCGGATTTCCTTGCTCTTCTGATTGACAGAGAACTGCACACAATCCAACTGGACTGGCATCCACATACAGTTCTGTCTGAGCTCTTGGATTGAAGTAACTCAGGGTTGTAGCTTTCTTGAGCTCTTCTTTCAACTTGCAAAGAGCAGCTTCATGAGTGGCTGTCCACGACCAGGGTGTATCCTTGTGCGTGAGTTGACGCAGCTCATAGGTGAGTGTGGAATAATAGGGAACGTGTCTTGCACCACAGAAGTTTGCCATTCCCAGCAGACTCCTTACTTCAGTAGCATTCTTAGGTGATGGCATGTCCATTATTGAAGACAGTTTTGCTTCACTTGGTGTGATACCTTGACCACTGAACACATGTCAAAAGAATTCAATGGATGCTTGATTAAATACACATTTCTCTGGATTTAATGTCAGTCCCTTTTCTCTCATCCGTTGAAACAAACCTTTGAGGTTGCTGTCATGTTCTTCAGGTCCACAACCATGAATGAGAATGTCGTCACTGATATTGATAACACCAGGTAGACCACTCACTGCTTGACGAATGGTTTCTTGGAAAACTTCAGCTGCACTGTTGATACCGAAATTCAAACGCTTGTAGCGAAAGAGTCCAAGATGAGTAGCAAAGGTTGTGATGTATCGAGATTCTTCACTGAGTTCAAGTTGGTTGTAACCTTGGTTAAGGTCAACTTTGCTAAACACAGTAGATCCAGCTAGTATGGTTGTGAGTTCATCAAGTGTGGGAGAATTGTGTCGTTCTCGTTTGATAGCAGTGTTTGGACACCTCATGTCAACACATACTCTCACTTTACCTGGACTGTTGGGCTTTGGAACTACTACCACTGGCGAAACCCAGGGCGTTGGTCCAACAGATTTCTCTCTATGACGTCACGTTCAAGATCTTTCTTGATTTGTTCTTCTATGTCTTTTCTGACATGGAATGGGACACGTCTGTATTGTTGAGCAACTGGTGGAACTTCTTTGTCAATGTGAAGCTTGACCTGAACATCTTTCAGTTTCCCTAAACCTGTAAAAAGGTCAGAGTATTCGGCAATCAGCTCATCGTCCCTAGATTTGACAGTTCTGACGGATTCATGAACTTGCAGAAGATTGAGTTCTTGTGATATCTTCCAACTTAGAAGACACTCTTCGTCATCAGGAACTACGCAGATGTTTGTAGTCACTGTTGCTGTTTTTGACTTGATTGTTCCTTTGAATCGTCCTAATACTGGAACTGAATCTTTCTTCCCATATGGAATTATCTTGGTTTGACAGTTCTCTAGGGTTGGTTTTGGATTCAGCACTTTGAACACCTTTTCAGAGATAGTGTTTACACTTGCTCCAGAATCAGCTAACATACTAACACTCTTGCCATTAATGTTCAAGTCAAATTTTGGAAATTGTGTAGAATTTCCTTTTTGCCAAGAAAACATAGTCTTCTTCTGCATCACTATTGTCCATTCCAACATTCCGTACTTTCTTCCTTTGAAAACGTTTATTTCCATAGGTCTTACACACTTTTGAGAAATGGTTCATTTTACCACACTTGTCACACGCTTGACCTCTTGCTGGACAATTCCTTTGACCACCCTGATGAGGCCAGTCTTGTCCACAATTGTCACATTTAGCTGAGGGTTTTGAGCTTTCTTTCCTTGAAAACTTTTGGTGTGCTTTTTCTCTCTATAAATCCTGTGTGCTTGTTCATTGTTAGTACTGGAATTTGTAGCTGCTTGTATTTCTTTAGCATGCCTATTGGTAAGTTCCAATGTCCTGCCGTGAGTGAGCAAGTCAACCAATGTCATATTTGGGGTTGAAAGTCCTTTCTCCCTCACCTTGTTGGATTTACAGCCTGCTATTAGTTGTGATTTGATTTCACTTTGTACCCTATCTTCAAAACCACAGGTACTTGCATGCTGACGTAATTCATGATAAAATTCATCAATATTGTCCGTTTTCTTCCTTAATTGACGAAAAGCATACCTTTGAAATTCAAGGTTGACCTCTGGATTGAAATGATTGGTGATAGCAGTCACTATTTTGCCAAAGTGTGTCTCACCCGCTCCCGGTGCCAAATCCGCTTCGGGAAATGAATCCACAATGTCATTCAAATCATCACCTCCAAACGATAACAGCAATGCTTTCTTCTGTCGATCATCAGTGATGTTATATCCAACGAACACATTATTCACAAGGCGAGATCTCCACTTGTTCCAACGAAATTGTTTTTGCAAACCGTTAAACAATAATATCGCTAATAGCGTTATAACACTACAATAGTGTCAATCAAACAAAGACCAACGAGAGTTTTAATACAATATATACACAATAATATTTGCCTATCTACTGTAGTGACAAATGATGAAAAGTATCACTTTGAAAGTTGAAATGGACGATAATTTCCATCATCGAAAAACTCCAAAACTTTGGGTCTTTCCTGCCCTAGCTTGCCGTCAATGTGTACGGATAACATACAACTAAGAAAATCACACGTTTAAAATGGCCAGGTTAACAATGCAACAACGCGAGCTGGCTATAGGAATGCGTCAAATGGGGGCAACACTACGCCATGTTGCAAGAATGAAATTGCACGGCTCCAGCCATCACTGTAGATAAGTTGTTTCAACGACCGAGGCAGACTGGCAGTACTAAGGACAGGCCAAGGTTGGGTAAGCCACGTGTCACGACGCCCCGCAAAGACCGACATCTGCGCTCTCTCCACCTACGTAATCGTTCCCTAACTGTGACGTCATCGGCAATGACAGGTTTGAATCATCATGTCAGTAGATGGACTGTGTCCAGACGACTACGTGATTAAGGGATCAGTTGTCGGCGACTTCTACTTTGCGTCCAGTTGTCTCCTCAACGTCGTCTCAACAGTTTGCGATGGGCAAGAAACGTTAGCCGTTGGCAACTCAAAGAATGGCAGAGGGTCTTGTTCACCGATGAAAGTCGATTTGCACTATTCAAATCAGATGGCAGAGTACGGGTGTACAGGCGGAGAGGGGAACGGTACGCACTGACTGCGTCCAGGAGGTCCACGCCTTTGGTGGAGGCGGAGTCACTGTTTGAGACGGCATATGTGGCTAGGAGAAAACGCCAATACATATCGTTCGTGTAAGCATCAATGCTGTATATTACAGGGATAACGTCTTGAGGCCATTAGCCATACCATTCTTGACTCAACGTCCCCAAGGAACCCAAGGAACCCTCCCGCAACACGACAACGCAAGGCCACATGTCGCACGCCTTGTCCATGAGTACCTTCAACAGCAGAACGTTCAAATTCTACCATGGCCTGCTTGTTCCCCAGACATGAACCCTATCGAGCACCTCCGGGATCACCTTGACCATGCCAGAAATATTTTGCCAGACAAGAGAGCACCACGGGAACAGGCTTTGGTTGTTGAGTGGAACAGGATTCCAAATGGTGTCGTACGACGGCTCACATGGTCCCTGAGAAGGCGCTTGACTTCGTGCATTGATGCCAGGGGTGACCATGCCAGATATTGTAGAACTCTACATTTGTGGTTGTGCCTGTTACATGTGATTTTTGATTGACTGAAAAAGTGATAATTTGTTACCTGTACTTTTGGAAACTCATTATGTCTTACACTTGACTTTACTTCGTTTACAATTTTACTTTAACAATGAACTTCATTTATCGTGATAGTCATGATTCGTATCAATGTATTAAACTTTGTTTCACTCAAGTACGGTTTAAGTTTCGATTTTCTGTCGGTTCAAAATGGGTGTTACACCTTCTTTTGCTCGCTAGTTAAAACAATGACTCGTCTCTGCATGAAATGGACTTACTGAAAAATGTTTTTAAATTATTATTGTAATAATGACTTTGCGTCTAAGAATCTCTATCGTATTATTCCGTTTAAATATCAACCAATGTATCGTTCTTCCAAGAAGTCAAGGTAATCCAATACCACTCAAAGATTTGCTTAAAAATACACCTTACAGAAGAAAAACAGTTCTGAGAATTAGTTCTGGTGAGAATATGGGTATCATTACGTTAAAGGTCATGTACACACTGTGTTTAAGTGTATAGTTACAATCTCGGACTTACTGCCTCCGCTTCAAAGATCAAGTAACTGACTCTGACTTGTAAAAAGAAAACTACAGAGCCACTTGTCTGACGTTGTTCAGCAGTGTGACCTTTGAGAGACCTACACATATACCGTGGGCATTTTATGTATACAATTGTTTTCTGCGCATGGTATGGTCCAAGCTAAAAATGTTCTGACACAACATTGAGAGAAAATGGGTTCAATACTAGCTCAAACATAAATCACTGCCCACTCTTTTAAAACTGCTAATAGATGGTCGGCCCTAATATGCAAGATGGTACCAGTCAGTTATAAAGGTCTGATATGTACCTTTCCAGGGAATAAATTGATATAATAATACTGTTGATATTATTTAATAACTCCTTTCACATAAACGTTTGAGTGCGCATTCTCAAATTCTAACAGTGACTTACTTTGTCTGACATTTGACTCCCTTCAGTTCAATTATCAAAGACCATAACATCTGGCATCTAGGGAGACATCCAGTGTGGACACTGATCCGTGATGTACCGTGGGCATGTAAAACAATATATGTGTAATAGTATTAGGTGAACTAAAATGAATTTATGCTTGTAATTATTAGTGTAGCAGAAAAACACCGCGTTTCTCTTTTGTGATATTCATATAACAAACAATAATTAGACTTCCACTGCTGTGTAGACAAAGGTCACATGACAAAGTTGCAAAATATGGCCAAACAGTCGAGTATGGTCAGCAGAAACCAGTGGTTAATGTTATGAGCAGCTGAAAGTTGAAGTGTTGGTTACAAATTATGTAAGGATTATGTTTCCTGTAGTGTTAGCAAGGAAAGGGAAACATTGTCTGACTATTTGTCATGGCCATGTGTAGCTTGTTAACAATTAGTTAGTATTGTACGCTTTGAACATTAGAAGCAAGACACTGACTACTTGTTAACTGAGCAATTCCAAGGTCCGTGTTCGTTTTCACAGCAATCCTTGAAAACCAATTGTTCATGTAAAATGTTTATAAAAGGAACTGTTTCCGGAACCATACAAATTCACGTACAAGAAATATTTTGGTATATTTTGCTAAAACATGCTTGACATGTTACAATCAGAAAATATTACTGTGAAAATGTCTTTGAAACCATATAATGAAATACATTCATGTAATGAATGTTTCACGCAAACATTTTTAAATATTTTAACCATGTACATATAGCTGGAATATTGCTGAGTGCGGCGATAAACAACCAACCAACCAACCAACCAGCCAATATTATAACCAAATGTTTACAGAAAACAATCCTGTAACCATACAAATCTTGAACATTATGAAAATCATTTCCGGAACATTTCACGAAATGTTTTGGGATGTGTTCATAACTGTCGTGTTAGCCGGCGTCTGTCTGTGATATGATCGTCGTGTCCATGAACTAATGTTTGGTGCTTGGTAAATGCACTGCAACCCGTTACATCTTGCTGTATACATATATTATGTTATTTTCTGCAACTGTGATAGGTTTAGCTTTCTGAAAAAGCATTTGGATAATTAAATCGTTCTTTTCCGATGACAGAATGTGTGTTGGCAACATCGACCTATAACGGAATAGTAGAGCAATAACTAGGGTTTACTTAATTGAAGACCATCTCCATCTGGGTGTACCAGACCGTAATTATATACTCAACAGCAAAAGAAATGTCAGTACGAATTCAAAATTCGATAGCCACTGTAATCAAATCATTACATAAATGGACATAATAAGCGGATCAAAAACATTTTTTGTGTACAGTATCTTGACACATCAATGAATAACAGCACAATTTCATGACATTACGTGAACGTTTGCAGTCCATTCAGACCCTTGACTTCAGTATCTAGTGTGACCACCACAAGCGGCAATAACTGCAGCACAGCGCTATGCATGGGGTGCACCAATCGATTGATGTAGGCCATTGGCACCTGGAACCACACTCTGAGAAAGGCCTTGCGCAATAAATCGGCTGTGTTCGGCCTTGGTATGACATTATTCAGTCTCCTCTGAATTTCATCCCAAATATGTTTAATTGGGTTTAAATCAGGACTAAGGGATGGCCACTGCATCATGTTGACACCGTCCCGTGTAGCTCTGGCAGTATGGGCCCGGGCGTTATCATGCCGGTAAATGTTGTTCCAGTGACGTGCGAAATGTGGTATGACGTGGGGTCTGAGAGCTTGGTCGATGTAGCGCACCGCTGTGATGCCGCCTCCTCTCCCTGGACCAAGGTTCTGGAACACCACAGGATCCACTCTCTGGTTCAGGCCTATTCCACCCGATACCATGATGCTTGCACCTCCCCATGAGTCTCTTTCCATAACACATTGGTCTGAGTAACGCTGTCCACGTCGTCGCCATATTCTTGTTCTGCCATCTGCAGTTGATACGCAGTACCGATTCTCATCTGTGAACAGAACAGTTCTCCATTGCCTGTATCGCCAGTTTTGGTGTTGTAGGGCAAACTGTAGACGTTCACGCCGATGACGAGGGGTGAGGATAGGTCCACGGTAAGGTCTACGGCAATGGAGGTTCCCGCTGTTAAGACGTCGACGTACTGTATCAGTACTGATTGGTCTTCCGTGTGTTCCCCCTGTCTGGCGTGCTGTTTCGGATGCCTACATGAAGGGATTCTGTACATGCTGTCGCACAACATGGCGGTCTTGTCGTCCCCCTTGGTCTGCCAGTACGGGGGCGATCATTTGTGGTGTTGGTGGCCCGGAAACGTTGCTGCAGCCTGTAGATGGTCCGAACGTTGACCTGGAAGTGATTGGCAACGGCTTGTGTAGTGTGGCCAGCTTCAAGTCTTCCTAGCGCCTGGTTCCTCTGAGCTGTCGTGAGTCGCGGCATCCCGCTGACGTTGTAATGTGAATGTTTCAACCAGGTTTGGGGTGCATTTTATAGGGCTGGTCCTTGTGAACAGCACGTGCAGCATGACTTGCATGAAAAACATGGAGAACACCGTACCATCTCCGAGATCAGGTTGAGTTTTTGAGACCATTTCCTGGGTTCCATTTTGAGTTTGGGAAGGAATGTCTTTGCTCAGGTAAAGAGGAAGATGTCAAAAATATACAATCACAACATTAAATGAGTTTACAGTTATCCGTTTCTGCAAAGGAAAATTACAAACTGACGTTTCTTTTGCTGCTTAGTATACTTGTAACAATAGAACCCCTTTCGAGAGCCATGGGACCTGTAGTTTCATGGTTGTTCTTAACATTCATGAATAGTATCTGAAATAATCATAACTCAATAATTCTAACAAACCGACCCCCCATATCGTGAATATTACGTTTAGTGTAATAGGTTAGTGAATGTGCATTTACCTATTGCTTATGTACTTAACAGCATGAACGTGCCATCTTCATTTCTTGGAAACACGTGATCCGGCTGTTACTGTACCGATAGATTTTCACATTTTGTTTTCACTTATCAAAGACATGCTAAAATCATTCAAGATATTTTATGGTGGTAATTTCGAAATTCTTTTTGACTCGTCTATATGATGCCATGTTGCCCTTGGTTACTTGGATGACAGAAAGCCCAAGGACGTGTATCATTGCTCGTGTTACTGATTAAGGGATCGCCTGGTCAAAACTAATTATTTTTCCAGGCATCCTTTGTATAAAGGAAGTGTTCCTGGGTGCAGGTAATGTACAAATTATTACTGACAGTTTCAAAGGGTTTCTTACTCAACCCGACCAGAATTTGAACATTTCAACTATGGCATCATTCAATTTCCAATCTTATACTGGGTCATTGAAGAGTTTAACCTGCAGTGTAATATTTTGGATTTGTACACAGTAAAAATGTTCAGCCTTACATCTCTTGTGTAATTTGTGATACAGCAGTAACACGTAATGTTACCTTTTTCTAAATAACCACTGTGTGTCACGTTGTTTGTTGTACGGAGAGGCAAGTAATAAGAGAATGGTGACTGACAAAGGATGTTTGAATATAGAACGTCAGCGTAAAATAATACCCAGTCTTGCCTAGTGTCCTCAAAACAAATACGTTTGGCGTAAAGGCAAATACAGGTGTGGAAACTATATGAATGGATCACTAAAAAGTCATAATGACACCTTCGCAAGTGATCCGTTTGTTAAGAAATCCATATCACATAACTGACTGGAATTCATGTTCCGTCAGATTTAGCTCTATAGCCAGAGTTGGACTAACATAAGTCACCACGTGTCAGATAAGGGTGACAACACTCTTAAATCTGTGGGCATACTGATAATTATGGAACAGAACAAATTTAAAAGATAAGAGTCAACAGAAATAAAAACACCTGAATGACTGATATGGTATATGTAAACCCTCAAAAGCGATAAGTTTCGCTTGGTCCTGCCAAACCAAGGATCATATTCCGCAAGAATTTTCGATTCGAACCAACGACATAAAACTCTCCGGCTTGCCTTTTATGGCATTACAGACAGATAAGTCATCCTTCCCCCTATTCAGTATTAATATAGCAAGGCTGGGTTATGGTGCATTTTTATGATTAAAAATATATTTCATTATAAAAAGTGATCCAAATAACCGTTGACGATACGTGATTTCTTTCATTTCTAGATGACCATGCGATACTGTGCAAAGGAAAACGATGCCTGTTCTCTGACATGTATACTACTCACACTTTGCTGAAGATCACACAAATTTCGCAACTTTATACTTAAACGTAGATTTATAATTTGAAATTGTATCCATTTAAAACTGGATAAATAATGATATGGTAACACATCTTTAGGAAAACAGCCACTTTAAGCTAACCGTATGCACTTGATACATGAGAAACCATGAAAATGGTTTTCATGGCACCAATCAACCATTTTGCAAATCATGGAACGAGTCATTGACAAGTACACAACACATGTCAGTATCAGGTATGGGATCCACAAGATGCAGTGACATACTGAAACCTCGGATCCATGCTTACAATAGGCTTAGATATTTAAACCAAATGTGACCCCACATCATATTTTTCTGCTGAATCAGTGATTGGATCCTTTGCAAAGTGTGAATAGTGTATGTGACGGCTCATATAAATCCAACTCAGAATACATTACCCATAAAAAGGCTGGAATTAGAACATCCGCTTGAGCTTCCGTACACGTGACAACGGTTTTGGTCTCCAACATAAGGACTAACCAACAGGAATCACGCGCAGCGAACGCCTCATTTCCTACAACTGAGACCTTTGTGTTCCTTTAAAACGTTCCATCTACGGATGAGCTGTTTTAAGGCATGTTACAGCAAGACGGTGAGACATGGTGAAGAAATACCTTCCTCTGCACGACACGACCATTACAAGTACATTCAAAAAGATATTTGCGTTTAGATGTAATCACTACCCCAGCAGTGTTCCCAACCCCATATTGATAACATGCGGTGCCATGGCATTTCCATCCCGTTGATTTAACAAATATTGTATCTAAAAAAAGTGATAGATATCATTAAAATGTCCGCATGTTATCAGAAATCAACAGTCAACTGTAACGTGATATAGCAGCCCCCATTTCCCTACCGACGGGAGTAGCCTTGTGGTGACAGCTCTCGTTCGTCACGGCGAAGACACGCGTTCGATTTCTGGTGTCCCCCGCGGTGATATTGCGGTAATATTTCTAAAAGCGGCATGAAACTAAACTCGTAGTTGTGATTTTTTTGCAATATTCTATTCTATTATACTGGCATGTGACAGTGACCGTTATGAAAACGCTAGTTGAGCTGATATTTGTTTCTTGCTCATAGTCCAGCTCGATGCTCATGCTGTTGATCACTGGATTGTCTGGTCTAGACTCGATTATTTACAGACCGCTGCCATATAGGTTGAATATTGCTGGATGTGGTGTAAAACTAAACTCACTCACTCACTCACTCAAAGTCCAGCAATTTTAGCCACACGAAGGATAACCTTATGTTTCAGGTCGCCGCTATATGTAGGTCCTCCGTATGTTCAAATCCTTAGCTTGTCGGGCAGTTAATGCCAGACCCAGCTATTAAAAGACAAGTCGGGCATCTGCAAATGATGTCATGAAGAACAACGCTACCCATATATTTCTTTGGAAATATAAGGCGTACCCATGATATCTGTTGAACGACAGTGAAGTTAGCATCGAGACCTTTTGCCTAGGCAACACGGTCCTTTTTAAATTGCGAAAACTGCACAGCTCACCTCACCTCACTTGAATCTGTGCCGTACCTGTTGTCGCCATCATCGTCCAAATTAAACTACCCTGACCTGCATAGCCCAAGAGGAAACCTCAATTACTTCAGATGGATCGAATCCTGGTTATGATCTCGGGAACCCCAAATTATTGCCTGCGTCGGCCATTTTCTTAACATACAACATAAGTTGGTAACTGACATTCTGCGTCTGATGTCGTAAAGATGTTGCAAACATTTCCCGTTCTCCCTTTTCTCAAATAATAAAGGGTTACAATATCAAAGGTGTCATGCTATTGAAGTAGTTACCAGAAGCATGACTGTATGTGTATAGCCGAAAACTGGACTATTTGTTGACATGGTTAGGAATGGATTTTTTATTTGAACATCGACAGTAAACGATATTATGCATAATATTATATCGTTGTTGATACAATAATATTCTGTTTATTACATATCCCGTTGATTTGCGGTACATTGGAATTTTTTTCTCTGGAGCTGTATTCATATACAATATTGTTGCAGTTGCCCTCATTTATATTTATTTATTTAATTAAATAACTGTCAAAGTAATAATTTTACGACAATATTGTTGACAATACTACATATCCAACACAACACATTCATATAACTTACAATAGATAAAATGCCGGAAATATATCGGTACATATTAAATATATCTATATCTCTTAATTAAAAAACGTTCTTCCTTTATAGAACCTGTGATGATGTGATATTAAATATAATTTCATCAAATTTGTTCTAAATGCTAGACTGAATTTTAATTTCCAAGCACATAATGATTTTATAATACATAATATATTCTACAATGAAAAAGAACAGATCTTCAACAATGGCATCGTATTGCAATAGTAATAAAACAGATTTTGAACAGTGGCATAGTGAAACAGATACGTTTTAGCATCTGGATTTGTACAGGATGACTACAATGCTTTAAGTTCATCAACCAGGATTTTCGATAAGTAATGTTAACTAAGATAATCAAAACATACTAACATCTAAAACATGGGACATGACAAACAAGCCATAACAATCGTATTGTACTGACAGAATGCCATATGATCTTTGCATGCAATTATAATTGTCACTTCATTAACTTGATTTGAAGGTGGGCGGTGGGGTAGCCTAATGGTTAAAGCGTTGGCTCGTCACGCTGAAGACCCGGGTTCGAATCCCCACATGGGTACAATGTGTGAAGCCCATTTCTGGTGTCCCCCGCCGTGATGTTGCTGGAATATTGCTAAAAGCGGCGTAAAACCAAACTCAGTCAGTCAGTCAGTGATTTGAAGGTCGAGGTTACTGATTTCAGAATAGAAAAATGCATTTCGGGTATGATATCTACGTTAACATCAAGACACAGATCTAACTGTTCGTACGTCTTTCGAAAGTTATATATCAGACATGGATAGAAGGGTGTTATATAGGGTTAAATACACTTCTGCACGGATTTGATTTCGGGTTTTCGGGTTTAATACCTTCATGAACATCAAAATACAGATTTATTTTTTTCATATCTCTTTCGAAAGTATATATCAGACTATAAATGGGTTTAGATAACAGAAGGGTGTTATATGGCGTCATATGCACTTCTACATAAGAAACACCAGACACGGAAGTGATATTATCTTAACGGAAGTGACGAATACCTCCTAATGGTGTGAGCCTTGGGCCTGACTATGTTTGTTTCATTGGGCCAAATTTCTGAACGTGAAAGTGACATGTCATTCGAGAAGCTTGCAATAATATTTGCCGTAAAAAGCCTGGGATCAAATATTATATCAATATTCAGGTCAAAACTCACCTGGTGACAATCACAGGACATTAAACAGCAGTAAAGGCATTGTCTATAATACTTGACGTTGCTGTTCAGACATGACTGAGACTGACATCGTAACAACGGGATATTATACGCCTCCTGTTTGTTACCTAAAGCAAATATTATATTATATTATATTATATTATATTATATTATATTATATTATATTATATTATATTATATTATATTATATTATATTATATTATATTATATTATATTATATTATATATTCGTATGTGTAAGACAGTGACCGCACTGAAAACACAAGTTGAGTTGATATTCGTTTCCTGTTCATTTCGGAATTACCTCCAAAGTCAACCAATTTTATCCATAGGAACGGTAACCATATTCTTCAGGTCGCCGTCATTTGTAGAAGTCCTCCGTATGTTCCACTGCTTAGCTTTGTCGGGCAGTTAATACCAGACCCAGTTATTAGCAGGCCTGTAGGGCTTCTGCAAATGATGTCCTAAAGAATATTGTCACTCAAAGTGGATATTCTTGTGAAAAGATAAGACGTCCCCATCGTGTTTGTTGAATTGCAATGGTGTTAGCATTGAGACATATTGCCCATAGACAACACGGTACTTTATAAATTGTAAAAACGATATAGCACACCTGTTTGAATGTTCCTTGAATCTAGGCCGCAGCCTGCTGTCGTCATTATCGGCGCCATATGCTATTACTTGACTTGCAAAGCCCACCCCTTACACCTCATTTTATTCAAATGTATCGAATCCTGGTTATAATCTCAGAAAACCCAAATTATTGCCTGCGTTGGGCTTCTTCTTAAATGCAACGGAATTCAATAACTGACATTCAATTCAAGATGTTGCAAAACTTCCTGTTCTCCTTTTTCTCAAACAAGAAAGCGTTACAATAGCGACCCGTGAAGATCCGGGTTAGAATTGGTCTTAAGTAACCCATGCTTGTGGTGAGAGGCGACAAACGGGATCGGGTGGTCATCGTATCCCAACTGCGTAGGACGATGTTCATACTGTTGGTCACTCTATTGTTTTGTCCGAACTCGATTATTTATAGACCGCCGCCATATAGCTGGACTATTGCTGAGTGCGGCGTAAAACAACAATCAATCAAACAACGTTACAAAAGCAAAGGTGTTATGCTATTAAAGTAATTACCAGTAGTTTATCTGTATCTGTATAGCCGAAGAGAACTGGACTATTTGTTGAATTTTATAGAAATTAACTATAAACTATTGTCAACTGTAATATGTATATATAGTGGCTGAGATATAAATATTCTGTATAATAAATATCCAGTGTATTTGCGGTACAAAGGCACGGTTGTTGTTTTTTTCCAAAGTCATATTCAAATATCTACAATATTGTTACAGTTGGGTTCATTTATATTATTCTATTTAATTAAAAAACTGTCAAAGTAGTAGGGGTTTTTTCAACAGTACTGTACAATAAGCATGCTCTCAATATGAAGACTAATAACACATCATATATTCTACAAAGTAAAGATCGCATTGCCAACAGTGGTACCGTATTACAATAGAAACTGGGCAGTCGTATCGTAATAAAATAGATGTTGAACAGAGGCATCGTGAACATAGAGACGTTTTAGCATCCGACTGTATGCAAATTACAATGCAAGATAAATACAATGATTTAAATTCATCAGAAACCGATAATTTCGATCAGCAATGTTAACTAAGAACATGGCAACTCTCAAAATATCACATGACAAAAAACAATACCAATCGTATTGCACTGACATGACAGAACAGGGTCTTTGCATAAAATTGCAATTTTCATTTAATTGACTGGATTTGAAGGTCGAGGTTACCGATTTAAACATTTAGAAATGGCTTTCGGGTTTAATACCTAAATGAACATCAAGGCACAGATTTATCTTTTTTCATAACTTTTTCGAAAGTATAAATCAGACTATAAAAGGAATTTGATGCACTTCTACATAATGAACATCACAGAATACCTCCAAATGGTGTGAGCCTTGGGCCTGACTATGTTTGTTTCACTGGGCGAGGTTTCTGAAAGTGAAAGTGATTGTCATCCGATAAGCATGCAATTTCCGTAATAAGACTGTGATCAAATAACATGTCTACATACAGGTTTTACTCAGGTGAAAACTCACAATCCATTATACGTTTCCCTTTCTCCTAAAATGGTTTCAGTGTTTTGAAACATGATGTACGGACACTTATGATTTTTTTTCAGAAAAAAAGAAACTTCACATTCTTTCTTCAGGGCACTATAAAAGAACAAGAGATGGTAAGATGGTTAAATTGTTATTATTTCATTGCTGAGATCTGTGTGATGTACTCGATACACTGACAGTGCCATAATCAGTTCCATTAGGCTACACCGCCGTTCCAAAACATGGGTATACAGAATGTCAAGTCACAAGAATAAAAATGCGAAATGTCTCAGTTCAATATCGTGTATGGCCGCCCCGCGCATTCACCACTGCCAAACACCGTCTCCTCATCGACTGCCTGATGCTTGTGAACACGTGGTTGGGGATTCTGCGCCATTGCTCTTGCAAGGCAGCGCCAAGTTCCTGCAAATTCTGAGGTTGGTTCCTAAGACCACGAAGCCTTCTCCCAAGTGCATCCCAAACGAGCTCTATTGGATTAAGGTCAGGGGACCTCGATGGCCAGTCCATGACGTTGATTCCAGCGTTTTGAAGGAAATTTCGTGTCAACATCGCGGTATGCGGCCGAGCATTATCATGCTGGAACTGTAGACCTGGGCCATGAGCCGCCATGAAAGGAACGAGTTCAGGGGTGAGCATCTGGTCGCGGTAAGCAGCAGCTGTGAGGTTTCCACGGATGACCAGAAGTCGGGAACGGTTGTTCCCACAGAAAGCACCCCACACCATGCAACTTCCGCCCCCGAATCTGTCGACTTCCTGTACACAACATTGGGCATACCGTTCACGACGTCGTCTCCAGACTCTATGCCTGCCGTCCGCGAATCTGAGGGTAAACCGGGATTCATGGCTAAAGACGACTCGATTCCAGTCTCTCTGGGTCCATCGGAGGTGACGTTGGGCCCACAGCAGACGTTGACGTTAATGAAACGGCGTCAATATTGGCCCACGATATGGACGTCGAGAATGGAGATTGGCAGCCCGGTACCGATTTCGAACGGTCTGTGAGGACAGTCGACCTCTAAACATCTCAGCCCTGGTTCGTGTAGCCGGCAGAAATCTGTCACGTAGGTGACGTAGGACGATTTGACGGTCTTCTGCTCGTGACGTCACACGTGGACGACCCGACCTTGGGCGATCAGAAGTGGTGCCAGTTGGTTTAGACGACCTCGCAAGTCATACACAGCACGACGGCTGCATCCCATTGCTCTTGCGACGTCAATAACTGATCTTCCCGCTTGCAACATGCCAACGGCACGTTCACGTTGCACATTTGACAATCGTGGCATTTCAAGTACCGTTAGAACTGTGGTTTAAAAGTGTTTTTTCAATTCTTGAGGCCAATGCAAACACGTGCATATGAAGAAAACTTCGATGCGAAGATCACGTGATCGACTGCACGTGCAAAACCTGATTTGGCACTAACGTCATTTGCACGACGAATGGATGGGTTTGAGTAAGTTTTGCCAACGTTTTTCTAGAGTCGAAAGAGAGGGATCCCATTTCGGATACATAGATGAATCATCAGAGAAAAATTATTCATTATTTTTCAAATTACATTTTGTGAAGTTTCTTTTTTGACTCAGTATATTTAATTAAGTTTCCTCCCTTAATTAAACATGTCATTTTCTATATTTCCTTCCAACTATCCTTTCTCTTCAATATCTGATTGTATGTTATGTTTTCAGCCACAGAAGTATGAAAAATATACATCTCAGTTAATATTCTAACATGACCCCACAATCATTTGCCACGTGGACATGCTGGGTCAATGTACAATCATTGCGTTTCTCTCATTTTCCTTTATCTATATCTCATCGCTCGGGTGTAAGTTTAACGCACTGTGATTGTCATTGAAAAAAGCATTGGGTTACTCTAATATATGAATAATTGCCTTGATGTATTTGCACCATCTGTTACCGGAACCAGCATTAACGTGGATACTTAATCGAGTATATGTGAAGTATTATAAACATCAATGTTTTCTTTTGACAATTAACATAATTTCCATTAGTATGGAGATGTAGTATGCAGATCACTGTTCACACACAATTCAAGCAATACTTCATGCGTGTGACCAGCTTTGGACGTAAAAATCAATTTTCACGTGTAACTGGATTTGGAACAAGTTACGGTTCTCTTAAGCGAACAATACTTAAAAGAAATATTTTTGCAAATTTAACGCAGATAATTTATTAAATGAACTTTGTAATCACATACGATTGTCGTGTAGTTTCTATAGTTAGACTTAGCTCGTCCCGACACAATAGAAATACCAATGATTTTGTAAAATGGTTTCTGAGGAGAAATGTTATTGTGCATGCTTACATGTATAAATGTACGCCTTTATGCGGGAACATATAAGTTTTTTTAGGTATAGTGTTAGATTAACAACTTGACAAACTTACCTGTTAGAATGTACACCGTAGCTAGTTTGTTGTTTGATTTGTAAAAGGCCAGTTATTAGATCTTCGGAAACCATTTCCATAATCATTTCAAATGGCTACCACATGCAAAGGTTGTTCATTTGTTCACTTGAAACAACATGGGAATATGCGGTAACGTCGAAGTTTGTATAGACTGGACCCACTGAGACATTGCTCGACATATATGGAAAATTGGTTGTTGAAATCATCTTTCTATTTAAGCATTCTTGTGGATAGATTTTTCTCGCTCTGAATTAGTATGTATGAATCGAAATATGAAAATGGGCGGCTTCACTGTTCTTTCCAATTCCAAATTCAGCCAAGCAAGCCAGTGGTAACTATTTCAGAAATCTTAGCCGTGAACATAAGCAATTGGCGTAAACTAATATTAATGGAAGCTATTCACATCAAACGGTCTAAACCTGAGCTGAATAGGGACCAGGGTGTCTTCCTTCCCAATGCATTAACTAATTTCCAACAATGTGTTTATCTAAATATGCAGTCGCCTAATTCTATTATTGTACATCCCAATTTCTATCACTGTATACCCTTTACTGGCTTCCATCTATGGTCATTCACTCTATGTAAACATGTTGTACAAAATTATGTATACCCTATTTTAACTTAATTCTCTCACTGATCTATTGTAAAATCAACTCCTTCCTGTACATACTATATATACCTCTGTAACTATTGACTGTCATTCACCTGATGAAGGGACAAGTATTAGCCCAGAAACGTCGTGTGTAAATAATAAAGAAGTTGCACATCCATATCAAGTGTCTTGTATTAACAAGCAAATAGTTTCACTTACAGTTGATGTTTTTCTGCAGATGGCGTATGCTTTCATTCTCAGCTCTACTAAATGAAAGTCATTTGAACTAATATAATGTTCTTCTTTACCGTATTCTTGAGTAAGTCGTCTTTCCGACGTACAGTCCGTGGAAGTGACGCGATGTCGCATCAGCGTGAACAAACTCACACCCTTCAACGGCACTGTCAATTTTGTTACTTATAAATCTGTAAGCTTGTAACAAGATTCTGCATTTACAAACTTTCCTTATAATGTGTCCTGTTGAGACCTTTGTGAATGATCTATCGGACATGAATTGGCTAACAGGCCATAAAGCCAGGTTATTAGCCGTCAGACTATGGCCATTTGTCTGGTGTATATGTGTATGTACTCGACATTACATTACGCTCTTCGGCAAACACATTGCCTCAAATATTGATAGTTTCCAATGCTTTAAATCAATAAAAGAAATCGATAGAAATGTCAACTAAATGTGCATATATATTGCACCTTTAGGGTCATCTTATTACAACAACTGTAATACCGTAGCTTTGAAATTTAGAGCAGTTCCTGTCAGATAACAATACTCTTCTTTCCAGGATAACCATAATTTCATCTGTGGTCATTTAAATGTACGATAAGATCCCCAAAGGGAGTCCGAATTCGAAGATTGGGAAGATACACCTGTTGATGTCCATCAATCTCAAGACAATGTCATCTTGTAAAAAACATTCATAGATTTTGTGCTACATATTTAGCTTGTTTATTGTAAATAGTAGAGCCAATAGTGATATTGCAGGCAATTATACTCACTGCGGGGACATGTACAAACCAATCCGTTACGATATTCATTTAATATTAATAATTGTTGCCAAATGGTTATGGCATTGTCTGGTTTGCCCATACATTTGATAATGTTTAAATGGGGTTTTTTTAATTACGTTAATGTTCCATCAATATATTTTGTTCAACAATTGACATTACATTTTTTTTTAAAAAGTACACATATGAATCCAACAGATCGTGCTCAAGTCGCCTTCATCTTGGAAATATTAAGTTGAGCCTAAACTTATGTGACTTGGGTTGTCATATTGGGCTTGTCAAAAATAATGATCGATGAAGGCAGAAAAATAGGTATTGATATAAATTCAAGTAGATATCGAGAATAAAAATGAATTCATGTTATCTTCTCATGTTCAACACTTAATGATTTAAAAATTCAATATATATCACAAAAGCAGTTACGTTAACCACCAGAACTTGCATTCCCTCCTTTTATAATCTTTAGAAATCTCTATGAATATAAACAGAGTGGTTTTATTGAAAGCATAAATATATAGTAACAGCATCCTGAAAACATTTTGCATATCCAAAATGATTTTATACCGCACTTAACGTGCTATATATTTCCTTACTCCGTAACTTTTGTACATTGACAGCAGACCACCAAGTAAAATGGACTTCTTCTTCTCCTTCATCTTCTTCTTCTCGATAAACATCTCTGAATCGGTGGAACTGAACTCGAGCATGTATAGTTTCTCTTCCGAAGAGATATTTTGATCAAATTGTAAATAATTAATGTTAGTTAACTTTTTTATTACTTAATGGAAGGTCGGTGTTTTGTCAGATATTGCAACATTTCAAGCGAGTGCTTTTCGGTTTTGAGAATCCACATGCTATTAATTGAGTTTGCCTCAAATACTTTCTGATATTATCAAAATGTCCCCTAAATAATGTGAGAAATTCCTGAGATTCTTGATTCTTGAGGTTCGTTCGACCATGCAACGCATCCATTTTAATGGATATGTATCGAGATTAGGAACCAAGTACATAAAAGGAACGGGCATGTCTGCAGGTTTTACTGTCAGGCCAAAAGTTGATATATATGACATACAGGTGACAAATGTGTTTCATGGTTAATGTAGTGGTCTTATATGTGGCATTATTTGTCACCCCTAATAAGTTCTTTGATTAAGCAATTAATCTAATTGAATGTTACCTGATGCCTTGTCGGTGTGGATGAATATTTGTGTCAGCCAGACATTGGATGACACCTGACTAATACAAGAAGGATATATTCCCTTTCTTTGGGTCCTCTGATTGTGCATCATGTATTATAACATGACCGTAACCAATGATATTTTAACATGGCAAAAGGAACATCTGATGTAATGATTTCATATTTACAACTCTCGATTCAGTATCAATGTGATTGGTAAGATCTCCATTTCACGTAACTGATATTCATGGACGAAATTGGATGATTGTGAGCTGGAGCATAAGGTGAGGTGAGGTGAGATTGGATTTAACGTCGTGCTTGAGAATATTTCGCTCATATGACGACATACATGCGTGTGTATGTGTATGTGCGGCTGCTCGTACTAGCCCAGACTTAAGCTGGTTTTATAGTGCTAGCCCACTGAGATACCATGTCGCAGTGAAGCATGAATACCCCACTCAGACACATTATACTGACTCCGAGCCGACCAGTCCTTGTTGTACCCATTAATGCAGAGCGCCAGCCAGGGACCAACAAGTACCATATTTTAACGTCTTTGGTATGACGCGGTCGGGGATCGAACCCGCGACCTTCCGATCTCCGGGCGGACGCTCTAACCACTACACCACGGAGGCGGTGGAGCATAAGCAGAAACAGAAAAATACTCAAAACATCCCGTTTAACCTTGACTCCCTATCACTGATTATGATCACATGCCATTATATCCTCAACACCTTTTGTACCATTTATACATCACCAAAGGACAATGAATATGTGATAATGAGCCTAATTAAGCATGAATATAATGAAGTCGTTCACCCTTTTTTGTAAGTTGCTCACGCACCTTTGACCGGGATCCAATTAAGGCGTTTTCGTTCACTAATGAAAATAATAACCCCCAGATAAGACCTTTCACATTACATGGATTTTTTGTAGCTACCATTTGATTTCATTTACGAAGTGATGGACAGTGATCTAGTGTCATGCGTCGACTTACCAAGTAAACTTCAAGGCGACTTCATGATGTAATGCATTTGGTCAAAGTCAAACATTATTGTGAACACAACGTTCACACTTACAAACCTTTTGACGAATTATTGGATTTCTTAGACGAAACTATTTTTGGAAGTCCGAAGTCCAACTCAACCTACCATATATTTAGCATGTGCCTTCCAGATATAACAAATATTGGGGTAAATTGCTACAAATGTACTCTGTGTAAGCCATTATACCTAACCCATGTCTCAATGGAAACTTTGAAAATGGTGACTTAGGTAACAATCTTTTGGTGCATTTTGACTCTCAACCGCTGGTGACTCCACAAGCAATACGATTGGGCCGTGGTTCATGTATTTCCAACAAAACCTGTGTTAACGTTTTTAGAGGTGTTTCGAAATTGAGGCAGTACGGACAAATAACAACATATGGATGAACAACTTTTATTTATTACAGTGAGAGCGACGTTTCGGTGTAGATTCTAACATGGTTATAAAGCAAGTGGTGATAGCATCAGACATCAGTTTTAGAACTTGACTCCAACTCAGCCCCATCAGACCATATCCAAGAGAATCCCGACCACAGCATTCAGTGGGACGGTCAAAAGCCTAACACCCAACGTGAAAGACCTTAAAATCCGAAAACTCCAAGAAGCTATCTACAACTTAAGACTTCAACCATCTGTTTACCGTGACCAAGGCTACTACATACCATCAACTCATCGAAGATCTCATCACTCATAATCCCTTTGTTTACACTATATGCGTCACTGTCACTTTGTTTTTCTGCAGCCTTCACGTGCTGACGTTCCTATCTATGTTTAGCAATATGTTGTTAACTGGCTCCCCATGTTATTGCAGTCCTAACCCCCATTGTACTGTACAAGTACTTCCTCACACCTGTATATATGCCTGTCAATCATTATTCTGTTCATCACTTGTTTGATAACGGTATTATGACCTACATCGAAACGTCACATTCACTGTAATAGAGAAATTGTTCATTCACACATTGTTATCTTTCCTTGAGACTTGTCAGCTAATATGGCTGGCAGACAAAAGGACCTAATTCGCACCATTAACTCATGAAAATCCAGCAAAGCAATGTCTCTGAACTGTTTTACGTCAGTTTCGTCGATCAGGGAAGTGTGGAAGCAGAACACAAAAGCATGTCAAACTGATTTCAGGAGTGATTAGAAATCAATATTGTCATTCACACAATTGGGGACTACGCTTACAGGATTTCATATCCTTACTTCCATTAACGAAATAGCTGCAAATGTTTCTCGGGAATGCAAGATCTGTTCGTCATAAAAGTTTGGAAATAGAAAATATGAAAATATTTACTTAACCCGTGATGTTCTGCTTCAACGGTATAGACAATTTAAGTTTGAAAAGAGTGAGTGAGTTTAGGTTTACGCCGCATACAGCAATATTCGAGCTATATGGCGGCGGTCTGTAAATAATCAGTTTTGAAAAGAAGCAACTTATTTTTCTTGGATATATGAACGTTTACTTTCACTTAACAGATAAACTGGAAGTTATACAGCTGGAAATGTATCACTTCTGGTGTTAGATCTGTCAGTCGCTTTAGACATCACTGACCACAGCAATTTATTACATCAAATGAGACGTTTGAGTTGATGAGGTAGCCTTATCATGATTTTACTCAGACCTGTCTGACACCATCCAGTCCATCATAATAAGGACATCAAACTCCTCAAAAGTATAACTTCCCTTGCGGTGACATATGAATGTATTTAGGGGTTCGCCCATCCATACTTGTGTGAACTGGTCCACACGTGCACGTACCTGCCATCACTGTCCTTAAGATAGCAGGCCACTAGGGGTTAATATCCCTGCCTGTAATCTTTTGGGCACAAATCTTTCAATGTTGCAGCTGCCATAAATGTAACGTACTACCAGTCCATCTTTGTGTGTGAACTGAAATTCAACATCGCAACGGCATTACGTTTTAACTCACACTAACATTCTCAGCACGCTAAGTGACGACTGGGGCATTAAAGACATTATTATTACGTTTTGCAGATTAAAATAAAATGCTGCATAGAGACGTTAGGTCGTTCTGGCCTAGTCGAACCCACCAGTAACTTTATAGGGAATATGGCGACTCCCCAAAACTGCAGCAATCTACATTGCCCAAAGTTTCAGAGCAGCTATGCTGCCGATGGAGACCGTATTACCATCTAAATCCCTGCCAATGTAAGTATACTTCTGAACGGCACACATTAGAAAATAATTAGAATTGACATCTGTTCATCGGCTTGCAACACTTGAGTGACAATAACAGAATCCATAACCTCGAATCCAGTACATCGTAGTGTGACAATTACGTGTGGTGTTTTCAACAAAACTGCCACGTGAGGGCAACACATCCATGACAATCCCTTGTCAAGATATAAGCATTGGAGTGGCAGCGTAACTCCAGACTACATGTTGCCGGCGTTGTGGAGCAGTATCTGACTCGGGTCAATGTTGAAGTGCATTCCTCGCCGGCAAGGCCCCCAATCTGACATAAATCGAACGTGCCTGGGGTGAATCGGAAGATGTCACAACGCCTTCCGGTTCCTCAACTAACTCTTGACGAACTCCTGCGTATCCTTCCCCAGATGTTGAATGTTATTCCCCAGTCATTTTTCTACAGGAATCAATAAGATCAAGGTGCCCGTCCTTCATTAATGGGCAAGTCGAAGATACTCGCTACTATTTATTGTTTGACGCCGTTCCAGCTCAGTGGCAACCCAGCAGGCACACAACGTGGCAGCCAAGTTGTATGAAGGTGGCACGGCAACGTTGCCGTTCGGTTGCATTCAGGTTGCATTGGCACCATTTCAGGGTTTGCCGGCAACGTGGCAATGCCACGCCCCTGCAGCGTGGCGCAAATACGTGGCCAAACCACATGGCAATGACGTCGCAAAGACGTTACAGCAAGTCGCGTATTGAGGTTTCACTATTTTAGAGGTTTCAGGAGTTGAGTTAACTTATTTTCAGTGGTATCCAACAATGTTTCAGCCATATACCCACATCCCTGTTTATGTGTGTGGGGGGGGGGCATTTTGAGGGGTTTAAAGTGTGATTGAACTGTTAGGTCACTTCTCTGTTGAAGCGGACAAGAGGAACAGACAATTAAGAAGCACATATACTCAAAACGCAGGTGTTGCCATCACTGAGCAATGTCTGTAAACATATTGTCCAGGTAAGGGAGTTACTGTAAACATATTGTCCAGGAAAGGAAGTTACAAAAGTATTGGTTGACGACACACAGAATGAAACCTCGCGTAATCTTTCAACTGTTTCAATGCATAATACAAAAAAAATAACATACAAAATACACGGAAAGGGTTTTAGAATTATTTAATCAGACTAAATTAACCACACAAACACACACACACACGCTTACACACACTCCCCCATATAGTTTAATCCGATTTATCAGCTTTTGTGGCTTGCCTCGCTGCTCATTCCGTTCTCTCGTGCTCCCTCAAGAGCTTTCTTGGAGCATGTTTGTTTCAAACACCATTAACCTATGAAGCTTGCTATATCTAGATCTGTTTCAGTAGATGTTGGGCAGTTGGCCAAAGCAGCATCTCTGAAACAGAATGTTTGCTGTCAACACATGGATTTAAAGTAATTGTAATGTTTGTATAAATATGAGTATTTATATTTTTATGATTATTTTAGTGCCCAAACTTAGACACTAGCATCAGATAACCAAAGCTGCATATTAAAACATCATCTGAATCTCAATCATACCGAATAAGAAAAACATGGTCCATAAAGAAGCAGCAACAGGTTTACTTGATAAATCTGAGTGGGCTTAGAACAAATGCAGAAATGATTGTGATGTCCTGTGGTCAAAAATAATAATCTGACCTTTGACTAAACCAGTTGTTTCACTTGGACATGTTTATTTGGTCCCAAGTACTATCATATTAATAACAGTAGTGTTGTGTATTACTTTAGAAGGAACACTTTTCACCTCTGATCAGTTTCTACAGTCTTGTTGTAGAAAAGCGTCTCTTGTTTCCAATTCCTTTTACATTGTACTGACCCATGGCCAAGGGTTAAAACTCAACAGTTAAGGTCTCCAAATGTCACAAGGATAAATACAACATTACCTGTTGGGCAAGTTCTGGATGGTCTGATGCATGTCTTTGCCGCCAACCCGTTTCAGTGCTTGAAGCTAAAGTAATATCAAGATTGGCAACATACATTAACAAATTTTATGCCAGGAGTACATGCCGCCAGTTTTTTTCGTAAACATAAAAATTAAATACAAATCAATCAACCTATACCATTAATGAAATACAATAGGAATTTATTACCAACCAAATAAAATCAATTTGTCAAATTGTGCAACTGATTTCATCTGGTTAAATTGTATGATACTTTCCCAAGATGCGGGCATCATTTACAGAGAAATTTTTTTACTCATAATATATACTATTGACAAGACTGAAAATTGTGTATTTCTTACAGTTGTCCCAAATTAGAAATGGTTAGTTGCCTTTTAATGGCTTTATGACACATCTTCATTTCTTGTTTAAAAGTTGTATACTATATTTACTTGTGAGGTGGCTGACATTTGTTGTGAGGAATCATGGTCTGGGTGCTGGGAAAGGACATATTGTTTACGCTATAAAATACATTTGTAACTGGAGTCACCGACTCGATTGTAATATTATCCCCTGAGTTCCTGTACATCGCTGATAAGCAAGAGTATCTCCGTGACCAGATCTGTGTCGACAGATTGGATACAGGGCAGAGGAAACAGGGAATATTCCTATATTTGAAAACATGCCTACATTTTGGTCATTTAATAAATGGTAAAATTATAGTAAATAGTCCATGTTTGTTTGCAATTTAATCGATATCACAATGCACTCTTAATTGCATTTTTTTCCATACGCAGATATACTGTGAAATACTTTGGATATGAATGTGCATTTATTAATTTTCTACTCTACAAACCTATATAAACAGGTTTTCTCATTTTTCTTTCAACAAGTGATTTTGATCTTGATTGGTGTTCGTGTAGGAAAAATACCTCTCATTCTAACACTACGAGTAAATATATACTTGTAATTGTCACAAAAATCAGTCATTGTAATGAAACACATGACATACTATTCCACTTGACCAAATTTTCACAAAAGTTTTCAAGAACTTATAATTTCTCATAAATATTTATGTTCAGGGGTATTTCTTTCTTGGTAACCTTTTAATAACGTTACTTGGAACGATTTCTTAACGTTTCAAAACAAAGTATCACTTGTCGTTGCCCTTTGAACGTAGTACAGCTACGTTGCAGCGACGTGGCCATGCGAATGGAAAACCGAACCAGAACGCGACTTGTCTGCCACGTCCATATAACGTCGCACTGCGACTGCGACATGGCGACCTCAATGTGACCTGGGAGCGATCGACGTAGCAAATACGTCACCGGCCTGCTGGGGATGACCTGTAAATTGAGCCAAGCTGTTACTGACTGTTCGAATTGACTTCTAACCCCACACGTCGTAGTCGCACATGGTGAGGGGGACTTCATATCCTATAATTTCATCCACATCAATTAAACCCCTTTAGTCTCTTTAGGGGCATGGGGTAGCCTACTGGTTAAAACGTTTGCCCAAGTCCGGGTTCAATTCCCCACATACAATACGTGAAGCCCATTTCTGGTGTCCCCCACCCTGATATTGCTGGAATATTGCTAAAATATCACTCACTCACTCTTTGCCTTTTGTATGTTTCAACACATTTTGACACTGAGTATATGTACATGTATGTACATCTATACATTGCATTATACATGTATAAGGAGCTGTATGTTAACTTGTTGTGTATCAACTAAATCTCTCTATTTGCTCTAGAATGTAAAGAAAGTTATAAACAAATCCCGGGTATACATATTGCCTTGGAGATTATTAATGTATTTGTTACCCAAATTAGGTTAGTCTGTACTCAACGCACTACCGGTATGTACCAACAGGTCAAGATCATAACCCGCAATTTACGACCTTTGCAATCTTTTCGACCTTGGCAAGTGTTATCGTATATGTAACGATAGCTAATGCTCAACATTGGCGTGACCTGTCAGTGTTACGACCTACATTATCAGAGTTCTGTGTCTTTTGAACTAATTTGTTTCTTTAACAGAGCTGTCAGTCTGACACTTCATTCTTCGACCAAAATAATAGAAAATCAATGATTGTTGCAGAATCATTAAGTATTTTGATCGTTTTCGATCATATCTTTTAGCTCGTAAGTGAACACCAGCAACCGTGATATGATGTGCCATATATAAATATCCTATCATAATAAAATAATATGTGGGCGTGACAAAAAAGGCAATGCCACATATGCCGTAGCTTCATTAGCGACACACTTAAATAACTCTTCAGTTAGTGAGGTCTTGTTTACCGAATATCGGTTAACACCATTCCTTGATGTAAACTCGTGAAATCCTTTCGTTATTGACAAATGAATCTTTTTTCATCACATTTGTTTATATGGAAACCTATAAAAAGATCGTTGTCTTTCTTATATGGACCTACTACAGGCTTCACAGACTTGATAATATGGATCATCAAATTTTCAGCTAGTAATCTAGAGAAAATCCTTCAAGAGCATTATATCCTGTTGTCATTAAAGAGGACGCAGTGACTGCTGTGTATCCACGCGTCTCAAAATCGTGTACAATATTGAATTGTTGACATTTATATGTCTTCATAATGACGTACATGATAAATGGAAGAGTGCCTCCTTATTGCAAAGCAAATGGCATAAATGCAGTACAGGTATACTAGTTTTTAGCAGGATTTTCGATTAAACACTATATTCAATACGCCTTCACAGTGAGTGAATCTTGCGCCAGTGCAGTGTACTGCCTGTAAGAATATACTGTTTACACCTATAGAAACTGTACCAATGTAAATTCAATGGGAACACCTAATGAAAACGAATCCAACTTTGAGCTAGGACATAAAAAGTGGAAATGACGGAGCTAAATCTGGAGATCAATAACAGGGCGTTATGCAGAGCTACTGATTGAAACGTTCCTCTAACAGGGCGTCTCTCGGTATCACCAGGGTCATAATATACAATCACGATCACAGGGAGGAAGGAACTCGGCTCAGCAGCTGTGATCTCTTGCTACAGGCAGAGACTGTTCTGCGTTCACCTGATTCATTAGCGGCGACCTTTGCCGAGATCCAGGACCAGTATGCGCACGTAAAGAAATGTAAGTACGATATTGTTGATGTATTTCTCTATATAAGAGGTCCTCCATTTTGTTCCAGATTCCAGCGCACATGTACTGCTGTAAATATTTGTAGGTAACATCCTAAACGATAACGCTTGTGAGTTACGTTTCATTTAAAGAATCATTATGTGATTCGAGCGAAGGATAATCACTTCATTATCTTGTGATTGTAATATTCAGGAGAGCTTTCCGTGTGCATTGCAGCGTATTTAGCGAATTCATTTTGTGGTAGGAATGACAAGTGTTCATGGATGATCAACTTCTTTATTGTACAATTTATTATAGCAATGGTACAATAAAGAAATTGATCATCAATAAACACCTGTCATTCCTATTGCTTACAACTTCTAGAATGCCTCTCAAACAGTACATTTTGTGGTAGTTTCATAGAACTGTTACATCCACTGAATTAGCACGATGTCAAAGGCCCGTGTTCTTCGTGAGCAATAACAATATAACATGAACTATGTTATTCATTTTACTTGGAGCTTCAGACGATGCTTACAATGATATGGGTTAGTATCCAAGAACGCAGCCTACCAAATGCCCAGCTGGACCCAAGTGAATTCACTTGATGCGTGGGGGCCAGCTTGGCATTTGATAGTCTTCCTTGGATACACTATAGACTGCCTTGGATATTAGTGTATGCCTATCGAAGAAAGCGACATGGCTGTCTCCATATTTATAAGAAACTCTGGGCACATTCGTGAGCACATGTTTATGAATCACTATCGACTAACGATAGTAACAGACACATGATGCATTAGTTCATCGCCAGAGGCTGACGGATTGCCAAGTGACATTTAGTAGAAGCGAATTGCAGCTTTTGGAGATGTGTAATGCATTGTTTCCATTAACAATACTACCTCATGGGAAAACTGAAGCTTGAGTAGGTATTTTATTACGACTTGGTTTTTCATAACTGCAATTCGCTATATCACAGTTCAGAACATTTGGATGTGAATGACATTAACTCAAGAAAAGGCCTGTAAATGGTTCAGCTGATCAGCCACGTTAAGGGTCGGAATATTCAATATATTAACAGTGTCTTGTAATTATTTCCGGTTGACTAAGGGCTCAATCTTGTTACCGAGTAACAGCAATTGAATGATCTATTGATCCATCAAATTTAGAAACGAAACAAATGTTGTACATAATGTACCATGTATGTAGCTGGTGATGGTAATACAATAGGTTTTATTTGACAGACTACAATGTCATCCTTCCCATTGTCAACATTTAGAGATCGCTATTGTCATATGGACAGTTATGAGATAAACGAACTGTGATTGGGAAATTAGATTAATGTTAGACCGAGTCGATAGTCTCTAAATTTCATTTGAAGCCGAACGCGTAGCATGAGGTTTCAAATGATTAATTTAGAGACTATCAATTCGGTCTAACATTCATCTAATTTCCAAACACAGTATGTTTATCTCCATTCTACCGTAACCGATTTAAAATCGAACTTCGTCGTCATGCGGAAGACACTGCGTAATCCGGCATGGGACGAGAGGCGAATTGAACTCGTCTGTCAAGGGAGTTGTAGGTGCCGTTCGTATTTTTTTTAAGATTGCAACATAAAAAATATTCTGTCCAAAGAAAACATACTACTGTTTATTCAATGCAATAATGTAACACCTAAGAGCTTGGTTTTTATAATTATAACTCCACACGACCGAAACCAGCCTATTGGTTTCTATGCCGTGTTACTGTACCTCCCTGGCCACACTATAATGGAATCGTCTAACCTACTTATTTTCTTGGAAGCAGACAGTTACGCAACAGTTTGAAATGGCGGACGAGCCAGTGTTTACATTTTGCGAAAGGTTGAAATTCGAAGTGACAGTGGAAAATACTTGGGCCCAATACTTGACTGACTGTCGAATCTGAACCCTGCAGAATCGAAGAATAGATCCGGTTCTGATCGACGTACGACCTGTAACTCCTCAAAGACTGTTGACATTTATGACCGGCGAGTGTCGATCATGATTTCACGTACGTGCCTCCACCCCGGCATGCGACGAAAGAGTGACAGTGCTGCTTTGTGCACATGCGACTAACTTGGGATTCCTTGGAACATTGTTCTCATCATTTTGGACTGGATTGTGGCCAAGCTTTTTTCAAAGTGTACGAACATGACAGCCTTGCGGGAAGGTGGCAGAAAGCGGAATTCTCGTGGTTCAATTTTTGACATTTTGAACGATGCAACGGGACATGATGGAGTATGAGTGGCATAAATTTTGTGTTTCGCCTGACCGTTATCTTGCGAATTTCCCATTCTAAACGGAAGCAAATATACCATTTACCTCATAGGTAAATGTTTACGAACGTTTTGCTGCACAAAATGGGATTTGTTTATGTTTGGGGCTGTGTATTGTAATTGAGTTTGAATATTTTTATAATAGAAGGTAATAATAATGATTGTTCCCCAATAATTGTGGAGGAGAAATCGTATAATTGTATTTTTCGAGTTTTAATCAATGTTTTATCAGCATTTCCATCACGTCTGTTGTGTTGATATTAGTCATGTTGGTGGCCAAGCTGACGTAGTGCGGCAGTGATGTATACGTGCGCAGTGAGCGCCGTGAAATCGGACGCATTGTCAATCCAAAATTGATACCGTCTTATTTTATTGATTGACCAATCAAATTCGAGCATTTCACGTAGCCATGGTAGAATATTCATTTAAGACCATACAGCTGACCTACAAATGTGTAACAACGCATCGATGAGATTCATCGGCATATCTCGTTTACATTTCAGACTTACATCTCTCATACTTTTGTTATTTGAATTTATGGTCTCTACATTCTGTTATCTGGGTGGCCTAGCTATTGTCGGTGCGACGCACATATTTGCAGCCAGATCCGTAGATCGTGGTTGGTTATATCATAATAACTCTTAATTGCCCGCCGCCATATTGCTGGAATATTGCTGAGTGCGGCGTTAAACAACAAACCAACAACTTAATTGCCCGAGATTTAATTTGTTTTACATCACATGACATAACTTAACATTAATGTACATGAAAGAAATAGATTTATCATTTAGTCATACGATTTACCAAAGAGCTACTTGAAATAAAAGACGCAATAACAATGAAGCAATAATAATGAGCATGCAAAGTAATAACATATAAGAACTGAATAGATGGATGACAGTAAGTGTTATTCATTTACAATAACAATGCTACATGGAATGAATGGTTTTGGCGGTCTGTTTATTCCAAAACGGGGGATTTGAGAGCTGGAAGGTAAAAGTATGTAATCGTTATGCAGAAAGAACAGATATTGTGTTCGCTAAATTGTCAGTTTGCCGCCGGCCAAAGAGGGCTGTGGATGAATAATTATACCTCCTTGTTTGTCGGCATCATAAGTTGCAACGCGTTGTGAAAAGAAATGGAATCTGTTTTGTTTACAACAATCGAGACTGACTGGCGTTTGAATTATATTTTCTGGCACTTGTTCATCAGAGGTAAGTGGCATTTATTGATTAACTTTATGCTGAATAGATTACCCCTATTGCTTTCAACATCGAACAGGTTTTCTTAAGTGTACGCAGCTGAATACTTGCTTTTGTTTGCACCAGACGTTTTTCAAAATTAACATGTCCTATGAACAAAGTCATGTATCGTGCTATCGTGTCACTGGATGGCCTGGCCTTCAATCAATTATTTGTTCAGGATTCAATTGTTTCCAGGCCCCTGTCGCTGGTGCGAACACCTGGTGTCATCACCTAGGGATCCAAAGATTTTAATTGTAACCACTATTTTGCCTTTTGCATCAATCGAATCGTTTTTGGTGATTACTGAGACTGAGTTGACGTTTCATATTTCATCAGTGATGTACCTTTAGTTGTTGGCAATCTATAGCCTGTTTTTATATTGTGCTGTCCACTATAATTAAACTGGTTTAGATTAAATTACTAGTTTTACATTTATATCTGTGATATTCTAGTTATTTTACTGTCCTTCGGTGACACTTTTTTTAATAAATTACCTTTAATTATTATTAATCTATAACGTGATTTAGTCGTGATATGGCTGAAATATTGCCAAAGTAACTTTAAATGTTAACTCACTGACTCACTTGATCGAATGAATAGATGGGCTCAATTGATTTAATATAAAGTAGTGGAAAACTTTGAGTTATTGATAAGAAAATTATCCGCTATTATGAGATTGCACACTAACTAGTATTCTGTCTGCCGTAACAATTGGAAGTACTGTTACCTCAGTAACGTGATTATAAAGATATTATGTAAAATAACTTATAAACAGCGAATGTGTCAACATCAAACGAAACTTTGTCTGTGAGCAAGTCCTTGTCACGACAGATTAAAGATGGAATATAGTTTCGTAACCCAATTAGACACCCCATTTATAATACTATCATAATTACGTTTGTTTGTGTGACTATTTGGACCCTATTTGGACCCGGCCACACCGGACAATGAATTTAGATATGCGCCAGTTACGATCAAAGCTGAGCAACACGTGCCAAACTTAAACCATCATTAAGCAAATATGAAGTTTCAGTTAACATTTCTTACAGCTCGATAACTGCCCACAAATGGTATGTTATTGGTATAGGGAATGTCATTGAGGGCTATTGCAAGAGATACTGGTTGCCATTGATCGACTATTAGTCGAAAAAACATCATCAAACTAAAGACATTGAGGACCGCCAGGGTCGATCAGGAGTGACAACTCCGCTAGGGAAGATGGGGCCCTCCTCGAAATCACAAGAATCAATACGTTCATGTCACGTCGCGTGTTAAAAACAGAGTGGCCTTCACATTTTCGTTGTCCAGCAGAACAGTCCGAAATCGCCTGAAATCGGTACGGAGCCAGACCATCTATCAGACGATCCTCAGAGCACAAAGCAGCACGACTAGCTGGGTGTCAAGCTCAACGTATCTGGAATTTGACGTTGCAGAGAAGAGTTCACATGTCGGACGAATGTCGATTTCTTTTGTCAATGCCTGATGTCCGAGCTCGTGTTTGGCGCCGGAGAAACACTGCATATGCACAACTGAATACCTTGGAACAAATGACGTTTGGCGGGGTTCCTTGGTGGCTCGGGATGCAGGTGCCTCTCACACGACTGTAAACCTGGCTTGATGACTGTCCAACAAAATCTGAATGGACAACAGTACACTTACATCCTAGACAGGGTTGTTGTACCACATTTCTATGACTGATGCCCTCAACAGAAGGTCAATCTTCATGGACGACAATGCTAGGCCTCATCGTGCAAGTGCCTTTGGAGATTTCTTACGTAAGGCGTCGGTAGCAACACTATCTTTGCCAGAAGTCGAGAACCCAATACCATTATTTAGGATGGATCGCAAAATACGCCAGAGGGACCCTCCAGTAGAAATTCGTGGTGTATGAGGACAATAACTCAATGTCAAATTCAACGGCTGATACAGACAATTTGGAGGAGGATCAAGAATGAGTTTGCAGTTTTCGATGGTTACACCACATAATGACATTGTGGTGCACAGTTATTGATACTTATGTTATTTCTTGAGGATTATAAGTCAGCTTCCTGACATGACCATACCTGTTACATCATACGACCATGGTTATCAAGCAATGATTTGCCATGTTTGCTTCTCTGGATAACCTACAGATTTTCGTTCTTTTTCCGTTTAATTCTTCTTTGGGGTCGATTTATCTAGATAGTAAGTTACACTGAGGTTCCTTTGCTAGTATGATTAATGGCAACATATTGATACTGTGTACAATACTGGGTATGGTGATACATTTTTCCAAGTGTATATTTTCTCAACAGTTCTGAGCATGAATGCAGGTTAGCTTTTCATAACCTTCCCCCACTCCGCTCTGAGGTCCACTCATTTGTCAACAACACTGGAGTGAGTTGGCCCAAATGTTGTGGCTGTCGGAAGATGAATATGGAGGATGTTCCGGCTACCAGAGTTCAAGGCTCTATGCCTAATAGTCACATGTTCAGATGCATTGTCCAAAGGGAACAACGCACTTATTAATTAGTTGGGCGTCCCAATGAGGCGAAGCCGGACATTCTCACACTGCTACTTAAGTAGATCAGCATAATATCGACCAGACGTTGCCAGCTAACGGACTTTACACTGTGTTTGGAGGAAACGTGAGAGGTATCGAATAGTTTGACTTCTGTTTATCCTCCGACCGATGGCGATGAACCAGGGATTCATTTATGGTTACAATTACACCGTTCAATAAAATCAGGTGGGCCTACTTCTAAACAACGCACTGTCTCGCGGGAGATGATGAAACGAGATGAAACCGTTGTCTTGGACAGTACAATCCTCAAAAATGTTTTCAACTCTCCCATAAGATGTATTCCTACTCTGTTGGGTATTGGATGTGTGAGTCGTCTAGTTTACGTATGATCGACATGACACAAGGGAATTCCATATGTTTTATACTTTAATCTGTTCCGAAAACCATAAACGTCAAAGAATGAATTGTGATGCTTATGTGAAGAACATAGCCTCTTCAACGCATATCATTTCTTTCAAGACAAACTTTCATCGTATTCAGTGGCTTGTACATACGGACGTAACATTGGTACATGACGTATGTAACTTGCGTTGCACAAGAACGAACACAACAAACTCGGTATTTGTTACTCCAACTAACAGTTTTGCTTTGAGTTAAATCCAAAACCGGGTCAGTTATCGAAAGTTCTCACCAACAACCAGCGATTAATACATTGAAAAACAACCGGTACGGTTTTGTGCTCATTTAGGAGAATGTATCATAATGTTTTTCTTAAGGTGTTCCCGTAGCTTATCACAATGGTTTTACAGATCAGTAGAAGAGTTGGATTAGATTTCACGTAGACCCCAAAATAGCAGACGAGCATGCAGACATAGGCTGTGTTAACGCCCATCTTTCGTGAGAAGAGATTGCGAGAGCTGATATACTGGGTCTGCTTCATCAACGGAATGTGAGAGCTTAACAGAGGCCATCAGTGAGAATGAAGTTCATACCTCAGGTGATTGTTCATCTAATCGTTGCATGAGATGTAGAATTGATTGAAACAGTATTTCTTGAGATTAAACCATTTTAGTCTATTGCACTATTCCACATAGAACGACATTCGTATACTTCAAATATGTGCAAGTGACGTTTTCTGATGAATGAAATTAATTGTGAGCAGTCCTGTCATGCAATGGTGAGTGAGTTTAGTTTTACGCCGCACTCAGCAATATTCCAGCTATATGGCGGCAGACTGTAAATAATCGAGTCTGGACCAGACAATCCATTGATCAACATCATGAGCATCGATCTGCGCAATTGGGAATCGATGACATGTGTCAACCAAGTCAGCTAGCCTGACCACCCGATGCCGTTAGTCGCCTCTCACGACAAGCATGGACAGTCTAGCAATAGTGAACCTGCTATGGTGTTCGTACGTACACCGGGTCAACAAGGGGAACATATGAACGAACATAATTTATTAAGATCAAGTAACTATTCGGTAACCACCTGGGAACTGTAAAGTATATCGATTGCACGTAACAACCTCGAGAACTGTTTGTCGGGGTATCGACTTAAAACCTTTAACATCGATCGGACAAACAGCACGTGCACTCACAATGTGATACGCTTTGCACACATGCACCTGTGACGATAAGTACAAGACTGGTGTCGTGGGTTTGGACTGACCTATTGCTCTCTTCTTAACAGAGGTGATTCAATTATGCTCCAGTCCCCAACGATAATTTACACAGGACAGTTAGTTGATTGTTGACATCAGGATTGAGCACTCACTCACTCACTCACTCACTCGTATACAGTTAGATTCATGTTCAAATACGGTCATATGTAAAGAATACTGCATGCTGTTGATACCGATGAGATATCATTCTGATAAATTACACTGGTATAGTAAAGCCATGCGTATTGACAGAAGAACTACAGCAAAATAGGTGTAACACTTATCATATGAACTGAAAATCAGTGATCATACTGAAAATCACTTATCAACCTGCGTTGAGTTAGGATGTAAACGTTTTGTTAACAAATTGATATTGTGGTGAAGTGGATGACATGCACTCCAGTATCTCGTTTAATGATTCATGTTATATGTCTTATTCTTCGAGCATAAAATGCGTTTTTGCCGGGATGCGCCTTTATGTATTTGAAATGTTTTGACATGCATCGCTGACACCACATCGAGCGATTTTATACCAAACATGTAGCTACGTTTCTTTCTATGTTTCCATTGTATGTTCATTGATGTGCATTATCATGCAGAGTCCAACCACGTGATGCAGCATGTCCTGGAATGATCCTCAATCAATACAATCATTTAATACATGACAGTAGGAACCCTAGCACATAATTTGTATTATTTTTAAAAAAACTTTGACGCTTTTATTTCACCATCTACTCATGGATAAAAACAGAAGGTGCAAACCAAATGGACAGAATTCATGTGATACGTTATTTGGTTTATGACTGTGATACGTCAATCATAATGTGTTCATAATTTTCTTCAACTCACCAGATACCAATGGTGGAGGAACTAGACTTCAATTACGACATACTGAGTGAAAGAGTGAGTTTAATTTTACGACGCACTCAGCAACAGTCCAGCTATATTGAGGCGGTCTGTAAATAATCGAGTCTGGACAAGACAATCCAGTGATCAACAGCATGAACATCGATCTACGCAACTGGGATACGATGACATGTGTCAAACAAATCAGCGAGCCTGACCACCAGATCCCGTAAGTCGCCCCTTACGACAACATGGGTTGCCCAAGACCAATTCTAACCTGGCGTTTAACAACAAATCAGCAAGTAAAATATAAATACGCTTAATCATGTTCAAGCTTATACGGGGCGTTGGGGTAGTCTAGTGGTTAAAGCGTTGGCTCGTCCCGCCGAAGACCCGGGTTCGAATCCCCACATGGGTACAATGATTGAAGCCCATTTCTGGTGTCCCCCGCCTTGATATTGCTGGAATATTGTTAAAAGCGGCGTAAACCAAACTCAAGCACGTCCAAGCTTATACCCCCCTGGAACGTTTATACATGACGTGCCCTTCTGGCGTAGATACCAGAGCTTCATAGTCCAGCTGGTTCATGTAAACGTACACTGCCTGGATGTTTAATGTTTATAGCTTTAATAAAATTACCTTCATTTCAGCCTATAACACAAGGCAGTCCACTCTACTCACGCATCTTGGTGCTGAAACCCAACATGTACGTGGAGCTTGTTTGAGTGTCGTGATATGACCCATACTCCTAGCCGACCACACAACTTGAATTCGAGATAATTCCCAAACTGGAGATTTGTAAGTAACTAGGTTAATTATTGCAAGTGTATTGATTTATCTTCAAATATGGTAAATGCCCGAAATCATACGAAGTCCTATGCAGTTATTCATGCAAACTGTGGTTATATATGTAAATGAACAATTAACAACAGTGCTAGGGGTTCAGCTATATGAACAGGTTATGGTCCATGTAGCATCCAGCTTTGTTAATGTTTCTGCCTGAGAACAATACTTAATCAAAAACACTATTTGCAATTGATACCAACTGAAAAGGCGTTCCTCAGAAATGAAAACGACCTATTTTTTTCTTTTAATCAGATAGAACTGGCTTCCCATGTTGCTGTTTCGGCCGATTAAAGCCGTTGTCCTAGCCACCGGCGATTCAAATATTAAAGTTACACCTTGATAGTGACAGAAGGGTATTCTGGAAAGATACCACAGTGAGTATATTCAACATGGTGTTTTAATTAACCTGCTTGTCGAGGCTGAAAGCTTTAGAGCCACGTTAGGCACGTTCAACGTGTTATTTGAAGCCAATTATACATGACGATCTTGACCCACGGTCGTCCCGGAATCTCACTATAACGCCCCTGGGATTCAGCAGGTGATCTGTGTGACCTCCTGGGCTGATACTATTATGTACTACGAATCTGAAAAGGATATTGATATGATTGCTCGGGAACAAACATCATAATACCTTCAGCTTCTTTGGCTGTTTGCGACGTGAAACCGCGGTTATTTGCAAAACAAGGGATCACAGTTTGGTCGGGAAGGCGGTTTAGTCCAGTGGTTGCGACGTGAAACCACGGTTAATCTGCCCCAAGAACTCAAAGACTCTCAAACGTTGTCATCCTTTAAATCCTTACTAAAAACTTTCCTCTTTCGCCAAGCTTTCCCTGACTTTCCCTAATATCAAACCATGTTTGTGCGCTTTGAGCATCCTTATGTTTGGAAATAGCGCTATATAAATGCACTATTATTATTATTATTATTATTATTTGATTCCCGTTAATCAAAACCAGTTTTATTAATATAGCAAAACAAGGGACCACAGTCTGGTCGGGACGGCGGTTTAGTCCAGTTGTTGCGACGTGAAACCACGGTTATTTGATTCCCGTTAATCAAAACCAGTTTTATTAATATAGCAAAACAAGGGATCACAGTCTGGTCGGGACGGCGGTTTAGTCCAGTTGTTGCGACGTGAAACCACGGTTATTTGATTCCCGTTAATCAAAACTAGTTTTATTAATATAGCAAAACAAGGGATCACAGTCTGGTCGGGGCGGCGGTTTAGTTCAGTGGTTAAGGTGTCAGCTAAGTCAAAGAACCGTCTTCTATTCCCAAAACTTGGTTGTGGGGAGTATTAACTGACTCAAATTCAACATGTGAAATGAGAAAATGAAATTAATGCATTTGTTCAAGGTCAACTGTTTTCTCTGTGACAGCCATTAACGATAATTCTACATTATCCTGGTTGAGTGAGTGAGTTAAAATTTTACATCGCATCGGCAGCATTACAGCCATATAGCGATGAAAACAAGGTAATCATTTTAAATTATCTGTCGACAAAGGACAGTAATATCCTGGTTGACCTCGGGTTTCAAGGAAAATTACACTGACTGTTTGCGCTTCCTTTGTGTCTGTGTTCCATGCGTCCATGCAAGCAGTTGGGTTGGATAATTACTTCTGCCTATATTCCAACTTTATTTGTGCCAGGGTATATTACGGCAATATAAGTAAAGCTAGTGTAGTCTAGCTAAACGTATACATAGCACCAACGTTACACGATAGTATGTACAGAGCACGACGCAGCGCATCAGTGATACCATGGGATACAGGCGCAGCACATCTGTGATATATCGCACAGTTTGTACAACAGCATTTCATCCCGTGGCAGACAATCTATCAGCTTCCTGTAATTTTCCTCGAGAATTGATTTGTACACAAAATTGTAAGATGTCTCTATATTGTGGATAAATATACATCAAACAATATAGTCTATGTACACCAAAGGTACAGTGGGTTAGGCGGTATCTGGACATATCCTGTCTTGAGTAGCCCATCGTTCAGTTTCAGTTTCATTAACACTGTTTTACGACATGAGGATTTACATGGAAACTTCCCAATTTCAAGATAATCTCTCACATATTTAAAAAGATTGTATTTTATAATGGTTTGAAGGAGCATGTCACTTATACTATGTGACGCTGTTGTTCTATTTTGAAATGTGGCTAATTGGGCACAGAATAAATCCTTAAAGGGGGAGTTGCATTGGCTGTTGCATAATCTACCAAGAAATAAAAGTCTACATTTATCTATGTAGCCATCCATACTCCACATGCCAAGATTTCCTAGCACCGAGGCAGATGAGAAACGTTTGCCAAAGCCCTGAATACATCTGGCAAAGTATCTTTGTGTGCTGTCGACCAATTCATAGTCTTTACCATGCAGAATAGGTAAAAGTTCACACCCATAGAAGCTTGTAGGGAGTATCATCCTCTTCCATATTTTTACACAGGCGATAGGGTGGAGATCTGTACTGTTCAGGCCGAGATTACTTAGGGAGTTTGCAGATTGTCGTGCTTTTTGACAATTTGCGTATAGTCTAGATTTGGAGGATAAATCAGATGAAAGCATGATACCTCCATATTTGACACTATCACTTATTGCAATGTCTGTTTTGCCAAATTTGAAGGAACAATCACATTTGCCTTTCTTAGATTTACTGAATATAATGCAAGTACTCTTTCAACCGTTATATGTAAGCCGCCACTTACGAGCATAGCTATACACAGTGCCAAGTGACGACTGTTGACGTTTAGGAGAAGTAGAAGCAAATGTAGTGTCATCAGCCAATAAAATGCAGGGAATATCAATACCGTATACGCGAATACCATTGTTTAAGGTTCTAAGTTCACATATTAAGTCATTGATAAAAAGTAGAAAAAAACAGGAGGACAAGACCCTTCCTTGTCCGACTCCTTGTTGTATAGCATATTCATTTGATTTTAAGCCACAATATTGTACAAAAGCAGAACTTGATGTGTAGCTTTGGTATAGGAGCCTCCACATTTTGCCTTTATACCCGTTTCATATAGCTTTAAAAAGAGTCCATTGTGCCATATGCGATCGAACGCCTTTTCGTTATCCATGAAAGCAATACATACCTGTGAATCTCTGCTTAAGTAGTAGTGTCATAGAGTAAACCATTTCAATACGTTTCTGTAAAACTTCATATATTCAAACAACATAATTGTTTCCATATATATCCAAAGTGCACCGAAATTCTATCCCCTTTGCATGTTTAATGTATTCAGCAATCATTCGGTATAGCCCTTTTATCATAAACCCCCCTCAGGGCAGGACCCTTAATTCTCAATGCCATCAGTAAATGTTAATTAACATCTCCCCACGTCGGCGGATCTTACGTATGTACATGTGCACAGGTCAGTGACCTTGCACAACGTGGCGTAATGTCCCTATATGCATAAAAGCGGACTCACATGGTCAAGCAGGGAGACCAAGCAGGGAGACCAGTCAGAGACGAGGCGAGGAAACGGGCCCAGATCATCCACCGAAGCGGACGGACTGTGCGGCTAGTCGGGGCGTCGGCCAAGGCCGTCGCCTCACCAACGACTACGTCGACGATGAAGAATCACCGTCCGACTTCTGAATGTGTGTAAGTGACAGAGCGGGTCTCCACATCGGGAACACTGGCCACTCGGTCGCGATGTGCGTTCTGTCACGTGATTTCCATCTTATGTACCATTTCGACCATTATTCCCCAACCAGAATAAACATGGCTGCTGCTGTCTTCAAGTATACTGCTGACTTTTGTCTTCCGTCTCTTGAACTACCATCCGAGAGTACCACAACGAACGCTCTTGGACAGAAGGATAAACTTTCATTTAAAGTATACACTGAAGTGGTTGCACCGTGTTCTTTTCTAAAGCCAAACTGGAGCTTGTCTGGAAATGTTGGTATATACTCTTTCACCCGGGTTTCTAATCTAGCGAGAATTACTTTCTCAAAGAGCTTTCCGATACAAGATGTTAAAGTTATTCCTCTATAGTTTTAGGATCATGTTTTGCCTTTCTGCCTTTATATATTAGAATAACTACACCTTTTCTAAATGTGCTAGGGACATATACAGATTTTAAAATAGAATTAAACAGGGCAGTTATTAAATTTATGATGCTATCACTGCCATAGATTAGATGTTCGTTGTGAACATAATCCGGACCAGAAGATTTATTTTTATTGAGATTTTTTATGTGTCTCTTTACTTCGTCTATTTCAATACATTCACACAAAACATCGTTATCACATGATAAGTGTTCCAGGCTTATATATGTAACCTTTCTGTCAACTGATATTTTGAAGTTATTGTCAAATGATGAAGAGCGGTGGGGCTTAGCTAGATCAGCAAAATAATCACCCCAGAGTTCACAAATATCCTCCGCTGTATCGTTTGTCACCGACTACTAGTTCTTTAACAACAGGACTTTGTAGCCTCATTTTGCGAACTGACTTAAAGAAAGTAGCAATATCTGCATCAGAACATCTTTCTAATTCTTTACTTGTATCTGAACGCTGCTTCCTTTTAGACTTCGTCTAAATTCTCACTTAGCTGATTTATATTCACAGTACAAAGGCGAGTTACCTGCCCTTGGTTTATCACCAGCTATCCACTCCCTTTTGGCTACACGCATTTTGTAATGTAAATCATTTAGCCCATCCTGTTTCCAATATGGCTTTAGGTGTGCTTTGAAAACACCAGTAGGAATACAACGAGAACCGGCCAAATGTAAAGCAGCTATTACCTTTGATGTGTGACACTCAAGATGATGAGGGGTTAAGACATGAGAGTGAATATTGATTTCGGTAGCTCTCTTCTCAGTATAAATCAATGTGGTTATCTGTCGACAAAGGACAGTAATATCCTGGTTGACCTCGGGTTTCAAGGAAAATTACACTGACTGTTTGCGCTTCCTTTGTGTCTGTGTTCCATGCGTCCATGCAAGCAGTTGGGTTGGATAATTACTTCTGCCTATATTCCAACTTTATTTGTGCCAGGGTATATTACGGCAATATAAGTAAAGCTAGTGTAGTCTAGCTAAACGTATACATAGCACCAACGTTACACGACAGTATGTTAGAACAGGCGCAGCGCATCAGTCACCGGGGCCATAAGATCGCCCACGTGTGTGATATATCGCACAGTTTGTACAACACCCCGTGGCAATCTATCAGCTTAGTATTGCTTTCGCCGAGCACTCTTCCGCTAATCTTGAGTTACAAGCTTGGAACAAAACATGGTAAATAGAGGATCTGACCTGTGGTTTAGTTCTGAAAGGTAACGTCGGTTGTGACTGCTTGCTACTCCCAAACACCAATCGGGTCAACTAGTTGCTCACGACAGTTTTGCTCAATATTTTCAAATATCTTTGCTAAATTACAATCATTGCTGATTACATTACAGAATTGGAATATCTTCAAACATAACTAATGTAAATTGTGTGATGCCTTTGTCTTGTATTTAGTTCAATTATTCAATTATGAGTATAGCTGTCTAAAATACCAATACCGCCCTTATTCAAGTGCCTAAAAAGTGTTCCGACAAATTTTAAATGTCCTCTGCATGTTTTCTATACAATGCTTCACTGTCTTCTGAGACCTTGAGGCCCGTGAAGATCCGGGATAGAATTGGTTTTCAGCAACCCACGCTTGCCACAAAAGGCGACTATGCTGGTCGTAAGAGGCGACTAACGGGATCGGGTGGTCAGTTTCGCTGACTTGGTTGACACATGTCATCGGTTCCCAATTGCGCAGATCGATGCTCATGCTGTTGATCACTGGATTGTCTTGTCCAGACTCGATTATTTACAGACCGCCGCCATATAGCTGGAATATTGCGGAGCGTGGCGTAAAACTAAACTCACTCACTCACTCACTCACTCACTCTGCGACCTTGATGGGACGGTAAGGTAACATAGTAGTTAACGAGTTTCCTCGGTATTCAGAAGAGCCGATTACCCACAAAGGGTCAAATGTATGAAGCCCATTTCTAGTTCCCCCTGCGGGGATATTGCTCACTCACTCACTCACTCACTCATTCACTCATTAAGGCCTTGATTGTTATAGCCTATCTCAAAACAACGTCTTCCCAGGGTCGCTTTTTGAAAGGCTGAATTTGATTGAATATTGTTTGAACATGAAGGGACTATTGGAAAGTTGAAGTCATCCGTTTTGTGATTTAGTTGTGTGAAACGTTGATTTACTGAAATGTATGCATAAATCTACATACCACACAGGTGAGGAAGTCTCACTGGTCTCTTTTACTTACACTAGAGGAAACATTTATATGTATTAACACTTCATTCATACATGTTAACGGTACATATAGCATATAGGGGCGGTGGGGTAGCCTAATGTTTAAAAGCGTTGGCTCGTCACGCCGAAGACCCGGGTTCGAATCCCACATGGGCACAATGTGTGAAGCCTATTTCTGATGTCCCCCTCCGTGATGTTGCTGGAATATTGCTAAAAGCGGCGTAAAACCAAACTCAGGCAGGACATATAGCATAGGGATATTCTTTTATATATACAGTATGAACTGATCTCAACCCATTCAAACATGTAGTTGTCCAGGATTGTGTCAGATTTCAATGTCGGTGGAATAATGTATGTTCAAAATAGAACTAACAGCTGGACCACGCAGATTCCGAGACCTTTGATGGGATTGTTTATCAATAAAACACTCAACACTGACAAGATAAAAACAACCAAGTATCAGAGGGTTACCGTTTTGAAAGTCTGTTAACTACTTTCTTTGATGAACGTAGCCTTGTACAGTGTCAAACACTTCGTATTTCTGTCAGTTAGTAGACTCCAAAGATAACAGTAAAATAGCACACACGCTTGTAGCCTGGTGCTGTAGGGTTCTGTCTTCTCAAGTACAGGCCATATCCGTGACTGGTGCTGATAATTCTTTTCAACTTTTCTATAAAACCAAGTGCCCTTACAAAGGCTTTACAGGTACACCTAGCCCAATATATGATATGGATTTTTCAGGGTGTCATTAAGGGTGTGGATTTTTACACGTGGACACATGGTCGGTGTGGCATTATTACGGGTTACCGTTGACATACTGTTTGACCATGGCTAATGACTGTTGACAGCAACTCACTAATTGTATCATCAACTTGCACTTTAATGGGGCAATGGCCCCATGGTAGGCATAAATCGTGGTCATTAGGCTCATTGATAAGGTCTTTGATGTAGGTCGTGAATAGACAAGCCGACAAGACTCGACCTTGTTCAACACCTTGGGGTACACGAAACAAGTTGAACTATAACCTGAATATGTCCTTATGATTTCATAGCTGGATATACGCGTTTACAAAAGGTTATGTATTGCCGTTTATACCAAAATGCTTTGAACAAATAACCATCGAACCATGTTCTGCAAAAGGCTTTTGCAGTGTCCAGACATAAGCACAATTCTAATAGTTATCTTTCAAAATAGTGCAAGTGGAGTTTTCCAGTAAAGGGGACCCAAGCTGTCATTGGTCGTTAATGTTTTTGACATCTAAATTGTAGGGTAAAGGTAGTTGCATTTCTTATCAACAATTCAGTTCTGTGGCGCAGGATATGTTCCATCAGTTCCCTAAGAACAGCCGTAGAAGCAATACCACATTTTGCTTTCACCATGTCTTTAGTGTATAGGAGGTCTTACTGGTACCCGGTGTGGATGGATATGTCTGTGTTTCAGAGGGTTCATAGGTGAATGTGAACATTACCACAGCGCTTTTGGCAAGTTTATTTGAGTCATAATATGTTACGGCATATTATCAAGGTCAGTATATTCTGGCTACTGTATATGTATATTAAGCACGCTGGGACGCTCGACAGCATGCCTGTATTTTGAACAATGTCTTTGCATCGATTATCTTTAAGAACGTACAAAATGTCAGTCCAAAATCTTGTGATTGACATGTACGCTTCCGCAAACATGTTTTACATTCAATAACTCCATTGTTCATGCAGAAAACAGGGAAATATACCTGTAAGTAAAACGCGTACAACATATATCATCCGGAAATGTATAAGCGCTGACTGAGATCCGTCAAAATGTGCTTGCGTTGGTGTCTGACACAAAGTATACCTTTGGGTTTTGACGTTTTGTCATTTCCTGTTATATTGCTCGAGTTGTTTGTTCAGCCCATATTGTTTAATTGCTCTGGTTGGTCACTAATGCACACGAAGCAGACCTTTTTGCCGTCCCCAGCCTGCGCAGAAATTCCAATATACGTCACATGGCGATGTTTACAAAATGCAGTTGGTACACCAATATCAAACATGGTTTAAGAATATGATATTGATCAATGGTCACTGACATGGCTTCATGTACGTCTGTCTAATGTACTGGCATTGTACGTCATATTTACATTGGTAATCAACGCAGCAGAATGGAAAGGTTTCTAAACATCTTTGACTGAATCTGATTGTCCTCTGTATGTACACACTGGGGTCGATAGAGCTTGGGATAGCATGAGGAAACAATGTAGGACTTATACAAGCCTAGTTTGTCGTATTGTATTATATAGAGCGGCTTTGTTAAAATACAGAATTAAAGTCTCCTTTAAGCATTTGTCAAAAACTGAATATATTATATCAAAGTAAGTGAGTTTAGTTCTACACCGCACTCAGCAATATTCTTGCTATATGGCGGCGGTCTGTAAATAATCGAGTCTGGACAAGAAAATCCTGTGATCAACAGCATGAGCATCGATCTAAGCTATTGGAAACAAATGACGTGTCGACCATGTCAGCGAGCCTGACCACCCGATCCCGTTAGTCGCCTCTTGCGACAAGCATGGGTTACTGAAGATCAATTCTAACCCGGATCTTCACGGGTCTTTCATCAAAGTATAAATGCACACACACACGCACATACACGCACGCACACACGCACACACACACGTACATACATACATGCATACATACACACACACACACACACACACACACATACATACATACATACATACATACATACATACATACATACATACATACATACATACATACATACATACATACACATACGTACATACATACATACACACACGTGTGTACGTATATGCATATGTCTGTATGTATAATCGATGAAGATCCCTACAAAGCAATGTATAATCGATAAAGATCCCTACAAAGCAAAATAATACTAAATAAGCTCATATGTACTTCCCAGTAGCTGAGACGTGAAAGTGGCGTTTAATCACCTTACCAGTACTAATACCACTGCATTTCCGCGGTGTAAGTGTCTTTCACAGCAGTCGGATAAGGAGGGGATCAATTTCAGATCGTTGATTACTTGTATGCTTTGTATTGATTACATCCAGCACATACTCATTCACAATCCGGTTGCCCTCACACTGGACATGATGTTGACATCCAGTCCTAGCGTGTTGCATAAATCGCATCAGCAAATTTGCTAATGATGTTCCGTGGTTCTACGCCATGATATAATATCGTACTTACGATACACATTACTCATCCTAACACGAGATGTTCTGTCCACTCAGTACATTTCCACATGAACATGTACATTGTATGTGGAACGGAAGACTGACGACTAAAGGTATTGGTGTCAGCTGGCATGAAGGAGAACTTTGATGTCATTATACCGGAACATTTAACTCTTGTTAGTATTAAACACAATATGTACAATGAGAGTAAATTGATGGACACGGTCAAGACGAATGATAAGCATACAAGAAACCAATTGAGTTCAATTCATTTATTTCTTTAAAAGAACCACCCGCGGTCGTACAAAGAAAGGCTTCATAACATGAAAATAATTAGTATTTTCAAGATATTTGGCGATATTTAGATATTTGCTTTTGAACTTGAGGCTGAGGCCGCGATACAATATGGTGTGATACATCTCGTATCCTAATACAGTATTATATTAAAGTATTACCGTATTATAAGTTCTAATCTACCCCTTTTACAGGTGAAACAGTTTCACCACCCTGAATCATTTGTTTTCAAATTCCAGATGAATTATTGCAAAATCATTTAATATTTGGGCCACTATTCAGACTCTGCTATTCATAGCCAACCAGGAAATATTAGAGAATATGCATAAATTGTTTCTGAAAAGATTCTGATATTATTCACATGTTTCTCACCGATATAACTTGTAATATAATGAATCGTATGTACAGGCACTGGGAATCGGAAGTAAATCGATGCATTGTTTCGTGAGCCTGGTATCGCCATACAATGCTTTACTGCCGTATAGTCACACGACCACAGCACTGTGTTAAGCTAGTATACAGATGGTAGGGTTACACAGGAATTGATTTGATTTGATTTGATCTGGAAGGAACCACAAGTATGTAGGAAGATTAAGGTTGAAATAAATTTACTCCAATCGCAGTCTAGTAATGGTATAATTAAATCAAATTTAGCAACTGTACAAAGCAAGGTGAACGTTGTCCATTTAACATTGTGTGGACTCGTAGTTCATCCTTGATGCTGTGAGCGTCTCCAAGCTTGAAATGCTTATCTCAAAAATAATAAGTGACGTGCCCTGATAACAGGATATTGGAATAAGATGTGTCAAGCGTCTCTACAGTGGATGTTCATGTCCCGCATGATTGGTAGCCATGACAACCATGAACTGCAATCTGTACAAGGAAAATACATTGCTGCACTAGATCCTGTCTTGAAGCAATAAACAGTTCTCATGCCAAAATGCAAAGCAGAGGAGAAATTGTGCAAAGGAAAGAAACATACTTCTTCGATTGAATTGTTTTTACAAAACTAGGCATGTTGCTGATGGCTACACGAGGATTGATATCCACAGCATTTATCATAATCATTGTTTACTTGTTCCAGTGAAAGTGGCTTGTTATCAGAATTCTGTATTGATATTTGAATGACGACAATGTTGCTGGGGTAAGAAGGGACCATTTCCGTTACACGAGAAATATTGATAATAATGTGCATATTTGTTACGCGCAAAATCGACACTGCAATCAAGGTACACTAGAATACTTCACGGTGATTCATTTTGTTTGTAAAGATTAATATGAAAATATAAGGGAGCCCCAACATGTGCTTCCACTGTATCTCCATAATTGTCTGATTCGACAGCTGTTTGTTCTGGTTGTTGACACGATGTCAGACAAAATGTCTCACAAATTTATGTTTAGCATTGCTATCGTGTTGGATATTGGCCATATACATTAAACACACGTTTTACACACATACACGCACACGCACACACAGAAGCATGTGACTTTTTAACTTGTTAACTTGTTAACGGTGTTGGTACCTACACCGAAACGTAGCACTCACTGCAATAAAGAATTTGCCTGTCCATAGAACTTGGTTTTCCTTCATCTTTACAACTTCTAAAATGCCTCTCAAAGAAGTTAATGTGTATATTTGTAGACTGCTAACATCACAAGTATGTATACATGCTTAAGAATACATTGATCAACTGTTGCAGAATAAATGAACGATTAAATCGATGGACTGCTACGAATAGTATTTCAGAAATGGTGTTGGCTTCGTGGGAATAGGAAACCCAAAACGATTCTGCTCTAAGGAGTGCATTTAGACGAACAATCTATCGATCACAATCAGCACCTGTGTGAGATTCGAACCTAAGACCATGGAATGCCTTTGAGTCATTGACAGAACAGCCGAAACGACAATCTGGTCAACTTGTTTCTTTTTATGCCATGGTCTCAATGTAGTATGGAAGTCTGTCTAATCTATTAACTACCCTCACTGAATAACCTAATAAAAGCTTTCGCTCGTCACGGAAAAGACTTGAGTTCGATTCTCTTAATGTAGAATGTTTGAATCCCATCTCTAGCGTGCCCCGTCGTGTTATTGCTCTAACGTTGCTAAAAGCGGGATAAAACCTCTCTCAGTCGCTGCGATGTGTTTCGGTTAAGGGTATAATATATATACAGGTTCCGCATTACAATTCCATGTGTACATACCAAGGAATGCAAAATTAACATGATTGTTAGACTTTAAAATTCCAAATATTGTGTCCAAAGGGAATACATAGTTTCCTGGGTTGAAATCTAATTTATTGGTTTGTCACAAACGAGGCTGCAATAAATTCTTCAGTTTGTAGAAATATGAGATATCTGGAGTAGTTCACTCGATATCCTGGCACGGCACGTGCGTGTATGAAAACACTCACACTGACCTGGCTGTCGGTAATGGTTGCGGGTTATGGAACTGCCATCTGTTAGAGTAAACACACAGACATATTACGTGGGTATGACACCTTTTGGTCCACTAACATCATATTTGCCTTCGTGCTGTCCACTGAAACAACTAGCAGGAAAAACGGTATTTAACGTTGTTTGTTTCTAATGATGTTTATCATAATGGTCTTGTGAATGGACTCATGGGCATCAAACATAACCTTGTTACTGCAGAGTGTAACTACTGTCATCACGACGTACATATGTTATACTTGGAATTACGGGGCGGTGGGGTAGCCTAATGGTTAAAGCGTTGGCTCGTCACGCCGAAGACCCGGGTTCGAATCCCCACATGGGTACGATGTGTGAAGCCTATTTCTGGTGTCCCCGCCGTGATGTTGCTGGAATATTGCTAAAAGCGGCGTAAAACCAAATTCAGTCAGTCAGTCAGTCAGTCAGTACTTGGAATTACACTTTCTCAGTAAAGTACGTACATATTTTAGTACTTTTGTAAAGTTGAGTCCCATCCGAGATTCGAACCCACACTCTCAGGTGGGTAGGTCTGTCAGCCTAATCGCCCGCACACAAAATCAGCAACCTAATTCACTCAGCCACCGCGGCTTCCGGTGGTAAAGTTTGCTGTCGTTTCTTAAGCTGTTCTAATGCCTTAGCCGTGTGTCAAAGGTCTCATGTATGTTGAAGTTCGAATCTTTACACCAGGAAAGAAAATTTGAGTTGTAAATAGATACTCCAAGCATAGTGAAACATGGCAAGACAAGACATATAATTTCGGGAAATTAGTTGTGTTTCAACATGAACTGTGGTTAGATTTAACAACCAAGCAATTGAATACTCCGCAAATCTACACACAACTTGTAACTGTAGTACATCGCCATGGGTAGAAATCACATCGGTACTGTTCAGTTACAGCTTACTAATGGGTGTCTGACAAATGGGGTCGCCAAGAAACATCGGTCAGAGTTATCCAGTTCGGTACCCTAATTGGTCAAGTGCACGAAACTGTCCTCTTTCTTCTCTTCTCTTCTTATGCATAAATCTTGTGGACAGCTAGTGCTAGTCTGAATCCACACCGTACCACATAAACACTTGTCTGCGTGCGGAAAGACGTTGTGAAGTCGTAACCACGACATCTCTTGAATAAACACTCGGATTTCGAGGGTAAACACTGAGGTGTTGGCAGACACCTGGTGTCATGGCACTTTACGCTAACGTTTTTATGGGTTCCTGAATATGTCGGGGCAGTGTGGTAGCCTAGTGGTAAAAGCGTTCATTCGTCACGCTGAAGACCCAGGTTCGATTCCCCACATGGGTGCAATGTGTGATGCTCATTGCTGGTGTCCCTCACCGTGATATTGCTGGAATATTGCTAAAAGCGGTGGAAAATTATACTCATTCACTCTTGAATATGTCGTCTCTATGGCATGAATAGTCACAGTATCACTCTGTTTATGAAAACACTAGATATGTACTTCAAGTAAATGGAGAATATTAGTCCTGAAACTGGCAAAGCTTCTATCCCCATGTTATCCAGTGAATACAAGTTCTTGCAAGACGTTGGGAACAATACTATTCAAAACGTCAATGTCAAGTAATGACTTGTCTCGATTCCCGAAACAGACATCTTTTCCAAAAAGTGGTTTCCTGATATTGCTTGAATATTGTAAACAGTAGCACAAACCACCATCATTCACATGCAATGACGTATTGGTGTGAAACTTCTTTATATCTGTCACTGTAAGTGATGTAACCTTTAAGGTCACAACGTCTACCTGGTGGATACAGTCTCTTTGTACGTATAATCTGAGTATTCCTAGTGATCTTCCGAGGTCTTCCGGATAAAACGGCTTCAATGTATATGTCAAAATGTATAGCAATGAGTAGTGAGTGAGTTTAGTTTTTCGCCGCATTCTGCTATATTCCAGCTGTATGGCGGCGGTCTGTAAATACTCGAGTCTGGACCAGACAATCCAGTGATCAAAAGCATGAGCATCGATCTGCGCAATTGGGAACCGATGGCATGTGTCAACCAAGCCAGCGAGCCTGATCACCCGATCCCGTTAGTCGCCTCTTGCGGCAAGCATCGGTTACTGAAGATCAATTCTAACCCGGACCTTCACGGGTGTAGCAATGAGTAAATTCATAAGCGTGAAATACTTCAGTTACTTACGAATTAGTTTGCTTTCACTCACTTCAGAAATTGTGGGTAGCCGTAAATACATACAAAAGATATATTTCGAGCAAATATGCGGGACAAATAGGCATATATGCGCATGTTAATTTAATATTACATACCCCACATTTAGAATATTCGCACACTTTCTGGCTCTGTGATAACAAAATATTTAAGAAGGATCTCATTTTGTGATCACAGCAAGATGATTGATATTATATCATGGAAGACCAAGGCTGTTCTGTATACATCTCACACATCGTTCTCCCGACTCGTCTTTAAATAGGAAGAAGCTCCATTTCATTATTACCGCAATTATGTTTAGAGATAATCTAACGTGATATCTCCTCTGCTAACAAAGGGTCTCTTCGTCACGTAGTGATTAAATGAGATGGAAGGAACAGCCGGACGTCAATAACAAAACCTTGGCGTTTATCTGCTACCTTTGCAGCACGAGCATAATTGATTTATAGAGGAGAAAGAATGTACAATGGCTATGTTAAGAATGTACCGCTGCCCTTTTGACAGGTGTTCCACGCATGAATCGAGTGTCAGGTTGCAAGAAATGCGCTTGGGTGTGATGTTGATGTTTTCGGAATACTGATATCTTTCGTTATAACCAGACACCTTTCCCTTGGAATTCTAGCATTGGTTGTTCTTATTTAAGGAACGGAACGTTCAGATTTGTATCAATCTCAAAAAGAAATTGAAACCATTGACAAATACTTGTTTCCACAAGGTAGAACGCTCATGAACATCACAGAGAACTTCATTTGCCAAGTCACTGTCGTATTTCGGGTTTTAATCGTACACGTGACATATTGTAGAGACTTGAATTTGGGATATTGACCGCGGCCAACACACTTTAGTATCTTACCGTCAATTACAGCGAGAGACTGGAGTCAAATAACAGCTTTTATCCTGGATATCGCCGGCGGAAATCGTTGTTATTAAGACCCATGAGTGACGAGAGATAGCGCACGACCCACCAGGGAAGGATTCCAAACGTTACAAGAATTTGACATTTATAAGGAGACACACAAGGTCAGGTAGTGTGCTGAAAAAACACAGTATTATCCTCACGGCTAATCATGTTAAATTAAAATAATGTTCCTATACTCTATTCATCTTAATGGGTCAAAACAAACTTCCTACGGTTGAAGTGTCGTTTCCTAATAGGAAAATATGGACCATTTAAAGAAAAATGATAAAATTATTCCATTTCCATGCGAACGTTTACGTTCAGTATTTATGTTATTCATCTAATACTATATCAGATCACTATACATACAGAAACTATACATGCTGTTTTGGACTTTACTTACTGAGTGCATAAAACTGATTCAAACGTCATTGCTCAATTACAGTAAAATCATCACTTTACAAATTTCCAAAACATGATTATCCAGAAAGTGTTTGGTAAAACCACTTGGTCAGAGTAAAATGTCAGTATCTGGTGTGAACACCATGAGCATCGATAACAGCTTGGCAGCGGCGACCTATAGAAGAATGGAGATGCCGAATGCTGTCTTGAGGAATGTTTTGATACTCTTGCTGAAGTGCTGTGTAAAGTTCTTGTAGTGTCTGAGGCGGCGGATTACGCTGGCGCAAGCGTCGATCAAGAGTATCCCATAGATGTTCAATGGGAGACAAATATTTTTCCTAAAATTCAAATTCTTCCTCTGTATAGTTTCTACTTTTTTAAAGAAAATTTATATAATTCTTGTATTTCAGAATTTTCCTTTATTCCAACATTTAACTGCATATATAGCATCTAAAGAAAATTCAAGGAGGTTATGATTAGGTCGAGAATTTAGTAATTATTTATTATTCTGAGTTATAAGTCACTAATTGTTACATGTTGAAAACAACAGGTTAATGGAAATAACACAGTCTTAGACAAATGTCGACATAATGTAGATGTAGACATACTGCGCATATGAACAAGCAACATGATTCTAACATAGTTACCTTTGGCACAGGTATTGTTTCTGGTGTTCCGAATTCATAAGGGGATTTGCATAGAAACCTCTTAGACACAAAGTCATTAAATGCATGTTATTTGCACGGCGATTAGTATAAAAAGACTGGGCGTGTGACGCACTAGCACAAGCCTCCACGAGAGACCGGAGTATAATGTGTGTAATCTATATTTTGATCTAATCGAAGCATAATTATATATTATTCTCCCCTTTATACATGTATATCTTTGAAGTTCCCATTAGAACTACAGCGCTCGGATACGATCTCAGTAATTTATTTCAAATGGTTGTATACAGTTTTTTATTTTTTATCGATAGACTGGGTGACTTCACAATGAAAAGTAGCTCGTACATAGAGCAAGATGTTCTGTCTATCCGTATCTGTTTCCACATTGTTGTAAGCTTACACCTTTGAGCTTACTTCTTGCTATAATTTTATGTTATAATTTTAAAGTCGCTCGTAATTCTGTACAGGGTGGCTCGTTACTTTTACACTTATATTGTCTTAGGTTATGTATAGTTTTTATCATGTATATATTATGTATGTACGTTTTTATTAAAATGACTGTGACGAGGTGAGACTACAATAAACAATCTGTCTGTCTGTCTGTCTTGCTGTACCAAAGCGGCATATACATAATTGAGTCAAGGAAAAGCAAATCAGTGCCTGATATAATGTAGTGGTTGATATCATTATTCGATATTCTATAAAGTCGGGGTGTAAGGTCATACTATTTCAGTGAATTCTGTGCAATTGACCCTAAAACGATCTTACTGCCCTTTTCTCTGTCTGTCTAACAGCAATTGCGTCGGATCAAACAGCTTAAGTATTGAGACGGTGCTGTAACAGCTGAGTGTTAAAGCATTCGCTTGTCTCACCGAGGTCCCTGGTCCTATTCCGATGGAGCAACGTCTTAACACCGCGTGACATAGCGTAGAGTCTTGAATTTTAGATTTGATCTCATAACAACACACACAGGAGTCGTATAACTGCTTTATCCTGAATATTGTCTCTGTTATGAAGCCCCGCGAGTGATGAGAGTTAACACACGACCCACAAGGGAATGCATTATACCACATATTTTATTTCCCATTAGGATATACAGGGGTAACTGTTAGTGGAAGAATCGAATTACTATCTTCACGGAAAACCATCTCAATCGTGAAAATATGTCTTTACGTGTATCTTCTTTTTTATGTCTGAACTTTCAGAACAGAACAGAATTTTATTTCAGTAACAGGCCTCCGGCCCAAAATACATGTACATAAATTGATGATAAGTAGAGCACATATATATTTCATTTAGATTTGTGTTTCTTGTCAACAAAGTATAAAAATAGACATACATCCTTGATAATATTAACATTTTCACTCTGTAATATTGATATAAAATTAATAATTGATGGACATTTACTAAAATATTTTGATATGTACTTATTTCTGATATGAGAATATGCATCACAGATATAAAACACATGCCATTCATCTTCAACAACAAAGATACCACTTAATTTACAAAACAGGCAATGAACTTTCTGTATCTTTATACCATGCCTGTTAAGAAGATTACTTTCTAAATGAGATTACGTCTGACTGTTATAAAGACATCAGATGCTTTGTCATGCAAAGATGTTTCGAATCCTCTTAGTTTAATTTGATGGAAGGGAGGATTGCTTCACATACCCACTGTTTACTGCTTTACCGTCAATCGACCTCAGGGGTCTATCAATAACGGCTAACGCAACGTATCGAATCTAGTTAACCGTCTAACCACTGTGTGAAAGTTCATATATTTTGATAGGTAACAGCTAATTACTGCTTCATTTTGGCGATATCATCCCTATGGTTCTAGATAGTTGAATGCGCTCCATGCATGCTAGGTGTTTGGCTGGTTCACATTGCTATCTGGACCGAAATCATTTGATGATTTGAAATGCCTTGTGATTTGAAATGATTCAAACTGTTATCATAACATCAGTATATTTGTAACTGTATCGAAGAGCAATTGGAGAGGACACGATTAAAAGCTTCTCTTCACTTTGTTTTTTATTTTGCTATTCGTTCATTTGTTGTACAAAGGAATGCAAAAAATAATGGAAAACTACTTTCTCACAATTTAATATCTGAGCAATATCCGACCATTGTTATGTGGTTATTTTATGTTTATTTATGTTTTCCAGTCACCGGTTTTAATGTTGATAATACCTTTGGAATGCATTGACAAACTTAGACCATGTATCCCCAGACGTTTATTTTGGTAATGAGACCCTAGAGTATTGTCATTGTGACAAAGAAAGGGTCATCTCCATGGAGGGTATGGGTTTCGCCTCGATGGATAAGTCTGTATTGCATTTCTAAACCTCAGGCTAACAGACCAGACAGAGCTCTAAAGAGTTCTAACTGATTGCAGATTGCATTACAGTGTTCTCTGTTTTCAGCCAATATATTCAGTGCTTGACGTCAACCGTTAGCGTGTGTAAAGGGTTGATTTAAATCCAATTCTGTTCAAATCAATATCCCATGAAACAATGTTAGCTATAGTCGGCGACGTTTCACATTCACCATACAAGGGATTCAGGACGCCGGTTTTTGAAATATGTGTCAATGAAATCCCAATGATAATTTATTTTCGATATATGTGTGATCAAAGTTTGCGTGTAATGTGTGCGATGCCCTGGTGAAGTAATCTGGAGGGTATCACATGATAGTTCTCAATGACCGCTCCTTAAATACTTAGTTTCCGTAAATCCTCACGTATAAGATTATATTCAGAAAGAGTGAGTGAGTGAGTTTAGTTTTACTCAATATTCAAGCTATATGGCGGCGGTCTGTAAATAATCGAGTCTGGACAGACAATCCAGTGTTCAAAAGCATGAGCATCGATCTACGCATTTGGGAACCGATGACATGTGTCAACCAAGTCAGCGAACCTGACCACACAATCCCGTTAGTCGTCTCTTACATATTCAGAAAGAACGAGGGATGACAGAAGATTCACGTGTTAGCATATATACATGCATTTCTTTGTATAAACAATATATGACCATCAGTTACATTACGTAATTGATTTCATTGCATTATTTTCACGTATGAATTGTTTAAGTTCTTTGAGAGGCATTTTAGAAGTTGTGAAGATGAAGGAAAACTAAGTTCTATGGATAGACAACTTTTTTATTGCAATGGAGTGAAACGTTTCGGTGTAGATACAAACACCGTTATCAAGCAAGTGATACAACAGTTTGAAACAAGGAGAATATATACATTGCTGCATAGTGAGTATATACAATTAACAAGGTTGATGTACATTGGATATCTGATTAGTGATTTCAGCAGAGGAGGTCCTCTGCTCATCCTCCTCCTCTGCTGAAATCACTAATCAGATATCATCCTCCTTGTTTCAAATTGGTGTGTCACTTGTTTGATAACGGTGTTAGTTTACACCGAAACGTTGCACTCATTGCAATAAAGAAGTTGACTATCCATAGAACTTATTTTTCGTTCATGAATTGTTTAGTATAACTTTTCAGTTTTGTCAGATTATTTGTTTTTATTTTGTAGGACCCCTGGAAGATATTCATGTGAATGGAAATGCTCTCGCAATAATGGACGATACGGTTTTCTGAACACCTCTTTACGAATCCTTACAAGATGATGAGATGGAAGAAGACATGCCCTCAGCTTCCATTTCAAACTTCTCGGAATAAAAGTGGAAAGGTGTCTACTTGACAAATGACGACGAAATTCAAAGCTGTCATCAGCGCGAACTCTATTGTGTTTCGCGCAATGGCCACCGATTCGTCAGTCAGGGTCAGTTTGTTGTCACCATTTGGTTACAACATTATCGGTGTAATTTGTGCAGTAACAACAATTGTTTCGTTTTTGGCGAACGGATGTGGTGTGTTCGTGTTCATTAAAAACAAGACTCTCCGTTCACCGACAAATTTGTTCGTGATGGCATTGTGTGTTTGTGACATATTGATGTGTTCGTGCTCGGCCGTGGCATGTGCCGCCAGCTTCAGCCATGGATGGGTGTTTGGCCATGTGGTCTGTGTTCTTGAAGGTTTTATGGTGTACTTCCTAGGCCTTACCTCCATGTACCTTCTGGCCGCCATATCAGTTGACAGATACATTGTGATTTCCAAGCCTCTCTTGTCCTATAAGATTACCCATCGAGTGGCAGCCACAGCAATCTCCTTGTGTTGGGGGTTGGGTTTCTTCTGGGCAGCTCTTCCTCTGGTAGGGTGGAATCAGTATAATTTGGAAGGGGTCGGGATTTCTTGTAGTATTGTATGGCAGAGTGAAGACCCCGTCAACTTCAGCTACATCATCATCATCTTTGTTTTGTGCTTCACCTTCCCCGTCTGTATCATGGCCTTCTGCTACGTGAATGTGTACATGACGGTGAGTTGATAACCATGTAAAACAATCAGTGTTTCTTTTACTTATGCACAGTTTTCTGTTGCGGGAGCCGTTCTAAATTACACTTGTCAGATGAGTACACAAAGTACTACCAGTTGTCCGACTTCTAATTTTGTGGAAGCCTCGGTGGCTGAGTGGGTTAGACGATTGACTTTGTGTGCTGGGATTTGGTGCCTGGCGCTGAGAGCGTGGGATTGAATCCCGGATGGGGCTCAAACCAACAATAGTACAAGAGTATGTACTGTAGTGAAAAAATGTATCGTAAATCTAACACTCGTTATGTTTCCCTTTCTTATATTGAGTTTGGTGTTTCTGGTAACGAGCCGATGGTAGAGACATATTGACAGGCATATATCACAGACCCATGGAATCTCTGGTCACTTCCATGATCATAGTGAGAAAGACATTCACGCCTTTATGGTGAATTATAATTTATGGTTAAATACGTCTCAGATCTGTTCTATTAAAATACCACGACGGGAGCAAAGCTGTTCAAAGCAAAGCTTCAGCATGAACATTGCGTGCAGTAGCTGTATTACAACCACCTGTTAATAATCGAGTCTGTATTAAACGATCGACTGAGAGTATATTTTTAAAAATAAACGTAAAAGTAAATAAAACGAACAATACGGCTATGGATAGTGTGAAGTAGCCATAAATCGCCTACTATGAAAATGTTATACAGCAGCGAAGGTATATTCCTACGTGCAGAGAAAATGTTGAAATAGTTCCAGCCTTTTCTGAAATAGTTCCAGATGTTCATTAATAATGATCCTTTTAGAGCAAATACCTACTTCGCTATAATTATGTTCTTCCTTCCATACGCCCTCCAACGCACATCACAATGATGTGGATGATAGCAACACTATCATTGTGAGTACATCAAATTGACAGTAATTACTGCCTGTAGTTACAGATGTTCAAACATGTATTGTCATTATAGGGTTCCTCGTATGTCTCTTTATGAAATCTAATGCGTGTTCTTGCGATCATGATCAGACATGAGACACAAAACAGGCATGAAACAATGCCATACCTATAACGATTGGAATAGAAGGAAATGATATCGCACACGACGTATTTCCTCAATAAGGTACTCCCCAGTGAGATCATCATACAGAGGAGAAAGGATCATTAACATGATGATACGTATATGTAGATAGCATTGTGATTAAATGGAATAACGTGAGCAATCAGCAAAACAATGTCATCGTACATTTTCAGACAAAAAGGAAAATAGTTTGAAAGATTTTATTTTTAATTATTCTGTCAAATGTACCTGTCATTCAGAGGTATGAGTCATCACAGGTGTGAATTTATTTTTAATTTTTCCAATTTGTACAAAATTCTGAACATCAGTTTAGAAATGAATTGAAAGTGAGGTACATTATATTAATCAAATGATCACTGTCACTGGAAACTGGATATAGACACTAGTCAGTAAGTAGTCAGTTATATTTACATCTTGCAATTGCAAACTACGTTGGAATGTTTATGTAAACTACACTTACATACATGTACTCTGTGTCTGAAAATACGATTGTGTAATTTGGAAAATGGAAGAAATGCAATAACAATATCTATTTATCATTACGCGTAATCAATAACTGGCAGTAAACATTAACCAATAACCAATGAAGTCACACTATTTGACACTGCAATTCAGTAAAATGTAAATCATTTGACTTACATGAATTTTTTCCACTCATGAGAAGTCAATTTTCCATATTTTCTTTCCAAATTTGTCGTATATAAACATGTAATATTGATATTTTACAACAGCATTTACAAAAAGCCTTCATAGGAACTGTTTCACTGAATTAGACCTTATTCAAATGATTTGTCCCGTGAAACTAAAGATATCACATTGTTAATGTATTATTTCGTGTTTATCCTGCTCAAGTGATGTTGAGGATAAATTCCAGTTTAAATGTAACATTCCCTCTATTTGAAGAATTGATATATGTACTTTAAGCCCTCCTACTGGTATAACCTATCGGTTCTTGACCTTTTACAGTTTTTTAGTATCCAAAAATGTTATACAGCTTCGTAACAGGAGTAAATATCTTTCAAGGGCATTAAATATGAGACAGGAATCTCCATAAATCCAATTAAAGTACTGTGCTCCTTAAGAATATTGTACCAAAACAGCTACTACGTACCAACAAATTAACAGTCATGTATGTTACAGATTAGCTGTAAAGCAAAGGTTAATGAAGAATTTAATTGAACCGACAACAAACAGTCCTTATTTACCCAGACAACCTGTTGATACACCATAAACTAATTACGCCTTCACAAATACTTACATGTATGTTTTTGATATTAATTTATCAGTGCTTGTTTCCTACTCTCTTTATTGCATAGTTCCCCTCTCTTTAATCTGTTATATACCTTGTAAATGCTTGTTTTGGTGCCAAAATTATACAATATGTACTTACGAACGTTACACGTTGTATACGTCATTGGCAATTGGCGTACCGCGTCACCTAGACTTTGTACTGAATTTCACACAAACAAATCCGAGAAAATGCGACAGAACTAAGCATACGTACACAGCAGAATGTGTTTCATGTTTGAATTGGTAATTTTCAAAGATCAAGGGCTGCACTTTTAGTAATTATTGCAAAACGTAATAAAAGCGGCTTGATCAGCTGATCCTATCGCCTCTTCTCGAACGGTCATCAAGTTGTTTACTGTTACAGTATAAGCATTCATTCATATCTCTGTTATATCACTGAATCATGGAACACATATTTCAGGATATGACTACAGATATGTCACTGTTCAGGTCAAAAGAGTGAGTGAGTGAGTAAGTTAAAATTTTAATTCACATCGGCAGTATTTCAGTCATATTTTGACTATATCAAGTTATATCAGTGTCGGGCAGATGGGAATTTTAAACGCTGGTTATATATTTATAATAATTATAGGTAAACTATAAAAACCTGTCAACGAAAGACAGTAAAACAAATAGTTTATCATAGATGTATTTTTTTAAACTAGTAATTAAATTTAAAACATTTTAACAATACAAGACGATACAATATAAAAACAGGCTATAAATTGCCAACAACTGAAGGCAGATCATCATACTAGGGACCATGGGGACTTACAGTACATTTTCTTCCTGCATGGACCCTAGCTGGATTGACACCATCCCTCAGCTATTGGCAATTTTAGATAATCTAACCATAAATTAAAATAACACATATGCTACGATTAAAAATAGTAGTAGGTTTAAATTAACATTGAATGTTTTGGGACTTACGTACTCAGGTCAAAAGATATACTGATCCTAGGCCAGCGTAAACGTTACCGATAAAGGTGAAAGGTGTATTGGTTAATTGTCAACAGGTGTGATAGTAACACCCATACCACCTACGCTGTTAGTTTAATGTTGGATCAGGTAGCTATATGGTCAACGCACCTAGGGGTTATTGAAACAACCAAGACAGAATGGGCTTGTGGTAAAACAATGAATGCTTTGGATGACTAGGTTAATATTGGGTCATGTCTCTGCGACAGCCCAAACATTCGTCTGTACGGCGTATAATGGTCTGAATCAATATTCCGCGGGCATCTTGTGATACCTTCAACTTCTGGATACCTTCAGCTTCCTTCAGTTTTCTAATAATATTCAAATGTTATTTGGTTTTGTTGCGTTCATCTCTTTTGGCAACTGATTATTTAACATCACATCGGCAACATTTATACAAAAATAGCTAATAATTATAAACCGTATAAAACTCGGACGGAAACATGAAACATTCCGATTTTATAGTTGGAAGATGTGGGGAATGGCGACCTGGATATGAGTGAGTGAGTGAGTGAGTGAGTGAGTGAGTGAGTGAGTGATAATTGACGTCACATGGGCAATATTTCAGCCGTATCGTGACGAATCACATTTATACATAATAGCTAATATTTATAAACCGTACAAAAACCTCTAGAATAACTAGCTTTTCACACATTTGTCAAAAATAGCTAAAGGAAAATTATTTATGATAAACTAAGAATTAACTATACGAGATAAAACTTGGTAAGAGATTGCTAGAAACGGAAGTAAAGCCACCATACTAGGGACCGTGGGAACTTACAATACTGACATAAATTGCAAACACGATAGGAGGGGAGCGGAGATGATATGAGGTCTAAATAACGTCATGCGTTCAAGATAATGGCCAAATTCAACAAATCGACACATTATGGCAATATGTCAGTGGTGTTTTACTGTTTCACTCTGTACTTCCTAGATAGACGTGGATGTGTCCAGAGAGGTCAACGCGAACACTCCGTAAAACATACAATCCATGAAATAAAGTTAAGAGAGAGGCTAAATATAAATATTTGAATAAACGCCCTGCGCTCTGCATGTAAGGCTTTACAGAAATGGTTGGGTTTTAGGCTGCTTTGAAATTATATCACGGTGTGTCAGTTGTATGTTGGAGAAAGCCCCGAATTGATGCTCACTATCTTGGGTAAGGTAGACTACACAAGGCGAAAAGTATCGTAACAGCTATGATATTTAATCCCATACTGATCTTCACAATTGAGCGTGGCGTTTGACGGACATGAAGTTGTCAGTTGATGAGGTAGGATGTTAGATATGAATAGCTGTAGATGTAATTTCGACCTAGAGGGTTTCAGGAATATCTAGTGACCTTGACCTTTCTGCTTTTTCTTGACGTGTCAAACGTTTGCATAAGAATACATACAGAGCTGTCATAGTACTGTCAACACCTGGATAAGAAAACTGCTAGCAGACACAACTGATTGAGTCACTTTGGCAATATATTGGCTAATGGGGGGTTTTAGGTTTAAAGGAGATAACGAAATGACAGTTAATTATATATTTTGTTGTTTGTAGTGATTTTAGCGGGAGGAGACCGCCTCCGTGGTGTAGTGGTTAGAGCGTCGCCCGGAGAGCGAAAGGTCGCGGGTTCGATCTCCGACCGCGTCATACCAAAAGACGTTAAAATATGGTACTTGTTGGTCCCTGCCTGGCACTAGGCATTAATGGGTACAACAATGACTGGTCGGCTCGGAGTCAGTATAATGTGTCTGAGTGGGGTATTCATGCTTCAATGCGGCATGGTATCTCAGTGAGCTAGCACTATAAAACCAGCTTCAGTCTGGGCTAGTAGAAGCAGCCGCACATACACATACACACGCATGCACGTCGTCATATGAGCGAAATATTCTCAAGCACGACGATAAACCCAATTTCACCTCACCTCATCTTTAGCGGGAGCACATAATTGAAGCGCCTTTAAATGTCGAGTACTGTTGGCCAGAGTTTAACAATAAATGTGATTACAGTTAACGCACCTGACTGTTGTAACAAATATCACAAGTTTGATCATTGCGTGGAGTTAAAATTGGTTGAATTTGTAACTTGTTGACAATATATTTAGGTGAGTGATATACATGATAGCGACAAGAGGCATATTCCAGGCTTTAACGACGGGATTTAGTCTGGCCTATTAACTTCAAGCACTATTCCAGATTAACGAACAGAAACAGAACCGCTGCGAACATTCTAGACATATATCGGTGTATTTGCATATTACATGGCCTTGTATTTATTGCTGCTGGTGGGAATGTAAACCATTGTACTGCCTTACTCTTACTCTAAACCTTAACCTTTGTATATCGTGTGTTAATAACTCACTAACCGAGTGTGGTCAGTTACTGATTTAACTCTTCAGCTCTGTACGAACATACTTTCTGAGTTAACCGTTGCGTTTCAATTAAAACTTAACCGTGTTTGGCAGCTTGACTCCTGAGAGTTTCTAGGAATTCAGTCCTGCCCCACAACGAAACACATGTGATACATGTGGTCTCACCTTAGGCAAGTGAGTTTGTTCAAAATTGCCTCTGTTCACCCAGCAGCAAAATGGGTACCCGGTGGAATAAAGTCATGTGACTATAACCTTCTAGCGCCTAACAGGCAGCTTGGGTTATCCGGGGAAATAATGTATTGTGCTCTTGATTGTTAGCGCTATGAGCATAACTAGTGTGGAGTTTGGCGCTATATAAATGGACACATTATTATTATTTCATTATTATTAAGAAATAAACCAACTAGAAATAAAAACTGAATACAGTGTTTATTAGGTCTCCATGACATACGAGATGGGTTTTTTTAAATTTTATTTCTTGAAACATAAAATGCTTAAAGTATCAATTTTGTAATACATTGACACTAAACACATTCTTTGGTTATCTACAAACAAATAAACTATTGTTTAAAAAACCAATTGCAAAAAGCTAAATGCATGTACAGAGAAACGAATATGAAAAGACCTAGTGCTTTATCTTGTATCATTCTTCGAATCTCCTAGATGATCATGTAGGTAATTTAGGGTACATTTATTTTATCAAGACACCAACAAACTTTAAGGAAGATAATTTTATGGATGTCAACTTCTTTATTGTGAGGAACACGTTTCAGAATACATTATGAAATCCATAAAATTCTCTTCCTTATATATACTCCGAAACGTGTCCCTCACAATAAAGAAGTTGACATCCATAAAATTCTCATTCCTGCGTGTATCATTTGTAAATGCCATTTAAAGACCAACAAACTTATAAGCAAAAGCCATGCGCCTATTGTATGCCTGGAGAATTTGCACTACAATTTGCAGGACGTCTTAGTTCAATGAAGTTATTTCCTGTGACTCATAATAGTTACACCTTTATGCAAGTGCAGCTTAATGCGTTCTTTGACACGCTAGACCGCCTCCGTGGTGTAGTGGTTAGAGCGTCCGCCCGGAGAGCGGAAGGTCGCGGGTTCGATCCCCGATCGCGTCATACCAAAAGACGTTAAAATATGGTACTTGTTGGTCCCTGCCTGGCGCTCGGCATTAATGGGTACAACAAGGACTGGTCGGCTCGGAGTCAGTATAATGTGTCTGAGTGGGGTATTCATGCTTCACTGCGGCATGGTATCTCAGTGGGCTAGCACTATAAAACCAGCTTAAGTCTGGGCTAGTACAAGCAGCCGCACATACACATAAACACGCATGCACGTCGTCATATGAGCGAAATATTCTTAAGCACGACGTAAAACCCAATTTCACCTCACCTCACCTCACCTCTTTGACACGCTGACTCCACAATCATGTCTTCACACTCAAAGCGAACAACAAGTAACATACAACATATAGCGTCCAAAACCTCACCTGATACCATTACATCATTATGATTTCATTAATGTTTCTTTAGATCTTTAGAGGCAAAAATATATTTCTATGTATTGTTTTCAGATCCGAAATGTTGCAAGAAGTAATGTGTGGGACGTGAAGAGTCGAGTGGCCCAAAGGAATCTCAGACTGGAAAGGAAATTGTTAAAAACATGTTTTCTTATGGTTTGTAAGTATCAGGGTGGACATCAAAGTAAATGAATGTTTCTTTAGCCTTTTAAGGCGGAACTAACAATATTAGAGCGAGCTAGATAATGGTGGTCTGGACCAGAAAGTCGAGTTAATGCATGACTGCATGGTTGTATGCCAAAACGTACCCTGACCACCTGACAAGGCTCAAAGTTGTACAATGTTCTTAAGCAATCATGTGACGCTACCGTACTGTCTTCAATTATCACATCTTTCATAAATCATTTTAAATCTCATTAACAGACATCACATGTGTGCTTTATTTATTCTGCCCAAACAGAATCCATTATTCGTACAAGGCTAATAGCGGTGAAAAATATACTAGGCGTCATAATAAAGGGTCAAATGATCTATAGCACAGGTAAAGAAAAATTTCTTTTAGAAACAGAACTAAGAGTGTCATCATAATGTTTAATGTGTTGACGAACGTGACACATCGTGACATACAGACAGAAAGTTCAAACAGCACCAGTAAACATCAGTTGTATAGACTAACTTCCCAAAATGAAAATGAGTACTCGGTCATTCAATATCTTGTTTACCCTCCTCGCGCGTCCAAGGCACAGATGCACCTTGTTCTCATGCACCTTATCAAGTTCATAACGAAAGCTTGTGGAATCGCATTCCATTCCACTGCTAGAGCTCTGCGGAGTCCTGGGAGATACACTGGTGCTGGGTGACGTGTGTACTTACACACGTCGACCGAGTTCATCCCAGGCATGCTCAAATGGGTTGAGGTCTGGCGAGCATGCTGGCCACTACATCCGCTCTACACCCTGCTGCCTAAGGAATTCCGTGACAATCCTGGCCCTATGAGGCCTAGCGTTGTCGTCTTGCAGTAAAGAGGGTCGACCATAAAAGCCATGCACAGCTTGCAGGAATGGTACTGCTCTAGGCGCCAGATCTCGTCCCGATAAGGCTGTCCGGTAAGATTACCGTCGACCACGTGCAGTGGAGTACGTCCTGGTCCAGTAGGAGTTATCTCTGCCAAACCATAACCGACTCCCCGCCAAATCGGTTATGCGTGGCCACAGTTGCATCTGTGATTTGCGCTCCATTGCGACGACCTCTGCCAACCATCATGGAAGGACAAATTGAATCTGCTTTCATCTATGAAGACTGACTGACTGAGTTTGGTTTTACGCCGCTTTTAGTAATATTCCAGCAAAACATCACGGCGGGGGACACCAGAAATAGGCTTCACACATTGTACCCATGTGGGGATTCGACTCCGGGTCTTCGGCGTGACGAGCCAACGCTTTAACCACTAGGCTACCCCACCGCCCCTCATCTGTGAAGAGCACACGAGACAATTGACGTTGATTCCAGCGGCCATGATGTCTACTCCATCTCAAACGCGTCTGCCTGTGACGTGGTGTTAGTGGTGGACGAACCGCAGGTCGCCTACAGCGGAGTACGGCTGCCTTTAAACGTCGAAAAACGTCTCATATTAAGTTGCAATTTCAAACAGGTACCTTGAACAGTGAACGACAGTGTAAATCATTGACGTTAAGTGGCAGGTGGAATTCCATATTGACAATTTGAATAAAATATGCGCTATTTGTAACAGAATGTATCGGACGTTAAGAACGTAATAATGACATTTCAACGGCCTGATGTGTTGTTCCATACTGTTAAGAAAGTTTGTAAAACATTCAGTTGTATATATTTCAAACAAAAACGAAGATTTTACAACTTTTAAGAACTAGTGTTACCAATAGCTTCACCCTTCATAATGACGCCGAGTAATAATATGAATTAATCATAGAAAAAATGACACAGTGTAAGCTATGATGATTTTCGTTCACATTCATTGATTACACATTGCGGTTTTCATCTGTTTTAGGCATCTTCGTGTTCTCATGGCTACCATACGCCATCGTGTCTTTCATGTCGGCGTTTGGTGACTCCAGAGACATTACACCTTTAATGGCGACGCTTCCAGCTCTTGTTGCTAAGTGCAATGGATTATGGAACCCTGTGATTTACATAGCCACGAATGCTCAATTCAGGAATGCCTTCTATGAGATCATTCCTTGTTCGAAGATAGATCTTTTAAACAAAGATCAAGAGGAATTGAAATCCAACCTTACCGATGATGATCACATGACATCCAAGAGATCGATTGAACCATATGAATTGGGAACCAACAATTCTAATAGTGACAATGTAACATCTGAAAGATCAAATGAACCCGATGAAAAGAACACAAAAGACAACCTTGCAGCGATTGTGTTTACTTTCGAATCGATAAAGGATCACACGCCTGGTCATCCGGAAGTGCAGGAGTTGCTGCCTCGTGTGTCGCCAGTGAATGACAGAGTTGATCCAGAAAAATTTGAGCTTGACGATCTAAGTATCACAAATAAGATGGATGTGTGAAATCGATGTCATTTATATAATGCAGGAGTGGGTGAAACATAATTATAATAGAACCGCCATTACTTCAAACTGAAACCTTTTAGAGGGGGTTATTTTCCGAATAAGGCTGTATCGAGACTCGCTGTCGACAGCTTTACAATGTTGAAAATCTTTTCATGTTGTAAGTAATTACTAATGCATTCTTATCTTACACAAACAATCACCAATGTTTTCAAGCTCTAATTCGAAAAGACCAATGGGCTAAAGCCCATCTGTAAGTAATGGTATTACATATCATACAGAAACATACATTCCATATAGAAATACCAGACACTGTGTCTTCATGTTGTGTTACATATTGGCCATAATGATACTTACAGACGATCGATCGCTGTCACTACAGATGGAAGAATATTCCAGTTTAGGAGTATACCATTAAGCATTATGTCTGTAACTCAGATCACTTCCAGGAACTTAGGCTATTGATGACAGAAAATATAATTTATTGTATAACTTGGAACAGCGAGAGCGTTGTGATACATCTTCCGTGATATCATGCTTATTGAAGACACATCTTTTTCTGGAAATTGTCCGCTGACTGATCCCCTCTGGTAAATTTTGCCAAGTTTCTCAAACTGAAGTATCCTTATATTCTACTGTCTGTATTTCACATGCATTAAAACCATGTGACAGAATATGTGCATTCAGTTTTAACCAAAAAAAACCTGGAATTGTGTAGCAACGCAAGAGTACGCTTTAGATGCGCATAACATAATTATATTAAAATCATATGATATCACTTGTTACAAGTTCTCAGGTCAGATGCACACTAATCAATTGTCAAATGGTTGCGTTTTCATATAAGGGCTATTATCTGTTTGTGTAGAGCCTGTTGATGAACTGAATATAGAATGATGACTGTATTTTGCTCAATTTATTTTTAAAATAACCGCACATGTGTAACGTGATCGGGATGTTATATGTAACAGTGACCTTGGTCAAAAGATATTTTGAATTCTGTGATAATGTTTACAGCACTGTAGATGTACACGTTATTGACCTCAAACATTGACTATAGGTATCTTTATATCTGAAACTCTAACACTTTTGATTTCCATTGTGTAACATTCATTTACGAATGGTGCCCTCGAGGTTAATAATGATGCTGGGGTGTCTACGTCCCACCTGTCTAGAAGGCACCTTCCTCAAGTTGCCATTGTTTGCACAATACAGCTCTTAAGTTTGGGAATGGGAATCGGATAGTGCAAGCAACGTTGATGTTCACTTCGTGAAAACCTTGCTCATGTACGTGTATAGGCTTGATATTCTCACGCAGTTGCCTATGCAGATCAGCAGATCTGACCTATCGGGAGGTCCTCCAGTAGGAGCCCTCTGGAAGCAGACGTCATTGACATTGCCTTTTTCTGGAAGAGCTGACGAGAGATATGTCCACTGTTGTGACAGTTGTTTAGTCTCTGGTTGACAATGATGAACCCAATACTCACTCGTAATAAATTACTCAGCAAAATCAAGGCGTTCTGTTTTGAAAACGATGCAAAAAACTCACAAGCGATGATGAACGTGGTTCGTGTCCAAAACGTTGGTTGATTCGATACATATAAAGAGACACATATTCTACAATAGTGGAGAGTTTTAATTTACTTTGAATGTTTGTGGACTTACGTACCTTCTCAGGAGGACAATAATTATACAGTACTTTAACCCCTCTGAGGATACAGCCACTAACAATCTGAGTTACTAATTTAAACTTCCAATCATAAAATATGTATCTATTTACAAATCATTTAACAAATATATTTCTTTTAAAAATGCAATAACTAAATGAGAACTGATATTATTTAAAAGATCCTTTATAGTTGTACAGTCATGTATATGGTTCATATACAGCCTGTAAGCATGGGCAGTACGTACGAAATGCCTGCGAACTTTTCAGGGTGTACTGTACATCCTCTGCAACCTTTGATAACACCTCAAACATGCAAGAAATTTCGGGTAGCCATTAGTAATATCGAAAGTGCAATCACCAATTTCCATTCAATACTGGTAAGCGTAACTGCAGGAAATGTATATCTTGAATCAAAGAGTGTAGCTTCAATTAAATGAAATCCTCTCGATTTCGCACATGAGATATCACTCGTCACCCTTGTTTCAAACTTGAACGATGCCTGTGTAGACGATCATGATTTCTTTGTTATCATGTATTACCAAAAGAAACAAATCTCAAGACTAATTACAAGAAAAAGAAAAGTAGAAATTAAAAACTGTTGACCAAGAACAGTAAAACTACCAGTGTATCACAGATATTCAAGTAAAACGAGCATGTTGTCATAAAATGATATTTATAAAGTGAAAAATACAATATAAAACCAGGCTATAGATTGCCAACAACTGAAGGTAGATCACCATACTAGGGACCATGGGGACTTACAGTACATTTGCTTCCTGCATGGACCCTAGCTGGATTTACACCATCCCTTCAGGCGTTAGCAAGTTTAGATAATCATGCCACAAATTAAAAGAACATATACTTTACGATTAAATAGTAGTAGGTTCAAATTTACTTTGAATGCTTTTGGACCTACAATAATTTTAGAATACTTTAACCCCCCTTACAGGGTACGGCCACTAACAATCTAAGTTACTAATCTGAACTACCAATCATTAAAATACATCTATCTACGGAATATATTATTCAAAACTCGACCGCCTCCGTGGTGTAGTGGTTAGAGCGTCCGCCCGGTGTGCGGAAGGTCGCGGGTTTGATCCCCGACCGCGACATACCAAAAGACGTTAAAATATGGTACTTGTTGGTCCCTGCCTGGCGCTCGGCATTAATGGGTACAACAAGGACTGGTCGACTCGGAGTCAGTATAATGTGTCTGAGTGGGGTATTCATGCTTCACTGCGGCATGGTATCTCAGTGGGCTAGCACTGTAAAACCAGCTTCAGTCTGGGCTAGTACAAGCAGCCGCAAATAAACATACACACGCATGCACGTCGTCATATGAGCGAAATATTCTCAAGCACGACGTTAAATCCAATTCCACCACCACCATTATTCAAAACTCATCAATTAAATCAATTTCTTTTAATAAAAAAACAAGAATTAAATAAAAATGAGTAGTGGTAAAAAGATCCTTAACTGTTTTCACATTGAAATATCATATACAGAGGGTTTAACATCACTTTCCCCACATCTGAATGTTTGGATAAGGGATTAGGAGGTCCAAAATCATTTAACAAATCTTATTGGATTAGGAGGTCACTGGACTGTGGATGTATGACTATAGTCTGTTCTAATTAGTGGCACTGGTGAGTGAGTGAGTGAGTGAGTTATTATTTAACGTCACATCGGCAATATTGCAGCCATATCGTGACGAGAACATATTTGACATTGAAATGGAATATATGTATATTATAAAAACCTGTCGACGAAGGACAGTAAAACAACTAGAATATCACAATTATAATTAACACTAATGTGGAAAGTTAAATCTAATAGCACTATTTGGACAATACAATATAAAAACAGGCTATAGATCGCCAACAACTGAAGGTAGATCGCCATACTAGGAACCATGGGGACTTACATTACTTTTTCTACCTGCATGGAGCCTAGCTGGATTTACACCATCCCTTCAGCCGCTGGCGATTGTAGGATAATTTAGCAGAAAGTTAAAAGAACAAAAATACTACGTTTAAAAACTTGGTACGCGAAAATTTTACTTTGAAAGTTTTTGGGACTTACGTACCTTCTCAGGAGGACAATAATTTTACATTACTTCAACCCCCTTTGAGAATACAGCCACTAACAATCTAAGTTGACAATCTGAACTACCAATTATAAAACCTTATCTATTTACAAAACATATATCAAAATTCATTTAACAAGTCTATCTCTTTTAAATAATCAATGATTAAATGATAATTAACTTTATTAAAAAGGTCTTTTACTGTTTTGTTATTGAAATAATTATCCCTTATGATGGAGAATTCAACACAGTCAAGCAGGACATGCTTGACCGTGGTTCTCTCATCACAACGGATACAAAAATGGAGGATCCTCACCTTTCAATAGGTATGCATGAGTATATCTTGTGTGGCCAATACGACATCGTCGTATGATGACCTCTTCAAATCTGGACTGACAACCCACGTAAGTGGAACCGATATAGGGTTTTATTTCATGTAATTTATTGATACCTACTTGGGTGTCCCACTTCTTCTGCATCAGATCACGGATGTAGGATCGAATGGTAGCTTTGTAATCAGAGTATGGGACAAGAAGTGGTGTCACAGATTTGTTGAGTGCTGCCTTAGCAGCAAGATCGGCCATTGTGTTCCCAGAAATGCCAACGTGACTGGGTAACCAACAAAAGACAATGTTGTATTGGTCCGTAGCAAGATCATTGTACAATTCAATAATTTCTAATAAAAGTGGATGTTTGCAAGAAAGATTTGTAATAGCCTGAAGGCACGAAAGAGAGTCTGAAAAGATTATGTATTGTTTAAATTTGGGGCGTCTATTAATATATTGAAGAGCTGTTAGTATTGCGTTTGCTTTTGCTGAAATAATAGAGCTATTATCCGGTAATCGAGAAGATATTGTTCTGGATCCAACGACAGTGGCACACGCCACTGCGCCACCATCCTTGGATCCATCTGTAAATAAGGACTTGTACGTATTATATTTGCTTTTTTAATTGATTATATTCCTGTTTATATTGTAATTCGTTAGTTTCTGATTTTTTAAACTTTGTCAATGTTAGGTTAGCACTTGTGGCCTCACTAATTGCCAAGGAGGAGAAGAAAGAAGACTGGAAGGAGATATATTCTCCAACTCAATGCCAGCAGCAGAAATGTATTGTTGGATTATTATCCCAAGAGGCGGAATAAGTGAAGATTTTTTATACAAATCCTTATAAAGAGGATTACAAACGCAGTTGTGAGCAGGATTGGGATTCATTAGATATTCATTGTGATATATTGTAAAGACAATTTGATACGGCGAAGTTTTAAAGATGGCTCATCGGCCTCAACGTAGAGACTGTCAATGGGAGAGGTTCTGAAAGACCCAAGACAAAGTCTTAGACCCTGGTAATGGATAGAATCAAGTAGTTTGTGGTTGCTTTTACAGGTCCCACCATATACGATAGAGCCGTAATCAAGTTTCGATCGGACCAGTGATCTATACAAATGAAGGAGGGTGGTTTGGTCCCCACCCCACTTTGAATTGGAAACGACTTTCAACAAGTCGAGTGCCTTCAGGCATTTGGCTTTAAGATGTTTGATATGTGGCAGAAAGGGAAAATGCGAATCAAAGATGAGACCAAGGAATTTAGCTTCCTTGACAACTTTGATGGGTGTGCCATTTACTGATAATACAGGATCTTTATGGGGTTTGTATTTCCTACAAAAATGGAGACAATTGGTTTTGGACTTCGAAAATTTAAACCCGTTTTCCAGACACCATCTATGAATTTTGTGGAGACAAATTTGTAATTGTCTGTGGCACTGGTGAACGCTTCTCACTATCAGTAGAAAGGAGCTAAGGCCAATTGGCGAAATCAGTTCACTTATAAATTGTGAGTGAGTTTAGTCGAACCCGGATCTTCGGCGTGACGAGCGAACGCTTTTACCACTAGACTACCCAGCCGCCCCTTATAAATTGTGAACTGTTTTAATAGGTCTTGATGTAATAATTAATTTGAAATAAACTACTGAGATTTAATCACAGCTTATCGTTTTGACATAAATAGCTCCTCTGAATCACAAATGGTCATTCCAAAATGGCGAACGCACAGGTTAACTTGAGATACATTGCTAATGCTAAAAGTGGTCAGAATTTAATTCAGAATTAGTCTACACCTAATATTATCACATACTGGGAATGTTGCAAAGAAGACTGGAGCTTTATGAATATCTTTATTATTATTATTAACTTGCATGCTAAATGAATGTTGGAAATGACAGTCTCCATCATCATTTCCATAAGTTCAGTTATGGCAACTGCACAATTAGACTTTTTTTTCTTTTCTGTTTTTATTTGCACATTTTTCTCAAAGTACAGGTTACATGTCACATGATGTTTTCAACAAATTTGATTAACAATTGCATGTTCTTAATACCTTCAAGAGAATATGTATTTATGTAAAGATGCTAATATCAGAGTCTATACAGCTATAAACATAGTCTTTGCTTATGTTCAATTTTAAATATTGACTTTATCCAAAGCAGGTAGTATATTACTAGGCAAATAAAGTATGTAGAGATGACCAAAGTTTTGTAAATCTATCATATGAACAGGTTGGAAAAGCTATACATTTTGAGACATAATAGTATTGGCAGCAGATTCTAAAAATATTCTTTTGATCTGGTACTATTCCATACTTTCGGTTGTGAAAAACTGTCTGTTTAATAAGAAGCAAAATGATATTTAAAGGATCATTTCGATTTTCCTTTAATCCAAATAGTATGATTTGTGGAGAAAGTTTAACTTTATTCCAGCATCAGACATGAGCCACTCTTCAATTTTCTTCCAAAATCTATTGATCAAATTACAATCCCCAAAAAGGTGGAAAATAGTTTCATTAGAAATATTATAATAGCTACACAGTGATGAGTCATTTACTTTTATTTTATGTAAATAATAATTTGTGCCTAAGATAGTGTAAATAATTTTCATTTGGAACCATCTTAATTCCATACTCTGTGTACATCTAAATGGTATAATGTTATAAGTTCTCCAATCTGATTCCTCAACGTTAGATTCAAGTATGGTTTCCCATTTTAAATTTGAGGCTGATTTCTTGAATATTGACGGGAAAAGAGTAAATATAAAACAAATTGCTACTCTTATCAGAATGTAACAGTTTATGGATGTAGTAAGGAACTATAGGCAATTCTAATGATAAGTGGTCTGAGTTAAGGGTAGCAAGATTATAATTTTTTTGTAGTTGTTTCACACAACTGATCAGACTTTGGTAAGATAAGAAATTGGCATTGCAATGAAATTTAACTACAAATTCATTAAAATCTAAATATTTTCCATCATTATACAGTAGATCTTTAACCGACCGTACTCCTTTCTTGTACCAATCTGAGTAAAAAGGTGTTTCATCACCAATAATTAGTTGTTGTTGAACCAAAAAGGAAATGTCAGAAATTCCTCTACACTTGAGGTGTATAGTTGCAATAAGCTTTCAATGTAAGCTGCCCAAGCCATAAGTACATCGCTCCAAAAAGGATTATTCATGTTGTCTGCATATTCTCTTATTGGACTTGGGCCAATTTCAAAGAAACTTTAATACTGGTAGTGGAGGTAGATTTACGCAAAGAAGATTTTGAAGGTTTGAGTCTTTTGTCAAGATTCTTTTTTATCCAAGACAGTTTTTGTGACTGGATTGTTTTAAAGATATGTGGTACATTAATTCCTCCATCTTTATGTGTACAGTACATTTTCTCTCTCTTTATTTTATCAGTCTTTCCACCCCAAATAAATTGAAAATAGTTCCTTCGCAGTTTGTCAACAATATTCTGAGTTGGATTAGGTAACAGTGAGAAGAGATGGTACAATTTAAGCAAGAGAAGTGATTTTAGTATTGTATTTCTTCCCAATGGAGTTAATGTCCGGAATGACCCGATTTTCATTAAATTTAATTTGTTTTGTAGTTTTGTCATAAAAAAATTTTCTACCATTACATCAACGTCTACATCAAAGTCTATTCCAAGCAAGTTAAAGCTCTCTACCCATTCAAGATTCCATGTGTTACATAGTTTAGGTTTGATCTCTTTTTAGATCCAATCCATATAATTTTACTTTAAGTCCTGAAACCCTAGCGAAGAAAGTTAGTTCATAAATTGTTGTATATAAAGATTTCTCAGTTCCATCGAGAATAATAGTTATGTCATCAGCAAATTGTGAGAGAATATATTCAATATGTCCAATTTATACACCCTTAATTTTTGTTATTTTTCAGCATAATGGCAAGGATTTCTATACACAATAAAACAATGTATGCTGATAATGGGTCGCCTTGACGACAGCCACGTGATATTGGAAAGAAAGGAGTAGCAAATCCATTCACAAGGATACAAGATTTTATATCTTTGTAGAGTATGTTTATCCATTTTTTTATTACTGGGCCAAAATTGAAAAACTTAGTACTTTATCAATATATTTCCAATCAACTGTATCAAACGCTTTTTTCAAAATCTAGTTGAAGAAGCAAGCCTGGAATATGATAGTTTTCAGTGTAATGCATGATGTCATAGATAAGCTGGGTGGCTTCGCCAATATAACGGCCTGCCATAAATCCTTTTTTTCATTTATAACGATGCCAATAAATGATTTATGCATTTGTACCCCCCTAGAGTATATGTGATCTTTAGGAGACCCTTTCTTCACTAAAGCCCTCCAGTGACTCTTTATTTTCCTTGTACATGTACATAGGCTCTCAGCGCAGCGAGCATGCATTCGTGGGCGGACACTGGCGCTTTATGAATATCTTTATTATTATGAACTCGCATGCTACATGAATGTTGGAAATGACAGTTTTCATCATCATTTCCATAAGTTCAGTTATTGCAAATGCACAATTAGACTTCAAGTTTCTTCCTACTTCTCGTGGTGGATGATATACTTTTTGTTGTAAATGGTTATCATGTTCATTGTGAAATAGAGGGAAAGAGGAGAATAGATCTCGTGGAGATGCATTCAGAAAGACTGCAGATCAACAGTCTCAACTGTGAACGATATAATTTCTCAAATTCCTAAAGACCACAACTACGGACCTGTACACAACGAAGTCAAGGTAAATCTTTTCGACTGTAGCAACAATAACGATAATTTCTAAGAAGATACAAATGTAAAAGCAAAATCAATCTTGAATATATTGTGTATTCCTCAAAGTCTAATATAAAGACTACTTTCATAGATATTAATACTGTGGATATTTTAATGTATAGTTTAAAAATATGTATTCAAGTAATCATGACGGGATTGGCAAACAAGCATAATCAAGATTATATCAATGCCGCTCCCTAACAATAATACATAGTGACGTACACTGTGTGCAAAACATAATGGGAATCTACAAGGGTAATATTGAAATATGTGATCATTAACAAAGAATCGTTGAAGGCAAATAAACTCAGTTTAAAATTTAGTAGCTGTTGTGATGTCATGATATCAGCATATACAATAGAACGAAGTTTGATAAATTGCGAGAATTTCTTGGAAGATATGATATCGTTATTTGATTTAAGTGAAATGATCAATGATATTCAAAAGAAAATGGTCATTTGTAGTGCTATAAACGTTTTATGTAAATAATGTAAGATTGTGCATTGTATGTTATTTAAAGATAGCAAACCGAAACATGAGTCTCATTAACTTATTCAGACAATGACCTACTTTTCAGCCGATCCGAATTTTCTTGTGTGAAAGTGAAAAGACACCACACACAATTGGTTACACTGAATTCTAATTTCTTGTTTCATAAGAAAATGGTATTTATAAGTTAATTTTAATTAAAAACTTTAATAACATCGTAGTTCTATATTTTATGGCGAGGTGTAGGCAGCATGACCTTAACTAAGACGTCACAGACTGCCCCTGTTTGATGAGGTCGTAAAATGATTCACAATTCATCTGGCTCACTGCTTACACATGTTATGTGTTCTTTGCGCTTATTCATTGTAGTTTGTAACGCACAATGTGATTGATATAATATCAAGTCCGTACCAGACCGCCAAACTGTTCTAGCGGGATAGCCTCGTTTTGAGATTTCCACGATTTCCAGATTTCCGTTTGTCAGTGCACGCTGTACGACAGAGCCCGCTGCAAGACGTGTTTGTAAGGATTAAAAGGAGCGTAGTGTTGGAATATACTGTATCAAATAATACAGATTACTATTTATGTATCCAGTTGAATGAACTGGTCTCAAACTTCTGGGCTGGTTATTGTACTAAGTTGCACAATAGGACGGAACCCAGTCAGCAGGAAACGAGACTGTTGTTTAATCCATGTTTTGACTTGTTTATCAATAAAACGTTCGCATGAAACGTTGCTTATTTTAGTCTGTAAACTTTTAATGTATATATTGTGGTTTATGTATATGTATTATTTATCATGTAGATAATAGAAATTACTGTCCGAATGAATGTATAATAAATATGACACTACACAGCGTGATTCTTGTTCAGTTATTTGCCAGTGAACATTTTAGCATTACCATTGTCAACCTTTTCGACCTTAACGACATACCCCTGCAAACCGACCAGTTTGTTTCGGCCTTACGGGACCTAACCATGTGTACAATACGTACAAAAAGTAGTAAAGGTAAAGGCTACATTTAACGGAAATGCACGTTTGAAATAGTAATGAAAGCGCAGTGTATATACCAAATAATGGAATGTGTTTTGCGCACAGTCGGTGAATACTTTGAACAGACTGGCCACCAGAAGTAACTCCACTGTTGTACTTTCTGAAAAGGATTTCCAGATAGACCGTTTGCAAGCATCTTACTCTGCATACATCGAATAAATTTGCAAGCGTTTAAAACAGCGAACAGGAAATCCCGGGCGAAGGAAAGCCGGGCAAACGGATTACTAATAATGGAAACAAATATTAAAACGAAACGTGCAAACCTGGGTAGTTACACCTCCAGAGTTCGCAAGTGTTGGGTTTTGCCCATGTTAGAATTTATTCAACAATGAAATAAAAAGAAAACTATGACTACATACCAAGTGTCACGTAGAAAAAAATCCAACAGTTTTCATGCTATATGTTTCCTTTGATATGTTAGTAGTGAGAAGGTTTGTCGAGGCCCTTAGCTCGTGTCATGTGACGTCCTGGGCAGGAACTGACAGTGTTTTGACGTCTTTCCTTAATTACCCAATAGGGGCTCGATAATTAAGCTTTAATGGTTCTGAAGCAGGACAGAATATTTATTCTCAGAAGAGCAAAATGGCTTCAGCAAGGATAGGAGCTGTCTTGAGCACATATATTCACTGTATACAATCGCCAAAGACAGAACGATAGCAAAAAAAAGCACTTTCACATGTTTCATTGACCTGAAAAAGGCTTTTGACAATGTGAACGGTGACTGTCTGTGGTTTAAGTTATGTCAAACTGGAATCAGTGGAGAAAATCTATTCACCAATCACATTGCTGTATGAAGATGTTAAATGTTCTGTGAGGGTTAATGGTCATATGAGGTCAATGTTTGGTATCGACAATGGTGTGAAACAGGGATGCTCCTTATCCCCCACTCTAGTCTCAGTATACATTAATGACCTTGTGGAAGATATAAATGCTCTAAATTGTGGAATTCGTGTTGATAATACCTGTGTGTCATTGTTGCTGTTTGCAGATGACATTGTACTCCTTGCCCCAAGTGAAGAATGATTACAGAACATGTTAAACACAGTGTCAATGTTGTGCTCTAAATGCCGTCTTCCCTCAACAGTGATAAAACAAAGATAATACACTTCAGAAGTAAGAATATCAGCGTAACTGAAAGTAAATATTTCTGCGGACAACATGAAATTATGACTGACAACAAATATAAATATTTGGCTAATGTTTATTATAGATATTTTAGATAACTGTTGATTAACACATGTATTAAAAACGCCCAAATATACGATGGCCAATGACTGGCTTCTACAATTGAAAGAATACTTAAAGACCAACTTATACAATCCCGGCGTAGTGAAATTGAAAATAGTACAAAAGCTAACTACTACAGAGTCTTCAAAATTATTCCATCTTTCGATAATTATCTGTTCCTTCCATCTGTTCGTCACTATCATACTCTTAACTGACATTCATAACCTCAAACCATTACTTTCCTGTAGAGACCCGTAGTTGGTATAATGTACCACGCGATCAGAGGGCATGCCCTCTTTGTAATCCATCTGCTATTGCTGAAGAATTTCATTACTTCTTCCGATGTTCAGCCTTTACAGAACTTAGATCAAAGTTCATCAGTCCACATTTTATAATTTTTCTAACATGTAGCCTTCAGGAGAAAACAAACATCATTTAAAGAAAATGTTGTTAAATTTTCAAAAGATGGTGTCTACTTTTATCCAATTAAGATAATTCTGGTGGTGAAATAAAACAGTCTGCCAGAAATAGAGGTCAAATTACATAGGCTTCAGACAATGCTACATTCGGGAATCAAACCCGTGATCTCAGAGTGAAGGGCAAATGCTGAAGGTACCGCCCCTACGAAAACTACGAAAAGAGATAGTGATGGCATAAGATCAAAGGCCCCACTTTGCCCATTATAATAATTAATTAGGGGATATGCGTTTAAACGGAGTACGATGTCTGTAATTTCATTCATAATAGTATGTGGGACCATGCCATTTAAAGACGTTTCCCTCTGTGTTAGTCATAGGATATATATTATGAGTAGTTTGATAGTGTAAATCATGCTGAGTAAGAATGCAGATAGAATAGATTGTACGTATTATAAGTCCAAAGTGTCCCTATTATAGCGATCTATCTTTGGATGCTTTCTTCAGCTTGTAATACTCAAAATATGACTGGAAAACTGCGGATGTGACTCCACCTTTTAACTTACTCACTCAGGAGACGCATGGTATTCAGAGGTCAATTCAAAGCAGGATGCATGTGGTCTTGAGATGAGCCAAGCTGAGACATCCAGTAACATTGTAATCATAAGATTCTGATTGAATGTAAACGAAATTACTTCAAGGGGAGCTATCAATTCACGACGATAGTAATTCCCTTAAGAGTAATTAATCCACCGTGGCTTGATACAGTTGAAGCTGTGCGTGTACTCAGTGCACTGATTAAAGAGATCCATTTCATTATCAAGTTTGAAAGTTACTAAACTGGTAATAAATCTGATAAAATGATAACCTTAAGTGCAATTGTTCTTTTGGAGTTCAGTTATGGACAATCTTAAGTATAATTGGTTCTTCGGACTTCAAAGCATGAATCCTGTAGGAATCTCTTATGGCAGTGTGTAAATCCTAATGATGATTTACGCCCGCCCAAAATGTAACCTGTATATTAAACACTTCACAGATATGACAGCTTTACTACCTACATGTAAGAGGCACCAACAAGTTTTGAAAGTTACTGTGTTATGGCCGTTCTAGTCATGGAACAGATAAACCGTACACAATTTATTCATGGATTCTTGGAACATATTATACACATGTACGCTGATAGAGTCTTATTTTATGCATATATTCATATGAATGCGCAGCGTTCAAGACCTCTTTTGTGTTGTTTTCTTTTGTTTGATATTTAATGTATTTATATTCTTTCGTATCAAACATAGAAAATGCTTACAAATGAAAGAACTGAATGATACAAACGATACATAAGACTTTTGGACTTCAAAGTCATCGGCAAGGGTCACGCAACACATGGAATTCATGCAAGTCAATATGTTCTTTAGAAGAACGTTATTTCAATTCATTACCTTCAGTCAGCCTGTGCTGATGACACTCCACCGTCGACTGAAGCCGCCTCGTTTATGTCATACTTGCTGGAGATCAAAGCAAACTGGCTGCATTACGTAAGTGTCCATCAAGTCAGACGCAATCCGAATGCATAGGGGCAAAAGTCAACATTGGAATTTAATATGAAAAAGCACTTCAATCTATGTTGTGCGAATAATTGACCTTAGTGTTGACATGATCGTCTGCTGGAAATGGGATGTATTTGAAACATTACTGCTAAGTAGACATTCCTGCAAGAATATGTTTCAAAGCGTAATTAACTTCACAGCCCAAGTGTGAAGACCGTGGACGTATCCATTGTGCACAGCAAACACCCTTAGGTACATCAAAAGTTCATCATGAAAGATATGATTGTACATGTTTCTTCTGCATCTCTATTTCAAGAAACACTAGACATGAAGTATAGAACTTTGTAGCTCATATTCACCAATCTGGAAGAGGAAGGTTTCTCAACTTCACACGAGAAGAGAGTATAGTGGGAAATTAGGATCACCTTCGTCATGATCGCACGTGCGTGCTAAGCCATAGGAAGATATGTATTTCACATCTCATTAATTTTATTATTTTTCCAAAATTATGTTGAAATTATTATCAATATTACAAAATAAAGGACGGACAGAAAAGGTCAGATCATCAGAGTAAAGTTAAAACTAACTGGCACAATACTTCCAACCAATAGTCCAGATGACGTGAAATAGAACAGCCCATTTCTCTGTACCATTTGATATACATTTGATATTCTACCCAGTCAGTCAACTTTGCTGCATCACTGAATTATGATTTCTCATATATCAGCAGCACAGCAAATAAATGAAGAAATGATTGATCCATAATACATAATTATGAATTATGCCATACATGAAGAAATTGTCAAATGCACTTACCATTAATTTTAATCACTTGTCATAAAGTCAGTAAGAAGCTACACAAACCGGGATTTGGGCAAGGTCATATCAAGCTGCAGGTGCAGGTCTATGTCAATATACCAGGAACATCGCGGGTCACGCACAGTCATTGGCTCACTTCTCTGGCATAATTACTGAAAGGCATCAAACTGATGGAGATGTCATTAAGGAAATGCTCTTATCGCCAAATCGAATATGTGAAGTTGACTGTTGTCTACTGAGTAGCTCATCAGCGCCATGTACTAACCAATGTTAATCTATAACTAATAAAACTAGTTCTGTGTGTGTCGGCTTTGGCTTATTGTGCTGCTTGATGAGTAATCAGAGAATGTATTATCTACGATACGCTGATTCATGATTATTCCTTTTCAAAAGTGTTCTTGCATAAACACTATCCTTAATGTCATGGTAACCCGGAAAGGTAGAATATATTGATATAAGTTATTAGCACATCGTAGAGGTTTATACAGCTGAATATCGCCTGTTAAACGACATGTTCCAATACTATCCTGAGAACTCCGGAAACACCACTGAGAAGAAAAATATTCCACTTTATACATTCCATACATGTTATCATGACTTTGTTCTTGTTTGATTTTCTATGGCAAAATGTTCGTGTGATTCGGCTGAATTGATGATGTGTGAGTCTGGTATTAATCCTGTAATGCAGTGCTTTCACAACCATATAAACCATACATTTAATCATGGTGGCAACTTGAATCAGTTGTTAATGCGTTAATGCAGACACGTGCCTTCTTGTTATTTCTTGAGAAGAATTCCCAAAGAAAAACTTAGAATATATAACCCATGGTTATAGTTCCAACAATTTAGGATCTCGTTTTCTTTTTTCTGGGAGTTAAACTGACTTTCAGACAAGTGAAGATATGAGCGTATATTATTTATGATCATTTGCAGCAAACGCTTTTGACATTGTATAGTTAGAATTGATAGAATTATAACTGGGCGGCAAGGTATTTGGCAAAGGACAGGCATTGTAATATCTCCTTATATCTTTATGCACACATTTGGTTCAATTAAATGAGTTACGTTCCCGCAGACAATCTGCATATAAACATCTGCGTAAACAAACATGACACCATTGAGCATTCCTTGCTTTCAATAGGATAGACCCTTTCAAAATACTCTAAATCACATCTGTTTACCAAAGTGCTCCAAATCATGGTTTTTTCGATTAACTTTTTCATTGTGTGAGATAGCGTTTTGGCGGGTACTACCGGTTCGACCGGTCATGAATTCCCTTTTCTGGAACCCCTGACGATTTCCAGTGAACCAGTTATAGAAATTCCATCACTATTTTGTCAGTTGCATCTGTTTGGATGAAGCCAGTTGTTCGAAATTTGATGCCTGTCCAGCACTACCGGTAACACCCGCCACTCATACATTTGACATAAGACGGAGGTCTGTAAATAATCGAGTCTGAGTCAGACATTCAACAGGTGATTGTAGCCTAACGTCGCACCCAGCAATTTACAAAAGGCAAGAAGGAATGTGAATAAATCAAGTCGGGACTGGAAAAGATCATGATCAAGGTTTCTTCGATGTCAAGCACCCACATGGTGCTTGAAGGTTGCATGACTGTGGTCTACTACCTACTTTCCGTCCATGTTACGCCAACATTATAAAAAAAATCAGCAATGTTAATCAGCTTTTTCAAACTTAACCTCTGCCCTCAGGTTGACAATCCCAAACGTTTACCACTGAAACTCACAAGAACCCGGTATCCAAGGTGCTGTAGTTTGACGCAAGGAACGACCGGATCGGAGAATTGTTAATAGCCATTAGATGCTGAGTGGAGCACTTAAAGCTACTTGGTTGCCTTCCATCGTCTATTTACGAATATGCATAAGTCATGGCGATCTATGATCTAGCTCGAATATTACTGAGTGCGTCGTAAAATACTCAATTGTTCAATATCCCCACTTGGAAGCAGTTATTTCCCAATCAAGATGTATTTCATTCGAATGCAATTTACAATTCCAAATAATTTCATGTTATTTCTATTCAAACATATCTTACTTTACTTTTATCCTGTCTATTTTGGACTCAACTAAACTGATGTCAGACAAAGGACGTGCATATGAAGGTATACATTTGGCGGCTGTCTGTCCAAAGTACACTGAAGAAAATGGCCCACGAAAACAACCGAACTCATTTACCTTGCAAAATACTGTCTGCGTGTTTATATGTAATGTTGGAGGCAAATAACCACTAATCTCAAGTTTCTCATTTACCTAGGGTACATTGTCTCTGATGCAAGAATCTTCGTTATGTAATTTTCTTTCATGCTACCCTCACGGAAGAACATTCCAATCAAGGCTTGACTTAATAGTACATGTGCACTTCCAGACAAACCCATTTCTTCCAATGTCGCATTAGTTGAGCGATATATGTTATGATTCTTGCGCTCAAAGTGGCTTTCATCTCGATGTGTAATTTACACCAAAACAAAAGTTTTACTCTACAGCAGTTATGGAGCGCCATCCCGATATTATCCACTTCAAATCCATTTGCCTTTGCGTCAAAGTACATGGATATACACAGACAATCTGGAAAGTATAATATCTCTTTTTCTAAAATGTCATCAAAACCTTTTATGTTGATTGCCTTTAGCTATAGTTGTAGAGTGGGTAAGTGAGTTAAAATTTAAAGTCACATCGGCAGTATTTCAGCCATATCGTGAGTAAGAAAGTTGTAAGTTTATTGATGAATAAAAACAAAGTTAGAAAATATACTTAACTGTCTGCAAAGGACAGTAAAACAACTAGATTATTACAGAAATAAATTTAAAACTAGTAATTAAATCTAAATCATTTTAACTATAAATGACAATACAATACAAAAAACAGGGCTGTAGATTGCCAACAACTGAAAGTAGATCACCATACTACCATGGGGAATCTCTACATATAATGGGATCTAATAAAAAGCAGTTTCTATGATGCGATACACAGGCTATATGCCTATGGCTTTTCATCAAACACCAAATCCAGCTTCCTCCCGATCATGATACATGGTATTTTCACACAAGATTCCTTGTGGCGGGTACGTCTTTCTGGGAATGTTTTTTCCTGTATTGATCTCATCCGTCTTGCACAGAAAAGAACTAAATTTCAAAGTGGTGAAATACCAGACTTCTTTCAATTTGCCAATGCTCAACGTTTCATGTCACAAAAAGACGCACCTTCTCCAACTCTTGCTAATGTTAATATTGAAAATATGCTACTGATTTATCATAAATCAAACTGATAATTAAATACAGCTGCCACCATACCTTTCCACGCTGTACATCTAAGAGCAGTAAATGAGAGGAAATGATGTGTATGATGCATATAATATGACTCGGAGTAGTTGCACTACATGTTACATGTATAGTACTCCGGATCCCAGAAATATTTGAGAAAGTTGTTTCGGCAAATATCTAATACATGTATATAAACTATAGAAGATTTACTTAAATGAATTTGTTGAGATGATTTTACAGTCTCAGTGCCTTTTCAGTACATTGTGAGACCTCTGGAATGCACGACTGAATGCGCCTAGGTACACAACCGATCAAAGTTTGTAGGAAATCGTGAAATATCCCAATATTCGATCACTTCTTTCTTCATAACCTCAATAGTTCTAAGTACTTTTTGGTTTATTCTGTCCTTCATTAGTCCCCGCACTTTCTCAATAGTGAGTGAGTGAGTTTAGTTTTACGCCGCACTCAGCAATATTCCAGCCATTTTCAATAGGGTTAATATCTGGGCTGTAGCTGGGCCAGTCTAACACTGGAACATTTCCGTCCAACATCCACTGTTTTGTGTAGCCCGGAGTCTGTTTTGGGCCGTTATCATGCCGGAAAATCCAATTATCTTCATACAGGGTGCGGTGGGGTAGCCTAGTGGTTAAAGCGTTGGCTCGTCACGCCGAAGACCCGGGTTCGAATCCCCACATGGGTACAATGTGTGAAGTCCATTTCTGGTGTCGCCCGCCGTGATGTTGCTGGAATATTGCTAAAAGCGGCGTAAAACCACACTCAGTCAGTCAGTCATACAGTGTTCGGGCAATTGGAAGGAGATGGCCATTTAAGATGTCAACATACCGTTCCTTCGTCAAATTTCCAGTGTAAATATACACCGGCGTCATTGCATGTGATGATATCCCACCCCACATGTGGAATTTCGGGCTATGTTTTGGGCGTTGGTAGATAGGTTTTGCGGTATCTTTTGTCCAAATGTTCACACATTTCGGAAAAGGCCAGACAGAACTTTTATCAGGAAAGAAAACATTATCCCAATCTTTATTTTCGTGAGCCCTACACCAGTTTAAATGTCTTTCTGTTGTGCATCTGTCATCAATGGTGAGGGCATACCGCGCTTTTTCACCCAGTTAAGTCTTTGTAATTCTTGTCTTAGGGTTTCATTACATACCCGAGGACTTCCTTTATTAATCATCTCATTTCTGATATTCTCAACGCTCTTCAATTTTCTCCTACTCACAATCTGACCGAGTCGCCGGCGATCCGTAGTACTGAATTTTTTGGCCTCCCTGTCCCTGTCTTGTGCTCAATCCCAACTCCTGACTTAGTATTCTTCAAATTTCTGCATACTGTCGACAGAGAAATGTCATGTCTACCAGCTAACACTTTTGCATTAGTCACATACCTTTCAAAATCATTTCGAAACAGCTTTCTATTCTCTTCTGCTGTCAAATCTGCCATGTCAACAAAGAAATCCGTCTGCTACACCAAGGGAAATAACTCTTGATGTAGTAAGGTTCATTCCTACGCCTTCAAGAGTTGCCTCCCATATTGAGTACCTTACTACATAACGCAACACCTATTTGAGAATTCTATAATCAGTTTTAGGAAACAAAGATTTTCTCAATAATTTCTGGGAAAACTGTACATGTGCAATAGTACGATATTATAACAATGCACCCGTTGCTATGCCACTGACTGCCAGTATGCATGGAAATATCGTCGTTTGAGCTGATATTTCGACCCCCAAACACGGGGTGCTAAAGACCAAAGATACTATAATACGTGTCTTGAGTTGAAACACTTTAATGAAAGCTTTTATCACTGACAATCTGTAATATCTGCTTCCAGATGTTACGGATCACGTTATCACGTGTGCGACTGCCTCATTTGGAAGAAAGTCTGTCTTACAGCTATTGTCAGTCTTATAAGTACAAGTATGAAAGTTACATTAGTCGTAGAGCATATCTCCTAAGATACACCCTGTTGCAATGAACATATTCCGTTTCACGTGACAGTGTTTTCACCCAGCAAAAGTTATTCGTAATCATACATTTTCACTTTCCATTGTATACTTTCGGGGAAATGACAGTAAATCACAGGTACATTTTTCAAATTGGAAACAAGTAAAGACGTTGATTTTACACTGTGTGTCGATACTGCCTTTCATTCAAAACGAAGTATTAATATTAGCAGATTGCCTGGAATGCATAGTAATCATTGGCTTGTTTTGTTTCAGTTCTTGTTGGTTTCTTGCTGTTGTTGTTATGTGAAGAATACGCATAGAAACGTTTGTTGTATTTGGACCATGGTTTCAGAGATGTCGTTACGCCAACACAACAAAAAGTCTGAAGGATAAAACGGAAGTGAGGGTGAATAAGAGCTATTCTTTGCCACTTTTCCCATATCCATACTCTTCCAATAATTATGGAAGTACGAAGAATTACCAAAAGTAATGACATCGCGATCAACACGAATGATGCCAACAGACTTGATTAAGTTCTTTGAGGGGCATTTTAGAAGTTGTAAGATTGATTATGCAGGTTTGTCTTTCCAGTTTCAATATGCTATGAAAGATGATATCAGCTGTTTACACCATGAATAATTGCCAATGGGGACACGTGTGCTTCAGTTCTAGATTATTTCTGGTACATTAAAAATGTATAGCCATATAGGAATTAAACTATCAAGTATCACCATAAAATGTAGGATTTACGTGTCCTTCATCAATGTTTTTTTCCGTTTGAGTAGGCTTTAGATAGTAAGCCTCACTTATTAACTTTGCTAATCATAGGAATGGGAAATTGGGGACACATGTGGGCCAAATCCTTTTCTAATGCACTACGTAATGCATAGCCACGTGAGTACTAAACTAAAAGGTCGTATTTAAGACGTCAAATAATGTAATCATTATTTATATTGATAGGATCTTTTGTTGATTTTGAAGCTTGGAGTCAGTATAATGTGTCAGAGTGGGTTATTCATTTTCAGATTGTACCTCACTGGGCTGCAGCTATCAAACTGGGCTGGTAGAAGCATAAGAACCCTTGCATTATTCAAATATGAACGTCAAAACCCTTTGAATTCAAATCATAAGAAACCTCTGCCACAAACAGATTCCGGTGTACAGAGCCAACTACATCATTGCCGTGTGCTTATGAATAGTGATGACGCTAGGTCGTTAAAGGGTATGCAAATCTTTTACATGACGTTTTCATCTCACCTTGATGCAGCAGAACGAGCAATTGACCCCGCTTTGCCGACGGCGACTGAGCTGGATGCAACCGTTGTAGAGACTATAGATATTGTAATAGAATCTAAAGTATAAGTATTAAAAACATCATGTAAACTTTGTCAATCACAAGTGTCACCTATTTTCGTTATATCACGATCTATCTGCAAATGTCAATCCATATTTTTAACATTAAAGTAAATTTTAACCTAACAACATCATAGACAGTTACCTGATTCTGAAGTTCACTGATCTGAGGCATCTTTAAGGGGGCATATTCACTGTTGACAGTTGTTTTATCAAGCACTGAACGTTCGCGGTAGCAACACTTGTCAGACATGACCTAATTACCACTGTGTGTCACTACGCTATTTACATCCATGAAGGATTCTACTACTGATGTCATTGTGTACTATTATTGTACAGACTTATGTATTTCATGTCTCCAAATGATATATTTATTCACTGTCTTGAATCATTGTGTATTTTGAGTGTTAACACCGATGTTTGTCAGGGACTATTTCTTGTGTACACTCCTGCTTCGTGGCTATTTATAGAAAGTAAGTGTGACTTTTGACCCAGATAAACAATGACTTATTACACTTGTTAATGACGATTTTCTGATAACTTTCTTGCTCAGAAGTGTTGTAAAGTGTATTCCATGATACATACTAATAAAAATTACACTTGATTGAACTGAATAACGAATTTGATCTGTTTGACATTTCTCGGGTTACGGTGACCTGTCAACAACATTTACGTTAGGCTGAGTGACTAATTATAAATTGGATGTCCGTTTTTATATGAAAGCCACATATTCATTATCTGGTATTTTCCTGCATTCTATGGTAGAAATTACGATATAGAGGACAATGTATAACCACCTGTATTTCCTACATTTGTACCTGCAATATGACAGTCGTTTCGTGTTTTGACATTTGTTGCCGACAATCATTCTAGGCACTAATTGACAGTCTGCTGTCCGTTTTCTCTGTTTGCATTTACAAAATATTTTAGCAAACTTGTTCGTGTCCGAATTGTTAAAGGACACATAGGACAACATCAATTCCTGGATACAGGGCATATTGATGCTACACTGGGCCAAAGTTGTCAATGGTCTTAGTATACATTTGACGTCTGTCAAAATGTCGTCCCGCCGCTTGACCTGAATATAATCGTTGTCCTTATTCTTGTTATATAACATGTTTACACAAATCTCACTTGTCCATCATGGTTGATCTTTTCGGACACTTTATTTAACATAAGGACAACACCATATGATAAAGGAAACTGATGCTTTTGTAAATTTCACTTGTCATAGAGCCGACCACAAACCAAGATGGCGGCCACTGACGATACGTTGACGGAAAGATATTGTCCGTTTTATTATAACAAATTGTCTCGATGTCCTGATCATTTCTACTGTGTCCTTATTGTATTCGGACAAGAAGGACAACATAAGGACAATTAGTAGTCACTTACTTGTGTTAGAAATGAAACTGCCTATGCAGCGTTTCTTGTATGCAAGCCATCAAACCTGTGTTCTGATTGGTTGAGAAAGGTCACATGACCTCCTGATGATGCCTATAAATACGATCACTGGTCAAGGCCTGACACACTCGATACACACTCGATTCGGATTCGATTCACTCGGGTCACTTGATTTAGATACAATAAGACTTTCAGTCTGATTAAAGGCTCCTGCTCTAGTTTTTACCTGGCACCTACTGACTTAGATTTATCACCATAACTGCTTCTAGGTATATATTTTAAGTCAAATTACAATCAATTTAATAACTATATTACATACTCAGTAACATTTCTGCAAGATATTTGAGTTGAAATAACAAAATAACTATTTCCTTGGAGACTGAGCTTTGTCATTAGATATATATATATAGGTCGAGTAGTGTGTGATATTTATTGGCATCATTTATTTTATTTCATTGCTAACAAAATCCCATCTACATTCTTGCCATTGAAACAAAATTAAAACAAAGTTTGCATATATCACGGCAAACTTTGCTCTCTACTTCATCGTCTCCTTGTGTTATTTGTTTTCCCACGTGCACCCCAAGGGTGTTACAATATAGAGAATTATGTATTTCATTGCCTCAAATTCCGTTGGTGGCCTTTAGGGTTGGGAATTCTATTTTTGCGACATGATATTTCCCTCCATGAACCAAAAAATAAACACTTTGGAAGTTAAAATGTGGTATCAAAGAGAATGTCTACCTTACAAAGCTATATTTTGTATCAGTCAATCAATCCTATTTTCTGCACTGGTGAGGCCACAGTTATACATATAATTTATGCTGTAGACATTTGCGAATGTATTTTTGTCAGTGTAACTAAGCATAATGGATCTAGATGTTGACATGTACGAAAGCCTAATGCTGCCACATTTGTAACATTTGTTTCCGACACATTTCTCGTTGTGTGGACTATTTTGTCGGCGCTTGGGAGTATTTTTCTCGTTATGTCAATTGTTTTCTCGTTTTCACATTTGTTTTCTCGTTTTCTCAATTGCTTTCACGTTATTTCAATTATGTTCTCGTTGTTTTGAGTATTTTCTCGTTACATTAGGTTTCTGTCAAAAAATGAAATTTCGCGTATTTTCTCATACCTTGTGAAGAAACCTGGAAAACAATAAAGGAACACTTGTACTTTCATGTGTTCCCTTATTCGTTTCTATGAGTATATTACAAGAGGTACATGTGATTCGATGTGCATGTCAATATCACGTTTATGTGAATGATATAACCCCTTCTTCTAAATCATACATGTATTTTCAAATAAAATTGTTTTAATATTGTCTATAGTGATGGTTAGATCTCACTTATTCAACGTTGTTCCAGTACATTGATCTCATTCTCTATGCACGTATTGTTCAGGAAAAGGATAATATCATCAGCAAATTGAAACAATGCAACTGGGTTGTATGATAATGTAACTGAATACTATTGGTGCAGTTATCATGGATCTGATTTGCCAATTCTAAAATTCAGAAAGACTTTATTTTGTAGATGAGTATATTATGAATGTAACAGGATATGTGTTCCATGAGACAGTAGCGGGTATTTGGTTTTAAGAGCTCATATGTACGTGTGTATGGGTTTAAACAGACTTTCAACTGACTGACTAGCTGGCCAAATAGCTGGATTCTTCGACGGGTAAGGATAACGGTATTCCACAAGTATTTTAAGAAACAGCGCATTATACAAAGCAAATATACTGCTCCTGATTTTATATTGCGCGGGGTATTCCGGCAAAACTGTCGGGTCTTGGCGCACTGTAACATCACTGTAACACAATGAATTGTTTAAAAGATTGATTATTCAATCTTTTTCAACTTCAAATGAAGACATCTTCAAATATCACAATGGTAAATTAAAATATAATCAGTGTTTCTAGCCAGAGGCCTTGGATTAGGAACTGTGGAAGTCAATGTGCGCAAGAATCTGTTTACTTTATTGATTCAAAACGAATACCGCAGAGCATAAGAATCCCGTATTGCAATTAACCGGATCTGGATGCTTTGAAAAATGGTTTCTGTAAAGGTGTTTGGGCAACCATGAATCAATACTGCACAAATGGAATACTTGAACCAGCAATAGTCTGAAAGCAGTACAGCGGATTATCAAAGAACAATGACAATGTCTTGTGAATGAGCTTCTTTGTCGATATTAGATTGGCCAATTAAAGGATTGGTCACTTATTCTAATGGATGTTCACTACTGAAGAAATGGTGATTGGGAGCACTGCCGGTCGATTAAGCTTTATTGGACAGATCAGTCGTGATTAGTTCGTATGTGCACTGTGGCGAAGTGTATTGCCTGATTGATTTTGTAATTTCCCCTTTGAATATATTTACTTTTCAGAAGGTCAAACATTCGCGCCGCTTTGTACCTCGGTATGCAGGTAACTCCGTATGTCTTGATACAACTTAATGTTAACACAATAAATCGTTTCTCCAGTTTTGTAGAAAAAGGTAGTCTATGCAAGTCTCTAACTAAAGATAATTAGTTTGTCTTTCGATTCTTTTAGTTTGCATTGTACATTAATATAGAACATATAGTTGACTCAGTGAGTGAGTGAGTGAGTTATGGAGTGGAAGTGAAGACCACTTTGAACAGTATTTCAGCTATGTGATATGACATGTCAACTCGATGTGACAGGAGATTCTGGAGTGGTGCAGGTATCCCATGAATATCATCTTAACATCAACGCCACAACGACAAAACAGAAGTTTCATTACGCCCAGGACGGTATACTCGGCGTAAGAGGTACAAATATACATATAGAATACATAGGATGACGCAATGGTTTACATGGGTTATTGTACAGTGTTCGTGATGGTATAACAGAATATACACAGGGTTTTTTAAAGCACAGTTTTTACAGTGAAACAATTGTGACGTTATATCCTTCCAAAGTACAGACCTTCATCATTTTTACATCTATGTATCCATGGCCATTGATTGTACGCGATGAAACAGAATGGACAGTTGCAATAAATACAGCCTAAAATATCAATACCGTCTCTGAATCAGACGTATAATTTTAAAGATGTATGTCAGGCATAATCCTTCTATTCATCGTTTTGCCATCTGGCGTTGCCCTACACAAATTGATATGGAATTGCATAATGTGACTGAATGTATTTACTGCTTTAGGCTTGCTCCTGTCAGATGAAATCATCAATAAATGTTAACGGCTATTCTGTCACACATGCAGTTCCAAAACGTGGGCAAAAGGTCAGGGTAACCGAAAGTTTGGCAGTTGACTATAACTTCCCTCACACATAATTGATTTCCTTTGCTGGGTAGTAAACGTGATTAATTACTAAAAACTGCATCTTGACAAGCTGTTAAATTGGATGCCATGTCAATGAACACGCGCGTCTTAGCTATCCACTCAGTCACGAAATGTGGTATCGGCACATCTTTGAAATACCCTCTTTGTACCTTCTCTAGTCAAGAGAATTAGTTGTCACATTGATAGTCGCATGTCAATATCAAAGACAGGGCACACATCACTCAGCATTACTGGGTTCCTCAGTCTTTAACGGCCCTTACTGACGTCAAATGTTATTATTCATGGCAATCAACATTTTATCCCTTCCAGAGAGTCAAAACCAAATTAACACTATCCCGTAACAACCAATGTACACAAACCATGATGATGACCAATCTATGTAGTGAGAATAGATTCATTTTAGGATCCATACAAGCTTCATTTTTAAGACACGTTTAACGCATCAGTGTCGTAAATGCAATTATGCCTTATGCTATTACCTAACATAATGGGTAGTTGACCTATCCATGGTAAGACAATTGTAAATTTCTTTGTATTTTAAGGCCGCACTCTGTAATATTACAGCTACATGGCGTCGGTCTGTAAATAAAATGTCTGGACTAGACAATCCAGTGATCAACAGCATGATCATCGATCTACGCATTTGGAATACTATGACATGTGTCAACCAAATCAGCGAGCCTGACCACCCGATACCGTTAGTCGCCTCTTACGACAAGCATGGGTTGCTAAAGACCAATTTTAACCCGGATCTTCACGGGTAACAAACGTAAATTTCATGCGTTCAAGATAACACATGTCTGAGTTTTAAACTGAAGGTCATATCATTAGACTGTTACACAATTCACAATGCTCCACGATGTTTCACGTGGGAACAATACCAGTAACAATAACGTCATATGATCACGCATTTCCCGATGATCCTGTGCTGTGATGGGGTCACGTTTGCATTAAAGTCAATGTCAGACCACTCAAATCAACAGTGAAGGACAAGCAGCAATCACCCTAAAACATGGGCTATCTGCCTCATGCCCAGAGATTGTCCACACTTCATTAATGACAAATTAAGTCTAATTTGCGATTTATTTTGTGTATACAATGTAAGGACATGCAAACAGTATCAAACACGAACAGACAAGTCTTCAATACTGTATATAAAGCGAATGATGGTATAATTGTGTTTCAGTCACCACTTTTGAGTTTTGATCTGCACAGAACTACATACTACCATGAACTCCACTTCCATAAATGGTACAGTCAATTCGACGACTGTTCCAACAGAAGCATCTACAGCTGAACCAGAACCTAGTGTATCTTTCTCAGGATTTGGCTATGACATTATTGGCTTTATACAGTTTTCACTTGCCTTTTGTAGCTTCTTTGGAAATGGTATGGCCGTTCTGATATTCTTAAAGCATAAGCAGCTACGGTCTCCGACCAACACTTTCATCATGAACTTAATCTTCTGTGATATGTTGATGGGGATGGTGGCCTTTATATCAGCATCTGCTGCCTTCAACCATGGATGGGTATTCGGGCACAATGTGTGTGTTTTTGAAGGATTTATGGTGTATTTCCTTGGCCTGGCATCAATGTACCTCTTGGCATCTATTGCACTTGACAGATATGTTGTAATATCCAAACCACTGTCAGCCTCCAAGATTACCCAGAACGTAGCCCTACTATGTACTGGTGTCTGTTGGGTGCTTGGCTTCCTGTGGGCACTATTTCCCATTTTGGGATGGAATGAATATACCGTTGAGGGTATTGGGATCTCATGTAGTGTGATCTGGCAGAGTGACGACCCATTCTACTCCAGCTACATCATCACCATCTTCTTTTCGTGCCTTGTAATTCCCGTCTGTTTGATGTCCTTCTCCTACTACCACGTATACATGGCTGTAAGTATTGCTTGAGTGAGTAACCCCGCATCAGTGATTTTGCTCAATTTCGCGGCTACTGTAAGTATTGTTGGTAACTGAACTCCAATATTGGAGATATATGAAGGCGATCAGTAAATAACCGAGCGTGGACCAAACAACCCAGTGATTGACATTTCAAGTATCGATCTACGCATTTAGGATATGATGACACGTGTCAACTAAGTCAGCGAGCCTGACCACCTAATTCCGTCAGACTGTTTCCTATAATACGTACAATGTTTGAAACTGAAAGCTAGGTATGGGTTAAGTTCAATATGCATTGGCTGCTCAAAATCGATTCTAACCCGGATCTTCATGGGTCTGCAATTATTTAAGTTGATGCCAAGAAACAGAAGGCAGATTGGAATCTTAACGTCGAAGGTTAAAAACAAATATCGGGAAAGTTTTTTGGCGAGATGTTTTCTTGGAGTATATTTTGTATCATCGAACATTTATTTGACAAACGTTTGTTGTTTTGAACAAAGCAATACTGTTTCACCCTTACAACCGCTGGCATACTACTGAAATAAGAGGAAGATGATAGGATTTGTCTGATAATTGTTTTAGGCTGTATATCGGCTAAATTAATTATATTGTGAAATGACAAACTAGTATTACTGTGGTAGGTAAGTATGACAAGGGTCAAATGATCAAAGTAGATGATTCACAATCATCCTGCTTACTCATTCTAATCACCCGATCTCCATTAATCGGCTCACTCTTGATATCAATGCATGGGTATTCGTGACTTACGCTGTTCATGGATTCATTTTAATAGCTGATAATGTTCTACACACGAACATAAGATTACATAAAAAGAATAATGCCAAAAGCGGTGTGTCATTGAACTCTGTTACTTCATATTAAACTGAACCTTAGCAAGTCAGGGGCTAAGATAGAGCGCCTCTTTTTAGTAGTTTTGTGTCCAACTGTCAACTATTTTGTGAATTCAGATATAGCCCCGGATAGATTTAATAACAATTTATTTCCCACAAAAAATATCTTGGGACCTTTGTGATGCTGGAATGCATCCCAGAGTCCGATGATCGAGAATACAAATCTCACTTTCGCTCTGCTTAAGTTCCAAGATTTGTGAACATTACATCGTTATGCCCCTGGATTCCAGTAACTGTGAGCTTGCAAGACCTCCATCACATGTGCAATGCGGCGGACATTAAGTTAAAACGACGGGGGTAAACTGAAATACTGATCAAGCCAACTAATTCACTCACTCACTCACTGATTGAATAGTCACATGCTTTTTGCAACATTTGTGTTAGTTCTGTTTGGATCTTGTGTGGCCTTTTTGTGTAAATTACAAATTTGATGGTATTTTTTTCAATTTCTGTATTATCACTGAACCAAGCATGACGAGTGAGGGAGTTAAAGTTTATAGTCACAGCGGCAGTATTTCAGCCATATCGTGACCTACAATAGTTTTAAATTCATGATAAATGCGCAAATTTTAAAAACGTGTCGACGAAGTACAGTAAAACCAACTAGTATATCACAGTAATAAGAAATATAACTGGCATATATCTCTAAACTAGGATTTCAAATTAGGACAATATAATATGAAAAAGACTGAGGATCGCCAACAACTTAAAGTAGATCACCCAAGCATGACGAAGTAAACAAATATGACAAAAATATTAATCAATGACTTCATGCACGTACTCTCAGTCGCACTCTGAAACGTGTTGTTGATGTGTTAGTACAGTAACGCTTTTAACACTACTGACTGATCCAACAACATTGATACTACGCAAACATATATTAATTCTACTATCTCATTTTGGCAGGTGCGAAACGTCTCGAGGAACAGTGTGTGGGACACCAAGAGCCGAGTCGCCAGGAAAAAACTGAAAGTAGAGAAGAAGATGTTGAAGACGTGTGTAGCGATGGTTTGTGAGTAATCCTTGCTAACACTATATATGATACAGAACAAGCTTTATGGATGACAACTTCTTTTTATTCGTGAGTGCGACGCTTCGATACAGATTTTTGCACCGTTGTCAAGCAGGAATGGAACATGAAGAAGGGGGATGTATATATACACATGTATACTGAATGTAACAATATAATAAAGACAACAACTTAATTAACATAATTGGCTAGGCAGTAAGCTGATGGAACCAGAGAGTAGACAAAGGACGGGCGTGGAAGCCAATGATGTACAAATAATAATGAGATGTTTATACAGTAGAGTTTATACAGTAGATTGGACTTGGTGGATGAGTGCATCATAAGCGGATGGAATGAAGTATCCTTGGTCTCGGTTGATGGTGGGCGTTTGATGTGGATGGCTTCGGTGAGCTTGCTTGTTAGCGAGAATGGTGATGTCAGACCACTCTATTTGATGATTGGGGCTTGCTTTGATGTGGTCTGAGATGGCTGATTTGCTGTCGGAATTGGTAACAGAGGTCTGATGTTCTTTCAATCGGGTGTTGATGGGTCGGGACGTTTCGCCTATGTAGGTCTGTCCACAATCACTCATCCACCAAGCCCAATCTACTGTATAAACATCATTATCATTATTACATCATTGGCTTCCACGCCCGTCCTTTGTCTACTCTCTGGCTCCATCAGCTTACTGCCTAGCCAATTATGTTAATTACTAGTATGTTGTTTTCTTTGTTACAGGGTTACATTCAGTATAATTATATATATAATTATATATATATATATATATATATATATATATATATATATATATATATAGATATATATATATATCTATATCTATATCTATATCTATATCTATATATATATATATATATAGAGAGAGAGAGAGAGAGAGACAAAGTCGACCTTTGGGCGACATTTGTGCGACCTTTAGGCGACAGCTGTCGCCCTAAGGATATATTTCTGTCGCCTAAATATCTGCATGTCACAACTATGTTCATTTTCCTTAATAACTATTCCTATATATATACATCCCCCTTCTTCATGTTCCATTCCTGCTTGACAACGGTACAAGAATCTGTAACGAAACGTTGCATCACGAATAAAAAGAAGTTGTCATCCATAAAGCTTGTTCTTTATTGTACTTCCCAACTTCTAAAATGCCACTCAAAGAAGTTAACACTATATATGTGTTTTAATTGTTAACACACAATGATTTAATAGGACTTTATTTCTGCAGTACATAGCCATTGAATACGCATCCTTTAACAATATGCCCATAATACCAATACACGTGGGTTTAAACGTTGCTCACATATGTAATATGATCGAGCACCTAAAGTAAAGTATCTTGAGTAGCATCTAATAGGACTTTGTATCATTTAACACAGCGTTGACGTTTGGGTTTCAATTTCTTCGTCTGAAGCATACAAGGCTATCTGCATTCATCCAGCGCGTGACCATTTATCACATCTGGTAATGGTTTCTCTAAAAAAAATTAAACTGAAAAAGTGTTAGATTTGACAAATTAATTTATTAATCTTTCTCCGAAGACAACATTTTAAATATTCAACGTGGTAATTTTGCTTGTTCTGTGTGCGTTGGCTTCTCGCGCCGTGTCTCTGCAGCTGTCATCACCTGGGGCTTCGTTCCCAAATTAAACTCAAAATGTTGTTCAACCCAACTCGCTCTCTCGTTATGACTTTTTCCTCACCCATTTTTATGACTTGGTGCAGTTTTATCCCATATCTGTCACGCATTTTCCAATGAGATTAGGTTTCATTGAAATTGAAGACTCGATAATGCATTTCAATTAGTTCATTACGCAATGCGATCAGATTATCCTTTTCCTACATACCGTTCGTGTATGGCATTAACATAAATTTACACGTGTCTTCGGCAAATATGTTTCTGTGGGAAAGTACCTTATTTGAACCATTAGAGTGATAAAATATTATTAAGGTAAAACACGAATCCTGGACCTCAAACAATCAATTTTGCACCGAAAGATATCATCACTTGCTTGATAACGGCGTCAGCATCTACACCGAAGCGTCGCAGGTATTGTTCAGGGCCTCTTTTCACAAAGCACTAAGGTGATCGTAAGTCACTAAGGTAACCTTCGTGCAATGTTAACGAATGGGAGTGACGGTTAAGCTCAGTAAAGGATGCATCATGAAAGGAGCCCCTGAACGATATTGTCCGTCCGCTTCACACACCTCTCGCTTGATATGTTGTATGAACAGTTTATTTCTTGTTCAACGCCGCACTCAGCATTATTCCAGCTACACATGACGGCGGTCTTAAAATAGCCGAGTGCAGATGATGACACGACCCAGAGCATCGACCTAGGCTATGACATCCATCATCAGCCACGTCAGTGACGGTGACCACCCTATCGTGTCAGTAGCGTCTTACGACAAACATGGGTTGTTGAAGACCAATATTTTTTTCTAACCCGGATCTTCATGGAGAACGTCTATATGAGGTTGGTTATAGTTTAACGCCGCACTCAGCAATATTCAAGCTATATGGCGGTGGTCTGTAAATATAATCGAGTCTGGACCAGAAAATTCAGTGATCAACAGCATGGGCATCAATCTACGCAATTAGATCAGCTGAAGACCAATTCTTACCCGGATCTTGACGGGTGAGTTTATCAGAGCATACTATGAGGTGATGATGAGAAGTAGCCGATGGGATAGGTATACGTATACTCTGTTAATCGTAAACATCTGACTACAATAGCCTTGCGACAAGACGGTGAACAATATTTTCTTGAAGATCAATTCTAACGTGTGACAAACTAAACACTTCCGTATTGGTAACTGCGGAAACCTCTTTACGACAAATGTGTATTTGTGACGTGTCATTATTTTGTGACCGCCTCCGTGGTGTAGTGGCCAGAGCGTCCACAAGGAGAGCGGAGGTCGCGGGTTCGATCCCCGACCGAATCATACCAAAATACGTTAAAATATGGTACTTATTGGTCCCTGCCTGGCGCTCGGCATGAATGGGTACAACAAGGACTGGTCGGCTCGGAGTCAGTATAATGTGTCTGAGTGGGGTATTCATGCTTCACTGCGGCGTGATATCTCAGTGGGCTAGCACTATAAAACCAGTTTCAGTCTGGGCTAGTACAAGCAGCCGCACATACACATACACACGCATGCACGTCGTCATATGAGCGAAATATTCTCAAGCACGACGTTAAACCCAATTTCACCTCACCTCATAATGTATTGTACTGTGAAGCATTTCGAATCGGGGGTCATCTCAAAACAATATTTATTTAATCTTTAACCCTCGCAAAGACACGAGGGACTGTGCCCCTACCCTGCACATTGACACAATGTTATGTCTGTCTGTGATATGCTAACACCACTCGTCAGTTTACTCTCAGTTTGCATTTAGCGGTCGCTCTAACCACTACACCACGGAGGCGGTCACAATGCATTATGTCATAATGTATTGTACTTTGAAGCATTTCGAGTCGGTGGGTCATCTCAAATATATATATATATATTTGTTTTAGCACAAAGATACGAGGGCCTGTGGGTAGGGGTGGGGATGATTGTTGGTGATGAATATCGGGTATAGATGAATACTGTATGCACACCTTCCCGGTGTTTATGCCTCTTAGAATGAATGCTAGTAGTCTATGCGGGCATCATGTTTCATTCGGCCGGATGATGTGGATCTTAAATGTCACAATAACAAGCCATTAAACTGAACAATAAAAACTTCTTTCGACCGAGAACTGGACCAGGTGTAAAAGTCAATACGCCCACAGTATTTGTTTTTGTCACTGACATTTGTTGCGCAGCAACAATATCTTTAGAAATATGTGAATGTTTTGTTGTTTTGTTTTACGCTCTAAGTATTTTTAGGCCGTCAAGGAAAATGAGACGGGCAATGTTTCAACACTGGACTACCAGTGTTAAAAACATAGCCCGTCTCACCGTCCTTGACGGTCTATTTTTGTGAAGGACGGGCTATTAAATAAGTAAGGCAGTCCTTTGGTCGGGCGGAAATATTTGAAAAAATATACTTAACTTGGTTTGAACTTCGTCTTATCTATTATTATTTCATTGTTTTAGTTTTTGGGACTGGCTGTGTTTGTTAAGGGCTGATCACTTTTTTTTGGACAGCCAGTCCGTGGAAAGGCCATATTTCAATCTATTTTATACGAATTCGGTTCGAGCACGATGACATTTCACAATACTGATAAGCCGTATCGATCCCATGTAAGGAATGGAACCAAATGATTTGCCAAATCACAAGGCTACACAACCGTGCATATAATACTAAGAGCAAAGCCAATATGTTCTAAAAATATTATTTCTTCAAAAGTGTTAAAAACATATAAGACGAATGTCAAAATATGCAATAAAGGTTAATTGCATCTTTCAGCTATATTTCTCCTGTCCTGGCTGCCCTACACCGTTGTGTCCTTCATCTCAGCCTTCGGCGACCCTACCCTGATCTCCCCGCTGATGGCGACAATACCCGCCCTGGTGGCCAAGTCGGCTGGCCTGTGGAACCCTCTGATATACGTGGCAACCAACAAGCAATTCCGCTATGGCTTCTACGCCATCATTCCATGCAAAGGGATCAAAGACTCGCTGGTGAAGAAGGAAGAAAAACAGCCAGAGTCCTCGGAGGAATCGGATCTGGATGAAGAAGACGACAAGAAGAATACTAAAAAGGTAACGCTTGTAAGTTCCCGACCTGATAACGGACCCTGTGTCAGACCGGAACACTGGTGCACAGAGAATCCATCAATGATGAGCATTGGATTGCCTGGCCCAGACTCGATTATTAACACTGCAGCCAGATAGCTAGAATAGTGCTGGGTGCAGCGTTGAACAAGAGCAAAACAAACAAAAATGAAAATCTACGGATGTCAATACACAATACCATTTAGAAACTGGTCAAATGTCATATATGTTATATTTGGGATTACACTTTCTTAGTACACATTCTAGTACTTTTGTTTGGTGAGACCCATCCGGGATTCGAACCCACCCCCCTCAGAGTCAGGCACCTAATCGCCAGCACCCAAGTCTGCCGCCTAACCCGCTCAGCCACTGATCAGCCACATATGAAAGCCGCGGTAGCTGAGTGGGTTAGACGGCTAACTGTGTGCTGGCGATTAGGTGCCTGACTCTGGGGGTGTGGGTTCGAATCCCGGATGGTACTCAACGGAAACAATCCACGGATATGACGGGAACATGTCTGTAGGGGTCACACAAGGTGCATGTATGAGACGTAAGCAGGGTCGTATTATGACGCTCAGGAGTGAGTGAGTAATGTATTAATGCGATCATGAGAATAGACATAACCGCATCGATTCGATAATCAAACAGATCAACTGCGCTCCTGCCTGCCTCTCTCACAGGAATGTGCCTGTACGTAGTTTCGACCTATGTGAAAACTGTACCTGAATATATATTTAAAGGATGCGTCCCTCGTTATCTGAAAATAGTGGCGTCTACTTTTGAGTCATGGATTAAACTTTATCTGAACTGAGGGATCAGTAATGCATTGCTTATGAGCGTGGTGTTACGGGCGTGATACCTACGTTAATTAAACTATCAAACTCAGTTAGGTGATAAAATTCAGAGCATCGAGTATCATTCATTCACTTAATATAGTTAACATTATGTGCAGTTGGGGGAAAACATAGGTTAAAGTACGACCTAAGCATCTCCAGTTTTGCTTAGCAAATGCACTTGTTATCGCAGATGTGAATACGTATACATACTAGTATATCGGTTAATAATATCGAGTGCAGCGTGTATATACCTCCGTCTTCTGACATCCGACCGTCGGATCTTCAAAATCTATCTGATCAGCTTCCAAAGCCATTTATCATCATGGGCGACCTCAACGGACACAATCCGCTTTGGGGAAGTGACCACACTAATAATAAAGGTAAAATACTTGAGGAATTCATTTCCGATAATAATTTATGTATTTTCAATGATGGTTCAGCCACTTATCTACATCCAGCTGCGGGAACATATTCTTCCCTGGATCTGTCACTCACCGATTCGAACTTATATAATGAATTTGAATGGATGGTTCATGATGACCTGTGTGGGAGTGATCACTTCCCCACCATTCTCAAAACAATCAACCCTGGTGATGATCCACCTATATCACGACGGAACTTCGCCAGGGCTAACTGGTCATTATATAAGACCCTATGTACTGATCACTTAAAACATGACATTTTTGCGAACAGCGAAGATCCTATACAGTTATTTTCAGATATACAGAACAACATTGCTGACCAAACTATACCCAAGTCCTCTGCAATTCCACATTCGTAAACCATGGTTCACTAATGAATGTAAACAGGCCAGAGAGTGTAGGAAGAAAGCGGAAAAGTATTTTCGCCGACATCCTATTGTCCATAATCTAGACAAAGTTAAAATTTTAAATGCCAAGGCTAGACGTGCTTTTAAACAAAATAACTGTCAGTCTTGGCGAAATTATGTTTCTAAGAAGGATTCACGCACACCTATGTCAAAGGTGTGGAACATGATTCAAAGAATAAAGGGCGAAAGTTCCAAGTCTACCGTTCACCATCTGAAGGATGCTGATAATTTATTAACTAATAAATCTGACATTGCCAATAAACTTGGTGAAACTCTGGCCAAGCATTCATCGTCATCAAATTATGTCCCTGAGTTTCAAAAGTTTCAGAAACGACAGGAGAAGAAATGATTAAATTTTAACTCAGACACTACATGAGCTAAATACAGCCCTTGAGCAAGCTCATGATACAGTGACAGGAGCTGATAACATACAGTATCAGCTCTTGAAGCATTTACCGGAATCATGTTTGGAAACACTTCTAACTATTTTTGATTCAATATGGATTACAGGGAATTTCCCAACGTCGTGGCGTAATGCCATTGTAGTCCCTATTCCAAAGCCTGGCCGGGATCATACTGATCCTTCTAATTACAGACCAATCTCTTTAACGAGTTGTGTTTGTAAAACCATGGAACGAAAGGTAAACAATAGATTAACATGGTATCGTGAAACCAATAACCTTATAACCAATATTCAATGTGGTTTCAGGAAATATCGTATTAGCATTGATCATTTGGTACGTTTAGAATCCTTTGTTAACAATGCTATAGTAAATAAACAGCCAGTAAATTCTTTGATCTCGATAAAGCATACGATACCACCTGGAAGCATGGCATTTTAAAGGATTTACATGATTTTGGTTTGAAGGGTCGTTTACCTCTTTTTATATCACAGTTTTTATCAGACAGGCAATTTTAAGTCCGAGTGGGTTCACCCTGTCTGACCATTACAATCAGGATCAGGGTGTCCCACAAGGAAGTATTATGTATGTCACTTTATTTAGCGTAAAGATCAACAGTTTATCCAAGGTTTTAAACAATTCAATTGATGGATCACTCGCGGTAAGAATATGCATACTATTGAACGGCAACTGCAGTTGTGTTTAAACAAGATAAATAAATGGTGTCTTGAAAACGGCTTTAAATTTTCTAAATCCAAAACTAATTGTATACATTTCTGCCGTAAATACAAACCGCATAAAAACCCTGAACTCTCTCTAAATGGCACACCCATCAAAGTTGTGAAGGAGGCCAAGTTCTTGGGTATTATTTTTGACTCGTACTTAACGTTTCTACCACATATTAAATCCCTAAAACTAATGCCTGAAGGCACTTGACTTGTTGAAAGTCGTTTCCAATTCTAAGTGGGGAGGGGATCAAGCTACCCTCCTACATCTATATCGATCACGGGTACGTTCCAAACTTGATTATGGTTCCATCGTTTATGGTGGAGCCTGCAAAAGCAACCTCAAACTATTAGATTCTGTCCACCACCAAGGTCTAAGACTTTGTCTTAGGTCCTTTAGAACTTCTCCTGTTGACAGTCTCTACGTCGAGGCCGATGAGCCATCTCTTACACAATGCCGTATACAATTATCCTTGCAGTATGTAACAAAACTATATTCTAATGAGTCAAATCCTGCATTTAACTGTGTTTTTAATCCTCTTTATGAGGATCTGTACAACAAAAAGCCTTCTCTTGTTCCGCCTCTTGGTTTGAGAATTAAACCATTCATTTCTGTTGCCGGCAGTGAGCTGGAAAATATATCTCCTTCCCGTCTTCTTTCTTCTCCTCCTTGGCAACTGGTGAGGCCAGAAGTGGACCTAACTCTGACAAAGTTTAAGAAATCTGAAACTAATGAATTACAGTATAAACATGAATATAATCAATCAAAAAGTAAATATAATACATACAAATGCTTATTTACAGATGGGTTCAAGGATGGTGGCGCGGTGGCATGTGCCACTGTCATTGGATCCAAAACAATATCTTCTCGACTACCAAATAACAGCTCTATTTTCACAGCAGAAGCTAACGCCATATTAATAGCTCTTAAATATATTAATAAACACCGTAACTATAAACAATACATAATATTTTTCCGATTCTCTTTCGTGTCTTCAGGCTATTAAAAATCTTTCTTCTAAACATCCACTTTTATTAGAAATTATTGAATTGTATAATGAACTTGCTACTGGCCGATGCGACATCGTCTTTTGTTGGCTACCCAGCCACGTTTGCATTTCTGGGAACACAATGGCCGATCTTGCTGCTAAGGCAGCACTCAACAAATCTGTGACACCACTTCTGATTCCATATTCTGATTACAAAGCTGCTAATAGATCTTATATCCGTGATCTGATGCAAAAGAAGTGGGACACCCAAGTAGGTATCAATAAATTACATGCAATAAAACCAACTATCGGTTACACTTACTTGGGTTGTCAGTCCAGATTTGAAGAGGTCATCATACGGCGATATCGTATTGGCCACACAAGATATACTCATGCATACCTATTAAAAGGTGAGGATCCTCCGTTTTGTATCCCTTGTGATGAAAGAATCACAGTCAAGCATGTCCTGCTTGACTGTGTTGAATATTCCATCACAATGGATATCTATTTCAAATCACAAACTCTGAAGGATCTTTCTAGTAATATAAGTTCTCATTTAATTATTGCATTTTTAAAAGAATTTGACTTGTTAACTGATTTGTAAATAGATACATATTTTATTATTGGTAGTTTAGATTAGTAACTTAGATTGTCAGTGGCTGTACCCTCAAAGGGGGTTGAAGTAGTGTAAAATTATTGTGCTTCTGAGAGGGTACGTAAGTCCCGAAACATTCAATGGAAATTTAAATTTACCAGTTGTTTTAAATGTGGTATTCTTGTCATTTTAATTTTGGCTAAATTTGACTTCAATCGCCATCGGCTGAAGGTATGATATAAATCCAACTAGGGTCCATGCAGGTAGCAAAAGTACTGTAAGTCCCCATGGTCCCTAGTTTGGTGATACACCTTCAGTTGTTGGCGATCTATAGCCAGTTTTTATATTGTATTGTCCAAATAGTGCTATTAGTTTTAATTTTCCACACCAGTTTTAGTTGTAATTGTGATATGCTAGTTGTTTTACTGTCCTTTGTCGACAGGTTTTTATAATATACATCTATTCCATTTCAATGTCAGATTTGTTCTCGTCACGATATGGTTGAAATATTGCCGATGTGCCGTTAAATAATAACTCACTCACTCACTAATGATATCGATAACTACATGATCTCAAAGATCCATGGCGCACCATCTAAGTCACAGTACACCGGACCCTACCTGAATGCTCAAGAAACAGAAGACTGACGTATTATTTGGCTTAAGGTGAATGTTCAATTACTAGCAATATCACTGTAAATGCAATCAGTTTTCACTTGTACACTATCGCTGGGTCATTGATCGACAGCCAGAGATAGGAGTCACAGGTCTTGACAGATATTCGTGGTTGAAGGGGTTTCAGACAGGCACATTTCCGGTATAGATCTCCGAATTACAATGAATCAAAAGCATCAAGTCATTCAACCCTAATCTTGTTTTCATTTTTGTCACGTTTGCAGGAAAGAACCATTTTCTATAATATTGTACCCGGCTGGTCATTTCAGGAAAAGAAAGACGAGAAGCCAGGGACATCCGGGCGACCTAAAGGCAACGCTGTTGCTCCGGCACCTGAGGAGGACTCCGGCAATGAGCCTACGGTAATAGAGGATGTTTCACACATGGATGAGGCGGACGTTGAACTCAAGGACATCAAGAAGAAATAGGTCACTAGACTATGCGTATTGATTTATCATCTAGTGAGCGAGTATACATTCTATGTCGGCAATGGTTTTTCATTTTGGCGTCATTTACGAGGCCTAAGATCAGAGAAGAAAGACAAGCTTTTGCCCTTATTACGCAGAGACAAGTCTTAAATTAACACAACTTACAACATGTGGACTTATTCTGGAAACAGGCACCAGACCTTGGTGTCCTACAGAACTCTGCTTACCTGCGAACATCATAACGTATTTCTGTAAAGATGTATTTCATCCTATGTTGTCAATTACACGTCACTGATTACAGTGATTACAAGCTACAGACGTTGCTGTATAGATATGTATGTAACATACATTTACTGTATAAAAGAGATGAAACGATTTCGATAATGACAGGAAATCTGAGATCACAGTCCATTGTACGATTCCGACCATATCATAAGCGTGTGTTCAAAAATCACTATCAGATAGTGATGCTATCAGGTAACACATGCAAAGGGACGGAAATTGTGCATTGAAAAAAGCCTGGAATATAAAGGAGATGTCAGAATTGCATCAGACATCATTTTTGCACAAGCAAAAACTGAGGCGTCTTCCACATGTCTTAAAGGCATCATGGTTGTCATGGTGATCATTGGTGAGGACGAATCCTGCCGTTACACTACATGCACTTTAAATCTAATTATATACATAAATGTGGAATGTAGCAAAGGTACTGTGTATATAACAATGGTGAAACTAATGCTTTTGAAATCTTGTATCCCGAATACAGACTATTAAATACATAGGGTTTGTAATTTCGTACCATGTTTGAAAGTCTTGCATCAAAATGCACTTTTACCTGACAATTGCAGTCTGTGCATGCACTAACAATATCACAATAATGAACTATGTATTATCTATGGTATCTATGGTAAACGACTGTCCAGCAGACATGACAAGCACTCATGTATTTGTTTAGGGGCCGCATGGGTATATTCCTGTCATATTTCTTCATAAATTCCACAAATTTCTCATAAGTTTTAGGACTGAACCACAAACATATATTTACCTTTTATCTATAACGCCACTTATGGGGTACAATGTATACAACGATTGGTGTCTCCACGTCCATGCATTTTTGCAATATATACGTTTTCTCCTAGTTACTGTGAATGTCTTGTAACTTTCAATATACATGTGATATATTTGCTATACAGTAAACCTATGGCTATATCATAATATACAGTTAAAACAGATGACCACTGACTGTCTATAGGACGGTGGAGTATTGAATCAGACTTCTATTCTTCGTGTCTACTATTATGTAACTATTGAGGACACAGGTTCACTTGGCCAGTGAGATTATTTTCATTACCTGTGTATGTCAAACTATATCTTTACCAAGTAGTACAATAAAATAAAATACTGATAAAACCGTGATTGTATTTTTCGTCTTTTTGTGTAATATCTGACACAAAACAGAAAGTGCCACCTTGAATATCAATGAAATCATAGTGTTATATGATTAATAATGATTATGTCATCGCTGGACAAAGCGATTATTATGTTAAAACAGTCAAATTATCAGTTAAGTAAGACCATTGCTGTCATCCGCCAACATTAATATCCATACACCACTTTTCGTTTTCAAAGGGCAAATATTGTTGAAATTCAGGCAGTAAATATACAATATGATAGGGGTGGTTCATTTGCTCACCATACAATCGTTATGCATGCAGCAATGCCACTGTTCTGATTCCAGCCTTACACCCAGGCTCCCAGATGAAGAACCCGCCAATAGACAATGGAGAAGCAATATCCGAGAAAAAGGGGTAAAATCCAACTTACATAGCTACAAGAACCAACGACGAAATCCGATCACGTTGAGTAAACGTGTGCATACAGTTAACATGTTAACATATGTAAACTTCATGTACAAAAATAAAAATACACAATTACTGTACTGGAGACACTTGAATGGATTAGGTGTCAAAGTCAAAAGCTGCAAGAAATCTCCTTTCCTCAGGAAACTTTTGGGTGTCAACAGTTTTATCTGTTGACCACGACCGCACTCCTGACAATAGAGAAGTTGATATCCAAACATCTTTGGCTCATGTTCATCACTTCTTAATGCGCTTAAAAGGACTCCGGAAACTTAAGGTTTTTTAATATGGATTGCTATATGACGAAATGATGTTCTCTGATGAAATTATGTAAAGCTATATCTCGTCGAAATTAGAATATATAAACACAACAGACACGATCAGTGGAATTAAATTTGGCTGACAGGCGATACTGGATACTATCAAGCAATGATGTTAAGTACTTATGTATATTGAATATTTGTGTAGTATTGCGGCAAAGACGTTGGGAGGTCTAAAATATTAAAGTAACGATAATACCATTGTCAATATCAAGCGGTTTGGATCGCACCAAAATGCACCGAATCGATGGCACCTGCTAACACGTTAATTGCCAGGAGTCAAAGTACATTGTACATTTATTCATCCCAAACAGGATTGTGTGGTGCCCGTTCGTCATTGCCGAACATGTGCCAGAAGCCGTAGTTCAAGGTTTCTTGGCACAATGGGTTTTACCAAAGTAATAAGCTTCTAACTACAGCTTGATCACTAGGAGTTTCCTTCCATTCCAAGGTGACTCAGTAATGTTCCAAGCAGCGTGTTCTGGAGCGTTGCGGTAGGCAAAGTGTTTAGAAATATGTTTACAAACGCCAAAAAACTCCCCATGGGAGGCATAGTTTAAATTTTAAACTTTTGACAAACAAAATTGAAAAAAAGGTTTTTCATCCTTCGTACGTTAAAATGACACCAGGACCCGGTTGTATCAAACTTTAATAAAGCTTTAATCGTTAATTAAACTATGATTAGTTAATCATTGATTATCTTCAGTTGCATGAAACCCTAATAAAGGAATCCCTTCATTAATCCATCATTAAGCTAATGAAGGTTTGGGGGTATCATTAACTCGTCATTAGCTGTATCAACATGGCATGGATCTCTACACTTTGAGCTTCTGCAAATAGATAGGATTTTTGGTTTTGGTTTTTTAAATTAGATATAAAATATGCCACCGTTCCACAAAGTCACTGAAAATAAAATAAAAATTACAAATGCAAATACGGACCCGAGCCAAAAAAAATTGCCACTTAACTTAATTTCAATAGACTTACATGTGAATTTAGTGTAGAAAACACAATTTTAATTTAATTAATTCTGGTGGAACGGAAAATTCTGTCGAAATTATGTGGGTGTAGCTGAGATGATTACTGTGCTCACTTTAATTAGGACCCAATGAAAATTAAATTCATGGAAAATATTTATGCTTCACAAAATTAACATACCGTATAAGTCACATTACTAATACTGTTGACACAGGCCTGTATTTCCTCAAGCGCTTTTTATTTGATGTAATTACATTACGAGTTTTCGATGATAATTCCCTGAAATATTCTAAATTTTAAAGCATAATTAATAATGACAGCAGCGTCAAATGCTTCTGTCTGTTACTAACTTTGCTATATTTTTGCACAACCTTTTTAATATTGTCGCTTCTTAAATATTTGCATTGTGAGAAACATAATAGGAAGCGTATGCAAAGTGTAACGGGATGGGTTCCAGATACAAAAATAGTAACAGGGGGACTTCACTCTTGTGAGAAAAGAGTGAACGGCCTTCACATTGATTTGGATATTCGTTGGAAGAGGACGAACGTTATGTACAGCGGGTGAAATGTGATTGAATAAAGTTCAACTGCATTGTACAGAAGGTAAGAATATGAAATGAAACTGTCCGCAATTTCGACATTATGTTTTGAAGTCGCAAGCTAGCCTATGTCTTCGTCTACTTGCTATTTTGTTTTAATATTTGCATCGACATACATAGAGAATACTACACGAGGTTCATTACATACGAATTATAGGCGAAATGAGTGTCCTTCCTATGGTATCTGACCGAGCGAAAGCGAGGTCAGAAACCATAGGAAGGTCACAAGCTTCGTATAATTCGTATGTTATCAGACCGAGTGTGGTATTTTATGTATTACCCACGTTTTACATGCTTTAAATTGACAAAATAGCCCACTCCGGCCACACCGTTGAAACATGCGGAATCCGAATAAATATCCATGATTTTCTCGATGGATGAGAAAACAGGCTTGGGACATGGACCGCCACCTGTTTTTTTCGTTTGAATTTTTCTACCTGAAAACTCTTTTTTTTGCATTTTGAAAAATATTATTCCATTTTTGTCTTGATTTCTTTGGACGTCCCATTGCTTACCCCAAGGCTATTGATCTCGGCCGTTATTTTGTCCCATATCTGCTTCTTTTTGTCATTAATTATGGAGTTGGTAAGTTTGCTGTTTAGCACACCGATATGATCTTCAACTAGATCTGTTAGAAGTTGTATTTCACAACTTTCAAAGTTTTTGCTGCGATTTCTGAAGGCAGCCATGATGCAGACGATCGATGAGTGTTTACATGCATGGCATCATGGATAATAATTAGGGGATTCCCCTAAGTTAATCATGGTTTAATGACGGGACCTTTATTAGAGGCATACTTAATTAATGGGTGTTTAAATAAGGGTTTATACAACCGTATTTAAACACTTCATTAACTAATCAAACATTAAGTATTTAATCAGTGATTAGTGTTTAATTGATGATTACATAATTACGTGTTGATACAACCGGGTCCAGTCCTTTGTCTGTGTTATGAACACTTGTCAGTTGGGCACATTTACCATTTGAGACTATATAATGGTTTAGAAATTGAAAAGTGATAGTATTCGATAAATTCTCCATGTTTTAAAGTTATAGTAATATTTTGTTACTAAGCGCCATAACATCTACAACCAATAGTTGCACTATCACTGTTAAGGGTGTTTGGCTGTCGAAATTTCAGAATAGAGGTAACCGTTCAAGAATTCAGGAATCCTCCACCTATATTCGCTGTTCAGAGCTCCCACCATTGGGGTCATCTTGCGCATAAGTTGCCAGATCTTCAGGCAGAGGGGTATCCTTTCGGAAGAAATTATCTGTTTTAATGGTTTACAGAAAAAAACAAGTTGGCAATGTAATTTCTGATATCCTGTTGACCCGTGAAAATCTGGGCTGGAATCGGTTTTCAGCGACCCATGTTTGTCGTAAGAGGCCACTACCGGGATCAGACTCGCTGACTTGGTTGATACATGTCATCGTTTCCCAATGACCGATGATCATACTGTTTATCGTTAGATTGTCTGATCCAGACTCTATTATTTACAGACCGCCGCAATATAGCTGGATTATTAAGGGCGGGGTTAAAACAACAAACAACATCTTGCTGTCTGACGAACTGTTTCTTCCAGATGATAGTTTTTGACGATGCTCACCCTGTGTTCATCCTCAGAAATATTTGATTTTCAGGAGAAAGGAAGGGATATTTAAAACATAAACTTAATCAGGACTGAAATTACATGTTCACCACATTTCTGGAAAACAAAAGTGCGTTTTCGTCAGACTAAACTAAAGTGTCCATAGAATACTTATTACTATTAAAATATGGAGCTCCTGTTTGTGGAAAATATAACTAAGCCCCTGAACATTCAGTTAATTCTGATGATGATGATGATTATGATGATGATGATTGGTTATCTAAAACCGGTGCACCCACGTGTACGTGAATGACACACACCATTGATCGCAGGTGTACGGCGAGATTCGGCATTGAATGGCAAGTGTCCTGGCAGGAGACTGCACTAGTTGCACTCATTTCATGGACGTCCATTAACATCAAGACAAAGGCTCTGGTACTGGACGTTGTATTATCTATCAGCATGCGCACTCATTTCATGGACGTCCATTAACATCAAGACAAAGGCTCTGGTACTGGACGTTGTATTATCTATCAGCATGCACTCATTTCATGGACGTCCATTAACATCAAGACAAAGGCTCTGGTACTGGACGTTGTATTATCTATCAGCATGCGCACTCATTTCATGGACGTCCATTAACATCAAGACAAAGGCTCTGGTACTGGACGTTGTATTATCTATCAGCATGCGCACTCATTTCATGGACGTCCATTAACATCAAGACAAAGGCTCTGGTACTGGACGTTGTATTATCTATCAGCATGCAATCAGTTTGAACCGCATTGTTTCTTCCAGTGTCGGAATATTTAGTGAAAAATAAGAACACAATCTGCTTTCTCTTCCCCGCCCCCTTTGCTTAAGCCCAAATGAATCTGTTCGGTGGATAATCGAGACTGGCTATTTTCTGGCGTTGACGCTTAATTCATAGTTACCTGAAATGGGAAGAGATTTTTAGAAGGGGGCTGAAGTCGCCGAGTTTCACGCTCAGTTGCATATATCAGTTATGTTAAGTTAATTACACAAGAGATGTTTGGACTAAAGCATTTAAACTGCCCTATCTCTGTTGAAAAAGAGCAATGCTTGAAACATGCATATTAGTAGTGAGTGAGTTTAGTTTTACGCCGCAACCAGCAATATTCCAGCTATATGGCGGTGGTCTGTAAATAATCAAGTCTGGACCAGACATTCGAGTGATCAACAGCGTGAGCATCGATCTATTTCTATATAATTGGGATACGGTGACATATGTCAACCAAGTCAGCGAGTCTGATCGGCCGATCCCGTTAGTCGCCTCTTACGACAAGCATAGGTTATTGAAAATCTATTCTAACCTGGATCTTCACGGGTATATGGACTTGAAGACGACAGTGAGTGAGTGAGTGAGTTTATATTTATCGTCACATCGGCAATATTTCAGCCATATCGTGACGAGAACAATTAATGATTATATCATATATCAATAAAATTTAAAATTAAAACCTGTTGACGAAGAACAGTAAAACTACTAGTGTATCACATATATCCATTTAAAACTAGTGATGAAATCTAAAACATGTTAACTAGAAATGATAAGATAATGTAAAAACAGGCCATAGATCGACAACAACTGAAGGTAGACCACCACACTAGGGACCATGGGGACTTACATCACATTTGCTTCCCGCATGGACCTCAGCTGGATTTACACCATCCCTTCAGCCGTCAGCATTTTAGACACATCTAGCCATACATTAAAAACACATATTCTACGATTAAAAAGTTGGATAGATTTAAATTGACTTCGAATGCCTTGGGGCTCACGCACCCTCTCAGAGGGGACAATAATTCTACAACGCTTCAACCCCCTTTGAAGGCACAGCCCCTAACAATCTCAGTCACCAATCTAAACTACCAATAATAAAATATTTATCTATTTACAAATCATTCAACAAATTTAATTATTTTCAAAATGCAATAATTAAATGAGAACTTATATTATTAAAAAGATCTTTCATAGTTCGTGATTTTAAATAGTTATCCCTTGTGATGGAATATTCAACACAGTCAAGCAAGACATGCTTGACCGTGATTCTTTCATCACAAGGGATGCAAAACGGAGGATCCTCACCTTTCAATAGGTATTCATGAGTATATCTTGTGTTGCCAATACGACATCGTCGCACGATGTCGTGACCTCTTCAAATCAGAACTGACAACCCAAGTAAGTGTAAGCAATATAGGGTTTTATTTCATGTAACTTATTGATACCTACTTGGGTGCCCCGCTTCTTCTGCATCAGATCGCGGATGTAAGTTCTAATGCAAGCTTTGTAATCAGAGTATAGGATAAGAAGTGGTGTCACAGATTTGTTGAGTGCTGCCTTGGCAGCAAGATCGGATATTGTGTTCCCAGAAATGCCAACGTGGCTGGGTAACCAACAAAAGACGATGTCGTATTAGCCATTAGCAAGATCATTATACAATTCCATAATTTCTATTAAAAGTGGATGTTTACAAGAAAGATTTTTAAAAGCCTGAAGGCACGAAAGAGAGTCTGAATACATTGTATATTGTTTGTATTTAGGGTGTTTTTGAATATATGTTAAGTCTGTTAATATGGCGTTTGCTTCTGCTGTGAAAATTGAGCTGTTATCTGGTAATCGAGAAGATATTGTTCTGGATCCAATGACAATGGCACAAGCTACTGCGCCACCATCCTTGGACCCATCTGTGAATAAGGACTTATATGTATTTTATTTACTCTTAATTGATTATATTCTTGTTTATATTGTAATTCATTAGTTTCTGATTTTTTAAATGTAGTAAGTGTTAGGTCGACTTGTGGCCTAACCAATTGCCAAGGAGGAGAAGAAAGAAGACGGGTAGGAGATCAATTCCAGCTCAATGCCGGTAGCAGAAATGAATGGTTTAATTCTTAAACCATGAGGCGGAACAAGAAAAGACTTTTTGTTGTATAAATCCTCATAAAGAGGGTTAAAGACACAGTTAAATGCATGATTAGACTCATTAGAGTATAGTTTTGTAATGTATTGTAAAGATAATTTTATACGGCGTTGGGTAAGAAAAGATTCATCTGCCTCGACGTACAGACTGTCAACAGGAGAGGTTCTGAAAGATCCAAGACAAAGTCTTAGACCTTGATGGTGTACTGAATCTAATATACTAAGCAGCAAAAGAAACATTAGTTTGGAATTTTCCTTCGCAGAAACGGATAACTGTAAACTCATTTCATGTTTTGATTGTATATTTTTGACAACATCTCCAACTTTACCTGAGCAAAGACATTCCTTCCCAAACTCAGAATGGAACCCAGGAAATGGTCTCAAAAACGCAACCTGATCTCGGAGACGGTACGGTGTTCGCCATGTTTTTCATGCAACTCATGCTGCACGTGCTGTTCACAAGGACCAGCCCTGTAACATGCACCCCCATACTTGGTTGAAACATTCACATTACAACGTCAGCAGGATGACGCGACTCACAACAGCTCAGAGGAACCAGGCGCTAGGAAGACTTGAAGTTGGCCACACTGCACAAGCCGTTGCCAATCACTTCCAGGTCAACTTTCGGACCATCTACAGGCTCCAGCAACGTTTCCGAGCCACCAACACCACAATGATCGCCCCCGTACTGGCAGCCCAAGGGTGACCACATGACGACAAGGCCGCCATGTTGTGCGACAGCATGTACAGAATCCCTTCATGCAGGCATCCGAAACAGCACGCCAGACAGTGGGAACACACGGAAGACCAATCAGTACTGATACAGCACGCCGACGTCTTAACAGCGGGAACCTCCATTGCCGTAGACCTTACCGTTGACCTATTCTCACCCTTCGTCATCGGCGTGAACGTCTACAGTTTGCCCTACAACACCCAAACTGGCGATACAGGCAATGGAGAACTGTTCCGTTCACAGGTGAGAGTCGGTACTGCGTATCAACTGCAGATGGTAGAACAAGAATATGGCGACGATGTGGACAGCGTTACTCCGACAAATGTGTTATGGAAAGAGACTCATGGGGAGGTGCAAGCATCATGGTATGGGGTAGAATAGGCCTGAACCAGAGAGTGGGTCCTGTTGTGTTCCAGAACCTTGGTCCAGGGAGAGGAGGCGGCACCACAGCGGTGCGCTACATCGACCAAGCTCTCAGACCCCACGTCATACCACATTTCGCACGTCACGGGAACAACATTTTCCAGCATGATAACTCCCGGGTCCATACTGCTAGAGCTACACGGGACTTCCTACAGCAGACCGGTGTCAACATTAATCAGTGTCCAGCCCTTAGTCCCTATTTAAACCCAATTTAACATTTTTGGGAAGAAATTCAGTGGAGACTGAATAATGTCATTCCAAGGCCGAACACAGCCGATTTATTGCGCAAGGCCTTTCTCAGAGTGTGGTTTCAGGTGCCAATGGCCTCCATCAATCGATTGGTGCACTCCATGCATAGACGCTGTGCTGCAATTATTGCCGCTCGTGGTGGTGACACTAGATACTGAAGTCACGGGTCTGACTGGACTGCAAACGTTCACGTAGTGTCTTGAAATTGTGCTGAGTTATTCATTGATGTGTCAAGATATTGTACACCAAAAAATTTTTGATCCGCTTATTATATCCAATTCTGTAATGATTTGATTACATTGCCTATCTAATTTTGAATTCGTACTGACGTGTTTTTTTGCTGCTGAGTATAGTTTAAGGTTGCTTTTGCAGGCTCCACCATATATGATGGAGCCATAATCAAGCTTCGAGCGGATGAAGACAACAGGCTGAAATCGGAATTCGTCAGGTATCCTGAGCGTTATTAAGTTTATGCTAGAGGAAATGGTGAAGCGATACCCTGAAGATCTTCGAAGTTTACTACTTTGAACCTCAAAGCACGGGTATAGTTCGGAAAAAAAATATCTGGTATCCGCAATTCTGATCACAGCACTCTATAGTGATTATGGAACGAGGAGAGACTCAGAAAATAATTAGCAGGTCTCGAGACAGTCATTGAAAATATATTCCGTATTTGACAAAACCACATGCCCTTTAAGCCCAAATGAAGGTTTCCCATTTTTATGGAATGAAACATCTTCGCTGTGTACTGTTAGAAGGACGTTCAAAGATAGTACGATCTGTCCATGGATTTGGGGATTTCCACCTCGCATGTTCAACTGCTAACAATCTCACAAGAACCTTTTTTCAAAACTACGTTTTGTAGCACATACTGTAATGCGTTTAAGTACTTGACCTTATTCATATAGTGAACCAGTTTTGCACAAGATATAATATATTTACAGAAATATTTTTGGGCCAATTGTTTTGGTTTATTTCTTGAAATGTCAAAATACTCAATTGAAATTTCAAGATAGCGAAAGTGTGAAGAATTCAGTTGGAAGAATTGAAAACCTGATATGCTTAATTCTAACCCGAGACTTTGGTGGTAGTTTTTGTTGTTTAACCCCGCACTCGACTATAGTGTAGCTGTATGACGGCGGTTAGTGTATAGTCGGGTCCTGACCTGACAATCGGGTGATATCATAAGCATCTATTTACGTAACTGGGATACGATGACACGCAACAACCATGCCAGTGAGCCTGACCACCCGATCCCGTTAGGCAACTCTTACGACAAGCACGGGTACCTGAAGACCAATTCTAAGCCGAGTTTTGTCCCAAAGGTTACCTGGTGTAAATGTGCCACTTATGTTTCATTGACTCATGTGACTGATCTGATTTTCCTGCAACTCACCCCATTTTGTCTCTCGTCGAGAATTATACTTCCCATCAAAAGTTTAGACTCACTAGTGTAAATATAGCCACTAACTCAGGCAACTGTTCTAAACTAAATTTTGCAAGATATGCCATACTGTTTAAGGTACTGTTTACACAAGAACTGATGTATTGTAAAAAATATCCGTAACGTTGAAAAGTTTATTGTAATGTGTTCAGTAAAGGATAAAAATCAATGAAAATTGAAGAATTCTTGACAAAACTTTACACCAAAACGCAGCTGTTCACATGCACGATATTTGCACATGCTTTTCAGCAATTTGATGCATGATCCTCGTGCAGTTCATCTGGATAAAGTTTGCAGTTGGTACCCCCAAGTTAGTGGAGAAATATATACATACTTAACATATAGTCAGTGTTTTAAGTGAGTCTAAACTTTTGATGGGACGTATATTTAAAAAAACATAAACCGCCACCTGCTTCTTGAAGTTCTTGAACACGTCGCGTAAGTCATTCTGACATTTACGTGCGCTTCCATCACGACTTGCTATATAAAACGCACGACAATACTTCGAACCAGAATGCCCCTCATATGGCGATAAATCATACAACTTCGTTTCCAGATGCCATATGATCTTTACTTACATGTCACAGACATCTGGTAACCAAATATAGTTTCATGGCTTTGACACAACGACTGTTCTCGAGCTGTAATGTACAATCCATCAGTCTTTAAAATCAACTGAGCCCTAACCTTTACCATAACACAATGACTGGATGGGTCTTACGTTTCCTATGAAAAGTTTATTCATCATATCAACGGCTCTTTTGTATTGACCAGAATCTATTGTTTGCAGTCTGCCTTGATACAACTGATTACAGTCTAAGTAAACTTAGGCTCAGTATAGCAGTGTAACGAATAATACTGAGTCTAACAAAACCTAGTAGAAGGTCGCGTCAGCTAACCTTTGAGCGACCTATGGCCGTCCAGTCAAACGCGAGACGGCCGAATGGATTTAACCAGTCAGACAACGACTACTTGTAAGGGTTCGGCGGGACTTACAAAACGGTTTTTGGATTTTCTCTTCCCTGGTTGCTGACACTGATCTATCAACAAACGAAAATCCGCATAAAACACAGATATTTGGCCTGCAGTATCTACGCTTATGGGTTTCGAATGACATGGTTACTATTTGCTTATATTTTCGCAAGATGACATCCTTGAATATTGACTAAAACGCTATTTTCAGCGACTGTTTACTCATTGCGTGTATCACTTGGAAGCGATCGTGCGGAAAATAGCATGCGGAATCGTTCGAGTTTTTGAGGTAAAGGTTCAAACGGTATGTGCGAATGTTAACTTTCGCGATATGGTAAGCTGTGTTCTGATTGGTCAGTCCAAAAGGTTATCTGACGCGACCATCTACTAGGTTTTGTTATACTCAGTATAGCAGTGTAACGAATACTACTGAGCCTAAGTTTACTTAGACTGCAGCTGATTAGTATTGTCTTTGGCGTTAAGCAACAAACCGCAAACCAGTGACCTTGACCTGTGACCTGACCTATTTCATTGGTCCTCATCATTCACTCATATGTACAGTTGTCACTGTTGGAACTTCGTCACTATATGGCTAAAATATTGCCGATGTGGCGTAAATTTTAACTCACTCACTCTCTCTGTTGGAACTATCTTGACTCAGTAAAAATAGTTTTATACAGTTTACATGATTTGTTTCGAAAAATCACCATTTATTTATTTTTTTTAATCATATTTAACGATTGAGGAAATGACACTACTTACATCTAAACTTTGATTAAAAAAAGCAGCTTTCTGTTGTACTGGCAGCACCTCCTTCACTCCATGATACATCCCCACCTCGAGCTCACTCAAACCTGCACCCCTCCCCAGCCACACACCCCGCCACACCAGTTCCCTGTTCCCTGGGAAGTGGGTTTTCAAGTTTGGAATTGTTTAACAGTGTCGGAAATATAGCAACCCTGATTTGGTTGGGTCAATCTAGTTGTATGTCCATGATTATCTTGACGAATATACATCTAATCTCCATTTAAATATATATCAGGAAATATTCATATTAACTATAATATTTTGAGTAAAAGTAAATATTCTCGCCCATGGGCCAACATATTTTTCGCCCATGGGCGAGATTTTTTAATATCGTTCTACGTTAGTCGAATTAAGTCAAAATGAGTTGAAATTTGTGTCATGATGCTTATAAACATACACTCATTCATTTATAACCTCCTAAACATGAATTCTGAGCAAACTTAAACATTCTCGCCCATGGGCCAATGTTCGCGAGTTTAAATCTAAAGTTTTCGCAAAAAAAATGTTTTCATTTTTTCATCCTTGGCATATATTCATAACAACTGCAACTGTTTAATTTGGTCAAATCCCTTGTCAGAAAGTGCCCACAGTGCGGAGAGTTTCTGGACTTTTGTGAGTCCAGAATTAAATTGTGACGTGTTAATTGTTTTTTTCACATGTTACTATTTTAAATATATAAAAAGTGTTTATATGTATCTTTTTATGAACACAACACTGATATCATACCGTAATTCTCTCTGTGAGTGTCGCTATTTGTTGTTTGTACAAATAGCTGTCAATTCTACATCACTGTCCCATAAATTACGTTTATTACTGTTTGTGCACGTGTATGATTATCAATTATAGTGTCCAGACATCGTATTCATTTAAATTCTATATTCGCACCTGCAGCTGCTCGTAGTTTAAAAGAACACAATGTTTTATGTGGCAAGTTGTTTGTACTTTCAACGTAATTTGCCGTCTTCCCAATGTCGATATTCGTTGCCAAGACAAACATCAGAGGTTGTCCCCAATTCAGGATATTGCTTGTTGCAATTATTTATGTGGGAAGCAGTTTACGCTTTCCACGTCACCTGCTGTCTTCTCGGGTGTTGGTTTCAGGAAAAACATCAGAGGTTGTCCCCGTTCAGGATATTGCTTGTCGCACAAGTTGTGTGGGTTTGCAAGCTCGAGCGTTGTTACATAACTCTTTGCGATTGAGTCGAGTCGAGGTGATATATGGCTTTCGGTCGAAGAGGGGAACCCAAGAACACATTTACAGTCTTTATTCAGTCATAAATAATAGAAAAATATCAAGGTTGTCAACATATGTGTGTTTTATTGATATCAAGAAGGCATTTGATAGTGTTGATCGTGAATGTCTGTGGTTTAAGCTCAAACAACTTGGTATAAATGGAAAATTCTTGAACGCAGTACAAGCAATGTATGACAACACTTGGTCAAGTGTCCGTGTCAACAACTGTTTAACAGAGGCATTCCCTGTAATATCTGGGGTACGACAGGGCTGTGTTTTGTCCCTCGTCTTTATTCTCAATTTATGTCAACGACCTTGCAAAACGGAAATCAATAACTTAGACTGTGGTATTAAAATTGAGAATAAGATGCTGAGTATCCTACTATATGCAGATGATATTGCTCTCTTAGCTCCAAGCGAGGAATCCTTCAACGCATGTTAGACTGTGCAGCGAACTGGTGTTCAAGGTGGCGACTACAAGTCAACATAAAGAAAACGAGAGTAGTCCATTACCGTTCGCCATCCATACCCCGATCTTCATATCAATTTTCCATTGAGAAGATGATAACGGCTTCAGTGGTGCTTATAAGTATCTGGGCATTTCGTTTCAAGAACATCTTGACCTCAACTTTACAGCCAAAGAAATTGCAAAATCAGCAAATAGAGCACTCGGAGTAATAATATGTAAATTTAAATCAGCTGGTGGAATGGTATGAAGTTTTTAATACATTGTATAATAATCTTGTTCAGCCTATACTGTCTTACGGTTCTGCTATTTGGGGGACAAGAGAATATTCATCAATTAACGCTGTACAGAACAAGGCCTGCCGCTTCTTCCTTGCTGTTGGACGTAAAACTCCTAATCTTTCAGTCCGAGGTGAAATGGGTTGGACAGCTCCTCCATGAAGCATAAACTTGAAACGATACAACTTTGGCGAAAACTGTGTAATATGGACTCTGACAGAATCCCAAGTACGATTAATCTCTGGTCGAGTAGATTTCGCAAATCATGGCATAGCAAAGTAAAGGACTTTCTACTTAGCCTTCAAGTTGATATAAGAGACATATTTACTATTACAGATAATGAATTTATGTGCATTAAGGAATGGCTTTTATTGAAAGATCACAATGACTGGATCAACGGCTTATGGAATGATCATAATAATCCAAATGGCAACAAATTACGATTTTACAGGCTATTCAAGTATACCTTATCACCTGAACTCTATGTCAAATCTACTCTTAATCGTTCACAACGAAGTATTCTCAGCAAACTACGATGTGGCTCCTTACCACTGGAAGTAGAAGTCGGACGCTTCACACGACCTGTAACACCACTGAAAGATCGCATATGCAAACTGTGCAGTAGTAGCTCCGTGGAAGATGAGGTGCATTTTCTTGTTGAGTGCAGCATTTATAATGAGATCAGAACTGAGCTCTTTGATAAGATATATATACATGATAACACTTTCAGTAACTTATCACAAGTGGATAAAGCTGCATATCTAATGTCAAATGAACATCATATAAAATCCATAGCCGCAACAGTGTCGAAAATGTTTTTATTTAGACAAAACCTTAGACATACATAGCATAATGGGCCATTATTTTACAAAAGTATGTCATGTTACATTTTAAAATATTATTTTATGTATGATGTATTTTATGCTCTAAGTGTCTCATAGGCCAGTCTGGCCGGACACATAATTATGTGTGTGACACTATAATAAAATAATTTTCTTCTTCTTCTTTCTTCTTCTTCTATATCACACCGGGCTCTATTGTGTCAAGTGGCTGATGATGTCAGTGTTCTTGAGCAGCACGTGACAGCGTCAACTCTCAGCTGCTGGTTATTGACCACACTCATTGTTCCAGGGTTTGTTGCCCTGATTGGTGCAGTAACCGAGTACACAAAGATACCTCCACAACTGTTAGTTTTGTTCATATCGCATCATATTCTCACACTAATATTATAACTTTCATTCAGATTCTCCCTCTCTGTCAACATGAACAGATTTCTGCAAGGTTTGGGCCTGGTGTCAGGCGTCCCTCCAGCTCCACGGGTCGGACCGCAAGTCCCCCAAGCAGGACCTTCGAGCCAGGTGACAAGAACTGCCCCTGTCGCCAACCAGCCACCTTCATCCACCACCTCGACTCCATATTCTACACCGCTGACGTCCACGCTTATATTATTACTTTCATTCAGATTCTCCCCTCTCTGTCAACATGCACAGGTTTCTGCAAGGGTTGGGCCTGGTGTCAGGCTTCCCTCCAGCTCCACAGACCGGACCGCAAGTCCCCCAAGCAGGACCATCGAGCCAGGTGACAAGAAGTACCCCTGTCGCCAACCAGAGACCTTCGTCAACCACCTCGACTCCATTTTCTACCCCGATGACGTCCACACCATACTGTACGCCAGGACAGGGGACTGGGGCAACTGGCGGAGTGGCGTCTCAGTTGGATGTGAGTAGACATAATACTTTTGCTTAGTCTTTGTACCGATACTACTTTATACCACTAAATCTACTTTATCACGCTCAACTTGGCATGTCTGCTGATTGTATCCATATGTCTTGCCTTCTGCTGTCGGTTGAAGTTTACAACCTAACATTGTATTTGCAAGCTTAGACTTTCCAGGATGTTTCACATCGTGTTAACTGTGAGAATGTCTAGAATAATGGCGGGCTCAAGACTGTTTATTACGTCATCAATTCCGTTGTACATCATGATGTGTCACGCATTACACAAATGGTCTAAGGGAGGCAACTCCAACTGGCCTATGTCACATTAACCATCTCTAAGGTGTGCAAAGAATTAAAGCAACCTTTAAAGAAATATCGTACACGGAAGTTTGATGTACTGATGTAATGCAACAAAGATTTTAAAAAACGGTGTGATGCTGTGGCCTGCCTTCATTTTGTCATTTTACCCACCGATCTTGTCCGCCATTGCTAGTCAAGCTAACAATGGAAGAATCTACACCGAAACGTCGCTCTGTGCAATAAATAAGAAGCTGTCATTCATAAAGCTGTATGTTCCATTTTTCACTCTCCGACTTCCAGAATACTGATTAAACTATTGGTATTAATGGGTTCTTGCATTCGCATTGAACAGACGTCATGTGGAGTAACAATTATGATGGTGACGTGTATGTTATAGACGTTCTCATCTTTGTCTCTCCACATTTTAATGAAACCCTTCTTTCTTCAGATGTAATCACCACGCATCAATGAGCCTTTCATCAGAAAAAGGCAACCTTACATACCTCGGGCCCAGTTGCAATCTTCTGTTGTCATCCACACTCAGCATCCACCGCTGGACCCCGAAGTTTGCAGTCTCAGCCGGCATCCATCAACCCGGTAATCCCAGGTCATCAACCACACATTGCCATCAGTCCCTCCCTGACCGTCAACGACAACGAAAATATTCTGCTACCCCTCCAGGGAAACAGTTGTGATAATCAAACCACTTAAAACTTTTAAGAATCATTGGCAACTGTCTCAAACTGTTTTTGGTTTGCATTCCCATAATTATTCCGCCGAATATCTAAACCATGCATTTAGGAACCTACAAGTTAATTCATCATCAGCTTTTCAGTTATTCTCGTCCTAACAAAATATTATCCCAATGACACCGAGCCATGTGCAAGAATACTTACCATTTCATATACTGTATTATCATTCTCAAAAACCATGATCTCCGAAATAAAGAGGACTCTTTTGAGTTACTGTTTGGCCAAATCTCCCACGTTGATGTGTATCGTGTACCTACTGATAAACCGGCAACTTTGAGATGTTGAGGGGTGTTTCATGTTTCATGGCTCACACTCCTACATGAAACACCCGCTAACACCTTCTAGTTGAATGATGACTTGGTGGTATTCGTTCGCATTGTCTCAGTTGGTTGTATTTGGTGAGCATTTTGAAAGACAACTGTCAACAGGAAACATTATCATTGTAATAAGAATGTCAGATCATACTGATATTTCGTATACATGTGGAACCGTAAAATGTTTTTATTCATTTTAATATACTATATTGACTAATCCTTGAAACTAGTCCAAGAGGATAGTTTGTTCCTAATCATGTGCGGTCATATTGTTGGTATCATGAAGTGCTTTGCTCATCTTACCCGTCTTATCGGATCAATTTCTGTGGAGTACTGCCTCATCAGATGCAATAAGTGGACCACGCAGTCATCGGCTTTCCTAAATAGACAATGTCTTGGGCCTCGACCAGAGATACCTCACTCCAGGTAATCCAGATCATGGCCTACCACAAGGATATACATCCCGATCTCTGCCAACTGCTATGATGTACTTACATATCCTAGCCGACCGCAAACATAGACATAGTCATGGGAATCTGCCAGATGCTGTCAAACATAAGATCTCATGCATGGATGTCTTGACAGCAGAAGGTGAGTTTCTACTCATTACACTATACGTCCAATAACGTCCAATAACGAATGACTGAATTGTAGTTTCTCGTACTTATCATTTGATAAAGGAAGTATTTTTTCTAATATACTCCTCACACAAAAATTAAGCAACAAGTATTTTCAGAGTATTATCTTTATCAATCTCGATAGCGATTTTTGCCGGCATGTTACTGAAAGGTAAATATTCAAAGAATAGATAACCTTTAGAGACTGTCAAATTGATTTATCTGATAACATTGATAACATCACCCGAACACAACCGCCCTTTGAAACAACATGCAGACTGTGTGGCATTAATGTGCTCCACATTTCACACATACAGTCTGATCGGTTAACACCTACCTGTAATCATTCCTCTGGTACAACAAGCGGGTCTTAACTTCATTTTTATGGATGATAATGCCCGTCCATGGAAAATAATGCCCGTGAAAGAGTTGTTAATGATGTTGTTTAGATCAACAACATCACACATATTGACTGGCCTGCAAGGTCACCTGATCTTAGTCCCACAGAACATGCTTGGGACATTATTGGTAGTCGTGTTTACGGTCTCCATGTTCATCCCCAGATTCTGGATGACCTTGAACAGGCGTTACAGAGAGAATGGCAGAACATTCCACAACAGCAACTTTAAAGGCTCATTTGGTCAATGCAAAGACGTGTAGAAGCTGCATTCGTGCTCACGATGGTCATACGCGTATGACACGCGTTACTGAACACTGCTTTACTGTCCAAAACTGACTTGAAACTTAATGTTAACATTTTGCTCCATCAATGCAGCACATTTTGCACGACTGTTTCACTGGTACATGCTTTTTATGATTTGTAAGTCTATTATTGCTCAATACCATTTCATATAACTTTGTGAATCGTGTGTACATATGTTTCACCTTTCTATTGCATCATACCATGATTTGCAATTTCAAGAAATGAAAACTGCATGAGGCTAAAAATTTGTGTTGCTTAACTTTTTGTGAGGAGTATATTCTGAAATAATGGTCAAATTATTTAAACCATACCAGTGGAATAGCGATCCAGTGAAACAACAAAATCACTGCTGCCAAGTTTAATTTACTAGTTCCCGAAACAACTTATTGCACGAAAACGTGTTTTATACACTGTCAACTATATATATATAGCATATTTACAGCTGTTTATGAGCATGCTTAATGTGGGGTTTATGTTGCGGGTTCATAGTTCGTAAATATGTAATGACTCAGGTGTTGTATCTGATCAAGAGGAGCTTTTGAGCGTGTTAATACATTTGATATTTTGCATTGCTCTATTGTTCGGAAACAGGTCTACATTCAACGTTACTTTATGGCATAACTGGATACAGCGTTGATTAAGTCTGTTAAGTGTTTGTTTTCTTTCAGGCTCAAGTAGCTGACAAAGCTGTCAGGTGATAATTGCCGAAGTGAGACGAGAGTATAATTATAGCAACACCTTTACCAACTGCAACAAGAGAACCAACAACACTTCTGACGGCAAGAACTCCAGCAGCAACGGCAACTGCATAAAAAACAGCAGACGAGCACACATCGTACGAGGAGTTGTTACGTCTTCTTGTTGAGGCTCAGAGGACCGAGATTTCTTACCTGCCTTTCGTGAATGGTAAATGTGTTACAATTTTCTCAACTACTACTGTTGTGGCTCGCACTCCTGCATGAAACACCCGCTAACACCTTTAATTCTATTCGTAGGCATCGTCTCGGTTGGTTGTATTTGGTGAGAATGTTTGAAGAAAACTGTCAACAGGAGAGGTTCAATGTCATCGATATATACTGAGTCAAAAAAGAAACTTCACATTCTTTCTTCAGGGCACTATAAAGAGAACAAGAGATGGTAAGATGCTGAGATCTGTGTGATGTACTCGATACACTGACAGTGCCATAATCAGTTCCATTAGGCTACACCGCCGTTCCAAAACATGGGTATACAGAATGTCAAGTCACAAGAATAAAAATGCGAAATTTCTCAGTTCAATATCGTGTATGGCCGCCCCGCGCATTCACCACTGCCAAACACCGTCTCCTCATTGACTGCCTGATGCTTGTGAACACGTGGTTGGGGATTCTGCGCCATTGCTCTTGCAAGGCAGCGCCAAGTTCCTGCAAATTCTGAGGTTGGTTCCTAAGACCACGAAGCCTTCTCCCAAGTGCATCCCAAACGTGCTCTATTGGATTAAGGTCAGGGGACCTCGATGGCCAGTCCATGACGTTGATTCCAGCGTTTTGAAGGAAATTTCGTGTCAACATCGCGGTATGCGGCCGAGCATTATCATGCTGGAACTGTAGACCTGGGCCATGACCCGCCATGAAAGGAACGAGTTCAGGGCTGAGCACCTGGTCGCGGTAAGCAGCAGCTGTGAGGTTTCCACGGATGACAAGAAGTCGGGAACGGTTGTTCCCACAGAAAGCACCCCACACCATGCAACTTCCGCCCCCCGAATCTGTCGACTTCCTGTACACAACATTTGGCATACCGTTCACGACGTCGTCCTCCAGACTCTATGCCTGCCGTCCGCGAATCTGAAGGTAAACCTGGATTCATCGCTAAAGACGACTCGATTCCAGTCTCTCTGGGTCCATCGGAGGTGACGTTGGGCCCACAGCAGACGTTGACGTTGATGAAACGGCGTCAATATTGGCCCACGATATGGACGTCGAGAATGGAGATTGGCAGCCCGCAACCGATTTCGAATGGTCTGTGAGGACAGTCGACCTCTAAACATCTCAGCCCTGATTCGTGTAGCCGGCAGAAATCAGTCACGTAGGTGACGTAGGACGATTTGACGGTCTTCTGCTCGTGACGTCACACGTTGACGACCCGACCTGACCTTGGGCGATCAGAAGTGGTCCCAGTTTGTTGTAGACGACCTCGCAAGTCATACACAGTACGACGGCTGCATCCCATTGCTCTTGCGACGTCAATAACTGATCTTCCCGCTTGCAACATGCCAACGGCACGTTCACGTTGCACATTTGACAATCGTGGCATTTCAAGTACCGTTAGAACTATGGTTTAAAAGTGTTTTTTTCAATTCTTGAGGCCAATGCAAACACGTGCATATGAAGAAAACTTCGACGCGAAGATCACGTGATCGACTGCACGTGCAAAACCTGATTTGGCACTAACGTCATTTGCACGACGAATGGATGGGTTTGAGTGGGTTTTGCTCACGTTTTTCTAGAGTCGAAAGATAGGGATCCCATTTCGGATATATAGATGTATCATCAGAGAAAAATTATTCATCATTTTTCAAATTACATTTTGTGAAGTTTCTTTTTTGACTCAGTATATAATTATGGGGTATCAGACTCACTAAATTCTTTGCTCATCTGACCTGTCTTATCGGACCCACTTCTGTCGAATACTGCCTCATCAGATGTATTAAGCGGAACACATAGACTTCAGCCAACCAAAATGGACACTGCATAGGGCCAGGGTCAGAGATGCATCGTTCACCACTTGATGAAAATCCAGATTATGGCAAACCACTTAGATATACTTACCGATATCTTCCAACCACTAAGAGGATATGTAACCCCTCCGTCGTCTACATCAGTGTATAGTAGCATTTCTAAAGTGGTCAAATTGTATGATACTGTCCAACTCTCTATAGCACACCAGCATCAAGGCTCGGGGCGTTGGCTGCGAAAATTTCAATTCTATGCCAACCTTACCAGAGCTCTTCGCATACACGTGTGACATGTCGGCACCCAAATCGTGCGTTAAATCGAACACAAACAGCGTAGTACCGTCTAAAAATTCTTCCAGAGTCACTGTGTGCGTGGAATTTCTCCCCAAACCACCCGTATTTCTAAACAGCTCCAGGTATGTCTGATACATTCGCGTAGAGTCGGGCTCGAAATTGACCGTATGACATCTTTTACCTACCTCCTGACCGTTCACTTTCACGGCTTTTTCAGTCAACGCAAAAGGTTGGAAATTAAAGGATTTTATTAGAAACCCCGCAAAGGATTCATTGTCGACGAGACCTAGTACTATTCTTTTTTAGGTATATGACCCATTATTAAGTGTTCAGAATTATATTCTCTCAAGCCTTGAGGGATGTCGTGTGCCGTGGTTTTCACTTGGGCTATAGGATACTTTACAGTGCTACCACGCGTCAAACCCCTGATATGACTGTCTCTAATGGCGGGTGCTACGTTTACCTGTCTCACATGAAACTCGGCCGATAGTATGTGGCAAGCATAGCCGGGTATGCGAGTACCAGCCTGGTCTGTGCTACCGTGTAGCATGTAGAAATTATGCGGACTACGTATCAGTTCAATTTTTAAAGGCACGCCATCTATGAGATATCTATGCTGCATAAACAAATCAGAGTGTAATTTCCCTACGAGCTCTACGAGTCTACTGGGGACGCATTTGCGTCGTCGTTCCTCGAATGCCGGGTTAGAATTCCTCTGTCCTAGAGTGAAGTTATTGAAACAACCCGCCTTATCTTTAATGAAATTCTGCGCTACCAGGTTGCTGTCTATTTGCGATTGATCGCAACTCAGTAGCGTCTCGATAAACGCTCTGTACGGGTATGTACCCAGGCTGTCCGTTAATTCTAGCTGGTTAGACCCCGCTATCACCCTTACCTCACGAAATAGAGAATGTAGAGTGTTTGTCACTGGTGCGCACACGTCTCTGAGTCTAGTCACCGTCTCACCATCCTCGCCCACCACATTGTCAGCCACGGTAGCGCGACCATCCGCCGTCTTAAATTCGCATACAATTCTCAGGTAAAATTCGGCCAGGTCTACGTAGCTGTTTATAGGGTTATTGATATCAAACCTTATGGTACCGTCCAACTGTCCCAGACCCGTAACCGGACTATATTTGGTCCAGTGTGAATCCGTCATCGTTGAAACCATACCCGGTAGCGAAAATAAATCCAGCTCACTCTTACCACATTGCACGTGATCCATATTCCCCGACATCATCATTTGAAACTACGTTTAATCTTTACTAGAATACCAAGCTTCTCTTAACCTTTCTCCTACGCTTCTTTCTTTTCAGCAGGGAGCCACGTCCCACGCCAGCCGTAGAAATCTCTCTGTTTTCCTACGTTTTATCGGTGTCTGAGTACTCCGTACTAATTCGTCTGGCGCTTACCGTTCGACGTTCCTGTCTGAAATGGTCCCAAAACGCCCGACATTGTGCTTTTTAAAGCCCTACTACCACGCCGCCTTATACTTTCTGCCGCTTTTGCACTACCCGACACCACATCGCCCACAACACCCGAGGCAGCTTTGGCACCCTCCCTCAGTAATACTTTACCCGTCGACTTTAGCAGAGGCATTGCTATTCTACCTATAGCGCCTAATATATTTCCGAGACCAGCACCACCCTGTCCGTAATGTCTACCGACGTACACCGGTATGTGACCTCCATAATTACCGTACATTGTTAGTATGTCACCCCTCGCTTTTAAAATGCAGTATCACCACCAACCAACCGCCAGCAAATGACACGGGTCGTCCGCGATCGTCCCTTATAAGAATAGTCACAGAACGAATCTCGTCAAATTTTAAAGACAAATATTGTATAGGATTTTTTTCGCTGACGTATACTACATCTTTCATCATTTTCCTTTTCACGGGTATCAACGTCAGCAGAGGTGCCAGCGTGTGCACGTATTGGCTACGGGAGTCGTTCTGGGGTCTAGTATGCATACACGGGTGTCGCCCACAGTCTCGGGCACGGTGGTAGTGAAACCCAACATAGAAGCCAGGTAGGGCGACACGTCGAATCTAGGACCACATTTACCTAAAACGTGTCTCACCTCGTCAACATCCACCCCAACGAAATCGCTCTCCTCAAAGCCCGAGGCCATGTAAACTAAATCGTCCCGGGAGTACAAATATTTACAGGTCTCTTTAGGCGTTATCAATTCTATATCTATTTCCACACCACCCCCGGCATTACTATGTTTATGATATTCTTCCACGCCACGCTTGCAACCGCGCGTTAATGGAACTATTCATGGTATCTAACAGTCTCGCCATCGTTATAATAATTCCTTTGCGGTAGCATTATCGGTCTCAGAAATTTAGTTTGTAAACCGCATTTATCCTTGATCACCCTACCACTCTTATACACTCTCTCACGTACGGGTACGGTAATATACCAGCGCTGAAAGTATTGTGAGAGGAGCGGTAAATTGATGCCATGTCAATGGTATCTGTACAGTACTAACGCCCACTCTCAATTATTTTTTCTATCTACCTTCAGAGGGTATGGTAAATCTACACGTAATGCATGTGCTGTACATTATCCGTCGAAGTTTCTGGGCTGGCATCGCTAGGTAGGGTAAGGTAAAAATCTGTCGGTTTCGCACCATTACTCATAATGTACGGTCTCGTTCTCCCATACGCTGACGTTCGATGACAGACGAGGGTTGTCGCTGCTTAGCAAACCGGGAGAGCTATGAACCGTGCGCGTAGACAGTGATATTTTTAGTAATTCAAACAACGGTTCCTCCACCTTCTTTATATCCTCGGCTAGATCGGGCGGCGTGATCCCGCACCCCGAGCTCGTCACGGATGGTTACCACGTCGCTAGGCTTACATCCGATGGTAGTGTGGTAAGCGTTATTGTACGCTTTCAATATTTTAGGCAACACCTCCACGTACCGAGGTTGCGATACCGTGGTAAAATATCTCCATAAGCGTGTCTTTAGGGTTCTCTGAAATCTTTCCACGACAGCGCATTTCACGTCGTCGTTTTGACTAGTATAAAACGATTTCCTCAGAACCTTCTCAACGTGATGTCTAAAAGTACTATTCACAAATTCGCTACCTTTATCGGTCATTAAGCTAAGAAACATACCAGGCTTTAGCCCGGGCCAATATCCTTTTGAAACCATCGGTCACGGTTTTAGCTTTTTATCCTCGAAGCGGTTCGGGCAAACGCCAGTATCTGCTAAACACGCCAATCACGCGATAATATGAATTTGTAACCATTATTCACTTTACTGATACGCGACACGTCCGACAAGTCAGCCTGCCACAATTGATCTTTTCTACACTGTGTGGCGGAATAAGGTGTTCTGGGAAAGCTTTGGTGGGTGGGGTCTATGCAGACTGTACGCGGGTTGTCTCTTTAACCAAACGGTTACCTGCGCGGGGGTAGGTTTGACGGTACCCTTTACTCCTTTAGCCTCAGACAATTTTCTTGAGAGACCCACGCGAATCAAAACCTCTCGCCACATCGTAATAAACACGCTTCAACCATTTCAACCAGTAAGGTTTAATAGGTTTCCCATTTCGCTGTCGGTCGGTGCCCTCGACTGCGCCTTCCCTCTTTTTCCTCCCCAAAATCGTTCGAGCTCTTACTTTTCCTCATTACCCGCTTCTTCTTTTGTGACCTCCCGGTACTATTGCTCTTCGACGTACATCGCGTTTTTAATACCAGCCAGAAGTGCTTCGCTCCAGACTCGCCATTCTCGACGACAGGAAACCCGCTACTTCGCTGTTGTATTTACTCCCGCTACCTTTTCTCTTAGTCAATTCCTGTAATATCGTCGCGGCAACGTATCCGTCCCCAGAGACGATCCCTTTATAGCTCAAAGTTCCCTCGTCAGACACTTCCAGATCAGGATCACTTTTAATGAAGTCGGTAATATGTTTAGCATCTTGTCTGTATGCGTTTTAGGAAAAAACGAACAAAAGCTGTTGCATCTAAACCCGACGGTTTTACTTCAGTAGCAGACACGGTCGTCGCTGCGGTGCTAGTCCCGGTCATCATTTATCCGTCCCCGGGAAAAAGCGCGATCTCCTCCACTCTTGACTAAACAGCCCTCTGACGCGACGGGCTCTCGATTGTAAATCTAGAGCGCCTTTCCAATAGAGCATTATAGCCGCCATTTTCTCGTAGTAGTTAATCGGCACCGATAACGCCCTATCATCGGGATTTTCGGTGTCGGTGTCGCCACATTTCTCAAGTCGCCTAAATTTTCCCATTTTCTTTCAGTAAAAGAGCGTTTCCCGAAGAGGAGAGTATTCCGTCCGAGACTCCGTCGATGCGCGTCGAGAGGAATCTACGAGGCGGGAATACGCTGTCTGTGGTAACACGACCATTTTGGTAAAGGAGGAAGGCATGGTATGGTATTAAGAGCCGGTAAAAGACCCTACCACCCTCGATACAAGCTTTGTTACGACTGGTGCTAAAAGGGGTAATAACAGAGGTAATATACCACCCTTTTGCGCCAGTATTTTCCTCTTACCAGCCTGCGAAACCCTGTGTCTCTGACATAGGGTATGAAGAGCTCTTTTCTTACAATTTAATCGGCGCCTCTGGTCATCAGTCATAGGTAGATTGCCGGAATACACGTTAACGGCAGTCTCTCTAAACGCGTCTACATAAGTAATGTAGAATGTCCGCGTTAGCTTTTACCCTGTTGGACGAATCGCCTTTGGCAATACCGTTTCTCTTAATAGCCGTCGTCCTCCGCGGGGTCGGCATACCCCGCAGTAATTTACCGTTAGAACGAGGCATGTTGTCCATCAATTTTGCCCGAGGGGATGTCGCACTACGCTGGGGGATATCCGCCAAATGACGACTAAAACGCGTGACCGTTATATTTATGATTATTTATTTCCTTTTCAAAATACGCTTGGGTGGCGGTATCGGAGGGATAGCCGAGTCCGTAGTGTCACCATCGCCGTCCACCCTGCTCGAGGTGAACGTCACAGAAGGGGAGTCCCCTCGACATCTGCGTGGCTGGTACATCATCCCCGGTATCGTCGCTGCTACTCTCGCCGCGTGCAAGTTCTACATCGTCGCGGCAATACCATAGCGTGTCACTATCGCCGTCCCAGACGATGACGATGCAGAAGAAGAAGAAGAAGAAGTAGAACTGGTCGTCACATCGTCATCGGTCATACTAGAGCCGTCGGTGTATCCGTCGGGAGATGTCGAAGAATAGTCGTCATAGCTGCTACTACTACTACTACCACTACTACTACTACTACTACCGTCTTCGTCCGCTGGTGTTCGTGGCGACAACCTCCCGTCGTCCGCGGAGCATTTCTTTCCCCGACACGCAACCCTTATCATTGAGGCAATCCATATTATTCACTTTTGCTTAGGCTGGTATATCGTCTATTTCCGTGTTCCCTGTTAAACTGGTGACCACGACTCTAAACTCGCCGGGTGTGTTTGGCGCTAAATCCAGCATTATATAGGTGTGGGGTTGTGACGCAGCATAGTGGCATCTCTTTATAACCCGATTTGACCCGGGAATATCTGTCTAGCTAAATGGTCTATCTGGCTTCTATCCCGAGGGTTCTTGTACACAACCACGTGCGTGTAATTTAAGCTGATTGTTTCTGTGGAACGTGTCCGCGCGAAAATGTTCTGTTGTAAGTATAGAATGCTGGTCTGTCTGTGATGGGACCTTTTAACGAACCATCTAAGTAGCTCTTTTTCGTCCTCCCGGTCAAATCACCCGCAGCGCCGTCAATCACTAGCCAGTAATGCTTGGAAGCCGTCTCACGTAGCCTTCTTACGCCGTCGCTAATCTTCTTGACGAAATGAATTTCAATACCACCCCTTGGCGCATATCGTTTTTATAGCGTCGTATATATAGGCTGCATTTCGCTATACACCCACACTACGACATGTCGGTAGCTTTTGTAGTAAGGCCAATGACCATCGATATCGTTTTCTAGCATGTGCTTTACGAATGTGGTTTTACCCGCCCCGCTAGGACCTTCTATTAAGAGTCTGAATATCTTAGGGAACTGGAAATGAGTTCTGACTCTATCAACCGCTCCTGTCCTGGTGCGCGATAGCCAGCCATGTCTATAGGGGGCGGAGGACGTGACAACGCTCTCTCTCTCTCTCTCTCTCTCTCTCTCTCTCTCTCTCTCTCTCTCTCTCTCTCTCTCTCTCTACGCAGGTGCGCGCATATATATATAGAAGGGGAGGAAGTGTGAATGGTCAGTGTTTGGAACGATTCGCGTAGTGTTGTTGTGTCCAAAACAATGCTGCTAACCGCTGCTACAAATTCTCATCGCGTTTATTCGGAGAATGGAGATGATGGATAAAACGGGGAAACTTCCACGCCGAGACGAAAATCGCCATTAAAGCGTGAGTGTGTCTCTGTCCTCGCGCTATTGGCGACTACTCTAGTTATCGTGTGCCGCGCTGCTGATCTTGATAACTTTACCACATTCGTCGAGAACGGTACACCCTCGAGACAATCGTAACGCCGACCATCGGTGTGAACCTAACGGATACCGGTGTATGCGAATCAGCTATGCCTTTCGGCAACAGAACGCGTTTCCGTTTGTATGAAAGAAAACCTCCCTATAATCGATATTAGACAATTTCTAGCCGGCAAAGCGACAATTTTAGGTATATCTATTTTCAGAAGAATGGCGGCGATTAACCGAAGATATTTCGAGTATAAATAAACGTATAAAAGCGCTTATGTGATGCTTTTATAACGAATCCATAGCTGTTTGTTTGTTGTTGTTTTTCCCTGCGTGAAAACAGAGAGACAGAGACACGAGCGAAAATAACGACAGAAATTATGGGTTTTACATTTCAACGGACCACACGGTCCGTTCGTTTATTACGTCATGGGGAGGGTGCGCTTTCACTCGTCGCTACCCCCCATCAGCTCAGCCACGAGCCTCTGTAATTCACCGTCGAGTTCGACAGTTGTTTCTTCTTCTTCTTTGGGAGGAGAAGAAGGCGCCGTCTTTTGTTTCTTCCAGGGTTTTTTTCTTCCTCGCTGGCAGCCGTCGCCGCTTGTCGCTATGCCGCTCGTCTTCTTCCTTTCTTCTCGCGACACGCGGGTGTCGATCGCTTCGAGTTTGGATGGTCGGCCGAGGTGTTGGTGGTGGTGTTGGTGGTGGTGGTGGTGGGGGCCGGTGGGTTTTGGTGCTGGTGTTGGGGGGCCGGTGGGTTTTGGTGCTGGTGTTGGTGGGTGTTGTTGTTGTTGTTGTTGTTGTTGTTGTTGTTGTTGTTGTTGTTGTTGTTGTTGTTGTTGGTGGTGGTGGTGACGGTGGTGGCAGGTTGTCCGGTGATGGGACGGTCTGTGTGGGGTGTGGCGTCTCTTTCGCGTTGTCGTTGAGGGGTTGGTTTGGAGGAGCCCATGCTGTGTCGGAGGGCTACCATGACGTGCGACAGAGCGCTAGTGAGGGCGTAATTGATTTGAAACATGTCGTCCTGGTACACCCCATCGCTCGGCTGTGGTGACATGACGATAGATAGTAAACGGCGGCCGAAGTGGTGGTGCTGGCCTGTCTGCGCTGTATGGGGGGTGTGTGGCTCACTAAAGTAGAGAGATGGCTTAATTTGGCGGATGCCAGACTATTTACCAACCGAGCGCGATGGACGAATCACGCTGGGTTGGTGTCGAATCAGAGGGTACCGTAGGGTCAAGCTAGAGGTTACCGGTCGGCGATGATGCGACGTTTGCTGTAGCAAAACCCGTAATCTTTAGATTGACTCACGGTATGTATGTCCAGCCCCTCGCTTTAGGCCCCGCCCTCTTCAGAAAATGAGGGCACGTAACGCGAATTTTCGTGCGAGCTTTGGGGTCTGGAGAGCTGTGTTGACCATGGCCTTGAAATTCAAAAGAGTCGAGGCGTGATAATTTAAGGTAAAACCTCTAATCTTACAAACTTCCTGAGGGCCTTTACACGATCGATGATGTAATCGATAATCGTAATTTTTCGGTCCACAGGTCACGAATTCGTCGATCCACTGTTCTTTTCTATCTCGTCAGTCCATTCGCCCAGAGAATCTCCGAAGTTTCAGAGGTCGAGGCTCGCTCTCCTTCTCCACGTAAATGACCGAATCCGTGTCAAAGCACAACACGGCATCGCCTAGGCACTCCAAGGCTTCGTACAGTTTTTAGCTCAGCTTTGCGCCCGTGACCCACGCCAGGCTATGACGGGATTGCTGGCGTGTGTGGAACTCGGTGTGCTTCAATGGGAGCGAAGGTGACGAGTAGAGTGTCAGGGTTGACCAATACGACATCTTTCATATCTATGCACCTATCGTGAAAGAGGTCGTAGAAGTCGCGCTCGTTTGTGATAAAACCGACACTGGGTCTTGTCATTAGACTGACCAAATTTGCCCCAGTGACTGTTCAACATAAACTTGGCTATTGCTCGCATACCCGGATTGAATCTGATATTGGAAGGATCCATACGAAATCCCTCCTTTCGGAAAATATCATCGACGAAACTGCGTTGGCTATCCTCCGTGACACACTCGGGAGGGTAGCCGCTCGCTTCTTGTTTCAGCTTGTAAAAGTTGTCGACATATCCGGCGAACAATCCCGGGGTGTCTGCGATGTCGGGGTCGTAAACCTCGAACCGGGAAAAGTGCCATGCGGAGAAAATACGCCTGACTACATAACCCAGTTCTCGAACAGCTTTATGCACTTCTACGGTGGTGTAGGCACCCACCCATGACCTCTCATCGTCGGTATGCGGCCCTTCTTACACACGTACGGGTACAGCGAGCACACGTCGGCGTACCGTATCTTTTCACCCTCCCCACACTTTTTGTGTAATTGGATACCATTAGTGCGACCCCCGTAAAACGCGTCCCGAGGTTGGAGAGGTACGGTAGCCTCGTCGGGTAGCTGGTCTTCCCTGACTCTACCGGCTCTGTATTGACACTCCCATATGGCGTGTATGGCAGACACTTCCGGGTGTTGTCGTAAAAGACCTAAACGATACATGGTGCGGTCGTGTCCGTCTGCCAGGGTAGTGCCCGAACCGTAGTGTATCGTTGATGTTCCGCCACGCTGAAACACGCCGCGGCACGCGCCGAAACACCTCTAGAATTCGTGTAGCTACTTTCACTAATCGGATCGTGAACCGTCTACTTTGTGGTATGCGGTCTCTGCGCCGCTGTGGTGTCGTCATCGCCGTGGACATCGACACCACAGGTGAAGGACACTTCATCATCCAGACGTAGACCCGGTTTCGCTCCAGAGACGCTAACCACTCGGGCGATATTTTCGACTGCCGTGGCTGGTTGTCCTGGTACCCACCGGAGGTATTATGGCTATGGTGTCGGGTCTCAGGTACTTCGCCTAAACGCCAACATACAAGCGTGGGGCAAAGTGATGCAGTCGTAAAAGGGTTGACGTCGTTCAGAGACAGGAATATGTTTATGAATTTCGCACAACCCCGCCTTTAAGATGGCCACGCCTTGCCCGACAATACTTTAAAAGCTCGACCTGCATGTTGAATCGATTTCCTTTGTTTTCCCCATACCACGAGGAAGGAAGGTCTCCCGATCGTCCCGACACTTACGCCATCTGCGCCGTAATAATGCACGGCGGGCAGATTGTTCAGAGAGCCGTCTGGTTGGCGCCGATTGTGTTAAAGAGATGTGGAAAATACCCCTTTTCACTGGCTTCAAACCAAAAGTCTTGCAAAATTCCTTTAGAGCCGCCGGGGATATAGTTGTGGGAGTCAGCGAATAGAAGTCTCCCTACAGACATGTTCAAAATTTTGCTCCCCGGTCAATATAACCTCCGCTTTTGGCGAAGATGTTCTAACAACGATTTCAAAATGAAATGGTTGTCATAACCCTTAGCGTAGTGAGCCACGACCACGATGGCTGGGTTACCACCCTCGTCGTCGTCGTCGTCGTCGTCGTCGTCGTCGTCGTGGTGGTCAGTCGCGTAGCATTTTGAACGCCGCTGTCCTCCTCGGGCGGCGCGTTGTGGTATTCGGCGTGTTTTCGGAGGTGGTGGTAGCACTAACCGAAAACTGACCGACGAAAGTGTCTCGGTATGGGGACCGTCTATGACTATTTCCGCTTTATTATCCTGGGTACGATTGAGTTATTTTCTCGGTAACGCCAAGGGCACGCCTCGCACAAGTATTCAGACTCTGAACCCATGCACTTACCGCGAACCCAACTGGAGAACGATAGGTTGGTATGTGTTTGCCGCTTTCGTCGCATTACGGATTCAAATCGTAAAATATATACTTGGTGAGATCATAGTCTATACGGGTCCTCGCTCTCGACGACGCCGACAGACATGTGGCATCGGTGAGAGGGTCCGAAAAGACTCTTACACCGACGACACACTTTGTTTTTTGTCAACTTCGACATTCGTGGTCCCGGATTTCTTTCGGTGCGCATTGAGGACACCAGATTCTCTTCTGCACGCGAAAATACGATTGGCGATATGAGCCTCGTGACAGTCCGCAGTAGGAAACCATACACGGCATCGCTGGCAAGGATGGCCGAGCAGCTCCAATCGATCACCGACATTACCACCGGGTACCACCCTATCGCCGCTGCTGTCGCCGAAAATCGTAAAGACAGCTTTTACCCTTACGTCCACATTTTCCGCGACGCGATACTCTCTAGTGCACGTTGTCTGTCGTCCGCTTTGTAAATCCCCTAAGGCATTGCCTGCAATACTTGTTATCGCCGTACAAACCCGCTACTGAATTGATACAATCTTAGTGACCATTTGTACCGCCTGGGGGTGTTAGCTGGCCACCAGAAAATATCAATGCACGGATGTGTTCACCCATGCCTAGCGCGGGTGTGCGGGCGCACAAAACAGAAGGACCGCTACCGGGTGTGATAGTGTACGTGCAAGCGCACCTCGTCCCTCAAACATGCTTGAAAAGCCTCCCACGCGGGACGATCCTTCCGTGCACGCCGCTGTCTGAGACCCGCCGTTCGCATAAAAGTTCGGTAGCCCTAGTTTGCACGCCTCTCGCATCCCTCAAGAATGCTTCGCATTCGGTGTATCGCTGTCTGCGTTCCTTCTGGTCACATCCCGGGTAACGAGGCCTGCCTGAGAAGGTACATTGCTACGGCTATAGACCGACCTAAGCACAAGTTATCGACATTGTCTATTTTAGTGATTGAGCCACCCCTACTGGTCTTACGCCTAGTAAACTCCTGTAGAGTAATTAATTGTTTCTTAGACAGACGGCCATTACCCCTACCCACAGCCGCAGGATCCCTAACTATATGCAGCTTGATCGTCATGGTACAGCCGAACGTGAAAGATGTATTGACTGGGCTTACGTGTTCCATAGCCCACAATATGGTGTCACCCGTTAGCTCACCAAACCTGACAAACGGTATGCAGACCGGCGCCCGCAGATCGTCGTTTTCTACGCACAGCATCACGACATCCGCTAATGCATTCTGCGAAAAATAAGATACATATATAAAAAACTAAAAACGCTTATACAAATATCGTTCGTGTGAACTGTTATGCTTTGATGTAAAGTTTTGTTAAGATTTCGACTATTTTCATTATTTACAGACGTACTGACAATGATATTTTCAGAGTCGTGGTTTTGTTTTACAATACATTAGCTGGTGTGTAAACAACACCATTACACTGAATTGAATATTTGTAAAAAATGGAGTTAGAACAGCCGACTGAAGTATGCAAAAATATCGTATATTATATTGGAAGATATGACGACTATCTAGTTTAAATTAATGACGTACCTTCCAAGCTACACTGATGAGCTATGAGGGTGTCGAACGCATATACAAATATCGTTCGTGTGAACAGACGTGTTTTCGTGTAAAGTTTTGTTAAGATTTCGACAATTTTCATTATTTACTGGCGCCATGACGACGATCTATTCAGCTGGTGGTTTTGTTTTACAATGCATTAGTTTGTGATGTAAACAACGCCTTTAAACTGGATTGAATATTTTGTAAAGATAGAGTTAGAACACCCGACTGAAGTATGCGAAAATAACGTATATTATATTGGAACAACATATGACGACTATCTAGTTTAAATTAATGACGTACCTTCCAAGCTCCCCAGATGAGCTTTCATGAGGGTGTCGAAGCCGCGTGTGAGGTCATGTTCGCATCCACACCGCCATGTACTCTGTCCAGGAATCGCTGTAGAAACCTGAACAAATACACGATGTTGACACCCTATATCGCCGACTGTCCATGCGACGTATTTGTCGTAAGAAAACACAGTGTCTGGCGTATAGTTAGTATGGGAGTGCTGGCCATCAGGGCCGTCTTCCTTCTGCCCTCATTCCTCCAGACCCTACATGGTCGCCGTAAGTTTCGCTTCTGGGTGGTGTTGTTGGTGGCTGACCTGCCCCGACTGATGATGTGTGTCGCTGATGACGCGCCAGACTCTCTCGCCGTCCGGCTGAAAAAATATATCACTATATCGTCGTCGTCTTGCTCATCGCCGTTCTAAGAGAGGCATGACCCTTTCATTATTTTCGAGTAATTCGTACCAGGGTCGTGCTCGTCCATGACGATGAAGACATCGTCATAACCACCATTCGCGTTTCCGTGCTCCATACTATGTAGTAGTAGTAATATAAATTTGCTCGTGTAACGTTATGTGCTACGTATTATGAGCGATGCACGGGTTGCGACAGCTTTGTTTGACGATACTTATATGTCGTAGACTCGATTAAAAGGTGTTAGCTCGTGGCTGTTTTGGACGGACTTTGCAATATATGTATGAAATCAATTTTCTGAGGACTTAACCTGTCCACGGTAGATTACGCGGTCACTGGTTAGTGTAATAGTGGATGGTACGATGTAGTAGCAGATTTGTTTTGTTTGTCATGGCTTAACCCGACCACAATAGTGTATACGGCCAAAGGATGGTGTAATAGCAGATCGCGCGACGTAGCATGACAGTTTCTCATCACTTAACCTGTCCGCGATAGACAATATGGCCAGCGGCCAATGCTATATTGAACCCGCTGATTTAGCATGTCAGTTTTCACCACTTGACGCGCCAACCAGGTGACGGCTGTCGGCGCTGTGACTACCACGCACGAGATAATACTCCCCTCTTATGCGCCGATGGTATATAAGCACGCTGCACTCCGCACAGAATAGTTGTGCTTGCTGTTCGCTCGTGGATTGACAACACATCTTTTTTTAACAGACTCACTCCCTGTATCTACGACTCAACATGGCTTCCAACGTTGTGAATACCGCTGCTGGTGCTGTTGCTACTGCCTGTACTGGTGAGCGTAAACATTGTTGGAAATGTCCGGGATCCAGCGACCATGTTTTTGAGCACTGCCCGAAGGCAGTGTGCGGGAACAGGTGCGGGGGTTCTGGACATTGGGGGATGCAGTGTCCCCAACCCTGCACGGTATGTAACATGCAGGGACATTACAGAAGAAACTGCCCTAAGCCAGGCGGCGGGTGATGACCGCCTCGCGAGTAGGATGGTCGACGCTTAAAGCCGCCAAACCGCCCGGTCCCGCTGTACACCCGGCAAATCCCGCACCCCCAGCCACGCCAATGCTACAGATGGGAGCGCGGATCATTGGTCTCCTAACTGCCCTGGGGCAGAGTGTTACAAGTGCGGGGGAAAAGGGACACTACGCCAGACGGTGCCCCAAATGATCCTGGGCGGTGTGCAAGAAACAGAAGGAGGTGGCAGAGAGCGACCTCTGGGATGGAGAAATGGTAATACCTGTTGAGAAGTGCTCCAAATGCCTCAAAAATGTGCGACGCGAGCACTCAGACAACAGGACGTTGGATGAGCTGCTCGCAGTTCAAGGGCTTAGGAGCACGCACCGGGTTGAGCGAGGATGGGGTGTGGGGACCACGGGGTGGTAGCTCCCACAAGACGTCCCGTAGTGTATACGGTAGAGGACGACTCTACCCGGAGAGTAGTCCACGCCGCTGGCCCACCACCCCTGACGATGTAACAGCCTCCGCCTACAAGATTCGACATCGGCCACTCACGTGGACACGGAGGATGATCGCCCCGGTTTCACGAGAACTCCCAGAGGTGGGACGACGAGTCCCCACCTGTGTGGTGATTGACTTATGTGTTATCTATTAAACTGAGCGTGTTTGTAAACATTTTGTTTGTCGTTGTTTGAGAGAGAGAGAGAGAGAGAGAGAGAGAGAGAGAGAGAGAGAGAGAGAGAGAGAGAGAGAGAGAGAGAGAGAGAGAGAGAGAGAGAGAGAGAGAGAGAGAGAGAGACGCCCCCGAGGCTTTGATGGTAGTGTACGGGTGTTTATCGCCCTGATGTGGAGCAACGTATGCCCTCGGGGGGTTTGACGATGATGTCACGCACGTGGTGATCCCTGACTGACAGACCTCCCAGATATGTCAAGCTGGACGTGAGTTAGAGCCCGACAGCCGGAGAGCGACACACGTCGCTACCCCTGGCTGACTGACCACGAGATAGTCAGTTAGAACCCGACAGTCGGAGAGCGAGGTTGTGTCCACCCACCATAGCAAAGATGTCTCAGTACTACGATACTCTTAAATACCAGAAGGATGGAGAAAGGGGTCAATTGTCCGATTGCTATGAGGATGATACAGACGCGAGGAAGCAGCCCGTGACTTTATCGGACCATGTATACGAGGACGGTGTAACTCTGGATGGTAAATATGATGTTCAACGTGGGCACGACACCTGTGGGAAACAACCATCGGTGGTGCACAGAAAGCTGCTGGTCGATTTAAGTCAGAACTACTGCCATGAAACGATGTTATGTGGCTACGACAGAATGGCTACTTTTAAGGACTGGCCCGAACAGCTGGTTCAGAAGGGTAGACAGCTAGCCTGGAAAGGGTTTTATTATACCGGTGTTTCGGACAAGGTGGCGTGTGCCTGGTGTGGATTACGATTGTGGAAATGGTGTGCCGAGGATGATATCGACTTTGAACATCACAGGTTTAGACCATCGTGCTCATTTCTGAAAATTAGGTGTCCCTTCAAATTCGATAGTGATACGAGGACTGTTTTGTGAACTGAGAGCTGAATCGTGAGTAATACGATGTAATATAACCATATTTATGAATAAAATTTGTGAAATGTTGTCTTGACTCTGTCTCTGTTGTGTTTTATAAAAGAAAAGTGTTGACGATGTCTACCTCGTGGGTACATTTTTTGGGGGGATGGTTTTAAACAATGAAGAATACGATGTTTGTACGGTCTTGTATTGTAGAGAGCTTTACATAGACTGTACGACTCGATGGTAGAATATAACCGCCTTCCCGTGATGTATTGTAGAGAGCTTTACATAAACCGGAGGGCGTGTTATTGAGCGTCTTGATGCATTTGTTTTGCTGTCTTGTATTGTAGAGAGCTTTACATCGACAGCACGACATTTACAGACCTCTTTTTCAAAAATTGTTCCCTGTTTGGGGTTTACTATACGAGGTAAAGAACGTAACACTCCGTACTGCTTTTTCTACCTCACAGATTTGTTTTTATGTAGAATATGACCGTCTTGTATTGTAGAGAGCTTTACACAGACGCGTGATTAAGAGTGTCTAGGTATGTCTTGCGGTCTAGTATTGTAGAGAGCTTTACATAGACTGTACGACATTCCCTAGCCTCCTTCAAAATTTAAATGGCACGCTAACGGTGAGGTGGAGGTTATTTGACGGATGCACTCGGATTTCTTATGGTCGCCATTTGTGTGTGTGTGTGTGTGTGTGATGTGACAGAGATGGCGAGTGAGCGCCTTTTTTCCCTACGTCAGACACTGTGACGCCTTTTTTTTTTCCTACGTCATCAGCGCGTGGTTAGCTCCTATTTTCCATCATGGCCTCCACGTGACGTCATGATGGTGGGTGTTTTTCCTACGTCACGGGTGGGTCAACGTCATAGTGGTGGCGAGTGTATTTCCGACGTCACGGGGAGGTCAACACCTCCCCGTGACGTCATGGTGGTGGTGAGTGTTTTTCCGACGTCACGGGGAGGTCAACACCTCCCCGTGACGTCATGGTGTTGGGCCAGCGCTTCCCCGAGGGCATATTACGTCACCTCGGAAAAGCGCTGGCACCTTACTACTAACATATAAAGCCAAGTCATTTCAGAAAATTTTTCCAAAGTGTCTAAAACGTGTGTATCTAAAATATACAAAATACAAAATACACAGGGCTGGGCATGACCAGCCGATTGATAGAACCGGGCCAGTTCTACCACCCGTCTAGGTGAAGTAAGGTCCGAAGTGGTGTGTTGGGCAAAGAAACGCTGTTCCTGGAACCAGTGCCCTCAACCACCAGACTCCCTTCCTCCACCGACACAGGGGCGCTACCCAAGGCAAATGTTGTTGTTGAGTTAGATGCTTTGGAGGTCGCCTTCGCCGGTTGGCATGTCGGCAGACCTATCCCTCCTTGGGATGCGTGGTTGCCAAATATACCCCCGGGTCCACAACGGTAGTTGAAGAGCGCTTAGCGTTACCCAGCACCCACCACGAGGAGGTGGCTCTTCACGGGAGCCCACTTATCATAATCCTCTTTAGAAATCCTTTTAAATATGTTTGATAACATTTGGACGTCGGGGGAAATTTCCTTTGTCATGACGAGATGCTATAGTAGTCCCAATACCTAAACCTGGACGTGATCATACCGATCCTTCAAATTATGGACCACTTTCACTCACAAGCTGCGTTTGCAAAACCATGGAACGCATGATAAATAATTGACTAGATTGGTACATGGAAACAAACAATCTTCTAACTGATGTACAATGTGATTTCCGTAAGAGCAGAAGTTTAATTGATCATTTAGTGCGTTTGGAGTCTTTTGTAAAATTGCCATAATTGATAAACAACATGCAGTGTCGATCTTTTTCGATCTAGAAAAAGCATACGACACTACTTGGAAACATGGTATTTTAAGAGATTTACATGATGTTGGATTGAGAGACAGTTCGCCTTAATTTATATCCAGCTTTTTAAATGACAGACAATTTCAAATCCGCGTAGGATCAACCCTGTCTGATCATTACAATCACGAGCAAGGGGTCCCACAATGCAGTATTTTTTCTGTCACATTGTTTAGTATTAACATCAACAGTTTATCAAAGGTTTTAATTGATTCAATCGATGGATCAGTTTCTGTGGGTGACTTAAATATTTCTCGTCGCGGTAAAAATATGCATACTATTGAACGGCATTTGCAGTTATGTTTAAATAAAATAAATAAATGGTGTCTTGAAAACGGCTTTATATTTTCTAAACCAAAACTAATTGTAAACATTTCTGCCCTAAATGCAAACCGCATAAAAACCCTGAACTATTTCTAAATGGCACCCCCATCAAAATTGTTAAGGAAGACAAATTCTCGGGTCCCATTTAACGTTTTTGCCGCATATTAAATGCCTCAAAAATAAATGCCTGAAGGCACTCGATTTATTAAAAGTTGTTTCCATTTTAAAGTGGGGAGGGGATGAAACTACTTTCCTTCAGTTATATAGATCACTAGTCCGATCGAAACTTGATTACGGCTCCATCGTATATGGTGGAGCCTGTAAAGGCAATCTCAAACTTCTTGATACTGTTCACCACCAAGGTCTAAGACTTTGTCTGGGATCTTTCAGAACCTCTCCTATTGACGAGCCGTCCCTTGACCAACGCCGTATAAAGTTATTCTTATAATATAAAACAAAATTATAATCTAATGAGTCTAACACTGCTTACAGCTCTGTTTTTAATCTTCTTTATGAGGATAAAGAAATAAAGGATAAAAAATCATCACTTATTCCGATTTTGGGAAACCTTTTATTTCTGCTGCTGGCATTGAACTAGAAAATATATCTCCTTCCCGCCTTCTTTCCTCTCCTCCTTGGCAATTGGTGGGGCAACAAGTAGGCCTGATATTAACCACATTTAAGAAGTCAGAAACAAACGAATTACAGAATACACAAGAATTTGTCAGTTAAGAAATAAATATCATACATAAAATCCTAATTTACAGATGGATCCAAGGATGGCGATATTGTCATTGGATCCGATTACTGCATAACAGCTCTATTTTCACAGCAGAAGCAAACGCCATATTAACAGCTCTTAAATGTGTTAGTAAAGACCCTAAATATAAATAATATATAATATTTTTAGACTCTCTTTCGTGCCTATAATGACCTTGCTACTGGCCAATGCGACATCGTCCTCTGTTGGGTACCCAGCCATGCAGGCATTTCTGGCAACACGATGGCCGATTTTGTTGCTAAGGCAGCACTCAATAAATCTGTGACACCACTTCTCATTCCATACTCTGATTACAAAGCTAGCATTAGAAGCTACATCCGTGATCTGATGCAAAACAAGTGGGACATCTAAGTAGGTATTAACAAATTACATGAAATAAAAACCTATATTGGTTACACCTACTTGCCTATAATGACCTTGCTACTGGCCAATGCGACATCGTCCTCTGTTGGTTACCCAGCCATGCTGGCATTTCTGGCAAAACGATGGCCGATTTTGTTGCTAAGGCAGCACTCAACAAATCTGTGACCCGACTTCTGATCCCATACTTTTATTACAAAGCCATCAGTCGATATTATATCCGTGTTCTTAATGCAAACTAAGTGGGACAACCAAGTAGGTATCAAAGTTGCATGCATTAAACCAACCATCGGTTACAATCTCACCCACTTCTGGGTTGTCATTCCAGGTTTGAGGAGGTCGTTATGCGACGATGTCATATTGGTCATACGCGATATATAATAACGAATACTTGTTAAAAGGTGAGGATGCAAAACGGAAAATGTTTTATAATTGGTAGTTTTAATTATCGAATGAGATTGTTAGTGGCTGTATATTCTTAGGGTTTAGTACTCGTGAAAGTATTGTCCTCCTGAGAGGGTACCTAAGTCCCAAAATATTCAAAGTTAATTTAAACCTACTTCTAGTTTCAATCGTAGTATATGTCATTTTAATTTATGGCTAGATTTGTCGACAATTGCTGATAGCTGAAGGGATTTTGTAAATCCAGCTAGGGGTCCATGCAGGAAGCAAATGTTCTGTAACTCCCCGTGGTCCCTAGTATGGTGATCTACTTTCAGTTGTTGGCAATTTATAGTCTGTTTTTATATTGTTTTGTCATCTATAGTTGTGCTATTCTAGTTCTTTTTTACTGTCCTTCGCCGTCAGGATTTTATAATTTACCTGAATTTATTATGAAAATCATAACTTGTTTCTGATCACAATATGGCTGAATTATTGCCGATATGACTTACTGTCTACACTCACTCACACTCAATCGTCGAAACACAACATGTTGTATGCAGACTGAGACACACACCCAAGATCCATTTGGTTTGGGTTTGTTTGCAGAAAATCCGAAAAGGTGGTGTATGTGCCTTTTTTTAATTACACTGAAAGCTTAGTTTGCTACTACTCATCCTCCTCAATTTGGGCAACTGTTATAAATGTTGCATGGAAAACCACCTGCAAATGATCACTTGTGAACCAGAAGGACTCGTGATTGAGATTATGAACAAGTGATGTCATGAAGCATGTTAAAATATGTTCCTTTTGAGAAAACGGGTGAAGATGCAACTGTTTATGATTCGAAGATATACTGGAAGTGAAGTAAGAAGAAAGTGCGTACAAGTGAAAACACATTAGCATCCTTAACACGGAATCTGATGTGTTTTGTGTTCAGGTCCATCTCCAACAACATGGAATTAGATTCGAACCCGTACGACGATATTGCCTAAATAACCATGACAACTGAATACGTTGTCCAAAAAACAAATTTAAAGTAAGATTTCACAATAATTTACAAATGGCATGCACATCCAACATCGCCTCAGATCAATGACACATGTGACCTTCCCCCTGCTTTACGACACTCAAACACTCTCCTCCGCACAGAAAAAGTCAGTCATTGGATGACATCACCCGACTCTTTCTAGCTGCAAAGTGCCTGTACAGTTCGGTGTGTGCTTGTAAAAGACACTACGTGGTATCTGTTGAAATGGTGGTGGACCATTTATAAGAGAAAACTGGTCATCCATGTAACGATGAGCTGTCAAATTTCCTTCAAGGATGACCAGTGGTATTCTCTCACATTCATTCATAACAGCCCCTCCACAATGTGGCACGATCTCCTCAGCATGTTCTCCCGTTCGTTGGTTAACGGACAGAAACCGCTTTCAGCAGTAAAGACTACCAACTCACATCGATGTAGATGCCAACCTTGTACAGTCCAGGCCCATCTAAATCTGTTGCGCTGTCATTAAGTGTCCTTTCCAAGTCTGTAAGCCCTGATTCATTGAATCATCAAATTGATTCTTAATCATCTTCCCCAAGCCATTCGTCGCTGATGACATAAAGTTCTGTTCTGTAATGCAAATTAAGCACGTACTGGTCTTAATGTGACATAGTTACCCTTAGTCAGCATGTTTGTGGCCTGTCCGATGTACGCACGATCTGTCTATAACGTTGTTTCAGATTAGCTAACGCAACACGGGAGCGGCCAAAAGTTCCAGCAGGGTGGGTATAGCTCGCTCCATTTTGTATTATACCCATGGCTCGCTCGTGTCACGTTAGAACTGTCCTGTGACACGTCAGTAAATAACATGTAAAAGTGTTCTGCCAGTCACAATGAAGACCACACCATGAGCCTCTCTGAAAACGATCGTTCTGTCTAAAGCTGACTGGATGAAAGCTGACGTTCATACCGTCTATGCCATATTCTGTTCGCGTGTCAAGGAAGACCAAAGTAAAACTCGATTCATACGAAAGCATAACTCCTGCCCAAAGACGATTGGCCAAGCGTTGTTGCTCGTGTCACCAACGACGTCTTGCAGCAATGTGACGTCGCCGAATAACATTCGAATCGTCTGTCCACTCATTCATGAAGCTCTGTGAAACTGATCTCCAATTTGAGAGGCATTTTGACCACGGTTTTGTGACGGGTTCTTGTTCGAACTCCAAACTAGCCATTTGCATCTGGCCGTTCCTGACATGACAGACTCTACATGTAATGTCAAAAACAATTCAATGGGCGACTTTCCTCAGCTGTACCCGTTTACCACTTCGCCAATAGATGACGTCAGTTAGTACGGTCCAAAGTGAACTTCAGTGATATTTAGGGTGCTCAGAATTACGTGCCTAATCAGTTGCAAAAGCATGCCTGCGACGTGCTGCTGTACGATGCTGTAATAGAGGTGGTTCGACGGATCAAATCTTCCTGAAACGATTGTTGATTCTTATTCGAAGTAGCAGCAAACAATTTTAAACCAAAGCAAGATGAGGAAGCCGTCAGCTCTCAGGATGGTCTCGTTTTGGAATGGCAGACACCACTATTTCATGGTGGTAACTAAGTATGACAAGTACCACTTAATTTTTACATTTGAAGAAAGTTTGTTTGTAAGTTTAAGTCAGATAAAATTTTACGTCACGTCGGCATTACTATTTCCATTGTAAGATGTACTTAACGTGCACGCCAGCTGAAATTACGTACAGGGCATTTGCACAGAAATGTGTAGAATGGATTCAGGAAAATTGAATATTTTGCGTACGGGGGGGACATACAGTACTATTCACGAAGTCATCACGGAAACATTAGGGGCCCATTACTATAAAAATCATCAGACCTTACAGTTCACTATTTCTCGCTTTACCAAAGGTAAAGCCTAAAGCGTCACCTCAAGAAAATGTCATCGCTTTCATCTTACGTAAACGGTATCTTAATAACGAATACAGCGATTCTGTAGTATTCTTGTTATATTCTTTAACTTGACATCATACTTAAACACATATGCTGAATTCTAATATTCTCATCTAGTGAATCTATTTTCAACTATACTATGCCTAGAAAGAAACGCATAGGTTTTTTTTATTTTTTAAAAGCTATAAATTACATTTTGTGTTCAAACAATCGTCAAAATATGTAACAAAAGTGTTGATAACATGATTTTTCACAATTGCACAAGTAAAAAATCGACTTTACCTGAAAATGTTGATTTTGATGAGATTTCTTACAAGGATTAAAAAGGCATCGCCACAACGCAACAGAAATCACCTTCCAGTTGAAATTGTGCAGCAAAGAGCATGCATTGTTTGGCTATAAAAATCCAGATTGTTACTTTCGGAAATCGGCATTCGTTTTGAAGGAGTTTCAAGGTCAAGTTACTAGGCCACGTCTTGACTCTGCGACACTGAGCATCGCCATTGAAAGAATACACGATGGAGATTACCAATCTCCTCTTGCCAGGCGTCTGAAAGTTAGTCTCAGCACAGTATCACGGCTTGCAGCTCAAGCTGTCCCAAACAGGTATGACAAATGACCGTCCCTTGCAACAGGTTAAGATCTCGAGTCACCATTGCAGCCCAAGATCGGTGCTATCCAAGCACCATGATTTCGAAAGCTCGTACGGCCACGGATATTTATATACGTTGTTGTGGTGCCTGAACTTCGGAGAATATCCGGTCAAACCAGTAACGGTTTGAGCTGAGAGAGATTTGACTGAGAGCCAGGAGACCGGATGTCGGGGACCAAGCTTACGCCTTCACCATCGCGCCTAGCTCAACGCCTGCTATCTGTAAAATAACCACATGGTTGTATAGACATTTCTTCTAAACTGATGTACAATTTCATGTACTGAAAGTCTATTTTTGGACGAGTTATATTACGTTTGAAAAATGTCATGCAGCATTTTCGGAACAGATTTCTGGCCTATGCGTTTCCCTTTAAGTATAGTATATATTTCAGCCATGTTTTTTAGTGCAATAGCATTCATCATTTGATATAGCCCGTGGATCTCTCTGCTCATTCTCGTACACAGCACATGACAGCACCTGGCCAAGCATCTCAAATAAACTGTTTTCTCAGTTGATACTGGCACGAGTCATGTAACACACTTAAATTATGTTGCATTTACCGGCGAATTTTATAACCCATACGGCACAGTAAAGTGAATGAATTGACCAGGAGTACCTCTATGTAAAAGTGTTTTGGGTGATTTGCAATTCAGCCAAGTATTTGTTGTATGTGAAACTGTATTTCTATTTTTCACCTAGTGCTTGTTATTGAGCCAAGGCACCATAGCTATAGAGGTGTAGTGGTTAGAGCGTCCGCCTGGAGAGAGCTGGAAGGTCGCAGGTTCGATCCCCGACCGCGTCAATACCAAAAAGACGTTAAAATATGGTAATTTGTTATCCCTGCCTGGCGCTCGGCATTAATGCCGGGTACAACAAGGACTGGTCGGCTCCGGAGTCAGTATAATGTGTCTGAGTAAGTATTCATGCTTCACTGCGGCATGGTATCCCAGTGGGCTAGCACTATAAAACCAGCTTAAGTCTGGCCAGTACAAGCAGCCGCACATATTACATACACGCATGCATGCACGTCGTCAAGCAAGGAGCGAAATATTCTCAAGCACGACGTTAAACCCAATTTCACCTCACCTCATCTCTTCCTAAGGAGTGCCGGCTTTCCATAAAGATGGCGCCCAAAACCCAGAATACAGTATAATGCCTTGTGTATCAGGAAGATACTTTTGCATCAGGCATTCTACGTGTAATGCCGAGACTTTGTAAAAATGCTTCGATATATATGACATAAGCTTCTTTATATTACAAACATTTTGTATGAACATTTTCCGTTCCTTTGATTTAATAATAGTGATTATTTTTATGATGTCACAAATGTCTTTTTCCACAACAATAACTGGAATTTAATGATACATTATCTCATAACTATACAAGACAATATTGCCATATGTCAGATCGGACAGTAATACCACTGATGTTTCACTAGGAGGAAGTAATTCCTCGTACAAAATCTGTAATCCATCCTGTATTTTTACCACTAGTTTCTACATTCGGTGTTTTAAAATCCTTCCCAGTACAAATAAACCTTATAATTGATATAGATGCTACTTAAATATTTCAAAAAGGAAACGTCATTGAAATTACTGTGTACTTCTGTTGGATAATTGCCTATATTTAAATATCATCAGGGGTCCCAAAAACAAGTTACCTTATTTTGAAAAGTAAGCATTAAATTGATTTGCTATGGGCCTGTACATCTGCTATTTATTGTGGATGGATGAAAGTTTTGAACCAAGATTTTAGGAAAGCGGTATAGTCAAACTAAAAAGTAAAAAAATAAAATGTAAAGTTAAAGCTGCTTAAACAAACAAAACAAATGATTTTAGCTGTAACTTATCGTATATCCGGTATGAGAAGTGTTATTCAATACAATAAACTCAAAATTAAAATATTGGCCCTAAAACTTTATGAATGTGGCCTTTTTAAGTTTTTGTCGGTTAGCAACGACTGTTGAAAAGGTCTGAATCTTTGACATATCCAGGTTCCTTCCTGATTTACAAAGTTTTACTTGCTGTGTAATGCCATCTTGGTATATAACAGAATTGTTATTTTAGTCAAACTTAATTTAATTGTGTAGTTTGAGCAGGAGAGGAAATGAAGTTATTTTGTGTTAAATTTCGTCCCATCACATTTCATCATATTCTTCGAGTAAAGAATAGAAAGCTCTGCATTTTTTGTAAAACTGTCAATGGATAAGGCCCCTTTAACTACAGGTTGATCAAATTGATAAGGTACCTTAACTTCTGTAGCATCACATCTTATTTTCAAAATAGGGCAGAAGCAAATTAATGCACGGGGTATACATCTCTCAGACTACAGAGGATCAGACAAAATGTAAACTCACGTTTTCCTGAATGTATCAGCCAGTCCACTCAATTGTTGATGCCAGTAGAATCCATATTGCGATGCTAAATTTAAGTGAGTGAATGATTATATCAACCAAGAGAGACAGATCTTCACTGTTTCCAGAACAAACTATTATGTTTTGTGCTGCAAATAGTTTTCCTCTACACAGGACCCGTGATGGTCCTCGGGCTGAATGAACCTTCACAGTAACCGATGCCAAGCTCGTAACAGGCGACTCGCTGAACCGGGTGGTCTGCTCATTGGCTTGGCTGACATTACGTCATCGGTGCCCAATTGCCAAGATCGATGCTCATGCTGTTGATCACTGGTTCGGCCTGTCCACTGATTATTTATGACCGCCGCCATAGCTGGAATGCCGTTTAGCGGCGTAAACTACACTCACTCCACTACCTCTACAGGGATGTCAAACTATACAGGCGAACACCTTTGTACTGACATAGGACGTCATAGGACGATGGAAGTGATAATACTCTATGACTTCTTCAATTATCAGTAGATGGTTCAGACCTCCCGGCAGTCGCTCTAACGTGTTTTTATACAATAATTTCCAGTATCTATCTTATGCTTAGTTACTTTATTTGGATTAACATATGAAACACAAAATCCAAATATGTGTAGGCGCTCTCTGTAGAATATGATTTTATCCATTTGGGGTACAGATCATTAGTTAGCTGAAGGTGGGAAATATTAGTTGGGTCACCAAAACAAGTAAGCAATATGATAATTTACCGTGTATTTTGACCACTGGCCATTGCTGGTGGATGACAAGTAGCAAACATAAATGCAGCCATAACATCTATAAATAAACAATATATAATTTTGTCAGAGTACGTTGAGTAATTGAATAATGGCCCCAATTATAGAAACTATGAATTAGAAGTGTCTATGCCTATTTACCATGTGGATGGGTATGATATTTTAGTACACTGTTGTCGACATAGGAATTATACTTCAACTCCTTTAGCATGAGCACCAAGGCCAAAATAGTTTGCCTTAGCTGAAGACCGGATGTTTATTGTGAACGAAAACTGAAGGTCGATCACGACACCAATACTTCTCTGTGTAATGTGACATATTGAGCAGTAATTACCTTCACGGGTTTGAAAATTGCTCAGATCCGTAAGAAATGCCGAGAAACGTCAATATTACAACTACCGTTTTAATAGCTATATCTTTCGTCCAGACATACCAGTTCTTCGTGTCTTGAGTTAGGACAAATTCGTGATATACATGTAAGATATACAGGGAAACGTAGGTTTAATGTCGACTGAAGTTTGTCTAGCCCGACAGACCTAGTTCCATTATCAGCTTGCGACGGCTAATGCTGGCCCGCAGCCCTCCTAACGGACATGGGTTGATTATAATTGAACGGTAATTGCAGACAACTATGGTAGGAGTTGAGTCTGGTATTAGTTGCTTTTGTTTTTGTCAACTTGATGTCTATTATCAATCTTAAATACAATGTAGCACCTGAACCGATTGTGGAAGGTGCTTTTGTGTTTAACACTTGGTTCATATAAGAAAATACCTGTGAAGCCGATTCATCTTTTTAAACAAATCTCTGCGAAAGCAGCCAGTTATACAATTTCAACTGCATTAGTTAATAAATCACAGATAGTGATGATTCCAAGTGTTCGAAACGATGAGCATTTCCTGCCTCACCAGTGGAACGACTGTTGTTCACCAGACGAAAACGGGAATATTTGTGAAAGGAAAATAGGGAAATGCATCTGACATAATTGTCACTATTGCGTCGCATTTTGAATGTCCTCGACATGTCTACCACAAAACATTTTGAAAGTTCTACTCATGCGGTTAACGTTGTAACAACTTATGAGGAAGAGTCGTTATATGCTTTGAAATCTCAGAAACATTGGTTTCTTCACTTCACATTTTTTAGATACAAAGCTTGCTGTTCATGTAATATAAATACGGAATATAATAAGGCTATATCTCCCACACGTGAACCTGAAGAACACAGGCATGTAAAAGGTTCAGTCTGAAGATCAGCGGATCCTGGTACGATTAAGAAACAAAGCCGCACAATAAACTGCGTTGAGATTTCCAGTTTTCAAGTTGACAACAAAATATCGTATATAGTGAAAAGTTTATTGAAAATAGGATTCAACACGGCAGAAAATGAAGAAAAACAGCAATGTACTATTTACACAATCGGGTGAGCCAGTCAGTTTACAGATATTGACAATGCAACCCATGCGGGTGGTGGGGACTGCAATCAGCACAGCGGAACATGGAAAAAGAATTAGAAATACGTTTTACATTATGTACATTCTTGTATACACAACGTGAGTTACTTCCAGCACATCTCAGTTGCTTGCTTTACAATGTTCCTGGCTAAACAACGACCGGTGCTAGTTCAGGGTTTAATCGTTCGTTCAAGATCTGCACATTTTCTACATATGGCAGAAGTGTGCAGGAGTGTAGACTTGTTGCTATGAGCTTTTTGGTTATATGATATTTATATTGTAAGTAGAATGTATACACCCAGAGCAGCATGGCTCAACTACGTCTGTATATATCCATCCTCCTGACAGACAAAATCAATTCCTATCTCACATGTTGACGCTTTACCCAGACATGTAGATACACCAAAACATACACTTGAATTCCAAACCTGAGTAAATTTATAATGCTTTTTAGAATGTCACTCCATCCTCCTGACAGGCAAAATCAGTTACATTCGAAAATGTAGACCATTTACCCATATATCTAAATACACCAACACGTATGTGCATTTGAAATCCAAACCTGACAAAATATATATGTTAGAATGTCACTCGGCTGAATACATCCAGGGTAGCATGGCTTAACCACACCTGTATATATCCACCCCCCTGACAGGCCTAAAGAGAGGAAGTGCTTAGCACGAGTAACAGTAAACCTACATGACAAAGCTATTATTTGATAATGTAGCTCTGAAACAGTCCTGATACTGTTCTAACGTTTACCCCCACTGTATTCAAGAAAGAGTGCTTTAGGGTACTGCCCAACTGTAAGATGTTTATGTACCAATGAGGTGAGGTGAAATTGGGTTTAACGTCGTGCTTGAGAATAATTCGCTCATATGACGATCATGTACCAGTGACACTGTCCCTTTGAAATGACAGATAAAGTTACACAATATACTGATATCAGTTGATGTGCTCATCATTGACAGTTCCATAAAAAACACCCAGGCCCATGTTCTGCAGAGACTCTACACATCATGGAGGAAGGAGGCCGGTCACACTGTCAGTACGGTACTTCATGGTGCCTGTTGGAGAAGTGTTCTGCAGCCTGTGAGAACCTGGTACTGAGATCAATTAATGAACTGATGACTGACAGTTCTTTAAAGACACCCTGGTCAGTGTTCTGTATCATGTAGGACCTGGAGAGATCCTCAGCATCCTTCTGGGGGGAAGACGGTCACGGTGTCAGTCAGGTGCTTCATAATGCCTGTTGGGTAAAGATACATGACTTTAAAATCTATAACACTGACGAATGAATAATAAATGTAGGCATGGCGTAACTGTATTCAAGCTGTTGTAAAAGTGTGGCAAGTGTATTTTAGTGTAAATATATTATTTTAATGTTCTTATAATACTCTCCTTTTAGATATATTATCTATTATTAGGCACTTCAAGGGTTAAACTTTAGAGGTCGGCCTCTCCGACCAATTGCCCCAGCCATGACGCTGAACTCCGCCGATTGGTCTGACTAACTTCAAGCACAGTTAGATATGAGTTGCTATGTTTTAACTATGATAAGTGTAATTATCAATGTGTGGAAATAATTTTATGTTCATGAATGTTGCCCAAAATCTACTCCACATTACCTTGCATATTATTTTTAATATTATTTATAACAGATAAGTCCCCGTCCATATGACTGGTGCTGTGTGTGATTGGTGTACACCCTTGTACCAAAACACAGGGTATGTGTATATATTATATCCATGTATTGTATGTGATGAATCATGTGTATGGTATCATTACGACTAATGCGTAATGGTGTATTATTACCTATCATGTGTGCATTGCATTGTATGTATGTATTATCACTACGTTATGCGTAATGATGTAATATCATAATTCGCACTCCATTTGTGTAATAAGTAATGCTATTCATGCTTTGATTAACTTCGGTATCATTGGTAATTAACCATATGTATTAACCTGTGTAGGGAATTTAGAAATTAAACGAGACTTACCTGTAAGTTGAAGTTTGATATAAATTCCACTGACCTATGAAGTACTGAGGGATAACATGAGAGGTGCGCATGCGCATAGGAATCAGCTTTTAAAGTGAAAATATGGTTTGCCTGTGCCAATAGGGATGGGATGGAGAGAGAAAGAGTCCCTCAGTACTTATAGGTCAGTGGAATTTATATCAAACTCAACTTACAGGTAAGTCTCGTTTAATTTCAAATTCCACCTCCCTATTCCGTACTTTCGGAATACCATGAGATTTTTAGAGCAAAACCATATTTTCTGATGCAATGAATAAGAACAAACTGACATCACAACAGTTTTAGTAACACAACTGTATTGACACATGGAGTAGCTACAAAGTTTGGCACATGGTACAGTTATCATGCAAAGTGAAAAAGTTTAAACCTGCTATTCTACGAACAACTTCTACCTTGGCACATGATTAAGGATGGCTTCACTGAACTGTCCTCCATTTGCTACTGGTTTTTTATAAAATTTTCTGAACACACAGTCACTGCTCCATCCCGCAGTCCTAATTATGGTTTGCAATGGGACATTGGCCCGTGATGCTGCACTTGTTGATGCAGATCTAATACTGTGTGGCTTAAAGATGGCCAAGTCTATACCAGCCTGTGATAGCACAATCCTGGTCCATCTGGATAGAGTATCTTTAGACACTCTTCGATGGGGTTTATGAAAACTAATAAAAGTGCAGTCTCTTCACCCTGCCGGGTTCAGTCAGAGCTAGATACCGTTGCAGATTGCGGACCACGCACAGGCAAGGGTCAGGAAACCCAAGTGTCAATTCACTTTGTGTGATATCCAGGTCTAGATTGTTTGAGCAAGTCACCATACCTAATCTTTACACTATTATCTAACACATCTACATTCCTACAGTCTATCAATGACAGAGATTGAAGGCGTTGCCCTGATAACAAAACCATCAGCATAGCAAGTTTTAAAGTTACACTTTTCAAGTTGTCCTCTGTAAGGTCTTTTAAATACTGCAGCACAACAGACACATTCCATGTCACATTGTATCTTGGCAATGCGGGTCGAAGATTGAAAATGCCCTTCATGAATCTGATCACCATTGGGTGTTGTCCAAACTTTACATTGTCAACCAATGCTATTGTTGATAAGGCAGACCGGGCAGTATTAACTGCAGAATAGCTTAGTCCTTGAGCAAAGAGCTCCTGCAGAAAATTTAGTCCTTCGCTCAGGAGATGGTGAAATGGACTAATGTCCTTTGCATTGCAAAATAACAACCACTTGCGGAAATATGTCCCATATTGTCTGTGGGTTGAATTGCGCCATGAGTGCAGAATAATGTCTGCAACTGGTTCCTGTATTCCTTGACCCTGTAGTCCTTCCCTGATAGTCTGAATGCTGCAAGTTTCAGCTTTCCTTGGAGTGGATGTTGTCTGTCGGGTTGGTTTGCTAACCTTAGAAGGTATTTTGACTTTGGCAGCAGCCTTGGACAAAGTTCTGTCAGTAAGTTCAGCAGTCTGCTGAACCAAAACTGTGTTGGCCATACTGGTGCTATAATCAACACTTCTGCCTCTTTTCCTGTTGTATTTTCTGCAGGACCCGTCCAATAACACTGAAAGGCAGAAAATATATTCGTAAGATTGTCCCCAGAACAGGGAAAATGCATCCACTGCTTCTGCCCTGGGTCGGGGCACCACGATACATAACGGTCCAAGTTGTCTGTTTAACCTAGATGCAAATAAGTCTCTTGTTGGCTTACCAAACACACAACATAGCTTATCAAAACTACAGTGTCAAGCTGCCATTCTTTTGTCATCATTCACATTTCTAGATAACTAATCTGCCTCTGTGTTGTCTGCCCCAGGTGCGTGAGCTGCTGATAACCAAATCTTCCGCTCCTTGCACCAGAGCCATATATGTCTCTAGTAATGTCATTGCAACTAGATTTGATGCCTCCCATATTGTTAATGTAAGATACTGCTGTAGTGTTGTCAATTAAAAGTCGGATATGCACATTCTGTTGTCGTGAGCTAATAATGATTGCAAAGTTAGAAAAGCAGCCAAAAGTTCCAAAGAGCTTATGTGCTTTTCACTTTCTTCCTTGGTCCAGTAGGCCACCCGTCCTGTTCTCATCACTCACACACACCCCAACCTGTTTTGAAGCATCTGACATAACCGTTAAGCCTTGGCTGCGTTTGCTGTATAGGCTGAGGGGAATTTCCTGCATTCTCTATCCACCAAATTAGATCCTCTTTACATAACTGATCAAGTTCAACTAATCCATCGAAGCTCCCTTTTGCCATTTTTAGACTTCTGTTTCTGAAAATCTCCAGTCTCTTATAAAAGAGTGGAGCATGCTTCATTCCAAAGTTGCTTGCATTCAGTTGCCCAATAAGAGCAGACAATTCTCTGATAGAAATAACTTTGGCCTTTAATACTTCTGAACAGGTTTTCACTATCTTCTCAGTTTTCTCTCTAGAATAAAGTCACTGTCATTGTCTCACTGTTGATCACAAAACCTAAGTAAGTCATCTGTTTGGTTGGTACAAACACAGATTTGTCGGGATGAATAGTAAAGCCTAAACTGTCCAGCAGTGTTGTTGTATAGTGCACATTATCAACACAATGTTGTTTGTCTTCCCACAAAGCAATGAATCATCAATGTAGGAAGTATTTGAAAACCCTGCTCCCTCAAGGTGGCAAACACTGGCTTTAGTAATTTGGTAAAAATTCGGGGTGCAGAAGCAAGTCCATTAGGCATGCAAGTGAATTGGTAGAGTGCATCATTCCAGTAGAAGCGTAGATATTTCCTGTCATGTTGATTTATTGGAATGGAAAAATAGGCATCCTTCAGATCAATAGAGGCAAAATAACAATCTTGTGAACTAGATAGAGTGCTGACTTAAGCGTCTCCATTTTAAAGTGATGTGTGTCAACAATGTTATTGAGAGACTTAAGATTCAAAATAATTCTCAAGGAAGTATCTTTCTTGACTCTTGTGAAAATATTAGAAATATATTCCCTTCCAAATGATCACACCTTTCAATAATGCCCCCTTTATACACCATAGCTTCTATCTCCTGGTTAAGCTGTATCCATTCACTGCCTTGAAGCAGAATGGGCTTAGGCACAAAGTATTGTTTAGGCAACTCAGTAAAATCAATATTCACACCTGTCACACACAGTTGGAGAAGCCATTTGTCAGAAGTGAGCATTTCCCACTTATGTAAATGGTATTGAGTTTTCCCTGCTTGAAAATTGAGCGGAGTATTCTTTAATTTAGAAACACTGTTTCCCACCTGATTGCTAGCCTCTCCAGTGGAGTGTCCTGTTGCTATTTCCTGGCCAGGTCTCTGGGTCCTTGTGCAAAAACATGACTCTGTTGGTTACTGTTGTTGCCTCGTCCTCGAATCTGGCTTTTCCCTCTGCCTGGCATGAACTTCCCGAGCGGAACCTATGTCTTTGATCAAAGGTATTGTATGGTTTATATCTGTGTCCACTACTCAACATGCTGTAAGACTTCTGCCTTCCACGATCTTGAGACATTTCCTCCCTATTTGGGTAGCGTCAGTGATGTCTTTTATCCTGTTTGTTGATATCATCCCCAAACAAATACTTAGCTGATGTGGTTGTAGTAGTGCATAGTTTCTTATAAAGGTCCACTCAGGTCTTGTCGAAAACTTTCTCTCCGTGATATTGATTTCCGCATGTGCCCCTGCTAAAAAGGCGAATGGCATCTGTGGCTTGCTGGATTACTGTTCTAATGTTGAGATCTTTTCTTCTCTAACACCGATTTCATCAGTTCATCAGTCAGTCCCACCAGTGGGATCATGGCTTTTATCATAAGACCTTGTGCTTGTTGGAGACTTTATATCTTTGGTCCGAGTATATGCTTTGGCCTGTCCCCAAATTTCTTCATTTGCCTTGGGAACCTGTAGTGCCTCACAGTTACGAGGTCGTTTGTATTTGTCCATTAGAATCTTCAGTTTTCCCAGCTTAGGGGGTTTCAGAAATCCCTCATTGACTGATTTAGCCAAGTCGTCGTGAATCCTCATATCTGACGTTTCTTCATCATCACCAAAAAAGTCTCGGAGCTCCGTGACAAGTTTATTTACGTCATCAATATCGTCATGAACATCGTCTGGGGAGGCATCACCCTGTTGTGTGCATTTGAACACAATCTGATCAATAGAATCTGGGCCATCATACTCGTCCTCCGAAACATCGGAGTAGCCGTCAACACTGACCTTCCCGTCATGGCCGCTTTGTTTACTTCCGGATGCACTCGGAGAGTCTCGTAAAACTTCGGAAGTTCCTGGCACCTGATGTGCTCCGCCTGATAATTTCTGACTGACATCGGCCAGTGTCGAGCCAATCTGTTGCATCACATCTGACTGTTGTTGTTGATGCTTCATCATCATATTCATAGACATCAACATAGCGTCAAGGGGAGACGTACCTGTTCCTGCCCGTGTGGGTTTCTCCGACAAGTTGGATGTCAAGGCACTTTGACTTCTTTCACTTTCAGTAGCGCCACCACCTGAAAATTCCACTGTTCTCAGGTTATTGTCAGTTTCTCTCCCAGCGGGAGCACTGTTATCCACTTTGGGAGATGCCAATGTATCTGCCAGTTCAAAAATACTGTGGCGTGTCGTCTTCCCGACCTCATCGCCAAGTCCTTTGTCTCCCCCACGGGGCATCGCCATATTGGTAAATTCAGGCGAACAGACCACGACCCGCGGCCGTATAGGTCAGATAGCTTAGTTGCTAAACTTCGATGAAACTGTCCATAAACTCAGTGAACCGCCTCTGAAGAACTTATTGAACACTATCCCCGTAGCATGTCCTTCGAAACACCAAAACACTGAAGATATTCACAATATTCAACTCCGTCGAAAACTTCTGATACTAACCGATTCCTATAAACACGCGTACTGATTCCTATGCGCAGGCGCACCTCTCATGGTATTCCGAAAGTACGGAATAGGGAGGTGGAATTATATATATCTTGTATGAATTATGTGCGAGGTATATTATATTACATACATGTATATTGTTGCAGGGTGCCGTTTATCGATCTCACTACCTATATCCAACTGAAATAAACGACCTCACACCCCAGCAGAGTGTTGGATATCTATGCCTCACGTTGACCCTGCTAGAAAAGTATGAAAGAAACATGATACCGACCACATCAAGAAGTGGCTACGATATGTCTTCCTTCAAATGCTTAAGTCTGAGTACACAATCTATTGTAGCTGCCTGGTGGATGTTCAGGTGGAATATAGCTAGTGCATGTGCATGTATATGTGTGTCTTATTTAAAATATACCAATGAATTCGAAATAAAATACCAATAAAATCCTACGACAGTTGTAACAATATTTCAATAATAAATATTTACAAAACAAAAACTCGTTTTTGTCTTGTGAGACCACCCCTACAGGGCCCCCCAGAGCCAAGAGCAGGTAACTCTCGCCGTCTACCTCGTACCTCACTTTTCATGCTGAACGTGATCAGACAGATTGTGGGGAGGCGGGTGACCGTACCCCAAGGAGGACTTTCTTCAAAGAATCAGAAACCTCTACAGATTTGTTCGATCCTTTTTCAGAATAAGTCCTCCTTGGGGTACATATAAGCATAAGACAGACTCCCATAGATAGTGAGTCGGTAGTGGCATTCTGTCTGACAAAACTAAACCCATTCTCCAATGGAATCTACCACCGATCGGAGATAGCAAAACACACTTACCAAGCCACCTGACCGCCGATGTCATTCAGGCTGGGGGCGTGGTTTAGGGCAGGGCGTAGAAAATGCAAAGCTCATACGCTGATTGGCTTAGAAGCGTATCAATCACCCACCCAACAAGTTGGAAGATTATAATGGACTCCACAACAATTCCCAGTAACATACACCCAGCCAGCGAAGCGTGGTGGGATGAAGCGAGTACAACGCCGTAAAAGCCAATTTGAAGCGCGGGAAAATATCACCACCAAATACCATAACCGGTAAAAGGAGGAATGACATAACCCAACACCAGGAAGTGCAGAATGATGTAATCTCGAGAGCTCAAACGGCTAGAGAGTTACAACTTCGCCCACTGTGTGGAGAACAGTCTGGCCAAACCACGCACGCGCACTTGAGTGTTTGTCCAGCGGATAGGTACGGGTGAACGCGCTCGGACGGCTCCAAACAGTCGCTGAGCAGATCTCCACAATGGGCAGTGCCGCGGCATACGCCTTTGGTGTGGCCACTGCCCTAACGGAATGAGTTTACAACCAATCTGGAGAATTAAACCCACGGGAATATAGCCAAAACAACGGCAGAGACGACACTTTATCGCCGAAATGCCAGCCGTACCACTGCCATACCAGTAGAACAATTGAACATATGTTACATTTGACCACTTTCTAAATGGCATTGTGTAACCATAGCAGAACAGTTGTTTATCCTTACGGATAGACGCCATTCTTGTGTATCACGTCGTAGACAGGTACCGGACAAAGGAGGCTGAGTAAAAGCCGGAGATCGATAGGCGCCGTTACGTGAAAGAGTCTGCGAACCTAGCTAGGGCTACAAGAGCCTGGCAACCTAATGCTGACCCTATCCCTGTGAAACAGGGCGCCTGTCGGTCGGGGCACCAGGCGAACTCAAGGTTGAGACCGGAGTCGCCGGCGCCGGGAACCTGTGCCGGGCCTGAACCAGAGGCCAGACCGACACGACGTCCCCCAGACCCCGAGCAGTGCTAAGGCGCCGGGGTGCCCCCGAGCCGAGCAGCTCTAGGGCGCCAAGGTGTCCCCGAGCCGAGCAGTGCTAGGGCGCCTGTCGGTCGGGGCACCAGGCGAACTCGGGTCTAGACCCGAGGCGCCGGCGCCAGACCTGACCCAGAGGCCAGGCCGCCACGAGGTCCCACAGACAACCCATCACCGAAGCCCAAGCTCGGATCAGAGTGCCCAAGGGGAGGAGCGATCACCAACCCCCACAGATGCGTCCGATCCACCCCTGAAGACAGGCGGGCTGCTGAGCTCCTGGTGGAACCCAGACATTGCACTGGCTATCAAGGATTTCACAGACGACATCTGTTTTTGCAACAAAGCGACAAAGTATCAAAGGTTAATACATGTGCATTGACATTGACAGATGGAGGTGCAGGGGAGGCTGAGATCGGAGTAGACTCAACCACTCTAGCCCGCTAACTCCCTGCCTCTTTGAAGGCACAGGTGGAAAAAGAAAAACACTTATGTTAGGAAGATTTTAGACGGGCTTCAACCTACACCTGCAGCAAGTTGGTCACCAATATGTATGCCTGCTTATTTGCGCCTTTGGTGTAAAAGCGAGATGGATAGCGCACCCCTGATCGTCATGCGCTTCCTCCGAAGGACAACTCAAACACACCAGTGGCAGTAACAAACGTTACAAATAACAGCAACATGAAGTTAGAAACGGATTCGGGATTGGGGATTCGAATCCCGAATCTGAATATTTTTTCCATATTCGGGATTCGAATCCCGAATCTGATTTTTTTTTCAGGTTCGATATTTTTGCACATTCGACACTCGGCATTCGGTATTTGAACTCTTATATTTCACCCCCTTCTAATGTACTAGGTGCTCGTTGTGTACCTGGGTAACTTAAAAACATAAACAACCAAACTACAGTTTCCGATATTTCAACCTCAAATCTGAGTTTTCTCAACATTCGGGTTTCGGGATTTGAATACCGAATCTGAATATATTTTTCAGATTCGGGATTCGAATCCCGAATCTGAATACTTTTCCATCTTCGGGATTCGAATCCCGAGTCTTAATTCTTTTTACAGATTCGGTATCTTTGCACTTTCGACACTCGGCATTCGGTATTTGAACTCTTATATTTCACCCCCCTTCTAATGTACTAGGTGCTCGTTGTATACCTGGGTAACTTAAAAACATAAACAAACAAACTACAGTTTCCGATATTTTAACATTTTTCTTGAATTCGGATTCGAATCCCGAATGTGAAAAAAATATTCAGATTCGGGATTCGAATCCCCAATCCCCTGTATGGGTGGTCACACAAGACAAAAACGAGTTATTGTTTTGTAAATTTTTATTATTGAAATATTGTTACAACTGTCGTAGGATTTTTAAATGGACATTTTAATGCTTATATGTACCCCAAGGAGGACTTCTTCTGAAAAAGAATGCTACATACCGTAGACAACATGCAGATGCTGATAGTGAGACTGGTGAGTTTGATGTTACAGGTGGAGCAGGTGAGAGACAGGTGTGATCTACTGCTGTAGCAATGGTACCTGTACAAGTACAGATTGGGATGAGAATCACATATACCTGGTCCGACAAACAAGCATGCAAACAGTGAGTAAAACATGAATGACAGTGTATATTCCTTATTATATGAAATATACGAACAAACAGATCCTGTGGGTATTTAAAGTATTGTTATGAAGAGCAAGTATGCGTGGCTTTATCTGCAAATTTGTGCAAACTATGTACCATAGGCAGAAGATGTTTGGATAATGCTAGATATAAAGAGAACGTTGACTACTGCAAAGTTGAAGCCATTCTTCTTGTCACAAAGTCTGGGATAGGTTTATGAATATATATGAATCAAAATATGAAGCACCTGAGACTGTTTCAAAGATCACTTTTCAAGTGGTAGGGTATAGCCCATTTAACCAATAATTTTAAGATTAGATGATGGAAAGAATGTTGCATTGTGAAAAATAAGTACACAGAAAGACATATATAGAAACTACGATACCGAAACTCATTATCTAATGTATAGTTTGAAATTCACCTTCTGGAGTCAGACATCCTTGCATGAGATCTGAAGTTTGACAGCATCTGGATGAGTCGACAGACCATGTCCATGTTTGAGATCTGTAGATTTTAGTGGTTGGCAGACATCTATCTCAGTGGTTGGCAAAGAACTTGATTTGAGCCATCTCTGGCGGAGGGCACAGACTTTGTCATGTTTGTTGTCGACTGAGATCTGTACGTAGATCTAGTGACTGGCGGAGATCGGGAAGTATCTCCCAGTGGCTGGCAAAGTGGTTTGCAACTGACGAGGCAGTATTTGACATAAGTGGATCCGATAAAACGGGTAAGATGAGCAAAGCACTTCGTGATCCCAACCATATGACCGCACATGAATAGGAACATACTCCATCCCCTTTTCCCAGTATCAAGGATAAGTCACTATACAGCTACATTAAACTTAAAACCATGATACGGTTTCTACATGTGAACGAAATTAAGTATGATCTGACATTCCTATGCTAGGAACTTGCCGTTGTTAATGTCTTTAAAAATGCTCACCAAACACAGCCAACTCAGACAATGCTGACGAATACCACCGAGTCATCGTGCAACTAGAAGGTGTTAGCGGGTGTTTCAAGTAGGAGTGCGAGCCATGAAACATGAAATACCCCTCAACACCTCAGAGCTGCCCGGTTATCAGTAGGTACACGGTACACCATCAACGAGTTTGGGGATTTGGTCAAGAAAAGTAATCCTATAGAACCCTCGTGGTCATGTTAAAAGAAGTGGAGACTCATTTCGCATCCTTATCAGATACCATGATCGTGGGAAGTATCATGATGTATATGAAGTGGTATGGATTCCTGCACATGATTTGGTGTAAATGGTAGAGGTAATTAAGAAGCCCTGGAATCTAAACACTTGAGGAGAAAACGATAACATTT